>NC_072793.1:157285680-158535680 GCF_028583425.1 Eublepharis macularius | reverse complement strand
AGACTTACTTTTATTTTAAAAACCAAATGCTGGGAATTCAGGGAACCAGCTGCATTTATTATTACAACATTAGATTGTTATAACATTATGAAACTGACAATTATAAAGAAAAGATTGAAAGTGAAACCAAGAGAGGGAAGGGGGATGGAGGGAGGGAGGAATGGTTTGACAATGACAAATGACTAATTAGAACAATAATTATCAGAAAATGGGTTGAAGGTGGGTGGAAGTGGGCTGGACAAAGAAAATCGAAAGAAACATACTGTACAAGGAACAAATGCGACACTGAATTGGCTTTAAAAAAAAAAGATCAAGGTACAAGCAGTTTCAAAATAACTGGGGAAAACCTGGGGAAAACAAACAAAAGAAACCCCCTTGAAGTGTAAACTAACAGCAAAAAAAGTGTGAGGAAATCAGGGGATAAATCGAAGCTGATAAAAACCCCATGCTGAAAAGGCTTTTAGCCTACTACAGCCCATGTAAGTCATGGTATGACTTAATAGAAAGAAATCAAACGAAGTAACTTCTTTCATTTTCCTTCAGTGTCCACTTTATGCTGCCTTATGCTGCCTGCTCCAAGGAGCTTCTTTTTCTTGCAAGATGCTTTGGTCAAGCAGATTAACAAGGGCTAGTCTTCAGGAAATTGTTTTATGGGAATATTTTTAATTTTAAATAATGTAAGTGGTGAAATATAGGGAGGAGTAGAAAAGGATGACAGAAGCATCCCAAAGAAGCAAGAACTTCAAGGGTGTGGCAGAAGGAAAGGCAAAAACTCCCAAACCAGTCAGAAGCCTGAAGTTAAAACAAGAAACCCTCTGCTGCCTTTTCAGCAGCCCCAAATGGGTTTCCTCTAACATTTGGAGCATGAAATCATTGGACTCTTGTAGTCATTTGGTTACGCTTTTGTTACTCATCTGTTTTATTGCATTTCAGGTTTGCAATTCTCGGAGGAGGAAGCTGTGCATATATGAACCACGTCGGTATTGCCAGCTCCAGCTGCTCAAGAGAAGAACCGTGGATCTGCAGTAAACCACTTGTGAAGTGATAAAGGACAAAGATCATTGTGTCCCTGCAGAAGAGACTTTCTCAGGTATTCTTAATGTGCTGATCACTTCCTTGACTCCGACTCATCCTCCTCCAAGCACTGGTAAACTCGAGGCAGCGATTCAATTTACTTCAGAGGAGAGAGGCATCAGGAATGTATATTATAGTGGGCCAAGGAAGTGGGTAGAAAGGAGTCTCCCCCCCAGTGCCTGGAACAGGGTTATAGCTCATAACTATAACGCCTGCCCAGTATCTAGGAAGGGTTTGTCTCAGTGGAGCACCCTTAAGTCTGGAGAGGAGGGAAAGTCGTGCTGTGTTTGAGTATATAAAGTGTAACCTCTGTGAAGCAGTGTCAACCTCTGAACGAAGCCAGCAACCTAGTGTTATACCAAGGGCCTCACACCAGCGAAGTTTCTGTACAAAAACCTTTCTGCTACTTCAGTTCAAACATCTGCCTACCTGCCTTTTGATTTTAACCTGCTGTAAATAAACCTTGTTACATTTTGAACCTCAAAAAAAATGGAATGTATGGTGTCTTTGTAAGAATCCATTTATAGAAGCAAGCACATAGGCAGTAATAAATTCACATCACCCTCATATCCCTCAGAATACAAAATGGATGTCTTTGAGCTCTCCTCACACACACCCTCCGGACTTGGAAAATAATGGTTAAGTTCTGCTTTGGCAGCTGAATATGACTTAGGACTTGGGTTACCAGCCTCCAGGTGATGGCTGGAGGTCTCCCGGAATTACAACTGGGTTGCTTCCACATGCTCCACTTTTTTCGGGGTTTCCCTGTCCCAAAGCCGTGTCTTCCAAATCCGCTTTGAGAATTCACCTTTCACATGCGTCGCCCTTATGTGTATTTCATGGGTGTTTGTTGTGAAAAAAAAGGTCACAAAACAGAAAATGCATTCTTTATCTAATAATAACATTCGATTTATATCTGTGCCTCATCACAAATGACATTGGTGCATTCCTGCCTAACTTTCCTTTTTTTTCTTTCAGTGCATGCAGGATTGCGCTATACCATTGTCCTGCCTTTCAGCGGTAGAAACTGGACATGTGTAGTACAGCATTCTCTACTGTTGATTTCCCACTCAAAAGTTTTAAATGCAAAAGTGTTTCATAAATATGCGAACAGTAGAGTATTACAATTGTGTGATTCCATATGCTACTATATAAAAGGCAAACTGACCACTCACTCCTTTTCCCCATGCAGGCATAGTATGCAGGGAGAAGAAGTGAGTTGGGGGCAAAACAGTTTGCCTCCCTGCTGCCTCCTCGGGCTTCCAGAGACACAGAAAGGCTCAGCGCGGTGGCGAGGCCCTCCCAAGTTCCTGCAGCAGCCAGGGGTGGGGCTCTCTGCCACCTCCGTTATGAAGAAGAGTCAGCACAGTTCAGCTTCAAGTTGATTGTTTCAGCTGAGCTGAGTTTCCATTTCTGGCTGACTCCAGAGGCTTTTACTTTGTAGCTCCGAAGAATCTTTCCTTGGGCTCCAGGGTGATTTGTCTTTATGAACCATAAGTAAGTCTGTACAAGATTTTCAGTTAGTCTGGATTTTCTTGGGATTCAGGTAGTCCGGAGACTGTATCACGAGTCCCTGTTGTGCCCATGGGTGTCATGGCGTCCACTGGTGCCTTTCCTGGTACCCACCAAGTGCTTTTAAAAGTGGGCAGGGCCAGGTTGGGCTTTTGCCCAGCAGGCATTCTCATTGGCTGTGCAGATTAGAAGACATCCTGTTAAACAGAGCTTTTTGCCTGAAATGTTGAACAGTTACTATTAGCATTATCCAGAGCCTCGTTCCCTGACAATTTGTGATTGGCTTTGCCTTCTGTGGCAGCCATTTCGTGGTTGTGTCCACCACCCTGTGTCAGAATTCAAAATGTACCTTCAGGCTTAGAAAAGTTGGGGTTTTGTGCTGTATATAAAAGTTAACTTGAAAAAGACTTGGGTACACAGATGTCTCTGAGGAATAAAAAATGAAGAATGCTGTATGAATGCAGCCAAAAGTTAACTTAAGCAAACAAATGTGCATGTTTTAATCTAGATCTAGGTAAAGTGACTGGACATAAGCATAGGTAAAAAAGAAGTCTCAGGAATGGAGTCCACGGTAAGTTAAATAAATTGGCAGCATGCAACTGGGAAAAGGGCTGATGAAGTTTCAGGTAGCACTAATAGAAGCATCCTATCTTCAAAACACAAGAAGTAATAGTTTGCACTATTCTGTACAAATCAGACCTCATCGGGAGTATTGTGTCCAGTTCGGGATGCAGCACTTGAAGGATGTAAACAAATTGCAGTGGGTTCAAAGGAGGTAAAAAAGGTGATTGGGTCTGGGAAACAAAACCATCCTGTAGAGTTCAAGGAACTAATATTAATATGTAAGCTAATAACTAATATGTAAGCTCTATGTTGTAATGTAAAAATGTGAGTACTCTACATGCATACAAATACAGTCCAGGGTGCTGGAGGTCCTGGCTCCATGAGCTTATACTTCACAACAAGTGGTTTCTAATATCTTCTGGGTGTGTTGCTTTGATTATGGAGAAAGCAGGTTAGTCAGCTACTATACTGTGCATAGCCTCCCTACAATCACAGGTCAGATCAACATTTCAGTAGCAAAAAAAAAAAAGGTAAAAAGAATCCCTCTACAGGGATTCCTGAACTTCAAAGAAGGGATTTCTGTAAAAATACCAATACATTGTACTCACTAGTTTTTTATTTTGTTTCTATGAAATAGCAACATCCACATGTCTAATAATGATCCTGTGGTTTGGGGCGAGGTGGAGACAAGGGAGATTTTCTTGCCGACTTGGTGGGGCAGGTTTACAGAAGAATCTAAAAACTCACCCCATATGGAGGGATGGGTTAATCCCCTCCAAAAGGAACTTCTCTGCACTTGCACACAATGGACACAGCCAGCCCCCCATCGCTGCCTCTACTCAGAAGCCTCCGAGGCAGTGATGTGTGCAAGGGAGGAGGAGCCAGGGGCAGCAAGGAGGAGGAGTCACCACCAGGGTTTTTTTCTGCTGGAATGTGGTGGAATGGAGTTCCGGAAGCGCTTGAGAAGGGGTGGGGAAGAGGGGAGGAAGCAAAGGTGGGGGGAATGGAATGGCTGCCGAGCAGCACAGAGGGCAATCTCAATTCCCCTCTGTCTGGAGATCAGGGACGGGGCCACCAGCCATATGACCATTTTCTCTGAGGGCAACCCACTGAGTTCCACCTCTTTTCCCAGAAAAAAGGCCTAGTCACCACCCACCATGCCAACAGAAAAAAAGCTGCCCCTGCCATGGGACCCATTGAATTCCCCCACAGCCATGTGAGGGAAGCAGCAGCACTGCTAGTGGGGTCCTAAGTAAGTGATGGAGGGGGAGGAAAAGATGGAATGATGGGGATAGAAAAAGTAAGAGAGAAAGTGGCAGTAGGCATGGGGGGCGGTCAGAAGGAGAAGTGACAATAGGTGTTGGGGGAGGGAGCGTGATAAAGAGAAAAGGTAAGAGAAGGGATGGTGGAGGGAGAAAGATGAGAAGGGGTGGGGAAGAGGGGAGGAAGCAAAGGTGGGGGGAATGGGATGGCTGCTATATGAGGGTCCCTGCTTGTTATAAACAATAACAATAGTATACATCACTTAAGATATCATAACAAAATGGGATCCTTCTGACAAATCCACCTAAGTTGAACTTTGCAGTTAGCAGATGAGATTGTGCCGTTCCTTATTCTTCCACAGTATTCAGTCTGGTATGGTGCTTTTTGGAACCTGCAAAAGAGAGGAGGAGATGCTTCCTCATCAGGAATCAAGGCTGTGGCAACTCTTCCCTGTCCTAATAAGAAGCTGCCCCCCTCTCTCCTGCAGCTCTGCCTTTCCTCCCAGTTTCATACCAATAGCATATCTAAAGAAGGGAGCTTGGATTCTCAAAATCTTATATCCTGAAAATCTTGTTGGTCTCTAAGGTACCACCAGACTCCAATCCTGCTATTCTCCTGCAGATCGACATGGCCATGTACCTGAAACTAACTTAATGTGATTTTTTTCACTAAAACATTTATACCACACCTTTTCACGTGGTTCTAGCCTAGACCATTCCAACTCTAACAAAGTTCATCTTTGCGGCACGGAAAGACATCCTGAAAAAGGAGCAACTTACAGACTCATGTCAAAGGAAAGACCTGTAATCCACACCCATTTCTTCTCTGTTGAAGAGTAGAAGAGTCCAATCCAGTAACTCTGTTCATCCTCTGTAATCTGTTTTAAGAGCAAACATTTGATGCATCTAGAAAGTGTAATTATATTTCTTTAAATAATTAGTGATCAGCATGAAATTCAGAACTTGGCTAGGAAAACTGAGCTATTTTGCAAAAAAAAAGAGGAAACAACTCCCCCCCCCCTCCCGGCTTCATTTTAATGGTTAGACAGACTTTTCTTGGTTGTAAAATCATTATAAATGGATCCTCCCTTAAGCTGTGTTGTCCCAGGCCTGCTCCTGGCTTATATCCTGTTGGCATTAGGCTGCTACCAGTCTGGACTTCGTTAGACGTCTCCATTGTTGGGCTCCTTAGTCCACGTACCTTTGTCACTGCCCTTGTAAGCTGCTCAATATTGGAGTTAATTTGGTGCAAGAATATGAATATATAGTCCACTGTCTTAGCAGTCAACGTTAAAAGCTCTTTCAAAACATCATCAGTTTCCTCATTTCCCCCCTCTGCTTGTGGAATGTTGTCATCTGCCATTGTTTCTCCATCTTGCTTTCCTTCAAGGGCAGATGCACCGGCCAGGGGTGCATACCGATTAGCAGTGGGGATATTAAATACAGCCGTCTCTTTTGTTGGGAAGTAGTCTTCAGTTCTTTTTTGTTTGCATGCAGGGGTTATAATTTTGTCCTCTGAGTCCTGTGGATGCTTGCATGTCTTCATTGCTAGTTTAGACTGCCAGGCAACCTTGCTGGTGGTGCTTCATTTTAAAATATTCTCAAAAAAGACCTCTGCAGTTCCATGGACATTGTGAAACACAGGGTGAGATCCTGCGATCTGTCCGTGGAAGACACTGATGATCACTGATCTTCCTGACTCTCCCCCCTCTCCCTCTTCAGCAAACTTTTCCAATCTAGGGATAGTTTATTATTGAGGTTGCAGGATCTATGTGGAGCAGTAACCAAGTGGGGTGGGAGGCTCCCTCCTGCCACTTGCATGAAAGGAACATCACTGAAAGATGAGAAAAGGCTGATTCCCGCCCCCCCCCCCCCCACACACACACCACCACCACCAACCGCAGCTTGGCTATTACTCCATGTGGGTACTGCAACTGCAGGAATAAACTTGCCTCAGATCAAATGGCTGGTGTGGGGAGAGGAAAGCTTGAAAGATCCAGGACATCTGACATCCATACTAAAAATTCACTTGAAGCTTCAAGAAGTTATGGAGGGAAGTGGATGGTTTTATTTATATCATGTACTTTGGATAAACTTATGAGGAAGACATCTTATGTACTTACAGTCTTCCTTTCTCACTGAGACTCAAAGTGGATTACAGCATTTAACAAAACAACAATACAAACAGTGATAATTAGAGATGGGCATGAACCAACATACGAACCAAAGTTTGTCACGAACTGAGGTGGTTTGTGAACCAGTGGTTCATCAGAGCCCATTTCTGACGAACAGCGATGAACTTTAGGCCAGTTCGTTTGGTTCGTTTTTTGGTTCATGTCTGCAGACAGCCTGGTGCTGATCCATCTATTCCCTAGGAAACAGTGGAGGGACTTCTGCAGATTTTTCCTTGCATTAAGAACAAATGGGGTGGCTGAGGGCACCTTCTTTGAGGGGCTGTAAAATACCCTCTCCGAAGTCCAAAATTGACCAAATTTGTAGGGGACCTACTCTTAACTGTCCCCTAAAGCCCCCCCCCCCAAGTTTCAGGGAGCTTGTACACTGGGGAAGGCATGACCTATGTGTTTTTCCTGTTGCTTTCAGATTTCCCCTTGCAATAGGAACAAATGGGGAGTCCAAGGGCACCTTCTTTGAGGGGGCTCTAAAATGTCCTCCCTGAAGTCCAAAATCGACCAGATTTGAAGAGAACATACCCCTAACTGTCCCCTAAAGACCCTCAAGTTTCAGGGAGCTTGGACCCTGGGAAAAGCGTGACCTACATGTTTTTCCAGTTGCTGACAGATTTCGAGGTCTATAACTCGGACATTCGACATCCAATCTTTGCTAAACTTGGAGGGTGGCTGGAGGAGAGCCTGCTGAGGACTTCTTGTGAGTTTGGCATCTCTGACTGTGAAGGGGGCCATTATAGAGCCTCAGGAAGTGACAAACCATGAACCAAACAAACTGGTTCATGAACTGAGGCAAGTTCGTCAAAGTTCATGGTTCGGGTTTTGTGAAACGCGATGAAGCACAAATCGCACAGTTCGGAATTTTCCCGGTTCATGCCCATCTCTAGTGATAATACATACAAAAACAATGTAGAATTGGATTACAAAAATGAGAAAACAAGACAATATATATAATACCTATAATAAAAAATGCAGTGAAACTGTCTAAAAATTTTCATAGGCATAAAAACTATAACCCCATGAAGCTACCTTATATTAAGTCTGGCCATTGGTCTATCAGGGTCAGTCTTGCCCACTCTGAATGAAAGCAGCTCTCCAGGATCTCAGGCAGCGGTATTTCACATCACCTACGGCATCCTTTTAACTAGAGATGCCAGGAATTGAGCCTGGGTCCTTCTTCATGCCAAGCAGATGCCCTACAACTGAGTCACTTCCCTTCCCCAGACCTCATTCCCTTTAAAAGAATGCTTTCTTGAACAATTCCATTTTACACCTTCTGTGGAATGATAATAACAATAAAAATGACAACAACAACAACAACAGGACAACTTAACACCCACTCAGAGTGGTTTACAAATGGTGTTTATTATTCTCACGACAATCACCCTGTGAGGTTGATGAAGCTGAGAGAGCTCCAAGAAGTAGTGACTGACCCAAGGTTACCCAGCTGGCTTCAAGTGGAGAAGTGGGGAATCAAACCTAGTTCTCCAGATTAGAGTCCTACTACTCTTAACCACTACACCAAACTGGCTCTCACTACACCAAACTGGTTCTCTGATAAAAGTGTGGTTGGTTTCACAACAGAGAATGCTCAGGTACAAGCAGTTGTGACCTAGCATTTGCATTGGGGCATCTTCAGAAGGCTTTGGCTGTTTCCACAGATCTTTAGTGGTACGGTTCACCTTCAGAACTGTGATGGCTTTTCCCCAAGGATGCACACAATTGTTGCAGTATCTGCTTGTGCACACCCTGCACAGATGCAGGCCAGACTTGGAAAGAGATGTCACACTTTAGGACCCTGTGAGAGGGAGCTCCTCCTGACCATGCATGAACATCAGTTTCCCGCCAAAACAGGGTGGCGTGAGGCAGAGCTCCCCTCGTTCCCTCAGTTCTTCTTTTTCCGCTGTTGAGAGAGGTTCTTCTTCTCTGGATTTTTCCCCTTCCCATCCAGCTAATATGTTGCAAAGAGCCTTGTTGAAACATAATTCTCAGTGTCACACCAAGATGCCACACACGGATGAGCACGATCTATGTCTCATTTGTTTGGATGAGCCTCATAACTTTACAGGCTGTCATCATTGCTAGGGCTTCATAACAAAGGCCAAGAGTGATAGGGCTCTACGCCTGAAAGCCACCCAATGGGAGAAAGTATTATCATGCTCTGACACTCTGGCAGCTAAGGCATCTGCCATGAAAGAGCAAACACCAAGATCTGAAGGTCCATTGGCACTGAAGCTCCTCAATTCGGCCACACCAGTACCGACCTCGGATCTGATGAAAAATCGATCATTGGTTCCGAGACCTACGCCCCTGGAATGACAGCACTGCTGACGCTCTTCTGAACGCTCAGCCTTAGAGCCTCCAGCTAAGAAATCTAAATCTAAGGGCAAGCACCCAAAATGTGCCCCTTCTACCTCCTCTCACTACAGAGGAGACACCCTATGCCCACACATACTATTAGTTCGGCACCACTGATCTGTGAGAAGAATCCAATTGCTATCCCTCATAACCTTCTCCACCTCACACTTCATCACCTGCAGACATCGGGAAACATTCACCATGGAGGACGTGATCTTGGATTTGTATAAGGCTCCGATTCTGGATCTGCCTTCCATACCGGTCCCAGCAGGCGGTCCTCATTTCATCCTTGGTCTCCACAACCGGTTCCAACATCTTTGGTTCCATGGCTGATCCAACAAACGGTTCAGCCATTGCAATTGGGGGACTACAGGACCTTCTGCATCTCTTCTGCAAGTAGTGTTTTTTCCTGTGCAAGGCCAACCTTCCACCATACTGACCTCTTCAGATCCGAGCCCTCGATTTCCAGCCCCTCCTCCAATGTTCTCTGAATACAAGGAGGAAGAAACTGCTTCACACTTCGACATTGTTTCACATTTAGCATCCAATCCCTCCCCAGAGGAATCCATTGGTGATGCAAACTCCTCAATGCCCAACAATGATTTTAGGTTGCTTTCTAAGCAAATGATATGTATCTCCCCCTAGTGGAGAAACTTTTACCCTGAACATATTATCTTACATATAGGTTTAGAATTCCTCCCCAATGTAGACTCAAGTAGACATGGGCACGAAACAGGAAAAAACCGAAACGAGAGTTTCGCGTTTTGTTCCAATCCACAAACCATGAACTTTCATGAACTTGCTCCAGTTCATGAACCGGTTTGTGGTTCGTGGGATTTAAATGCCCCTTTCCTTGCTGCTGTGAAGCAGCACGGAAAGTGGCGTTTCACTCCTGCCGGCTTGGATCAGCTGCTTGTCAGGGAGATCCCCGACAAACAGCTGACCTGGGGGTTTAAATGCCCTAGTCCCTGCTGCTGCAAAGTGGCAGGGAAAGGGGCATTTCACCCCCACCAGCCTGGATCGACTGCTTCTTGGGGAGATCTCCAACAAGCAGCCAATCTGGGGATTTAAATGCCCCATTCCCTGCTGCTTCACTGCAAAGAACCTTGGGAACATCATTGGAGGAAGGCAAGGAGAGACCTTCAAGTCAGAAGGCACAGTGCCCAGCTAGCAGCACAGCACGGCCCAGCATCCACAGCGATGATGCGTGCTTGCAGGAGCAGGACTGAGGCAGCAGGGTGCATGATGTAGCACAGCTGGTTAAACAACATGAGGCCTAAAAGCAACAGAGAAGGGGAGTAGCTGTGTGGAAGCAACGTGTCTGAAAACAATAGAAGCTCTCCACTAGGGGGAGATGTTTGTGACCAGAAGGGTACTAACCTGATTTGATAAAGTTGCAAAACGTTGCGCAAAAAATGCGGAAGATAGTGGCCGATTCCAGACGGCCCTCCCCACCCCGAAACGTCGCGTGTCGTCGCGCGGAAAACGCGAAATATCGCGTTTTCTCGCGCGAGTTTTGCGCGACGTCGCGCAAAACTCACATGAGAAAACGCGATATTTCGCGTTTTCCGCGCGACGACACGTGACGTTTCGGGATGGGGAGGGCCGTCTGGAATCGGCCAGTGTCTTCTTGCAAGAGTTTTGCACGATGTTGCACAAAACTCTTGCAAGAAGACGCTATCTTCCGCGTTTTTTGCACAATGTTTCGCAATGTTACGGAAGCAGGTTAGCAGTGTGAAAACGGCCACAGTTCCGTCCCCAAAAGCCTTCCACCACAATTAGCACCCTGTGCGAAAAAATTATTATTTTACTATGCTATGCCTATTTGCACTTGATCATAGGAGATTATAGATTCCAGATTGGATGGTTCACACTGTTTAAGCAAAATGGCGAGAAATCATTTCAGTCTCTGCTCAAACTCGGCAGAAAGCAGCCACTTCATTCTGTTGATCTTGGTTCAGTGAAGCATTGGCAGTGAGTGCGTGTATTGCCCATTCTCAGCCTGTTTTACATCCAGACAGCTGCTTAGAGAAAAACTCACATTACCTAGGGACACAGCCTTTTCAGTATCCCAGCAAAATCAGGTCATATGACACTTTATCTAATAAATAAAATCGTTTCCAAAAAGCCTTTGCATTTCACAAGGATACTTTGGGTGCACAACTTTTGACCTCACTATACACTCTAGCCAAGAAAATGGAGGATTGTTTCTGTTACCATATCTTCCTGGTCTTGGATCACGGCCAGCTGAGCCCCTTCCTCTAAGCAGTCCTCATCGCTCTCATCCCAGGATTTTAAATCCTTTGATGACCAGTAGCAGTTGTCCTGGTGGAGGTCCCAGTGTTGAGGGCAGATCTGGCAAATGAAATTCACTGGGGAATAAATGATAGATTTGTTGTGAATGTTTCTGACTAAGCTCCCACTTCTAATGAAGGAAACTCACAGTCTTCTAGGGTTGCCATGCATCCCACTATGGTGGGAGATCTCCTGTCAATCACTGTTGTTGACTGGAGGAGCAGTGGGAGAGAAATAAAAATAAAAATGCAGCCAGTTTTACCATAGAGTTTCCAGTGATTCCTGGTTGCACCCAGAATTAACATTGTGATGTCACTGATGTTGCGTGTCCCCCTCCACCTGATGTCCCCACCCTCCCAACCTTGCCTCTGGTTGCCAGTTCAAAAGTTACAGTGAATGTATATAAAATCTGTGTACAGTGTTGTAATGATTTTACTAGCAACAAAGCCTGTTGTGGGGGGAAATACTAGCAACAAAGCCCCTTGTGGGGGGAAATACTAGCAACAAAGCCTGTTGTGGGGGGAAATGCAATGGGCTCTAGAAAGGGGAGGGCAGGCAGGCATTCCCTCCTCCTCCATCACTGATCCCAGCTGGATGAAGGTGGGGGGGGCATTGCCACCTGCTCTGTGCTTGATCCCAGCTGAGTGAATGGGGGGCAGTTATTGCAGCCTGCTCTACACCTGATTCCAGGTGGGTGAAGGGGGATGGGCATTGCCACCTGCTCTGCTCCTGATCCTGGCTGAGTGAAGAAGGGAGGGGCATTGCCTTGTACTCTGTGCCTGATTCCAGCTGAGTGAAGTGGAGGGGGGGCATTGCCACCTGCTCCTCACCTGATTCTGGCAGGTTGAACGGGGGGCAGGCATTGTCTCCTACTTGGTACTTGATCCTAGCTGGGTGAAGGTGGGGCGGGTATTGCCTCCTGCTCAGCACCTGATCCAGACTGGGTAAAGGGGGGAAGGCATTGCCTCATGCTCCACTCATGATCCCGGCCGGGGGAAGGGGGTGGGTATTGTCTCCTTCTCCACCCCTGATTTTTGCCAGGTGAAGGTGGGGGACAGGCATTACCACCTGCTCTGCTCCTGATCCCAGCTGGGTGAAGATGGAGAGGGCATTGCCACCTGCTCCCCTCCTGATCCCAGCTGGGTGAAGGCAGTGGATGAGCATTGCCGCCTCTCTGCTCTTGATCCCAGCTGGGTGAAGGTGGAGGGCGGGCATTGCCACCTGTTCTGCTCCCTATCCCAGCTGGGTGAAGACGGGGAGCAGGCATTGCCACCTGCTTCACTCCTGATCCCAGCTGGGTGAAGGCGAGGGCTGGCATTGCCACCTGCTCCATGCCTGATCCCGGCCTGGGCTTTCTGCCGTGGCATGGCCTCTGGAGGTCTGGCTGCCTCATCTCAGCTTCTCTCCACAGCAGTGCCCTCTGGTGGTACACCAAGGTAGGAAGTGAGTTGTCTTGAATATGCTTAGCCTTTTATATAGTAGGATGTAGTTAGGCTTATTCTGGAGTGGAAATTGTCACCTACCCTGAGGAAGGGGGCAGGGGCATGGAAAGCCTGCTAACAGGCCTGAAGAAAATGTCTTGTCCCTTTAACAGATGGTTAATTTATCAAGTGATGTTATTGCCCTCCGTGCCCTGAAAGGCTTCAGCTGCGCATGTAAATGGATAAAACTTATATTCAAGGGAGTGTGTCGACCCTAGCCCTCACTCTAAGGAAATACTTATGAATATGACTATATTGTACGTTCCTCTCCTCATGTGTTTTAAACACAGAAAAACTGCCTAGCTAGGCAGGAAATGGCTGCCGGCTCCCAGCCGGGAGATGGAAAATTACTGGAATATGAGTCACAAGGTGAGACTAGCTTTCAGCCCCGTACCACCAGAGGTGTGCAGAATTGTATGACAACAGGGCCTTCCAGAGGTTCCTGAGTTAATCTCAGCACCCCTTTCCAATTTTCCCTCAACTCTTCTTTCTAGTCAAGGTTTATCAGAGCACTGATAGCCTCACCCACCCTGCCATCACAGGTGATCAATCATCATTGATAACTTTGCCCAGGAAAGCTCAATCAAAGCTTCCCCAGTTCTTTGTCTTGCCCTAGAGACAGCCATCAAGTTACTGTTTTGGAAACAGAAGATGTAATACAGCCCCAGGGTATGTTTCACAGTATAACTAAACTACCCCTCTGCCCCTTGTGTGTCTGTGTGTATGCCCTTTGGACCCATGTGTGTATACCCTCAGACACATGTCTGAGCCCCTCCCCTCTCTTCTTGCCAAGAAATGCTGGACACTAAAGCTACTCCTCTTCTGGACAGGTAACTATAATCCAAAATCTTGAAATCCTCTTTGCTTTTCCAGTCTCCTCTTTGCTTTTCCTAGGAAACTCTGTATGTCTGTGGTGTATGTTCTCATATGATTGCCTTTAATAAAAATACCTTTTTGTTGAACACCCGCTTGGTCATTTCAAGAGTCCTCTGAGGGAAGGAACCTGGCAAAAATTGGTGGAAGGTCCAGAGTCTTACCCCCTCTCACTGCCTCTCCTTGCACACAAATTCCCTCAATTCACAATGAGACTAATTTGGGGAACAGATTAAATGGTGGAAGCCTTGGCCCACACCCAAGCTTCTGAACAAAGAGTTGCCACGTAAGAGCAGCAGCTCATTCAAACCCAACATGCAGCCCAATTCTTTGCTGCCCAAGCTAAAACCCAGTGTGCCACGGTCAGCCACGAGGCATGCTACAAAGAGATAGACTCTTTAAAACAACAGCTAGTTCTCCAGAGAGTCCTAATAGCTTCCATCCACCGCCCCCCCCCCCGAGTCTCTTTCAGACCACCCTGGCTTAATTCCTTACAATCGCCATTTGCACTGGGCCTGGGCTTGTTTTGCCCTACTCAGGGGAGGGGATATGGAGACAACTTGGGCCAAGATGTTCCAGTTCTCTTTGTTTTAGACACAGCAACTCCAATCATCGTCCTGAAGCCAGTGGCCAATTTTGAGGTGTCTAGCTTTAGATTCTTACCATTTAGGCCTGCCATAGACAACAATAGGTTCCAATACAAAAAGTGTGTGTGGAGGGGTAACTGGAGATTGTTCTGACTCCTTTCATGTTTGGCACTTCAACACCCACCATCATTCTGAAGCTGGTGGCCAGTTTTGGGGCATCCTGGATTTCTTTTCTGAGCAGTTACGTGCGTACACAGGCGGACAGACAGACAGCTGGACAAGTGGATGGATTTATTATAGATATGCCAACCACACATGGATGGCTTTTGTTATTATAGACATATTGCTTGTTTCCCTGATTGTTTGAGAACATAAAGACAAATTGGAGCCTTCTAGAGGATTGGCTTGGAACAAACGTAACATTAATAGTGACATCTAAGAGAAAGTGGCAAAAAATAAAGCGCCTTTCTTCTGAAGTTACCGCTGGAATAAACCACGGCTGCTTTGTAGCACTGGTGTAAACACACTCTCTAGGGCTGCCAGTCCCACGATGCGGGCAGGGAATCTCCCACTTCCAGACTCTGCCCCTTGCTGCCACTCTGGGCAAAGGCCCAGAGAGTGGGCCTAGGAGGCAAAAAAACGCCCAGGCCAGAGCACGTACATGAGACGATCACCCAGGTAAGTGCCAGGTTCCCCCCCCCCCCACGCCCAACCCAAGTAACACTAAAACCCTCCCTGCGGAAATCAACTTTGTTCACGAGGAATCGAGCAATAATGCAGCACACAAGAGAAGGCAAAGTCTTATATGCCAAGAATCTGCTATATTTCCCTTGTCAGTGCCTGATTCTAAAGGCCAGCAGGATAAAAATGCAATTTTTGAACTTTACCTGAGGATCTGCGCCGGTTTTGATTGCAGACTCTGCTTTGTAGAAGAGACTGGAAATTGTCTGACGAGGAATTACATTTCACGGGGCATATGCCAGCAGCATTGGTTTTCCCCCTCTCAGCTTTCAGCTGCAAAACTTCCACAAAACAACCACTTTTATCAACAGGAATAAAAAGCTTATTACTTTTCATAGACGTAAAGCATAATGCTGCCGACCTCCAAGTGGAGCTTGGAGACTTTCAAGAATTACAATTTATCTCCAGATTAAGACCATTTGTTCCCTTGGAGAAAGCAGCAGCTTCCGGGGAGCAGGGGGTGGATTCTATGGCATTACATCATGTTGAGGTCCCTTCTCCATAAAACCTGGCATCCCTATGCTTTACCCCCAAATCTCCAGGAATTTCCTAACCTGGAATTGGCAACTCTAGAAAAACTACTTACATTTTCTCACCAGTTATGAGAAGGTCCTTTTTTAAAAAAAAAAAAAAGGGGGGGGGGAGACAAGCTCAGTAGAGTATTTGACAGTTTCCTTGAGAAATATGGCTATCAAGGCTTAATACCCCACAGGAGACTATGTCATATGGTTTGGATGGCCCTGAGACAGGATACTTTAAGCCTTAACCATCAATGTAGGACTCAAGGCAAAACGGCTGTCAGTCTCTGGATGATGAGATACAGTGGACAGATCCCTGGTTCATTGTAGCCAGATACAGGTTCTTGGTTAAATGACTTTTATTCAGAAAAAACTTCTTTCCATATTCAGAGCCAAAGGTCTACTCAGAAGCAAGGTAAGCAACTAAGCAGTTCTAGCAAAAAGTTGACCAGAATGGCTACACAGGAAAAATACATCACTTTTCTATTCCTGTTCTTTCCCCCTCCCAATTCCCAAACAACCTAGTGTTGTTCTTTCTGTGTGAGAACATTATGCATATTTGTGCTAACAGGCTACAAGGAGAGAAGACATATCACAGTCAGGGAGAAAGCTTCAAACTGGTAAACACCCGGCCACCTGGGGACGTGTGAGAACTCACTGGAATGTTAGCAACAAGAACCGGAATTATATCTGGCAATACAAGATGGAGTCACATTTGACAGAACAAAGCATATACTTGACAGCAGAAATACTGGCATGAACAAATGGGTACAGTCAGACATGACAATGGCTTCTTCTTGTACTGAAAAGTAAAAGACTCCTCCTTCAGCTGCAGAAGCCAACCCCTTTCTGGTTCTGTATGACTGGTTCACTTAGGTTACTTTTTAACTGCCTGCAATTATAAACATCAGGGTTAGAAATGTACACTCCTCTGATACTCACCCAAGTCTATCACAGTTACCACCAGGATGATAATCCCAATGAGTGCAACCCACAGAGTGACTAGTTGCCAATGGGGACCCTGGGAAAGATCTGCAGAGGTGACAACCAAATACATTCAGATTATGTTTAAGAAGAAGTTTGTGTCTGCCTCCATACAAATGACTGCAAGTTAAAGACCATTGCAATAAGATGTTTTGGGAAGTCAACTGTTTTCCTTCACAATACTGCCCCCACGTGGTTATTAGTAAAGGTGTATGTAGTTATCAATACAGCAAAAAGTCATCAAAATCCAAAATTGTTCCCTCTGTAAATTAATGACAGACTTTGGCAGTGCAATTCATAAAGCTGTGCACCCCCTGCCTTCATATGGCCGGGATCAGGAACGGAGGAGGTGGCAACGCCCATCCCCTGCCTTCACCCAGCTCGGATCAGGTGCAGAGCAAGAGGCAACGTCCCAAACCCTCCGCCTTCACTTGGCCGGGATCAGGCACGGAGGAAGTGGTAATGCCCCCCCACCTTCACCAAGCCAAGGTGAGGTGAGGAGCAGAGCAGGTGGCCATTCCCATCCCCTTCACCTGACTGGGATGAGGCATGGAGCAGGTGGCAATGCCCGCTTCTGGCTTCACCTGGTCGGGATCAGGAGGGAAGCAGGTGGCAATGCCCGTCTCTCCACCTTCATTCAACTGGGATAAGAAGTGGAGCAGGTGGCAATGTGTGCCCCCCGCCTTCACCCGACTGGGATCACGCGCGGTTCAGGTGGCAATGCCTGCCTCTGCCTTCACCCTGCTGGGATCAGGAGTGGCACAAATGTCAAAGCATGCCCCCCACCTTCACCTGCTTGGGATCAGGTGTGGAGCAGGTGGCAATGCCCGCTTCCCACCTTCAGCTGGACATGATCAGGTGTGGAGCAGGAGGCAGTGCCCACCCTCCACCCCCACCTTAGCCCAGCTGGGATCAGGAGCGGAGCAGGTGGCAATGTCCACCCTTTGCCTTCACCTGGCCGAGATCAGGTGCGGAGGAGGAGGCAATGCCCTCCTGCCCACCTTTCTACAGCCTGTTGTATTTTCCCCCGCAACGGGCTTTGTTGCTAGTTCAATATATATTTCCCTAATGCTATTACTAACAAGGTGGTGTAGCGGTTCCAGTGCTGCACTAAGCTTAGGATGTCCAGGTTCAAATCTTTTTTTCCATGAACCTCACTTGATGGATCCAGCATCAGTTATTGTCTTTCATTCTAATGTAGCTTAGGTTACTGCCCTGAGCTCCTCAAAGGAAGGGATAAAAATGGATTGAGCAAATAAAACTTATACAAATATGGTCACTTATTTTTGCTGTTATTTTTAATTCAGTGATTTTAATTATTATAAATTATCATCTCTATAAAACTGCTTCCTTGCCTTCAGATGGTAGAGAAAAATGACACCCATGGTTACGTTTAATTTTTAAAAAGGAAACCTAATTCCTTAGCACTTTGTTACCATTGTGTCTAATCATACCATATTATACAATGATTGACACTGCAACCCAAAGCACAGTAACACTCTTCTAAGCACACTGGAGTCAACAAGCCTAGAAGGGTGGAAACTCTGCTTATGATCGCTGTATTGGTTTAATTATTCTGCATACTGTTAAAACAAGTCTGTCACCAATAAAGGATACTCTGCTTTACAATTAAGGAACATTCTGTGATTAAGGACATATTAAGTGCATCTGATTCAAGTATCATGATCCTAAATTAGTGTTATTAAGTTCCATAATGAGATGTACTTCCTACTATAGATGCTTAGAATGCATACATCGAAAAGGCATAAGCCAATGTCTGGAGACAATAATCAATACCTCTCATAAAATGTCATCCAATCAATATCCTTTCTGAGAATCATTATCTTTCACATTGATGGGTGAGGTACAAAAACTCAAACTACTATTATCAGAATTTAATTCAATATTTGATCACAAAACATGTATACTTTCCCCAAAATATTTGAGGTCCCTTTTACATTAGTTTACCAAAGTGCCTATTTCAATTCTTGAATTATTTGTGATCTTTAAAAGAAAAATGCAGAAAAAGGCACATTCACATTATTTTACTTTGTTTCCACATATAATCACAGACAATGTTTTAAGTCACCTTTATCCCCCAATGTTCATGTTTTGGAGAGGATGGATTTTGCTCCTGTGTTTTAAAAGTGAGATACTATTTCCTATTCTGCATTTCTCCTCCATCCTCTCCAAAATATGGTGTGCAAGACAGACAGACAGACAGACAGACAGACAGACAGACAGACAGACAGACAGACAGACAGACAGACAGACAGACAGAGATATTAAAAAACACAATCAGTTGGATGTATACCAACATAAAAAATATATCTCAAGCTGCATTCTCCAACTCTTTAGAGTAGTTTTTGGAGTGGTAAGAGATGTATTTCATGTGGAACTCATGGTTCTTTGGGTGTGACTTAAGAAAAGTCTTAACTGTGGTACCTTGTTTCTTAGCCGGAGACGCAGCTTTTGAAGTATTCCTTCTAGCCTGGAACGTCAGAGTAGTGTAGCCTTCTTCATCCTCCATTGCGGTCTCTTGAAAAGAAAAAGGTACAGAAAGCAGTTCGGAGTATCAGCCGGCCAGCCATGAACCACTGGAAGCCAAGGATGAGTAAATGGCCAGGGCTGATGGTCAAATGTCAAATGTTTTTTGTCTTTATAGATGCCAACCACAAGAAGCTAAATGCAGCTAAGGAAATGACAACAATATGAAACAGTTTTAACTCTTGGACAAAGATGGGTAAAAGAAATGAATTTGTGATAGCAGATTTGGATTTTTCAAAATTAGGTTGGATTTGAGGTTCTAGGATATATGTATGTCTGTTTAAATGATGGTACATATTAAGGTTTATCAGTCTCAAAGGGAGGACTGGAATTCCCCGAGAACTGCAAGTGATATCCGGATTATAGAGATCAGTTGCCCTGGAAGAAATGGTAGCTTTGGAGGGTGGACTTCATGGCCCTGCTAGTCCAAAGAAAGATCTAAAAACAAGAACCAAAGCCATGGAACATCTTTTATCAGGACCAACCAAAATGACATAAACCAGTTTGCAAGTGTTCAAGTTCAGTTTGATGTAGACCAATTTGATGTACACCCATTTAGTGTAGTGGTTAAGAGCACGGGACTCTAATCTGGAGAGCCAGGTTTGATTCCCCGCTCCTCCACTTGAAGCCAGCTGGGTGACCTTGGGCTAGTCACAGTTCTCTCAGAGCTCTCTCAGCCCCACCCACCTCACAGGGTGTTTTCTTGTGGGGATAATAAAGGCATACTTTGTAAACCGCTCTGAGTGGGCATTAAATTGTCCTGAAGGGCAGTATATAAATCGAATGTTGTTGCTGCTGCTGCTGCTGCTGCTGCTGCTGTTGTTAACGGGAAGAAGAGGGGAGCAGATGACTCGGGTAATTAACTTAAGACTTGGTCTTGCCAGCATCCTGTGCAAAATACTGTGGAGGTATGTAGATTGAAAAATGGTGCTGGTGTACCCCTGGCAACTCCTCTTCCTCTTGGCTCACTACAAGTTGAGATCCCTTTTCTGAGCAGTCTCTGACCTGCATGTATGATTATCTTCCCACAGGACAGGCATTATTGGTGCGTGCTTGATGCATTAAGCTCTTGGCTCTCAGGGAACACATTTGTTCCCTTGAGGCTAAGGTTGTCGACCTGGAGAAGCTGAGGGAGAGAAAGAGAGGCCTGTGGATGAGACTTTCAGGGGTCTACAAGAACAGTCTCCCCCCTTCTCCTGTGCTCATAGCTGTTCAGTTGTTGAGGACATTGAGAGTTTCGAGGCTGGAGGGTGTCAGGCTGAGGAGCTGGGACATGATCCCTTAGATGATGGACCAATATCCATTTGTACTGAGGATATCCCTCTGGGGTTGGGGGGAGGTGGGCTTTTGGTAGTGGGTGATTCCATTATTAGAAATATAGACAGCGGGGTATGTGACAGGTGTTTTGATCACATGGTGGCTTGCCTACCTGGTGCGAAGGGTTGCGGACTTCATGCACTGATGTTTTCTACGTGGGACACTTAAACCGGCACTTCTGAGTATCTGCACCAATTGGTGCTGAATCAACTTGGGCTTCCTGCATTCTGCACCGTATGAAGCCGAACCAGTTTGGCGTCTGATTGAACTCCATCGGAAGTGGGGAGCACAACGTCCTTCAAGATCTCTGCCTTCCCAGACAACGTGGGTGTCTCAGAAACATGGTTGAACAGAGACAATCAATGGGATACTGCATAAGGAGACTTCCTTCAATTTATGTGGCGCTCCTCCTACTCCCACTGCAGTGCCCCTTATGTGTTGCTCCAGTGGGACTGGTGATCACCTGGACCTCATGAGGAGGGAGTTGCAGTGTAGGCTTGACAGCAAAAATCTCCAACCAGCAAGGTACTCAAAAGGTGGAGTCACACACAGGTGACATCATTATTAAATATAGATGACATTTTTAATCGTCTGGACACATGCGAAAGCAGCACTGGAGAAATTTCTCCAGATCTTCATCAACTTCCACTCACTCCATAACTGTGAAGCAATCCACTTTATCTAGACTTTATCTAGACACCAGTATACACACCACACAATCCATCTTCTACAGTGAAGCTCTAGATTACAGCTGCATCTGTTCCAACCCTTCCGACAGATTCTCACTTGCAGGATCTACAACAGACATTGTTGGAATTACAATACCCATCTGGTAAGGGAACAGATGGACAAAGAAGGGTACCAAAGAATGACCTGCTACAAGATAAGCCCAAACAAAACAACAACAGAACACCACTGGTGGTCACATACAGCTCACAGCTCAAACCCATTCAACCCATCATTAATGATGGCAACCTATGCTGGACATAGGCAGAGTTTGGGGATGGCAGAGTTTGGGGGGAAGGTGAGAGCTCTGCAGAGATATGATGCCATCAAGTCCACTTGCTGAAACGGCCATTTCCTTCAGGGAAATTGATTTCTCTAGTCAGGAGATCAGTTGTAGTTCTAGGAAAACTTCAGGTCCCACCTGGAGGTTGGCAAGCCTGGTAGATGGTTTCATGGATTCTGTGCTAAGCTGCAGCCATATTTAGGGGTGTCATTTGTTCACTTCAGTTGGCAAGCCCTTGCCGAAGCACTCCCTTTCCCCGTCAGTGCTCAAATAAGCAGTGAGAGAAAATGTGGAAGGATGTAGTCAAAGTGCTGACATCTCTTTCAGCTAAAACCATAGACATTGGCAAAATCCTAGAGCATCAGGGATATCGCTTTGGGGTTTTAGTTGGAAGTCATGTTAATGCATCAACAACATCCTTTTATCCCACGCCCTGCCGTCAAAGTCTCCTTGGGGTCCCAGGCATGCACCTGGCACCCCTAGCCGCATTCATTTTGTTTTTCACCACAATGCTATGCTCACGATCAGCCTATGTTTACCAGTTTGGCTGAAGTAATTTTTCGTAACAACGTTTCACAGACAACTATCAGGACAGCTGGGCTACTGAGAGTGAGGAGATTAGAGAAAGAAGATGCCAGACGCCCACAGAGCCATGCAGTTTAATGTTTGGGTTGAGTCTGGGTAGTATGAAGGGGGGGGGGTGCTGGATCTTCTCAGCCCTGCTTTTGGGGTCCTTGGAGGCACCTGGTGGGCCGCTGTGGTGAATAGAATGCTAGAATGCTAAAGCAGATGGGACTTTCATTGATCCAGCAGGACTCTAATTGTCTAGCAGATAACTAAACTGAAAGTAGCAAAAAGTTGTGTGGTAAAACACTTTGACCATGACATTCGCAAGCTTGACCTTGGTTTGCAGTGGAACAAATGAGTCAAATACCTCTGGCAGGCAGTAGGCAAAAAGGCCACAAGTTACTTTTGGCAAGTATTGACAGACTAGCTCCACAGCAGTCTTTTTTTTTGGGTTGGGGTACATCATGTGTGACAGGAGGCTGATTATAGCTTTGTTACAGCACTGTGGCCAGGATCCAGAAGACAGACAGTGTGAAATTCCAGTCAGGTCTCTATTCTCTCATTTTTCTCCTCTTCACCTGAAAAGGAAAATGCATTCATTTCTTCCTGAGGCATGCAGCCATCCCTAAATTCAGGGCAGAACCTAAGAGGAAGCCTGTTGAGATTGGACCAAAGTTCCATCTAGTCCAGCTTTGTGAAACAGAAGCAGCCAGATGCTTCCAGCAACTGGACAGAGTTTGATTTAAATATATATTGTCTTTTTTCCCTCCCTGTAGACTCAAGCTTGTGTTGTCTTCTGTGTGTGTTTAAAAAAATGATTCTTCTCACTACCTCCCCTTGTGGAGAGATGGTGCCAGGGAATAAGTCAGTATCAGTATCTAATTCTCAACATGGCCCATCTGTGGGTACAGATTGCTCAGACTGGAGCCATGAACAGTGCCAGGCTCCACCATCTTGGGAAGCTCTCCCTTCCTCCCGAGTGTCCTCTTGCTCCAGGCAGGCTACTGGGTAGACCTCTGAAGAAGGAAACAGGGAGATTACAACAACCTCTCCCCCCAGAGAGTAGCTTGGCGCCTCTCTATCAAACATGTTTCCAGCGCTGTCTCGTGCTTCCTTCCTCTGGAAGTGTGCATCCCTAAGCCTCAGGAATGCTAGTTGGTAATGATGAAGCAGGAGCCCTGGGTGGGATCCAGCATTACAGAGGGGCTGTTCTCCTCATGGCCTCACAAGGCCATAGCCAGAATGAGGTCAAGTGGGTGCATTGCTCCATCTAGTACAACTGGTTTGCTCACTTCGAGATGTGGCAACCCCACCTACCGAGAAAGGCAAGATTATATGTATTTTTTATTTCATTTATAGCCTGTCTTTCTCTACATGCAGCTTCCATCATTCTCCTCTCATTTTTCCCCTCACAACAACCCTGTAAGGTAGGTTAGGCTGAGAGTGTGTGTGAGACGCGTCCGAAATTACCCAGCAAGCCTGTAGCTTTGAAAGCCACTTGATGGTCGGAATTCAGCCCTTGAAGAAGAGACAATTTGGGTTCTGCTGGGGTTTATTTTTAACTTTGTTTCTAGAGAAGGTGATAAAAAGAGAATAAAATGTTCTTGCGAGGTGTGTCATAGGAAGGGCAGAGGAAGCAGTAGATGTGATGATAAAGTCTTTGTGGTGCAGACCAATAATCTGACAATCCCAGCAACCAGTTTGAACAAGCTTAAAGTTCAATTTCAGATGTATGCAAGCAAATATGAATTAGGACAAGATAAGTGAGATCTCTCCCACTGTTCAGTTTCACCCATAGCAAAGAATTATACAACTGATTGGGTTTTTACACATTTTATTATATCATTAAGATAAATATATTATAGACATAAATTATACAACAAAGACAAAAACAACAGATTCTTGTGAAAGATTCAAAAAAGACAGAGACAGTGTAAAGACTGATGAATACAGGGGTCTCAAGCCAAAGCCTGTCTCACGTGGGGCATATTTTCCACAGGACCTTAATGTGAGAGCCTACAAAGTTGTGAGAAAAATGGGACAACATAGACAGAAAAAGGCAACCTCCGCTTGACAGGACACTTCAACTTTCAGGAAACCTTGTTCATCTTCTTAGACTACTCGAGAATAGTCTTCAGTGCACTATACGCAGTTCCATCACTGACATAAGGCAGGCCTGAGCTTGGACAATACCAGGCCGGGAGACAACCCATGTACCCTTGGAGGCAGATTTCTAGGGTGACTTCAAAGGGTCTGTTCTAAGGGAACCCACAAAGAATGCATGAGATTCCCAAGAATCAGCCTCTGGAAAGCTCGTGCGGAAAATTCTGTCTTTTGCACTTCACGTCATAGACAAAGCCCGGTCTTCTCTATTGTGCCTAGTTGTCCTCATCTAAACACTATATAAAAATCTTCAAATAAATACTATATAAATAATTGAGACTTCAGGTGTACTATTCAGTTACAATTTTGCCATTTGCTCTGACGTGCTCAAGTCTCCATCTACAACATACAGAACAGCTTTCGGCATCCTAACAACATTCTATGCCTCACCAACACGTATCAACACAACACATCTTATCTGTTGTTTTTTTTTAACGAGGTCATTGCCTTACCACACTGTTGAAATACACAGTAACATATGCAGCTTAGTTAAATAAATATAACACTTGCAAGTTTTTTCTTTGAAATAAGATTGCTACAAGACTTCTAGAGGATTTGGTAAACGTCGCTTGGAGCCGGGATTCTCTAGTACGCAAAATAGAAACAGCATCAGATTAAAACAATTCAGGCAGCATCTGCTAACTTCCTGTTGTAAATAGTATTAGAAGCTATTTTACTTAGGTTTGGTAAGTCATATACCTTTAAGCTTCTGCATCCTTGAGAGCCATATGGGAGAGAAAATTCATGCTCTTACAGTTTCTTCCATCTTGATAGCACTGTGATAGCAAAAATTGTGTTGGGCAAAATTCTCCTTTCCTATAACTCCTGGTCACCCTAGTGCTTCCTGGTGGTTGTTTGATAGAAGCTGAGGCACCTGAGTAAAATTAAGGCAAACATCCAGGTTATCAGGATAGGAACCAGGACTCTCTTAGCTACAAGCTGGGACTTCTGGCAGGTGATTTACATGGAATGTACATGCTTAGGTGCTGGAAATAGAAGTAGAGGAATAGCAGCATGCTAAAGTGGCCCCTGTGATTGGCAGGGAATGGGTTGGGTCCATCTAAGTTGCAAGGTATTTCCCTTTGCTCTTCTCCCCCATTCTCTACAGCAGCTGATTTCTCCCACATGGACTAATAACCATGGGAGTCAGGGGACTTCAGTGTAGAGGGGAAAGAGGATGAAATTGCTCTTCCTGCTGCTACCATCAGCAAAGCACTGAGAGAAGCAGAAGTGATTTTGTCCCCTTTGCCTTCCTCTACATAGCCTGCCCAACCCCACATGGTTATTAGTTCACTTGTGTCCTGCCACCTAGAAAAGACAGCTGAAAGAAGAGAAACAAGGGAAAGATCTGTGATCTTTGAAACCACGGATGGACCCAAACTTCATGCAGCTAGGCTGAATACATACTAAACTACACAGCATTCTTCTTTTGGTGGCTAACAAATAAATATCTTCTCACTGTTGCCCTTCAAACCCAGAGAATAACTGGAGTGAGCCAGAGCCGTGGAACACATGCTCAAAGCCTAAATTTAGATATAGCCTAGCCTGGTCTTCAATTGACAAGCAAAGTTTGTGGGTTTAACTATAGGCTGGAAAAATCTTCAGCCTGGGCCAGAAAAAGTTTAAGCCTACTAAATCCTCCATTAACGTTGCTGGGTCCAGATTCAGAGAGGAAAAAAATTTAGGAGTTGCTTTATCTATTATAGCAACTACGAAGAAAGTCACACAACATTCAATGTGAGTTGTCTCAAGATCTGTCACCTGACAGGCATCATCAATGCTGCATTCATTATTGCAAGTAAAGAATGTAAGAGCCCCACTGGATCAGACCAGCGGTCAATCTAAGCCAGCATCCAGTTTCATATGACGACCAACCAGTTGCCATGCAGGGCCAATCAACAGGGTACTGAGGCCAATTTGTTTCCGGTCAGAGGCGTATGAATGTAATTATATCATGTTATGCAGAAATGCAGTGGGTGTAGCTTTTCTTGGCAAGCCACTATTTATTTCTGACATTTGTGCAGGTGTTACAGGCAGAGTCCTTGTCAGGAAATATGCCTTTGCACCTACCTTGGGTCACACTTTTCATTACGCTTCCGTTCTCCAAATTGCCCATCATAATCCATGATTCTTGGTCCGGAGTTATAAATAATGTTCTTTGGTCTCTTTGGAATCTTTGGGAAGAGTCCTTGTCAGGGAAATATGCCTTCGCACCCACCTTGGGTCACACTTTTCATTACGCTTCCGTTCTCCAAATTGCCCATCATAATCCATGATTCTTGGTCCGGAGTTATAAATAATGTTCTTTGGTCTCTTTGGAATCTTTGGGAAGAGTCCTTGTCAGGGAAATATGTTTTTGCACCTACTTTGGGTCACACTTTTCATTACGCTTCCGTTCTCCAAATTGCCCATCATAATCCATGATTCTTGGTCCGGAGTTATAAATAATGTTCTTTGGTCTCTTTGGAATCTTTGGGAAGAGTCCTTGTCAGGGAAATATGCCTTCGCACCCACCTTGGGTCACACTTTTCATTACGCTTCCGTTCTCCAAATTGCCCATCATAATCCATGATTCTTGGTCCGGAGTTATAAATAATGTTCTTTGGTCTCTTTGGAATCTTTGGGAAGAGTCCTTGTCAGGGAAATATGCCTTCGCACCCACCTTGGGTCACACTTTTCATTACGCTTCCGTTCTCCAAATTGCCCATCATAATCCATGATTCTTGGTCCGGAGTTATAAATAATGTTCTTTGGTCTCTTTGGAATCCATTGGTCAGTGCTAGGAGAGAACATCAGGGGGAGGCTTTGTCCTCCATGCACAGTCTGTTGGCCCTGCAGGGAGCTGGTTGGCTACTGTGTGAAACAGGATGCTGGAATTAGATGGGACCATAGGTCTGATCCAGCACGGCGGTTCTTATGTTAGGTAGGGCCACGTCCAATTGACCCTCTGATCTCCTGCACACACTCTGACAACCGCCCCCTTTAGTGTACCCAGCAACACCAGACAAAAGTAGAATCTAAGTTGCATGGATGTTGTGAGCCGCCCTGAGCCCACTTGTGGGGAGGGTGGGGTAGAAATCAAAGAAAATAAATAAACGAATAAATTACTAACCTAAAACCTAAATTTAACAACATCAAACAGGCATAAAACCTAAATTTAACAACATCAAACAGGCATAGGATGCCTGCTGTATTCTGTTTCCCTGTGGTCCTCATCTCCAGCTTTGGGTTAAACTAGATGCGATAGGAGGGTCCCCGTGTGTCTTCCTGTTCACACTGGAAGTCAGTCTGTGTGGTGGGGGAAGGGTTATACATGAGCAAGAACGTGAGAGAGAACACAGTGCAGGGCGAAGGGAACTAGATCCTGCCCTCTCCCTTGCCCTCCTCTGCAGTTTTTTTACTGCATTCAGTACTTTCTTTCAACCCAGTTCTCTTCCAGTATTGGAGAAAACTGCTTACAACAACGGAATGCCACTGCAATCACTCCTACTTTCTACAGTAACTGGAGGGCACGTATATTCATGGGATCTCCAGTCAAGTGCTTCTACTTCCTCCTACTCCTTGGAGGAACCTAAAGATGACAGCTCAAAACATCGGTCTGTGAAATAGCAGAATTTGAGACAACCAGGGCTTATCTCCCAACCTTGCTTGGATATCTGCTACTCTTCCCACAAGTAGGTCTACATGTGAAGGGGGTCCCAACAAGACCTGGAGGAGGAGCAGGAACAAGCAGCTTGTCTCATTTTCTGGTGCAACGAAGGGACATCTCTTTGGGTGGCAACCTTGCCACCTTTTTCCTTTCCACCTCTTATATAGAGGTTCTCAACATGTGGAGGCACTGACACAGTAAGCACTTCAAACTGGGATGCAAACATACCTAACTCTTGTTGGTTTGCACTCTGTAATGCATGCATAGTAATCTCTAGAGCAGGGACAAACAGGGTTCAAAGGGCTTCTTGTGCATTATTTTGCAATCCTGTATGGGGGTGGGGGCTGAGGTTGCTAAAGCAACCAAGTAGGTTCACAGCAGAGGGAAGATTCAATTCCAAGGACTTCCTGATTCACAGCTCAGTTTTGTAGACATTATACTCCCTCAGCAATGTTCTCATAGTCAGAGATCAGAGGAAACGGGGCAAGAAAGGGTTAACACTGGACCCAGGCACCGTACTATCTGGAGCAGGCTGCTGTGACGAGTGGTTGGTCTTTTCCCTGACTCCTGCCTCACTCAGGAGCTGGCTTTGGTCCTCTTCCATGCCAGGTAGGTCATGCATCCTTTTTGCTGGGGTTTGGTTTTCTCTTCCTGGAACAGGCATCTGGCTGACTGCAAAGGAAGTTTTTCTCTAGGGTGCACCTGGTGCTGCTGACCCCAAGAACATCTGTATATGCACACTGGTCGTCTCCTCGCACATGAAACCTGAAATCAGCATTTATTTTATTATTAAATATTCCATTTTTAATTCTATCTTTCCTCAGAGGAGCCAGGGCAGCACATACGGTTCTTTCTCCCCACTTTATCCTCAGAATAACTCTGTAAAGGATGTGTGGAAATACACGTTGTGAACTACCTGGGGATGCTCCAGGGCAGGATTTTATGTTCTCAGTTCATGTGCAGGCTGTTCTTGCTTGGCGCACATGAATGCTGTTTTCACGGGAGCTCTTTTGTGTGATTGCATCTGCAAGTGAGTCCTTTGCTGTGAGAACAAGTATTATTGGCTCCTTTTGACTTGCCAATTTCCATTTTCTTTAAGGTGGGAAAAAGTGTCAAGATCTGCATTTCAATGAATGAATGTGGGGGAAACTGGGATACTTTTAGCAGTTGAGGAGGAACTGATATTGAAAAAGGGAATGTATTCAGATGAAGCAAACTGAAGTGTGACTGTGCGGGAGAGTGCATGGAAAGTTGGAAGGGGGACATATGAAATGAGGTTCACCTGAGCATCCCTAGGTACTTCGTAATGTGTATTTCCACCCAATGTTAGGCTACACAAGACAGAATGACAAGGCCCATGACTGTTCAGGGAACCCCGCGGCTGAGCAGTGATTTGAACATGCGTCCTCCGAGCCTTCACATCCTATACTAGTGTCTATTCTTGACAGATATTATCATCTGTACTACAGTGCCATCTGCAGGGGTGGAGTAAACATTGCAACAAGAATTCATCTGAGCATCTACATGTCGGGGGGGGGGGGATAATGCTCCCCAGGAACTCGGTAGTTTAGAGCAGCAGATTTTTCTGTTTGAACTCAGAACACTTCAGAACTCAGATGCAGTCTAAATGCTATCAAGTTACTGCTTTTTTTATACACAATTAATGGCATGAATAGTTGCTACATGTGTGAGCTGCAGATAATACTGCATGAGAGAATTTTGTAACCTGTACTCTCTTAATGCTATAGAGTCACTCCACTTCTCCTCCCCCCCCCAGGATTCTGGAAAGCCTTATCCTATTAATATCCAGTAGCATCCAATGCCCTCATCTAACACAACAGTTGTCTTATTAAATAGAAACCATTTGGTTTAAGTAGAAAGTCTGTTCACTCTCTGGAGCACAAAGTATCTTTCCCGGAGTGAGAGAAATCTTTGCACTTGTGCTTTCAAACACAGCCCTAGAAAACACAAAAACCTGAGCATCGCCATTTTCTTCAGTGTTTATAATAACATGCCAGACAAAACCACGGCCCATGTGAACATCATGTAAATATTCTTCACATTACCATGGGAGAAATTTGGTATTCAAATTATTACAGCATTTATGGAGATGGATCCCTAGGGCAAAAAGCTGGAGAATCAACAATAGCAAAAAAATATGCAAACTCAATTGTCACATGACAGCATATGGTAAGTGTAATGACACAAAGGCACGGTGGACATATTTCAGTGGCAGGAAAGGTAATATTCCTCGAGCTTATCTAAGTAGAATTACTGTTCATTATATTCTGGGAGTCTATCCTGTCCTACCCATATCCTGTGACCTTCTGGGCTTGATTCATCATACATCATATGACCCACTTCCAGATATCTGAATTATGGAAGCAGGTTGACTAATATATATTGAAACAAATTAGCTTCCAGAAATGGTAATTAGAATTCTCTACAAAATTTGCTGTTGAATTTTCTCCAGATACTGTCTTGGTTTTAGAATATCCATGGCATAAATAAAAATGTAGATGAAAATCTTGTTAAAAGTTATCCTGTTTTCCAACCATTCTGCCGGGATATGAAGACGTGTAAATTAATTGCTACTTGCCATTCAGATATGGTAGATTAACAATCACTCCCCTATAGCTGCAGCTGACCATTTCATGCACCCCTAAGACTGGCCCAGCTTGGGTAACAGCCCTAAAAGTGGAGTCTTTTGACTTTCAGGTCTCTTCAGATAAAAAGCCACCTGGAGACGTGTGGGTAATGTACATTAGCTTCAAAACCTTTTGTTATAAATTACCTTTACAGTAGGCAAAAAAAAATATTGTGCCATTAAGTTACAAGAGTCACTAAGGCAAGTGACATTCAGAGGTAGCTTGGCATTGCCTGTCTCTGTGTAATGACCCTGAACTTTCTTGCTGGTCTCCTATCCAACTACTAACCAGGGCCGACCCTGCTTAGCTTCTGCAATCTGATGAGAATGGGTTAGCCTGGGCCACTCAGGATAGGACACAGTGTGGTTGTTGTGGATTTTCCAGGCTGTATCGCCGTGATCTTGGCATTGTAGTTCCTGACATTTCGCCAGCAGCTGTGGCTGACAACTTCAGAGGTGTAGCACCAAAAGACAGAGATCTCTCAGTGTCACAGTGTCACAGCAGCCACAGCTGCTGGCGAAACATCAGGAACTACAATGCCAAGACCACGGCTATACAGCCCGGAAAATCCACAACAACCATCGTTCTCCGGCCATGAAAGCCTTCGACAATATATTGAACACCTCTACGGGGAGGAAACATTTCAAATGACCCGGAGATTGGAAACACTTCGGAAAAAGAAAGCACATCTACTCTGCTCTTTAACCTTTCTCCTACGCTGCAGGGACATGAAAATAAATGACCTGCCAACATCTTTTCCACACTGTGACACTGAGAGATCTCTGTCTTTTGGTGCTACACCTCTGAAGATGCCAGCCACAGCTGCTGGAGAAACGTCAGGAACTACAATGCCAAGACCACGGCTATACAGCCCAGAAAATCCACAACAACCATTGTTCTCCGGCCATGAAAGCCTTCGACAATATATAGGACACAGTGTGTCAGAGTGTCAAGAAAATTTACTCACTGGTTTTTAAACTCTGTGCCATCCTGCCATTTCCATGCCTGGCCTGTTTGTCTCGAGAGGCCAATCCAATGATGAACGGGGCGGGTCAAGTTCACTAAAAAACTCTAGAAGAAAAAAAAACAAGGAATGATTAATACATCTCTGTCAATCTCTAGAAATGTCTCTACATCAAGGTCTCGAATCTTGTTCAGCCTGTGGGTGTTTTTGGAATTTTGAAAATGAGGAATGAGTGCCATCACCAAATGACCACCAATGGGGCAGTCACAAATTGTTACCACAGGGTGCTGGGACCAATCACAAAACATTGTGCAAGCAAAGCACCTCCTATAATGCAGGCAGCTGTTTCTGGATGGGTGCTCCCTGCAGACACAAAGGCCTTCCGGTTTCTTTAAAGTGCCTCCTGCTCCACTGAGATGGAGGAAAAGCAGGACTGACTCTTTGCTTTAAAGGACTGCTTTGTTGAAGAAGTGCCAAGAAATGCATTGGTAAGAGCCATTTTGGGGGTCGCTGTTGTGTATTCTACCCTTGTGTCCTGTGCACTGACGTCACTCACTGCAAGGCCATACATATTGCTTCCTAAGTCTTGTACACTTATGAAGGTGGAAGGGAGTGAACTAGGAGAAAATTAACTTGATGGCACGTGAACTCATTTACAAAAAACCCTGAATTTATGATCCAATTAACTTTTTTGCGACAATCACATTTTACATGTTTTAGAAACAGAGGGCATCTAATATCTGGCAACCTTGTATTTGAAACTGTAATGTACCCACTCCTGAATGGCTTTTTTTTGCTTTCAAAGACAGGCAGGAAAAGCTGTCCCTGCTGTGCAAGCAGGACTGAGGCATACAAAGACTGCATTCACATGCCCCATTCCTGTGCCCCCCACAGCTGAAACCGCCCCTTCCCCACCTTCTTCTTCATCACATTGGTGCAGGTGCCAACCTGACAACAATCCTGCCAGACCCCCGCAACCCAGTAAACCCCCCCTTCTCACTAACAGCTGAGCCTTGGCTTTTCAAAATCCGTTAGAGGACTAAAGGCGGGAGACTCTCAAGTTGAGTGTCGCCATTTTGAAGATGAAACTAAGCTCTGCCCCCTAAGCTCCGTCAAAGTCTTTCTTTGCTTCAGCTTAAAAAGGAAAGCCCTGGGAACCCCACAAGCTAGAAAGTATTTGTAGGCTCTCAAATAAAGTGGAGGCATACTGTGAGCCAGGGCTTTTTTTCTGGCAAAAGAAGTGGTGGAACTCAGTGGGTTGCCCGCGGAGAAAATGGTCACATGGCTGGTGGCCCCGTCCCGATCTCCAGACAGAGGGGTGTTTAGATTGCCCTCCGTGCCACATGGCGCGGAGCCTTGGAGGGAGAAACAAGGAGCAAAAGACAGGAGCCCATCTTCACTTTTCTAGGGCGAATTGCACCAAAGGGAGGGTAGTTTCAATAGGGAAAAAAGAGTGGAATGTTTATACCCCCTCTCCCCTCCCTGCTCGACTCCTTTCTGAATTGAGTACATCTCCCTAATCACTGAGAAATGATTGATTTCAAGAAACGTTTAAGTAAGGCCTGAGAAGGCGTGGCAGTGGCAGCTCCTGCTCTAGACATTATCCATCTCCCCTTGCCGCCTCCTCCTTCCTGCCCCCACCCACTGTTGCAATTTATAACGCGCATTCTTTGAGCAAGGACTTGTGTAAAGTCCTACGTGGATGACGTAACAGTCATAATAATTAGGGTCCAACTGAAATGCTTTATGACTCATGAAAAAAATGCACTGCCCTGTTTCAGTAATTACTGTGTGGGGTCTGGGAAACAGTACAGAGTGCGGGCAAGAAACCTTGCGCTTATCCTGGGTTGCAACTACTAAAGACTGATGGAATACAATCAACGAACTATACACAATAATAGATATTACTCCATTTCTATTGAAGTGCAAAGTGCGCATACGGTGAATTATATATGCAATATGTTCCAGGTATATCATCTCCCAACAACAATCAATAAATATGTTCAGAATAAATATGGAATAAGAATCTCAAATTGAACAGCACACAATGCTCAACAAATACATAGCAATATCCCTCTATAAATAGTCCTTCCAAACAGTTAATAAATATATATAGAATAAATACAGGATAAGAATCTCAAGAATGTTCAGAATAAATACAATATAAGACTCTTGAATAGAACAGTACTATGCGCTCCAGAAATATTAAATGGTAAGACAAGTTTTGCTTAAAGGCTTGTTCTAGTTGACCTGATGGTAAATCTTGCTGTCTACAGTTATAGTATCATACCCACGGTATGTACAACTATATGCATGTCTAGCTTCTCACATACACACTGGGACAACCATGCAGAAGGGTCACAAGCTGCCTCCTTGTTGTCTACAACCAAGTAAGTGAGATAGTAGGTACAAACTGCATCAGGTATGTTAACATCTTTTGTCCTTGTTTTCCAGGTGCACCGTGACGCAGAAGACTCAAACTGCTATAATACCCTTCCGGACAATCCACACCCCCACAACCGGCTGGGGAGGAAAAGATCAGGATGACGTCTGACAGGTTGCAAGCTTAGATCCTGTTTCGTTCTTCGTCAAGGAAATTGTACCTTCATGTCAACTTAATTCATCATTGTAATCGGTCAGTACTCTCCAACTAGAATGAAACAGGGTCTAAGCTAGCAGCCTGTTGGATGGTTATCCCGATCTCTGTGTAATATTATTGCGTATAGTTTGTTGATTGTATTCCACGGGGGACCATCGGTCTTTAGTCCTAGGCTTATACCTGCGGCAGCCTCGTTTGGTGTTTAGTCACTTATCCTGGGTTGGCCTCATGATGTCAGATTTGATTGGCCATGTGGCACCATGATGTCATCCTGATGAGTAAATGATCCTTGATTGACTTCATGATAGCATGGGGGGAAAACCCTCCTTTTTTTTTGCAATATATGATGCCAAGTCAACAGACCAGGAGTTAGATGGGGTGGAAACTAGATTTGGGGTAGGCTTTTCAAGAACATTTTAGATCCCCTGAAAACCCCTTTTTTCTAGACCAAAAATGTTTCCCCATGACACTTCAGGATGGAGGAGGAACAGCGGCAACAAAATTGTGGTTGTACACACACTTGCTTCAGGTGATCAACCTGTTAGTCATAGATACATACATGTTCCTTACCAGATCCGACTGCGAATCAATCAACGCCAAGGTAGCACCAAATGAGGAACACTTGGTTGCACTGATATTCCAATCCCCTTCTTCTTCAGATTTATAGTAGCATTTTCCATGGTACCCAATCCAGTGGTCTGGGCAGGCAGCATCAGCAGGAGGAGGACACGGTGAACAAGGCTGTGGTTTTCGAGCTGGAGATAAAAAACAGAGCTCAGTTTTAAGACAGCACATGAAGTTCTTCATATAGAGTCTGCCCACTGCTCCATCAAGTTCAATAGTCTGTCCTGTGGCTGTCCGGTGTCTTAGGCACTGAAGCTGCTGAACTGCAACTGATCACAAAGCTCTAGACAATGCATCCACCTGGATTGAATCAAGACATTATCTTCCTGTCTCATTAACAAGGCTGATTTCTCCACACTCACTACCCCGCTGCATACCCCACCGTATTCAATCACGCCTGCCTTTGTCATTCACCGGCTATTATCATTTAGCTTCTCTAATCACTCCACTCTCCAAGATATAAGGACAGATGGATGCACATTCTAGCTGGATCTGAAGGTGAGCTGTGACTCACGAAAGCTTATACTCTGTCACAAATTTTGTTAAGTCTTATAGGTGCTACTGGGCTCTTGCTCTTTTCTACTGCTACAGACTGACTGACACGGCTACCCATCTTGATCTACTAGGCACTGAAAGTCTCTCTCAGCACCTGTGATTGGTTGGTGATGCCTGGGATTACAACTGGGACCTTAACCATGCAAAGTGTGTGCTCTGTCACTAGTTTACTTCCTAGTAACACAAACTCAGAGTCCTCCTCAGTATCTAGGATTCATGACCAATCCTAGTTAAGAATTCCAATTATAGAAAAATAAGTTAACATGAATTCATTCGGGCATCTGCATTCAGACATCAAACTAAATCGTGTTACATTTATGACCATCTTTTGTCTTCAGCTGATACACCATGACAGACAAGGTTGTACAATGGTTATAGTGTTGGACCAGGATCTGGGAGAGCATGGTTCAAATCCCAACTTAGCCTTACTGCGTGACCATAGGTCAATCACTCCCTCTTGGCCTAACCTACCTCACAAGGTTGTTGTGAAAAAAAGGGAATGGAGAACCATGCAGGCTACCCCGGGGAGGAAGGGCAAAATAACAGTTTGATAAACAGAAAGGAGTTTACAAAAGAAAGTGTGTGCAAACTAACACAACACTTCTTGTACTTTTTTTTTTTTGCAGTTTCTCCTCTAAAGCCTCACCTTGCCATAAACCTACTTCTTCCAACGGATTCTTTGCAGGTTTCAACATGGACTTCAAACAGGATATGGATGGGGCGTGTGTGTGGATAATATACGTGCAGTGGCAACAGCTTCAACACAATCTACCCAAAGTAAGCTATTTTCAGTCTAACTTGATTTCCCTGAAAAAGACTTCAGCGTGCTCTCAAATCTTCTGCTACTTCCTTCAGGACATTTCCGTGGAACAAATTTTTATCTGCTGAAGTGTGCAGCATCCTTAATTTGATTTAAAAGAATACTCTAAAAGGCGAAAGGAGAAGGTTCTTCCACACTCACCAGCCAACGCAATGATAATGATGAGCAGAATCGTGACAACGAGAGTGACGGCCAGGGGGTATTTTTTTTCTGTAATGCACTTTGGGATGACAGCTGAAAAACAAGAAGCGTTTGAGAAGACAGCAGTCACGGGAAGGGAAAGTATCAGACCCTGCTTGTAAGACCAAAGTCGGCTCCTCAAGAGGCAAGATGGGCCTCATTTACTCTGGTATTTTAGGGAGTGTTCTGCATCAGCTGTTGTGTTTTTTGTGAGAGGCATTCCACAACACTCCTCATTGCTGTCATAACTTTCACACAATCGTGGTTGTGACTTTGCTTGTGGATTAACCAAATTTTATTGTAGCATAAGCTTTCAAGAGCCACAGCTCTCTTCGTCAGATGCATCTGACAAAGAGAGCTGTGGCTCTCAAAAGCGTATGCTACAATAAAGTTGGTTAGTCTTAAAAGGTGCTAGTGGACTCTTTACCATTTTGCTACTACAGACTAACATGGCTAACTTTCCTGGATCTATGCTTACAGGACCGATTCCAGACAGCCCTCCCCATCCCGAAACGTCGCGCAGAAAACGTGAAATATCGCATTTTCTCGCGAGAGTTTTGCGCGAGAAAACACGACGTTTTGGGATGGGGAGGGCCGTCTGGAATTGGCCCAGATTGTGCCTTATGTTCTTTCCGTAACAAGTGACAATGTGGTAAAGGGAAAGCACCCACAGAGCATTAAGGCACACACAATGCCATCATTAGTATATATCTGGATATAATTTTCCTCAGAAAATTGTTTCTGAGGAAAGAAAGCAGGATTGCATATAATGACAGTCTCTCCTTTCCTTTGTTAATCTCATTCTGAAGAGACCTGAATAACAGAATGAGAGATCTAACAGTTATTTGAATGCAGGCTTTCCCCGGACTCTAGGAGATTAAACCTGAGGCCCTTTGTAATCTCAAAGTCTATCTTTCTGCAGCTTCACAATTCCTAGTCACTGCTTCCTCTAGCTGCTTCTTTAGAAATAGTTTTGTAAACATGTGAACACATGAAATTTCCTTTCAGAGGAACTCAATACTTCTCCTGTAACTGGCAGACATTTTCTGTGACTGAGAATTTTCTAAACAGAGATGCCAGGCACTGAATCTGGGTCTTGATGTGTACAAATCCTCTGTTCTACTATAAGCCTTTCCCTGAAACAAGTTTAGAAATTCAGGAACAAAATTCAATTTGACATGATTTGGAAGAATTCATTTTTCAAGAGAAAAAGCTACACACGTGTGAAACTGCTTCACAAAAAGTCAGACAGCTGGTACATCTAGCATAGTATTATTGCCTCTGAGTCGAGGTGGACCTTCAGGATCTCAGAAAGAGAAAGGTCTTTCCTGTTAACTGAGATTCCTTTGCTACAATTTGCAGGAACTGGACTAGGGACTTTTTGCTTGCAAAGCTCTATAAGCCATGTTTCCGCTTGTTTCTATGCAATGAAATCCAGGATTGCCTAGCTGGTTTCTGGAAGGTCTTCATACAGGTATAAAATTCAGCAGGTACATCCTTTTCTTGCAAGTAGATGAAGTGCTGAGAAACACTTTGTTTTGTGAATTTCTGGATGTCATGCAGCTTTCCAAAGCATGGGACCCTTCCCAGAAAAAAAAAAAGCTGGCATTCCATCTAGAATCTGTAAAATCTTATCAACAGGCCCCCAATGTTACCAGAACTGCTCTTTATTATAATGGGGAATTAGCTGTAGCAGTCTGTAACTATTAATATTAAGCGAGGATCATAACCTATGTTTACGGAGGTCCCGATCCCAGACACTCTAGTGAAAAAGAGGCAGACAAGGAGTAAGGTTCAAACACGTGTATTGAGTGTAGCGTAAGCCTAGCTTGCACAATCATACAGAGAACACACAAGACCTAAGAAATACAGGGTATGAAATACAGAGACGTTCGCATTAGCTGGTTCCCAACGATGATAGGGGAAATACTCACTTATCCTGGAGCGAAGCAGAGACACAGCAGCGAGGGTGGCCCAATGCCAGCACTGGAACCACAGACGGACAGCAAGGAGGTCTGGATAGGGAATGGCCGAGGCCACGGGCAGCAAGGGGGGGGTCTGGATAGGAATGGCCTAAGCACCGAGTGGTCTGAGAGACCAGCTTAAATACCCCAAAACGTACCCTGGGGCTGGTGCTGTACTTGGTGGTTCTCACAGATTAAAACAAAGGGTCTAATGGGCTACTGAATGGCTTGGATGGGCCACTTTGGTAATCAGATTGTGATAAGTGACACCTCAGGAAGAGGGGACAAAAGAGGGAGGGGGAAATCCAAGTGGGCTGAAAGGATGTTCCAGCGGACAGGGCTTGTCCTGATGTCATCAGCTTTGGAATGCGGAGGTTTCTTTGAGATGCATTCTTTAAGTGCTTGGGATGGTCGGCACTTAGTTCCTTCTCCGGGGCGGCTCCTAAGATATGCAGAGCGGGGCGAGGGGCTCTCGCTGCGGACGTGGTGTGCCCGCTTCGCCGAAATGGCTTCCCAAAGCAGTCTCTTCCCAGGGTCTTCTGGCTGCCTGAGAACATGGATGCCGGCTGGGCATAGCTGGGGCTGGATAGCAGGCTGCCCGGTAGCGAGGGCAAGCTCGGCGACCGGCCCGCGGGAGGCTCCAGGCGGGAACTGACCAGGGAGCGCCTAGCCAGGCTCGCTGGAGGTTTCCCCGGCTGGCGCCCGGCTGCTAGCAGCGGCTTGGGCCCATATGAGGCAGGCTTCCATGGAGGCAGGGGGAACAACACTTTAAAACACAGTCCAAGGCAGGGGACAGGCACGGTCCGTGGCAGATGGCAGTGCAGGCACGGGGCACACTTGTAACACAGTCCAAACACGCACTGGGAAATCCAGATATAGGTCAGGGCAGGGCTGCCCAGAAAAAGAGTCGTTTTGTGCAGTTAACCAAACATGGAGTCAGTAAACTACACAGTCTATAGTGGCAGCAAGGTAATTGACACGCAGGCAGGAAACTGACACGTGTACCAGAACACACACGTGCAAAGCAATCTTTGGTGTAGCAGTAAAACAGCAACGCAGGAAACTTTAACACAGTTCATGGCGGGCTTTAAAGCAGGGGAGGGGGCCTACTTGGCAACAATTCCCCCCCTCGGAGACCCCGGGACGTCAGGCGCGCGGGTCTCCGAACTTGACTTCAAAGGCGAGGTGGTCGGCAATGTCCGGTGGTCGAGTTTCGAGCGAAGAAGGAGTGGGAAGGGAAGGAGGGGGAGGCGTCACTCAAAAATTTAGTTTGGAGAACCACCTAACCGAATAAGTGCAATTTAGATCAGCCAATGGGCTGCAGGTCTCTGGGTTCACACCAGGGGGTGTGCTAAGTGCAATTGTCAGAATAAATAGTAATAATTCATAGCAATAGTAATTCATAGTAATAGGCAGCAATGATCAATTCATGCATATAAATAGCAATAATTCATAATTGTGTACATTGATTAATTCATGATTGAAGGTAATTCATACGGAATTCATGATGGGTTAAAAGCACTAAAAACCAGGAGCAATTAATATACATGGATCAATTCATGGATAGTTAAAATCATAAATAGATACATAGGATTAAAAGCAGGGACAATTAAAAGCAATTCATACAGGGTAAAGTGAAATGTACAAGCATGGCATAATTCATCAAGGGTAGAGTAATTCATAAATGGCTAAAATCATAAATACATATATGTGATTAAAAGCAATAGTTCATGAAGTCAAAAGCAGCAAGAATAAAAGCAAGTGCGTGGAAACAATTCATGAGGGGTAAGCGGCGGAAGGGCTCATAGGGGACAGAAAAATAAACTCTGCAATTAAAAGACCAACTCATATAGTCAGATTAAAACCAAATTCATCGAGCTTAAAATCAGAAATAAACTAACCTTTAAAAGGGACCGTTCAGAAGGGGTCCCGGTTAAAACCAAATTCATAAAATAATAAATATGCTAGAATTACCTCGGCGGAGGGAGTCAGGTTAAAAAGGCAATTCAAGGTTAAAATCAAATTCATAGGGATAAAGTTCATGGGCGCACTTGCAATAGATAGAGAGGGGGACTAGTTCGGGGCTAAATTCATGGGAGTTAAAATTCATAAAAGCAATGGGGAGAAATTCATAAGACCATAGAGTAACAAAGATCACAGGCGGCTCAGTCCGCAGTACAGCTGCTGGACTGGGTTGCATATATACAAGAACAAGCAAACTTAGTTCATGTGCTCCAAAGCACACTTCCACCCCCCCTTGCTGTCTGCGACAATCCGCAGAGCAGGGTCGGCAGGCGGCGAGAAGGGCTTCAGGCACACAGTTCTAGTCCTCATGGAGGTGGCGTTGCTGGTGGTCGTCTGGAGACGGGCCGTGGGCTGGGAGGCAGAGAAATATGTCCCCCCCTAGTCCACAAGAGGGCCTCGGAGCGGTGTCCAGCAGCAAAGCGTCCATGTGGGCCGGTGCAGGATTCATACACATAATAAGCATAATCATAGTTCATACCGGCACAAGCAATAGAACAAACACGGGTTAAAGGAGGGCGCCAAGAATAACCATTAGGGCAAGAGGAGGTCTGGATTGTAATGGTCCAGACGGTAGGACAGTTGGAGTTGCTGGAGCTGTCGGCGGCTCCAACAGCCCAAATAAAGTAATGAGGCACATAGTAAAACTTGAAAGGCCAAAATCACAACGATCGGGTGCAGAGCCAAATTGTAAATTCCAGTGGCAGTGGGGCTCCAACCAAAGAGGGTCTCCCACCACGAGTGCTCGCCGGTGGTCTTAATCCGCTGGACAAGATCCAAAATCTCTTTCCCGTTGTGGGACACAACCAAAGCAGTGGTGTCCCCGTCCCTCTGGATGCTCTGGAGGGTGCGGTGGAGCTGCGGGTGGGCCAGGAGCTCGTGGATTAGCTCCAGACCGATGCCAAGGGCGACAGGCTTCACATAACGATAGATGGAGGGTGCCACCAGGATCTCTTCTTGGGTCCAGACCGGTACCGTGTAGGTGAAGTCGCAGGCTGCCACCGAAGACAGGTTGCAAAAGCAGCGGTTGACTCCCGGGATCACGGGCTTCAGCTGGAACGAGTTCAGGACCACAAAATCGCACGCCGTTCGCACGCAGGCACATCCTTTCCCAATGTAGACCACAGCGGAGCTGTTCTCCCGGACGACCTCGAAAGAGCATTCATTGAGGGCGTCGACTTGCGGGGCTACACAGGGGTGATGAGGTGCAAAGGCTTGGTCTTGGCAAATGAAGCCGGTCTGGTCTCGATGCTGGCACCCTTGGAGGCTGACGAGCTGCCATCCGGTCGGGGTGAAGCGGGCCCAATGGTCGGGGTGGCGGGCGTAGAGGACCTCGGTATCGCTGACTTGGAGTCCCAGAGGCACGACTGGGTACACATGGAATGACTCGTGTGCACTGGCCGTTAATAAAAATAATTTAAGCTCCTGGGTGGTCGGTGAGAATGAGGAATTTACGAGAGACCACCAGGATTCAAGCTCCAGTTCAATGGGTGACAATTTGGGCATAATCAATCTTTTAATTTCCAGGGGCAAATGCCCATCCGTGGCTTGCCGAATTAGCCCCATGGCCACAGCCTGGTTTAATTGTTGGGCTTGCATACATGCCATGGCTATTGACATGTTGCGTTCCAAAGACTGTGTCCCTTTGAGCAGCAGAGAAAAATCTCTTTCAATTTGACTCTCCCAGTTAACTAAAATGGAGCTGATCTCGTGTTGCCCATTTGAAATGGAATTTAGGGACTGCACCACCGGTTTACCTAAGTCGGAGATGCTAGTCGTGACATGGGCAAACTTATTAGCGAGAGTCTCAATGTTGACCGAATCCATGATTGCTAAGCCTCCGGCTGCAGGAGCAGTCCAGTCGGCAATGCTTCGTCTGGCACGCGAGAGAGAGGGAGAGGGATCGATCCACAGTTGTAGCCATGCATTCCAACCCTTGCTACCGGCCTCCAGATAGGGAGCGCACTGCGGCAGCCTCTGGGTTACATTTAGCTCAGCTAAGTCTATGCGGATCTCTTTTAAAGACATTTGCGGGCGGACCAGAACTCTCTCTCGAATGTCCGTTTTCAAAACATGGGAGCCCACTATATGCGTGCCGCCTTGGCTTAATTGTTCACTGCTAGCAATCAAAGGGTCAATTTGGATGGCGTGGGTCTCCTGGGTCTGGATCAGCAGGGAATAATTGCCTGGTTCGTGAGTCAAATTTACAAAGAGCAGCCCAAGCCGGTGAAATTTCTCTACTAGGGGCTTGGTTTGGCATTCGGGCGTCTGTTGAACCAGTATCCAATCGGGTGGGCCATGTTTGGCTAGGTCTTCCTCCTTCACAATCCAGGTCAGGTTCTCCCAGCGCTCTATAGCAAAGGAGAGAACTGCACCTGAAGGGGGCGTGATAGTGACTGATGCAGACTCAGTGGTAGTAGTGCCTAGTAGGATGGTCATTCTAAAGGGGTCTCCTGCCTTCCATACTGCGGCCGACACTAAAATAACTTCACAGTATGGTCCGAAAGCCTCAGTAACAAATGGCGAGGTTTCGAAGTTGGCAGGGGTGGTATATTTGTCTACCACCGGGACTGCGGTGGGGGCTGGCCTGATACGGGGAAGGAACATACATGGAATTGGAGCAAGTGGTGAAACTGTATCAGTAGGCGAGTAGCATACCAGTTCTTGGGACATGGTTTTGACTCCCACACATAAAATAACAAGCTCTGGGGGTCGGATCCACTGCTCTTCGCAACTGCGGAAGTTAGTGCGATCCGTAGGGGTGGTCATATTAATCTGCTGCACAACCTTGCAGACCATCATTTCGTTCCCTGCCAGGGTATTGATGCATCTCCAGTGTGGGTAGGGCATTAATTTGTACGGGCGCCCCTCTATTAGGGTGCCTGCCAGTACGAGCAAACACAGAGTAGCCAGGTGCGTCATCTCCTGGCCTTCGTTTCCTTTCTGTAGTGAAAATATCCTGGGGAGACCTGCGGATATAAGTACAGGCTCCCTGAGTTTATTGCAGCAAAAATACATGAGTGAGGTGAAGTAGGGAAAAAGAAAAGGGAGGGCGTTTTTTTCTGCCAGCACTGTCTATTAGGTGGGGCTCGAACGAGAAGTCCCGGAGCACTAAGCGAGCCTTCCAGCTTGTTGCTCTGGGGAACTCCTGTGCGAAGGTTTCTTTCTCAAGCATGTATATTTCAGAGGGTAACGTCTTTACGTCGGGCAAGGGTCGGCTGTGCATTAGGCGGGATTATGCAAACTCGCCCCAGGGGTCCCTGGGTGTCTGGACTATGTGGCCTTCAGGTGCCCCTTGCTCGGTGGCGGGCTGCTTTTATTTTGCGGGCTGAGAGCTATCGGCCCGGCTCGGCCTGGCCTTGCCGTTTTAAAAAGAAAAAAACTAAAGAGCGGTTTCCATTAACTATAAGGGTTGCTGCAGACGGGGGCCCTCGTTTTAATTTTTCAAAAATAGGCCTTCGTCATATGTTTGCAGGACAACCAATTTTTGGGGGGGACTCCCTCGGGAGGCCCCATCTTCTGGTTTAAAAAAAAGGTACACTGGGCAAAAAGAAAAATACACTGAGCAAAAGAAAAATGCACTGAGCCAAAAGAAAAATACACGGAGCAAGAGGCATACGGGTGTGGGGTACTTTTGGGTTGCCCTCACTTGGAAGGCCTGGCAGGGCTTAATAAAACTTCAATATGCCTCCCCCCCTTCTTTTCCCTTGTGCGGTACGGGCAAGGGAAAAGATTACGTGGGGCGGGCGGCTGCTGGCGGAAAGGGCCGAAGTGGAGCCGAGGGCGCTCGGCAGCGTTTATCGAAAAGCGGCGGAGGTGGCCGAGATCTGCCGGCGCCACTGGGTCTGGGTTATTCGGGGGTCATCTTGGCGCGGGGGATCCTGGCTATGTAAATGAGGCATGCTGCCCTTTGTGCGTGGCGAACGCACCTCAATAACACATTCCAGGGGTAACATATTTACAAAATACTGGCGGGTCTTTTACTTTTGCACTAAAGCGTACTAAGTGGTGGCGCCGTATAGCAACTCACCATGACGAATATGGACATTAGTAAAAGAGGGATGTTGGGCTATTTGGGGATCCTCTTCCAGGGGAGGCACGGCCCTCAAAGCCAAAGCCGACCATCATGCGAAAGCGTGGGTCTGGCAGGTGAGACCCCGAATCTACGTAGATGCGGGATCTTCACCAGCACGGCGGGTGAAATGTTTTCAAATACAGAGATCACCTTTATTGGTGTGTCTCCAATATTGGAAATGCATTCACTCTTGGGCTAAAGCCTCTCCAACCACTTTCACACAGCAACTCTCTTTTGCCTGTGCAATTTTTTCCCGAACATGCGGCTTACAATCCAATTAAGAATCACTCTCGGTGGTGGTCCTATTTGGCTTTGGTTGCCGTGTCTTTCCCTAAGGGTCCCAACTGTGGGGCCCGCCTAATGAGGTCAAAGAATAGAATTGGAAAAACTTTTAACATTTACACCGATATCTACATATTCTACTATTTCTTTTATTCTAAAGCTACAAAGGTCTGGTCTAAGGGGACACACGGTATCTCTGGCCCAGGGTGGAGGGATATCTGGCGAATCACTGGGCAGAGGGGGGCTGGACTGGTGGAGGTTCCCCCAGGGTCGTACACAGGAGGGGCGGTTTGCAGCGGCTTCCCTTTCCATTCTTTTAACTGGGAGGCATGAAAGTATTTTAGCCACGTTCCTCCTGTCCTTCTCTGGATGGCTACCTGATAGACAGCTGGGGAGACTCTTTTTGTGATAGGGACTGGGCCTTGCCACTTGGCTGCTAGTGAGTGCGCCTTTTGCGAAAACTTCCTGTACAGAACGAGCTGTCCTTCTTCCCACTGCCTGGGGTTCCTGACCCATCCCAATTTGCGGTCCATATCCTTCTGAGCTGTGCCCAACTTCTGGGCCACTTGCATGTGGACGGCGTGTATGGATGAGAGCAGGTCCTGGACCCAAGCATCATTAATCACTACAGGCTGCATGTCGGAAGGGAGCTGCGTATCTAGCCAGAAGGCTTCCGGAAGTTGCATTCTTCGCCCTGTCATTACCATATGGGGTGTGAGCCCGTGAACTGCGGTAGTGCCTCTAATGGCCATTAGGATTATGGGGAGTTTTTCATCCCAGTCTCTCCCGGAGGAGCGAACCATCTTGCGGAGAGCCTCCTTGAGGGTCCGGTTGGTTCTTTCTATGGCGCCTGAAGCTTGAGGGTGGCCGGCTATGTGGAACCGTTGCTGGATGCCTAGTGCTTTACAAAGCTCCTGTGTAACTTCTCCGATAAAGTGTGAGCCTAAATCGGAGTCCATGACTCGCACAATGCCCCATCTTGAAAAGACATTGTTGAACAGTAGTTTGGCTGTGGTGGCTGCATTGTTGCGCTTGCACGGAAACGCTTCGACCCATTTGCTAAAGGGGTCTATGACAGTGAGGCAGTAGCGATTGCCACGAGCAGTGGGGGGAAGGGGGCCGATAAAGTCAATCTGTATGCGAGCCCAGGGTCCATCAATTCTCTGATGCTGGAGGGGAGCTCTAGGTCCGGTGGGGTCTGCATTAACCATAGCGCAGGACAGACAGTTGTCTACCCATTGCGCTACTTCGGTGCGCATGCCAGGCCACCAACCAACCTCTTTTACCCTTTCCAGAGTCAGATCCTTGCCTCGGTGTCCCTGCTCGTGGACAAACTGAATTAAGTCAGCCCTAACTTCCAATGGTACTACCCAATGGCGTTCGCCGGCTGCATCTACTGCCCAAACTATGCCTTCCTCTTCTCTGATCATGAGTCTTCCTGTCTGATCCCTTCCTGCGGTTAGGAGGTCAGTTATTTCTGGGTCAGATCGCTGCAGTTGTGCTAGGTCTAGTGTTTCTGCGGTTCCCTGAGCTTGGCTGCGGGCTTGTGCCCGAGTGGTGACAGGGCGGAGGGGACAATCGGTGGCTAGTTCCGGTGGGGGAGCACTTTCAGTGGCGGCTGCCTTGGCTGCAAGGTCTGCCTGGTCATTCCAATAAGCGGTCTCTGAGTTCGTCTTCTGGTGTCCCTTGACATGGGTCACCTGCGTTGGGCCTGAGCGAGACTGGAGGAGTGCTGCTACTTGCTGCCATAGCTGTAGGTGGGCTACGGGTTTCCCATCGCTAGCTCTCCACCCCTGATTCTGCCACACCGGGAGCCAGACCGTGGCGGCTTTGGCCGTCCAATCCGAGTCTGTGTAAATGGCAAGTGGGCTTTCTGGGGGCTCAAACTCAAGCACTGCCAGAAGCGCTTGCACCTCAGCCGCTTGGCTGGAATGGGGGCGGGCTGGACCTTTGAGAGTATGGGCGTCGCTCACTCGCACGGCGCCGTAGCCTGTCCGAGGGGAGCCTCCAACGTGAAAGGAGGAGCCGTCACAGAACCAGCATATGAAGCCGTTCTGTCGGGCTTCCTCTAGCGGGACTCCCCAAGTGACTGGCCAGACAACCTGTGGTGGCGGGTCCAGGGGGCACTCGTGCTCGGTCCCGGTCACCAATAGGCCATAGGGGGCTGGTGGCTCAGTGGTTTCCTTTTTGAATTCTACTCCGCGGTTGACCAGGGCCAGGGTCCACTGGGCTATGCGGGCGTTTGAGACTTGTCCGTCTTGTATTTTTCCCGACAGGATATATTTGAGAGGCGTGTGAGTGGTTTGAACTATTGTACGTGAACCTCCTATGATAAATTCCCAATGGGTCAGACTCCAAACTAGAGCAAGGCAAGTCTTTTCGCATGGGCTGAACTTGGTCTCTACTGCGGTTAGGTTGCGAGAGGCATAGGCTACTACTCTAGCGGTTCCTGCTTGCTGCTGGGTGAGCGTGGCTCCTATGCTCTTGTCTGATACTGCTAACTGGATAAAGAAGGGCTGGGTAACATCTGGATGGGCTAGGGCCGGGGCTGCGGCCAGACTGCGCTTTAGCTCGGCTAAGGCTGTCTGTTGCTCCGGTCCCCACTCCCAGGGAGTGTTCTTCTTGAGGAGGGCGTAAAGGGGGCGAGCTTTGTCTGCAAAGGACTCGATGAAGTCTCGGGAAAAGTTAAAGGTTCCTAGAAGGGCTCTGAGGGAGGGGTCCTCCATTCGCTGGGCATCCGGGGTGCGACCCTCGGGTCCCAGGGTCAGACCCAGGTACTTGACGCTGGTCTGAACCAATTGGGCCTTTTCCCTGCTTGCCTTGAACCCAGTCTCGCGGAGGAGTTCCAGGACTTCCCTGGTGATTTGGCGGGCTAATTCTTCCGTGGGGGCGTGGACCAAAATGTCATCCACGTAGCTCAGTACGTGGGGCCTCGAGGAGGGTTGGAGGCGTTCCCACATCTGAACTACATGAGCATGACAAATGCTGGGGCTGGAGTGGAATCCCTGGGGGGTCCGCTTGAATGCGTATTGCTGGCCGCGGAAAGTGAACGCGAACTTGTACCAGCAAGACTCATGCAACCGGATGGAGTGGAAAGCATTGGCCAGGTCTATGACCGAGTAGAACCGGGACCCAGCGGCAATGGCCGTTAGGATCTCATTATACTTGGCCACAACCGGGGCAACTGGAGGGGTGGTGGCATTCAGGGCACGGAAGTCGACCGTCATTCTCCAGGTCACTCCATCTGCTTTTAGAACTGGCCACAATGGGGCGTTGCAGATGGACTGCATCGGGAGTATGACGTCCCACTCAAGGAGTCCTTCTATAGTCTTGGCTATCCCTGCCTCAGCTTCTGCTGGGTACTTGTACTGTCTTTGGGGAGGGGGGTCCTTTCCTTCAATCAGGACGCAGGCGCCCTTCACTATCCCACACTCGGCCTTGTCTGTCACCCACACTTCGGGAAAGTCCTGAGCCCAGGGGTCTCCTGTGATGGGGGCGAGAGGAAGGGGGGCCTTGAGGGCTGCGCATCGATGGACCGCATTAACAAAGTCTGGGCCTCCCGGGATGCGCCACAGGAGCCCGTTCGCTAAGTCAATGGTCAGTCCCTCGGCACGGAAGAATGGCATGCCCAAAAGTCCATCGTCCTCTCCCCGGTTTGCGCACGCCGAAATCCGGGTGGCCAGGTTCCCAACGGAGAGGGGGATATCCTGCCAGACCGGGGATTCCTGCGTGCCGCCCCCAAAACCGGCGAGCTGCATGGTAGTGGGGGTCTGGGTGCCCTTTGTGACTAAGGTGGGCCGGAGTATATTAAGTGAAGCTCCGGTATCTATGAGGAGGGTGGCAGGCTTCTTCTTTTCCCCGGGAGTCCCGATCCCTGCCTTCACTGTCGGTCTCCCCCATGTGTCCGGCTTTAGTTTGGCAACTATGCCCACGGAGGGAGACTGGGACTCGGGGCAACCCTATTCTGATCCTGCACACTGGTCGGTGGAAGCGGCGCTTCCTCTAAAGGGGTTGTTGGGGCTCGGTCGTTCCCGGACCGCAGCTATCGGGGGACTCGAGAAGGGAGGGTCTGGCGGTAACGGGGGCGCCGACGGAGGTACTGGGGGCTGCTGCTGGTCTTCCCACTCCATGATCGCCTTCATTAGAACGGACGTGGGCTTTCCGTCGAAGAGCTCCATGTTCGCTCCAATGTTTTTGAGGCGCATCCACAGTTCCCAACGGAGGGAGTCCCTGGACTGGGGCGTGCTGCCGCGGTCCCGGTAGCCCTCGTGGTCGCCCTGCGATGCTCCCCAAGCGTTAGACTGATCTGGAGGCGGGTAGACCTGATGATTGTACGGGTGTGATGCTCGCGAGTGAGAAGGGGCTAGGGGCGCCTCCTGTAATCGGGGCTCGTGGGGTCCCTGCTGGGAGGAGGAACTGTAACTCGGGGTGGGCGCAAAGGAAACTCCCGGGCGGTAGTCCCTTGGTCCTCTTCCCCGGTTAAAGCTACTGCTCCTTCCCCTCAGGATCCCTCCCCTTGCCTCCGGGTACGGGCTGCGTCCCTGCGGTCGGTATTGAGAGTGGGGGCCATGATTGGCATAGGTGACTGCACTTATCGGCTCGCTCTCCTTTCTACGAGAGGCCGGGGGCTTCACATGGCGGATGGCGCCGGTCTCTCGCAACAGGCCAGCAATGCTCCTGATGCGGGATTCCAGCTCTCCCCATGTAATGCTCCCGGGCTCGACTCCTGCTAGGGCTAGGCGAGTGGTGCTGTTGAGTCCATCTATGACTGCCCTCCTGAATTCTAAGTCGTCGAAGTCCGGCATGTCGCTCAAATCTAAATCTACCTCGTCTGCTAGTTCGGCTAGGAGCTGTTTCCTGGCTAAATATGCCTCTGGATCCTCTCCGGGTTTTTGAGACTCTGCAATATACAGGGCTTTTAAACTCTTGGTGGGCCACAGGAAGGCGCACAACTCTTTCATGGCACCATACTGACTGCGAGTGGCTAGTCTCCTGTTAGAAATGTATGCATTAAGAGAGGTGACTATTTCGGGGCTGGCACAATGGCGAGCCAGCTGAGCTACATCGGAGCCACTGGCGGAGGGTTGGGACATGGTCACGTGAGCAAACCATTGTATAGCTGAGTCTCGGTTCAGGGGTCCCATTCGATCCGCTATGGCTTGGAGCTCATCGGGCCTCCAATTGCGGGTCTCCTTAACTATTCGGTCTGTCTTCCTGCCATCCTCGTCTGTGGAGACAATTTCTTTGGTAGCTATCGGATGGAGGGGCTGTGGAGCTTCCTCGGGCTGGGGCGAAGGAGGTGACCAGTGGTCGGTACTACCTTCGGGGAGGGCCAAGAGGGCTGCGGGATGCACGGCGGAAATTACGGCCTGCTGCATTCCCAGGTGCTGTTTTAGGGCCTCTAGCTCCCTCTTACAAGCGGAGTGGTCTGCTGCAGCTATCTTAGCGACTTTCTGCTCTGCCATGAACTGGGCAGCATGGGTTAATTTTGCAATTTTCTCTTGTCCTTCAATTACTGCGTGCTCAGCCATATCGGCACGAGCGGTGGCTACTTCAGCCTTGTGCTGGGCGTCCTGGAGGGCAGCGGCTAGTCCCTGCTTCTCCAGCATGAAGTTAACGCGTTCTGAACGCCACTCGGCTGCTTTTTCCTCATGTTCCTTCTTTTCTCTCCTTAGCTTTTCGATCTCCTGTTCCTGTTCTTCCTGAGCTATCTGTAGCTTATTAATTAGGGACACGCTGTCCTGTAGGGCGGTGAAAAGTGCCCAAGCTCCATACCTATCCTTCTTACTTGACCTGGGTTTCTCCTTCTCGCAAAAATCCTGGAAGGCGCTTCTAACTATTTGGAGCGGGTCAGGTCCCTTGAAGGAACCGGCTTCCCAGGGGCAATCTCCCTTCTTAACTAGCCACTTCTCCAGGCGGGGCACGGTGGGGGCTGCCCGGTACATTTTACTTCGTTTTTAGTTTAAGGCTGATCTCGGGGGAGGTTAAAGAGTGGATCAGCGACAACAGGGGTGGGGCGATTAAAGCTGCTCAAGGGTTTTAACAACTTCTTCCTCTCTATGTCCCTTTTGGGAGGTTTATCCTTCCCTCAGGTCCTCAAGGGTTTTTACCAGGGGGTTTTAAGGTTCTACTTTTAGGTTCACAAGGGGATTTTTAAGGGTCCTACACTCGGTTCTTCTCCACCGGGGAGAAGGAAAATTCCTATTCCCGTTTCAAGCTTGCTTACAAGCCACGGGACCAGGAAAAGTTTACTGGCTCAGAAGGTGCTCTCAAGCTCTCTAAGCCCAAGAACCAAAAACGCTCAGTGCTTCCAAGCCTCTGCCTAGAAGCCAAAGCTCAGGGGTCTCCCAAGCCTATACTCGGAAAACCAAAGCTCAGGGGTCTCCCAAGCCTATACTCGGAAAACCAAAGCTCAGGGGTCTCCCAAGCCTATACTCGGAAAACCAAAGCTCAGGGGTCTCCCAAGCCTATGCGCTCAGAAAACCAAAAAGTGTTCCCAAGCCTCTGCTCGGAAACTGCAACTAAGGGGTCTCCTAAGCCTCTGCTCAGAAGCCAAAATGCTCTCAAGCTCTCTGCCCAAGAACTAAACTCAAAGTGTCCCCAGGCCTCACGCTCAGAGACAAACGATTAAACTGTCTCCAAGCCTCGACCAAAAGACTGAAAGCGCTCAAGGACTGCCTCTGCACGTCCCCAAGCAGAATTGCTCAGGAGTAACACTTACTGTACTCCCAAGCGGAAAAAGCGCTCAAGAGTTCTACCAACTCTCAAGCGAAAGTGTGCCCAAGAGTCCCACTGACTCCCAAGCGGAAAAGCGCCCACGAGTCTGACCTAAAACTCGCAAGCGGAAAAGCGCCCAAGAGTCTACCTTAAAACTCTTAAGCACGGTGCGGCCGGCTGCCGCGGGGCTTCAGGAACCTGGCTTTAGATTCCCAAAGCTATACTGACTGAACGAACGGACTATCGATCCCTTCACGTTTCCTCCGGAGCGGGGATTGAAGCCTAAGTGCTGGCAGGAACGGGGGTTTGGACGGACTTAGGAGAGACGGGGGAGGGCGGAAAAGAGTTTTATATGTGCTGCTTCAGGATGCGTATATATATAAATCTATAGAGCCTACTTCTGGGATCCCACCCACATAGACGCGTTTAGGCGGCCCGGAAGGTGGCCAGGAACTTCACCAGTTCAGAGGTCCTCACCCACAGTACACCGGTTATAACGGCTGGAGGGCCTCGCGGTGCACCACAAAAGGCAAGTAGTCCAAAGCTGGCTGAAGGAGGAAATGGGGGAAAAGCCAACCCACAAGATAGAAATGCTCACTAGAGCCACACACAATCACACTTTTAAATTTCCTGAGCTAAATTGCGCTCTTTACACTGAGGTCTGGAAAATTTTCCTCTAAGTCAGTTTGCCGAAGACACGCGTGTCGACTCACGTGTATTCACACGAACTGGGTTATGCCCGCATTCTCCACCAGTAAACTGTTACCAGAACTGCTCTTTATTATAATGGGGAATTAGCTGTAGCAGTCTGTAACTATTAATATTAAGCGAGGATCATAACCTATGTTTACGGAGGTCCCGATCCCAGACACTCTAGTGAAAAAGAGGCAGACAAGGAGTAAGGTTCAAACACGTGTATTGAGTGTAGCGTAAGCCTAGCTTGCACAATCATACAGAGAACACACAAGACCTAAGAAATACAGGGTATGAAATACAGAGACGTTCGCATTAGCTGGTTCCCAACGATGATAGGGGAAATACTCACTTATCCTGGAGCGAAGCAGAGACACAGCAGCGAGGGTGGCCCAATGCCAGCACTGGAACCACAGACGGACAGCAAGGAGGTCTGGATAGGGAATGGCCGAGGCCACGGGCAGCAAGGGGGGGGTCTGGATAGGAATGGCCTAAGCACCGAGTGGTCTGAGAGACCAGCTTAAATACCCCAAAACGTACCCTGGGGCTGGTGCTGTACTTGGTGGTTCTCACAGATTAAAACAAAGGGTCTAATGGGCTACTGAATGGCTTGGATGGGCCACTTTGGTAATCAGATTGTGATAAGTGACACCTCAGGAAGAGGGGACAAAAGAGGGAGGGGGAAATCCAAGTGGGCTGAAAGGATGTTCCAGCGGACAGGGCTTGTCCTGATGTCATCAGCTTTGGAATGCGGAGGTTTCTTTGAGATGCATTCTTTAAGTGCTTGGGATGGTCGGCACTTAGTTCCTTCTCCGGGGCGGCTCCTAAGATATGCAGAGCGGGGCGAGGGGCTCTCGCTGCGGACGTGGTGTGCCCGCTTCGCCAAAATGGCTTCCCAAAGCAGTCTCTTCCCAGGGTCTTCTGGCTGCCTGAGAACATGGATGCCGGCTGGGCATAGCTGGGGCTGGATAGCAGGCTGCCCGGTAGCGAGGGCAAGCTCGGCGACCGGCCCGCGGGAGGCTCCAGGCGGGAACTGACCAGGGAGCGCCTAGCCAGGCTCGCTGGAGGTTTCCCCGGCTGGCGCCCGGCTGCTAGCAGCGGCTTGGGCCCATATGAGGCAGGCTTCCATGGAGGCAGGGGGAACAACACTTTAAAACACAGTCCAAGGCAGGGGACAGGCACGGTCCGTGGCAGATGGCAGTGCAGGCACGGGGCACACTTGTAACACAGTCCAAACACGCACTGGGAAGTCCAGATATAGGTCAGGGCAGGGCTGCCCAGAAAAAGAGTCGTTTTGTGCAGTTAACCAAACATGGAGTCAGTAAACTACACAGTCTATAGTGGCAGCAAGGTAATTGACACGCAGGCAGGAAACTGACACGTGTACCAGAACACACACGTGCAAAGCAATCTTTGGTGTAGCAGTAAAACAGCAACGCAGGAAACTTTAACACAGTTCATGGCGGGCTTTAAAGCAGGGGAGGGGGCCTACTTGGCAACACCAATGGCTCTAAGCACGGCTCCGATAGCCCATGATGTAATTCTATTCCTTAAATTAAGTGGGTGTGGCATTTTTGGAGGAAGGTAAAGGCAACAAAAAATCATTATTTTTACCCCCATGTTCTGATTGCCCGGCTCCAGTTGTCTCTGCATGCTGGACCATCAGTTCTGAGTCTACATTTTCTCTTGATTTCTCTGTCCAAAAGTAAAAATGGCTGAGAATTATTATGCCTAGCCCAGATCCTGAAGTTTATTTTAATTTTTTTATTTATTTAAATTTTTCAAATAAGCAATAAATAGAAAAGTATAAAGAAACAAGAAGAGAAAAAGAAGAAATTTGGGGTGGGGGGAGAAGAAAGATAAATGTATCCATAATAGTCTGCTTACAATACTCAGTATATCATTAAACATTCTTAGTAACTAAATTATACTATTAATAGTGAGACATTTAAGTCCTTTTACATTCTTGGCAAGTTCAAATCTTTATGCTTATTTTTAATCCAATTGTAAAACGGTATCCAGGGTCCAGCAACCAGATCTTAAAGTGTAAAGTGTGCACCGCCATGCAATATGACCTACAGACATTTCTTCAGGATGGAGGGTGCTGTTGCCATCAACTCTCCATCTGGGTCAGACTTTCTCTTTCCCCTTTCATCTTAGCTCTGTGACCAGCTCATCTCTGCCATTTGTATGGGGCCTATGACACACCGTTAGCCCATTTTCAGTACAAAAAGAGAGAACTATGAGAACGGAGGGAATATCAGGCAAGCCCCATGGGAAACACAACTCTTTTTCAGGAGGATACTGTTAGAGGCAGAATTTTCCTTTGGAGCCTCTCAAGCACGGAGGCTGTGATTCTGCGTCACTTGAAGATCTGTGACCAACCAATGGGGAAGTTAGCTTTGAAGCTGGCCCTGGAAGCCCTGGGCCTTAGTTACCACAGCAGATGGGGCAGCAAAGGATACTATCACAAGCAGGAGATGATTTTTTTCTTTTTATTACTGATGTTTACCTGGGCACTTAGCAGAATTGCTAAGTAGGGCAGAATGTATATTGTGTTTTGGAGAGGTGTCAATGGATATGAGATGTCCAGGGAACACGTTAGCTCCTTTCTGATGATCAAGTTACAGTGTCTCTACGTGAGACATCTGACATGTGAAGAACACGTATTAGGAGATGCAATGTTAGCTGGGAAGGGTAGTTTCAAAAGACAGAGCTGGTGGCGGGGCAAAGGTTTTGCTATAGACTGGAGCTGTGTGAAGGGGCTGTGACATGCCAGAAGGGAAACTTCAGCCCATTAAAGCCTCTCCAGGTCCAAGCCAGACTCTGGAAGGCAGTTCCAGCCCAATTCCATTCCTCACTGCCCTCTGGTTGCTCTCCCATACAGTTTTGGACTGGAAAGTGAAATTGACAGTGCCTTTAGGGAGGCGAAGATTAAATTAACAAACCCTCTGAGGAATGATCTATGCCTGCTCTGTTTTTAAAACTACGCTTCCAGGCTAACACTGCATCTCCCTACACTTAACGAACACACACCGAGGCATCTTGTGCCGAGAGACTCTGAATCTGTCCTGATCTCATACCGAACGGAGTTTGATTTATACGGAACTAAGTCATCAAATGTATTTAATTTTGCTGTCCACTAAAACTTTCTGGAATAGGAACAGTTGATTCCAGGAATATACAGAGCCAATGAGTAGTTACCCTTCAGGATCCCCCCCACAACACACAAATATGCTTCTCTCCACTGACCTGGGCCGTCTTCTGCCATTCTCTGACCAGAGAGCAACAGGCCTCAACCTGTATAGAAACAAAGAAAGTCCATATTACTTATCACATGCAAAAAATCCCTGTGAATTCTTATTGTAGAGAAGAGGCTGTTCTCTTAGACCATAGTAAGATCATAATTCACTTTATTGGAGCATGATAGTGCCTTCTGCTGACTCAGACCATCTATTTATCACCAGAGCTCTTTCACATCACCCAATACCTGATTCCTTTAACTGGAAAGGCCAGGGACTGAACCTGGACGCTTCTGCATGCCAAGGAGTTGCTCCGCTCCCGAGTCGTGGTCCCCTCCCTCCTTGTGTACATTTCAAAAGCAGTCCCACAGAAAAGAGAAAAAAAGGAAAGCCATGGTATGTATGCCAAAGTGCTTGCATGCCTACGGGTTCTTTAAATCATAGCCTTTGTGCATTAATGCCAACTAAGTGAATACTTTTTCATGTGCCTTTACAGAGCACATTCTCACACTGCCTCCATCACTGAGGGTATGGCAGAGGAGTCATTATCTCTCGAACCATGCTTCTCTTGTTCGACAAACAGTCTTCTTTTGTGTGCCTGCAGAAAATTTAGGCTTGGTCTACATAATCTGAATGATCTTCCAAGCGGCTTTTGTGGTAGAAGCAGCTGTTGAACTGAAGTTAGAAAACGATTTCACTTTCAAATGAGTAGGTGGAAAATGCAAAACTCCCAAATGAAGAATGTTTATGTCTTTTCCTATTAAGTTGCTTTCTGTCTGGCCACATCCATGCCCTGTGGGACCTATTACAGTTCCACAGGGCGTGTAAGATGGAGATGTTCCACAAGGCTTATGGCTGAGGTCAGCAACTGTTGCCACCACATCAAGCATAAGGCAGCTTCTGTCCCCTTATGGAGGACAGAAATATTTATTTCCTACTATTTTAATGGGTTTCACCCTGACTGATTGACTTGTTATAATTGTTAGTGCATTAAATTATGTATATTTCCTCCATTCCTAAAAGAGGTGATCAATGGAGTTTTAAAGGACCAGCGGATTCCAGATACCTGGAATGAAGCGAATATATCATTGATCCCCAAAGAGGGCCAAGACTTGACTAATGTGAAAAACTACAGACCTATATCGCTACTTAACAATGACTATAAAATCTTTGCGAAGATACTGGCGGAGAGACTGAAGGGGTGGCTTACGGAAGTTATTGAGGAGGAACAAGCAGGCTTCTTGCCAGACAGACAAATCAGAGACAATTTAAGGACAGTGATCAATGCTATTGAATATTATGACAAGCGTTGTGACAAAGAGGTTGGTTTCTTCTTTGTTGATGCTGAAAAGGCGTTTGATAATTTAAACTGGGACTTTATGTTTGCCACTATGGAAAAGCTACAATTGGGAGAAAGATTCATTAGAGCAATTAAGGAAATTTACAGAGACCAGACTGCAGCAATTGTGGTGAATGATGAAGCGACTAAGAAATTGATTATAAGTAAAGGAACAAGACAAGGTTGCCCGTTGTCTCCACTGCTGTTCATTTTGGTATTGGAGATCCTGATGATACAAATACGACAAGATGAAAAAATTCGAGGAATTAAAATAAAGGACTATTCATATAAGGTCAGAGCATTTGCGGATGATATAATGTTAATTGTAGAAGACCCATTGGAGAACATGCCAAAAGTGATAGATAAGATTAAGGAGTTCGGAGACTTGGCAGGTTTTTATATTAATAAAAAGAAGTCAAAGATACTATGCAAAAATATGACTAAGCAGAAACAACAATTGTTAACGGAAATAACGGATTGTGAAGTAACAAGTAAGGTGAAATATTTGGGAATCGAACTGACTGCTAAGAATATAGACTTATTTAAAAACAACTATGAAAAACTATGGACTCAGATAGAGAGAGATTTGATTAAATGGAACAGACTAAATTTGTCATGGTTGGGAAGGATTGCAGCAGTTAAGATGAATGTGTTACCAAGAGTAATGTTTTTGCTACAGACAATACCAATCATCAGTGACTCTAAGCAATTTGAGAAATGGCAGAGGAAAATTTCAGACTTTGTATGGGCAGGCAAGAAGCCTCGAGTGAAAATGAAAGTTTTACAAGATGCAAAGGAAAGAGGCGGAATGCAACTGCCCGATCTAAGACTTTACCATGACGCAATTTGCTTGGTGTGGTTGAAGGAGTGGATGACGCTAAAGAATAAGAAATTACTAGCCCTAGAGGGATATAAAAAAATATTTGGATGGCACGCATACTTATGGCATGACAAAGTAAAGGCGAACTCGATGTTCCTGCATCACTATATACGGAGAAGTTTATATATAATCTGGAAGAAGTATAGAATCTATCTGGAAGAAGGAACCCCTTTGTGGGTAGTTCCATATGAGGTGATAGATCCGAGAGCTGTTGATAATGAGCAACAATGTCTAACTTATAAAGAAATAACTAGAACTGAAGAATCTAAACTCAGAATAAAGACTCAGGAGGAACTATCACCTTATTATGATTGGTTCCAGTATAGACAGATTAGAGATTTATACAACTTGGACTCTGTAAAGGGAGGTATACGAACAGAAAACTCGGAACTAGAGCAGACCCTTCTTAAAGAGGATAAGAAAAGAATATCTAAGGTATACCAAGCACTGCTGAAATGGTATACTGAGGATGAAATAGTTAAAGGACAAATGGTGAAATGGGCCATAAACTTCAACAAAGAAATAACAATGGAGGCATGGGAATACTTGTGGAAGACTACAATGAAGACAACGACATGCACTAGTATTAAAGAGAACATTTACAAAATGATTTACCGTTGGTACATGACACCAAAGAAGATTGCGCTAGGGAATTCGAACACTTCTAATAAATGCTGGAAATGCAGGAAGCATGAGGGCTCCCTCTACCACATGTGGTGGACGTGTGAGGTAGCTAGGCAGTACTGGGGGGAAATAATAAGAGAAATGAGTGAGATTTTACAATTTCAAATCAATAAGAACCCAGAACTCCTGCTACTAAACTTGGGAATGGAGGGAATTCCAGCCCATCATAGGACGTTGATATTTTACATGACGGCAGCAGCTAGACTTTTGTATGCGCAAAAATGGAAAATACAAGAAGTGCCAACCATTGAAGATTGGATCCACAAATTGCTGTATATGGCAGAAATGGACAAAATGACAAGAAAATTGAGAAACCTGGACTCAGGACAGTTTAACACAGACTGGGAGAAGCTGAAACAATATTTGGAGAAGAAATGGGAGGTGGGAGGAGAACTGTGGCAGTTTGAGAACTACTGAAGTACAATAAAATGTAGAGGGGGGTGACTTTACCGGGGAGGAGAAGAGGTAAAAGAGAATCTCTAAGCAGTTATGATATTAGATTGATATATATAGAATAATAAATAGAATATTGATAGAAAATAATTAATCATAAGGGTTAATTATAAGGATTGATTAACTAATAATATTTTCTTTTTGATTCCGTACAGTGTACCAAACTGAATATGTTTATTTGAAGTTGTATATGAGTCAAATTGATTGATATCATATATAGATTTATGACTGAAGGGGAATAGAAATACTAATGTAAACAAATATAACTAAAATAGAAAGAAGAAGATAGAATGAATAACATATAGAGTACAAGTTAAACTGGCTGATTTATATGAATGTATGGTTTACATAGTTTATGATATATAGAAATATTTGAAAGTGAAATAATGAAAAATGGGATAAATTGTTTATCCATTATGGAAAAAGGGACTCATAGTCAGGGTACAGAGTATTAAAAATAGTTAAAGGAGTATTGCTTAGAATAAAGGGAGAATATATATTTGTTAGATAGAGGAATATATAAAGAGTAAGGGAAAAGGGATAAAGGGTTGGAAAACTGTTGGAAGTCAACAAAATGGGGGGGGGAAAGGGAGGGGGTTAGAAATTGGGGAATGGGAATATTGACTGTAATGTGTAAACATTTGATCCTAACCCAATAAAAAAAATTTTCAAAAAAAAAAAATTATGTATATTTCCTTAAAATTGTATTAGAAATGTTGTACAGCTCCCTGAGGCCAATTAAGGGAGAGGGTGGTTTAGAAATCTAATTAAATAAATAAATAGTTTATGAGCAGGATTTGGCAAGAAACGCAGTTGCATCAGTACTGGATATCATATATAGAAGTTCTATAGTTCTTTTTCTCCTGTTGAGGCAATTTATTTTTACAATATATAGCTTCCAGAATCAGGCTTTTAAGTTTGAATGCAGACCAGAAATGGTCCTTTGTTTATTATGCTTTCTTTGCTTTATCTTTGAATATTGTTGTGCAGTCTATGATGACCGAGGAAGACAATTGTCCAAACATGTTTGTCTTTTCCCCTATCTTTTGGGAATAAAGGGGTATTGTGTACTTATCTGTAGATGTATACTATTTTTACTATTCCTGTTTTTGAACTAGATATGTCCAGGGGCGGCGCAAGGGTTTGCCACGGTCGCGGCCGGCCGGCCCGTGATGACGCGTGACGTCATCATGGGAGCACATGCGCTGCCGCCGGCCCGATTGCTGCAGCGGGTGGCCTCCAAGCTCTCCCGCTTGGTTGCCTGCGCCGCCGCAGATGCCTGCCCGCGGTGGCTGCGCCTGGCCGGGGGCTTGTGCTGGCGGCGGCAGTGGTGCGGGGTGGGAGGGATAGGAGGCTGGTGCTTTGTGGCGCGCACTCCCGCCCGCCGCGCCTCCTCCGGCGCTCCCTCCAGCACCCCGCGCCTGCAGCCACCGCCTACCTGGCCTCAATAGGCACACCGGCCCTGGATATGTCTCCTACAGAAGAAAATTCTGTTAGTTCAGGAATAGATTTTAAGTGTTTTACATTTACAGTTTTGCAGTTTTTTAGTCATATAGGTATTATTTCAATACAATTCTTTATCTTTTGGTCTTGATTTTGGTTGTGGTTGCTTCCCTTTTTTACTTGCTTGTTCACAGCAATTGCCCCTTCCCCTCCCTCTGTAGGAATTTTTCCTTCTAAGATGACCCAGGCACACTTTGTAGTTGAGACATTATTGTGTGGAAGACAGGCACTAATCGAAGAGGTGCCGATATGGGCAACTGGCCATGTCCTACAATTTTTCAATTCCATTACCTTTACTCAGGGCTTTTTTTCAGCGGGAACGTGGTGGAACGGAGTTCCGGAACCTCTTGAAAATAGTCACATGGCTGGTGGCCCCGCCCCCTGATCTCCAGACAGAGGGGAGTTGAGATTGCCCTCCGTGCTGCTAAGCGGCGCGGAGGGCAATCTAAACTCCCCTTTGTCTGGAGATCAGGGGGCGGGGCCACCAGCCACGTGACCATTTTCTCCGAGGGCAACCCACTGAGTTCCACCACCTCTTTTCCCAGAAAAAAAGCCCTGCCTTTACTAATTAGAGTTAGCAAGGATACCACAAAAATAAAATGCTGACATTTCAAATTTTCCACACTAGGCTTAACTCTGAGTAAGGATGCCATCTCCCCCAGGGGGTGGGAGATCCAGCCCCAGAGGGTGCCGCCTAACAGCACCCTAGCAGCTGGCAGAATTCTTTTAAGCCATTGTTGACGCACTCCCTTGCCCCCAGTCTCCCACTGGTTGCCAGGCCAGGCCTGGCAACTCTAACTCTGAAGAATTGAATCCGAAAAATGTGTAGGTGGGGAGAAATAAACAAAAGAATCATACAGCGCTGAGCAAGATTCTTCTTTCCCTTTCTTTTAAAGTTCAGTATTATCCTATGCAAAGCTATTATCCTATGCAAAGCTAAACTAATTAGTTCCAACCTGTTGCTTCCAGCTCGCTCAGCAATTTTAAAATTTTAAAAACAGCTGTTTAAACTCAGCAGTTTGGAGCAAGATCATTCAATTTTCTACTGTAGATGAAAAGGCTGCTTTAGTGCTAACTGGAAAATATGGTGAAGTGCGATAAAGATGTAGGCAGGAAGACAGTTAAGTGTGGTAACATTTATCACTGGGAACCTTTTAATGTTGGTAAAACACTGATAATCAGAAAATGGTAGATTATCCCTCCATCTATTAGCCTATTTTTAAATACTTTACCACTTATAAAAGTGTTAATATACTCAGGGGACAAAATGCACCTAAGCATACCTGTTCTCATTACGCATGAAAAGCAAAGCGGTATGTTTACATATCATATCAGCTATCACGTAAACTGCTAGATTCTGGACCAGTGCCTTGAAGCTCAGGTCAAGTGACTAGGCAGAACAAGCTGAAGCGGATTCCTGACAAGGCGGAGCCCATGTTGGTCAGGAAGGCTGATTTTCATGATTTTGTGAATTTCTTACCATGAAGGGAACAGCCGCCTCCCTTCCTCCTAATTGACTGGGACATTCAATTAACCATACAACAGGGTAAGGATAACAGAAATTTGAAGAGAAGGAGAAATCTGATACAGGGCTGTAAAACAAATGGGGAAACAAAGTATAAGCAGATTGATATGACATATCTCTCAGAAATATTTACTAACAGCACAACCCTATTACCTGTGTAAGACAGCGCTCCTGAATAATTTGGCTTTAAAGAGTTTGCCAAAAGCCAGGATAGTGGGAGCTTTCCTGAAGTTAGAACTCATACAGCTCCACAATATTTTTACTATGGCTTGTAACTCCTGATTTACAGGCACAAAAAGCCTTTTTTCAACCCTGAAGAGATTGGTTAACTCATATTCCCTCTTCTAAATATTACTCATGGATTAGTGAGTCAGCATGTGATTATTTCTCAAAAGCCCTGACCTCTCTTGCTGACTCATTGGCTGTACACAAGGATGGGTGATTATTATAAACTATTAAGCCACAGCTTATTAGGAGGTCTCTCAGATGGAACACAGAGCTACCACTATCTTTTTGCTAGACAGTCAGAGGCATGCCCCTTTCTTTCTTTCTCTTTCTCTCTCTCTCTCTGGCCCTTCCATGCTCTAGAACACTGGCTCTACCTCTTCTAATCATGTGACTTCTTACCACATGGGTAGTTCGGTGGGGTCCAGGCGTGTTGTTGTCTAAAGTCCTGAGCCTGTCAAGACTAAGGACCATTGCTATAGACTTACTAGGAAGTCAGTTCTACTAAATGAATGGGATTTACTTCTGAGTAAATGGCATTCGATTGGTGAGTATATGGGCCTGTGTTACAGGCTGTGTATCATGTACATATTGCAGCAGCAAAAACTCCCTCTGTGTGGAAAGAGTGGGGGGGGGGTGACAGTTGTGTACTGGAGAAAAATGTAACAACTTAATGGAGCATTATTTGCGTAGATGCTATGAAAAGCTTTAGCAGCCCATTGCTACACATTAAAACACTTAAGTCACCGTAGTTACTGTTTGACCTCTGTGTTGATAACATTACTAATGTTAGTAACTGTTGTTATAAAATATACAACTGAAAATAAGCACAATAAATGTTCGTTTACCGCTTTTTTTTTGGCAATTCAATCTTGAATGTACCCAAGAACAGTCGTTAACCTTTACTTTGAATCCCATCCTCCCCCATCCCTGCCAATAACAATCTGAACTGGTTCCCTGGAGTCTGTTTCCCAACTAGCAATAATTGTCTTACAACCAGCCTGCTTGTGTAAGGCGCTATAAGCTTCCAAAGCTTCTGAAAGCAACAGGGCTTGAGAGATTAAAATGTACAAAATGACTGTTGGGACTTAGGAATGGCAACTGGACCATCTTTCCCTGAGGTCTGAAATAAAGAGTGTTTGAACTGAACAACATTGTCTGAGGAGCTCAGTGGATTGAGACATGGCTGGTGTGAGAGAAATATTTTATATGTGATGTTTATAAGTGATGTCACTAGAAGGATCATATCATCCCAAATTTGTCCATCTCTTTCTGATAGAAAAACAAGTATGTCTAGAGTTAGTTAACTGTCAATTATGCAACCAATCTAGACTTAAGCAGGGAATAATGGCTATTATGAGTAGAGCAGAGCTAACATGATAAAAAGTTCTCATTTCCCCCTCCTATAGCGCCCCCCAAAATACTGCCTTTGGGGTTCAAGGGAACCCCAGACACAGTACTGGACTCAATGAGAGCTGTACCAGGCGAGGGAATTAGATAAACCCCCCTTCAAGATATTGTACGTTTCCTTCCTCTGTGGAGACTGCATCTTGGTTTATATGACTTGGGGCGCAAATTAGTGGCTGCATCAGAACGTCCTGAGGTTTTTCTTTGTGTTGCACCTTGTAATGTGCTTTCCGTTTCTTTTAGCCTTAAGATAATCACTGTTATCCTTGTAGTTTACAGTTACACCTAATAAACTGTCAGAGAGTGTGAGGAAAACCTGTAAGGGAAAGGATGGATTGACTAGTGCCGTTGTGGAAGACTGAGTCATCACGGAATCAAAAGCATGGCTACAATAATAACATTCGATTTATATACTGCCCTTCAGGACAAACTTAATGCCCACTCAGAGCAGTTTACAACGTTATAAAGTATGTTATTATTATCCCCACAATAAATCACCCTGTGAAGTAGGTGGGGCTGGGAGAGCTCCTAGAAGCTGTGACTGACCCAAGGTCAGCCAGCTGGCCTCAAGTGGAGGACTGGGGAATCAAACATGGTTCTCCAGATTAGAGTCCTGCACTCTTAAGTTAACCACTATACCAAACTGGCTCTCCAGAAGGTGATACAAGAGAAATCTTTGCTCCACCCAGCTTTTCCCAAGGCCCCTGTGAAAGAAACCACCTGCAATCTGGACAAGAAAGAAAGCCCAACAATAATTTTTGTTTCACTTTCATCCTCTCAAACAGAAAGAAGAGGGAATTCCATATATGTGTAATAATTACCGAATGTATCTGTTTTTCTTTTCATCACAGGCTTTACTCATCAGAAAATAAAGCTAGGTATTTCAAAAACTGGCCACCAACTTCAGAATGGTACTGGGACTTGCAGTGTCAAAAATGAAGGGAATTGGAATGTCCTGTCCCAACTTATTTCCAGAAAACTTTCTGCTATTTCGACTGGAAGAGATGGTTTACTCACAAGAATCTAGGAAGGTGGAGGCAACATAGACAGGAAAGGTGAAGAATATCCCCTCCTTTACAAAACAAACTTCTCTGAGCTACACTTCAAAAACACCCATCCTTTCTCTGTAACCATGCACCTCCTTAATCCACATTTGTCCCCGCAAGCACAACCTCAGCTACACGGAGGAAGAAGAAATAACATTACTAATTCTGTAGCAGCTGGCAATTAGGAGAAAACACTTGATAGCTGCCTAGCAACTGCTGATGTGTTCTGCCATTGCTTCCACATTAGGGCAGAATGGCATATTCCCAGAAACAGGGCCCCCTCATGATAGCCCCTTCTCAAATTCCCCTCCTCCTCCTGTGTAATGCAATAAAGATTGTCCTCTCATATCTATTTCTTTTTCTCGTGCCTTGTGTGTGTTCCCATGTCACGTAACATAAAGAATTCAGGAAATGGGGTTTTACTCCAGGTGTCATAGGACTGCCAATTCTAAGAGCAACACCTTAATGCTCTTAATCTATAGCTCTTTGAGCTTCTGGGTTGCATCTCTCCTGTCCATGGTAATTTAGTGAAGTGCAGTTAGCCCTAAGGTGATCCTTCCCAATGAATTATTAAAGCCACCAGTATGTGGAAAAGAAGAGGGCTAACATTTGAGATGCCCCCCGCCCCAACATCTCTATAGACCCTGTGATCTGCAAGCTCCTAAAAGGTGTTGCTGTATTTGGTGGAGCTTTGTTTATAGTGTGTGTGAGTATTATGTGCCATCAAATAACTTCTGACTTATGGCAACTCTATGACTGAAAGACCTCCAGTATGTCCTATTATTAACATCCTTGCTCAGGTCTTGCAAACTGAAGGCTGTGACTTCTTTTACTGAGTCAAGCCATTGCATTTTGGGACTTCCTCTTTTTCTACTGCCTTCCATTTTTCCAAGCATTATTGTTTTTCCCAGTGAGTCATCTTTTCATGATGTCACCAGTGTGTGATAACTTCACTTTCATCATTTTAGCTTCCAGGGAGAATTCAGGCTTGATTTGATCTAGAACCCACTTATTTATCTTTCCAGCCACCCATGGTAACTGTAAAACTCTCCTCCAGCATCAATGGATTCCTGTATCTCAGCAAGTGTGTGTCAATTAGAAAGTGAGATCAATTTTCATGGTAAACCGCTTCGAAGGCCAAACTGACTTAAAAGTGCTGTATATATGCATCATATAAATAGTACCAATCAATGCGGCAGTGATACACTAGTGTTCTTACAGGGGAACATAAAAAGCTGCCTTGTATTAGGTTAGACCAGTTGCTTCAACTAGCTCAGTACTGCCTGCTTGGACCAGTTCTGCAGGCAGGAATTATTCCCAGCACCTACTGCCCAAGCTCCTTTTAGGTCACCATTTATAGAACATGGGACATTCTGCATGTAAAACCTCTTAATTATGGCTCCTCCCCTAAAGCCCTTTAACACCTTAAGTACAATAACCTTTTAGTATATCCTGAACATGTGATTTTGTAGCTTTAAACATTCTGCTCAGAGCATCTGCCAAGGCTCTTCTCTGTGTCCTCCCATGTCCAGAAGTGAAGTTCTTGGTTGTTGGAGAAGGGGTCTTTTTTGAAGTGGCCCTTCATCTATGGTTTACTCACATTCTAGTGATGCCTGAACTTATTTTCAGAAATTGAGATAATTATTTTTACTTACCAGTTGGGTTATTATTTATTTAGTTAGGTTTTATCGTATTTGTAATCCTCCTTGAGCTTCATTATAGTCTACCTTTCTCACTGAAGCTGGATTATAAATATGATAAGAAGGAACTATTCAGTCAATCAAGAAAAGAATGACCAAAAAATGATTTACAAAATTTGAATTTAACCACAAGGATTCCAAGTAAAACAGAATGTATTGGGGCTGTGCATATTACAGGCTATTCAGTTAATCAGCTAGTGGAATATTTTATTAAGTTGTTTGGCTGATATTGTGAAGGCTTTTCTCTCCTCCCTGCCCTCCATAAAAATAAAATATTTTGCTTTATTGGTTTTAGCAGTTGGAGGATTTTCCTGCTACTAGGGAGCTGAGAGATTTTACCTCCTTTCATCCCCTGGGAAGGTCAAAGAAGCATTTCCTGAAGCCTACAGAAAGAATCCTCTCTCTCCTTTTAGACTTCCAAATCTCTATTCCTCCATCACCACCTGGCATAAAGTCTTAAGGGGCCAGTCAGTCCTTTGTCTGCAGCCAGGGCCAGTATCTGCATCACAAAAGGTCTTGCAGGTGTAGCTGGAGAGCAATAGACTTGCCCTCCCCATTCTTGCCTGTTCTCAGCTAAGAGAAACTTTTAAAATTAGCAGCAAGGATTTTGAAACAGTCCAAATCTCCAAAGTAAAAAGCAATTCTCCACACCCAGCAACAATTCAAATAAGGCAGGCCAAAAAAAAATCCATGAAGGCAAGTAAGAAGGTCATTACACAGCTGATTGTTTACAGGTGCAACTCTGTTTTGATAACTGTATCCAGGTGACTGCTCTCTCCCCTGCCTTGTAATGTAATTATATACTGTTTCAGATGTAGTTCCTTTTAAACTTTGCCATGGCTGTGATGGAACATATAGAAGGGTGCATATATATATATGCCACAGATCCAGTCCCAGCTTGGGTATCAAGAAGTTCTTCTTCCAGGAAACAACCTGCCCACATACTTATCATTGCTCAGCCCTGCCTCAAGCCTGCACGTGACAAGATGAAAGCCTTGGTGGGCTAGATAACAACTGGCACCAGCTACATCGTCTGCAAAACATTTTGCTATAGGCAGTAAAGTGAAACGCCTCTACAAAGAAGCCTTTAGGCCTCTAACTATGCATAGAATTTATCAGCTGTTGAAAACACCCATTCAGGCAGGGAAAAACTTCCCCCACATCTTGTGATTTTAATACCCGATAGATTTCTGAGCTGCATTCCCTGGCTATCGCTTCCATTCAACTCAGGGAAATTGTTCTTATAATCAGGGGACCCTCAGGGCTACAAGACATAATATACACAAGACAAACTATATCCTTCTGATGTTACCTTGCATAGAATTTTTAGAATACTACATTCTATTTTTCTGAAGAAACCCTCTACCCTTCATAAGGGTATTATGGTCCATCATCCTTAAAACCCTTTACAGGATACCTGAGTAAAGGGGGAGGGTAATAGGTTTACTACTACCCTATGTGCCTATGCGAAGGAAACTCACCATACAAACAAAGCATCAAGGGAAAGTGATTCTTAAATGTTATGGGGCTGAGTCCTCACAATTGCAAAGCTGCAGCAAGATTTAATTGTAATTATTAATTACATTATTTTTAGTCCACCTTTCTCACTGAGACTCAAGGCAGGTTACACAGTGTAAGTCAATATGATCAACAGCTGGGGCAGTCCATATACAATACAACAGGGGATGGGGTTGCAGATGCTTGAAAACAAGCAGAAATCTGAATACAGAGCTGAAATAAACATAAGCAATTTAACATATATTAAATGATGAGAAAACTTTACCAAAGCATTTCCCTGAATCATTTCTTACAGCACAGCTGTGTTATCTGTGTAAAAAAGCCCTCCTGAATAATTAAGTTTTGCATAGTTTGCAGAAAGGGAGAAGAGTGGGAGCTTTCCTCTTCTCTTCTGGCAGGCCATTCAGTACAGCGGGGGCCACCACAGAGAATGTAGTGTATGGGCAGTTTACCCAATTGCAGAGTGGTACCTGCAGAAGGCGCTGTTCAGATGAGTAAAGCTGCTGTGGTAGGGCACAGAGAAAGAGGCGGTCCAATAGAAATTTTTGTATTTATGATATTTATAGTCCGCCTTTCTCATTGAGACTCAAGGTGGATTACACGGTATGAGATTAGTACAATCAGTAACAAGTACATTTCAATACACCATCAAGGACAGTTCCATAAACAATGCCATAGGGTAAACAGATACAAGTTTAAAAGACATAGTATTAGCAAGAATCCAAAACAAGATAGAAAAAATACTGAAGCAGAACATAACGAATTCTAGGACTAACATTAGACAACATGGAGCACAGATGGTACATAAAGGACTACATATTTAAAGCAGCAGATAATATGTAAGGCAATATAGGGATGAAGTCTATGATCCCTAACTCATTAGCTGAGCACCTGAGACCTCATCCCTACAATACAGCCCTCCCATTCGAGTAAAAAGCCTTTTTGAATAGTTCGGTTTTGCATCGTTTAGGAAAAGCCGGGAGAGTGGGGACTCTTCTGACTTCCTCAGGCAGGTCATTCCACAGGATAGGCGCCACCACAGAGAAAGCCCGTGTACAGGCTGCTGCTGACTTCACCCGTGTGACTTCACCAAGGCCATGAAGGGCTTTGTATGTGACAGCCAAAACACTGAGCTGAGCCTGGTAACTAAGAGGTAGCCACTGGAGCGGCTGCACAAAGGGAGCCATAGCTCCTGAAAATAAAGCGGCATGCTGTACTGACTGGGGTCTCCAAGCTGGCTTTGCGGGAAGACCTACATATACATTGTCTCAAATACATTTGTGATCACTTTGGCGATATGTTTTACCGATTCTGCTAGAACCTCAATTTGTTTTACATTTTCTGCAGCTTTGCTTTAACCCGCTCACCCACCCACTCTCTTGCAAACCCCTTTGCCTTATACCGTGTCATCTTAAGAACAGTTAGCTTCAATGGCCTTAATGAAAATACACCATTCGCTTCAATGGCCTTAACTCGGTTTACAAGCTGCTACTACTGCTGCAAAGATCCAAGGAACGAGCCCGGCTTCCTCTCCGGCAGATCACCTAACAACCCCGAGGCGTAAAGGCACAGCCTCCCCATCTTCGCCGTTCTCTTCCAATCTCGTTGTTTCCACATTCCCGCTAAATGAGAAACCTACAAGCAAGGAAGGCTCCGCAAAGTACGCATTTTAAAATGATAACTCTGTCACCCGCACTACAGTCTCTACGATTTTGCTGCGAAAGCGAGCCGACCTCGGAGCCACGCTGGGACGGACACACGCACACCCGCCACGATCCATTTGGAGGAAAAAATGTTCTGCGCCAAGGCCAGAAATGCTCCCCCAAGCCCCTGACCCCCCCCCTTACCATGCCTCAGTCACGCCGACGCCCAAGACCCTTCCTTCGCAGCACTCAGCGGGCAAACAGGCGAGCCGCTCCAAACACACCTCGTCAACCCCATCGGCCCTCCGTCCTCACTCGTTCTGGTTCTAATTCGCTTTTCTTTCGATTCTGCTGAATAGTTTGCTTGGTGATTAGTAGCTCCGGTTTAGGAAATGCCTGGAAGTTTGGGGAGGGACTTCAGCAGGGTACAATGCCGTAGACTTAGACTCCACCCTCCAATGCAGCCATCTTATCCAGGAGAATTGATCTTTGTTGCCTGGAAATCAAACGTAATTCCAGGAGATCTCCAGCCCCCACCTGGAGGCTGCAACTAAACACAAAGCCCCCCCCCCCCAGTATACAGTCACCAAATGCTAATTATTTTTAGCCACTCCATCTTCTGATTGTTTCTCTTTTGATCCCATTTTGCCTTTTGAGGGTACGTTTTAAAATGTTGCGCACGTACACGGTGTTTATTTCTTTACTAACATGTTTCTCCTGCCTTTCTCGCTGGTCAAGGGCTACCCTGGCTGCTTCCAGCTTGACCGCACCTCGGAGTCGCAGCTAATTTTCTTCAGCCCCCTCCCGCAGGCCTCTAGAAGTTGGGGGGGGGGGCAGCGTGACCGGCTGTTATGAAAATACAAGTCAAATGGATGAACTATGCGATACGCAGCCTGTGATGTAGGGAGGGAGGGTCGGTTGGAATTGCTGAATAACAGGTGGTGGGACAGATTTCTTTCAAGGAAACCTGGTTTCTAGAATTAAAAAAAATCTATCTTAGCTTGACACTGTTAGTTTTAAAATCATGTGATTTTGCAGTTTTTCTTAAATAAATTCAGCCAGATGCACTGGAGTTAAGTATTCTCCAGGGTGGGCCCAACCCAGATAGTACAGCACATCAGGTAATAGAGAGAAAGAAGTAACTTTGCCCTTTCGTTCTTCAGATTATTACTTTTTTAATTGGCTACAGCCCCAAGTAAAATGAAAAGGAACTAATTTTTTCCACATTATGGCTGTTTCAAACAGAGGTTTCAAAACGTATTGTTATGTTACTGTTTCTTGTACATCCTGACTGTACAACATATGTTAGTATTTAGAAGAGAAAGACTTCTCTGTAAATGGACTTCTGTAACCCAAAAATTGGGGTAGTTAACCTCCAGGCAGTGACTAGAAATCTGGAATTACAACAGATCTCCACGCAATAGAGATCAGTTCCCCTGAAGAAAATAGCTACTTTGGAATGTGAATTCTGTGGCACCTGCCCTGCTGAGGTGAGGTCCCTTCCTTCCCAACCACTGCTCTCCTCAGACTCTGTCCCCAAAATCGGCACTGATTTCTGAGTTTGGAGCTGGCAAACCTAACAGCAGCCATGCTGGATTGGACACGTTGCCCACCTAGGCATCTTAATGGCTTTGTTTTTTATGGTTATGTTTTAATGTCTCGTCTTAGTTGTAAGCCACCTCGAGCAGGTCTCTGGAGAGGTGGCATATAAACTTTCTAAATAAAGAGATAGCTCAAGAGCCTGTTTCTTACAGTGAGTAATCAGGTGTTCCTGGAAAACCAAGCCTGGTGGATCTAGAGTAGGGCTGCCAACTAGCCTGGAGAAAAACGTTTTATCCCTTTAACCAAGTGCCAATGAAGGTGAAACTTTTCATGGCATGGAGATAAATAACATCACCTGATAAACTGCATCCCATTATGAAAGAGAGAGGACATTTTTTTCTAAAGACAGTTGGCAACCCTAGAATAGAGTTTGGAGGCCAAAAATTCCCTCTTTTGTGAAATCCTAGGAACCAGTATTCAAAGATTTACGGCCTCCAAACATGGAAAGTCCATTTAGTCACCATAATGAGTAGCCATTGACGAACCTCTCCTTTGTGAATTTGTCTAATCCCTCTTTTAAAGCCAACAAAACTATTGTCCACTGCCACATCTCATGGCAGCGAATTCCACACATTGATTTCCTCTTTACCTGATTTTTTTTTGTCTGTCCTGATTTTACCACCCAGCCAATTCATTTGGTGTCCACAAGGTCTAGTATTATGTGAAAGGGAGAAAATCTTTTACCCATCCAGTCTATAATTTTATGTCCCTTTGCCAATCGTCTTATCTCTAATTTTTAAAAAATGCCTTAGTGCCTATCTTCAAATGAATGTGCTCCCACCATCATTTTGCTTACTCTTTACTGCCCCTTTTCCAGGGCTGCAGTACCCTTTCAGATGCTACAGTAATACCACCTGTCTTGTTTTCAATTCCTTCCCTTATAATCCCCAATACAGAATTTGGTTTCACTGCTGCCATACACCAAGATAGCAATTTCACCAGTCTGTTCACTATGACTTCATTCCTGGACAGTCGTAGCCACCTTTGACCCCATCAATACATGTTGTGTGTGCGTGCGTGCTCGCGCACATGCACGCACACGTGTTTTTGCCCTTGCGGCCGGAGAGCGCGAGGGGGCAGTGCTTCAGGCTCCTCCGCCCAGCAGCCACCCCAATCGGGTCGGGGGCCCACAGTTTGAGGCTGCTCCACCTGGCAGCCACCCTGATCGGGGCGCTGCACTCAGGGAGTGTGAGTGGGCGGCGCTCCAGGCTCCACCGCCTGGCAGCCACCCCGTTTGGGTCACTGCGGGCAGGAGGCACACAGGGGCCGGCGGTTTGAGGCTCCTCCGCCTGGCAGCGACCCCAATCGGGGCACTGGGGGCGGGAGGTGCATGGGGGGGGCAACAGTTCGAGGCTCCTCCATCCAGCAGTCACCCCGATCAAGCTGCTGCAGCACAGAGCGACTCCCCTCCATATCCCCGCTAGGGGCGCACTTCCGCACCTGCTTAGTGGAATCAATGTGAGTCGTTGGAAACCCGCTAACACAATTATGTTATAGGATACTGATGCACTGAAAGGAGTGCAAGAAAAATCACACTGCTCTGTGGGACTCAGCTGATAGGTATGTGTGTAGGAGGCTATGATTTGTGGGAAGGTAACCACCATTGGGGGGCAGGAGCTGCAGTGGGAGAAACCATGGCTACCCAATGCCCAGGGTCCAATAAAAACCCACAGCCAGCCCTGTGGGATGTGATGGCAGTGTAGCTTAAGATAAGTGTTGATATTTGTTTTTATTTATTTATATCATATTTGTATTTTGTCCTTCCCGCGAGCAGCTGCTTAGCCTAATTGTGTTTGGTGGTGGAGAGTGCCTTCAAGTTATAGCTGACTTATGGCAACTCCTTGTGGAGTTTTCATGGGAAGAGACTAACAGGTGGTTTGCCATTGCCTGCCTCTGCAACCCTGGTCTTCATTGGAGGTTTGCCATCTGATTACTATCTAAGGCTGATCCTACTTAGTTTCTGAGATATGATGTGATCAGGCTCACCTGGGCTATCAGTTTAGGGAATATATAAAATATACTAGAGGGTAGTCTTGTACTTTAACTAGTGATGGTATTCCTCTCCCATCACTCCTTCTGAAAGCAAACTTGAGCAGTTCCGCATCTGGCATGACCTTGTTCACTGAGCCCCTTAGCTGTCAACATTCTGCCCTCCCCGCTAAGCAGTTGCTCAGCCTCCCCACGAGCAGTTGCTTAGCCTGTTTCCTAGTTGTTTATTCACCTTCCCTGCAAATCCTTTACAGGCTTTCAGCTTGTCCCTAAGTTTAACATTCAGCAGGAGCAGTTATTGACATCACTTTGGAGCCAGTGTGGTGTAAGAGGTCAGGAAAGCTCCCATTCTCCTGGCTTTCCAGAAACTATGTAAAACCAAATGATTCAAGAGGGTTTTCTCAGGTAGGGGGGGCTGTGCTGTGAGGATTTCAGAGAGATGCATTAGATAGAGACCATAGGATTTACTACTATGTACTATCTGTTGCTGTAAGTATGAGCCTATTGAGTAGTTTCTGCATTGTTTAATAGGTTTAAAATTGCTCATGCTCTGTTTCTGCTCTCTCAGATTTCTGCTTGTTTTCAAATCTTTGAAAATTTGAATGTGTATACCCTATTGCATTGTTTATTGAATGTACCCGCTGTTGATTGTACTGACTTACACTGCGTAATCCACCATGAGTATCAGTGAGAAAGGCAGACATGAATGAATGAATGAATGAATGAATGAATGAATGAATGAATGAATGAATGAATGAATGAGAATCCCCCTCAGCCAATCTCGAGCCATCATTCTCGGTATAACTTACCTGATAGGTTTGTAGTGAGGATCAAATGGAGAAAGAGTAGGCTAAAAAGACAGATCTCTGATGAAATTCTCACAACATGGAGACTCGAAAGCCACCAGTCTGCTGTGTGTCATCCAAAAACTAAACAATATTTTGATTATTTTATAGCATATGGAAATACGTTAAGACACTCAAATGAGTACAGATTTTTTCTGACAAATCCAGTGAAGATCTTGGCTGCATTTTTCATGATTGATCTTATTCCCTTTCAAAGTACCACAGTCGTCCTTCTCAGAGGGCCAGTCTGGATACCTGGAATAAAGGATAAACCATTGTTAATATATGATCAGTTCTGACTGAGAATTCAGCACTGTGGGATTTTGCACAATTAAAGTTCACATGCTAGCAACCTGGAGAAAAAAGTCCTGACCCTTTAACAGAGCCTTCATGAGATGCTATTTACCTCAGAGACATGAAAGCTTCAACTGCCCATTCCACACATCAAACTTCTGTTAAAGGGGCAAAGGAAAGCTAAGGGAGAATGGTTTAGCCCTCTCTCCTCAAACTAAGGATCATAGAATCATAGGGTTGGAAGGGACCTCTAGGGCCATCTAGTCCAACTCCCTGCACAATGCAGGAACTTCAGAACTACCCCCCCCCCCGACTGCCCCCGTGACCCTGTTACTGGAACTGCTCTGTTAATAGGATGGGGAGTTAGCTTAGCAGTCCAGAACTAAAACAGCGCGGATCTAGCCAGCTATACCAAGGTCCATTTTCAGAAATCCCCGTGACAAAGAGGCAGACTACAGATGTTCAATCAATAACGTGTATTTTCTAATTGTGTGACATATGCCTGAAATTACACACACATCCAAGATTACATACAAGATCTAAGAAATACAGAGTATGAAAATTAGAGACCTGAGCAGGAACCCCACGATGACAAGGGCATACTCACAAGCAGTAGGCATGTCAGAGGTGACATGATCCAGCGCCCGCACTGGAATCACGGAGAGACAGCAAGGAAGTGGGATGGGGCTGGCACGCGCGCACCCTCAGGTTTGAGGGGCTAGCTTATATACTTTCAAAGCACCCAGGGGCTGGCGCCCCTGTCAGTGGTTCTCACGACTTAAATCAAAGGGTTTGAGCCCATCGGGACAGCCTTGATTGGACCATGTTTGAAGTCTGATTAATTTATAAATGACACTTTTGGGGAGAGGGGAGGGGAGGAGGAAGGGGAACCGGGCCGTTTGCTCGTTCCCAGGCTCATCCCAGTGCCTTCAAGTCCGGAGTGCAAAGGTTGCTTTGATGTGCGCTTGTTGATTGCCCTGGCTGACTGATGATCAATCTCCATTCTGGATAGGTGTTAAGAAATGCGGAGGAGAGTGGGATTCTCTTGCAGCGTACGTGATCTGCTCGTTCCTTCGCAATGGCTTCCCAAAGCAGGCTGTTCCCCTCGGCTTCTTGGCTGTTGGCTAGGGCTTACCAGCAGATTGTCTGGCAGTGAGGGCAGTCAGCCCACGGGAGGCTCCCGGCAGGAGCTGGCCAGGGAGCGCCTGGCCACCCTCGCAGAAGGTTTCCCCTGGCTGGCATCTGGCTGCTGGCAGCGTAGCTGGAGCCCAGAGTGAGGCAAGCTCTCATGGCAGGCAAGGGAGCAGCGTTTAAGACACAGTCCATGGTTGGCAACAGGGCAGCATCACACAGGAGAGTCCAGATATAAGCTTGAGCAGGGCAGTGCCACGTAAGAGTTTTGAGAGCAATTGTCCAGGAACTGTCAGTCTGTTGCAGCATCAGATATGAAACTGACACGTGTATTAGAGGAACACAGGCACTGCAGTCTTTTAGTGTAGAACTCAGACCCAGTTCGTGGCTGGCCTCTGGAGGGAGGGGGGCTGCTCGGTAACAATTCCCCCCCTCGGGGACCACCCGACTCAGGAGGGTCGGTCCCCGAACATGTCTTCACTGTTGGGCAAGAGTGGCACCTCTGGTGGTTGAGCATCCAGGGGGTGGGGGAGGGAAGGGGGGAGGAAGGGGAGGTGTCATTCGCAAATTTGGTATGGAGAACCACGCAGCCAGATTACAAAATTTAGATCAGCCAATGGGCTGCACATCTCTGTGTCCAGCTCAGGAAAACTACCTATATATGTATGTATAAATACGCGTATATATATAGATACATATACACACATATATCCAAGATGCAACCGTTAGCACAAGCAGGAATACACAATTTCATAATATGCAAGATAACTCATATGCACATACTTAAGGGCAGAGATACTTCACAGAATGATCAGTGGTTATAAAAACACAAGGCAATTCATTCAGGTAAAAGCGGGAAGCAGATCATACATGGTTTGAAACAATTCATATCTCATTTCCGGGTGAGGGGTACATAGCAACTCATAAGCCCAGACACAGGTGTAAAGCAATTCATGAATGCATAGTAATTCATGGGTACAGAGCAATTCATAAAAGAGCAATTCGTAAACACAAAACAACTATCATGGTTCATAACAACAATGGTAATAAAACACGCAAGGGATGGACGGAGAGCACCAAGACCTGGAAGACCAACATAACAACAATTGGGTGCATGGTCAGATTGGATATTCCCATAGCGGTGGGGCTCCAGCTGAGGAGGGCTGAACCTTAATATTCAGTATTACATTAATAATTAAAGGTAGTAACCAATAAGCAGTAATCAATTATAGCGGGTTAATAAGCAATGAGCGACCAGTAGGAATCAGCAGGCATAGTATACACCATCAGTAGGCCATAGTCAACATGCAATCAATAATAACGGGTAGATGCAAGCATACAGTATTCACAGAGGCACAGTTTACAGTATAGCTGTCAAACTGGGTTACGCATATATATACAGAAACAAGCTCATTCAGCCTATGAATACATGAAACAAGAACACACTTCCACTCCGCTGTCACTTCGCAGTGCAGGATCAAGGAGGAGCTCTAGGCACACAGCTTCTGGTCAATTGGCTGGGTCTTCACTTGGTGGAGCTTGGAGGTGGATGGAGTCATTTCCATTCCCTGTAGTCTGAGCATGCAGTAGCTAGGCTGGTAGGGGTGAGGCGCCCTAATAAAAGAGACCTCCCCCCCTAGTGCCCAAGGGGGCTATACATCAGAGCGGCTTAAGGTAGGAGCTGCTGGGTGGGCAGACAACCTCATTGAGCATCATCACAGGCATCTTACATTCATATAAATCATGCATGCTTTTATACACATAGTACTAGTAAGCCATAACAATATGTATACACATACAGGGTGAAATGCAGTGAGGTAACACAGGCATTAAGGCAGCATAATCAATGCGAGAGTCCAATGGAAATCCAATAGTGTCAGTGAAAAGCAAACAATCAGAATGAATGGCAGTGCTCCACAAAAACATACAAGCATAGAATAAATGAGGGCATTATGTCAAAATAGCACATATAAAAAGCAACTGATAAAAATAAAGCATATCAAAATTAATTCAACCAGTATAGTGGCTTCCCCTGCGTGAGAGTTGACAGGTGAGAGGCATAGCAATGAAGGTGACAGAGAAATACACAAAGATTTCTAGGCAACCCTTAAAGCAATGTAACAGCAAAGCATTGACCATGAACATGGATGCAAATAGTTAAAGCAAAGAAAATGCAACAATATGATGCACAAAGACCAAAAGCACTAAGTGAATGGGATACTATGAATTAACCCTAGGCATTAAAGGCATAGGAATATGGTTGGTGAAGGGCAAGGAATCCAATCAAATGGCAGTGCCCTATGTAAACATACAAGCATCATCATAACTAGTGAGTCAGAATAGAACAAATGAAAAGGTAAATAACACCAATTCAATAATATAAGGGGAAAACCAAATATAAAATTAGCTTAACACTTCATGAACTTACTGCAAAAAGCAGGTCAAAATTAAGAAGGCAAATAACAATTCAATAATGTAAGGAAAAACCAAAGATAAAAATTAGCTTAACACCCAATGAACTTAATGCAAAAAGCAGATCAAAATTAATTTGAACAGTAAGCATAGATCAATGAGCTCAGTTCAGGAATACATTCAATCAAATAAGTAACCGAATGAGGGGCAAAAGAAATGCAACTAGGTACACAAGGTAGGAAGGAAAGTGTTTACCACCCCCCCTTGTATCAGAAAGGGCATTGGACAGAATAAGCGGCAATGTCCCCAAAAAGCATTAAGAAGGCCGTCAAAAACAAAAATGGAATGACACACATGTCCTTTAGCAAAAAAAAAGAGAAAAAAAAAATGAGGGGTCCCCTTGGAAGAGAGTGCTGCCCTTCCATGGAGCTGGTGCTGGCCTTTGAATCAAATCAGCCAGAAAAACGGAGGCAGCCTCTGGCCAGCGAAGGAGTCTCAAATTCTGCTCCTTTGGCTGCTCCGTAGGTAGGTTTCCAAAAGGGGTTGCTGAAGGGTCTCCTGTCTGCTTCCTCAAAAATCACAAGAACACTAACAGCATTTGGAAAAGGAAAACATAGCAAAAAAAGGGAAAAGGGGGAGGGGGAGGGGAAGAACTTCTTGCTGCTGAGCAGGTCAGCATCAAGATAAATTGTACAGTAGTAAAGAGGACACTGGCTGCCGGGTGTTTCAAAGCGTTAATTCTCTATATCTTTATTCCAAACAGTTCTCAGAAATATCTCTAAACCTCTTTGCACATACCAAATGATCCTACCTCTACATATTACTTCCTATTAGACCAACTGAAATATACAGCTTGCCTTCATCTTTCCTTCTGCCTTAATAATTATTCTTTACACACACCATCTAGCTCCTACTTAACATCCAATATTAACATTTCACCCAACAATCCAGTCCATTTATTAGACATATAACAAAAGGGGATACATATATATATATATATATGCCAGTACTGAGTTGGCTTAAGCAAACAAAAGAATGGGGTGGGTGCAGCTGTCAGCTATTCAAAGGCACCACCCTTCCTGCAAGGTAGGCTATTGGTTAATTCAACCGGGCATATGGCAGTTTATTAAAGAAAGATCCGTCCTACGGGAAAAATTTTGTCTTGCAGCATGTAATCAACAATAATGCAATGATGATGTAATAATTTTGGGTTTATGCCTTTAACCAAGATTGTCTGGGCTTCTGAAAACAATGGATTGGGTTGTGGGAGAGGCTATTTCTCCCCCCCTTGTTTTCAGAAGGCCAGTGACTTCCATAAAGTGGGGTACAACAAAGTGCCTCTGAAAGCAGAGGTTCATAAACATATTTAGGGAGAGAGAGAGAGAGAGAGAGAGAGAGCCTTACAATTAAAAAAAGGATGGGGTTGTGGGGACCCGAATTTACATTCCATCCTGGAGACTTTCTACTACTCTTGGGTCCTTTCTATTCCAAGTTCTAAGAGGAAACCAATGAACACTTTTATTTAGGCTGATCTCAGCCTGGGGGCATTACTACATTCATGACTGCTCCTGGCACTGGAGGTTCCACCTTTTCACTAAACTTTGGGCTTAAGTATTTTAAAATGGGGAAACCGATGCACAAATGTCTCTGAATCAGTACAAATACTATTAAACCACAGATGCACCACACAATCTTTTCTTCAGAGTTGCTGGTTCGGGAAAGCTGGGACCAAGCTAGCTGACCTCAGTGATTTTTAACGCCGTTTTGGGTCTCCTAAGGGGGCTGCATTTGCGCTCCCATTTGACTGGTTTGCAGGGCCCAGTCACGGTGGGTTCTGCATAGCTTGGCTGGGTGCGTTCTATGGGAGCCAAGGCAATTGCTTGGGGAATGGTTTTTTTTTTTTTTAAGCTCTGCACATGCTCAGAGGCTGGGCCAAATTTCTAGTTCCATGGTAGGGAAGCACAGTCTCTTCTACTGCTCTCAGCATTAGACTGGAGGGGCTTCAAAAGTCCTATCCTATCCTCTGGAGTATTATTACACATAGTACTATACACCAGGAGTTTTATTACACATCATGCCAGTGAGTGTTTTTTTTTCTTCAAACTGGCCATTTACAAAGCTTTCTATTTCTTGAGGGAGTTTCTAAGTTTTCTGTCAGTTCCTTCTTCCCTTATTAAGAATTTCTATCTCTTCTCCTTTCAGGTTTGGGTAAATTTAGCTTCCCGGACCATGGAGACCCAGGTCGGGTGGTTGAGACAAATAGGCGCAGAGAGGGTTAACACAGGCTTCCCGCTTTAAGGTGGGATGGCAGATTTTGACTCTCTTAAGGAGGTCTGCGGATGACAGATTATGCCTCTCTTAAGGAGGTCTTGAGGAGGACAGAAGTGAGCCACGTCTCCTAAGTTCTGCCCATAAAAATCTCTTAGGGTCCTGGTCAAAAGACTCTGTTCTACTTCTGCTGAGTTTCTGGCTCTCTTTTGGCAGTATTTGGCCAAGGCATCAAGAGGCAAGCAGGTCAGGAGGGAGCGTCTCGGCAAGTCACTGGAATGAGTAGAGGCGATCAACTCTCTAAGCAAACCAAGTTGACTCCCCAGAGCTCTCATCCTAACACAATCTGAGCAGCCAGAAATTCAGCTACCTGTCTTCCCTTAATTGTCATTTTTGGGAAGATACTATATCATGGATGGCCTTTGTGGTAGCACGGGCCATTTCTCGTTTGGAGGCTAGATTTCCTTTCTCCAAAACTAAATCACTTTTCTCTAACTTAAACTATCATCCTTTTTACTCAATATCCACAACACATTTATCCTATCTCAGGTGTCATTTTAACATTCCAAGTCAGAGTTTTACCAGAAAAATCAGTCCTAGACAACACAACAAATAAGCCTTTTGCCTGCATCCACTAGGTCTGAGTTCCCTTGCTGGGGGACCTAGCGAAAGAGGGGGCCAGGATGAATTCTTAGCAGAAGGACTGTTTCACCTATCCGCAATCAAATTCAACCTACAAATGCACACACTATCACACCGAGCAACTTCCCCGGCCCCTGAACTGGTCAGAAGTCGAGAGTGGAGGGAGTAAATTGGACCATAACTCAAGTATGGTGTATGTCTCGCACACAGAACCCAGCCACATCTGCTCCTGCTGTCTCCCGGTACCAAGGGTTAACACCAGGTTACAGACTGTCCTGCGCTGTCTGCCAGACCACCACCCAGCCTGGAAATGCCCACAAAATACAATCCTCCTGAAGATGCTCAGAGTCCCTTGAGAAGCAAGGGGCCCTTCTTACACACAATTTGCACACCCACACATAAACAGGGGGAACAGATTGCAGCTGCTATCCCTGCCGGATGGCAAGAAGTCACTTCCTACCATTCCTCATGCACACAAATACAAGCTTCCTTACACAAAATTCTTTCTTTCTTTTACCTTTTGCACTAGATATTATAAAATCTAGGGTGTCTGAGTTTCTTCAAGGAATTCTACAATCCATTAGATGTTCAGCTCTAGAGGGGAAACTGTTTTCTTTCCAAGCTCAGCAGCGGAGGGGGGGGGGTGTCTGCTGGCTGGCAAGGGATGCTTACTTTGAGGGCTGATCTGGGGAGGTTAGCATTTCTCCCGGCTTGGAAGAGCCTGTCTTCCTCATCATCCGAATTGGGTTTCTCCTTTCCACAAAAATCCTGGAAAGCATCTCTAGCTATTTGGACAGGATTCCCAAGGGTGTTTTCCTTTCTTTACCACCCACTTCTCCAAGTGGGGTACTCTGGTGTTAGTACGGTACATTTTTATTATTATTATTTTATTTTTATTTTTATTTTGCACACTGATGCAATGCCCATGGGGGGGGGGGTCCTTTAAGCCAGTCCTCTCCAGGGGCTTTTACAAGTCCTCAAGGATTCTTAAAGGGGCATACACAGGATTACACCGTCCTCTCCAGGGACTTATTTTTTTTCGGAGCTCCTCTCCTCTTAGTCCTCAAGGACTTTTAAAAGGGTTTCCAAAGGGGGTGAGGGTTTCCTTGCTTTCAACTCCTATTCTCGTGTGGGCTCAGTTACAAGCCACGAGACCAGGAAAAAGGCGCTCCCAGGTTCTCTAAACCCAAGAACTCAAAAGATCCCCAGGCCTCCTGCCCAGAGACAGACTGTTAAAGCTGTCTCCAAGCCAAGACCAAAAGACCAAAGCGCGCACGGGGCGGCTGCTTGCCGCAAACAAAAGGGCTCAAGGACTGTTTCTGTGAGTCCCCAAGCAAAAAAAACGCTCAGGAGTAAACTTTCTTTACTCCCAAGCAAGAAGTGCCCGAGAGTCTTACTTAAAACTCAAGCACAGTGCTTCAGGAACCTAGCTGTAGATTCCCAAAGCAAGTTAAACAAACGAACTATCAACCTCTTCACGTTTCCTCCGGAGAGGAGGTTGAAGTCTAAGTGCTGGGGGGGAGCGGGGATTTGGACGGGCTGAGGAGGGAAGGGGGACGGGAGAGAGTTTTATATGTGTTGCTTATGAAAACTGGAGCCTACTTCTGTAATCCCACCCACATAGACGCGTTTAGGTGGCCCGGGAAGTGGCCAGGGAACTTCACCAGCACAGAGTTTCTTGCCCACAGTTAAAATAAGGCAATCTGTCCGTAACTGGCTGAAGGAGGAAAAGGGGACAAGCCAACCCACGCATATAGATGCTCGCTAGAGCCAAACGCATTCACACATTTAATTCCCTAAGCTAGGTTGCTCTCTTTGCACGGAGTTCCGAAAAGTTTTCCTCTACGTCAGTTTGCCGAAAACAAATGTGTCGACTCATCTGGATTCAGACAAACCGGGCTGCCCACGCATTCTCCACCATTAATCTGTTACTGGAACTGCTCTGTTAATAGGATGGGGAGTTAGCTTAGCAGTCCAGAACTAAAACAGCGCGGATCTAGCCAGCTATACCAAGGTCCATTTTCAGAAATCCCCGTGACAAAGAGGCAGACTACAGATGTTCAATCAATAACGTGTATTTTCTAATTGTGTGACATATGCCTGAAATTACACACACATCCAAGATTACATACAAGATCTAAGAAATACAGAGTATGAAAATTAGAGACCTGAGCAGGAACCCCACGATGACAAGGGCATACTCACAAGCAGTAGGCATGTCAGAGGTGACATGATCCAGCGCCCGCACTGGAATCACGGAGAGACAGCAAGGAAGTGGGATGGGGCTGGCACGCGCGCACCCTCAGGTTTGAGGGGCTAGCTTATATACTTTCAAAGCACCCAGGGGCTGGCGCCCCTGTCAGTGGTTCTCACGACTTAAATCAAAGAAATTGAGCCCATCGGGACTGCCTTGATTGGACCATGTTTGAAGTCTGATTAATTTATAAATGACACTTTTGGGGAGAGGGGAGGGGAGGAGGAAGGGGAACCGGGCCGTTTGCTCGTTCCCAGGCTCATCCCAGTGCCTTCAAGTCCGGAGTGCAAAGGTTGCTTTGATGTGCGCTTGTTGATTGCCCTGGCTGACTGATGATCAATCTCCATTCTGGATAGGTGTTAAGAAATGCGGAGGAGAGTGGGATTCTCTTGCAGCGTACGTGATCTGCTCGTTCCTTCGCAATGGCTTCCCAAAGCAGGCTGTTCCCCTCGGCTTCTTGGCTGTTGGCTAGGGCTTACCAGCAGATTGTCTGGCAGTGAGGGCAGTCAGCCCAAGGGAGGATCCCGGCAGGAGCTGGCCAGGGAGCGCCTGGCCACCCTCGCGGAAGGTTTCCCCTGGCTGGCGTCTGGCTGCTGGCAGCGTAGCTAGAGCCCAGAGTGAGGCAAGCTCTCATGGCAGGCAAGGGAGCAGCGTTTAAGACACAGTCCATGGTTGGCAACAGGGCAGCATCACACAGGAGAGTCCAGATATAAGCTTGAGCAGGGCAGTGTCACGTAAGAGTTCTGAGAGCAATTGTCCAGGAACTGTCAGTCTGTTTCAGCATCAGACATGAAACTGACACGTGTATTAGAGGCACACATGCACGGCAATCTTTTGGTGTAGAGCTCAGACCCAGTTCATGGCTGGCCTCTGGAGGGAGGGGGGGCTGCTCGGTAACAACCCCTGCTCCATGCCCAAAAGATGGCAAAACACCACAGGAAAATTGCTTCCTGACCCCAAGGTGGTGATTGGCATTACCCTGGGCATGCAAGAAGGGCCACGAGAAACAATCACTGATGCAACCCCTTCTGCCCTTCCCCTCACAATCTGCCCAGGTTCACAGAATCAACATTGCTGTCAGATGGCCATCTAGCCTCTGCTTAAAAACACCTCCAAAGAAGGAGAGCCCACCACCTCCCGAGGAAGCCTGTTCCACTGAGGTACCACTCTAATTGTCAGGAAGTGCTTTCTAATGTTTAGCCAAAAGCTCTTTTGATTTAATTTCAATCCTCTGGTTCTGGTCTGAGCTTCTGGGGCAGTGGAAAACAACTCTGCACCATCCTCTACATGGCAGCCCTTTAAATACTTGAAGATAGTTATCATATCCCCTCCCAGTCGTCTCCTCTCCAGTCTAAACATACTGAGCTCCTTTAATGTTTCCTCAAAGGACTTGGTCTCCAGACCCCTCACCATTTTCATTGCCCTCCTCTGGACATGTTCCAGCTTGCCTATATCCTTCTTAAATTGTTGTGCCACAAACTGAACACAGCTGAGTGGAGCGATACCAGCACTTGTTGTGATCTGGACACTATGCTTCTGTTGATACAGCCCACAACCGCATCTGCCTTTTTAGCTACCATATCACACTGCTGACTCATGTTCAGTGTATGATCTACTAAGACACCTAGATCCTTTTTGCATATACTACTGCCAAGTCAAATCTCCCCCATCTTATAATTATACTTTTGATTTTTCCTTCCTAAATGCAGAACTTTGCATTTATCTCTGTTGAAATTCATTTTGTTTTAGCCCAGATTTCCAGCCTGTCAAGATCACCCTGTATCCTCGCTCTGGCTTCGTCTGTATTCCCTACCCCTCCCAATTTAGTATCATCTGCAAATTTAATAAGCATTCCCTCCATTCCTTCATCCAAATCATTTATAAAAAATTTGAACAGAATTGGTTCCAGGACTGATCCTTGAGGAACTCCACTTGTCACTCTTCTCCAAGAGAATGAAGAACCATTAACTAGCACTCATTGGGTGTGATCTGTCAACCAGTTGGAGATCGACCTAATAGAAATAGGATCCAAACCACATTTTACCAACTTGTCAACAAGGATATTATGTGGAACCTTATGTGGATCAGTGAAGGGGGGCGGACTACCAAGGAAGACGGCAGAGGAAGGTAATGGCAAGCTACCTCTGCTTCTCAATTGCCTTGAAAGCCCTTTGCTGGGGTCACCACAAGTCCCTTGTGATTTGATTGCACATATGTACATAAAGGAGTAAGAAATTTATTCTCCAGGTTGTTGGCAACCACACAAGAAACGGGGAAGTATACATGTGGCCATTCAAGTATGTACCTCCAGCTCTGGGTCTTTGGGGACCTGAATCTTGAACCAGTGTGTTATAGCAGTTAGAGCATTGGACTAGGCTCTGGGAGAACCTAGTTCCAATCCTCACTTTGCCCTGGAAGCTCACTGGTTGGTGACTTTCAGGCCAATCATACGCTATCAGCCTAACCTACTTCACAGGGTCGTTGAGAGGATAATATAAGCTCTGAAGCCCAAATCGGTGATTTTTAATGAACTGGGCTTCAGTGCAACCTGCGGCTCCTCCATGATACCAGAAAATGACATTGTTTTCCAATGTGACAGGGGAGTGTAAGAGTGTGTGCTTCTCGTCCCCCCACACTGGCCAGGTGTGTGGGGGCGGCAGGGCTGGCAAGCTTAATCCTACTCACAGTCTGATCCTATGCATATTATTGATTTATTTCTTTACAATATTTTTAGTCCGCCTTTCTCACTGAGACTCAAGGGAGATTACACCGTGTAAAACAATGCAATCAATATGATGAGAGATCCAATAAGCATTACAATAAGAGTAGGATTAGATAGGAAGAGCCCCGTTACACAGTGGTAAGCTGCAGCACTGCAGCCCAAGCTCTGCTCACGACGGGAGTTCGATCCTGGCGGAAGCCAGGTTCAAATAGCTGACTCAAGGTTGATCCTTCCGAGGTCGGTAAAATGAGTACCCAGTTTCCTGGGGGTAAAGTGTAGATGACTGGGGAAGGCAATGGCAAACCACCCTGTAACAAAAGTCTGCCAAGAAAATATTGTGATGCGACGCTCCCCCCCCCCCCAGGTCAGTAATGAGTCGGTGGTTGCACAGGGGACTAACTTTACCTAGGATTAGACAAATTTGAAACAGCAAAAAACGATTTGATGTGATATGTCAAACAGTGCAGAAAATGCTATTACAAAGGTCGAAAGCAATGTAGTAAGAGCAGGATAAAATGCAGAGAAAATACCTAACATGTGGCAATATAGTTCACAGTCCTGTTCCCTTTATAATAGCACCTTCCTGAACCATTCTGTTACAGAATAGCCCAATTACTTTTATAAAACTGCCCCGTTGCACCATTCTGTTTCATATATGTTGCAGAATGACAGAAGTGGGGGAGCCTTCCTGACTGCCTTACGCATTCCACAAGGGTGTCCACAAGAGAATTTGCATGTGTGGGGGCAGTTGTTGACCTTACCTGTCTGCACAATGGCACCTTTAGTGGGCTTGAGGGGGTGATTTGGCCCTGTGTTAAACTTGTGAATTGTTTTTTTTTTAATAAATATTTTTTTTTTAACAAACACTGAGTATTCTTTATATGGCTAGATCCTGAAGCAATCTTAGCTAGTCACGATGTTTGTGAGTCAAAGGGTACCAAAAAACTTCACTTTGCATTTTATCCAATTTTAGGTGGCATTTTATTTTCTTAACAGACTCTTGAGCCTGCTTCTTCCCATGGCCTTTTGACAGCTATGCTCTGGGTCTGAAAGCAATGTGGTCATCATGCTGTCTCACCATTCCAATCTGCAATGAAAGCTGGTATAGTGTAGTGGTCAGTCTAGGATATGATGGTTCCAGGTTTGAATCCCCACTCTGCCATGGAAGTTTGCTGGGTGACCTTGGGCCTGTCACACACACTTAATGCAGCCTACCCCACAGGGTCATTGTGAGGATAAAATGGAGGAGATGTAAGCTGCTTTGGGTCTCTGCTGGGGAGAAAGGCAGAGTATAAGGAGGAGGTGTCAGACTCCTTAGGCTGGAGGGAATTCCTACAGCCTAATGTAAGATACATGCTACTGAGGGAAATGAACTCAAAAGATGAGAAATAAAATAGATTACCCAGCACAATTTAGGTCTAAACCTGAACACTTATTTATTCATTCAGAAAGATTACTTCAAGGGATTCACTTATGTTCAGCACATATGATCAACTTTGATAACTCAGATGGGTTGGGTGTTAATGTTAAGGAAAAATGTCTATCAAGGTACTCTGCGTTCGGATTACATTTCCCAACTGCCACCACCTACAAGTAACTAAGAGCGGAACTACAAGTGACAAAAGGCAGGGGTTGGACACTTGTCTGCTTCCCTCAAGTTTTGATGGGAAATGTAGGCAGCTTGGCGGAATGTTGGACAAGTGACAGTTGAAAAGTCCATTGGACAGCAGTCAGAGAGTCAAGCTGCAAGACCAGGACGCCTACATTTCCCATCAAAACTTGAGGGAAGCTGACAAGTGTCCAACCTGTGTCAGGCGTCACTTGTAGTTCTGCTCTAAGACACCAAAATAGTGATCCATAAAGAATAATGAGCTTTATTAGCAATAAAACCCAGATGCAATGCCATGTTCTGACATATGCAAAAAGATCAGTCACAGCAGAGAATCTTATATACCTTTCAAAGTTAATTGTTTACAAAGGTTAACACAGGGTTTATACAAATAATTCTTTGGAAATGCTGCCTTCGGAAATTATGGCACCTGATGGGTCTGGATGACAAGGCAGTAAATTCTTCCCGATATAAACATGTCAAAAACTACGGCGCCTTACTTCTTACACTGCGCAAGAACCTCCCTGAGAGACAGTTTTCCAAGGCTATTTCTTGATTAAAGGTAAAGGTAGTCCCCTGTGCACGCACCGAGTCATTACTGACCCATGGGGGGATGTCGCATCATGACGTTTTCTCAGCAGACTTTTTACGGGGTGGTTTGCCATTGCCTTCCCCAGTCATCTACACTTTATCTCCAGGAAACTGGGTACTCATTTTACCAACCTCGGAAGGATGGAAGGCTGAGTCAACCTTGAGCTGGCTCCTGAACCCAGCTTCCACCAGGATCGAACTCAGGTCATGAGCAGAGCTTGGGCTGCAGTACTGCAGCTTACCACTCTGCGCCATGGAGCCGAAAAGGAAAACGAATGTTGACGTTCCTGTGATTACTATAAGGTTGCTATGACTTTTAATCTTATGACTTCTAATTTAAAGAAAGAATGTTCCCTGTATGAAGGATTCTAGCTTCTGTATAAAAAGGCCTACTTCAATAGAGCTCATATTTGTGTAAAAGGTTACAAAAATTCCCTAACAGTTAACAAGTCCTAGAGCAACAAGGATGAGATTTGGGTTGCTTCTGTATGGAGGTTTCGCTCCAGTTTGACATCCAAACTGGAGCAGGTTTTTGGTAATGCCCCTAAAATGTCATCCTTCCCATTGTCCACTTTCTGGACTTTGGAAAGATAACGGGGGGTGGGGAGGAGATAACAGTGAAGGTGCATGATTTTGAATCTCTGTTGTGCTGCTTGGAAATGATTAAGTGAGCAGTAGTAAGATTGTTCTCAGGAATTTAGATTGAACTGTGTCCAGCTTCTTTAAATTTGAGGTGACATTTATTGGGGCTCCATGGGTAAGCTGAGAGAGGGATTTAGCCTTGAATAGTCTGAGGGCCGCAGTCAGGCATTTACCTCCTTTATACCAATAAAATTTTTGAATTGCCCCTGAGCTTCTTTTGGCATCGAAGATGACAGAATTTATATTAGCCGTTCTTTGGCTATTAGCCTGGAAAAAGACACCCAAGTACTTGAAATATGAAACTTGTTCGATAGGAATGGAATTTAAAGACCAGTGATAAATTTTTGGGGTCTTGTTTTTTGGAAAGGCCATAACTTTTGTTTTGGAATAGTTGACCTCTAAGTTGTTTTGTTGGCAGTACTGGGCAAAAGAGCCCATAGCTCTCCTAAGACCAACTGGAGTCCTTGAGAGCAGAACAGCATCGTCAGCATAAAGAAGCACCCCTATGTGTTTGTCGCCTAACCTAGGGGGGTGGAACTCAGGTCTATTTATGTGTGTAACCAAGTCATTGATGTAAAAATTGAAAAGGAGGGGAGCAAGAAGGCATCCTTGTTTGACCCCCCTGTTGGTTCTGATGGAGTCTGTAAGGTGACTTTGGGAGGTGCACTTGACCCTTATGGATGTATGATTGTACAGAGCCTGAATGAGAAATAGTAAACGTTTGACAATGCTTGTGGACCTTAGTTTATCCCATAATATAGCTCTTGAAACTGAATCAAAAGCTGATTTCAGGTCCAGAAAGGCAGCAAAGAGTGACACACTTGAGTTGGAAGAGTATTTTGCAATCAGATGGTCTAGCAACATACACTGATCTAAGGTGGAGTGACCCTCCCTGAAACCAGCCTGTTCTTCTGCTAAATAAGGTTCGTCTTCCAGCCAATCTCTAAATTTCCATAAAAGATGTCTTGCATAGAGTTTGCTAACTATACTAAGCAAACTGATTGGCCTATAGTTATTCGGGTCATCTTTGTTACCTTTTTTGTACAAAGGGATTATGACAGCAACCCCCCAGTCCTTCGGGATTTTCCCAGATTGATCCATTTGAGTGAATAGTGAGGCCAAGACAGGAGCCCACCATACTGCATTCTGTTTTATCAGCTCTGGGGGGATTAGATCTATGCCAGGGGCCTTCCCGGACTTCAAAGTACGGATAAGCTGTAACACCTCCTTGGGCTTCACTGGAGGCCAAGATGGTAGGCTATTCAAATCATCAGAAATAGATTTTTTGGTAATTGTGTCCCCATATAGGCTTTTATAGTAGTTCTCCCAAGTGCCAGGTAAGATGGAGTTATTTATTACAGTTGGAGGACTGCCTGGGAGATCTGAAACCAGTCTCCAAAATAAGGCTGAGTTCTTCTCCTTTACTGCCTTTCTGAGTTCTTCCCAGGCTGAATGGATCGCTTCCTGTTTCTTCCTCCTAATAAGGGACTTGTACTGGGCTTTTTGCCATTTCAGGGCCAGCAGGGATACTGCCTCTGAATTGGCCCTATATCTGGCGTAATTCATATTGAGGGATTTCTTTGCATTTATGCACTCTTTATCAAACCAAGATCTATGGTTGTCTGGTCCAGGTCTTGGGGGCCCAGCTCTGGAAGATTGCAAAACCCTTTGGAGCTCCTCCAGGATCAGTTCGTATTCTCCAAGGCAGGGATCTATATTATCTGCTGCCACTAGTCTGTAAGAAATGGCTTTTGCATGTCTATTTTCAGCACAAGGGGAAGATGATCGCTGTCACAGAATGGAGCCACCTCAAAAGACTCTATGTATTGGACCATATCTTCAGACGCCATAATATAGTCGATAGTGCTCATCCTAACGCCTGACCAGTATGTGAACTCAGCGGGGTCGTCATTTGGGAGGGCCCCATTCAGTACAAAGAGATTTGTTCTGCTTATTATTTGATTTAACAGTTGACCTGCAAAATTAACCTTTGAGTCCTTTGAGAGCTTTTTTAAAAGTAGAGCTGTGCCATTAACTTTGGGTGGGCCGTGGCTGCTCTCATTATGTGAGCTATGATGCTCAGAACCAACCCGAGCATTGAAATCACCTCCCACAATAACGTGAGCTGCAGGATAAGTCGATATTAAATGCTGTAATTAAGATTCAAACCCAAGCGGAATTGCCTGGGTTTGCGCTTTGTTCTAGCAGGGGGCAAGTAGACATTAACAATTAGCAAGTACATATCCTGAAACTGAAGTAGCAGAGCCATCGCGAACTGCTCATAATGTGGGAGCTCCACTATCGTTGTTTTCAATGAGGTGGAGATTAAAATGCAGAGCCCACCTTTGGCTCTCCCATGTGGGAGAGCCTCAGCTGGTAAAACAAATGGTTTATAGCCATTCAGTGAGAGCTCCTCCGTACACCAAGTTTCCTGCCCAAAGAATATATCAGATTTGCGAATAAAATCAATTGCACTGCCCCCCCTCATTCTACAGATTAAGTGAGCAAAATTTTACATTGCTTGAAGTGGCAAACTACTGTGACAGACTACCTGGGGGTAGAGATGGCTATCCCCTACTAGGGGCGGGGGATCCCCAGCCCTCAGCTGGTGCCCTCCACCATTGTTCACCTGGCTGGGGTGGGAAAGATGTGGGAGGCTGGCTGGAGCATGCACCAAATGGTGTGTGCACACTCTGCAGGCTCCCAGTGATGTCAGTTACAGTTTAAACCAGAAGTGCTGAGATCTCAGAGAAAACACTTATGTTTGGGGCTGATTCCTAAAGAAGACCTTGTTGCTTCCAGTTTAAACCAGAAGTGACATCATCAGGAGCATTTTGAGTATGCACGTGAAAGAAAAAACCACTGACCAAGGAGAGAGTCACGGTAAAGAACCCAAGTAAGAAGCAATAGCCGTGACCAACTAACTAAGGATGAATGAAAATCCACTTCAAAGCAATTATGCAAAAGTTACTTTTATAATAAAGTTAATAGAATATGAAATAAACTCTTCAGTGGTAAAGAGCTGGCCCAATTTGCTAACAAGTACCATGTGGGAGCAAGTCACAGCCAACACTTGGAAATTCAGTGCTCGTACACCCCACAAAGTCACCTTAAGTAACCACAGAGTATAGGCACAAAAATGACATAAAACAGTAGCTATGCAAGCTTACATATCAAAATGCATATACAGCATTTTACATGGCATAAACCAAGTGACTGACCAATGAATATAAATATTTGAAAATTCATTCAGGTGTAACTGCAACGGGTTAGCTAGCGAGGACTCCCGTTTCAGGCATCCCCTTCTTCCTGGCAGTTACAGAACATCAAGGAAAGTCACAGCCACAATTCATGCACACTGGCAGCTCGCTCAATGGCGAAGGCATAATTGCTTTGAAGTGGATTTTCATTCATCCTTAGTTAGTTGGTCACGGCTACTGCATGAAAGAAAAGAAGCAGGGCACCCCCTGCTCCCCCTGGGTTCAGGATAGGGGGACTGGGCAACCCTGCCTTGGGGTCACACTGCATGGAGTACTCACTGTGTCAGGTTCAGTGGAGAGCCATTTACCCAGACCCACTCATGCCTTGGCAGCAGAAAATGAAGTCCAATCCATACAGCAGCATTTGTATTTTTCTGGATGAATTCCTGTGAAATGCAAATTAGCATAGAACTGTGATTTCTTTATTCTTCAATATTCTTATGAGGGGGGAAAACCCAGACTGGAGGCCACAGCTTAACTGCCCATTGATTTGGCTGAGAAAGGGACAGCCATAGCAGACATTTAAAATGAGAACAGGAAAGAAAGGGATACACTGAGAAATAATCAGTCCCAAATCCATCATGCACATTTTGATCAGATTTTGTCACTTGAGTTATAGACGTTTATCCCCATGGCCCCTTTATCTCCATGCTACATCTATTGTCACAGTGGTATATTGCTTTAATGATATTCTTATGCAGAATGGTGGCCAAGGCGTGGGGTGGTGGCGGCCACTTCTGGAGGATTGAGGCAGAGGAAATGTGGAGGCCCCGTTGTTGCTGCACTTTATCTGTAGCTGCACTAGCAATTGTGAGGAAGACTGTGGAGTCTGAACTTGCTGAGACTGAGAGAGAAAGAGACCTTGGGGTCATAGTTAGCACTTGTAGGCCTCCCACTATGGCTCTGCTCTGGGATAGCTAGCTGTAGGAATCCTTTGTCTAAAACAGTGAAACTGAGAGCAGAACCACAAGTGACAAAAGGCACAGATTGGACACTTGTCTGCTTCCTTCAAGTTTTGAGGGGAAATGTAGGCAGCTTGGCGGAATGTTGGACAAGTGACAGTTGAAAAGTCCATTGGACAGCAGTCGGAGAGCCAAGCTGCAAGACCAGGACGCCTACATTTCCCATCAAAACTTGAGGGAAGCTGACAAGTGTCCAATCTGTGCCTTTTGTCACTTGTAGTTCCGCACTCACTTAGTAGTTTGGCACTTAGTAGAGCCCTATATGGCTCTTTGATATGCATAAGAATATCACTAAAGCAATATACCACTGTATACCACTGGCTCTTTGATAGGCCACCTCTGGCTCTTCTGAGCACCATTACCTAATACAGCATCCACCTAGTGTTGCCAGGTCCCCCTTCTCAGTTGGGAGGAGGTGTGGGGATAGTGAAAACTTGTTGCCACACAGCATCACTTCCTGCACGACCTAGAAGTGACAGTGTCATGCTGTAAGTGGTGTCATCAGCAAGGGACAATGGTGCACACATAACTACTACGCCAGCCTGCCTCTTCCCGCCGATTACTAGGTGATTGGCAGGCAGAGGCCTAAAGTGCTGGGAGATTGTCTGCCATAAGTGGGCACTGGGCGTGCCTACACCCACCCTTTGTTTCAGAAAAGTGGGCAAAGGAGCAGAAAAGCTGCAAGTCTCGCTGAAGTGCAGGCCGCATGCTAGAGATGGAAGAAGATGTGGCTTTTGGTTGATGGTAATTGTGAAGGTGGCTCTCTGTGACCCATGGAGGGAATAGTACCACTTTTCTAAAACCATTTCTTTTTACCTTCTCTGCTTCCAGTTCAGATCCGTCTAGTAGCTGAGACCGCTTTGCTTCACAGTCTTTATTGCTTTTCTCCCAGGACTGAGTTGTGCTAGAAATCCAGTAGCACTTATCCTTGTTCAGCTTCCACATCAAGGGACACAGTCTGCAACGTCCATTCTCTAAGAGAGAAAATGACTTATTTTATTTGCATTTATATCCCTCAGTGTCTAGAAAATTCAAAATCCTTTCCCAGAGTCGTATTAGAGATATATGAAATCCCTTAAATATCAAGTCTGATGAAGATCTGTTGAGGGCACTGTGAAGGAAAGTGCCCCCCCATAAATAATTAAATGTGAATGCCTCCTTTCCCCCCTTTTATTCACTGTAACTTGCATCTAGAAATGTTCCTTATCTATGGGATTGTAATTCTCATGTGCACTAGCGCAAAATGGTGCAAAATGTCACATACACGCCCAGACCCAGAGGAAGTAGCAGTGAATGTGGTGGAAGCAGGTGGGGACAGCATCCTCGTGCCCCATTTGTGCACCTCTTGCTCCTGTCAACACTCTGTGACTCTCCCCTTTCCCCTTCATTGCATTGGCACACACATGCCAACACAAAGACAATTACAGTGAGACCCCACATTTCAGCAGCTGCTCTTTTCCCTTCCCAGCTGAGGATGTAAAGCTGCATCCTGGCTTAGCTAGAAAATGATAAAAATGCCTGTTGAAAGGAGGGGATGAGAAATGTGAATCATAGCTCTGCTATTTTGAATGTGGAGCTTAATTCTACCCCTCCCCCCCATTTTGGCTCTGGACAGAGCTTCCGTGTGGATGCTCCATCCGCAGCAGCCACCCCACATTTCTCTGTTTAAATTGAATCAAAGCAGGTTTATGTTTGATCCAATTTAAAAAGACAAGTTAGGGAGCTGCTCAAGTCATGCTTGGATTTTGTGGTAGGTGACAGGAAGAGCCCAACCTGTGCCAAACAAGCTGTAGTCTGCCTGAAGCCCTTTAGGACACAACACATGGCGATAGGCTTGCTAGTCCCCTGGTCAGGAATGGCAATCTCCTGCCCCTCAGATCCTCCAAGAAGCAGTGGGGGAAGGAATTGGAGGACTGGGGATGTGCCACAAGATTGGAGAAGAGCGAATGTTATCCCAATCTTTAAGAAAGGGAGGAAGGATGACCTGGGAAACTACAGGCCGGTCAGTCTGACTTCTGTTGCTGGGAAGATATTAGAACAGATTTTAAAGGGATCAGTCTGTAAGCATCTGAAGGACCACTTAGTGATCCGGGGAAGTCAGCATGGTTTTGTTCCTAACAGATCTTGCCAGACCAACCTGGTTTCCTTCTTTGATCGAGTGACCAGCTTTACTGGATCGGGGGAACTCTGTTGACTGGATTTCAGTAAAGCTTTTGATAAGGTCCCCCATGACATTCTGATGGGCAAACTGGAAGACTGTGGAGTAGACTATAGGACAGTTCGGTGGATAGGGAACTGGTTGGAGGACCGCACTCAAAGAGTGGTGGTCAACGGCATTTCATCAGATTGGAGGGAGGTGTCCAGTGGGGTGCCGCAGGGCTCGGTTTTGGGCCCAGTACTTTTCAATATTTTTATCAATGATCTGGATGAAGGAGTGGAAGGGCTGCTCATTAAATTTGCTGATGATACCAAATTGGGAGTGGTAGCAAACACCCAAGAAGATAGAATTAAAATTCAACAAGACATGAATACTCTGGAGAAGTGGGCAGCTGTGAATAGGATGCAATTCAACAAAGACAAGTGCACAGTATTACATCTGGGCCACAAAAATGGGAAGCACAAATACTGGATGGGGGATACACTTCTGGGCAGTAGTATGTGTGAAAGAGATCTTGGGGTAAGAATGGACTGTAAACTTAATATGAGCAGTCAGTGTGATGCGGTGGCAAAAAAGGCTAATTCAATCCTGGGTTGTATCAAAGGGGCCATAGCGTCGAAATTGCAGGAGGTCATAGCCCCTCTCTATACTGCCTTGGTCAGGCCACACCTGGAGTATTGTGTGCAGTTCTGGAGGCCTCACTTCAAAAAGGATGTGGACAAAATCGAGAAGGTGCAGAGGAGAGCGACAAGAATGATCAGGGGTCTGGAGACTGAGCCCTACGAGGAAAGGCTGAGGGCCTTGGGAATGTTTAGTTTGGAGAAGAGGAGGTTGAGGGGGGACATGATTGCTCTCTTTAAATATTTGAAAGGCTGTCATTTGGAGGAGGGCAAAGAGCTGTTCCAATTGGCAGCAGAGGGTAGGACGCGAAGCAATGGGCTAAAACTACAAGTGGAACTACAAGTGACAAAAGGCACAGATTGGACACTTGTCAGCTTCCCTCAAGTTTTGATGGGAAATGTAGGCAGCTTGGCGGAATGTTGGACAAGTGACAGTTGAAAAGTCCATTGGACAGCAGTCGGAGAGCCAAGCTGCAAGACTAGGATGCCTACATTTCCCATCAAAACTTGAGGGAAGCTGACAAGTGTCCAATCTGTGCCTTTTGTCACTTGTAGTTCCGCTCTACATGCACAAAGGTACCGGCTGGATATTAGGAAAAACTTTTTCACGGTCAGAGTAGTTCAAAAGTGGAATCAGCTGCCTAGGGAGGTGTTGAGCTCCCCTTCATTGGCAGTTTTCAAGAAGAGGCTGGATGAATACTTGTCAGAGATGCTTTAGGCTGATCCTGCACTGGGCAGGGGGTTGGACTAGATGGTCTGTATGGCCCCTTCCAACTCTATGATTCTATGATTCTATGAATTAGAAAAGCCTCAGTGGCATCATGTGAGCTGTTACATCATTTCTGGTGAAAACCTGGAGGTGAAGGAAGGTAGCTCTAGGAATTGCTGGAATTCTGTTCTAAAACCATAGAGATTTTAGCAATTCCTACAGCTACCCTCTATCACTGTTGGGTTTCATGATAGTGCATGCACTATCACAGCGTCCATGTCTCTGCTGCCAAACCTCCTAGTTGCCAGGAAGGACGGTGATGATAACAACAACAGTGTGCTTATATACTGCCCTTCTGGATAGATTAGTGCCACACTCAGAGTGGTGAACAATTCAGTGTTATTATTATGCCTACAATACAGCAGGGGAGCTGGGGCTGAGGAGTGGCTTACCCAAGGCCACCTGCAGAGCTCGTGGCAATAACAGAAGTTGAACTAACAAGAGTGGTGATTTGGAGCCCAGCCATTTAACTACTACGCTATATCAGCATGCAGTGTTACATAGGTCCCTATGAGATAAGCCTAATAAGGCCTCTGATAGCCAGAAACTATACCCCCCCCCCTTTGATTTTCACACAGAGATAATTTATCTAGCAGGAGAGCTAGAAATTCCCAGAAATCTGGTCACATATTTAGGGGAGAAGAAGAGATTTATTCACAATAGCACTTCTCCTGATTCCACTCATCCCGTAAGTGTAGGTATGTGTATCCTACTACATAATTCCCTAAACGGGTTTCCAACGACGCACAGGTATCCAGAGTGCAGGCGGCGTGAGTGCATCCCCAGCAGGGATTACAGAGAGTCACTCCCGGCTGCGCTCTATTTCCAGCCCGGCCCTGCGACAATGAGGCCGGAGCAGCCACTTCCGGAACAGGCGCACGAGGCTTCCTTGTGCTACCCCCTCCCACTCTGGTCAGCGGCTGCACCCAGAGCCAAAGCTGGGCACCCCCTCAGAGGCTCCCGGCAGAGGCAGTGCAGCTCTCTCCCACGCAGAGGCCAGCTCAGGGGCTCGAAGGCACGCGGAGAAGCGGCCCGAGGTAGCCCCTGACCTCGGAGGAGGTGGGCACGAGAGAAGCTGCCAGTGCCGTGTCCCAGCGGCCGGCCAGTCAGGCAGGCGCCTGACTTGGGCTGCTGCCTCCAGGCCACTCAAAGCAAGCAGACGCCGCATGGCCCTTTCTCTCTCTCTGAGCGGAACTACAAGTGACAAAAGGCACAGGTTGGACACTTGTCAGCTTCCCTCACGTTTTGATGGGAAATGTAGGCAGCTTGGCGGAATGTTGGACAAGTGACAGTTGAAAAGTCCATTGGACTGCAGTCAGAGAGCCAAGCTGCAAGACTAGGATGCCTACATTTCCCATCAAAACTTGAGGGAAGCTGACAAGTGTCCAACCTGTGCCTTTTGTCACTCGCAGTTCCGTTCTCTATCTCTCTCTCTGTATTTTGCGTGCGCGCGCACCCTCGCCAGTCCCACTGTTGTCCTGGCAGCGACTCCCCCAGCAGAGTCTGGCAGAGCGCAGAGAGAGCCTGGCCTGCCAAAGGACAGCGCGGCCCGGTGGGCAGGCAGGCAGGCTGGGGGCTCCTCCTGCGCTAGGGGCAGCCAGCCAAGTGAGCTGTGGTGAGGGAGAGCCCAGCTGGGGTCCCGTGAGGCTGTGCTCCCCCCCCCACTTGGCTGGGCTTCCAGAGGCAGCAAGCTTCTGGGTTGCCAGTTCCAGGTGGGGACATTTTGGGGGATGGGGGTGGTGGTGCCTGGAGGGGGTGGTCATGGAGTCCAATCTCCAAAGCAGCCTTCTACTCCAGGGGAAGGGATCTCTGTCAGCTGGAGACCAGTTGTAACTCCAGGAGATCGCCAGCCGTCACCTTTAGGTTGGAAAGTAGGGTTGTCAGCTTCAGGGGCTGAAATGGGTGGCTGCTGAGCGCACAAGCTCACATGGGTGCCTGGCACCGCCCCCCAGTACTTTCCCTGTGGTTGCCCAATCCAGCCCCATCAGGCGCTGGGGAAGGGGCAATACATGCCCAGCTGCCATGCCCTCCCCCTGCCCTGATCGGGGTGCTGGTGAGGTGGCAATACCCAGCCCAGCCATCCTGCCTCCCCCCTCCATTGAGCACTGGGGAGGGGGCACTGCCACGCCTGGCCACCCTGCCCTCCCCAACCAGATCGAGGCACAGCAAAGGCAGCAATGCCTGCTCTGCCCTTTCTAGAGCCTGTTGTATTTCCCCCACACAACGGGCTTTGCTACTAGTTTTATATATAGCTAAATGTAGGATTTGGTGGGAAGGCTACATGGTATAGACTGATCTTGTCAGATTTTGGAAGCTAAGCAAGTCAGGACTTGGATGAAAGACTACCAAGGAAGTCTTTCAAACAAGAATAAAAGAACATGAAAGACACTGCAGACTTGGACAACCTGAAAAATCAGCAGTGGCTGAACATAGCCTAACTCAAACAGGACACAGCATCTTATTCCAGGACACTAAAATACTGGACAACACGTCCAACTACTTTGTCAGATTGCACAGGGAAGCCATTGAAATTCACAAGCATAAGCAAAACTTCAACAGGAAAGAAGAGACTTTAAGAATGAATAGAGCATGGTTTCCAGTTCTGAAAAACACCAGGCTAACAAAAGACTCTACAACCCACAATAGCCCTGCAGAGAAGATTAGCATATCAAGCACTAATCCATATGCAAAAGAACCTCCTCAGAATACAGTGAAGCATTAGCACTCCATTAGCATTCCACACCCTGGGAAACCCTTACAGGATGACACAACCCAACCCACCTTTCTGAGTACATATAAATCACCTGCAAACATCTCCTCCACACTGTGACACTTTCGGTGCTACACCTCTGAAGATGCCAGCCACAGCTGCTGGCAAAACGTCAGGAACTCCAATGCCAAGACCACGGCAATACAGCCCGGAAAATCCACAACAACCAAGTTTCAGTAAGTTTGTCTTAAATACCAGGTTTTTTCCTTCCCTTTCTGTAATACACACTTGTCAGCTTTCTCAGCAGGGGAGATGTTACTTCCACTTTTTTCTGCACTGTTTCTGCTAGTACAAACAATAGACAAGGTCTTTAAAGACTTCTAATAAACTATAAAAATTGCTTTGTGACCAGCCAATTCTAGATATGAACACTAGATGTCACAAGAGGCTGAGGAACAGAAGTTTTGGTCTGTTATTGGGAAATTATATCAGAAGTAGAATAAGGACACCAGGAAGTAGAACAAGGGCAGCAATTTAGGATGCAGGAAACTGAAAAAGATAAGTTCACCTGTTGATGTTGAATTGACACACAAATCCTCTTTTAGTCTAGATTTGAAATCCGCTAATATTCTGTCTCCTTCACCTCCAATGTGACCATATTGATAGCTGCTGATGCGCTCTGAGGGAGATATGGATTCCCAGACTGGTTCTTTGTTCTTATTCCTACCTATAAGTTGGGGAAATAGTTTTTAGGAAAATAGTTTTTATTTATAATAATACCATTCTACAAGAAAAACTATAAAATACAGAATTACACAGTTTTACAAAATCTTCCAAATTTTCAAAAACTTCAAGGTACTTTTAAGAACTTGAAATACTTTATATTACATTAGATTACATTAGATTACATTAGATTTCTTTCAACAAATTTCAATAACAATTACTAGTACAATAAGTATAACTACAACATACTTATACCTATACTAAAGCTATTAATACATATACAATTACTATTACTATTACTATTTCACTATTACACTTACACTTAGTATTATTTATTATTATTTAGTATTATTATTTAGTAGTATTATTTATGCCATCAACATTCAGGCATAAATAAACTATATACCTATAAGTTGGGAGGAAAAAACAGATTTAGGCTATATAGAAATGACTCATAACTTTTATGTTGCAAATAGAATTTCACACACACACACACACACACACACACACACACACACAAATCATAGTCCCTATAAGGGGCAGAACTGGAGAGACTTCTACAGGGACTCTCCTGGGGTTTCATACAGTGCCTAGAAGCCCTTGCTGCATCTGTCCCTGTTCACTGATGAAGAGTTGCAAGGAATAGGGTCTTTTCTGTGTTGGCACCAGTTATGGAGCTTTTTCCTGCCACTGTCCACTTAGTGCCTTTGTAGGATGCACTCAAATCTGCCCCAAAGAGTAGTAAGCAGAAGTTCTCAGAACACCTGAGTGACAGATATGAAACACTAGATATAGCATAGCCATAGGATAGAAGGAACATAACTGTAGAAGAATTTAGCTTTAATACACCTGTGTATTGGCCTAACTCTCTGTAACAGACACAAGAAAGAGGCCCTTTGTCTTCATCTCTCTAGCCTTACATTTCGGCCTGGGTTGGCTGTAAAGCCGAAAGCGCATTCTAGAGATACAAAACAACTTGCCCATCCTGCCTGGTCTCTGCCAAGTCACAAGAGATACGTTCAAACCTTGATAACAGAGTACTAGCTCTAGCTAAACTCTCTTCATTGTGTGCTTGGGAAAGATGAATAGCCAAGGATATGCTACATACTGGGGTACTTGTTTATGCTGATGGTAACAGATCGAAGACTAACAATGGATTCTTGTAGTGAGCTCCTCTTCACTGGCAGTTTTCAAGAAGAGGCTGGATGAATATTTATCAGGGATGCTTTAGGCTCATCCTGCATTGGGCAGAGGGTTGGACTAGAAGGTCTGTACGGTCCCTTCCAACTCTCTGATTCTGTGTGAAATGAAACTGAAATATTAAGGCTGTCTAGAAGACACCAAAGACTTTTGCTATTCTGCCGTAATAAATTCTTTGATGGAGACAAAATGAGGTCCCCCCCTCCCCAGTGTAAACTGCAAAACCAAGAGTGGAAAGACCACAACCAGAGGACTAGAGGGAACCATGACTCAATTTACAAAACCCAACTTCAGGATTTATACATACTATCAATCAAGAATATAAAGTGTTTAAGTGCATCAATAAGTATCATAAAGTACATACAATCCAAGAACATTCCATAAGTTCAGTACAGAAGAAAAACAGTCAATAAATACAATAAATATGTGCAGAATAGTCAGATAAATATCATACCAAGAATAATCGCCGCAACTGTAGCTCAGCGCAAAAGCGGGCAATGTAAAGGTAAAGCATAAACTTTGGCCACAGAGGCCTTCACATATAGTTTGTTGGCAAACAACCCACTGAAAAAAAATTAAAGTCTACTGTTAACCTTCAGCTCTGGGACTGGGAGCCCCACCTAAATTCTGTAAAATTAAAAGTGAAATGACAGATAAAGGTTACTTGCAAATTTTGGAGTACTATGGAAGACCACCAAGGAAGGCCAAAGTTGCTACACAGAGGCAGGCAGTGGCAAACCCCCTCTGAACACCTTGAAAAACCCTATGGGACTGCCATAAATTGGCTGTGACTTGATAGCACCGCACATGGCTTCCACACGCGGAAGTTTGCAAATGGTGCCAAGTCAGAGATGGTTAAATTTAAAATTAATCCTGAAATTACTCTTCTGGTCTTAGGTCTGGAGTTTGGTTCCTCGTCACATAAACTATTAAAATCAATTCTTAGGTTGCTATCAAACGCAACAGCAGCATTCGTCAGAAGAAAAACAGGAGCTGCACCCCTCAAAGTGAAAAAAAACCCCAGCCTGTTTAACTGATAGACTCTGAGTCAAAGTGCAAAACAAAACAAAAAAAGCCTCTCTCTTGTAGCAATTAAAGATGGTTTCTTTACTTCAAATGCTGAGCCACAAAAATTAATATATGTTATATGATCTGTAGCTATGTTTTTTTCATTCACATGATTTTCTAATAATAATCCAAATGTGACTTTAATCCCCATTTTATTGTACTGTTGGTCTGTATGTATTGTAGTGATCTATTGCATTATTTAGAACTGTGTAATCCACTTTGATTCTTAGCGAGAATGGCGGACTATAAGAATGTGTGCATGTGTGTGTTATGTGCCACCAAATTGCCTCCGACCTATAGCGACCCTATAGAATGAAAGATCTCCAAAATGTGCTATCACTAACAGACTATAAATGAAGTAAGTAAATAAAAGGGAATAGTGTTCATGACCTACTTATGCAGAGTGAACAAATTTTTGTTTCTAACTTGCTACAATATGTTATGCTAAGTTTAAAATATCAACATGAGCTTAAATTGTGTCTAGAGGATCTAATTTAGGTGATAAGAAGAGATTCTAGAGGCAAATTGCTGTCAGGGCCAATGGAATATTTCCATCAATATTGCAAATTTTAATCTCTGATTAAGCAGCCAAAAAGGTCAGGCCAAACCACAGGTATACACAGTTGTGTGTAACCACCTGGAACTGGTTTCTAAAAGGAAAGCGGTCATGGTGTTTGTGTGTTATGTGCCGTCAAGTTGCCTCTGACCTATGGCAATCCTATGAATGACAGACCTCCAAAATGTCCTATCATTAACAGACTTGCTCAGATCCTGCAAACTGGAGGATGTGGCTTCCTTTATTGAGTCAAGCCATCTCATTTTGGGTCTTCCTCTTTTCCTACTGCCTTCCACTTTTCCTAGCATTATTGACTTTTCCAGAGAAGTCTTCTCATGATGTGACCAAAGTACAATAGCCTCAGTTTTGTCATTTTAGCTTCTAGAGAAAATACAGGCTAGATTTGATCTAGTACCCACTTATTTGTCTTTTGGCTTTCCATGGTATCCACAAAGCTCTCCTCCAGCACCACATTTCAAATGAATCAATTTTCAGCGTTCGCATCCATACATAGTAATGGGGAATACCATAGTTTGGATTATCTTGATCTGGGTTCCTTTTTATGTGTAGGACAGTTAGAGAACAGGCTACTTTACACCTTCCCCCTTGAGATGTTTTCCCACTAAAAAGACTTCAAGTGTTTTCCTTCCACAGGGAAAAAGATTCACATTCCTTTAGCATTTCCCTCCTGGAGAGAAAAAAAATCCGGAAGCTGTCTTTGAATAGAAAAACACTCAAGGCAAAGGGTAAAGCAGCCACTCCTCCCTCCAGCAATCCTATAATAAATAAATAAATAAATAAATAAATAAATAAATAAATAAATAAAGAAAGAAAGAAAGAAAGAAAGAAAGAAAGAAAGAAAGAAAGAAAGAAAGAAAGAAAGAAAGAAAGAAAGAAAAAGAAAGAAAAGGAAAAAGAAAAAAAAGAAAAAAAAAACGAACGAACGAACGAACTTCCTAAATGGCCTGATCAGGACTGAATATGTTCCAGACAGAACAGAATGTAGAGAACAATTGAGAATCAGCAAAAGGGAAAGAAAGGGAAGAGAAAGCCCCTGATGGTTTACAGATCCCGTCAGGAAAGGTTGGGAGACTTCCAAATTGTTCCTCCCTCCTGCAATCCCCATTCCCCAAGCTTGTTAATTTACTCACCCCAAACTCCCATCGCTATCACTGCTGCCACCAGTATGATGTTTCCAGCCAATCCAGACCACATCACAATCCGTTGCCAGCGTGGGCAAGGTCGGGGATCTGCAAGAATCCAATGGAAAAGCTGAGTCTGCTATTCAAAGCTACAGAGCAATTACCTAAGAGCCATTTGAGCCCTTCTGTGCCAGCGATCGTCAACAGGTATCCTGCCACATCCACTTGAAGCATTGAACATTGTGCTTGTATGATATAATGGACTAGGAGACCAAAGTTCAAATCCTGTTTATCAGGATCAGATGGTTCTGGAGAGAGGTTTGGACCAGGCTGCTAGCCTATCATCTGACAGGGTCTCTTTATGTCATTTCAGAAATAAAATGGGCATTAGCCTTGATGAAGGAATGAAACCTCCATGTTTGAGTGCAGTGTATCCCTCAATATTCGTTGCAGAAACAGTGGGAGGCTTTGGACACTGTATTGCTGCTGGTGGCCCTCCTGGGCATTTGGTTGGCTATATGGGAGGGAGGATGCTGGATTAGATAGATAGATGCTTTGCCATGGAAGCTTATTGGGTGACCTTGGGCCCACCATTACCTTTCAGCCTGTCCTACCTCACAGGATTGTTGTGAAGGTAGAATGAAGAACTGTGTATGCTGCTCTGAGCTTCTGCGATGACAGGCAAGATTAAAATGTACTAAGTAAATACATGTGGACTTGTACCTATCGCTTCCTCGGTATGTCTAAAGCATGGCTGGAATTGACGAAACTCGCAGGAAAAATGACTTTCTCCTTCATTCACTGGCCCCCCATAGATTTTTGAAAAAATCTCTAAAATGAACGTGACTTACCTGAATCTTGAGCTGAAACCAAGTTTCTTGAGGATGATGCCTGCACGGGTAAGCTGACATCTGCATAGACTATTTCTTCCTCCATGGCAAATGCTACTATGGATAGAGGGACTCCATGCAAGTGAGAATCTCTCTCTCTCTACCCGAAGTCAACTCACGGAAGTGCTGCTGATCACAAAGTCCTGGTAATGTATCACCTCAAATTCATGTGTTGAGCTAAAGGCCATCCCTCCTGCCCTGAGCACAGCTGTGGTTGCCTTTATCTCTCCACAAAGGAAGAGAAAACAACAAAAAACAGCCTTTGTGGGTGTGCAGTGTACTGCAGCTTGTCAGGACAGAGAGCTGCATCTGAAGCCGAAAGAGAAGCAAAAGGCATGGCCAAATATCTATTATTTTTTTATCCCACCTTTCTTCCACAGAACTTGGGATGGTGTACATGGCTATCTCCTATCCTATTTTATTATGACAATCACACCTCGTAAATTTGTATGGGGGTGACCTGCCCAAGGTGACCTTCATGGCAGAATAGGATTTTACATCAGGGTCTCCCCAGTCTTGAGTGGCTGTCCTTCATATTCTTCTGGATCATGACCAGTAAGGTTGACAGACTTAGGTAATATTTGGAAGGGGGCAGGGGATGTTCAGAAGGTTTTCAAAGAGTACATCATTTTCGAGGTTCACAACCAAAATTATGATTCCAATCCAGTTAAACTTTAAAAAACCAACAATTTTCAGGGTATAAGCTTTTCAGACATCAAAGGAAGCTTTGACTCTTGAAAGTTTATACTATGAAAATTTTGTTGGTCTTTAAGGTTCCGCTAGATTCAAATGTTGCTGTTCTACAGCAGACTAACATAGCTACCCACTTGAAACCAACATTAAATATCCTTCTCAACACAACATCTCACAACCCAGCTTCTATTAAGTGGCTTCTGAAGCTGAGGGTTAAAAAAAAACACAACCTTTGTAATCTCTTTATTGATCACATTATGTTATAAATTTTCTGAACCAACCTACACAAAGCAGTAGCCCTGCATTCCATTTGCCGAGCCACTTCCAAAGCTCAGCAAAGTTTTAAAAAGTTTCCATTTTCAACACAGCAAAGATAGTTGATGTGGTGGATAGGAGGGGGGTGTAAAGGTCAAGTATTCATGTAGAATTTAATATGATTTTTTTTAGCAGGACTTCAATATTCTTGTTGATTAGTTTGTATGCCTGACATTCTTTGTGAGAAGTTTGGTCATAATTATTCCTTTTTTGTGTTTGCTTATTTTTGTTTTACATGGAAAACTTCTAATCAAATTATTAGTTAGAGAAGAAAAAAAGAATGATGCATGTGTGGGAGAAGCTGCCATAGGGTTACTTGCCGCCTCACGTGAACTAAGGATCTCTTCATTCTGCAGAATTTTTTTTAAAAAAAAAAACATCATTCTCCCACATCAAGTTTCCTAGAATTACTGGCTGGCTCTTTCAAAGCTCCTTTTTGGAAACATCATGAGTCTATGTTTTCAGAGGCCTAGAGTGCAGGCCATCCTGTCAGATGGCACATAGGGAAATAGGTGATTCTTTAGAAGGTTGATTTAGAAAGCTGGCATGATTTCGGAATAGGGAAGTCAGGAGAAGGAAGAGGCCCACTCCGTTCTTTTGATGATAACTGGAAAAGCAGAAGTGGACATACAACTCACCAGGTTTTTTGCTACGGTATCTTCCATACTACGTGCCGTAAGGAAACTGCTAGAGTGGCTATGAGAAAGAAACCCATTAAATTATTCAAGGCTCCAGTGACCCTACTTACAGAGGAGGTTGCCTGCTGTATCTCTGTACGGTCTGCTGTTCTGAACATACCGCTTTCCAAAGACTCCGCTTGGCAGAGATTATTATGCCCTGTTTTTCTGCATCAGCAGAGACAGAGAGCATTTATAATGCAATCCTAAGCAGAGTTACATGCTTCTCCATTGAAGAAGGATGTTTGAAATAGTTTTCTGCTCTTAAATGAAGGCTTTGCATCTCACGGCCAAAAATGGGGGAAAGTATTTATTTATTTGTGTATGTATTCATGCATTTATTCATTTAAACATTTTTCACCTATCCTTACTAGTAATTCAATCAATCAAATCCTCATCATTACAACACTTAACAGACTTTGAAACAAAACTGCTTTGGGAGATTTTCTGAAGCTCAGAAAGAAATGTGTTCTGCTCACTTTCTTGGGTGTAACGCTGGCAAAACGGCTGAAACGGCCCATCAGCAGGTGGCAACAAGACCAAACAGTTCTGTGCGAGGGCATCAAATCATGAAGGAAACACCAGCATCTTCAATTGAGCCCCAAAACAAATAGGCCTGCCAGAAGCCTCCAACCCTACCTACACTTACCCACCTCAGGTTGGCGCATGGAAGTATGGCTGCTGGATCCCGTTCCATGGTGGGGGATCCTCTGCCTCCTAGTCTCCCATCTTCCGCCACTAATCACATGGCTGGCAGGGGGGAGAAACATGAGCAGAGACAGGCTGGCGCACACTGCACACAAGTTCTGCAGGCCCAATGATGTCACTTCCAGTTTAAACCAGAAGCTATGATGTCTCAGGTGGTCCAAATCCAGAATCAGCCCAAAAACATAGTGAAAATACTATGTTATGGGCCTGCTGAGACAATGTACCTTCTCGTTTAAACTGGAAGTGATGTCATGGGACCCACTGAGCCTGAGTGCAGTGTGCTCCAGCCTGCCTCCGCTTACTTGGAGGGGAAGATGAGCATCCTCCCTTCGCTTTTCAGGTAAGGGGGACTGGCAACCATACACAGAATTAATATAAATCCAGACTAAAGACACAGTTTCCCCTGAAGGAAATGACAGCTTCTCAGGGCAGACTCTATGGTATATCACAGAATCTAGGAGAAACAGAAATCCTAGAGTGATATCACATCCCCATTAAGCTCCCACCCTTGCCAAACTCTGCCTTCCCTAGATACTACTCCCAAATCTTCAGGAATTTCTCAAACAAGAGTTGTTAACCATACCCTACTCCACCCCATTGTTGCAATTCTTCACAGTCAGTAAAGACAGGAGCTTCGTGAGCTGTACTTTCCAATATGCCAACTATAGTCTTCAGGCTGTCACCTGCTGGCTGTTCCCCAACTTAGGGTGGTGCACTTGGAATCAACCAGAGTCTGGCATTTTCTCTCATGGCTCCCGCACTGTGGAATGGGCTTCCTGAAGAGGGGAAAGGAGGTGAGCCCCTCCATTGGAAATCTTCAGACAGCGCTGCAAGTTTTGTTTATTTATCAGGGCTTTTGATGAGGTGTAAAGAACAGCAGGCATCTTTGGGGCAGGAGCAAAGTATGTGGGTTTTTAAAATGTTAAAATTTGGTTTCAATTTGCAATTTATTATTTGTAAGCCTCTTTATGTCCAGAGGAAAAACGGTATAAATATTTAAATAAAGAAAATACATTCTGCATGATGGATCACTTTGCAAGCCTGTATCATGAGGAATAAACAAAGCCTTGGGGAAGAAAACAATAATGTAATACTTTTATTTTTTACGTGTGTGCCTGTTAAGTGGCAGGTGATTTATGGGCCACCCGTCAATGGGTCGGGGCAAGCAAAGAGCAGAGATGGTTTGCTATTGCTCTTCTCTGACTTTTATATTAGGACCAATTAAAGGTAGAATTGAAAGCTTGCTCGTTAGGTAACAATGTTTTAGGCAGCCCTAAAGTGTCTATCGGTTTTGAATTTTTGCCCTATGGCTGTCTATCATTTCATCCCTAACAAGTCAGTGATCAACTGAAGCTTTTTGTGGCAGAGGTAAATAACATTAAGTAACACCCCACTTACCCTCTGTCAAAAAGGCAGGTCAGGTTTTCCTCCTGCTCAGGGGCCACACTCTTTCCCGGTAAGGCAGTCTCCTCCCAGTATATTCAGTTCCATGGGGGTTATAGGATACTTGAGAGCGTGGGGTGCCAGCTGCAGGTTGGGAAATTCCTGGAGTTTTGGGGGGAGAGTGCAGCCTGAAGAGAATGGGGCTTGGAGAGAGGAGGGACCCCAGTGGGTATAATGACATAAAGTTCACTCTCCAACGCAGCCATTTTCTCCATGGGAACTGATCTCTGTTACCTGGAGTTCAGTTATAATTCTGAGAGATCTCCAACCACCACCTGGCAGTTGACTTCGGGATGTTTTGTGAGATCAAAGCTCCAGGATTCTTCCGCTTGGCAGTGGAGTTATTGCAAGGAAGAATGGAGCATACTGCCTTATGAAAACATAAACACACAGGTGTTTATTTTCATAAAGTACTATGAGAGCAGCAGCAACTGGTTACTGTCTGTGATACTGAAATAAATTTTTCTTGCCATGTCTGGGTCAGACTGCTAGTTTTTGTGTCTAAAGGACACGTAAGCTTCATGCTTGGAGTCCTGTTGCCATAAACTGGGGAGAAGGGCCGTTTCCGGATGGCTTACCTTCTGCGGCTCCATGCCGCAACGTCGCGGCTCATCCTGGGGCAAATGCGAAATATCGCGCAAGTTTTGTGTGACGTTGCGCAAAACTTGTGCGAGAAAACGCGATATTTCGCGTTTTCCCCAGCACAAGCCGTGACGTTGCAGCATGGAGTAGCTTCAGGTAAGCCATGTGGAAACGGCCAAGGTTGACATGAAGAGTGAAGAAAATTAATATGCTGCAGTGACTTCAGAGAGCTGTGGGCCCATAGGCTCCTCTGAGAGTATGGAGGAAAAAGAACTATATGAGACTGAAAACATTGTGTTGTGTGTGCATTTTAGCAATTCAGATTGTCTGCTGGGTTTTGGCTGCCCCAGCTGTGAAGTGAAACGATTCTTCAGAGTAAAAAAGAAACAATGTGCTTACTGCAGGATCAGTTCCCTTATTTGCTAGGAGCTATACTGAGGCTGGACTTTGGAAATAATCCAGCAAAGTTAAGTAGATTTAAGGAGCATTGCCAAATACTTAATTTAATTTATTCGAATTATATTCCGCCCTCCCCACACAAGCAGGCTCAGGGCAGATTACAATTTACTTGGAGAGAAACATCTTCTGCATAGAGGTAATGGGATTTTTTTTTAACCAAAGGGAGTTATTTACCTCTGTAGAGCCTCTATTAAAGGGGTAGGGCAGTTTTTCTCCAGGCCTGTTCTCCGAGGGCAACCCACTGAGTTTCACCACCTCTTTCCCCAGAAAAAAAGCCCTGATCCTCTCTATACACAAAGCTGAGGTGCCAGACAGTAAAAAGAGTCCTTGAAGTCATCCAGTGTGGCAGGGCAAGAGTTTAGTCAAAGAGGTTGCAAACTCACTAGTTCGTGGAATAGTGTCACCAGCAGATACACGAGGCATCATCGTGGAAACATTTTGAAATAACCACACTTCTTGCAACAGACACAGGAATCAGGATCTGGGACTGTTGTGGCCTTTGTATCAGACAACATGACTTTGCAATTTCGAAACAGCATAATGTGCCAAGTTGTGTGAGTTCCAAGTTGTACAAGGTTTCTTGGGCTTACATGGGTCCTCTGGCCCCTCCTCCTCTTTCACTAGATTTCAGATTTGCTGCCCTGGAAATTTCAGTTCCTTTTGCTGGGAACTATGCAAACCCCAAGTCCTCCCTAATATAGAATAGCACAGGAAGCATCTGCCAAAGCAAAGGGTCCTTCCCCAACCCTTAATACGCTTGGGACAAATGGAAGTAATTCATCAATAAGATTTCCTTGTTGATATTTACAAGAGAATTCGCCCTTAAATACTATCGTTTGGATCCACTGGAGATTTCTGTCTGGAGCATGATTTCTCCACCTCCACCTTCTGTCTGCAGCCCAAAATAACCACCAAGATGCTACTGGAGAAAAAAAGGACCCCTTAGGAATAGTATGGGAGAGGAGTCCGAGGTCTGCAGTGGGAGGGAGCAGTCAGCAAAAATCCCCTTTCCATGCACAAAAATTCCCTGTAGAATCCAACCCTAGCTATGGAATTAGTATGTGTGAATTCTGCCTTTCTTCCAAGGAGTTTAGGGCTGCATACATGATTGTCCCTTTCTCATTTTATAGCCACAACAATCCTGTGACACAGGTTAGGCTGTGAGAGAGTGACTAGCTCAAGGTCTGCCAGCGAGTTTTATGGCAGAGTAGGGATTTGAACCCGGGTCTCGCAGATATTAGCAGGATGCTCTAACCTCTATAATAACAGCAAGAATAAGAGAAGGTTTAGAGGATATTCTTTAAGAATACACAGGGCTTTTTTTCTGGGAAAAGAGGTGGTGGAACTCCATGGGTTGCCCTCAGAGAAAATGGTCACATGGCTGGTGGCCCCGCCCCCTGGTCTCCAGACAGAGGGGAGTTTAGATTGCCCTCCGCGCCGCATGGTGTGGAGGGAAATCTCAACTTCCCTCTGTCTGGAGATCAGGGGGCGGGGCCACCAGCCATGTGACCATTTTCAAGAGGTTCCGGAACTCCATTCCACCATGTTCCTTCTGAAAAAAGCCCTGAGAATACACATTATGCATATTGTGAAATATGGGGTTGATTATTTATTGTAAGCACTTGGCACTTTAAAATTTCTGCACAGATTTTGAAGTTATATTTAAACAAATTAATATTCAGTATACCTTTTTTATGGTATTCTTGAAGATCTGTATATGATCTATACCTCCAGTTGTGGGGAACTTCCTCATTTATTCAGCCCCACCTGGAGTTTGGCAACCTTCATTCCAGGAAGGGCAGAAAACCAATTTTTACTGGTCCAAAAGAGTGGCTAAGGTGTTTTAGGGGAGATGCAGATGTTGGAATTTGCAGCTGCCAGTGCTGTAGAACGACAACACAAAACCTTTTCAACTGCGTTTTTGTGAGAGTCTATAGATTATTACATACATTATAAGTAAACAGCCCTTGTTTTCCCAGGAGAAAGAAGGAGATATATGAGGAGGAAGACTTATTGTGCTGGAGAAAGATTCTAGATCAGTTGAGCAGTAGGACAGAACCCATTATATATCTTATTAAATTAGGCATTAATTTATGTTTAATCAGGTTCTCCAAGTTTCCTTGAAGTTTCTATTTTTATTTGGGGTCTTTTATTTTCTTTTTAGTGAGAACAAAAACAACTGACAGATTTAGAACAACATTGACAACTGAACAATAAATCACAGTGCCTTTGGCAATGAATATATTTATCCAAACTTTTGTCAATTCCAAAACATAAGAAACATTACATTTTGTCTATTGATTTTCTCATCCACTTCCAATCGATGATGTAAATCATGTCCCAAAATCTTGCGTGCCATCATTTCTACACTATCATTCCAGACAACCTGCTCAAGGTGGCTCAGGTCACAAAGTAAAAGCAGTACAATAAAGTTATAAAAACAGCATCAACATCATGAATATTAAAACAAGTCAGTAAAGCTATCCAATAAAAGCAGCACAAAACTACAGTCCAAAATGATATCCGTAAAATAGTCCTCAAGCCAGAAGAAGACAATAAAAACAGCTTTAAAAGGTGGACACACTCATTTTAAAAGCCTAGATACAAAGAACTGTCTTGGCCTGGTGCCTAAAGGACAGTAAAATAGACATGGGCCAGCTTGAAAAAAGCTGGTTGTTGTGGGTTTTCCGGGCTGTATTGCCGTGGTCTTGACATTGTAGTTCCTGACGTTTCGCCAGCAGCTGTGGCTGGCATCTTCAGAGGTGTAGCACCAAAAGACAGAGATCTCTCAGTGTCACAGCTGCTGGCGAAACGTCACAGTCAGGAAACGTCCTGACTGTGACACTGAGAGATCCCTGTCTTTTGGTGCTACACCTCTGAAGATGCCAGCCACAGCTGCTGGCGAAACGTCAGGAACTACAATGTCAAGACCACGGCAATACAGCCCGGAAAACCCACAACAACCAACGTTCTCCGGCCGTGAAAGCCTTCGACAATACATTGAAAAAAGCTGCTGTAGCACAGTGGTTAAGCGGTTCGGCTGCAAATCAGCACTCTACTGGTTCAAATCCCACTACTGCCATGAGCTCAGTAGGTGGCCTTGGGTAAGCCACTCCTCTCAGCCCCAGCTCCCCAGCTGAATTGTGGGGATAATAATTGTTGGAATATATGTGTGTTGCAAGGTCTGAGATTCAGTCATTATGGGGTTAATGTGTTTACCTACCATGCTATTGTTTAGATTGACCTGGAAAGGGAAACTGGCACAAAGCCAATAATCTGCAAGCCCGGGAAACTTGAGAGTGTTTGTAAACTGTTATTGGTCAACAGGTCAGGTGACTGTCCTTTCAGGGTCAAGAAGAAGGAGGAAGAAGAAGATTCTCCACTTCCATTATCCCAGCTCTTTGTTGTAAACAGTAGTGAGAAAATGTAGCTCCAGGTGTTTGTTGTTTTGTAGGCAACCTGTGACCCTTTTCCCTTTAGACGTAAATGTTTTTTAAAAAGCTAAACTCGTGTGCTGACTCTCTATTGATTCAAGATCCATTGCACCTATGATTTAAAGCTATTTTTAACCTTTTTTTCCCAACAATAATAACACTAACTTGTTCACCACTCTGGGTGAGCAGGGCCGGCACCACCATTGAGGTGGTGAGGCATACACCGTAGGCACTGGAGTGCCAGAGGGGGCATGGGAGGGGGTGCTGAGGGTGGAGACGTGCACCACAGAGCTGGCGTGCCTGGCCCACAGCTGCTGCAGCTGGCCAGCCCCGCACTGCCACCGCCGCCTCACGTCCCTGGCCGGGCACAGCAGCCACAGGCCAGGCACTGCAGGCGACCGGGGTGGCATGTGGAGTGTGGGTAGCCTCCGTGCGCCACCCCAGCCACCCTCCAGCCAATGGGCCCAGCTTTGCTGCATCATGACGTCATCACGTGGTGACGTCATCACGCAGTCCAGATGCGCGTGCACCTAGGGGTGGCCGCGGGCGCCAGAAACGCTGGCGCCGGCGGTGTGGGTGAGACACTAATCTGTCTAGAAGAGCAATATATAAGTGCAGTTATTATTATTATTATTGAACTCATCTGAAAGATCAAAATCCACATCACCAGACACATCACCTTATCTCTTTCATCACTGAATTGCTAAGGAGCTCATTGGTCAAAGGAATGAGTGCTGTATGTGTTACATGCCGTCAAGTTGCCTCTGACCTATGGCAGAATTCTAGAAAGAGCTTTAACTTTGATTCTACTGAATATATAACTGGCTGTGACCATTCAGATTCTGCATACAGTTCTCTCACTGCCCAGTCTTAACTTCTATCACTCTCAGCTCCACAAAGCTACATGCCTCTTTCACATTATTGGATCTGACTGTCACTTGGTACCTCCCAGCATCTTTTGCTTCTACATTCCAGATGATCAGCGAAGCATCCATCATGGCTGACGTCCTCCACAGGTGGGCTGGCATTACTTCTAAAAAGAGATGACATTCCTGCTTCCACCACAGCTGTGATCTGCTGTTTGGGCTACATGTCCTCCTGTCATATTTCAGAATGAAGTCATCTGGCGTTCCTTGGGTGTGGTGCCAGAGGATCTCGATGAACTCCCAGTCAGGTTTTGGGACTTGAATGCTGATGGGAATGATGGCTGTTTGGTTTACCACAGCATTTAGGGGGCTCTTCGGAATCTCTATGCAGATTTCAGAGGGAACAGCTTGTTAGAGAAGGAAGCAGGACAATAAAGCAGAAATTAAATTGTGCTTGGATTCAGAATATGGAAAATTCTCAATGTTTAAATTTGAAATAATTATAATTATTGTTTTAAATATTTATATTCTGCCTTATCTTCTTAGACTCAAGGTGATCCTATGAATGAAAGACCTCCAAAACATCCTATCATTAACAGACTTGTTCAGATCTTGCACTGGAGGACCATGGCTTCTTTTATTGAGTCAAGCCATCTTGTTTATATTCTGTCTTATCTTTTTAGACTCAAGGTGACTAATAAAGCAACAGCAGGTTGCAAACATAAAAAAAGATATAGCAGCCTGTCAAGGTTAAACAACATACAGGATTAAAAACCACTACCAAATCTGCCCAAACCAGTTTACCCTCTACTAAACGCCCTTTGCAATTTCAAATTTTTAAAAATTGGACTTTGAAAGAAAATTTTTAATAACCATTGAGACTAGCTAAAATGTGAAGGGAAAATAGTAAATGTCAACATATATTAAACAGTATTATTGTACAATCTGAGTGGCAAGACGTTTCAGGAGTCCTGCGCTAGCTGGGTTTGATTTCCTTTGGATGGAGAACACCAGAGATTTATAGGCTCTCCCCTTCCATGGCAGACCTCTGATTCCCCCTTCATGCTGCTTCTGGATGTCTCCTGTCATCCAGGAACATTTTGGAAGGCTGCTGTGCATGGGACAGGTGAGAAAATCATGCTCTGCTTATGGAAATCCATCAACTGATATTTTCAGCAGGATCCAAGCCAAAGCATTTCTCTAGCAGCTTGTGAGAATTTCATCTGGTACAACTTGTGAGAATGTCCATATAATCTAGGTTTGATCCACTCCCACTCAAAAGTTCTGTTTGCTTATATCTGCGAAGGGGAATTTTGCTCATTTACAGGGAAGAGGGTGTCATCCATATGCTGAAATTCCCAGGCTCTCTGCCCGAGACAATTAAAATTTTAAAACAGCATTCAAAATGTTTATAGAATCCATTTAAAAACATATAAACATACAAACACAGTACAAATGGGGGGGCAATAAGAGTTAGTGGGGGCACTTCAACCAACAAAACAAAGCAGAAGACAGCAGCAGAGGGAGACACACGAATCTCCCTGGGGAGGGAATTCTGAAGTTTTGGTGCCACAACTCAGAAGGCCCTTTCTTAGGTTGCCACCCATCTAGCTTCAGATGTCAGAGACACTCAAAGAAAGGCCTCCAAAGATGATTGGAGCAGAGTAGTAGGTTCATATGGGAGAAGATGGTCCTTACAGTACATGGACTCCAAACCATATAGGCCTTTTAAATGTCAACGTGAAATATCAACAGGATCCTAACTTTTCACACAGTACCTCAATACATCTCTACTGTTTCTAGGCAGATATTTTATTAACTCAGTTGATTTGTATGTTTTTATTTGTGGTCCAAGAAAAAGCATGATAAAGAGTCCAAGGTTTGATTGTAGGTGCAACTAGTCAGCATTCTGTGTTCTGCAACGACTACCCAGATGCTTCTGGGACTGTCTCAAGGAAGGCATGAAAGCAACAACCCTCACCTATAATATGTCCCATGTATCAGAAATTCTGAGGTTTCCTGCCTCTAAACATGGAAGTCCCATTGAATCTGAACAATCTTTTTTAAATTAAAAGATCTAGGCCATCACTACATCTTTTGACAGTGAATTCTGCTGTGGAAGGTGCGCAAAACTGTGTTCATCCACTTGATACTCACACAGACAGAGCTGAACTTACGTGCACACGAGGCCCCATTCGAGATGCATGAATTGTACTTTGGGAGGGTGGAAAGACTACCCAGGAGGCTGCGGTTTTCTGAGAGATGTAAGTGTGCAGGGAGAAGCACAGGATGTACGACAATAGGCATCATTCGAGAAGAACCCGGCAGCATTTGAGGGTAACCCTGGAAAACTGTGAAGACATTATGGGTTAGAAAATAGACAAACAAGGGTGACGGGAATACCAATAGTTACGGGATCGGGCGAATGTGAAAAATTCCTTTCCTAGAAAAAGAATGTTGATGGTAGAGTAATGGGAAATGCAATTTTAGAAAGCAGTCTTATAATGTGTTATAGAATATGTTAAAGGGAAAGTCTCTAAAATTTCCCCCAGGAAAGACTATTGAAATTCATTGGAAATTTGTACTATATGTTTTTGAATTCAAGCAGGAGATTTTTAAAATATTAAAATAGTTCTTTACTCCACTTTTTGGCTTTTCCTTTGTCTTCTTGTCTGATGTTTGGTGTATTCTTATATCCCTTCTGTTGAATACTGACTATTGTGTTATAGGAACAGCATGCACAATTTGAGATATTTCTATATTAACAAAAATTATCTGCAAGATCCAAGAAAAAAATTAGGGCTGGGGTAATCAAATGGCAAAAATTTATTTCAGCACCATCTTTGGGTCTATATCATCCCTGAATCCTAGAGATTATTAAATACCTATTCAACCAATGAATAAATTAGGAGCCCAATAGCACTGTAAAAAATAACATTTATTACAGCATGAGCTTTTGTGAACCAGAGCTGGCTTCCTCAGATGAATTTTAGAGGGAGATCATTTTACGAATATTTATAAGGAAATTTGTGGGGGCAGTGAATTTCATGGTCTAGAGAAAGTCTTAAATATTTCAGGGTTGCCAACTTCAGGTTGGGAAATTCCTGGAGATTAGGGGGGTGGAGCTTGGGGAGGGTGGGGTTTGGAGAGGGTATAACGCTATAGAATTCACTCTCCAAGGCAGCCAGGGAAACAGATTTGTGTAATCTAAAGATCAGCTGTAATGTTGAGAAATTTCGAGGCTTCACCCAGAGGTTGGCAACTTGACTTTCATGTACAGATCTCTTGTGAGGGAATGGAACAAATTAGGTTGTTATACACAATTCATTATGAGAGAGGTCAGCGGTTCCAGTCGCTCTCTCATGGGGTGCAGATAAAGAGAATTGTAATTAGGTAGGATAACCAACAACTGCCTGAAGCATAACAAAAGTAACTGACACTGGTAAAGTGTTATGATAGGATTCAACATGTAAGAACAATCAGTTTCTAATACATGGGTGTTGTTCAGTTTTTAGAACCTATAGTAAGGAAATCTAAGTCTTTGTTTAAGCCAGGATGAGAGGTTGTGTTTAATTTCTTGATGAGTTCTAATTTAGCACTTTTGTGTTGTGTTGAAGTTTTTTGTAGAACAGTGATTTCAGATCTGCAACAATATATCCAGGAATTTGACAAGAAATTGCTGTTGCAATTTCTTGTCAAATTTGTGTTCACTGATGTTCTCATGTAGGGACTGATAGAACAGCAATTGATTGTTTGTTGTGTGAAAAATGCTGCTATACATGTAAAGGCCCTTAAAATTAGAAGGGAAAAAAAGCAGGAAAAAATTACCTTTAAGACTGAACAAGATCAAAATAACGATCAAAGCAACCACTCCTATCAATGAGATGCCAAGACCAATTTTCCAAAGGCGAAGATTTGAAGAAAAACCTGCGGGATTGAAATTCATGGTCAAATTCTCCACCACTGGGTACATAATGGTTATGGGTTCTAGTACAAAGGCCACTGAGGCAAAGACAAACCTAATAACATCAGTGTTCTGTACAAAATATATGGCCCAACCAGTCAAGTGAAATCCTTAAAGAGAAACAGACTTCCCTGTGTACAGTTGACACCAGCTATGGTTGCTAACTTCTGGCTGGAACCTGGACATCTCTGGATCTTCAGAGTAGACTACAGAGATCAATTCCTCAGGAGAAAATTGCTGTTTTGGAGGGTGGGCTGTATGGCACTATACCCTATTGAGGTGCCTCCACTCTCCAGATCGATACCCTATTGTATTGTTTATTAAATGTCCCAGCTGTCAATGATATTCTTATACTGTGTAATCCACTTTGAGTCTCAGTGAGGAAGGCAAACTATAAATAATATAAATAAACATCCCACCCTCCTCAGGGTCCACTTCCCAGTGTCCAAGAATTTCACAAACTAGAGTTGACAACCCCAACACCAGTGTTAAAGTCTGTTTCGTAAACTTGTGCTCATGTTTGAAGTAACTAAAGATGTCTGGACGTTTTAATGAGCAGCAATGTGAACTCTTATGGGGTACCTCTTTGGGAATGGGGATATCCTACTGAGTGATCCCCAATGGTTGTATGTATACAGGGGTCATGTTGTATAAAAAGAGCTGGAGGAACACATTGTCAAGGAGTTCCAGACCCCTGGGGCCCAGCCCAGTTCAGGGGAAGGGACACAGGCTGCCTGGAAGGTCCTGTTGCAAATAGCAAACCAAGTAAGCTGCCACCAGCTCCCCAGTCTATCCCTAGGCTAAGGAGTTAGGGAGCAAAGCTCCAGAGCCTATTAGGGAATTTAGCCAAAGCAAAGTCTACCTTGCAAGGATAAACTTACAGGCAGAGTTCACAGCAAAAGAATAGTTGTTTGGTAGGTGGATCTCAAGCACACATAGGGTGAGTTCAACAAAGGTTTTATAGCAGTGAGGCTTCAGAGTCTTTTTTTTTTTTTTGAAAATTTTTTTATTGGGTTAGAATCCGTTATTTTTACATTACATTCAATTTTCCCCAAATTTTTCATTTCTAACCCCCTCCCTTTCCCCCCCTTTTGTTGACTTCCAACAGCTTTCCCACCCTTTGTCCCTTTTCCCTTACTTCTATTAAATTCCTCTATCTAAAACAGATATACATTCTCCATTATATTAAGCAGTACATCCTTAACTACTTTTCTTGTTATATACCCAAACTGTAAATCTTTGTTTCCATCTTGGATAAACAATTTATCCCATTTTCCAGTTTTAAATATTTCTATATATCATAAACCTATATATCATAAACCATAAAAATCTTACATTTTAATCAAACAATTTGACTTATTCTCTATATATTACTCATTCTATCTTTTTATGGTAATTCTATATAGCTCATCACATAGTCAATCAATTTGACTCTTCTGTACATTCAGTTTGGTGCATTATATAAATCTTATCAAAGAAAGAAAATATTGTTGGTTACTCAATCCTTATATTTAAACCTTATCATTAATTATTTTCTATCAATAGTCTATCTATTAACCTATATATATCTATATATATATCAATCTGTTAATCTAACTGCTTATAAATTCACATTTATCTCTTCCTCCCCCGGTAAAGTCACCCCCCTCTATTATACTTTTCTTATACTTCAGTAGTTCTCAAACTGCCACAGTTTTCCTCCCACCTCCCATTTCTTCTCCAGATATTGTTTCAGCTTCTCCCAATCTGTGTTAAACTGCCCTGAGTCCAGATTTCTCAGTTTTCTTGTCATCTTGTCCATCTCTGCCATATACAGCAATTTGTAGATCCAATCTTCGATAGTTGGCACTTCTCGTACTTTCCATTTTTGCGCATACAAAAGTCTAGCTGCTGCTGTCATATAAAATATTAACGTCCTATGATGGGCTGGAATTCCCTCCATTCCCAAGTTTAGTAGCAGGAGTTCTGGGTTCTTATTTATTTGAAATTGTAAAATTTCACTCATTTCTCTTATTATTTCCCCCCAGTACTGCCTGGCTACCTCACATGACCACCACATATGATAGAGGGAGCCCTCATGCTTCTTACATTTCCAGCATTTATTAGAAGTGTTCAAATTCCCTAGCGCAATCTTCTTTGGTGTCATGTACCAACGATAGATCATTTTGTAAATGTTCTCTTTAATATTAGTACATGTCGTTGTCTTCATTGTAGTTTTCCACAAGTATTCCCATGCCTCCATTGTTATTTCTTTATTAAAATTTATAGCCCATTTCACCATCTGTGTTTTAACTGTCTCGTCCTCGGTATACCATTTCAACAATACTTGGTATACCTTGGATATTCTTTTCTTGTCTTCTTTAAGAAGGGTCTGCTCTAGTTCCGAGTTCTCTGTTCGTATACCCCCCTTTACAGAGTCCGAGTTATATAAGTCTCTGATCTGTCTATACTGGAACCAGTCGTAATTAGGTGATAGTTCCTCTTGCGTCTTTATTCTAAGTTTAGATGCTTCAGTTTTAGTTATTTCTTTATACGTTAAACATTGTTGTTCATTATCAACAGCTCTCGGATCTATCACCTCATATGGAACCACCCACAAGGGAGTTCCTTCTTGTAAGTAAATTCTGTACTTCTTCCAGATTATATATAAACTTCTCCGTACAAAATGGTGCAGGAACATCGAGTTGACCTTTACTTTGTCATGCCATAGGTATGCGTGCCATCCAAATATTTTTTTATATCCCTCTAGGGCTAATAGTTTCTTGTTCTTTAATGTCATCCACTCTTTCAACCAAACTAGGCAGATTGCATCATGGTAAAGTCTCAGATTGGGCAGTTGCATTCCGCCTCTCTCCTTTGCATCTTGTAATACTTTTACTTTCACTCGAGGCTTCTTGCCTGCCCAAACAAAATCTGATATTTTCCTCTGCCATTTTTCAAATTGTTTAGAGTCTCTGATGATTGGTATTGTCTGTAGCAAAAACATTACTCTTGGTAACACATTCATCTTAACTGCTGCAATCCTGCCCAACCATGACAAATTCAGTCTATTCCATTTAATCAAGTCTCTCTCTATCTGAGTCCATAGTTTTTCATAGTTGATTTTGAATAAATCTATATTCTTTGCAGTCAGTTCAACTCCCAAATATTTCACTTTGCTTGTTACTTCACAATCCGTTGTTTCCGTTAGCAATTGTTGTTTCTGCTTAGTCATATTTTTACATAATATCTTTGACTTCTTTTTGTTGATATAAAAACCTGCCAAGTCTCCAAACTCCTTGATCTTATCTATCACTTTTGGCATGTTCTCCAATGGGTCCTCTACAATTAACATTATGTCGTCCGCAAATGCTCTGACCTTATATGAATAGTCCTTTATTTTTATTCCACAAATTTCCTCATCTTGTCGTATTTGTATCATCAGAATCTCCAATACTAAAATAAACAACAGTGGAGACAACGGGCAACCTTGTCTTGTTCCTTTACTAATCGTCAGTTTCTTAGTCACTTCATCATTCACCACAATTGCTGCAGTCTGGTCTCTATAAATTTCCTTGATTGCTCTGATGAATCTTTCTCCCAATTGTAGCTTTTCCATAGTGGCAAACATAAAGTCCCAGTTTAAATTGTCAAACGCCTTTTCAGCGTCAACAAAGAAGAAACCAACCTCTTTATCACAACGCTTGTCATAATATTCAATAGCATTGATCACTGTCCTTAAGTTATCTCTTATTTGTCTGTCTGGCAAAAAGCCTGCTTGTTCCTCTTCTATAACTTCCGAGAGCCATCCCTTCAGTCTCTCCGCCAGTATCTTCGCAAAAACTTTGTAGTCATTATTAAGTAGCGATATAGGTCTATAATTTTTCACGTTGGTCAAGTCTTGGCCCTCTTTTGGGATCAATGATATGTTCGCTTCTCTCCAAGTATCTGGAATCCTTTGATCCCTAAAAACTCCATTCATCACCTCTTTTAGGAATGGTGCCAGTTCATTAGCCATTGTCTTATAAAATTTAGCCGTAAGTCCATCTGGCCCTGGCGCCTTTCCTAGATTTGCGGATTGTATTGCCTTGCTTATTTCCTCGTCAGTTACTTCACTATTCAGTTTATTTCTCCAAGCTTCCGAGATTTCTGGAAGTTTGGTTCTCTCCAAATATGTCGCTATTGATTCTTTATTTACTTCTTTCTTATTGTACAGCTTAGCGAAAATTTATAAAAGGCTCTACTAATGGTAGTCTGCTCCAGATACGTTTTGTTGTCTTCACAAATTTTGTTTATTATTTTCTTTTCCCTTCTCTTCTTCAATTGCCATGCCAGGTACTTCCCAGGTTTATTGGCACCCTCAAACGCTTTTTGATTCAGTCTTTTAAGATTCCACTTCAATTCTTTATTACTCATTGCTGTTAGCTGCTCTTGCAGTATTTTAATTTCCTGGTATAATTTCTTTTTCCCTGGTCTCTTTTTTAGCTGTATTTCTTTGGCTTTTATTTTCTCCTCAATCTCTTGTCTTTTCTCCTCTTTCTTCTTTCTTGCTCTACCATTTAAGTCCATTAGTATGCCCCTTATAACCGCCTTATAAGCATCCCAAACTTTATTGGTTGGTACTTCTTTATTCACATTATATTGTATAAAAAACTTTGTCTCTCTTCTCAATATTTCCATATTCTCTCTTTCCTGTAACAAGTCCTCATTTATTCTCCATGCTTTCCTTTTTCTCCTTTTTCCTAGTTTCCACATAATTGGATTGTGATCTGAGCCTACCATCGGCATTATTTCTACCTCCTTAGTCCATAACGCTAAGTCTTTTGAGGCCCAGATCATGTCAATTCTTGATAATGTAGAGTGCCTTGCAGAATAAAAAGTAAACTGTCTACTTTTAGGATATTCTCTCCTCCATACATCTTCGAGAGTCTCTTGTTGAATCAACTCAAAAAAGAGCTTTGGCAATAGTCCTCTTTTCTTTTGTGCCGTTGTAGTCTTTTTATCTAGTTCCAAGTCTGTCACTCCATTGAAGTCTCCAGCAAGAATTATCTGGTCATATGAAAGATCGTCTAAATGCTTCCTCAAGTCCTCAAAGAAGCTTTCTTTTGCACCGTTAGGTGCATAAAGTCCGACTACCAACACTCTCTTTAAATTCCAAATACATTCCACTGCTACAAATCTGGCTTCCACATCTCTCATAACAAATTTTGGCTGTAGCTCCTCTTTTATGTACAACACCACTCCTCTTTTTTTCTTGTTGGAGGCCGCTACAAATTCTTTGCCCAATTTTCCAGATTTTAAATATTTTACATCCTGCTTTCTAATATGGGTCTCTTGCAAACAGACAATATCACATTTTTGTTTTAGTAGCCAGTGAAAAATATTTTTCCTCTTATTCGGTGAGTTTAGTCCATTTACATTCCAAGATATTACTTTACATTCCATGCTCATAGTCTTGTTGGTAAGTCTTTTTCATTGTCCTTAATAAATCGCTCCATCTCTCGATCAGATCTGATACGTTTTTTGACCCCTCCAAACTCAAAGGACACTCCTTCTGGTAACTCCCATCTGTACCTGATTTTCATGTCCTTCAAGATCTGAATTAGCACTTTATATTTTTTCCGGTCCAATAGCACTGACCTAGGTAGTTCCTTCATTATAATGATCGTCTTGCCATCAATCTCCAATGGATCTTGAAACTGTTTTGTCACAATCTTCTCTTTCATATTTCGTGTCGTAAACTGCACAATCACATCTCTTGGTAGTTTCCTCTGGGTTGCAATTCTCGAGTTCACACGATATGCCACATCTAGGATAGCCACAACTTCCTCCTCCTCCTTCCCCAGGTATTCAGCTAACACCTCAGTCATCTGTTCTTGCGCTGACTTTCCTTCCACTTCTGGCAAGCCACGAAAACGTAGCTGCTTCTCCATCTGTTTAGTTTCTGCAACTGATATTCTCCCCTTCACCAGTCTCATCTCTGTTTGTTGCGTGTCTGCTAAATTCTCCATCGCGTCTTCTACTGTTTTAACTCTCTGCTGCGTTCCTTGTAGTTCACTTTGTATTGTTTCCATACCTTTTTTCACTTCTGACAGCTCCGATTTTACTGTCTGTGTAACCTCTTTAACCTCTTTAATCAATTCCAATTTCGTGTCCTTAAGTTCTTTTTTTTTTTTTTGAAAAATTTTTATTGGGTTAGAATCCATTATTTCCACATTTACATTCAATTTTCCCCAATTTTTTCATCTCTAACCCCCTCCCTTTCCCCCCCCCCTTTTTGTTGACTTCCAACAGCTTTCCAACCCTTTGTCCCCTTTCCCTTACTTTTATTAGCTTCCTCTATCTAAAACAAATATATATTCTCCATTATTCTAAGCAGTACATCCTTAACTATTTTTAACATTATATGCCCAAACTGTAAGCCTTTGTTTCCATCTTAGATAAACAATTTATCCCAATTTTTCAATTTCAGGTATTTCTATATATCATAAACCATATAGATCATACATTCGTTTATATCAAACAATTTGACTTATTCTCTATATATATTACTCATTCTATCTTTTTATAATAGTTCTATATATCTCTCCTCACGTAGTCAATCAATTTGACCCATCTATATCTTCAGACATTCAGTTTGGTACAAAACTTGTCAGAAAAAAAAAGAAAATATTGTTAGTTAATCGCTCCTTATATTTAGTCCTTATAATTAATTATTTTCTCTATGTTCTGTTTGTTAACCTATATATATCTATATATATGTCAATCTATTAATCTGACTGCTTATTAATTCACATTTATCTCTTCTCCCCCCGGTAAAGTCTCCCCCCTCTACTTCAATACTTCAGTAGTTCTCAAACTGCCACAGTTTTCCTCCCACCTCCCATTTCTTCTCCAGGTATTGTTTCAGCTTCTCCCAGTCTGTGTTGAACTGCCCTGAGTCCAGATCTCTCAATTTTCTTGTCATCTTGTCCATTTCAGCCATATACAGCAATTTGTAAGTCCAATCTTCAATAGTTGGCACTTCTTGTACTTTCCATTTTTGCGCATACAAAAGTCTAGCTGCTGCTGTCATATAAAATATCAACGTCCTGTGTTGGGCTGGAATTCCCTCCATTCCCAAGTTCAGTAGCAGGAGTTCTGGGTTCTTATTAATTTGAAATTGTAAAATTTCACTCATTTCTCTTATTATTTCCCCCCAGTACTGCCTGGCTACCTCACACGACCACCACATATGATAGAGGGAGCCCTCATGCTTCTTACATTTCCAGCATTTATTAGAAGTATTCGAATTCCCTAGCGCAATCTTCTTTGGTGTCATGTACCAACGATAGATCATTTTATAAATGTTCTCTTTGATATTAATACATGTCGTTGTCTTCATTGTAGTTTTCCACAAGTATTCCCATGCCTCCATTGTTATTTCTTTATTAAAGTTTATAGCCCATTTCACCATTTGTGTTTTAACTATCTCATCCTCGGTATACCACTTCAACAGTACTTGGTATACCTTGGATATTCTTTTCTTATCTTCTTTAAGAAGGGTCTGCTCTAGTTCCGAATTCTCTATTCGTATACCTCCCTTTACAGAGTCCGAATTATATAAGTCTCTGATCTGTCTATACTGGAACCAATCGTAGTTAGGTGATAGTTCCTCTTGTGTCTTTATTCTAAGTTTGGATGCTTCAGTTTTAGTTATTTCTTTATACGTTAAACATTGTTGTTCATTATCAACAGCTCTCGGGTCTATCACCTCATATGGAACCACCCACAAAGGGGTTCCTTCTTGTAGATAAATTCTGTACTTCTTCCAGATTATGTATAGACTTCTCCGAACAAAGTGATGCAGGAACATCGAGTTGACCTTTACTTTGTCATGCCATAAATATGCGTGCCATCCAAATATTTTTTTATATCCCTCTAGGGCTAATAGTTTCTTGTTCTTTAATGTCATCCATTCTTTCAACCAAACTAGGCAGATTGCATCATGATAAAGTCTCAGATTGGGCAGTTGCATTCCGCCTCTTTCCTTTGCATCTTGTAAAACTTTCACTTTCACTCGAGGCTTCTTGCCTGCCCAAACAAAATCTGATATTTTCCTCTGCCATTTTTCAAATTGTTTGGAGTCTCTGATGATTGGTATTGTCTGTAGCAAAAACATTACTCTTGGTAACACATTCATCTTAACTGCTGCAATCCTGCCCAACCATGACAAATTCAATCTATTCCATTTAATCAAGTCTCTCTCTATCTGAGTCCATAGTTTTTCATAATTGTTTTTGAATAGATCTATGTTCTTTGCAGTTAATTCGACTCCCAAATATTTCACTTTACTTGTTACTTCACAATCCGTTGTTTCCATTAACAATTGTTGTTTCTGCTTAGTCATATTTTTGCATAATATCTTTGATTTCTTTTTGTTAATGAAGAAACCTGCCAAGTCTCCAAACTCCTTGATCTTATCTATCACTCTTGGCATGTTCTCCAATGGGTCCTCTACAATTAACATTATGTCATCCGCAAATGCTCTGACCTTGTATGAATAGTCCTTTATTTTTATTCCACGAATTTCATCATCTTGACGTATTTGTATCATCAGAATCTCCAATACTAAAATGAACAACAATGGAGATAACGGGCAACCTTGTCTTGTTCCTTTACTTATCGTCAATTTCTTGGTCAATTCATCATTCACCACAATTGCTGCAGTCTGGTCTCTATAAATTTCCTTAATTGCTCTGATGAATCTTTCTCCCAATTGTAGCTTTTCCATAGTGGCAAACATAAAGTCCCAGTTTAAATTGTCAAACGCTTTTTCAGCGTCAACAAAGAAGAAACCAACCTCTTTGTCACAACGCTTGTCATAATATTCAATAGCATTGATCACTGTCCTTAAGTTGTCTCTTATTTGTCTGTCTGGCAAAAAGCCTGCTTGTTCCTCCTCTATGACTTCCGAGAGCCACCCCTTCAATCTCTCCGCCAATATCTTCGCAAAAATTTTGTAGTCATTGTTGAGTAGCGATATAGGTCTATAATTTTTCACATTAGTCAGGTCTTGGCCCTCTTTTGGGATCAATGATATATTCGCTTCACTCCAAGTTTCTGGAATCCTTTGATCCCTTAAAACCCCATTCATCACCTCTTTTAGGAATGGTGCCAGTTCATTAGCCATTGTCTTATAGAATTTAGCCGTAAGTCCATCTGGCCCTGGCGCCTTTCCTAGATTTGCAGATTGTATTGCCTTACTTATTTCCTCGTCAGTTACTTCACTATTCAACTTATTTCTCCAAGCTTCCGAGATTTCTGGAAGTTTGGTTTTCTCCAAATATGACGCTATTGATTCTTTGTTTACTTCTTTTTTATTATACAGCTTAGCGTAAAATTTATAAAAGGCTCTACTAATGGTAGCCTGCTCCAAATACGTTTTGTTATCTTCGCAAATTTTATTTATTATCTTCTTTTCCCTTTTCTTCTTCAATTGCCATGCCAGGTACTTCCCAGGTTTATTAGCACCCTCAAACGCTTTTTGATTCAGTCTTTTGAGATTCCACTCCAATTCTTTATTGCTCATTGCTGTTAGCTGTTCTTGAAGTATTTTAATTTCCTGGTATACCTTCTTTTTCCCTGGTCTCTTTTTTAGCTGTATTTCTTTGGCTTTTATTTTCTCCTCAATCTCTTGTCTTTTCTCCTCTTTCTTCTTTCTTGCTCTACCATTTAAGTCCATTAGTATGCCCCTTACAACCGCCTTGTAAGCATCCCAAACTTTATTGGTTGGTACTTCTTTATTCACGTTGTATTGTATAAAAAACTTTGTCTCTCTTCTCAGTATTTCCATATTCTCTCTTTCCTGTAACAAGTCCTCATTTATTCTCCATGCTTTCCTTTTTCTCTTTTTTCCAAATTTCCACATAATTGGGTTGTGATCTGAGCCTACCATAGGCATTATTTCTACCTCCTTAGTCCATAATGCTAAGTCTTTTGAGGCCCAGATCATATCAATTCTTGATAATGTAGAATGCCTTGCAGAATAAAAGGTAAACTGTCTGCTTTTAGGATATTCTCTCCTCCATACATCTTCAAGAGTCTCTTGTTGAATCAACTCAAAAAAAAGCTTTGGTAATAGTCCTCTTTTCTTTTGTGCCGTTGTAGTCTTTTTGTCTAGTTCCAAGTCTGTCACTCCATTGAAGTCTCCAGCAAGAATTATCTGGTCGTATGCAAGATCGTCTAAATGCTTCCTTAAATCCTCAAAGAAGCTTTCTTTTGCACCGTTAGGTGCATAAAGTCCGACTACCAACACTCTCTTTAAATTCCAAATACATTCCACTGCTACAAATCTAGCTTCCACATCTCTCATAACAAATTTTGGCTGTAGCTCCTCTTTTATGTACAACACCACTCCTCTTTTTTTCTTGTTGGAGGCCGCTACATATTCTTTGCCCAATTTTCCAGATTTTAAATATTTTACATCCTGCTTTCTGATATGGGTCTCTTGCAAACAAACAATGTCACATTTTTGTTTTAGTAGCCAGTGAAAAGTATTTTTCCTCTTATTCGGTGAGTTTAGTCCATTTACATTCCAAGATAATACTTTACACTCCATACTCATGATCTTGTTGGTAAGTCTTTTTCATTGTCCTTAATAAATCGCTCCATCTCTCGCTCAGATCTGATGCGTTTTTTGGCCCCTCCAAACTCAAAGGACACTCCTTCCGGTAACTCCCATCTGTACCTGATTTTCATGTCCTTCAAAATCTGAATTAGCACTTTATATTTTTTCCGGTCCAGTAACACTGATCTGGGCAGTTCCTTCATTATAATAATCGTCTTGCCATCAATCTCCAATGGATCTTGAAACTGTTTTGTCACAATCCTCTCTTTCATATTTCGTGTTGTAAACTGCACAATCACATCTCTTGGTAGTTTCCTCTGGGTTGCTATTCTCGAATTCACACGGTATGCCACATCTAGGATAGCCACAACTTCCTCCTCCTCCTTCCCCAGGTACTCAGCCAACACCTCAGTCATCTGTTCTTGCGCTGACTTTCCTTCCACTTCTGGCAAGCCACGAAAACGTAGCTGCTTCTCCATATATTTAGTTTCTGCAACTGACATTCTCCCCTTCACCAATCTCATCTCTGTTTGTTGCGTGTCTGCTAAATTCTCCATCGCGTCTTCTACTGTTTTAACTCTCTGCTGCGTTCCTTGTAATTCATTTCGTATTGTTTCCATACCTTTTTTCACTTCTGACAGCTCCGATTTTACTGTCTGTGTAACCTCTTTAACCTCTTTTATCAGCTCCAATTTCGTGTCCTTAAGTTCTTTAATCATATCTAAAAGTTTTTTGTCCAGGTTTTTATCCAGGTTTTCTATTGCCGATTGCCACTCTTTTTTTGACATCGTGGGGCTTGCTTTAGCTCGCTCCCACGAATCCGCTCTCTTCCTTAACTCCGTGGCGTAAAATTTAACGTTTTTCTATTTTAAATGTCCCGGTCTTCTTATAGAAATTAAGTTTTAAAGAGTCCAAAATGACGGGCGTCTTTTCTCTATGGTTTCTCTATGATTTTGTAATCCAAGATGGCCTACTTCCTCTTCCGCTGAAGCCGCGACCCTTCCCCTTTCAAAAATGGCGATTCCCTACTTCCTGCCCTCCAGCAAGGGCCGCTTCTCTCCAGCCACTCTATTGTTATTACGCACTTCCTGTCTCCCGTCTTCCCACAGCAGATCTCGCGATGGTGTCTTTTTCTCACAGCTCCAAAGCCACAGGTATTCAAAACAATAGTCCCATTTCTTTAATAACTTCTTTAAACTTAGTCTCTTTTTAAATTCGATTCCTGCCGAGTCTTCCCCTCCTTTTCACTAGTCTGTTGCAGTTTAAAAATCTACTTTTTTTCCTCTCTGTTTTTATCAATCTGTCCCGTCTCAGAAGATAATGATCTTTACCTTCTCTTCACTTTTCTCGGGTTGTAATCGCTGTTTCGATTTTAAGTTCTCCTCTCAGCTTCTTCCCCCAATCGATGCTTGGGTATGTAGGTCTTATGCCAGCCGAATTGGCCCCAAAACTGCCGCAGAGATTATAGCCGACCCGTCGCAAGGTGGGACCTCAAGGATCGGGGGGAGACTCGTTGTGTAAAGCCCCCCCTCGTCCGAGATCTAGCTCACCCTAGGGTCTTGAGCGTTCTTTGCCTGCTCCCCGCCTGAGAGCAGTCGGCCGCGGGCTATTTTCACCCCGCCGGCCGGTTAAAACGGCAGTCCGGTCAGCTCCGCAAGTGGAGCTGCGTTAGACCTCCATGGATCCCAAACAGGAAGTCCTCGTGTCCTTAAGTTCTTTAATCACATCTAAAAGTTTTTTGTCCAGGTTTTCTATTGCCGATTGCCACTCTTTTTTTGACATCGTGGGGCTTGCTTTAGCTCGCTCCCACGAGTCCGCTCTCTTCCTTAACTCCGTGGCGTAAAATTTAAAGTCTTTTTATTTTAAATGTCCCGGTCTTCTTGCAAAAATTAAATTTTAAAGAGTCCAAAATGTCGGGCGTCTTTTCTCTATGGTTTCTCTATAATTTTGTAATCCAAGATGGCCTACTTCCTTTTCCGCTGAAGCCGCGACCCTTCCCCTTTCAAAGATGGCGATTCCCTTCTTCCTGCCCTCCTGCAAGGGCCGCTTCTCTCCAGCCACTCTATTGTTATTACGCACTTCCTGTCTCCCGCCTTCCCACAGCAGATCTCGCGATGGTGTCTTTTTCTCACAGCTCCAAAGCCACAGGTATTCAAAACAATAGTCCGTTTTCTTTAATAACTTCTTTAAACTTAGTCTCTTTTCAAATACAACTCCTGCCGAGTCTTCCCCTCCTTTTCACTAGTCTGTTGCAGTTTAAAAATCTACTTTTTTTCCTCTCTGTTTTTGTCAATCTGTCCCGTATCGGAAGATAATGATCTTTACCTTCTCTTCACTTTTCTCGGGTTGTAATCGCTGTTTCGATTTTAAGTTCTCCTCTCAGCTTCTTCCCCCAATCGAAGCTTGGGTATGTAGGTCTTATGCCAGCCGAATTGGCCCCAAAACTGCCGCAGAGATTGTAGCCGACCCGTCGCAAGGTGGGACCTCAAGGATCGAGAGGGGACCCGTTGTGTAGAGCCCCCCCTCGTCCGAGATCTAACTCACCCTAGGGTCTTGAGCGTTCTTTGCCTGCTCTCCGCCTGAGAGCAGTCGGCCGCGGGCTATTTTCACCCCGCCGGCCGGTTAAAACGGCAGTCCGGTCAGCTCCGCAAATGGAGCTGCGTTAGACCTCCATGAATCCCAAACCGGAAGTCCCCAGGCTTCAGAGTCTTAATAACCCACACAAGATAAAAATATAAAGGTTTATTAATTCCAGGTGCAGGGTTATCACACACGAGACAAAAAGTGAGTACAAACAAACAAAAACCTACAGCAGTAAGCTCTACATACCACAGTAAATTCTTAGGAGGCAAAGCAAGTTGGTTTCTCAGTTGTAGCAAGCAAAAGTCCCACAAAACAGCAAGGCAAAAGATGGAGCTTCAGTCCTTCTCAACAAATAGACCCAGAAACAAAGCAAAAGAGCATAGGCAGAGGTCTAAGGTAGACACTCAACATAAGCTTCTCCATGTTGGTTAACAGCCGGTTTATATTGGTTCAAGCTGGAACCAAAGTGAGGCAGGCCTAACCACACCCGCTCCCAACCTGACCACATCACCTGACAAGTACGCAAAGGGACGTGTGGAAGGTCTGCAGCTCTTGGCACACGACCCCAAACTACAGGTGTGAAGTTAATTACCAATTAGCTAGTAAGAACAGCTTATCTTGACTCAAGGACAGAGCATACATAACTTACTGCTAGCAAAAGTGAAAAGCCTCTCCAAAAGGGGGGAGGGAATTTCTCCAGCCAAGGAAGCCTCCAACCTAGCTCTCAAAAGGGCTTCCTATACTCTTAAACATTTTTTCTTTACACACATTAGCATAACTCATTAGCATATGCCATGCCCCTTGCCATCACTGGAAATGTGTCATTAGCATAACTGATTTGCATATGCCACACACCCCTGACATCACCTATTCTGGCTGTTTTGGACCCAATCCTGGCCAATCAGGGCCGAAATTGGGCCCAAATGGCAAAAAGGGGCTGAAAATGGCCAAAAAGGGGCCCAAAATGGTCAGGATTGGGCCATTGCTGAGTGGGAGAGTGATCCATCAGAGGACCGATCTGGGCTGTTTTGGCCCCAATCCGGGCCGAAACAGGCTCAAAATGGCCACGTGTCAGGTGGGTGGGGCCACCTGACATGTGACCTCTTTGGGGAACTACTGGAACTGTGCTCTTGTGCGTTCCCCCTCGAAATAAGCCCTGTATGTATACATTTGTATGGAGGCCCTTCTGAATAGATTTTTGAAATCTGTTGCCTCTTAGGGGCAAACCACATGTCATTTTGGGAACCTATGGCTTAACCATCTGATCCCTTACTAAAATTTCTTGCTACTAATAGATTCTGCAAGGGAAAAAGGCAGGCAAACAAAAAGTGCCAGTTGTCACCCCTCCTCCACCCGTCTGGGTTTGGGGGCAGTTTCAGTTGGCGAAGCATCACAAGGGAAAGAATTAAATTCCCCATTTCCCCGCATTGTGGCCCCACCCTATTAAAAAAACACTCCAGCTGCTTATACGTATTAGGAGGTTTGATCACGGTTCCTCAGTGCAAAGTACAATTTGGCCCTATTGCAAACATCCAGGAGGTTTTTGCAAACGGCCGTAATTGATTTATGAGTTGCTGATACACTTGATTTTTGATGGCCCCTTTTCATGCTGCTCACTTGAACAATTGACAAATACAGCAGATCAAACATGATTTTTAAAAAACAGTTTTATAGGAGTTGTTATGGTTGCCTCACAGTGTTGAGCCTCTTGAGAGCATACTAGGATATATACAATAATTAGCAATCATCTTCACGTATGGATGTTCACTGCATCCCTAACTCATATATTTTCCAAACATCTGTTTTGTTTCTTTATTTCATTATCCTTTGTTTTGTCTGATAGAATGGTTTTGGTAGGTGATGGAATACAGGAGGCACATAAGGAAATACAGCCTGCATGCTTCAGGGAGTCAGTATGAAAAGGCAATGCCCCCCCTCACTTTCTCACATACATGTACACATGCAGCTGTCTCATACTGAATCAGACCACTGATCCATCAAGGGTAATACAATCTACTCAGACTGAAAGCCACTCTCATGGGTCTTGGGTCTTTGACATCATCGATTACTTGATCCTTCTAACTGAAGATGCCAGGGTTTGAACCTGGGACTTTGTGCATGCCCAGTAGATGTTCAGGCGCTAAGCCACAGCCCAGGGTGATGGTAGCTACTATAGAAAAATCAGTGGTAAGTTTCCCTCTCCTGGGCACATCGTTTGAAGAAAAGCGCATCTGCCTCGATCTAGATAAAAGTTTGTTATGACTAAATCTTCCTGTGGCCATTTGGAACAAGTTTAGTCATGGCTAATTTCAGTTCCATTGCGTTCAGACTGGGCCCATTGCATAGGTCAAGATACATCAACAGCATCTCAGAAAGATGTTGAAAACATACGCCCACATATGAATGTATAATATCTGTTCAGATTTTCATGCAAGTGTTATGGGCTGCAGCTTTTAAAAGCTTAGAAGTGCTGTACAAACAGCTGAAAGACTGTTAAGGGTTATTTCTTCACAGAAATAGTGAGCCTTGAGCGAGAGGCTACGCCAAGGAATCTGATGGGTATCATGAGCTGAACAGAGAGAGAGACATCTGAACTAAATGCTGGGGAGAATGGAGTCTAATTTCAGCCCTACCTGAGAGGAGTCGGACACTGACAGTTTTGAAATTCAGCCTTGACTGAGAGTAGTTTAACACAGACAGGAGAACGGGGACAGTTGGCAAGGAAGTCTGGGAAGTAGGCAAAACTCCCATTCGGGCCAAAGAAAGCGGATAAATCTTATAGTGAGAGGAGAATTTCCCCAGAAACCCAGTCAAACAGGGAGTCAGCTCTGAAAAGTGAAGAGATCCCTAATCTGGTGTGGTTAGAAATTGCCTTTGGAGATCTTAAGATTCAGTTAAAAACTGAAGAGGAGCACTAGTGTTTGAAGAGAAGGGGTTTGGGTACTGGAAAGAGGGTACTAGCCTTCTTAAAACCAAAAGAGTAAAGGAAGTGTACTAGAGTGATTAGGAATACATTGGAACAAAAGACTCTCGACATAAAGATTTAAACAACTGTGAAGAGATTAAGAAACATTATTAGTCTGAAACATAAGAAATAAAGTCTATGCTTGTAGTGATTTTACCTCAGAGTTATCTACATTGAGTTAATTCAGAAATTTTCAACTCCCAATTTCACCAGACCTTTCCCCTCTGTGTTAAACAAAATATTTAGTTATTTTTTAATTTTAAAATGCCTGTAGTGCCATTTAAGTTGTTTGAGACAAAAATAAGGTACAGAGAGAGGGGGTTGTCATAGCAAGAAAAAAAGCAGTCATAGGGACAAGTTTCACTAAGAAGTCAAGCTCCGTCGAAATCATGTCTATACTTTAAAACACAAACCACAAAACCACCTCCTTCTCCTCAGTGGTTACGATTGTTCTGTTTTTAAAAATGGACACATGGAGAATTTTAAGACCCTACCTTTTTTCTCCTTGGGTGATGAGTACGCATCTGCATAGTCCCTTCTTGTTAGGTCTAAAGACATATAACCATCTGCATCCTCCATCTTTTTACAGAGCTCATTCACAGTGATGGATTCAACTTGAAGTAAGACAGCCTTTGGAAGAGGAACTGATAGTTTCTTGAAGTGCCAGACTGATGCAATCATGGAAAAGGAATTACAGAACCAACCTCCCCATTAATAGAAGTCCTCATCCATTGGAACCACTGGACAAGTTTACTCATAAGTTCAGAGCAGGGTTACCAGTGGTGCTCTGCTATTGGCTGTCCTGAGGACACTTGGAATATTTCCCCACGAATTCTCACCTCTCATGTATCCTGTCTAGATAAATAATAGGACTGAGAATGCAATAGGTGGGAGGAGCTGCAGCTACCACATTGCTTGTACAAATTAGTAATTGTGAACAGACACAATGATTCGGTGTATTTGAGCAATGCTTATGCAGTATGAAATGAAGTGCGGGAGATTGAACAGCATCCCAGCTGTTGGCAATACCTTGCAATAATTCTGTTTACACTGAGTCAAAAATCATACCTGTAGATTTCCAAGTAACAAGTTTCCTATCTTCATAATCTCATCATCAATACATTGGGGGTCCTTCTGGAAATCACTATTAGAAATCCTAAGTGTAAAGTGCAATCTCAGCAAGCTTCTGCATAATGCTATAGCTCAATGACTGCTGTTTTACTGTAGAAGCAAAGAGAGATGTTTGAACACAGGCGAGTTTGGCTCAAGTTTTGTTCACAGGGAGCCAATTTTTCATCAGATAGTTCAGCAGATTGCAAGCCGCTAATGCCTGATTGTTGGGTTACTTTTTGCATATGCAAACATACAGTTTGATGCAATTGGCAGTATTTCAGAGATGTGTGTTATCACTAGAGATGGGCATGAACTGGAAAAAACCTGAACCGTTCGGTTCGTGGTTCATCAAAATTCTCGAACCACGACACACAAACTTTCACGAACCTGCCCCTGGTTTGCAAACTGGTTTGTTTGGTTCGTGAAAACGTCATCTCCAGGTCAGAAAATCATCACTTCTGGGCCAGCGGAAGGTCTGGAGGAAGTCCATCCCATGTTGCGTAGGAAACTGATTGATTGACACCAGGCTGTCTGCAGTGACAAACCAAAAAACGAACTAAATGAACCAGCCTAAAGTTTGTGACGGTTCATCAGAAATGGGATCTGACGAACCACTGGTTCCCAAACGATGAACTGGCCTGGTTCGTGCTTAATTTTGGTTCGTATTTCGGTTCGTGCCCATCTCTAGTTATCACCCATACACATCCAGTTTGCTAGGCTGCCTCCCTCCACCGATCAGCTGGCAAACAGAAAAGAAGTGAATTGCTGGGAGATTGTCCACCAACAGCATGCATTTAGATGCAAAAGTGCCCAGGAAATGAAACTCCACCATCATGACTGCTACATTACCATAGAATTCTATGGTGGCTGTCTGACTACAACAGAGGTGAGGTGAGGACATTTGCTGCTCACCTCACATGTGATCACACCTGTCAAACATAGTACGTTTGCCTTCCAAACATGTTTGCCATTAAGTTCATGGGACCTCTACAGCAAGCTCAATGCAGGGAGAGGATAAATGAGCTGGAAAGTAGGTCCTGACAGGTTATTAATTTACAAGCTGGATGACTGATTCAAGCTATGGAGAAAGCTAAAAACCCCTTATTGGTGTGAGGATTTATTTCAATCCTGTTGAGTCTTATCAAATTAAGGCCTGGATCTTGTGAAACTGAGGCTTCTAGAGCCATTTAGGTGTCTGAACTGTGTTTAATTTCCTGTTTTTGCTTTTAACTGTTGGGTTGCCTTATTATGTACATATTGTAATCATCACTGTAATCTAGGTTACCAGTGTCACCATTTCCTATATAGAAACTTTGCATGCTGCTGCAATCAGTAATCACTCAAAACCTGAATTTCAAGTTAACCACAGCAAGAATAGCAGATTTCTGTATAAATCTACAGCAATTTCTTGAATTCATATTGTGTGAATTCTTCTAGGAGAGGCAAACAGGAAAAACATTTTTTATTCAGGACACATTTATTCAAGACACATTTTTACACGTTGATGCCACTTGGATCAGCCCACAAGATTCATCTTCTGTCATAGATCTTGAAAGCAAACTCTTGGGATTGGCTTGGTGAGAGCGTCTGCAACCATCTCTTGTGCTGGACAGTAGTTCACTTTCACAATGCCTTTTTCTCGCAACTTTTTCACCAGGTGATACCTGATGTCAATGTGTAGGTGTGCCTATTGATGTCTTCTTCCTGTGATACCTTGATGTGCAGCTTTGGTTGTCTTCACAGATCTGTATTGGTGACGGAATGTCCATTCAACTTTGATAGCAGTCCAAGTAGACATTCTATAGTCCAGCAGAGAGAGATCCATCTTCAGTGGTAGATTGTGCAAGTGTGTCTTACTTCTTGCTAGACCAACTTATAATTCCTCCTCCATAAAAGAAAGTGTGCTCACTGGTGGATTGTCTGGTTTTCAATTCTCCATAGTCAGTGGCTGTTTTCACACTGCTTACTGGCCACAGAACATCACGCCAAGCTCCTGGAGTGACTCCTGGCATTATTTTGCGTGAGAAAGTTCTCACGTGAAATTGCACGAGGAAGACGTCGTTGTTCCAGGAGCTCAGCACAATGTTCCATAGCCGGTAAGCAGTGTGAAAATGGCCAGCATCTGTATTGCTTTCATCTAAATTGTAGAGGCCTTTGTGCAGGGTAGCAACAGCATGAACCCCCTCCATTTAGTGAAATTGTACACACTCAATTTTTACAGTTAAATTCATAGCCTTGCAAATCTAATTTTGCCTGGGATACCATACAGGATTTTAAGCTGGCTGCAAACAGTACAGCCTTTAGAAGCAGTTTGTGCGCCTTTCCACCAGGCAGTTTACAATTCAAAATACCAATCCCATTCTGATGTATGCCACATAATTTTCCATCTGCAGTTTGTATAGTTCCCTTTTTTCCAATTCAATAAAGAAAGATTTATAATTTGCCGCATGATCTGCAGCTCCTAAGTCCCATATGAAATTATGTTCATTTGTATGCAAGACATGGTAACTTGTGGTAAAAGAAATTTCTTTTTTGACCTCTTCTCTTGTCTGATCTTTCTGCATGGTTTGCAGATCTGTTTATGGAATTACTGGTAGGTTTTTTAGTATATTATGCCATCTTGTGGTTAAAGTTTCCACAATGGTAGCATTGAATTTGTTTGTATGAGTTTTGGCATAAAACTCTGTCGAAGAGAACTGTGCATCTGATGAAGAGAACTGTGGTTCTTGAAAGCTTATGCTACAGTAAAGTTGGTTAGTCTTAAAGGTGCTACTGGACTCTTTACTATTTTGGCACAAAGACTCTTCGAGAATGTTCTCCATTGTAATCTGATCTCCCTTCTTGGTTTGTCTGTTTTCAGCCAAAGCGCTAGAGCTCCTACCCACACACACCTTATGGGTGAATTCAACAGAGAGATTCTCTTCATTTAATCTACTTAAAGCATTTTGCCTTTCAGCCTCTGATCTTTTGTGAAAGGATGTCCTGGACTGACATTGATTCAGGTCCAGTAGCACCTTAAAGACCAACTAGATTTCCAGGATATGCCATTCCAGATAGCCATGTTGGTCTATGGTAGAAGAGCAAGATTCAGGTCCAGTAGCACCATACAGGGTTACCAGTCCCCTGACGGGAGCAGGGAATTCCCCCATCTCTCAACCTCTGCCCCCCATCTCATTTGACCAGTGGGGGAACATGTAGGGAATGGGCCAAGGAGCTCTTGAGCATGTAGGAGAGCACTCTGGAACTCTTCCTTGTCATGCTGGGACTAATGTCATTACTGGCACGACAAGGAAGGGAAGGCCCCTAGGGGTGTAATTTGAAAAAGTTCTTCCTCTGTGCTCACTCCCAACGACCCCCCCCCATCCCTCACATTGGGCCCCAGGGGACCAGGCAACCTCTAAGTACTAACTAGATTTCCAGGGTATGAGCTTTTGAGAGTCATCTGAATGTGATCCCATTACGAAATAACTTGCTTTCATATCCAGTAAATCCCCCACTAACTTTTCACTAGGATCTGGAGAAGTATTGTCAGTTATTACTTTCCAGAGACCTTCAACTTTGAGGACAAGGTCCAGATATTCTTTTCAGACTCCAGAATTTCCAGGCTGCAGCTTCGTCAGCAGATTCCATTTTCCTTGTGGTTGAAGATGTCATGCGGTCCCAGCACTCAACCTGTCTCCAGTTGGGAAGGCAGCACTTGTTGAGTCACTGCACAAAGCAGCAGCATTTGAAGAGTTCATCCTTTCGTATCATTTCCTTCAGCCTTGCTCCACTTGTTAATTAAATTGCACCAGCCATAGATTTTCTCTTTTAGTGATCTTGCTGGTGCCAGATAGAACTCAATGCTTAGTGAAGTACTTTTTTAATCACTCTGCTAGCTTTCTATAACTCCTGGGCTCATAACCTGTCAGCAGATTTGCATCGTTTTTTTTTTTAAGAATTTTTAATTGGGTAGGTTAATACACACATATATCTAATACATACATCAGTTCCCTATAACACTCTACAACTTTTATACCGTACATTAATTAATTAAAACATATATTCCCCACCCTCCCTCTCCCTTTCTCTCTTGACCCCCAACAGCACTAAAACCTTTTTAAATCTCTTCATATTTTATCTATTCTAATATTTCTAATAATCCCGTTTCTTAAAGGTAAAGTTCCTACCTAAACTTTAATTCCACTATCATATAGACATCAGTAATTATCCAAAGACCATAACTGTCCCTTCACATCCCACTTCTTTTCCAGATATTCTTTACATTTCTTCCAGTCCTTTAAAAATTCATTTGAATTTTGGTCTTTCAATTTTCTAGTCACCTTGTCCATCTCCACCATGTACAACAGTTTTTGTACCCAATCTTCGATCTCTGGAATCTCCGCTTTCTTCCAATACTGCGCATATAATAATCTTGCTGCCACCATCATATAATATAATAATGTCCTTTCCATTACATTTAATTTTTTCCAAGCTAAGTCCTAACAAAAACAGCTCAGGGTTTTTCGGCAAATTACCTTTTATAATTATCAACATTTCCGCATATATCTTAGACCAGAATTGTTTAGCCTTATCACAAGTCCACCACATATGATAAAAAGAGCCTTCATGTTGTTTACATTTCCAACACTTATTTGACATAGCATTACTCATATTTGCTAATTTTTTCGGTGCTAAATACCATCTATACAGCATCTTATATCCACTCTCTTTAAAATTTACACATGTAGATATTTTCATAGTATTTTTCCACAAGTACTCCCATGCCTCTACTGTGATTTCTTTATTAAAATTTAATGCCCATTTCACCATTTGTGTCTTTACCACTTCATCTTCTGTATACCATTTCAATAACTTATAAAACTTAGAAATTATTTTTATTCCTTCTCCAAGCAAAAGTTCTAACTCTGAATTTCTACTTCTAAAGCCTACTTTCCTTCTGTCTACTTCAAATAAGTCTTTAATTTGTCGATATTGAAACCATCCATATTTAAAAGATAAATCTTCTTCTTTCTTCATTTTAACAGTGTCTCTTTCTATCAACAATAGTTCCTTATAAGTTATCCAATCTTTGCCTTGGTACTCTGTATGTGGTTTTATCACCTCTGCCGGAACAATCCACACGGGCCTTTTCTCTTCTAGATATTTTTTATATTTTTGCCAAACCAAAAAAACATTTCTCCTTACATAATGATGTTGAAACTATGCAGATTTGCATAGTAAGCAGGAATGCATGTATGTGAGAGTCAGCATTGCTGAGTTCGTGCATGGAGAGAAACAAACTCACATTCAGAGCCCTGGTTAAGCTTTAAAAAGAAACAAGAGTCCATTTATTGTTGGAACTCTATCTAGGATAGGAAAGATTAGAGATAAAAATATTTCTAGCTAACTAGTCTAAAGATGCTGGTGGATGGCCTGTCCTGCATCCATGGTAGCAAGATGGAGAAGGAGGGCAATGAGAGGAACATGCGGTACAAGGAAGAGGAAATCCCTAATAATATAATCTGCACTTCAAAGGATAGTATCAGGTTAGTAGAAAGCAAAGATAGATAAACCCCTGATGTCTCTCTCTCTCTGACTCTTTGATTGTTCCCCCTGCTCCCAAAACCTGAGAATGAGACAATGTAACAGTCTTCTTCTTTTTACAGAGGCACCTTCCCAACCTGGGCACTGACTTGTGGTTCATGGTCAATCTGGTTGGGTCCTCTGGGAGCTCAATGAATTACTGAGACACGGCAACTCACTTCCTTCCAAAGCCCTGTTACAAAGTAATGCTACCCAGGGAGTTGCTTCATGTCCTGGGGCTTAAACCTGGCAGAGGAAGTTGCTATCCACTTCCTCACATTCCAACTCCCCCTTAGGGCCCCGTCACTCCAGCCCCGACTCCCTTTGGGCTTTGTTTTCATGACTTTCTCGGGTATGTATTGTGGCCAGGCTTGCGTATCTCTTGGGCACAGAACGCTTACTGGCTCCTCCCTCCAAACCCTTCCCACAACCCCGGAGGCGTGGCCCAGGCCTGGGTGACCTGTATGCAGCCAAATCTGGGCAACTATTTTTTCTAGCTTCTGATGTCCTTCCATATCCAGCCTCTGCACTTCAATCATGAAAGTGTCCATCTGTCCCCAATGGCTTGTTATGCCAGGTGTCTGCCCTGATGCCAGGGAAGTCCTGCCACAAGGTAGGTTAGTAGACAGACAGACAGACAGACAGACAAGCATCAGATAAAACTGAGTCGATTTCAAAGGGTTGTTTTTGCAGAAGATAAACATTTGCCTCTCGGTTGAATGTTTTTCTTTTTATTAAGAAAGAACAATAATAAAACGTACAGATTTGTAAAAACATAACGCAATAATAAATTATAACTCTTAACAATATAGTTGTACGTTATTTTGCCATTCCAAAACCTTTTAAAAGGCCTGTTTTTTTCCAGTTCATCGTTTTTTAATCTCTCTCTTTGCATATACAGGCAATATTAGCCAACAGGAGTATCTAAACCATGCTCCAAGCCCTAAGAAACCAGGAGAGCTGGTTTCTTCCACTTCTGCAGCCCTGTCCATTCAAGTACTCAGTTCAAAATCATTGGGTATATTTTGAGCCTCTCTTCAACCCAAGTCCTATACAGTGTTTATCATGTTTTACCCTGGCCATCTACAATTTTACTCGAATGCAAGCCTAGATTCCACCCCCCTTGATATGCCATCAAAAGGTGGAGTAGCTGTCTTGTAAAGTTACAGTTATGTCCAGAAAGAAAAAAAATGTGTATATCATTTTTAGGAGCTTGTCGTACATTCAGGACCACCTTCCTTTTGAGTAAATACCGTCATTTCTTATCACTTCTGGGTTATTTTAAGCAGGAAACGAATTGAGGCTCAGGATGATAAGGGAAGAGATTGTTGCTTTATTTTGGGAACTTACATGTGTTGCCTTTCTAGAGGGGCCTCACATTGTAACAACAGCAACATACTGAAAAGAAGCCATCCAAAGAGAGAGAGAGAGAGAGAGAGAGAGAGAGAGAGAGAGAGAGAGAGAGATGAATGGCTCTTCTTGAGCTCAGCTGCCATGTCAAAGTCCAACTCAAGATCATCAGTCACTCTCCCACTGTGGCGCTTCTCTCTTCTCTGCTCTGTGAAGATGCTTGTCTTCGGTTAAATTTTGTGAACAGATACCAAAGAAAAGATACTGAAGAAAAGGAAGTCGTTGTTGCTTCCGTCCATCTGGTTCTCTCCATCCATTCTCATGTCTTTGCTGCTGGAGCAGGAAGGAAAGGACAAAAATAACCATTAAATAACTACCAAGAACAAAGGAAAAACGCATGCACACACTCACACCCCAGGCATCTCCTGTTTAGATCTTACATTGTCCCCAAGATCTAATCTCTGAGCTATCAACTCAAATTTAGCAAACTTGAATTGCAGTGAGCTCTGTTTTTGCAAGGAGCTCTGCTTTGATCTTTGAGTCTGACTTTGCTAGATTTATTATAATTGGTCTCCCAAAGTACAATCTTCCTTGGATCTATCCAACTTTCTTTCTTAACTAACAATATTGTTGATGAAAGTTATACGAAGAGGAGCCTGATCAGGGAAATGGGGAAAAGCTTGGACACGGGAATTCAAGATATTAGAGCAAGGATTTCTGCCTTGAAATTGGAAATGCTGATGGGTCTGGTTGCCCTAGGCTTGCCTCATTAGGGGAAAGGGACTATGAATCAATTTCCCCATAGCTCCTGAAGGACCAAATTCACTTGAGACACATCTTATTCTTGTCTATATCTCCTGAATCTTCCCTTACGATGAGAATGCAAGGGCATTGATATGTGCTGTAAAGTTGCTTACTTGTGGAAATAAACTTCACTTGTTCGCATTACAACTGTCCACACACCAATACGGACTGCATGGTAGATTCTCTGCACTGCATCAGCTAGATGGACAGGCCTAAGTAGTGCCAACATATTACATTCAACACCACTTGCTGATATTCTCATGCCCTTCAATTGGTTTCTGGTTCTCAGGAGATTCCTTAGCTTCTCCACTTCCTGCCTCTAAGAGTATATTTGGGACTATACCATGTCAGGCTGTAGGAAGGTTACTGAGGTGGATCCTCTCCCTATCCCACCACTCCACTGAGCAAAACCTGTTTATTTATTTAAATCCATATACCCCCACCCTTCCTTTTCACTCCAGTTTGAAGCCTTCCTCCAATCTAAGGAGCCTTTCTTTAACTTAAGTGGCTTTTCCATTAGAGGAAGAGTCACTTAAGTTGGATGAAGGCTCCTTCAGTTGGAGGAAGACAACTTGGGATGGTTGGGTCCACTCCAGTTTGTCGGTACTGGGTCTGATGATTCCTCATCAAAGGATGAGGACATCTTGGAGGCAGATCCCATAGAGGACAAAACCATGACATACCCTGAGGTGCCTGAGCCCTCAGACCCCCAGAGGCTCTCAGGGCACTTGCAACCAGCTGTGACTGCCGGATTGGAAGCCCAAGAGGCTGAGGAGCAGGAGCCACCACCAGAACCTGGGATTGCAGACAGTTCCATGAAGGAGAGTGGCCAATCGCCAAGGACCCCACAGTCATCCCCAGAACCCTGTGGGCAGAGGAGAAAGTCTAAGCAAGAAGCACAGCTCAGACTGAGTGCATGACTAACTCCTTGGTGTGTCTCTGATGACCGCAGGCCACCTGGAGATCTAGATCCACAATAAAGCTTTGTAAGATGCCGGTCAAGGTCCAGCTGTGAGTGCCTGCAGACTCCAGGCCACTGCCACAGCTGAAGGTGCTCACTCCTATAAATAGCCTCAGTTCAACTGTAGCTGTATTCGAATCAACAGTTCTGATAGTGCCTGCCTGTGGGTGTGAAAATGACTCAGGGTTTATTTGAATATGCCCTCACATAGACTTCCTTGTTACAGAAAACTAGAACATCAGGGGGAAAGTTTCAATCTAGCCATCTCCCTGACATGCTTGTATTCTAAGGATGCAAGGAGTTCCTTCCACAACCCTGCAATAGCGGAAAATTCAAACACCCAGCTTCTACCATACAGTCTGACTTGGTAAAGTATAGAAAGAGCTTTACTATTTGATTCCACTGAACATGATACTGTCTAGGTCTGCGCAAACTCAGTGCCCTTATTTCCTTCTCTTACCTTCTGTCACTTTCAGTTCCACAAAGCTACATGCCTCTTTCATGTTGTTGGATTTGACTGTCACTTGATATCTTCCAGCATGTTTTGCCTCTATATTCCAGATGATTAACCAAGCGTTCATCATGGCTGACATCTTCCACCGGTGGGCTGGCATAATCTCTAAAAAGAGGTGGCATTCACGCTTATACCACAGCTGTGGTTTGCTCTTCGGACTGCAGGACCTCAGGCTGTATTTCAGAATTAAGTCTTCTGGTGTTCCCTGGGTATGGTGCCAAAGAACCTCAATGAAATCCCAATCAGGCTTTGGGAGTTGAATTTTGATTGGAATTATGGCTGTCTCGTTTGCCACAACACTCAGGGGGCTTTTTGGAATCTCTATGCAGATTTCAGAAGGAACACCTGTGCAAGAGGAAAGGAAGAAAATAAAGCAAGAAATAAATGCGGCACAATCTTTTTAAAACGGTGGTGAAATGTCACAAATTTGTACCTGAGACTCCAAATTATGGTTTTAAAATTTAGCCTGGAGAGAAAGTTTTAAAAAATTAAATACTGAGAGGAAAACTACACAAATGCCCGGGCGCACATCAAGTCCTGTAAGACTCCCTGCAATTTTCTGCGCTGGGGAAAGAGCGATGGGAGAGATTCTCTTTCTGTCTCTTACAAAAAGCCTCAGCTCAGGTGTGGGGGGGGGGGAGGAATGTAATAGGAGGTAGAAAATCCAGGGTGGCTTTTTGCAAGAGAGAAAAGGAATCCCTGATGCGATTCTCTGCAGAGGAGAAGAGCAGTAAGGAGGGGGGAAATTTTCTCCTTTGCAATAAAATAAGGTTTTTTGCAAGAGACAGAAAAAGAATCCCACCTGTCTCTCTTCTCCCACTGGAGAATCATATCGAGCAGCTGTTCTTTGTAAGACTACACTACTCAGGGAACCTTGTGGGCCCCAAAATGCAAAGAACACGTGTCAGGCGTCTTGTGTAGTTTGGCTCTGACACTTTATTAAATGTTCAGGGAATTATCTGAAACACCAACATGTCCCCATCAACGGTGTTACATTCTCCCCACTTCCCTGAGCTGTGAGAATTTCCAGAGGCCAGACTACTTGGATTCCATTTCCGTTTTGCAAATATCCTCATTGTATCCAATTGTAACCTCCTCCAACCTCCCCCACCCTATAGACAATGAAAACTGCAGACCAGGCAAAAAGATAGGAAAATAAATGTGTACTTGGGGCAGCCCCAGGAATGCAGAAAAACATTACTTTCCCACAGGCCCCTGGCTCTTTCCCATCTTTGGGGCAAATCCCAAGAATAGGGTTATTAGAGACTTCACATTTATACAGCCAGTACTGCCACAGAAACCAAACAGCAGGACATGAAGCACTGCTTCAGTTCTCGGACTACTGATATTCTGCCCCAGATATTATGGCCCAGACCTTTCAGCAGCAGAACACAGAAGCATAGGCCAGTCTGCGTTCTTTCTTCTCCACTGACCCAGGATATGTAGCCTGCAATGGAGGAGGAAAAACTGCTCTCATGATTGAGTCATGAGGCTATCAGGAAGCAAGAGACCAAAAAAACTATCTAGTCCAACATTCTGCAGACCGAGCAAGCAGATCGAGCAAACTCTCAAGCAGAACTTGATGGCAACAGCTCTTGACTGCCTAGTCTTCTGAGGTATACCAGACATTTTCTGCTCTTTTTCTTCTGTTTTGGAAGGACCTATCTGGTTAATAGCTGCCAATCCTTTATTAAAGCCAACTAAGGTAGCGGCTGTCACTGTATCTGGTGCAGCTGATATTTGAATCAGCGCAACTGTGATTTCATGGCAACATTGACTTGTCCTCTGAATGCACACTTAGAGTCACACTCACTTGCACATGAGGCCTCATTTGATGTGCATGAATTGTATTTTGGGAGCTGATAGAGACTTTGTAGGACACTGCTGTTTTTTGAGCCACATAAACGTGCAGGGAACAGCACTGGATGCGAGTCCATCTGCAAGGAATCCTGGACACCTAGGAAGACATTACGGGTTACAAAACTAGCAGCAAAAAGAGTATTGTAATAGTGGGTGGAAGGGCAGTATTGTATGACCCAAGCTCATGAGATCTTGGGGCTGGCCCTAGTTGGATGGGAGACCGCTGAGGAAGACTGGAGCTGCTCTGCAGAGTAAGGCAAGGCAATGGTAAACCACCTCTGCTTCTCACTTGCCCTGAAAACTCCTTCCTGGAGTCACCATAAGTCAGGGTAAAAATACACATTACTAAGGATCTAGGGATGCTCAAGTGAACTTTATTTCACATGTCCTCTCCTGCTTTCCATGCACTCACTCAGCAGTGGCATCAGGGTTTTTGGCGTCCACAGCTGGCCGGCGGGCTGGGTGCCCCTACACGCGCGCCCACGCACACACACACCAGCCTGCATGATGACGTCACGTGTGATGTCATCATGGGTGTGCACATGCCGCTGGCCCAATCACTGTGGCGGGCGGCTGGGACAGCGTACAGGTGACCTCCGAGCACTCCTGCTCGGTTGCCCTGCACCGCTGCAGACGCCTGCCCGTGGCTGCTGCACCTGGCTGGGGGCGTGTGCTGGCGGCAGAGGCAGCGCAGGGCGGGAGGGCTAGGAGGGCTCCTGCCCCCCATGCCTCCTCCGGCACCCCCTCTGGCACCCTGTACCCTGAGGCCACCGCCTACCTGGTCTCAATGGGCGCGCCAGCCCTGCACTCACTCACACAGTCACATTTCAATTTGCTCCATGCGAATACATTCACACATGCGATATCAGTTCCTCCTCAACTGCTAAAAGTATCCCAGTTTCCTGCACATCCATTCATTGAAAAACAGATCTTGACACTTTCTCACACATTAAAGAAATGCAAATTGGCAAGTGAATTCATGCTTTGCCCTCTGGAATATCACTTGCAGATGCTTTCACACAAAGGGAGCTCCCGTGAAAGCAGCATTCACGTGCACCGAGCAAGAACAGCCTGCACATGAATTGAGGACTAAGCATACAATCCTGCACTTGAGCATCCCATGATACTTAGTAATGTGTATTTTCACCCTCAGTTGCGACATCTCTGTGCTTAACCATGAGTTGTTTACAAAAATTCTCTGGAAGATATAAGACAAAACTGAAAATGGCATAATCTCTTAGTTTTGCCATTTGGCTAAACTGACTCTTGAATCCATGAGATGAATTTGTGGTCAACAGATGAATAGCAATTGGTGTTTATTGGGTGAAAAATCCTCATTGTATGAAAAAGGTCCTCCCAAAACAGAAGGAAAAGAGCAGAAAATGTTTACCTGAGAGACTGAGCACAATCAGAACCACAGTCAGAGCGACAAATCCTGCCAGTGAAACGCCGAGGCCGATTTTCCACCAGAGAAGGTTTGAGGGAAGATCTGTGGGATTTAAGTTGATGGTGAAATCTTGGGAAAGCTTCGCCATTGTGTATGCAATTGCTATTGGGTCTTCTAGTGCAAAGGTCAAAGATATAGCCAATAACGGCAGTGTTTTATAGAAAACACACACAACTATCTAGCAAGTAAGATCCACCCTGGGAAACAGACTTCCATGCCTTCAGGGCTTTTAAATGAAGTTGTGCTTGGGTTTTGAAATAGCTAAGGAATGGATGTTTCAGCATTTTCATAAAGTGCAGCATGAACAGTACTGGCTTCTAGTTATTATCTGGATCCCATTCAAATTTAAGGAGAGGCTGTGGCTCAGACGTAAAGCATCAGCTAGGCATGCAGGTTCAGTCCTTGGCATCTCCAGTTAAAGGGTCTGGTAGCAGGTGATGTGGAAGACGTCTGCCTGGGACCCTGGAGAGCTGCTGCCTGTCTGAGTGACCTCGATGCTCATCTAAATCCATTGAAATCAGTGGGTTTGGAAGGGCATAACTCTTCTTAGGATTTTACTGTCAGTCTAGGAAATGCAGAGAGGGAAGAAGGGAATTCCTCCTTTCTTGGTGCTACAGCCCAATTCAGATCCCACCTCCCGTGACTTTTTTCTAAGGCCAAGCGTATCTTGGCTGTCTCTTGCAATCTGCAAGTTTAAAAAAAACAAAAAACAAAGTCAGACCTTTGCTTTTAAGGAGGCTTTTGAGGATTTGTGCACAGGTGACAGAGGCCATTTCCACATGCCCTTATAGGGATGGCCCGTTCACAGAACGTTGGCAGCTTTCCCCCAGAAATCCAGACATCTTCATTTACAAAACAGTTGCGTGCTCTTTGACTTCTGGGCCGTTTCCACACGGCTTGCCTTGTTCCAGAAAACAGCTAAATTTTGCCCAAAATCGCAATTTCACACGATAACAGCATCTTCTCGTGCGATTTCGTGTGAGATTTCGCTGTTTTCTGGAACAAGGTAAGCCATGTGGAAATGGCCCTGGAGGGTTTTTTGGCACCATTTCTGGGAATGTATTTTCTGCGCACCCAGAAAAGGTGCCGAAAAAACGGAAGCCAAACAGTCCCGAAACGTTTTGAAAACAGAGACTTCTGGATTCCTGGGGGGAAGCTGCCAGTGTTCTGTGAGTGGGCCATCCCTATAAGCGCATGTGGAAATGGCCAGACTGCAGGTGTCACTTTTGGTCCCAATAGTTGGATCTATTCACACGCGCACCACAAACTATACAAAGCTGAATTATTCAAGAGGGCTTTTCTACAGATAATGGGGGGGTGTCTTATCAAAAAGATTCTGAAAGACACTTGACTAAAAGGGTAGGGAGTGTGTATAGTTCGTACTGTCTACGGCTGTAAGTAGGATCCTAGTATGTAATTTTTGCATCGTATATCCTGTTACGATAGTACTTAATGCTTTGCTTCAGTTCTGTTTCGGATTCTAGTTGGTTCCAAATTTCTACAGACCAAACCCTGTCCCACTCTTTATTGGATGTCCCATCTGGCTGATTGTATTGACTTACTCTGTGTAATCTGCCTTGAGTCCCAATGAGAAAAGCAGACTATACATAATGTAAATACATAAATACATAAAATGCCAAGGGTGGTTTATGAAAATTAAATTATGGAGATTGTTATATTTGGTATGCAGATTTGAAGTTCTTAAGAAAGTGCTGTGCCATGTAAGTAATTAGAAAAAAGCAAGGAAGGAGTGCCTTGATCTTTGTAAGTCAAATTGGGGAGGGGGCCAGGAAGCAGCATAAACAGAAGCTGGAATCAAAGTGTTGAGACAGCATATGTGATTCCTCTGTGCAATGCAAACAAACGCATGTGTCTTATGCTGAGTCAGACTATCGGGCCTTGCAAAGTCAATCTTATGTATGCTGACTGGCAGCATCTCTCAGCTCATCACCTACTATTTGACCCTTTGAAATGGAGATGCCAGGAATTGAACCTGGGACTTTCTGCATGCGAAACAGGTGCTCTAACATTCAGCCATGAGCCCACCTGAGAGCCTTTCACTGGCCAAGAACTGAACCTGTGACCTATATCCAAATCATTTGCCCTGTACTGAATGTCACTTGCTATGGAATAAGTAGCAAACAGATTGCAACATATTGTACAAGGCCAACCAGGTCTCAGACTTTCAACACCTCCTGCCAGCAACCGATGCTACTTGTTAGGATGGTAGAAGGAAATGGAGAAAACTGGAACCCCCTCAGTGTCATGACATCACTTCTGGGCAACCTGGAAGTGATGTCATGGTAACATTTTAGCATGTGCCTGAAACTTTAATTTGGGGCACATATATCTGGAGTGCAACCCCAAGGAGCCACTTCCAGTTTGCACTGAAATTCATGTTGTGAATTCTGAACAAATAGGTTCCCACCCCAAAAAACCTCTTCCTTTGATTGCCTGCTGGGCTGGCAACCTTTGACTGCATTTTACAAGTGGAGGACCCTCATGGACTTATAAGGGTCATCTCATTTCCCCTCCTCCTCCATGTCCTCTTTCCCTTCCCTTCCCCTATAGCCTTCTTTTCCTGCTTCCTTTCCAACCATCTGCCCCTGTCTTCACCTTTCCCCCTTCCCCCTCCAGCAAACTCCTCCCTATAGGCTGATTGCGTGGTGCTGACTGAGCCAAGCCCAGTTGCATGGTGGGGAACCTGCAAGGACTTGTGAAGGGTACTTCATTTCCCCCTGTATTTCCTTCTCCACACAATTTCCTTTTCCCCTCCTCCTGGCAGCCCCCATATGCTCACCTTTCTCAACGTCCTCCCTCCTTCAAACTCACTAAACATTTTACCTTTTCTCTTCCCCCACCCCCATCTTCATTTATATTTCTTAATTCATTTCTATACTGCCTTTCTCCACAGTGGGGATCCAAAGCAGCTTATATCTTTCTTCTTACTTCCATATTATCCTCACAGCAACCTAGGAAGTAGGTTAGGCTGAATGTGTCTGACTGGATCAAAGTCACCTAGTGAGCTTCCACAGCAAAATGAGTGATTTGAACCCCAAAGAATCCTCCTTCAAAGGCCAAATCAGGCCTGGAAGGCTTTCCCCCCTTCCCTTACAATTTCCTGGCAGAAACCAAACCTGGAATACTAATTAAACTGTTATTGTTGCCTAGCAACAGCCACTGAGGGCATTTGGTTAAAGTTACAGGTGCTCCTTTAATCATTTTGGTTTTTTTAACCTCCCACCTCCCAAATTTATTTTTGTTAGATTTCAGATTTTTCTGTAAGGATAGAGCATTTTTCGCTGTATAGGAAGATCTGCCTTGTCTGTTCATAGCTCCAGTCTCCCAATTTAAGTGTCCATAGATCAGGGCCACCTGGCTATTAGTATATAAGATCAGTAAGTGTAGTATGGGAGGGACATAAGAAAATAAAACCGGTATACTACAGCGAGGGGGAATGGATATTTTTACATTACCTTTTGCAAAACCAAAACCAAAAATGAACTTTAATAAACAGGTTTTTTGTATCAAAGAATCACACTGAAGAACATGGACTACTGATCAGCTTATCTTGGCCCCATCTTTTACTGATCCAGATAAAGTGAACACTGGATTATCCCATTGAAACCAATGGACCAAATTCATCGTGGTAAATTTCAGTCCCATTGCATTCAGCAGAAAGACTAAAAGGAGCGCTGCCACTATCTGTGGGTGAGGGAGGAGATGGCCACCTTGTCTCAGAAAGACATTGGACCTACGCTCACAGATTCTGTTTGGAACATATTTTCCCTCTATGTTTTAAGAAAAGTCCTCTATGCCAAGTTTCATTATGAGTTCAAGCTGCTTCAAAATTACATCTACTGTTCTTTAATCTCCCCCCTATGCTCTGCTTATCAAAAGAACACAAATTTAAGAGAGTCACAAATCAATACCTTTGGTCTCCTGTGGAGGTGATAGGTACACATCCCTTCTGGCTGGGTCTATACTCATATAGCCATCTTCATCCTCCATCTTCTTGAGCTTCTTTACAATGATCGTTTCAGCTTGATGTAGGACAGCCTTTGGAAGAGGAAGTTGTTTACTGCAAGCCTGACGCAATTGTGTGAATGGATTACAAAAACCAACCTCCCAGTTAGTATGAGTCAATTAAATTTCTCGGGACTACTTTCTTCATTAGCTAAAATTAGTTGTGGGGCATAGATAAGGCTGTAGGCCAACTTTGGCCTACAGATGACCTCAACTTAGCCCACATCTCCCTTCCAGTTATTAAATAAGACTTACTCAGAAACACTTTAAAGACCGACAAAGTTTTCCAGAGTATATGCTTTTGTGAGTCAAAGCTCACGTCATCAGATACCAGACGAAGTGAGGGTTGACTCTCAAAAGCTTATATCCTGGAAAATTTGTTGGTCGTTAAGGTACTACAGGCCTCAAATGTTGCTTTTACTAGAAATAAAAACACCCACCTGATTCACTCAGACACAGCCTTACCACATCTGTCCATGGCTTTATGCCAAGTCACTCTCATTCACCACCAATCCCTTCTCTGCCTGCTCTAGCAAGCACAAATTTAGGTGTGACAGCAAGTGGGAGAAAGGATGGCTGCCAAGACTAAGAAACCTTACATAGCTGCAGCTGCTTCCCAAAAGCTTATGCTTGGATGAATATTGTTAGTCTTTAGGAAGCCAGCAGACTCCTGCTGATTTGCTTCATAAGTAATTGTAAAGGGACAAATTGAGTCCCAGCCCTAGGAAGTAGTTGGGCACTTTAATACACTACAAGGACGGTACAAATACTCAAAGCTTCGGTATAATAAATCTGACTTCCAGTCCATCAAGATTAGTATCGTCTCACAGTGTGTTCATTACTTTGGAGTTCTTTCGGCACAGTCCTACTTTCCTCTTATACTGACTCCATTATACATGCAGACTTTTAAATTCTTCTTCTAGCAACTCCACCTCCAGGGACTCCTATTCATTGTTTTTGGGCCCTTCTAAAATTCATTATTAGAAATACAACGAAGGCTCAGCAAGTTTCAGTGTAATGAATAAAGTCACATCTCAACCAGCCAAACAGGTATAAGGGTGTAGCTGCCTGGCCGCCTTTCCGCTTCAGTTTCCCAGAAGCAGGTTCAGTGTAGCACCTGGCTGAAACCAGGATTCCAGATTTCAAGGGATGGTCGGAAGGCAAATAATGCCTCCATCTTACTGAAGCTAAGCCAGTCTGAGTCTGTCCAGTGACAGGGCAAGAAATCTTCCGGGGGTCCTATTTGAGTTCCATGGTGGTAGAAAATTCTTTGTGGGAATTGCTGGGAATTAGATACTGCCAGATATTGAGTTTACAGGCTAGCTGAATGATCCGTCTTGAAATTCAAATGATGTAGAAAATTTCATCTGCTCATTTTTTGTTCAAGGCTGCTGTTATAAAAGCAGGGTCAGTTTTTTAAAATACTCGTTTGCTTTCCGTTCCTTCTCTTTTGACATATGATACACTTTATCAATGATCCCTTTGCAATGCCTACTATCTTAGATGGCATTGGGGAAAAAAGTTTAGATAACTTCATGGAGGGATTACAGCAAAGGCCCATTCAGTCCAGTAATCTGTTCACACATTGGCTGACCACAAGCAGGATAACTACAACATCCGTCTCCTGACGGTGCTTCCCAGCAACTGATATAAAGAGGCATACTCCCTCTGGGGCTGGAAGGAACAGATATATTCCAGCGTGACTCATAGCAAAACTGTAGGGGTTGCCAAGAATTTGGGGGATTGTGGATGGTCTTCTAGGGTGTAAGCGATGCATACTGATGGGAATACCGTCCATTGGTGAGTCCGGGAAAGGTGTGTGATTCATGGTAAACAACATCCCAGTGCAATTTAATGGCAGTCAATGGAAAGCTGTGCTTGGACTATTTAAGATTCTCCTGGCCAGTGAAAGAACTGGCATCAAATCTCCTCTTGATCATAAAGCCTGTTGGGTGACCTTGGGCCAGTCACTCTCTTTGTCAGGGTAGCCTACCTCACAGGGTTGCTGTGATGACAAAATAACGGAAGGGAAAACTACATTTGTTGCTCTGAAGGAGGATGGAATATAAATATGCTATAGGAGAAATACTAAAAGGCTGCCACTAAAATGCTCAAACAGAAAATCAGCTGACTAAAATATACATCTTATTTATTTATCTATACTCTGCTTTTTTGCCCAGTGGGGACCCAAAATAACTTACAACATTGCTCTGCCCACCTCCAATTTATCTTCACAACAACACTCTGAGGTAGGTTAGGCTGAGAGAGAGTGACTAGCCCTAGACCACACAGCAAGTGGGAATTCATAACTGGGTCTCCCAGATCCTAATCTGACACTATGACCACTACACCATGGTAATTCTGAGCTACACACTGTGTGCTGTTCTTTCCCAGAGATCTTTTTTTTCCAACTTGATGTGAGTGGAGCCAATTGAGAATAAGAAGCAGTAGGGAAGGGGCTGTTTCAACATAGCGGTTAAGTGGTTGGGCTGCGAATCAGCACTCTGCTGGTTCAACTCCCACTACTACTACTAACAACAACAACAACATTTGTTTTATATACCACCCTTCAGGACAACTTAACACCCACTCAAAGCGGTTTACAAAGTGTGTTGTTATCTTCACGACAATCACCCTGTGAGGTGGTTGGGGTTGCGAGAGCTCTGAGAAGATGTGATTCACTCAAGGACACCCAGCTGGCTTCCAGTGGTGGAGTGGGAAACCAAACCTGGTTCTTCAGATTAGAGCCCTGCCGTTCTTAACCACTATAACAAACAGAGGTCAGCAGGTGGCCTTGGGTAAGCCACTCCTCTCAGCTCCAGCTCCCCACCTGTATTGGTGGGGGGTAATAATACTGACTGTTCACCGCTGTATATTGTGCACTAATCTGTCTAGAAAAATGATATATGTGCTGCTGCTGCCGTTGTTATTCATCCTTTCCCAAACTATCACTTTCTTCAGCCAAATCATGTGACACAAACAGTTCTTACGCTCCTTCCCCCACCAGCAGGCTTTGAAATGGAGAAGTCATACCAGTGAGTATACAAGAAGTTTCTTAATGGTCACATGAAACAAGCAATGAGCTTGAGAGAAACATTTCTTCACATATCACCTGAGAAAACCTCCATATTTTAGTGGTACTGTACATTGTGACAGACCCCTTTGATCATATTAAACCACAGAAGGTTAACGGTGACTGTTAACCTCCCTACTCAGCAATTGTACACTTCCGTCTGTCAGACTCTGTGAAAACCACCAGGAAGTGGGTGCCGTCATTAAGCCCTGCTTGCGAATAAAACCATATATCTGGCTAACCATTATAGCCTAACCTACCTTGTAGGATTGTTTTGAGGATAAAATGGAGGATAGCAGAATGATGTGAGCTGTTTTGGTTCTGGAAACCCACAGGCCTGTCTTGTGCTGGGGTCAGAAAGGTGATTTGAATGGGAGAAGAGGTGCAATGGGCTCTGTCCCTTTTGTCCAGCTGCTGCTGTTTCCCTGCATCCCAGATGGGTATTGACAGCCTTGTCTGATCTCAAAAGCTAAGCAGGGTTGGCACTGGTTATATTTGGATGGGAGACCCCCAAGGAAGACCAGAGTTACTGTGCAGAGGAAGGCAAAGGCAGACCACCTGTTATTCTCTTGCTTTCGTCATAAATTGGCTGCGGCTTAACTTTCCACCCCCACCCGCAACATGGAAAAAACAGGTGGCAATAGAAAGATGAGCAAATGATCAACCACCCCTTCCCTACCACCCCAGCTTCTTCATCATTCCCTCTCCCACTTTTCAGCTTTCCATGCACATTACTAGAGCATAATACTGTGGTATTATTACTCAAGGGTACTCTGTAATGATTGAGAACTGCTGGTAGTACACGAGAGTGTTCCTACATTCTGGTGCACTAAACGTTACTCCGAGATTCTTTTTCATAAGCATAACCTTCAAGCAGTATTCAGACCCACCCGAAAAATACAACAGATGCTACGATCAGCAAAAGACAGTAGAGACCCCCTCACCTCTGCAGGAGTATACCGTATACCCTGCAGCTGTGGACAAGTTTACATCGGGACCACAAAGCGTAGCATCCAGACAAGAATAAAAGAACATGAAAGACACTGCAGACTTGGACAACCTGAAAAATCAGCAGTGGCTGAACATAGCCTAACTCAAACAGGGCACAGTATCTTATTCCAGGACACCAAAATACTGGACAACACTTCCAACTACTTTGTCAGACTGCACAGGGAAGCCATTGAAATTCACAAGCATAAGCAAAACTTCAACAGGAAAGAAGAAACCTTAAGAATGAACAGAGCATGGTTTCCAGTTCTGAAAAACACCAGGCCAACAAAACACTCCACACCCGACAATAGCCCTGCAGAGAAGATTAGCACATCAAGCACCAATCCATATGCAAAAGAACCTCCTCAGGATACAGTGAAGCCTCCCGCCATTAGCATTCCACACCCTGGGAAACTCTTACAGGATGACTCAGCTCAACCCCACCCCTCCTGAGTAGATACAAATGACCTACATCTAAAACGTTATTTCTTAAAATTTTGTGAAAGTTGCTTTCTAAGCCTCATAGAACCCATGAAAAGAGAAGTTACAATAGCAATAATAAATCTTTACTGCTCTAGGAAACGAATGACAAACCTATTCATCCTCAAGGTATTTCTTCCCATATCCTCCCCCACACATTTACCTCATGCCTTCTTTTTACGGTTTCCTAAATCCTCTTACATTTTCCTGTCAGGATTCCTGTGCCCTTAACAACTACACAAGAGGTGGAAAACACAGCATGATTAGCTATGCTCAGTACAGATTAGTGGTGGAAACTAGTGCCAAGAAGTCGCAGCTAACTTATCTTGTAAATACTTTATTTCGTGTCATGTGTTGTGAGAAACTTGACTTAAAGAGATGGTAATGTTTGGCGTCTCTTGAAATTTCTTGTAAGAATACTGATTGAATGAGGAAGTGCCTGGTTACCATTTTGCGAAGCAAGCATAGCTCATGCCAGTGAGCAGCCAACTTCAGCTCTCTCTCCACGTGTATCAAACTGCTCCATCAGCTTTTGGCACCCTTGTAATGGCCCAGAAAATGTTGCTTGAAGTAAGGATCAGGGTAAGTTAATCATACCCAGTTCTTTGTAATCACACCCATCCAACCAGTCTAGTCATTGTGCCAATTAGCAATAACAGATTTGCACGTTGGCAGATATAAATGACCTGCCAACACCTTTTCCACACTGTGATACTGAGAGATCTCTGTCTTTTGGTGCTACACCTCTGAAGATGCCAGCCACAGCTGCTGGCGAAACGTCAGGAACTACAATGCCAAGACCACGGCAATACAGCCTGGAAAACCCACAACAACCATCGTTCTCTGGCCGTGAAAGCCTTCGACAATACAAGAGAATTGTAGCTTAAGTTCAAAAACAGAGCAACAGCAGTGGAGGCAACAGCTCTTGCAGGACAGTGCCGGGCTTCAAACACTCCCCGGGTGCAGAATGCCTTCCTTTGTTTGTTATCCTGTAAACACCTTATTTTTATTGCAATTCACTACTGGATCGTTTCCTGTCATATACAATAATAAATTTGCACACTGGATTTTGTACAGAAAAGACCAATATTTGTATTTAAGATGTACTAATGTGATGTAAACCATCCCACCCGTGTGCATTCCCATCATTATAGTAAAGACAAGGCTGAGTCCATGTCTGAAAGGAAGTGATCCGGGCTGTACTGGACCCCAGATCCAGTCCCAGCTTTTAGAGACCCTGAGCAGAGAATGCTTGGTGCTCTGCTCCTGCCACTATGCCCCCCACTCGTACCCACTTCCAGCCAAACTGCGTATTCCCCTCACCAGCCACTCAGGCATCCTTGCTCTGTTTGCAAGATCTCCCAGCACACATGCACAAAGCCATCTGCACAGGCCACACGCATCACATTCTTTCCCCCCAAGACTTCTGGGCAGTGCATGTGGCTCTGATTGTATGTGGGAACACAGGGATATGCGAGGCAGTGGCATTGGGTCCTGCAGGAACCCCTGAGAGTAGTGTTGCCAACCTCCAGGTAGGGCCAGAAATCCCCCAGAAATATAACTCATCCCCAGACTACAAAGATCAGTTACGCTGGGGGAAATGGGCACTTAGGAGGGTGGGCTCTGTGGCATTTTACCGTCCTGAGTTCCCTCCCATCCTAAACCCCACTCTCCCAAGGCTCCACCCCCAAATCTCCAGGAATCTCTAAATCCAGAGTTGGCAACCTTGCCCAGGATTCTACAGCTGTTCCAACTTGGAATATGCTAACACCTGCCTTTATCCAAAAAGGCAAAATGGGAACTTCCTATTCATCATCAATATGCATCTAAACATCGATGTGGAGGGGAAGAGACTGCTAGAGTCCTAGTCTTCCAAAAGATATTCACAAGAGGAGAATTCAAACTCAGGGGAGCGAAGCACTGGCCCTCTCTTCCCTCCCATCACAAGGGATGATATGTCAAGGAAATATTGAAGGGAAGTGATGGATCAGGCACAGGGGTCTGAAATATAGAGACCACCATTTGCAGAAAGGGACAACTGAAGACACTGGAGAGCTACCAATATATCTGTATTTGAACTGACCACAGTAAGATGGCTTCATAGAGCTGCAAAATACAGCTAAGGACAGACTGGGGGAGCTCCATACAAGCCTGAGGTAGAACCAGGTTTGTACAAAAATCTGAAATCTAAGGGGGGAAACTACATCATGGGACTAAAAGAACAGAAACAACATCTGTAGCATTAAGAAAAGAAGGCCAAGAGGACTCTGTGGTTATGAGAGGTTGCTAGGCAACCACAATAGGACAGCCAAGCATTCCAAGCCTGAGCTTCTGGAAGTTCAAGCTGTGGACGGGGGAACAGACCTGGACTGAGAGGCTGAAAAAGCCAGGAAAAGACGCCATGACCCAGCTGGAGAATGATGTGCCAGTAACAAGCCAACTGACAACTACTAGAGCCTCACTACCCTCACAAACTGACCCAGTTTGGTAGTGGTGGCCATAGGGCCACTAGGTCTGGTGCTAGCTGACTAGTAGCATCCACCAAACAGTTTAACCAGATTTTTCATGGGGAGACATTGAGAGGCAGGAAAGGAGGGAAAGCTGAAAAGAAGGGAGCAAATAAAGGTAGGGGGGCTGTCAAAAGCAAAGGAAGAAGAAAGGAAGGGGAAAGGCCGAAGGAGTAGCCAGGGAATTGAAAGAGGAAATAGCAGGGGAGGGAGATAGAATGGAAAATGGGATGCTCCCCAAAAGTTGTCATTGGACTCATTGAAACAATCATGGAGATGACACCAGACGACAAGAGGGGCCCATATACTTGACATTTGGCAAGACTGACCTCTGGGCTATTGTGACACAACACTCCCAGGATAGCAAAGCACTTGTTGCCTTGGAAACACTGCAAGCTTTAGTGAGTGCCAATCTCAGGGGCACCCAGACAATGAGGAGCCATCAAGCTGAAGAGATGGCTCTAGGTAGTTGATGTCACATAGGCCGCCCCCATAAACAGCTGGCGCCTCTGCCTTGATAGCAATCTCAGCCTCTTACAGGCAAAAATGGATGGAGAGGCCCTTGAAATTACTGGCGAGGGGAGACCAGATGGGTGGTGGGGAGGGGCCCTTTTCTATGACCTTCTGTAAGCTTTTCTGACATCACAGTCCCAGCTCAGCCATGTTACCAGGGTGGGGGCAGTGGCAGCTTCAGTGGAGGGCAGCCTGAGGGGCATGCTGGCAAGGAGGAGAAGGAGAGAGGGGAGGACTCGGTTCTTGTGGGTTGCTTTGATCATTATGGCACAGCCGGAACTTTGGAACTCTCTCTTATGAGAGATTTGTCAGTGACGGGACAACTTCTAGAGCCTCAGTTCCCTCGGAAAATGGCCCAGCATGGCAGTACAGTAGACACCACAGCAGTGGGACTGGCCCTGGGCTGGCAGCCAGCCCATAGCTTAGCCAGGCTTTTCATGGGGAGACACTGAGCGGCAGGATAGGAGGGGGAGCTGAAAAGGGGAGCAAACAAAGGTAGGAGGGCTGTTGAAAGCACAGGAAGAAGAAAGGAATGGGAAAGGCTGAAGGAGTAGCCAAGGAAGGGAAAGCGGAGATAGAAGGGGAGGGAGATACAATAAAAAAGAGGATGCTCCCCAAGAGTTCTCATTGAACCCACTGAAAATGAATCATAGAGGCAACAGCTGCTGAGGAGAGGGGCCCATATACTTGACATTTGGCAACACTGACCTCTGGACTATTGTGACATGACAATACCAGCACAGCAAAGCACTTGTTGCCTTGGAAACACTGCAAGCTTTAGTGAGTGCCAATCTCAGGGGCACCCAGACAATGAGGAGCCATCAAGCTGGAGAGATGGCTGTAGGTAGTTGATGTCACATGGACCGCCCCTTATGCCTTGGTAGGGCACAACTCAAAGGGCTGAGTTCTCCGAGAGGCCCTTAAGTCCTGACCCTCTGTGTCTCCCCCAGAGAGAGGCACGCAGGCAGTTCAAGGCCGACAACATAAGAGCAGAGTCCGTGCAGAGAGGAGGGCGATGCTGTGGATGGCAGAGGATCAATAAGGCAAGTTCTCCTGCGAAAGCGGAGGACTTGTAGTGTAAGCGGCAGTGATGACATGCGGCTTGAAGCCTGGCGGAGTACCACGGCCTGAAGCTCCTGATGAGTGATCTGACGGAAGCTGATGGAAGTTGGCTAGCGGAAGCGGGTGGATATTCGTGGATGGAAGCTGGGGAGTGTTTGTGTATGGATGGGTCTGGACGGAGAGTGCGAGTGTGAGTGAATGTGGAGCCCGATCCATTAAGCTGGGCGGTGCTCGCTGAGGGTCTGTGTATGGAAGGGAGTGCATGTGATGGGCTGAGTGTGGTGTGAATGGGGGTGTCCCGTGGAGGCATGCGCCCTGCGCTGTCGACATGATCACTGGCATGTACGATTGATGGACGAATGAAGATGGATGAATGGAACTGGCGGCTATTAATGGATTGAAGCTAGTGGATGTGGGCAGACGGAAGTCGGTGGATGTTAGTGTAACGAAGGGGTGGAAGAGACCTGGAGGATGCCGGTGGATGGAGGTGCATGAGCTGCCTGCTTACCACAGTTTTTTCCCCCTTATAGGGTCGTCTCAGGGTGGAGTTTTGGTGAGGTGAGCCCGCAAGCCACCAAGATGGCCGTGATGCTTAAGCCAGGTGAGCCAAGTTCCCCAACTCCTTTCCCTTGTTTCTTTTTTGTCCTGGTCCCCATTTTGCTCTCCCCCAAGCATCCTTGATAGCAAGTAACTAAGGTGGTTATGGTGGGAATTTCCTATGTGATTTTCAGTGCTTCACTGTAATTCTGTTTTTCTAAATCAGGAGCCAGAAAACAGAGGCTGTCCTTGAGCACTTTAAGCAGCTGGCGCCTCTGCCTTGCTATCAATCTCAGCCTCTTACAGGCAAAAATGGATGGAGAGGCCCTTGAAATTACTGGCGAGGGGAGACCAGATGGGTGGTGGGGAGGGGCCCTTTTCTATGACCTTCTGTAAGCTTTTCTGACATCACAGTCCCAGCTCAGCCAAGTCCCCTTGTTACCAGGGTGGGGGCAGTAGCAGCTTCAGTGGAGGGCAGCCTGAGGGGCATGCCGGGAAGGAGGAGGAGAGAGGGGAGGACTCGGTTCTTGTGGGTTGCTTTGATCATTATGGCACAGCTGGATCTTTGGAACTCTCTGTGATGAGAGATTTGCCAGTGACGGGACAACTTCTAGAGCCTCAATTCCCTCCGAACATGGCCCAGCATGGCAGTACAGTAGACACCACACCAGTGGGACTGCCCCTGGGCTGCCAGCCAGCCCATAGCTTAGCCAGGCTTTTCATGGGGAGACACTGAGCGGCAGGATAGGAGGGAAAGCTGAAAAGAGGGGAGCAAGCAGAGGGAGGAGGGCTGTTGAAAGCAAAGGAAGAAGAAAGGAATGGAAAAGGCGGAAGGAGTAGCCAAGGAAGGGAAAGCGGAGATAGAAGGGGAGGGAAATACAATAGAAAAGGGAGATACAATCGAAAAGGGAGATACAATAGAAAAGAGAACTCCCCAGAGTTCTCATTTAACCCATTGAAAATGAATCATAGAGGCAACAGCTGCTGAGGAGAGGGGCCCATGTACTTGACATTTGGCAACACTGACCTCTGGACTATTGTGACATGACAATACCAGCACAGCAAAGCACTTGTTGCCTTGGAAACACTGCAAGCTTTAGTGAGTGCCAATCTCAGGGGCACCCAGACAATGAGGAGCCATCAAGCTGGAGAGATGGCTGTAGGTAGTTGCTGTCACATGGACCGCCCCTTATGCCTTGGCAGGGCACAACCCAAAGGGCTGAGTTCTCGGAGAGGCCCTTAAGTCCTGACCCTCTGTGTCTCCCCCAGAGAGAGGCACGCAGGAAATTCAAGGCCGACAACAGAAGAGCAGTGTCCGTGCAGAGAGGAGGGCGATGCTGTGGATGGCAGAGGATCAATAAGGCAAGTTCTCCTGCGAAAGCGGAGGACTTGTAGTGTAAGCGGCAGTGATGACATGCGGCTTGAAGCCTGGCGGAGTACCACGGCCTGAAGCTCCTGATGAGTGATCTGACGGAAGCTGATGGAAGTTGGCTAGCGGAAGCGGGTGGATATTCGTGGATGGAAGCTGGGGAGTGTTTGTGTATGGATGGGTCTGGACGGAGAGTGAGAGTGTGAGTGAATGTGGAGCCCGATCCATTAAGCTGGGCGGTGCTCGCTGAGGGTCTGTGTATGGAAGGGAGTGCATGTGATGGGCTGAGTGTGGTGTGAATGGGGGTGTCCCGTGGAGGCATGCGCCCTGCGCTGTCGACATGATCACTGGCGTGTACGGTTGATGGACGAATGAAGATGGATGAATGGAACTGGCGGCTATTAATGGATTGAAGCTAGTGGATGTGGGCAGACGGAAGTCGGTGGATGTTAGTGTAACGAAGGGGTGGAAGAGACCTGGAGGATGCCGGTGGATGGAGGTGCATGAGCTGCCTGCTTACCACAGTTTTTCCCCCCTTATAGGGTCATCTCAGGGGGGACTTTTGGTGAGGTGAGCCCGCAAGCCACCAAGATGGCGGTGATGCTTAAGCCAGGTGAGCCAAGTTCCCCAACTCCTTTCCCTTGTTTCTTTTTTGTCCTGGTCCCCATTTTGCTCTCCCCCAAGCATCCTTGATAGCAAGTAACTAAGGTGGTTATGGTGGGAATTTCCTATGTGATTTTCAGTGCTTCACTGTAATTCTGTTTTTCTAAATCAGGAGCCAGAAAACAGAGGCTGTCCTTGAGCACTTTAAGCAGCTGGCGCCTCTGCCTTGCTATCAATCTCAGCCTCTTACAGGCAAAAATGGATGGAGAGGCCCTTGAAATTACTGGCGAGGGGAGACCAGATGGGTGGTGGGGAGGGGCCCTTTTCTATGACCTTCTGTAAGCTTTTCTGACATCACAGTCCCAGCTCAGCCAAGTCCCCTTGTTACCAGGGTGGGGGCAGTAGCAGCTTCAGTGGAGGGCAGCCTGAGGGGCATGCCGGGAAGGAGGAGGAGAGAGGGGAGGACTCGGTTCTTGTGGGTTGCTTTGATCATTATGGCACAGCTGGATCTTTGGAACTCTCTGTGATGAGAGATTTGCCAGTGACGGGACAACTTCTAGAGCCTCAATTCCCTCCGAACATGGCCCAGCATGGCAGTACAGTAGACACCACACCAGTGGGACTGCCCCTGGGCTGCCAGCCAGCCCATAGCTTAGCCAGGCTTTTCATGGGGAGACACTGAGCGGCAGGATAGGAGGGAAAGCTGAAAAGAGGGGAGCAAGCAGAGGGAGGAGGGCTGTTGAAAGCAAAGGAAGAAGAAAGGAATGGAAAAGGCGGAAGGAGTAGCCAAGGAAGGGAAAGCAGAGATAGAAGGGGAGGGAAATACAATAGAAAAGGGAGATACAATCGAAAAGGGAGATACAATAGAAAAGAGAACTCCCCAGAGTTCTCATTTAACCCATTGAAAATGAATCATAGAGGCAACAGCTGCTGAGGAGAGGGGCCCATGTACTTGACATTTGGCAACACTGGCCTCTGGACTATTGTGACATGACAATACCAGCACAGCAAAGCACTTGTTGCCTTGGAAACACTGCAAGCTTTAGTGAGTGCCAATCTCAGGGGCACCCAGACAATGAGGAGCCATCAAGCTGGAGAGATGGCTGTAGGTAGTTGATGTCACATGGACCGCCCCTTATGCCTTGGCAGGGCACAACCCAAAGGGCTGAGTTCTCGGAGAGGCCCTTAAGTCCTGACCCTCTGTGTCTCCCCCAGAGAGAGGCACGCAGGAAATTCAAGGCCGACAACAGAAGAGCAGTGTCCGTGCAGAGAGGAGGGCGATGCTGTGGATGGCAGAGGATCAATAAGGCAAGTTCTCCTGCGAAAGCGGAGGACTTGTAGTGTAAGCGGCAGTGATGACATGCGGCTTGAAGCCTGGCGGAGTACCACGGCCTGAAGCTCCTGATGAGTGATCTGACGGAAGCTGATGGAAGTTGGCTAGCGGAAGCGGGTGGATATTCGTGGATGGAAGCTGGGGAGTGTTTGTGTATGGATGGGTCTGGACGGAGAGTGAGAGTGTGAGTGAATGTGGAGCCCGATCCATTAAGCTGGGCGGTGCTCGCTGAGGGTCTGTGTATGGAAGGGAGTGCATGTGATGGGCTGAGTGTGGTGAATGGGGGTGTCCCGTGGAGGCATGCGCCCTGCGCTGTCGACATGATCACTGGCGTGTACGGTTGATGGACGAATGAAGATGGATGAATGGAACTGGCGGCTATTAATGGATTGAAGCTAGTGGATGTGGGCAGACGGAAGTCGGTGGATGTTAGTGTAACGAAGGGGTGGAAGAGACCTGGAGGATGCCGGTGGATGGAGGTGCATGAGCTGCCTGCTTACCACAGTTTTTCCCCCCTTATAGGGTCATCTCAGGGGGGAGTTTTGGTGAGGTGAGCCCGCAAGCCACCAAGATGGCGGTGATGCTTATGCCAGGTGAGCCAAGTTCCCCAACTCCTTTCCCTTGTTTCTTTTTTGTCCTGGTCCCCATTTTGCTCTTCCCCAAGCATCCTTGATAGCAAGTAACTAAGGTGGTTATGGTGGGAATTTCCTATGTGATTTTCAGTGCTTCACTGTAATTCTGTTTTTCTAAATCAGGAGCCAGAAAACGGAGGCTGTCCTTGAGCACTTTAAGCAGCTGGCGCCTCTGCCTTGCTATCAATCTCAGCCTCTTACAGGCAAAAATGGATGGAGAGGCCCTTGAAATTACTGGCGAGGGGAGACCAGATGGGTGGTGGGGAGGGGCCCTTTTCTATGACCTTCTGTAAGCTTTTCTGACATCACAGTCCCAGCTCAGCCAAGTGCCCTTGTTACCAGGGTGGGGGCAGTAGCAGCTTCAGTGGAGGACAGCCTGAGGGGCATGCCGGGAAGGAGGAGGAGAGAGGGGAGGACTCGGTTCTTGTGGGTTGCTTTGATCATTATGGCACAGCTGGATCTTTGGAACTCTCTGTGATGAGAGATTTGCCAGTGACGGGACAACTTCTAGAGCCTCAATTCCCTCCGAACATGGCCCAGCATGGCAGTACAGTAGACACCACAGCAGTGGGACTGCCCCTGGGCTGCCAGCCAGCCCATAGCTTAGCCAGGCTTTTCATGGGGAGACACTGAGCGGCAGGATAGGAGGGGAAGCTGAAAAGAGAGGAGCAAACAAAGGGAAGAGGGCTGTTGAAAGCACAGGAAGAAGAAAGGAAAGGGAAAGGCTGAAGGAGTAGCCAAGGAAGGGAAAGCGGAGATAGAAGGGGAGGGAGATACAATCGAAAAGGGAGATACAATAGAAAAGAGAACTCCCCAGAGTTCTCATTTAACCCATTGAAAATGAATCATAGAGGCAACAGCTGCTGAGGAGAGGGGCCCATGTACTTGACATTTGGCAACACTGACCTCTGGACTATTGTGACATGACAATACCAGCACAGCAAAGCACTTGTTGCCTTGGAAACACTGCAAGCTTTAGTGAGTGCCAATCTCAGGGGCACCCAGACAATGAGGAGCCATCAAGCTGGAGAGATGGCTGTAGGTAGTTGCTGTCACATGGACCGCCCCTTATGCCTTGGCAGGGCACAACCCAAAGGGCTGAGTTCTCGGAGAGGCCCTTAAGTCCTGACCCTCTGTGTCTCCCCCAGAGAGAGGCACGCAGGAAATTCAAGGCCGACAACAGAAGAGCAGTGTCCGTGCAGAGAGGAGGGCGATGCTGTGGATGGCAGAGGATCAATAAGGCAAGTTCTCCTGCGAAAGCGGAGGACTTGTAGTGTAAGCGGCAGTGATGACATGCGGCTTGAAGCCTGGCGGAGTACCACGGCCTGAAGCTCCTGATGAGTGATCTGACGGAAGCTGATGGAAGTTGGCTAGCGGAAGCGGGTGGATATTCGTGGATGGAAGCTGGGGAGTGTTTGTGTATGGATGGGTCTGGACGGAGAGTGAGAGTGTGAGTGAATGAGGAGCCCGATCCATTAAGCTGGGCGGTGCTCGCTGAGGGTCTGTGTATGGAAGGGAGTGCATGTGATGGGCTGAGTGTGGTGTGAATGGGGGTGTCCCGTGGAGGCATGCGCCCTGCGCTGTCGACATGATCACTGGCGTGTACGGTTGATGGACGAATGAAGATGGATGAATGGAACTGGCGGCTATTAATGGATTGAAGCTAGTGGATGTGGGCAGACGGAAGTCGGTGGATGTTAGTGTAACGAAGGGGTGGAAGAGACCTGGAGGATGCCGGTGGATGGAGGTGCATGAGCTGCCTGCTTACCACAGTTTTTTCCCCCTTATAGGGTCGTCTCAGGGGGGACTTTTGGTGAGGTGAGCCCGCAAGCCACCAAGATGGCGGTGATGCTTAAGCCAGGTGAGCCAAGTTCCCCAACTCCTTCCCCTCCTGGGCCCCATTTTGCTCTTCCCCAAGCATCCTTGACACCAGGCAGCCTTCTTATTTTCATGTGATAGTTTTAGTCCCCCCCCCCCATCCCCGTGAGTTTGCAAAGATCAAAACAGGGCCCATGTTTGGAAGGCCTCCGTGCTCATTTCATTGCCCAAGCCTATTCCGTGTTTCCGAGGGCTCCATTCCCAAAGCAGGATGTTTCTGTGGAATAGCTTCTAAGCCGTCCATTGAGAAATCAGAAGTGTGTTTTCTTCCCATGGGGAACGGGATGTTAGATCAACCCAGTTTGCCCTAAGCTATGTCGTGACAAGCAGTTGACCTAAATCAGGAGCCAGAAAACAGAGGCTGTCCTTGAGAAATCTCAGCCTCTTACAGGCAAAAATGGATGGAGAGGCCCTTGAAATTACTGGCGAGGGGAGACCCGATGGGAGATGGGGAGGGGCCCTTTTCTATGACCTTCTGTAAGCTTTTATGACATCACAGTCCCAGCTCAGCCAAGTGCCCTTGTTACCAGGGTGGGGGCAGTGGCAGCTTCAGTGGAGGGCAGCCTGAGGGGCATGCCGGCAAGGAGGAGAAGGAGAGAGGGGAGGACTCGGTTCTTGTGGGTTGTTTTGATCATTATGGCACAGCCGGATCTTTGGAACTCTCTGTGATGAGAGATTTGCCAGTGACAGGACAACTTCTAGAGCCTCAATTCCCTCCGAAAATGGCCCAGCATGGCAGTACAGTAGACACCACAGCAGTGGGACTGCCCCTAGGCTGGCAGCCAGCCCATAGCTTAGCCAGGCTTTTCATGGGGAGACACTGAGCGGCAGGATAGGAGGGAGAGCTGAAAAGGGGAGCAAACAAAGGGAGGAGGGCTGTTGAAAGCAAAGGAAGAAGAAAGGAATGGGCAAGGCTGAAGGAGTAGCCAAGAAAGGGAAAGCGGAGATAGAAGGGGAGGGAGATACAATAGAAAAGGGAGATACAATTAAAAAGCGGATGCTCCCCAAGATTTCTCATTGAACCCACTGAAAATGAATCATAGAGGCAACAGCTGCTGAGGAGAGGGGCCATATACTTGACATTTGGCAACACTGACCTCTGGACTATTGTGACATGACAATACCAGCACAGCAAAGTACTTGTTGCCTTGGAAACACTGCAAGCTTTAGTGAGTGCCAATCTCAGGGGCACCCAGACAACGAGGAGCCATCAAGCTGGAGAGATGGCTCTAGGTAGTTGATGTCACATAGACCGCCACTTATGCCTTGGTAGGGCCCAACCCAAAGGGCTGAGTTCTCCGAGAGGCCCTTAAGTCCTGTCCCTCTGTGTCTCCCCCAGAGAGAGGCACGCAGGCAATTCAAGGCCGACAGCAGAAGAGCAGCGTCCGTGCAGAGAGGAGGGCGATGCTGTGGATGGCAGAGGATCAATAAGGCAAGTTCTCCTGCGAAAGCGGAGGACTTGTAGTGTAAGCGGCAGTGATGACATGCGGCTTGAAGCCTGGCGGAGTACCACGGCCTGAAGCTCCTGATGAGTGATCTGACGGAAGCTGATGGAAGTTGGCTAGCGGAAGCGGGTGGATATTCGTGGATGGAAGCTGGGGAGTGTTTGTGTATGGATGGTTCTGGACGGAGAGTGAGAGTGTGAGTGAATGAGGAGCCCGATCCATTAAGCTGGGCGGTGCTCGCTGAGGGTCTGTGTATGGAAGGGAGTGCATGTGATGGGCTGAGTGTGGTGTGAATGGGGGTGTCCCGTGGAGGCATGCGCCCTGCGCTGTCGACATGATCACTGGTGTGTACGGTTGATGGATGAATGAAGATGGATGAATGGAACTGGCGGCTATTAATGGATCGAAGCTAGTGGATGTGGGTAGACGGAAGTCGGTGGATGTTAGTGTAACGAAGGGGTGGAAGAGACCTGGAGGATGCCGGTGGATGGAGGTGCATGAGCTGCCTGCTTACCACAGTTTTTTCCCCCTTATAGGGTCGTCTCAGGGGGGACTTTTGGTGAGGTGAGCCCGCAAGCCACCAAGATGGCGTTGATGCTTAAGCCAGGTGAGCCAAGTTCCCCAACTCCTTCCCCTCCTGGGCCCCATTTTGCTCTTCCCCAAGCATCCTTGACACCAGGCAGCCTTCTTATTTTCATGTGATATTTTTAGCCCCCCCCCCATGAAGGAGGGGCTATTGTGACATGACAATACCAGCACAGCAAAGCTCTTGTTGCTTTGGAGATCCTGCAAGCTTGTGAGATGCAGTTGAACTAGGATCAAGGGTCTGAAAACAGAGGCTGTCCTTGAGCACTTTAAACAGCTGGCACCTCTGCTTTGATATCAATTTCAGTATCTTATAGGCAAAAATGGATGGAGAGGACCTTGAAGCACAGACTATAAATATAGAATACGATGCCATAAATACAATAAATATAAAAATGGAGTCATAAGTACAAAGATCGTGCCATATCTGTGAGCTTCATTAATAAGTCCAAAGTCATAGTCCAAGAATTGCTGTAATGTCATAAATCTTGTTGTTTCTTTTTTATTTCCTTTGTAGAGGAAGGAAGACTGGTCCTGCGGCTCTGCTCTTTGAGGAGCCGGCCTTCTCCTTCGTTTCAAGGACTTTTTAAAGAATACGCCCTGCAGACTGTATTCATCCAAAGCTACAAAATATTCAAAGCAAAAATAAAAATTGTAACCTCTGTCATTCAGTACTGCAATGTTAATAAAATTCTAAGCTTTTAAATGGACTTGTATGTATTCCTTAGTACAGTTTCTTCACAAAAAATCTCCACAAAGACCACCTGCATAACACCTCTCCGCCTTCAATGTGACTGGGTTTTGAACGAATGAAACTTCTTGAAGGCATACTAACTTCTGAGGAAACAATTCTCAGTGTTTTTACTGGACAGGGCAAAGATATTCATTTAAAGATTTCATTATGCCTATAGTTGTAACTCATTCGGAATACGCTTACAGATCAGACAATAGATTAACATTCCTCTTGTAGAAGTTATAAATAACAGGACAAATCTATATGAGCATTCAAACCAGGTGGGGCAAGGGTGTGAAGTTGAAACGTCCAGTATGCCTCTTTCTATAGGGACTCCTTTCATAGTACTTTTGTACTAGCATTTCCTGTTTTGGCTACGTAAAGAACTGAGAATCTAAACTCATTCTTATCCCTATGATGCTTCAAGAAGTGAGAAACAAGTAGAACTTCACTGACCTTACGGGAAAGATGTTCCAAAATTCTCTGCCTCATGGTATGGGTGGTGCTTTCAATGTATAGTAATTTACATGTATATTCAATGATGTAGACTGCAGCGTAGGTGCTGCTGGGTAAAAAAGATTTTAGGCTAATCCTCCTCTTGCAGTTCGTTGCATACAACTCCCTTCTTCAACTAAGGGACAAATTTTACTGTGCCCGCAGCAATAATGACTTGTGGGGCTGTTCTGTGGCCCTGAAGTATCCTTAAATTCAGATGCTACAAGGATGTTCCTGATGCTCCTAGTCTTCCTGAATCCGGTAGAAGAGGGAATGCTGTAGCCTGGGATATCTGATATAAGAGGCTGGTGCTTCTGCACAACCTTTCTGATTTTGTCAGACAAAGGAGAGAATTCCCATCGCTCAATGCACACAATGTTCCTGCTTCTCACCTTAGGGGCAAATAAAATATTGTCTAGCCCAATCTCTAGCCCTTTCCAATATATGGCTGGGATACCCCCTTCTCAAAAAATCTTGAGCTAAAGACTGACTATGTAACAAATAGTTGGCCAGTGAAATGAAGTTTCTTTTAATCCTTAAAAGCTGGCTTTAGGGGATATTGTGCCTCAAATGCACTGCATGGAAAGATGCGAAATGTAAGAATTTTTATATGTACTGTGTAGAAGAAGGCACTTCTGATAATCTATCTTGAAAACCCTGAACCAGAACATTGGTCCAGCAACATCAGCCTGTGAGCAGCTCTCTTGGGTTTCTGGTAAAGTTCTTCCTCATCAGCTACTATCAGGTCCTTTTAAACCGGAGATGCCAGGGATTGGACCTGGGGCCTTCTGCATGCCAAGTAGATGTTCTACCAGTGAGCCAAAGCCCCTCCACTTCCTGCTACACCCCACAGTGATCTCTGAAATGCTGCTCCTGGGAAACTGGGGACTAACCACTCCCCATGCAGAAAAGCATGAAAGGGGAGCAGGAGGTCTGCAGGAGGAAGGGTGTGTGTGTGATGATACATTTCAAATGATCATCCAACCCATGATTTGCATGCAGAAGGTCCAACATTCAGTCCATGGTATCTCCCGTGAAAAGGAACTCAGATGTTGGGAAAGACCTTTCTGATACCCTGGAGAGCCAATACAGATGGTTAGAGCCTTGAAAAACATTGAGTCCAAGTGGATTTCCTGATATTTGGTAAGGTTTTGCATTCTGGGTGCAACTTTCCCCCTGAATGGATTCTCTGGCCTATCGCCTGGTTGGTGCTCCAGCAGAATCTTTTGCCACTGTTAAGACACTCATACGGCTTCACTCCTGTGTGGATTGTCTGATGCACAATGTGTTCGAATGAAAAGAATAGGAGGTCAAAGCTGCAAACAGATTTAGGTTGATTTCAGATGGTTGCAGATTTAAAAACAAATGTGAGGAAGGTGACATTATGGAATACTCTCTCTATGGACCAGTTGGTTCCGGTTTTGCTAGATGCCAGACAAAGATAATTTTATTCTTCCAAGCTTTTAACTGATGGTGTATTACTTATTTCATCACTGATTTGTCTTCCTTTTTTTAAAAAAAAACCCTTACATTAGTGCTGTTTTACCGCAATTTTTAATTTTAATAGATAGCTTTTTACTTTTGCTGTTAGCCAGCTTGGAGACTCATACTGAAAGGAAGCATTTAAAAATATCTAAATATGTATCTTTAAAATGAATAAACAAACATGAAGAATTGAATCTTTCTATTTGGTTACAAATATATTTAGAACCAAAGCACATCAAAAATGATGGGAAGTCAATATTTATTTATTTACTCTTATTTACTTCGTCTCTACCCAGCTTTTTCACTACTGGGAACCCAGAATGGCTTACATTACAGAGCCTCACCTCCTTTTTATCCTCACAATAACCCTATCAGGTAGATTAGGGTGAGAATGTGTTACTGGCCCAAGGTCACCCAGCAAACTTCCATCGCAGAGTGAGGATTCAAATCTGTGCCTCCCAGGATCTGCCTCTCAGATCCTAGTCTAAAATTCTGATCAATATACCACACTGGCTCCAGTCAAGTGGACAGATGATGATGATCAGAGCTTTTTTTCTGGGTAAAGCGGGGGTGGAACTCAGTGGGTTGCCCTCAGAGAAAATGGTCACATGGCTGGTGGCCCCGCCCCCTGATCTCCAGACAGAGGGGAGTTGAGATTGCCCTCCGCGCCGCTCAGCGGCGCAGAGGGCAACCTCAACTCCCCTCTGTCTGGAGATCAGGGGGCGGGGCCACCAGCCATGTGACCATTTTTAAGAGGTTCCGGAACTCCGTTCCCCTGCATTCCCCCTGGAAAAAAGCCCTGATGATGATGATGATGATGACGACCCTGTGAGGTGGGTGGGGCTGAGAGAGCTCCAGAGAAGGTCCCAAGGTCACCCAGCTGGCTTCAAGTGGAGGAGTGGGGAATCAAACCCAGGTCACCAGATTAGAGTCCCGCACTCTTAACTGCTACACCAGATGGGCCTCCGCCGTCACCCCCTGCAATGTCAGTCCTTGGTGCCTGAATATTAAACAATTTTTAGATGGCCACAACAAGGTTCTCCCTCCTTCCCCAAGCCTCCTCCAAGGAGGAAAGAGAGAAACCAAGCTCTTGGAGACATCTGCAGGAAGTCGCCAAGTTGACCTTGATAAGACACCATTTTAGAGATGCTGCCTTTTTTGTCCTGGCCCTGTTACTTTAGGCCAACGTAGAAAAAATACCACCACAATAAGACTAAATTTCCAAATATTTTTAGTAGTAGTCTACAATTCCATATTATTTATAATTGTTATTCTCACAAAGATACACAATTCTTACAGGAATAGTACAACCCTCCAAAAATACATACAAGGATTGCTGGTGTCTCTTGTTTACATTTTATATTTATATTAGATTTTGGAAAGTCTAGTAGGTGCTATCACAAAATGGCTACCACAGGGTACAAGACCAAGCACAAATGGCTGCTACAGAGCAAAATGTTGGGAGATTTCAGGACAAAATGTTTGGGTAAGCTTTGGGGTTTAGAAGTGCACAGTCCCACTTCTCAGAACATTTGCCAAGGGCAAGGGGAAGGGCCTTCCCAGGCTGCCTTGAATCTTTCCTCACAACCCATCCAGGAAGATCCAGGGGTGATAAACCTAGCTACCACCAATGCTGGCAATGCTGGAGCTGACAGAAACGTACTTTAGAAAGGCTTTACGCTGTCACTAGCCGTGACCACTTGTGGTACAAATTAACTTCAAGTTTCCCTCATTACAGAGCCTATGTGGTGTAGGACAGAAAAACATTATAAGCGTCCACAGTTAGTAGTATGGTCCTAGAAATTAGATTCAGTACCTTTGAAGACGTTAAAATTAATAACAGGCATTCTTAGTGGCATCAAAAAACAGAGAGGAAACATTGCAGTCCAGAAACATGCCTCTGGCAACCATGTATGCCCACTGGCAAACTAGACACTGAATAGTTCAATGCAACAATGGGATCCGGCCCGGGAGCACTTGCATTTCCTCTCACCTTTATCATTGCATTGCCCGTTCACTTCCCTCTCTCCTCCTCAGCATGGTAAGGAGGAGGAAAAGTGGGTGCACAAGGGGAGGCGAGCCAGAAATGGTGGCTCCCGTTTCCCCTTATGTTCCTCTGTTCCTGGTAGCCACCACCACATTTTCATGAGCCATTTGAGGTTACTAGGGCAACTCAAAATGCTACCTAATGCAGTTGAGACATTCTTTTTGATTTTTTATATGGCTTTGTTCCCCAAAGATTTTTCTGCAAGCCAGGAGATTCCCATAGAGCCCTCGGGAGCCACATGTAGCTCATGCCAGCTGTGGATCTTCTGACCACTCAACCTATGTTTCAGGAAAGTGAGAATGGGTTGACAGCAGGGCTTTTTTTCAGCTGGAATGCGGGGGAACAGAGTTCCGGAACAGCTTGAAAATGGTCACAGGGCTGGTCGCCCCACCCCCGATCTCCAGACAGAGGGGAGTTTAGATTGACCTCCGTGCTGCTCGCAGAGGGCAATCTAAACGCCCCTCTGTCTGGACATCAGGGGGCGGGGCCACCAGCCATGTGACCATTTTCTCCGAGGGCAACTCACTGAGTTCCACCACCTCTTTCCCCAGAAGAAAAGCCCTGGTTGACAGTTTCTACCTTGAAACAGCCACTGCCAGAGGAATGAGAAAGAGCTGAGTTCCACAGCTCATATATGTGACCGGGCCCATTTTGCAGACTGCACTTTCAGCATAGGGGCCAGGCCACAGCTAATAGGGTTTGGGTCTTTTTTTCCTGAAAGTTAGATTTTTTTTCTTTTCTTCATTAAACATTCTTTTGTATTCATGTCAGGCCTCAGAATAATGACATAGCATTTTGGCAGGAAAATGCAAACCAGTAGGGCAGCACCGGAGGCCAAGATAGAGAAGATCTGCATGGCTACCATGTATTTCCCCTTGGTGCTCAGGTAGGTGGGAACGAAGGAGACCCACACACTGCAAAACACCAGCATGCTGAAGGTGATGAACTTGGCCTCATTGAATGCCCCAGGCAGTTTTCTGGCTAGGAAAGCTACAATGAAAGAAATGGCAGCCAGGAAGGCCATGTAGCCAACGGCACAGTAAAACATGGAGACCGACCCTTCATTGCATTGCAGAATGATATGTTCAGCCTGGGAGTGCATGTCTAGTTCTGGGAAAGGAGGCGAAAGCCCCATCCAAACAATGCAGACCCCAAACTGAATACAGGAACACAAAAAGACAATGATGTTTGCCATATTCTTCCCCAGCCGTCTCCTGTTCCTGTTCCCTGGCTTTGTGGCCCTGAAGGCCAGCACCACAGTGATTGTTTTGGCAAACACAGACGAGACAGCCACCGAAAAGATGATGCTGAAGACTGTTTGGCGGAGAAGGCAGGTCATCTTCCTGGGCTGACCAATGAACAGGAAGGTGGACAAAAAGGAAAAGACGAGGGAGAGGAGGAGGACGTAGGTGAGGTCTTGGTTGTTGGCTTTGACTATGGGAGTGTCGAGGTATTTAATGAAGATTCCTAAAACAAACCCTGTGCTTAGGGAAAGTAACAGGGCAAAGAAAGCCAAGGCAATCCCGAGAGGTTCTTCATAGGACAGGAAGACTATCACCTTGGGAAGACATTGGTCTCGCTCTTGGTTTGCATACTGGTCTTCAGGGCACACATCACAATGATCAGCATCTGGGGAAAAATGTATTTCATAAGAACAGCCTGTCTGATCAGAGCAGTGGCCCATCCAGTCCAGTGTGCACTCTCACACAGTGGCCAAACAGTTACTCTAGAGGGCCAACAACTGGGCAGAGAGGCTGAGGGCTTCCCTGATGTTGCCTCCTGGCGCTGGATTTCAGAGGTTGACTGCCTGTGAATGTGGAGGCTCTCTTCAGTCACCACGAGTATTAACTAATCAATGGACTTCTCCTCCATGGATCTTGTCTTTCAGTATCGGAAGCTCCATGTATTATACTTCTTACGGGTAAATTCACTCGATATTTTTATTTATGTATTTATTGTAAGTGGGTTTATAGCCCACTTTTCCTACAACTGGAGCTAAGCAAGATTAATTCTAAATGCTAAGTTCAACGGCACAACAATATTTGCCTAACAATTCAGAGTCCGTTCAGAAAAGCCTGAGAAAATATCTCATTATTCCCATCAAAGAAAGACCCTTGCCACATACATCTTTATACACTGATTGAAAGAGGAAGATTTATGTGTTAAGTCTCAGGCTTCAGTTAATGTGTTCTGGAAGGCATAGCACCGAACTAACTTTTCATTAAAAAGCCATGTTTCTTACTTGTTTTAACTGCTCCCTCCCCTCCTGTTACACCATGGACCTGATTGGAAGCAAGGCGGCATGCACTGGAAATTTAGCGGCTTACCTCATTCTCCTCTTCTCACAACAACCCTGAGAGGTAGATTAGGTTGAGAAGGTGTGCCTGGTGCAAGGTCACCCAGTAAACTTCCGTGGCAGAGTCGGGAATCAAACATGGGTCAACTAGCTCCTAGTCTGACATTCTAACTACTGCACAATACTAAACGTTACTTCAAAACTTGAGTGTAAAACATCAATGTCAAGCTCTGGAACAAGATTCAGGATGCTAATCGCCATCCATAGGTGAGAGTAGAAGTGCAGTAGTGGTCCTTTGCAGGGACTCAGAGGGTCAGGTCGGACTCATTTGAGTTTGTTTGGAGGTATTTTCTGAAGCGCTGCCTTAAGATGTATTCACAGCTGAAGATTACATTAAATATCATTGCGGGCGGGGGCGGGGGAGGATCTGCATCTTGACATTCTGGATCTTGTAAATGTGACCACCCTCCAGCAACTTTTCATTTTCATACTTTCCACCCATTTTTCCTTCTAAGCCACTGACCTGCCTGTGTGGCTGTGGTCCCTTCCATGCACAGAGCACAGTCATAGCAGCAAACTGGCTGTCCTTCTGGCACCACCTTGTATTTTCCAGGCTGGCAGCTTTCAGTGCATGTTGAACACGGCTTTGTCTGGGGGGGGGGGCGGGAATCATAATAACATAAGAAGAGCGCTGCTGATTCAGAACAGTGGTCCATCTAGTCTAGCATCCTGTTTCGCACAGTGGCCAACCAGTAACTTTGTGGAGCCAGTAAACAGGCTATACGGCCAAGGCCTTCCTTTGATTTTGCCTTCCAACACTGGTATTCTAATCTAGAGCTCATCATCAAGTAAATGCATGAAATGGATCCCTTTATGATTCTGGAATATGAATCTTTATTCAGAAGACACCAAAAGAGAAGACAAGCCCTAACAGAGTTCTTCTCAATAGTTCTCCAGCCAGCTTACCCAGCCCAAAGTAAAACCTGGGCTGGAACTCAAGTTGCCAAGGCTGGGGGGGGGGGCTTGAATTGGGGGAAGGGGGAGAGTCATGGAGGGTTTGTACGGGAGGTGGGGCTTACCTTGTGCGTGCAGCATACTCACACTTTGGAGCAGTTCCTTGTTGTGCTGAGAATGACGTTATTCCTGGTGCAACAAGGAAGTGAAGGTCCTCGTGCGGGGCTGATTTGATAAAAATCAGCCCCCAGTCTAGTGCTGCATATACATAAATATACATATACCAAAGAACAGACAGCAAGGACTCACAGGGAGAGGAAATCCTATAGTCTCCTCTCCTAGCCTCTGCTTCCCTTCCTTTTGCTCTCACTCCTGCCTTCCCTTCACTCATCCCAGTCTCTGCTTCTTCCTCCTCACAAGGTCTCACTCACTCTATCTTCCTTGGTTTTTCCTCACCCAACCACCCTTCGGGTTTTTCGTTCTAATCTGTTCTCCCCACCCCAAGGGTTACCAGCTCTCTGTAGTCTGAAGATCAGTTGTAATTTTGGAAGATCTTCAGGCCCCACCTGGAGATTGGCAACTCTGCCCACCCAAGGCTTATGCCTTGGCTCTTTTAATAGGCTTTGCTTGTTTTTATTAGCATGTTATACCTATTTATTCTACGTTGTTGGATATTTTATTTACTTTATTTTGTCATGTGATTTGTTACTAAAAATTTTTCATTGTGTTGATTGGTTTGGTTTCTTGCTGTGACCTGTCACAAGTGGGTCTGGAGAGGTGGCATACAAATTTCCTGAATAAATATAAAAACATGCAGGCACATGCATGTACATACAGACATGGACAAACCTTGTAAACTGTGGGTCAAATGAAAGATTCTGTGACGTTTTTATGGAAAGCTCAAAAATACACACAGTGTACAGTGACAAATAATAATAGTAACAGTCACTTCACTAAGGACACCTATTGACCTAATTGTGGACTTGAATAGGAAATTTCATGGCTCACAGGTTACTTTTTCAATCACTATGTTTCTATAGATTGTAAAATACAAATCGATTTCCCACCTGGTTAAACCATTTGGGCCATACACAGGCCTCTTCATGAATGATCAGCTGTACAGCAGAAGAAGCCTGGGTCTCCAGCCTCCCCACTTTCATTCTCACAGCAGACTGGTTGGAGAAGATGACCAAGTTCACAATGTCATAGTTAGCCACCAGTTCCCCATCCTCATTGAAGTGCACTTCTTCCATGGTTGTACTGTTAAAGTGGACACCTCTTAGAAAAGGATGAAGCTGTCAAAGAGACAAAAGGCCCCAACGACTTCAACATGGGCAAACAAGCTGAATGTGGCAGTCCTGTCCTTCCAAGATTTTGTTCAGCTGTTTTTCTGATGCAATTTTGGTTTGGATCCCACAGGTGTCTTATGCAAGTTGGGGCATTTTCTTCCAGGATAGAGAGCTTTCCTTTGATGGAAGAAAGGGAAAGCTCTTCGTGGTGGCGGAAAGTGGGGTCCAACCCCTTTAGTCTAGGGGCTAGTGTTGATGATGCACAACAGTGTAATAAAAACATGCAGAAAATTCAATTCCTCATGCACAACCCCACAGGGTATGGTTAGATGTACCAGAAAAACAAAGCTTGGGAAATGGTGTAAGGGATTCAGGAAATGGGGTCGTGGATTTGCTGACCAACTTGATGGAATTATCCAAGGCGTTAAAAGACTAGCGGTCAGTTTACAAAGGGAACATATTTACTGGATGGAGAATGGAAACATGAGATGCAGCAGAAGACCTGTTCAGTGGATGGGTACTTTGAGGGTTTTTTAAAAAGCATTTCATTATTTAATTGCTTTGTTTTTCTTAATGTTAGATCTTCTCTTGCAGACCTGCCACAGTTCAGGCAGATGCCTGTTGTAGAAACAAGCTACTTTTGATTTTTTTGTTTGTTTACGTATTTTGTCGTCGTTAACCAATTTGGTTTTAGACCAACTGAATATACTAAACAGTTTTCATAAATCATATTACAATAATCCAAACATGGCTTGCAATCATAAGTGTGAGAACCTAAACAAAAAGGAATGATTGCCTGAAATAAAACTATCACTGCTTATTTCAGCTATAATTTCAGTGGACTCCCCTCTCTTACCTGCCATGGCTGTATATTTTGATCTTGTCCTTCTTCTTTGGCTGCCAACAAGTTCTTAGATGTGGATGATATCATCATATGGAAGGCATGTGCCACAACATAAATAGAGTTGTAAACATTGTAGATCTCAGCAGACATGTTTTCAGGCCAAGCTAAGGGATTGCCCTCCAAACCTTTCCTTTGTATGCATCTTCTCCAAGTCTTCCTTGAAAAAGGAAGGTTGGAAGTGAAGCAATCAAATACATCTGACCAAAAATGCTCCATTAGAGTATTATCTTGAATCAGGAAAAGATCTTGGGAAATGGACTTCTTGTTTGCTTGGATTTTAAAGGACAAAGCTCCATGGAACCACTGGATATCCCAGAATACAAAAGACATGCTTAAAGTGAAGCCCCACAGAGCTGTGGTGACCCAAAGCTTCCCTACAGGGATGCCCCTTTCCTCTTCCATTTGATTTAGCAAGAGTGGCAGCAAAAGCATTGAATTGGAGTCTCCATAATAAATGAGCACATTGGCTTTCCTCTGTGTAAGTTGTGCCAGGGAGGGGAGCCAGTATTCTTGGTACAGCATGGTGGTAAAGTCAGAATGTAGTTTTGGAATCCTCTGTGTGAAGGCCACACAAATATCACCCCCAGAGACCATCATCTTCATAGTTCTCACAAATCTATCGCCTCCATCATCATGTGGAGCAACGAGACCGACCCACGTCCAGCTGAAATGGAGGAGCAACTTGACTATCCCCATGTACTGTGGGGCTTCCTTTGGGCTCATCCAGTAGGAAGATGAGAACTGAGTTTTATCACTTAGAATATGGTTGACAAAGCCATACGTGAGCTAGTTTTTTAAAAAAGGAATTGATGTTTAGGGTCCAACACTAAATAAATGTTCAGGCATTGAAAATGTAAACCTGTATTCGTTTATTGACTCTATGCCCCGCCTTTCGCCCCAATGGGAACCCAAAGAGGTGTACACCATTCTCCTCTCCTCTAATTAATCCTCACAACAACTCTGCAAAGAAGGCTAGACTGAAGGAGAGTGACTAACCTGAGATCACCCAGAAAGCTTCTGTGGCAGAGTGGAGATTTGAACCTGGGTCTCCCAGATTCTAGTCCAACACGCTCTCCACCACACCACACTGGTTTCCTACCTTCATGACTCTCTCCTACATCTCCATTTCCTCTGGCCTCTGCACATCCCCAAATGTTAATCTGCTAAGGGTAATTTAGGGGGTGCAGGGTGGGCAAGGGAAGCCAATAAAATAGCTTCGCTGTACTTACTCTTAGCAGAAGTACTGAAGCAAATCCATTAAATCTAACTTACTTAGCAGCAAGCACATAAAAAAGGTTTTCTTTTGTCAAAAAGAGCAGAGAAATTGAGTTAATTCTGGTATAGGAATATATTTGTTTCTTAGATTTTTTTTAGTAAATCCACGAGTTCCTTCCGTGCCCCTGCACATTGTTGATGCTGCACCTTCATTTTTGTTTATCACAGATTTCTTGTTTGCTATTTTCAACTTTTAGTTTTTCTCCTATTTTCAAGTGAACAAAAAGAACTGTTTATTAGATACTTGTGGGAGCATGTGGGAGCAGAAGCTTGCCTCCAAATACTATATATCTTATTATTGAGCAAATAAAAATCACAGAATGGATACTTTCAAACTTTGGAACTACACCAAAGAGTATTATTCTCCCAAATGATTTTTTTTATCCAACCCTATCTCCCACAAAATTTCCAATTATTCATTAGGGGGCCTCCCAAAAAGAACAAAAAGCCCTCACCACAAACCTTCATCACACTAGATGAGCGTCGAGAGAAACTTAGTGTGAGATGATCTTTTAAGAGATCTTTGTCCCAGCTTCCCTGATGAGATGCCAACAGATAAGCTCAGAAATGAGAAAATGGTTACACAACTTCAGTGCTCCATGATCCCAGGGTCCCACTGCTCTCAATGTGCTTGCCCATATCCCTGTTGCTAACCGTACCTGAGGGAGTTTGTAAATGGCTAATATGGTTGCCATCTGGAAAAAGGCTTCAAAGTCCCCTCCTTGAATAACTGCCAATGGATTTTCCCGCCTTCCACACTTGAAGTTAGGAACCATCCAGTGCCCTGTAGATAGCAGGTCTATTATGGCCTCATAAGTCGTCCTTAAGCTGAAACAGTTTTCATAGATGCTGTAGCCCAGTGTTATATTGGGTAAGAGGTGGGGATTCGCATTGATCTCATCGATAGCAAGCAACAAGGCCAGGACCTGCTGGTAGTTCTTTTCCACAAGCCTGCAGAGAACATAGAATCATAGAATCCTAGAGTAGGAAGGGGCCTTACGGACCATCTAGCCCAACCCCCTGCCCAGCGCAGGAACAGCCTAAAGCATTCCTGACAAGTATTTGTCAAGCCACTCCTTGAAGACTGCCAATGAGGGGGAACCCACCACATCCCTAAGGCAGCCGATTCCACTGCTGAATTATTCTTGGCATGCTGCATAACAGCAAACACCAACCAACTGAAATACTAGATGACGCCTGCTTCTTCAGTGAAAGATACGGGTGGCATTACTCCATTGACAATTTGGAGGGCAAAATGATTTTATGTTCCTGGGTGAGATTAAAGGTCCATCTAGACCACTATTCTATTCCCAACATCTCCTGCCAGATTCTTCACAAAGAAGGGCAAGGCATGAAGGCAACATTCCCCTCCCCTTTATCTCCTGTGACAGGTATTCAAATGCAAGGTGCACATTCTTTTTTGTTTTTAATTTTAAAAATCCTTTTGTTTTTGCTACCCTTCTTAGTTTTCATTAGTTTTCATTTTCCACCCTCATTACCGACCCTTCTACTCCACTATCCCTCCTGCGAGCTCTGGCAACTGCTGTGGCTAGTGATCAGCCAGCTAGCAGATCAGTCAATTGGTAAACAAGGGGTGTAAGGAAGGCGGAGGTTCTCTCGCTTTCTCCCCTCCCCCATCACATGTTCTATAGTAGCTCACACAACATTTTGGGGGTCTATGAAGCATATTCAGGACACCTCAGGAAATGTAGTCTTAAGTCCTCATGGTGCCTGTCATTAAGATATTAGACACTCTACGAAAACTGCATTTCCCAGGAAGCCTTGAGCATACTTCCTTTGAGGTTGAAATGATGTATGAGATACAAGGACAGGAGACAAAAGCAAGAAGACTGGGGGGGGGTCCTTTGTCCGCCTGCATATCAGTTGCCTTGCCAACCATCACCATTACAGCAGCAGTCCCAGTACATAGTAATGCCATCGAAGGAGGAAAGCAGAAAGGAAGAGGAGAAGGGATGGAATTGCATTTATAGTGCTCATAATAGATAGGAAACATGCAGAATGGGTCTCAGGTTTCATTCATAGAAAAAAAAAGACAACAAAGCATCATTATACACTCTCTGATGTTTCATTGCTGAATGTGAGAACAGACCATTTCCCATGGTTCCTTTGCCACACTTCCTGTACAGTTCACAGTTGATGACTTTACCCATTTGCAGAGTGGCACCTGCCGAAGGCCCTGTTCAGATGAACAAAGCATACTGAACTGCATCACCCGCAACAGGCAAAATAGCCAGGAATGCATTTGATATTACTATCAATGCAATTTTCCATGTGTCTAATTCCCACTTAGTTAATACCATAAGAGTTCTGCCGGATAAGACTGAACACCAAATCTAGTCCAACAACAACATAACAACAACAACATTCGATTTATATACCGCTCTTCAGGAACACCCACTCAGAGCGGTTTACAAAGTATGCTATTATTAGCTCCCCAACAATCACCCTGTGAGGTGACTGGGGCTGAGAGAGCTCCAGAGAGCTGTGACTGACCCCAGGTCACCCAGCTGGCTTCAAGTGGAGAAGTGGGGAATCAAACCCAGTTCTCCAGATTAGAGTCCCGAGCTCTTAACCACTACACCAAACTGGCTCTCCTGTTTCCTACAGTGGCAGACCAGGTGCTTCTATGAAATAAATTTATACCCCTATTCTGCTACCTGCATATTGCCCCTGGTGTCCTGGATGTCAGATCTACCAACCACTGCTTTTTTTTAACCACGGAGATTCCATTTAGTTATCATAAATATGGATGGACCTATCTTGCGTAAATTTGCCCAGTCTCCTTTGAAAACCATCTAACCTCTCTCTGTGTCCTGTGGCAGTGTGTTCCACAAGCTAATTATGCTTCTCTTGTTCTTACTCCCAAATAAGTGAGTGTCAGTACATCTGTGGCGACTATGCACACTTACACATACATATCCTAGTAAAAGAATGGTGGTTCTCAGCTTTTTGTGTCTTACAATCCACCAAATCACTCTAAAGAAAAACTTGGGTGCCACCGTGCCGGAGAGAAAAATGTGTATATGCATTCTGTTATTATATTTATCATTTATGGTAAGCTTTAAGGGCATGAAAAATTGCAGAACCATGGTGGATAATCCCTGGTGCATCAAAAACACTTGCTGGCGGGCAGAGGAAATGTGATTAGGAGGAACGTCGAGTGTCCAAGTACTCTAAAGACACCCAGCAAACTTCCATGGCAGACTGGGGATTTGATCCTGGGTCTCCCAGATCCCAGTTCAACCACTATACCACAGTGGCTCTAGGCAGAAGTTGGTGGGCCAATGAAGCTGACAGGTACAGGACAGAGAAAGGGATTTTTTTCTTTACTCAATAAGTAATTAAATTGCAGCATCCACTGCCAATGAAGACTGTGACGGCCACAAGCCTGGATGGCTTTAAAAGTTGGGGGTTAGTCAGATTCATGGAGGAGAGGTTCATCAATGGCTACGAGCCATGGTGAGTAAAAGGAGCCTCTATATTTAGAGGTGGTAAACCTCTGAAATTCAGTACTGGGAGGCAGCCTCAGACAAAGGCATTGGCCTCTGTCCTGATTCAGTAGAGCTCTTCTTATGATCTGTTCTAGAGCATCTGTCATTCATAACTCTTTGATGCAACCATTTCCTCGTCACACTGCAAAGCACCCTTCAGGACTAAAGGACACAAAAGCTACAGAAACATTCTGCTGCCTTCTGAGCGAATAACCAAAAGACAGACTTTACTAGCCTCCAGAAGTGGCTGAGAACAAATCAAACAGCAAGTAACACTTACGGGAAGAAATTTTTGATGGGATCAGACGTGAATGTATGTGATGGATACAGAACTGTTCTCGTGGGTACGACCCCAGTAATGAGATAATCTCCTGATCTGTAATAATTATTTGGATACCTTTGTAGATCTGAGAAATCTATTTTTGCTTTTATTAGGGCCCAGCAAGCCAACTGAAGCAATAGAAGCAGCAGCATGATTTTGGGCCAGAGGTAGCTATCTTCCTTCTTTAAGAGCACTGGCAGAGGACTCTGCCCAGAGGTCAAAACTCCCTTGCAAGCCCCATCCTGTGCCTGACTTCAGAGACAAAGGGCCCATACCTAGCTTCAGTGCTACCAGAGATAGCATGACACAGACCAACTGTGCCTGATCTAAATGCCGGCCCTGACTTATGGCAGCTCAAAGAGTTTATAGAGTCCTCTTTCCAACTGGGTGCAAGGAATGATTAGTTGCTACAATAGATTTCCATGTTTTTCTTAGTGATCTCCAAAGAGGACCTCTAAAAACCCACCAGGCTTTAGGAGGAACAACAATCTACACCATGATTTGGATAATTACAGGGGAAATAATCACCTCCCCAAAGTCTGAGGTTCTCTTTATGGCCACCTACGCAGGTGTGCACAGCAGGAGAAAAACATGTTTTTAAAAGATCACTAAAGCCAAGTCATACTTTCCTATGGGACAGTTGATCTTAGACTAGTGCTTAGTGGGGAAAAGTTCTCAGAAATGCAGGGAATATAGTTTCCATAAGAGTATACTTATTTGTGTCCTGCCTTTCTTCCAGCATGGTACTTTTAGGGCTGGAAGAAGTGACAGGGTTTTTCTGCCCTGTCTAGTTGGCAACCTTAGACTCAAGGCAGCAAACATACAGCTGACCTCCAGACACTAATCAGCTTCAGCGAGATTTCTGTATCATACACCTTCTATCCATACTCTGCCATCTCAGTACATTGCCTAGAAATGACACCTGCTGGATTCCAGAATAACAGAATTATGTGCCTCCAATTCTAAGCTTTAAAAAAGTTAATGCCTGATATACTTGTACTAAAGCTGTGTAAACAGTTGATTCCACTTCCAAAATATCACCTAATAGAGGATGCTTCAGTCGCCAACTACAGTTTGTTTCTAAGGTGCATTTAAACAAGTTGATTAATGGCAAGATGACATCACCATGCTGCAGTGGAATTTGTTGAGTGATTTCCCCCTCCCCTGCTGTTTCATTGGTAAGAACACGTCGGTTTCCCACAAGTTTCTATGGGAAGTGTAGTGAGAAAGAACCTCTGCCAGGGAGAGGAGGGAATCCCTCCCACAGGGACCATATCGAGAAGGGCAGCCCAGAAAGCCAGCAGCCCCCCCCCCCGGCATGCCTGCTTGCCTCACCATGCAGCGGTGGTGCCCAGTACTCCCTGCTCCTCCCATCCCAGCCAGGAACGTTTGTGGCAGCCCCAGCCACCAGCTCCTACTTGGGGACGGAGTCCACTCAACTCCCTCTGGGTTGTCCATAGTTACATGGCAGCCTTTCTCTGTGAGTGGACAAGTCCTCTGGAGTGGCTTACCAGGTTGGCTGGGGAGGGTGCCTTCACTCATTGCATTCAGGGAGGTGCGTAAGATGGTTTTTATTCCACAGGGCAATTTGGTGGAAAGAAAACTGTTTTAGCCAGGGCTTTTTTTCTGGGAAAAGAGGTGGTGGAACTCAAGACCGCACAATGACATCACTTTGGGTCAGCTGGAACAAGGGGGCAGTTTTTTAAAGTTTAAATTGCCCTCAGCAGAAATGGTCACATGGCCAGTGTCCTGCCCCCTGATCTCCAGACAGAGGGGAGTTTAGATTGCCTTCTGCGCCGCCGAGTGGCACGGAGGGCAATCTAAACTCCCCTCTGTCTGGAGATCAGGGGGTGGGGCCACCGGCCCTGTGACCATTTTTTTAAAAAAAATTATTTAGTTTATATAATTGAATAACAGTTAACATTTCAACTTTCAAACAATGTAAAACAAATCAACAAACAAACATAATACATGTAATTCTCAGATATTAGAACAATGTCTGGACATTAACTTAGGGCAACCAAAAAAAAGATAAATGTTTAGGAGGATGTATATCATTGATAATTAGGAGGATGTATATCACTGATAATTAGACATTCAAAGAATGGAAACCATTTAGTCAGTTTTGGGGGGGTTAGGTAACATCGATGCAGAATTTTATAAGACTGGACTTTAGCAGAAATAATATTAGATTGTAGTAGATTGGAAGTCCAAATCGCTTTCCATTGTGCTACAGAAATATCTGAGTTACAGTCGAGCTGCCAATTTTGTTGGTACTTTAGAAGTTTGGATTCAAGTGTCTTTAAGAGCAAATCCCTGTGACCATTTTTAAGAGGTGCTGGAACTCCGTTCCCCCGCGTTCCTGCTGAAAAAAGGGTTTTAGCAATGTTTTTAACCTCTGCATTGTTATCCTGGGCACCATTTTTATCTTGTCAACGGGTTTGTTTTCGTGTCCTTGCAATGTCCTTTGTTTGCTGCCTCCAGTCTAAGGAAATATGAGCGGATATAAATACTTTAAACAACTACATCAACAAAAGGGAAATAGGAAAGCCTATCAAGAGAGGCCAGATATTCATAACCCTCCTCTAGGACTTCCCTGCAGAGGCCAGCAGAGGCCATGCCTCATCACAGAGGAAGAATAAGCAAAGACCACATTACACGTGTGGAATCTGAACTCCTTACAACTCCGTCTTTTTCGCTGCACCTCTAGGATTTCATACTCTCTCCTCTTAATTCTTGTATCTTACCAAAAAAACCGAAGATGAGTTGGTTTTTGCTCTGGTATAGACGCTCATTGCATTTGTGTCTTTTTGTCTTTGAGAGGCAGAGATGTTATATTGCTTCCAAAACTTTTTTGGCTAGAGGCAGCAGAGAAGGGGAGGGGCTGTGTTTACCAAACAGACCACAAACACCAGGTGAGTAGAGTTTCTCCTTCAATGGTTATAAATTGTGAATTGTTGTTTCAAAGGTTTCCACTCAATGACCAGACAACACTTTAAGCTCATTCTTCAAGACTGTTCCCTGGAAACTATAGAAACTCCTTGGAAATGTGAAAAGTATTCAATAGGGGCATAGCCTCAGCAACGGACAGTACACAGAAGTCTAGACTAGACTACTGTGGCCAAATGGTGGCTCACAAGCCGCATGCAGCTCTTCAGCCTTATTTGGCAGCTCCCGGAGGCTTGCAAGCTCGCCCCTCCCCCAGTTCCCGGGACTTGGCAGGCAGCTACGCCAGCCGCTCTCCTGATCCATGCACCCAGCGTGCTTCCCGTTTCTTTCCCAATGCTGGAGCAAAGAAGAGGCGGGCCAGGGCCGAGGACAGCCCACCCTCCCTCGCTGTGAGGGGCGCTTGCGGCGAGCCTCCAGGAAGGGCACTTGGGAGGAAGGTGAAAGGGAGGAGCGAAGAAGCAGCGAGGAAGCCCCAAGGCAGAGGTGGCCCAGGACTTCCTGCTTGCCAGCTTACTCCTGAGTAGGCAAGTGCGCAGCTGGCGAGAGCCGCTCATGGCATGAAGCGCCAGGGTGTTTTTGCATGGGTGGAAGCCCCATTTGTTGCACGGAGGACTGGCTCACCCATAAGTGTGTGCAGGACAGCTGGGATGGAGGGGCAGGGCGTGCGTTTGCTTCAGAGGAAATGTGCTTGCATTAAGATTGTGTGGCTCTACTTTTGTTATCCTTCCTTCCTTCCGTGATTCTTTCGGCCTTCCTTTCTCTTTCCTCCATTTCCTCCATTTCTTTCTTTCTTTCTTTCTTTCTTTCTTTCTTTCTTTCTTTCTTTCTTTCTTTCTTTCTTTCTTTCTTTCCATGCCTTCTTTCCTTTTTACTTCTTTCCATGTCTTCCTTCCTCTAAAGTTTTTATCCCTTTACCATAGCATCTCTTTGAACCATTTCCTTATATTACAGCCCTCTTAGCTGTGTAAAAAAAGCCCTCCTGAATAATTCAGTTTTACATAGTTTATGGAAAGCTAGCAGAGTTTTCCATACCTCTTAGTTCTATAAGGTGGGGGCCACCACAAAGCATGTATGTATGGAGTTATCTTGAACGAGAGGAAGCAAGCATACAAGAAAGCAAGAGGGACAGACAGGAAGAAAGAAAATTTAGAGTTATCATAAAGGATATCTAATCATATCTTTCTTTTCTAAAGTAACAAGCCTCAGTGTGAATTTATTCCCAAGCCGCCAGAACATAGAATCCCACTGTGAAAGACTCAACTCTGCTTAGGGACCACAAGGAAAATTGTGGGGTGAGGAAATATCTCAGCATAGCCTGGTTCTTAATCTTGTAGTCTATTTGGTACATTGCACCAAGAAGACTTGTTTTCCCCCCTTGATACCTCTGCAATTTCAATAAAATTAACTAGAATCTTATATCAGCCTGCCAACCAGATTTCATGGTATGTGCCAATTTATGTAATTTTTTTAAGAGGTTTGATTCTGGCACACCAGCTGCATGTGCTATCTGCAATCTGTCCAAAATACTTCATTGCCATTCTGTGTGAATAGGGCAACGTGCATGTTTTTCCTGCTTTGGAATGTTCAAACACGTACTCTAAAAAAACCCCTTTGTTCTGTTTGCATGTACCAAAACTAGAAAATGTACTTGTTCTTGTACTAGGAAACCTGGATTCAAGTTCATCTCTTCTCCAGAATGTGAATCCTTAGGAAACAACATCTTTACCGTTCTGTAAAATGGGGCCAGCATAGGCTTGCCACTTCCCCTGTCAGGGTGGATGATGCCTCACTCCCAGGTCCCATTGACCACCACAGTTCAATGTAGTGGTGGAAGAAAAGTTTTTAAAAAACAACAACAGCGTCCTGTGTCCTTTTATGTCACTTCCAGGTAAAACCTGGAAGTAATGGAGAGTAATTGTAGGAGTAGCAGGAAATTCTAAGGTTTAAACCAATGCTTTTTTGTTTAAAAAATGATGTGCCAGAACTCATATATAAGATTCCACCAATTTCCTTCAATTCTCCTCAGTACTTGGGACAGCCCCCCCCCCCTGCCCCAGGTGCTTGTATTCAGTACCAGTGAGCAAGTACCACCACAAAAAAACCCAGGTTTTACCGCTGTTTTTTCAGCTATTCTTTGTCACTTCCATTTTTTTTTTTCTAGAAGTGAGGGAATAATGAGGTTGTCCCCTCCCAGCAGTGGCCTTCCCTCACACGGATAATGCAGGATAACAGGATAAAAGAAAGATATTGTGAAGCATGAACAAATACATAGCGGCAAATTCTCTAAAGACTGACTTTCAAGGCCTATTTGGGATAAGAGATAGCGAAGTGAGAAGGTCTTGTGGGAAGACAGAAATAACTACCATAATTACCCAAAAGGAAGACAGCTCTGAATGCTAGATAACCACCACCCCATAAAAAGGTTATAACAAAAAGGGCTTTTTAAAATTATCTGTAGCTTGTATGTAATTTAATAATATTCATTTGTCTTGAGAGCATTCCCTCGTGTGTGGGGGGGGGCGGGGAGGGGAGGGGGTACTTATTTTCAGTTAAACAAGATTATACACAGGAAAACCAGCGGCAGTTTCACTTTTACTTTGGTTAGGGTGGACTGAACAGGAGCAGCAGCAGCTTCTAGAAGACAAAGGTAGGTAGAATGCTGTGTTACTTGCTAGGAAGCATTTTGGATTGGGGTCCTTCTAGCTGTTTAAAAAGTAACCACGCTTCATTTGGTGGTGAATTGATCGTTGGAGTCTGTCTTATCAGCCTTCAGCCTGGATAAAAAAGGAATTTACATTAAAGTAGATTGCCTTTTGTCTACTACTAAGGAACTTGCTCCTGAGATTAATAAACCAGGGTATCCAGCAGGGATGAATTATCAGGAAGCTTCCCAGGTACAGCAAGCAGCAGAATTGATGTTGTGCAATGCATTGACATCACTTGCGGATACAAACCCAAATGTGATCTGATTGGCTGATGCATGGCAATCACTCCCAAGTTTTCACCCAGAAGTGACTCTGATGCATTATGCAAGCTACCTGGGTACAGGTGGGCAAACCAAACCACCTGGAGGTTGCCCATCTGAAGCAGGCAATTGGTAAGCCTAGGTGGAGCCCTTCCTCTACTTTGTATTGCTTTAATGTTATTTACAGCATTGATTTTCTTAACTCTCTTGAGCATACTAATAGGAAAGTTGGAGATAAATGTAATCAGTAAATAAGTCAAGACTCTTGCAGAGGTGAAGCAGATGGTGGAGATCACAGAAGGGGCTTTTTCAGTGGTGGCATCTCATCTTTAGAATGCCTTTCCTCCTGCCTTGAGGCTCCCCTGGCACTTGCCCCAGTGTCTTTTTGGAGCCAGGCCCTAAGCATTCTTTTAACCCAGGTTAAAGATGTGTATCTCTACTGAGCTGTTTTCATGGTCTGCTTTTATGAATATCATTTTATGCTGAATGATGTTTTATACTGTTTTCTATGCCCTTGGTTTGTTTTCATGGTGTGTTTTAACATTGATACATCTTGTGATGTTGTTTTTATGGTTTTACTGTCTTGTCTTTACTTGGTGAGCTGCCTCAAGCAAGTGCCTGGATTCTGGAAAGGCAGCATGTAAATTTTCCTAAATAAAATAAATAGAAGTTGAAACAGCCTGACAGTAGCTTAAAGGGGTCTTTTTAAATGCAAAGTTGATGGCCTTTTGATCAAATCACCGTGGCAAATGGAGGCCTCATGTTCGTAATAATGGGATTGTTAATGCAACCAGGAAGCTCCCCCCAGATGCACTTGATGGAGTGTTTGAACACAAAGTGTCAGGGACCTTGCTTGTTCAGCTGCTACAAGGGCTCAAAGCTGACCTACAAACCCAACTGCAGAGTCAGGGTTGTCTAAGAGGCCCATGAGATGGATTATGAGCCGAGACAATGGAAAAGTGTAGTTAGTGGTGGTCTTCCATAGGCTTTGTCAACCAAGGAACCTGCCAGTGGTTACAGAACTGCTATGGTGGAGGAAAAGATTCATGAATGGAAATGATCACTGGGGAAAGAATGCATAACTTACACTGGAAATGAAAGATGTGGTGAGAGGCCAGCTGAGCTTGGAGAATTGGGTGGTGAACATCTTATAGAGTTCTTCTTTCCACCTGCATTGGGGGAAGGGAAAATGGAAGAGGAAGAAGCTAGAAGGTGATCTGTTGCCGCATGGGGTAATGAGTGAAGAAAAATAATGTACAGGATTCCTTTACCCTGTGTGAGCAGCCTATGTAGCCCTGGCTAGCCTGGTCTCGTGAGAGCTCAGAAGCTAAGCAGGGTCAGCCATGATTAACACGTGCGTGGAGACTGCCAAAGAAGACTAGGCTTGGCCACTCTGAGGAAGGCAAAGACAAAAACCACCTCTGCTCAGTCATCTCTTGCTTTGAAAACCCCATCAGGGATGGCTGTGAATCAGTTGTGTCTTGATGGCTCTTTCTTTCTTTCCTTACCTTTAAAAACTTCACTCTGACAGCATAGCCTACTGCACAGGCCCGTCTCTCAGAGGGTTGCCATAGATGAGAAGGAGAGCCAACGCTTCCTTCACCACCCCTTCAGGCTCTAGGGATGATCATTCTAGCTGCTACCACCAAGGTTTTGGTGTATGGGAAGGGGAACACCTTGGTTTTTCTCCCTAACCAGGTGTGTGCAAGAAGAAACTCAATTTTCTCAGCCTCTCTTTTTATAAAATCAGGAATTTATTAAGGATTTTTTTTAAAAAAAGAGTTAAGACTAGTTAACATACATAAATTCCCCTAAGGGGTTTGGGGAAACTTATTAAGTGAACTTAATAATATAGAGCTTACTAGATGTCTCATAACAATATTGATTGCATTGACTCACACTGTGTAATCCCCCTTAAGTCTCAGTGAGAAACATGGATTATAGATACAGTAAATACATAAATATGGTGGTTAAACTTATAAAAAAGGATCTTCAAAACAACATGTAATTCCTCCTGTTACCTACTTCTCTTTCCTTGAAGAGGAGAAGGAACCCCAAACCAACCTGGTCTTCTCTAAGCAAGCCTCCAGAAACTGAGCAAAGGCTTTCTTTGCTCGATCATCATGGAAATATAGATCTTTTGAAAAGCAGCAGGATTCACTACAGGCAATGAATTCTACAGTTCTTAAGAGGAAATGGCTTAAGGAGGGTGGTTAGAGTGTTTGTGTGTTTGATATGGAATGTTTGACACCTTTCTTACACTGAGTGAAAGATGTGTGGGTGCCTAGGTTAAGGACTATCTAATTTCTATTTGTGAGCAATGAGTCAGAAGCTAGAAGCCTGAAGGAATTTTCTTCATGTAGGTAAGTGTATGCTTGAGCGGGCACAGTGTGTGGGGAACAATTGATTTTTGTACCGCTGATGGTGGCAGTCTGAAAGGAAATCACAAAAGGCAAATGTCAAAGGAAATATATGCGTAGATGATGGGGAAATACCTTCAGAAGGCTGTCTCTGTCTGACTAGCACATTGCTGTCTACCCTCTCTCTGAGGGCCAAACTACAAGTGACGAATGACACAGGTTGTACAGTTGTCAGCTTCCCTCAAGTTTTGATGGGAAATGTAGGCAGCTTGGCGGAATGTTGGACAAGTGACAGTTGAAAAGTCCATTGGACAGCAGTTGGAGAGCCAAGCTGCAAGACCAGGATGCCTACATTTCCCATCAAAACTTGAGGGAAGCTGACAACTGTACAACCTGTGTCATTCGTCACTTGTAGCTTGGCCCTAAGGAGATCAAAGCAGCCGTCATCATGGCTCTCTTTCCTTCCTATCCTCATAGTAACCCTGTGAAGTAGATTTAGCCCAAGATCAGCCCACAAGCTTCATGACAGAGTGGAACATTTGAACTCATGTCTCCCAGACTGTACTCCAACAATCTAACCACTACACCACCCAGGTTTTTTTTTATTCAAAGATGCAGCCTCAGCTTGTATGTTTTGCTTCTTTTTAACCTATTTGCCTTCTTTGCCAAGTTGCCAGCAAGATCCATTAGTAATGATCCGTGGACTGGATCACTTTTGAGGATGGTGTTGTATTGGGCAGGCTGGACAATAAGGGAGGAGATGGTCCTTTAAGGGTCTTGGCAGGTGTGCGGGTGCTGGGTTCACGTGCAGTGAATGTGCTTAGGCAAGGGGGCAGGTCCGTCGTGCTTGATCCTGCTCTCCCTTTATCCACGTTGGCCCCATATACCATGTTGAAAGTGCTGAAGAGTGAAACGGACAGAGAAAGCTATGGGGTAATTGATAGTGAAACAATTTGAAAAGCAGGCTCTCTCAGAGCTAGTGAGTGGATTTGCTGGATACCTCTTGGCCTCTAACTGCAGCCAACCTGTACAGTAATATCAATGATGCTTTCCCCAGTGCTCTCTTATTAGGAAGAAACTGTGCTGGGTAGCATTGCTCCTTGAAATTCTCATTGCTCAGGAAAGAGAGGATCGTATATGTGTGTATTATCTGCCGTGAAGTCGCTTCCAACTTGTGGTGACCCTATGAATTAACAACCTACAAAACATCATTAACAGCATTGCTCAGATCTTACTGTTTTTATTGAGTCACGGTGGTCTTCCTCTTTTCCTCTGTCTTTTCCAGTGAGTCTTGTCTTTTCATAGTGTGGCCAAAGTATGATACTCTCAATTTTCGCCATTTTAGCTTCTAAGGTGAATTCAGCCTTGATTTGATCTAGAACCCACTTCTATATCTTCTTGGTGGGACATGGTATGTCAGGTGAATCAATCGTCCTGTCAGCTTTCTCCAGTGTCCAACTTTCCCATCCATACATAGTAATGGGGAACACCATAGTATGAATTACCAGTACCACAACCTTATCCTTAAGGATCTTTTTTAGTTCCTTCATTCCAACTCTTTCTGATTTCTTGGTTGCAGTCTCCTGTTTGGTTGATGACTGAGCCAAGGAATAGAAAATATAACAACTTCTGCTTTGGTGCTTTCTCCTTTAACCTTCCTCAGTAGTCATTTCAAGTCTATTTTCTGCCAGTAATGTGGTGTCATCTTCATATATCAAATAGTTGGTGTTTCTTCCACCAATTTTCGCTCCACCTTCATCTAAAACTAATCCAGCTTTCCTTATAACATAACAGTAACAAAATCATCTCTTGCTAATTTACAGTTAGTGACTAAAATCCCAATGACTGAAAGTAAGATTTCATATATGAATCTTTTTTCTTCTATCTTAAATTTTCCTTGTTGGGGAAAACACAGAATCCATACACGTACCCCAACAGGGCAAAGAGAAGCTGCAGTACTGCAGCCCAAGCTCTGCTCATGACCTGAGTTCGATCCCGGGGGAAGCCAGGTTCAGGTAGCCGGTTCAAGGTTGACTCAGCCTTCCATCCTTCCGAGGTTGGTAAAATGAGTATCCAGTTTCCTGGGGGTAAAGTGTAAATGACTGGAGAAGGCAATGGCAAACCACCCCGTAAAAAGTCTGCCAAGAAAATGTTGTGATGCGACGTTCCCCCCCATGGGTCAGTAATGACTCGGTGCTTGCACAGGGGACTACCTTTACCTAATAAGAGATACTGGGCAGGGAACCATTCTCTGCAGTGTAGGGAACGTCCTCTTTCTGTACTGCAGTCCCAAATGGAATCTGGGCCCTACGTGTCTGCTGTATTTTAAAAAAACGAGTGCTTAGGCACACTATCCATGGAGCTTTCAATGTTTAATCTGTTGTGGGTCCTTAATGGTGTTCAGATAGAACATCCATTCTGACCACCTCTATCACCCCACTTTAAAATTCATTGCCCCCCCTCTGCTTCCCTCTTTCCAAGAAGCCTATTGGGAGTTTTCAGGGGATGGAGAAGAGGCATGGGAAGAAATAGCAGAGGCTGAATCTGAGTACAGGTGAGGTAGGCAGGCCCCAGCTTCTCTTCCCCTGGAAGGCTTCCTAGCTTGGCTCATTACATCAAAGAGCAAAAGGAAAAGGGTGGAGGGGAAGGATGTGTTACTATATGCCAAAACTAAGGGGAAATAACAACACAGTATCTACACAAATAACAATGTCTGCATGTAGAATTCTAAGGAAACACAGGGCAGTCTTCCTCCTCAGAGTCCAATTATTGTAGGGAGAGTGTTTGTTTTTTTACATGGACCATCCAACCGTATAAGCTCCGATCGAAAGTGAGACAGCCAAAAATAGGCTTACCACCTGGTGTGCTGATTGTGAGGCCTGAGAGAGTTATTCTCATAAAGGTATAATGATTTTTAAAAAGAAAGTTAACAAAAGAAGGTCTAGTTTTTACATCAAAAGGACTACCAAGTCCCCCAGACAGGGTTGCCTGCCTTCAGGTGAGCCATGGAGATACCTTGGAATTACAACTGATCTCCAAACTGTAGAGATCTATTCCCCTGGATAAAATGGCAGCTCTGGAGGGTGGTCTGTATGGCATGATACTCTGCTGAGGTCCCTCTCCTTCTGAAACCCCACCCTCCCTCAGGCTCCACCCCCAAATTTCCAGAAATTTCCCAATCCAGACTTGGCAACCGAACATTCAGACTCTCGGACTGCTTGGACAGACTCCGTATTCTGCTGCTATTACTGACCACTGCCTTGCAGGCTTCCCAAGCTATCAGAGTGTTTCGGAACCCAGCAATTTGTACTCCAAGTCATCTCCTCTCGGGAGCCCTTCAAAGGGGTATACAGATGAAAAGACCTGCCTTCTTCTCCCGTTTGGAGAGTCAACAGCATATGAGCAGTTTTACTTAATTACCAGTATAGAGTGTGTTTAGCTCATATGAATTCTAGGGGAGCTGTAATGATATGGATATTCTACGTTACTACTGAAAGCTCTTGTTTTTCCCTGGTCTCGGCTTGTACTTGGCTATGAGGGTTGCCAGGTGTCTGGTTTTCACCTTGACAGTATGTTTTTTTATGTACTATCCAACGGAAATGTTCAAATACCAGACACCTCACCCCCAGCTTCCTGTGTGTCATGTTCTACCACGGGCATCATGGTGCTGTACGCTGGTGCTCCTGACTTCGACTCTGTAAAGCCGTCAGAGATGGTGCAGGGCCTTGCTCTGTGGAAGGAGGAGGTGTATACCTCACCCTCGCTCCCTCTCAACCCACTTGCAGTCCTGCTCAACCTGGCTGACTCCCAGCTGCTTCCTCCTGCCTCCAGCTTCCCAAAGCTTTCACCCTCCTCTCCTCCTCCTTGCTTGTTGTTCTTTCCCTCCTCCTTCTCTCTCCTAAATAACCCACTGTCCTCCTCCTCCTCCTCCTCCCACATCCTGCTCCTAACTCACCACCCCACCTTGTGGGAGAACTTCCCTTATAGCCCTTTTCCCATCCCTGTCTCCACCTGCCAAACACGCCCCAGCCCTCTAGCCAGGGCCCTAGTTGTCTTAGGCAGCCACACCTGTGGTTGCTTTGCTGCATGCTCTGAGCGGCCACACTTGCGCCTCCTTTGTTGGCTGCCGGGCCTTCTCTGCTAATCGCCCCAGGCAGCCCCACCTGTGGCTACTTGTCTCCCAGTCTCACCTGGCTCTGGCTAAGCCCTTCTAGCCTGCCTGCAGGTTGGGGCGTGGCCCTGTGATGCCTTGGCTGACTGCCTTCCCTCTACTGCTGGTAAGGTTGTTGGCTGGTTTGCTGCTGGCTGGCTATCCCTGCCCCTTCTCCCTCTGGTCTGGTTCCCTCCCGGTTGTCCTTGCTCTCCCTGCCTGGGCTCTTAGCCTCCCACTGGTGGGGCTAGCTGGCTTCCACCTGCCTCTTCTAACCCTCCCTTGGTTGCTGGCAGGTTCTGGCCCTGAGTGTCTGTTGGGGTGGCTGGGCAGCTGCCTCCCGGCTGTCTCCTGTCCCCTCCTCCTGGCAAGTCTGGGGGCTGCGCCTCAGACCCTGGACACTGTGCAGTGCCAGTAGGAGTGGCCAGCCCAGGTATTGGCCTCTTGCAGTTGCATGGTGCCTCCCTTTAGTGGCCAGCCAGTCCAGGTGCCCAGCCTTTTGTGGCTGTGTGGCACCTCCTTGGAGTGGCCAGCCAGTCTGGGTGTCTGGCCTCCTGCGGCTGCTCAGTGCTGCCTAAGAATGGCCAGTCAGTCTGAGTGCCAGAAGTGGGGTCGGTGTGATGACATCACTTCTAGTGAGTGCTCCCCTCCAGGGTCTGTTTTTATTCCAGATCCCATCTGAGAACCCTATTCCCTATTCCCTTGCATCTTGAAGGTCCTTCTGTGGATGGAAGTAGGGTTGCCAGGTGTCCAGGGGAAATAGAGTTAAAACACCAGATGCTTGTGTTCCGCCTCCTGCTGGCCCACTCTACCGACCATCTGGTCTCCTGTAGGAATGTTATGACTTCATTTCTGGAAGTGACATCATCACAGTGGGGCCAGGAACACATATGCCTACCTGAAAATAGGGTTGTTCCAACCTGGAAAAGACCTGAAGCTCTGTGTAGCAACCCTCATCTCCTCTGGAAATCTCCCATCCAATTACTAACCAGGCTGACCCTGCTTATCTTCCAAGATCTGATGAGATCGAGCTTACTTGGGCTATCCAGAGAAAGAGAAAGTGACTGTCCCAGGATCTCCTAGTGAGCTTTATGGGTCTATGGGGATTTGAACTCAGGTCTAGTCTAATCACTTCTTGACGTTAATTAAGGATTATTTTGCAAGAGAGAAGGAATTTGCTTGTGTGTAGATACTGTTCAATATGGCTACAATTGTGGAAGAGGGCAGGAAAGCAGGTACATAAAACTTGGGTAGGTAGTTAACTGTTGGATACCCAGAGAATTTACCCTGACCTGGATAGCCCAGGTGAGCCTGATCTCATCAGATCTCAGAAGCTAGGCAGGGTCGGCCTTAGTTAGTAATTCGATGGGAGACCTCCAATGAAGACCAGGGTTGCAGAGGCAGGCAAGGGCAAACCACCTCTGTTAGTTTCTTGCCATGAAAACCCCGCCAGGGGTCGCCATGAGTTGGCTGTGACTTGAGGGCACTCTGGGAATTTAAGAGAGAGAATCTTCTTTACTTTCCATGTTTATTTGACAGTCTGGATCAAGAAGGGTAGCCATGTTAGTCTGTAGCAGCAGAAAAGAGCAAGAGTCTAGTAGCACCTATAAGCTATAAGTTATCTGAAGAAGTGAGTCATGAAGCTCATACCCTACCACATATTTTGTTAGTGCTATAGGTGCTACTGGAGTCTTGCTCTTTTGTACTGGATATCGCATGTGAGTTTGTCACCCCCTCTCTTGTTTTTAAAAGCTGTCATACTGATATCAAGTAAGAACATACCTAACAAATGGCAGGCCAGAAATTCCAGTTTTTACTAAGAATGTTTCCAAATCCATCTTCCCAGTCACTTTAAATTGCCAGTTTCTGGAACTGTAGCTGTATTGGGAGCAGCAGAGAAAATCAGTTACATGCAATTTTCCTAACTTCTGTATACCACTTTATCGTGTTGCAGGATGGCAACTGTTAAGATGCGGTAAATCATAACTAGCGATGCAAAGCTGATGAGCGGTCAGTGCACCCTACAGCATCTCTTTCTGTCTGTCAATGAAAAGAAGATGGGTCAAAGAACAGAACATCAAGGAACCAGCATAACTGAAGATCTCGCCATATGTTTAGACAGTGATAAAGCCAACAGAGGGGGAAAAGCAGACAAAGGTAATATATGGAGGAAATGAACAAACATACAAAACATTGAAGAAGGCAGAAAAAATTTTTACAAGCAGGAGTAAATGTCTTTTCTTTTTTTTTGAAAAAACATTTTTATTGGATAGGTTGAAAAATATAATCACTTCAATATCCCTTTCTCCTACAAAATACATATTTCATCCCAACCCACCCTCCCCTCCCTTCTGACCTCCAACAGCACTTACACCCTTTAATTCACATAATATTCCCTCTAATTCTATTATTTCTCATACTCTTCTAAGGTAAAGTTACAGTCAATATAAAATTCAACAGATTACATAGTGCTCGTCAAAATTTATCCATGGACCACAGTTGGTCCTTTAAATCCCAATTCTTTTCCAAATAATCTTTAAACTTTTTCCAATCCATCAAAAAGTCATTTAAGCTTTGTTCTTTTAACTTTCTAGTTAGTTTGTCCATTTCCACCATGTGCAGAAGTTTTTGTATCCATTCATCAACTTCTGGTATCTTATCCTGCTTCCAATATTGCACATGCAACAGTCTTCCAGCTATAATCATATACCATAATAATGTTCTGTCCTTCATATTTACAGTTTCCATATTAAGTCCTAACAAAAACATTTCAGGATGTTTCTGCCAATTACACTTCAAAACTTTTAATATTTCAGCATGAATAGAAAACCAAAATTGTTTTGCCTTATCACAAGTCCACCACATATGGTAAAAAGAACCTTCATGTTCCTGACATTTTCAACACTTATTTGGAGTAAATGTCTGACCCAGAACAAAGAGATACTAACCAGACCTCCTGGGACATCTTACTGCACTATGCCATTCGCTGTTCTGATCTCTACATTCTCCTCTACTTGCCTTCTGGATTACTTTACAGAATTTCAAAACTTAATTTTGGAATTGGCAGAAATTTGCCTCTCTTTTTTTCTTTCATCTGACAAAGAGAACTATTGTTCTTGAAAGCTTATGCTACAGTAAAGTTGGTTAGTCTTAAAGGTGCTACTGGACTCTTTACTCCTGTACAGGTGTGCTCATTAATGTTGTTTATTTTCTTAGTTTGTCGAGCCTTTCTCAAGAACCATGTACTTTACGGGATTGGAGGAGCCATTATCTTAACTCTCTTGATGGCTGTGATTGGCTTAGCAACGGCCTGGGCAGGTAAGTTTCATTCTCTGTGTTTCATAAACTCCATGTTGCAATGAGAACATAAGAAACAGAACCGTCATCATTATGAAAAATAAGCCATATGTCAAAGTTGTACTTAATAAACAGGATCTCAGTTTATCTTTATAACAGCTTAATAAGGTGTATTGCCTTTAGTTGATAAGTAGGACAGGTTTTTTTGTCAGTGGAAGCACACAATAATTGAAAGGTCTGAAGGATATACTCGTTTAATTGTTTTAAATCCATTTTGGCTTATAAAGAATTAGCTTTTCTTCTCATAAAAAGTGGTATTTTTGTTTTGTTTATTACATCGAAAGTTATTTTACACTTCCTTCGGTATCCTTCCAAAGGTGTCTATGTTGAACTGAGTTCTCTTCAATTCCATCTCGTGTGGTGCCTGATTAGGTCCGTGGTCCATATGGAGAAGGGACTTCAGCCTCCCCTGTCCATGTCATTTTGCCAGCCTGAAAGTCCCAGGAGTGAACTTTTGGGGAAACCTATCTGAATCCCAAGGGACAGGTGGCTTCCCCAAACAGCATTCCCTTTGTGGGATGATTTCAGGCTGGGGAAACGCCACAAGGGGACGCAGTGAAGCCTGTTCTTCCCATATGCTATGGTCCTTCTGATCCTAATTGGACACTGCTGTCCAGGGTCTGAGGCTCAGTCCCCAGACTTACCAGGAGGGGGGGACGGGAGGCATCCGGGAGACAGCTACCCAGCCGCCTCGACAGTCATGCAGGTCCCAAACGTGCCAGCAACAGAGTGGGGGAAAGAAGCACCCAAGCCACAGAGGGTCAGATGGGGCAGGTGGAAGCCAGCTAGCCCCACCCTCCAGTGGGAGGCTAGGAGCGTATTTGAGAATTGAAGAGACCCCCAAACTCTCATTATGCTACATCCTAAAACAAGGTCAAAAAGAGTCCAGTAGCACCTTTAAGACTAACCAATTTTATTTTAGCATAAGCTTTCGAGAATCAAGTTATCAGGCATCTGACGAAGAGAACTTGATTCTCGAAAGCTTATGCTAAAATAAAATTGGTTAGTCTTAAAGGTGCTACTGGACTCTTTTTGATTTTGCTACCACAGACTAACACGGCTAACTTCTCTGCACCTAAAACAAGGTGTCATTCCTTTAATTACCTATATCGGCCAATCCTAGGCTACACATACTCACAAGGTTAATTTCTTTTTCCACATTCTTTCGAAAGTAACTTCTGAAATTCTAGGAGATACAAGTATTGCTTTTTTTCCCTTGCATGTAAGAATGGTCTTATGTTGATTAGTTCCTTCTACTTTTTTCAGTTAGAGGTTCGGGAACTTGTTCAGTTTGTGAGGAGATTGTCACTTACGCCTTGTGCCCCAATGGATGGATTGGATACCTGGGAAATTGTTACTACTTCTCTGAAGATGAAGCAGACTGGCTTTCTAGCCTGAGAAACTGCTCTGCACTAGGGGCCTCCCTGTCGACCATTGAAACACAGCAGGAAATGGTGAGGGAGGGACATTAATATTGCTGTTTAGCAGTCTCTGCTAGGATATTGATTGGAATCAAGCTGGAGTACACCAGTGTTGGAGCTTGCAATAGAGCAGTTGGGAGTTGATGCTGTTGAAGTTTGGAGGACTTCCAAATCTGAAATTTAAACAAGAGTCATCCCCTAATTTCTCTCATTGAAATAATCCTCAGGATAATCCTGTTATACTATCAAACCAGAATCAAGGCAGCTTCAAAAAGTTTTTCATTGATAATTACGTGTATTTATTTTTTTAAAACCTTCTGGATTAAAATTACTGTACTCTGTGAAGTTTTAAGCTGCCCTTTTAGCTGTTTTTAATTTTGGATTGCTGCTCTTTTACTTTTTTCATCCATTTTACAAGTCTGCAAAACAATGAATTTTTAAAAATGGATAGGTGCTTTTTGTTTATAATTGGAGTTAGATGTTGCACTTTTTAACAGCAAATAATATTTACAAAAGTATTTTCAGCTATTTAATTTTATTTCTTTACCTGAATGCAACCAAAAAGATGGTGTTTTTAAATAAATAAATAATGAAGCATATTCTAGAGACTTTATAGGCTCTCTCTCCAAAGACCTCCTTAAGGTGACTCCCATGACACTACAAATATTATATTTGTCATGGGGGAGTCTAACCCCTAAAATTGTGCAACTAGCTCTAGGACTACGAACCTTCAGATGCGACCTGAACTCCTGGAATTACAACTGATCTCCAGACTACAGTGATCAGTCCCCCTGGATAAAATACTGCTTTGGAAGGCAAACTCTAACAGTCTCTCTACACAAGACGCCTCAGCTTGTGTTTGTCAAGTGTAGGGAGATGCAATGTTAGCTGGGAAATGTAGTTTAAAAAGATGGAGCCTGCAGAGATCACTCCTCAGCAGGTTTGTTAATTTCATCTTCACCTCCCCGAAGGCACTATTAATTTCATCTCTCCAGTCTAAGAGCAGAACCACAAGTGACAAAAGGCACAGATTGGATACTTGTCTGCTTCCCTCAAGTTTTGATGGGAAATGTAGGCAGCTTGGCGGAATGTTGGACAAATGACAGTTGAAAAGTCCATTGGACAGCAGTCAGAGAGCGAAGCTGCGAGACCAGGATGCCTACATTTCCCATCAAAACTTGAGGGAAGCAGACAAGTGTCCAATCTGTGCCTTTTGTCACTTGTGGTTCTGCTCTAAAACTGTGTGGGATCACAACCAGAGGGCAGCAAGAAATGGAAATGGGCTGGAGTTGCCTTCCAGAGCTGAGCTTGGACCTGGAGAGGTTATAATGGGTTGAAGTTTCCCTTCTGGCATTTCACAGCCCCTTCACCCAGCTCCAGTATATAGCAAAGCCTTTGCCCTGACGCCTGCTCTGTCTTTTTAAACTGTTCTTCCTGGCTACCATTGCATCTCCCAACATGTTTTCTTCACGTGTCAGATGTCTCATGTAGAGAGACTCTGTGGCATTGTACTCCACACTGAAATCCCATCCCTTCTCAAACTCAACTCTCTCCCAATTCCACCCCCCAAATCTCCAGGTATTTCCCAAGCCAGAGTTGGCATCCCTAGCTGGTTCCTAGATCCAAAGAAAATTTGACAAGGCTTGATGTTTATAATAGATTTTATTGGATGAGGTGATATAAAGTAGTTGGTTAATACATACAACTTATCCAAATTAAACCTTTTTAAATATATAACCCCACCCCCTCCCCTCCCCCTTTTCTCTATTGACTTCCAACAACACTCGAACCCCCCGTTTATTCATAGAAATTATTATTTCACTATAATACAATTATATTATATTACTGATGGTAGAGATCTTATATATATTCCCTTCATTAAAATCTTACTTAATAACATTTAAAATTCCTCCAAAGACCACAATTGTCCTTTAACATCACATTTCTTTTCCAAATATTTCTTAAACTTCTTCCTGTCTTCCAGAAAAATTCCTGGATTCTCTTTCAGATTTCTAGTTAATTTGTCCATTTCGGCCATGTAGAACAGCTTCCTTGTCCATTCTTCAATATTCAGTACTACTTCTTTTTTCCAATATTGAGCATATAAAATTCTTGCTGCTACTATCATATAATACAACAATATCTCATCATTTCTATTAACATCTTCTAAATGTAAAGATAGTAATAACATTTCTGGATTTTTAGGGACATTATATTGTAAAAGACATTTCAGCACATATTCTAGACCAAAAGTCTCTAGCCTTTTGTCAAGTCCACCACATATGAAACAGAGAACCTTCATGCTCCTTACATTTCCAGCATTTATTCGATAACTGTTTGTTAGCAATGGCTAATTTTCTCGGTGTTAAGTACCATCTATACAGCATTTTATAACCGTTCTCTTTAATATTGGTACAAGTTGATATTTTTAAGGTATTTTTCCGTAGTTGTTCCCATGCTTCCATCACTATTTCCTTATTACAATTTATGGCCCACTTTACCATTTGCACCTTGACTGTTTTATCTTCTGTAAACCACTTCGATAACAACTTATACATTTTAGATATTGCTTTACTATTATCCCCCAATAATAGTTCCTCTAGTTCTGAATTTTTAATTCTAAAACCATTCTTTCTATATTCTGAACCAAATAAATCTTTAATTTGTCTATATTGTAACCAACCATATTTAAATGGCAACTACTCATTTCTCTTAAGTTTCAACCCATCCTTTTCTAATACTGTTAATTCTTTGAGGGTAAGCCATTCCTTTCCCTGATACTCCATATTTGGGTTGATTACTTCAGCTGGAACAATCCAAAGTGGTTTCTTTAGCTCTATAAATTTCTTGTACTTGAGCCAGGTTGACAGTAGATTTCTTCTCAGGTAGTGGTGCTGGAACATTGCATCCATATTATGCTTCCTGTACCACATATATGCGTGCCATCCAAATAGTTTATTATGTCCTTCCAATGTTAATAACTTATGATTGGTCAAAGACACCCATTCTTTTAGCCACACCAAACATATCGCTACAAGGCTTGATGTTAATTGATAAAATAGTTGCAGTTGGAGCTGATGAGCTTGTTCCAATAAGTTTGTGTGTGTGTGTGAGAGAGAGAGAGAGAGAGAGAGAGAGAGAAAAGAAAGAAAGAAAGAAAGAAAGAAAGAAAGAAAGAAAGAAAGAAAGAAAGAAAGAAAGAAAGAAAGAAAGAAAGAAAGAAAGAAAGAAAGAAAAGATTCCCAGCTGAGTACAGGCTTAAAGTGAGAAGAAAGATTTGTTCTATATTTTGTCTGTTCTGGAGTTTTTAACAAATGCCATTAATCTCAACCTTTTGTTTGTCCAAAAGACTTTCTTGCAGCGTTATAAGGGTCCTATTTATCACTGGATTGCCCTGAAGAAAGATCGAGGGAAGTCTTGGGAATGGGCAAACGGAAGAGTTTTCAACAATACAATGTGAGTTTTTTCCTTCCTTAATTTTAGATGACCAAGGCTGGAGGTTGTTAATATGCATTCTTGGAATGCCTGAGAAACTTGTGATGAGACTTTATGCCTGAAAACCCTATGTCTGAAAAACCTGGGACTTTATGCCTGAAAAAAACTTGAATTGAAATGATTTAAAATTGAAATGATTTAAAAAGGTGAAGGTAGTCCCTTGTGCAAGCATCGAGTCATTACCGACCCGTGGGGGGATGTTGCATCACGAAGTTTTCTTGGCAGACTTTTCATGGGGTGGTTTGCCATTGCCTTCCCGTCATCTACACTTTACCCCCAGGAAACTGGGTACTCGTTTTACTGACTTCGGGAGGATGGCTGAGTCAACCTTGAGCCGGCTACCTGAACCCTGGCTTCCGCCAGAATCAAACTGAGGTCATGAGCAGAGCTTGATTTAAACAACCAATAAACATGCGCTAGCATACCCTTCTTAGCAAGGGATGAAGATTAGTGGAGACAGATTGCCATATCTTGTACCAGTTCATGCTTCCAAGATGTCTTCAGAGGTAGGGACAGCTGCCTATGGCCCACAAGTCAAGTGGCCATGATGATATTTGCCGTCCTGTTACAGATTCGAGATTGTCGAAGGAGGGGACTGTGCCTACCTGAATGACGAGGCAGTCATGTCCTCGTGGTGCAGGACTAAGAAGAACTGGATTTGCAGCAAGCCAGATGCTTCTGTGCAGCGAAGGAAGCAGGCGGAAGAGAGAGGTGTAAAGCAGGCCTATATGGATGGTGAAGTCATAAATGAGGACTTCAGCAGTGAAGAGCTCAAAGTTGTTCTGTAACTTGTAAAACAACACCTTTTGGTATATGAGGCATCTATCGCATCTGCTTAAATTTTACAGTGGAAAAAGTATTTTTGTACATTTGCTAGTTTGTTAGTTCTGTCCCCAGAGGAAAAGATGTGGTTTGGGTTGATCATGAGGGTCCCCTTGAGCCCCAGGAACTAGATTTCAAGAGCCTCTGTGGGCTGAAACAGGAGGGACGGTAGGAAAGCTCCACCCATGTGTGCTGTGCTACACTTGTGAGTCAAACTATTTTTTCTCAGAAATGTTATTTTTTTATTTAAAAGTTTTGTTCAGTTCCATCCGTTCATGTGTTTATTTGATTATTTAGATTTATTTATTTATAGTCCACCTTTCTCACTGAGACTGAAAGTAGATTACTCGATGTTACCAATGCATATGGGAACATTGCAAGAAAGCAATCTTGAAGCAATCATATGCATGAAGACTGTTTTTGTGTGGTGCTTTAGTGGTGGGCACCTTTAGTGAATGTGCACCTGAGCCCTGGAAAAACACCACACAAAAAGAATATTGATATGTCCACATATGCAGTCACATGAAGGTTGTGTTTTCACAGAGTTTTGTCGGTGTGCACTTTAGTAGAATTGGAGAGGGGGAGTACACATGAACTAGAGGAAATGAAAGCTGTGACAAATTGTGCATGCTCCAATTCTGGAATTAAGGGTGTTGTGTTTTTTTAAAAAAAATTCTTAACCCTGCACATGAGTAACATAGCAAAACAAAAACTGTATGAATAAATGGAAGAACCGGAAAGCAGCAACCTGTCCACACACCCAGGGCTGGGTACAAAACTCAGAAATTAACTATGCAGGATTCCTAAGGCATCAGTTCCACTTTGGAAACTTCTTGTTCTCCCCCACTCATTGTTGACTGAAGAGCATAGATAGACTCTTGGTCCACTCAGGGCTGGTTCAGGGCATTTATCCCTCCAACCAAGGGATAATTGCCTCTGCCCATGCCACATCTGGATGGATCCAAGAAGTGATGCTTGTCAGCTCTCATGCCCATCCTCCCCAGGAGCAAGCTGAGCCCCTGTGGGGCATTACACCCTTCTCACTTAGCCTCCCTAAAACAGTCCCGTCTTTGGAGAGTTGGCCCTGGATCCACTCCCAGTGTAAAGGAATACTTACAGCACCAATTCCTATAGATCCTTGGGGGGATTTCACTGCTCTTTCCCACCACTGCAAAAATTCTCCACTTACTCCTACTATTTACTCCATTTACTCCTATCCTCCTCTTCTTGTTCTTTAGTCAGTGACTGATCCAAAAGAGGAAGAAAACCTGCTTTCTTAACTTTTGGTGACCCCTGCTGGGGCTTTCAAGACAAAAGATAAGCAGAGATAGTTTGGCATTGCCTGCCTCTTTCTCAGTGGCCTCCCATCCAAGTACTAACCAGGGCTGACCCTGCTTAGCTTTCAAGATCAAGGTTGGGATAGCCTGGGCCATTCAGGTCAAGTCAGTAGGATTAGAAGGGTGTAACTTCGTTCAGGATTGCAAGATACTGGAAAGCAAAACCAGGAGCATCACCACCTCTGAATGATACAGAGCGGAGAAGACTAGCAGTACAGCAGTACAGCTTAAGCAATAAAGATCCAGGCAATTGAGAAAGAGAGGAGTTTGGTACTTTTAGTAGCATCTTGTCTGGATTAATTGAAGGGGGTCATCTTCTTCTCCCACCTCCATCCCTGCATAGCGAGGAACTGAAAGGGAAGTGATGGGAGTGGGAAGGGAAAGGTGTAGCTATTTGGGAAGGAAATTCTGGATGAGGGTTTTTTGCTTTCCAGATACTCCTTTATGAGATAGGAGGGATACACTTTCCGGACTTTTTCTTTTCTTCCATGGAGATTGACATGATATATAAGCATTATCTTTCTGGTTTAGGAACATATCCCACACCACCCCTTCTCCAAAGAGCTCAGAGCAACATACGTAGCCCCGCCCCTTATATAACCCTCACAGCAATCCTGTGAGGTAGACCAGAATGTGATTGATCCAAGCTTCCTAGCAGTTTGGTGAACTACTACACCACATTGGCTCACTAATGATATGACAGTGACACTTGGAATTCGATTTACTTTAACTAAACCTTTGGAGGATAATCTGTATCGTTGTGCAAAACAATTGAGTTGGAAAGACATTCCAGAAACCATAATTGTTTCTGTTGATAGCAGGAAAGGTGAGAGAAAAGCAGTTCAATAAATAAAGATAAAATCTTCCTAAACTAAAGCAAGAGTGCTCAAAACTTTCCAGACCAAGAAATATTTTTATATGACAACATTGTTTTCATTTGCATCAGGAATACAAAACATCCCGGACTTCATCTATATCACAAAAGATTTCATTTGGCAAATCCATGATAAGGAAGTATTGCAGGATTCAAAAGCAATCTCATTCCCTTTTAAGGTCCCGCAGGAATTGAACTGGTCTTTCGCAGTGCTTGGTTCAGGCCACCTAATGGAAAAGGCAGACACTGTTAGATATTACTGTGATGCCTGATTATATCAGATTTTACAACCCTCACATTTCTTTTTTTGCAGATAAAAAGTGTATTGGAGAAGAAAAAAATAATACATTAAAAAGACACAAACAATATATAACAGAACATTTAAGCTAGAAAATATTGCTCCTCTCCATCTCCTTACTTTATATTCCGCATTTTATATTCAACATTATATTCAATATTTATATTCAACATTTTAAAATACTAATTTTCCAATCAGTCTGCTTCCATTAAAACTATTCTTAGTTTTTCTTAATTACCAGCTACATAGTCAAAAAGAACTTTCCATTGCTCTTGAAATTCTAAGAGCAAGGCAAAAGGACAGGGGGAACGGTCCCAAACTCCAAGGCAAAGGCACACTAAGGACACGCCAAAAGACCGCTGCTGCAATCCAAAGCTTTATTCACAAATGCCGGCTGCTCCCGGCGGGAGATTGGCAACAGGTTTGCCGGGCTAAATTGTCCCGTTTCGCTCACAGCTTCATCAAAAGCCACAAATAAATTCTACAATGAATTATACAATACATATGTTGGTTACATCACAAACTGAAAACAATGTACATTTTATTTTAAACAGTGTAACAAAATTTCAATAAAGATTGCAACAAAACATTACCTTAGTGTAAAGCGTATTTAATAACCTGCTGGACAAGAATCAAGTTTCTTCTTAGTTTTAGTTAAACAGAATTTCCTCTCTTGTCAGCAGTTACGTGAGCGGGCAGCAGTTAAGTAGCCTGCCAAACATCCAATTTGTAACTGAAGGAGTCAGATTTAAAGGGAAACCAGACCAATTTTGCATTAGAAAGCTACCCCAGAAATGGGGTGAAATCTATCTCCTGGTTAAAACCATTAGGGGCCATTGTCCTGAGATTAAAAATCCATTTAGCTTCCAACCGAAGAAGTGCTTTTCGATCTATTTTCCCACCATTTGGTTTTAGTACCTGAAGGACTGTGTAGACAAATTCCCGCTCATTTCTGTGATGCTGAATAAAGTGCTGCATCAAAGGTGCATCTGTAACAGCACTTCTAATTTTAGACATATGCTCCTGTATACGGAGCCTCACTGTACGAGTTGTACTGCCAATATATAGGAGGTTACAAGTACACTTGATACCATAAATCACCCCTAGTGTGCTGCAAGTAGAGAAGTCCCGCGTTTGCAACTTCTCTTTGGTCACGGGATGTAAGAATTTATCTACATTAGCAGCCATGGGACAGATATTGCAATGGCCGCAAGAAAAGTGGCCCATAAGCTTGTTTGCCACCACAGGGGTATGTGTTTTTCCAAAGTCAGAATGTACTATCATATCTTTAATGGTTTTTGTTCTGCGGAAACCAACCAAAGGAGGTAAGGAACAACCTGAAACGTTCTGTATTACATACCAGTTTTTTCTAACAATCCTAGCAATCATCGGTGCTAAGGGCGAGAAGTCAATAGACCAAGCAATTCTGTTTGAAGTTTTCTCAGTGGAATGTGCTAATAGGGCACTTCTAGGCGTTCTGTTAGCACGCTGTCTAGCCTTTGTCACTATGTTAATTGAATAGCCCCTTGTAATAAAGGCTTCCTGAATTTTCTTCGCCTCTGTGTGATAATCTTTAACATCAGTGGAATTACATTTAACCCGTAAAAAATGACTGAATTGGATGCTCCGGATTAAGTTTATATTGTGATGGGACATATAGTGAAGGTAAGCCCATTTGTCAGTCGGTTTCCTGAAAGGTTTCACGCCAAGTGTATTTGGTGTCCTCTTGTATATAATTACATCTAAGAAATTGATCTGATGTTGATGGGAATGCCACACAAACTTAATATTAGGGTCTACCGTGTTCATCCAGTTCCCCAAAGCAACTAGATGTATACTGCTCTTCAGGATCATGGCCACATCATCTAAGTATCTTTTGTAATAGATAATTTCCTCAAAAAAGGGGTTGACCATGGAGTTTAAGTAAAATGATTTTTCCAAATCTGCCATATATAGTACAGCAATGCTAGGTGCTGCCGGGCACCCCATTGCAACTCCCTTGCACTGATAGTAAAATTGATCCAGGAATCTGAAATAATTTTTCTCAGTTATGATATCCACTAGCTGTAGTAGGAAGTGGGTGGGGGGAATGTCATGTGATCTTGACAGGAGTGCTTTCTCCACTACTGCTCTTGCACCTTCATGGGGAATCGAGGTGTAGAGAGACTCTACATCCATAGTAACTAAAGATGCCCCCTCCGGAATGTGTAGTTGTTCAATAGACCTGATCAGTTCCATTGTATCTTTTAGATAAGTGTCAGTGCTACGTGCTATGGGTTGTAATATGTGATCAACATAAAAGGCTAAAGGCTCTAAGACTGAGTTAGACCCACTGACAATGGGACGGCCAGGGGGAGGGAACTTGTTCTTATGGATTTTGGGTAAAACATAAAAGATGGGTGTACGTGGAGAATCATTAACCAGATCTCTGTGGAGGGCATCTGACACATCCCCCGACAGTAAAGCCTCATTTAAGACTATCTTGATAAGCCTTTGAATATCAAGAAGGGGATCCCGCCTGATTGGCAAATAATGTTGAGTGTTGCCTAATTGAAGTTCTATTTCCTTAACATAGTCTGACGTGTTTAACACAACCACTCCGCCGCCCTTGTCAGCGGGCTTTAAAGTAATAGAATCATCCTTATCTAGATCCCGAAGTGCTTGGCATTCGGCTCTTGTTAGATTTTGCCAGACCTTTTGTGGTCTGGACTCCAAACGTTCTATATCCAGTAACACCAAGCGTTCGAATGTTTCAATGAAAGTGTCATTTATTCTTGGTACAAAAGTAGAACGATGTTTAATGCCTCCTACCCGGATAGATGTTTCCTGTGCTCCAAAAAACTTCCTCAAATTAATCTGTCTAAGTAACTTAAATAAATCTACCCGCGTCTGGAAATTGTCATATCGAGGTGTTGGGACAAATCCCAGACCTTTGTTCAGCACTTTTACCTCTAAATCAGAAAGTGGCCTGTTGGACAAATTAAAAACTAAGTGCGATACCTCCCCCGTCTGGATCGGTTGCCTCTCCCTAAAAAAGACGCACTACTTCTCTGATTGCCATATGGTATGTCTCTATTCCTAAGAGTCCTGACACCCTGATATTAATCTCCTGACAGGTCTGTATCAGACAGGTCAGTGGTGTCAAAGTCTAAACCCGCCTGTCTCACTGAACCCCATGTGACCCGTTTCTTCTTACGTTGCCCTTCAGAGCAGCCATTTTCTCCAGGGGAACTGGTCTCTGTTGCCTGGAGATCAGTTGTAATTCTGGGAGATCTTCAGCTACCACCTGGAGGCTGGGAACCCTAGCCAGGGGAGTGCACTATGCAAATTTGCAATTTAGTTACCTTGGGAAATATGCTCTCAGGGCTTTCCGATGGTTCTTCAAACGGGAGTGCATTTGCCAAAGTCTCTAAATGTTGAGATTGCACAAGGGAGTTCCTACAGAGTAGAAATAGTTTTGTGCTACTCAAGTGCTCAGTTAACACTTCCATTTCTTACACAAAATCGCTCTCTAAGGCAGGGTTCTGGCATTGAGGAAAGACTCTCTTAATTGGCAGGACTCAGACTCAAGAGTGCAGACTTGTGCTATAAAACAGGAGACCTTCTCTAAATGCTGGACTCTCATTTTAGAGGGCAATTCTGAGCTCTAAGAAGGAATCCTGCCACTTAGAAAACCTCTAGTTGAGCTCTTTGGATTGCTGTGGTGCCCTCAGAGAACAGCATGAGTTTTAAGGACTGGCTCCACATATGGGACTAGCAACAAAGCCTGTTGTGGGAAAAAATACAATGGGCCCTAAAAAGGGGAAGGAAGGAGGATGGGCAGGAAGGCATTCCCTCCTCCTCCATCATTGATCCTGGCTGGATGAAGGTGGGGGGGAGGGGCATGGCCATCTCTGTACCTGATCCCAGCTGAGTGAAGGGGGTGACCATAGCCACCTGCTCTGCACCTGCTCTGGCCGGGTGAATGGGATGTGGGCATTGTCTCCTGTTCTGCACCTGATTCCAGCTGGAAGGGAGGTGGGCATTGCTACCTGCTCCACTCCTGATCCTGGCCAGGTGAAGCAGGGGTGGGCATTGCCACCTACTCTGCTCCTGATCCCAGCTGGGTGAAGAACGGATGGGCATTGCCTGCTACTCTACACCTGATTCTGGCTGGGTGAAGTGGGGGGGGGGCAATTGACATTTGCTCCGTGCCTGATTCCAGCAGGTTGACTGGGGAGGAAGGCGTTGTCTCCTACTCAGTGCCTGATCCAGGTCAGGTGAAGGGGGACAGGCATTGCCTCATGCTCTGTTCCTGATCCCAGCCACATGAAGGGGGTGGGCATTGCCACTGGCTCCACTCCTGATCCCTGCAGGGTGAAGGGCAGGCAGGCATTTCCACCTGCTCCCCTCCTGATCCTAGCTGGGTGAAAGCAGGGGGAGGGCATAGCCATCTGCTCTGCTCCTGATCCCAGCTGCAATGGGGAGTGGTCATTGCAACCTGCTCCCCTCCTGATCCCAGCTGGGTTAAGGGCCGGCAGTCATTGCCACCTGCTCCGCTCTTGATCCTAGCTGAGTGAAGGCGGGGGTGTGCATTGCCACCTGCTCTATGCCTGATCCCGGCCTGGGCTTCCCTCCACAGCAGCACCCTCTGGTGGCACACCAGGGTAGGAAGTGAGTTGTCTTGAATACATTTAGCCTTTTATATAGTAGGATAATGATGTAGTAGAATGCTGAAGTCTGTCAGTAGGAACTTCCCCACCTTGATGTGGTATAGTCCCTTTTACCACCTCAGCATTCTGCCAGCACTCAGTGCTCTTGCAAAATAAAATCTCATGTTTAAGAATGTTCAGTGCAAGGGGTTTCCCCTCTTCAAACAGATGCGATTCCCAGAAGACTCACATGTTTTTCTGTAAGGGAGAACCATCCATCCAAAAGAATTTCTTGTCCCGGGAATTAAATTGCAGTCCAATCCAAACAGCATTCTTAGTCTTTGTGATATTCTCAATGAATCCCTGCAGAAGGGGTGGGGACAGAATGAAAAATAGGTGAGTGTGAAAAAAATTAAAACCAACCAAAGAAACAAAACCAGCCAGCAATGTTTCATTAAATATGATTTGCAGAATGATTCCTTTCCAAGCACTGGTATTTGTGCAATTAAACCACTCTGTTTTACAGTAGTCTAATTCTCCGTGTCCACTCACCAGACAGCAGGAAGTGATATCTGAAGTTTTAGACATTTCAACCTAATAAACATATTTCTCTAGATGTTAAGAACAGGGCTTTTTTTCAGCTGGAACGCGGTGGACCGGAGTTCCGGAACCTCTTGAAAATGGTCACACGGCTGGTGGTCCCACCCCCTGATCTCCAGACAGAGGGGAGTTTACGTTGCCCTCCGCGGCAATCTAAACTCCCTCTGTCTGGAGATCAGGGGGCGGGGCCATCCATGTGACCATTTTATTCAAGGGCAACCTATTGAGTTCCACCACCTCTTTTCCCATAAAAAAAAGCCCTGGTTAAGAAGGTAGCACAGTGGTGTTTATGGAAGCTGTTGTAGTTGAAGCCTGTGGCCTTTTAAAACTTTGGTTGGTCCCAAGTTTATACTTCTAAAAAGATTGTTAAGAAATGTGCCAGTGGCTGCATCCCCGTCATGTCCCCTTTTAAACCAGCATTCAGCTGGGATGTGCATTAACCCAACTTGCTCCTGGATTCATACCACCACATTCCTTCCCCTCTCTCTTCTAGTACAGAGAAGCCCATTTATAAACTGAACCTGGTTAACTGTGACATGAGAATGCAGGTAACTAGAATTTCAAACCATAGTTTGAGGGATAGAATCCTGTTGTGGGGGAGGGGTGGACATGTGTAAACCTTCACATGTCAAGATTAACCAGAGTAAGTTTCTAACTGGGATTCTCAATACAGGAAGGGAGAAGTCAGAAGCGACACATAAGCTTAGCAATACACGTGTGAGACTGACTTCACGGACATCCCAGTGAAATGTGACACCCAAATGCAGCCCCTATTTTTTTTATTGTAGATCTTATTTCAATAAACCAAGGAACCAGGTTATAGATGAGTAAATCCTGTCACATCTTGGAGCCACTGATTCCATTTTAATTCTGTCCCCCCTCCACTGAGTATATGAAGTTATCTTCCTCATTAGCCTATAACACCTCAGTGAGATGGATCAAGCTAAGCGAGAATGGCTGGCTCAAGTTCAGGCAGTGACTTTCATAGTTAAGCAAGCATTTGGACCTGAATCTGCTCAGATACAGTCCAGCACCCTAATCGCTATATCATCTTGGCTTTCAGACTAAAATTTGAGGTGGTATCTATGGGTCAGACAAAATTCCTTTGGAGTCCACATCTGGATTTTGGGCCACCATTGACCAACCCTAATGTCCCATCTTGGTGCTATGTTCCCATTTCTACTCTGCCCCCTCCAGCCTATTCTATAACTTAAACATTTACCTTTTCTTCTTGTTCCCGTATCACCAACAACTGGGCATTCTTCTCAGTGCAAGTTTCATTGCTCTTATTCCAGTCTTTGTATGCCTTACCAAAAAAATTGTAACACTTGTTTCCATGAAACAGCCAATCCTTGGGGCACAGGAAGCACTTCTTTTCTCTGGAAGGATAAATGGTGTTCTCTGGACAATAAATTGATGGTGAAATGTCAGTGTTGTGATTTAAGATTCCTTTTCCTAGCAGCAGAGGACAGCACACACCACACATCATGTAATCCTGAGAAAGGAATGGCACCTCTATAAATGCAAGTCTGGTGGTGGGCAGGGCCAGGGCTTGGCATATTCAAAAATCAGTGTCTCTTGGGAAAGAGAACAAGAAGTGGGGCTTTCTCATATTTAGAGATTAGACTATTTATTTGTTTACTTATGCACAGACTGGCTTTCAGCCACAAAGTCTACAAAAGCAAGTTTTGATAAAGACAGAGTCAAATGGTTCAAAAAATAAAACAATAGAAATCTTACACACACATACAAAAGACCCAAGATGTGTGTTTCTGATTACCAGCCTTGGGACAAAAATCAGGACAAGATGGTGCCCTGCTTGCAAATGTCCGGGGTCCGAGAATAATTGAAAGCAGATATTTGGGCTAGATGGACGTTTATCTGATTCAACCAGGCAATCCCTAGATCAAAAACAAAATCCTTTCAAAAACAAAATCCAACAGGAGGCTGCTGAACTGGAAGTCATATGCAAATTTGACTCTGTCAAGCTGGGACTGAATAGGGACTATGAATGGTTATCACATTATCACAGGTAACAGATTTCCTTTACAGAGGCGGGGTCTGGGGGAGCCCAGGGGTGCCTGGCGTGGGCTTTCGGGGACCACAGATCTCTTTGTCAGATGCATCTGGCAAGGAGAGCTGTGGTTATCGAAGGCTCATACTGCATTGGAATTGGATGGTCTAGCTGTTTGGCTGCTACAAATTAACAGGGCAAACTCCTTTGAAGCCAACTGATCCACACACCAAAAGGAGATGTTTACATATACTAGCAAAGGAATGTTTTGGTTGCACCCTCCCCCTCCCCCCCTAATTGCCTCTTCTCTCTCCTCCCCTTCTCCTCCCTCCTCTTCTATATTTGACCAGTCTCTGTACCATGCATCTGACGAAGAGAACTTGATTCTCGAAAGCTTATGCTACAATAAAATTGGTTAGTCTTAAAGGTGCTACTGGACTCTTTTTGAATTTGCTACCACAGACTAACACGGCTAACTCCTCTGCACCTAGATCAAAGGGCACCATCCCATCTCCCAGAGATTCAGCTATGGAGTGTGAACATGGAAAGACCTCCACTGAATCAGACAATGGGGCACACGAAGTCTAGCATCTCTGTTTTCAGGGATGGCTGGCCAAATGCCTCCAGGAATCCAATAAGGAAAGCTTGTGAGTTTTGAAACAAACAAACAAACACCCTCCCAAAAGTTACCAATGTCGGTTTGACCCATCCTTTGTTGCCTTGGGGCATCACACTTGCCCTGCTTGCTATTGTACTTGGCAGCTGCCTAGGTTGGAAACGGAAGGGGGTGTTTAGCACCCAGGTTCTTCTCTGCCCTCAGGGCCTGCCACCTAGTCAACTCCACCACCCTGAGTCTGGAAGGGGTACACATAGGTTGCCATCTCTGCTTTGGGAAATTTCTGATGATTTGGGGGCAGTGGTTAGGGAAGGTGGAGTTTTGGAAGGAAAGAGGCTTCAGCTTCCTCCAGGAGCTGTCCTCCTTGGCTGCCCCCCTGTATATCTTAATAGGGCTGCACAGTCCACCCATGCCCTGTGGATGCCCCCAGGCTCTCATGCGAGTGCGGGGGATAGCCTTTGTGTCAGGTTGGTCACAGCTCATCCTGCCCCCTCACTCTGCTGGGCTGTCACAGAACTAGATACCAGCGTCCTCCCAACTGGAACCCCCTTGGACATGCCGCTGCCAGACATTTGAGTCGGCTCCCCTGTGCCACCAGTCACGTACAGCCAGCTATCATAGGGCACCCACCACTAGACATCTGATGAGTCCCGGGAAACAAGTTACCTGTGGATCTCCTCTGCTCTTGCTCACACACGTGCTGCTTAAGATAAGGTATCAGGTTCTCCATGCCTGAACTGCAGTTGCTTCTATTTCTGCATCTCTGAGTGGTCGCCTCTGTCTCTGAAGAGGTTTCAAGCTTGGGCTTTGAGCTATGGATAACTTCAGAACAACATTCACATAAAAGGTCATTACTGCTGTCCAGGGCTTAAAACGCATGGGAGAAAGTGAGCTATGAGTCCATTTGCTCCAGCTAATCTGGAATGGTTATCCCAAAGTACATATGTGGTTGGATGATGGGAAGCCAAGTATGTGGGAAGCTGCAAATCACAGGGGAACTGGCTAGAGGGAATTGCTGCTCTCTCTTTGGGCCAGCCCTACAAATGCAACGGAAGGGTCATGAATGGAACAAGCAGTCACTGCATAACAAGGCATGGCAAGGACCTGAATAGATGCTCATGCGCTAAGCAGTGCACTGCAGAATGGGATGGTGGCCCATTCTCTTTGAATAGTGGGGTTCTGTTGGGATGAAGGGAAACACAAAGTGCCTGGAAAAAATGGGTTTGGAACTATGTGGAGACTTCTTGGGTATATCTGCACTGGCAGTTTTGTGAACAATGGCAACACACTGGTGTGCAACTCACAACTATGCCATCCATAGCATCCTACAATGCAGCGGTATATCAAATACATGGCTTTGTGCTTGCTTTGGCAGCACACGTACTAAAATTGGAACGATACAGAGACATGCTGCAACTTGAGGTGTTCATGCAATATAATGTAATAGATGGAAATGTAATTAATTCATTAATACTTGCGGTTACGGGGAAATACCTCATAATCTCAAATTGGATCCTAACTTGCACACAAGTGGAAGGACTGTTCAGAAGTGTTTTGTTTCACAACGGTTTGGTCAGAAGGCTACAATACACAGCCTTTGGGTTCATTATTTATCAGAGGCAGGCTGGTTTTCAGAGAGACTCCCAGTACAGTCTGATGGAAATATATTTGCCACTTTAGCCTTGCCTTGGCAAATACCAGGAGCAGGGCTCATTTTGAGGGGGAACGCGCAGGAATGCAGTTCTGGCAGGTCCCCAAAGAGGTCACATGTCAGGTGGCCCCACCCACCTGACTCTCGGCCATCTTGGGCCCGTTTCAGCCTGGATTGGGGCTGAAACAGCCCGGATCGGGCCTCTGACGGGTGGTAGATCACTCTCCCACTCAGCAGCAGCCCGATCCTGACCATTCTGGGCCCCTTTTCGGCCATTTTCGGCCCCTTTTTACCATTTTGGGCCCAGTTTCAGCCCTGAATGGCCAGGATTGGGTCCAAAACAATCAGGATAAGTGATGTCAGGGGGTGTGGCATGTGCAAATCAGTTATGCTAATGACACACTTCTGGTGATGTCAAGAGGCATGGCATATGCTAATGAGTTATGCTAATGAGTCCGTCCAGCTCTTTTTCTATGAAATGACCCCTGGCCAGGAGGTTTTGTGGGCAGGGCCTAGAGAGGTTGGCAAGAATGTAACATCACTTCCAGGTGACTCTATAGGAATTTCCCCTAATCATTATGATAAAAGGCCACAGAGACATGGAGAATTCTTAGAGCCTCACTATGGAGGCCGTTTTGCAGCCATTTTTTCTCTTCTCAGTTTCTTGAGGGCAGAGGATTGTAGCCACACCAGCTGCAGGCAGGCAAATGGGAAACTTAGATGAAAGTCAATTCGTATCATGCGTTTTGAGAGCTAAGCCATGCAATTCCATATAAGCAAACTGTGGGGTTATATCTGACCACATTTACTTACCACAAACACTAAGCACGATAACTGCCACCAGCAAGAGAATGTAACCAGCACCTCCTACTCGCAGTGCAACATGATGCCATCTGGGGCAGTGGTGGGAATCTGTTTAATTCCATATTTAAGAAACATAAATGAGGAACATGGAATGGCTGTGTTTATCCTCTCATTTCTTCATGTATTTAATGGACCATTTTTTTATTGCACACAGATCTGGATTAAATCAGATGAATTGCAAAATGATCTCCCATTTTACCTAACTGAGAACTAACAGACCAATATGGACCAAATCTTGATGTGACTTTGAGTCTGAGGGGCAAGACTCTTTTGGAAGCACACTTTCTGAACTGTTTTTTCCACTCTGGTGCCATCTTGGTTGGACCTCTCCTAATCCCCTTTTAAAGCTGTCTATGACTACAGCCATCACTGCATCCTCTGGCAGAAAAGTCCACATTTTAATCATTCATTGAGTAAAGATGTACTTCCATTCATCCACCTGAATCTATTGCCCATCAACTTCATTGGATACTCTCACGTTCAAGTATTTCAAGAGATGGAGAAAATGTTCTCTCTGTCCATTCTCTCTGCCCCATGAATAATTTTATAAACCTCTATCATGTCCCTCCCCATAATCATCTCTTTTCTAAACTGAAAAGTCCCAGACTCTTCAAAATTTGTGGTAGGGTATGAGCTTTCGTGAAGTAATGAGCTGTGACTCACGAAAACTCAAACCCTACCACAAATTGTATTAGTCTTATAGATGCTACTAGACTCTTGCTCTTTTCTACAGCTAACAACAGACTAACACGACTACCCATCTTGAATTGGTTTGGGATGAGTGCCTCAAATGTTCTCTGATGAGAAAAGACCAGACAGGTAATGCCTATGGTTGCAGTGGAAGTTCATTGTGGTGCTCAGAGAAGGGCATATGAAAGCCAAATAAGAATAATAAAAAAGACAAGGAACTCAAGTTATATTTCTGCAGTCTCGGGGGACAACTTTGGGAAAGGAGACAAGGATATTGAATGTGTACGATGTGTTTGAAATGTCAGTCTAGGATTTGGGAAACCTGGACTGAAAACATTGGGTGACTACATGACAGTCACTCAGCCTAACCTACCTCACAGGGCTGTTGCAGATAAAAGCAAAAAAGTGGGAAAGCATGGATGTCCCTCCGAGCAAGGGAAGAACACCCCAACAGCTGTACATCCTCAAGCTTTGTTGGAGTTGTGGTGAAGACAAGGCCTCTTCTCTGAGAAGAGGAAAGCAATGGGTGGCACAGCTAAACGTGAGTCCTGTTCCTCTCATCTTCTCTCCACATCACCCCACTCAGGTAACTAAGAGCTGCCACCCACCAACAGTTGCTTTGGGGCAGAGAAAGGATTTATTCATTTATGTTATCTACTGTCTGCCCTTCTCACTGAGACTCAAGATGGCTCCAGAGGGTAATTTTCCTCAGCATGGAGCAGAATTGCATGCTAGGCATTTGCTGAGGTAAGAGAAATGGGGTGATACACAAAAATGAAGGAGCAGTGACCAGGGTGTGCGTGGAAATGCAGAGTGCATTAAAATTGGATGAAACACGTTACTGAAATTGTGCACATTTGTTATATGAACTGTAAGCCATTGGGTTTTCGAGTTGCAAAGCTTGTTTTATGAGAGCCCAGTACTACCACAACGGGACTTCTGTTTTCTGTTGCGTTTCAGGTACGTTATGGGTTAAATAACCTTCTGTGGATTAACCTAACCTCCCTGTATTCTTGTGGGCTGGTCGGGAAAAAGGGGGTGGGCCCCAGAATCAGTAAGACCGCCCCTGGGTGGGTTCACCAGTCCTTAGCGTTTCTTTTACGCGACTCGAAAGGGGCTTGTCGGTTCTGCTGCAAAGGGAGCGCTGGCCGCACAAACAAAGGGAGCCTGAAACGGATGAAAACTCCCGCCTTTTCTCTCCCCTTCCAGGGTAAGTGAATGGGGCGATTCTCCCCACCCACCTCTTTGAATGAGGAACCCGGAAGCTGCATCTGAGGAGCAGAGAAGGAGGTTAGGGAAAATTGAGAAATTAAAAAAAACCCTCCTCGATCCCTTAAGGAAGGATCCTGTTATTTCCCGATTGCCCCTCCCTGATTACAAATCTTACTTTGAGCAGTTTTCCATCCTATTTTCTGTCTTGGGCGATCAGTTCTTCCTCTTCATTTTATCTGAATTTACCAAAAAAGGGGATCGTGGCATAACTATGGTCTGCCTCCTGGTGGGTTATTAACCCCTACATGGAATCTGGTTCCCACGTTACAATCTTTGGTCTACTCAGAAGTACGTCCCATTTTATTTAATGCTGCTTTCTCTGAAGAAACTGTTCTTAAGATTGCAGCGTTTCAGTTGTCTTACACAGAAAGGTACATTTTGGATTACTGAAAAATCAGCAGATACTATGAATTCATGAATAGGGAACTTCTTACCAGTGGTAGTTACCTAGTTCTTAATCAGTATTTTATGTAAATGGTTGGCAAACTAGAAAGTCCTGGCAATTCAAAAGAATATCCATGCTTGATGTAGTTTTGAGCGAAAGATAAATGGGTAGCTAACTCCCAAAAAGTCTTGCTGTAGAACTGATGGAAAATGGTATTTGTACTTAAAGTGCAATGTTTACATTTCCCCTGTGTGTTTTTGTTGGTTGGTTTTCCTGATAGCTTTCTGTTTTTAACTTTTTGCTGACTGGTCACATTTGGGGTAGGCAAAACATAAGGCACGTAGCACTTCAGCAAGTGGAAAATCTCTATCAAAGGTACCAAAGGAGCTTTCCCGACACTATCTCTGAACAGCCCAAGGGACAGCTTTCTAAAAGGTAATAGCCAAAGAGAAAAACAAAAGAAGTAAAATACTGTTGATCAGGACCCATCAAAATGACACATAGCAGTATGCAAGCTTTCGGGTTCTCCTGAACTCTTTCATCAGGCTTAATCCTGTGACCCAAACCTGATGAAGCATTCTGGAGAACTCAGAAGTTTACACACTATTTTGTGTCATGGTGAAGGAGAGACTTGTTGGACTGGTCACCATCTTAACAGTACACAAAAGAGTTTCAAAACTTTGTCTTAGCTTATTGCCCGGTTTGCAGAATCACAGAAAGCAAAATTCAAGACCTTTACACAAATTGAGGAACAAGAAAACAAGCAGGCTGCACCAATCACCAAGAGGAAAGAAGCCAAGGCCAAAAACTGATGCTGCAGGGAGGACATGAACACTTATTGTGGTGATATTTTTAAAAGCCTCCACCAATTTCACACACAGCTTTGGCAGGGGGTGTCTAAATATGTTTATCTCCAGCACTTTCCCCGCAGCTGCTGAACTCACAAAGAAAAATCACTGCATGCAAAACACACAGGAGTTTAGGAGCCCAATCCTCAGCACTTGAAATGGTGCAAGGGAAACAAGATCACCTGGTTCCACAGCAGTGCAGTCCTTTGTGGCAATTTTAAATGGAAGAGTTCAGCTCTAAAACGCTGTTGGTATCCACAGGTCAGATCCATTGATGCTGTAACATCTAGTTTGGCCTTCAGTAGCTACATGTGACACTTTGACATGCCACCTGTGGCTCTTCTGAGCACTGTCCTCTACTGTGGCAAATACACCATCTTTCAGGAAAGCGGGCAAAGGCATTGCCTGGTGAGGCTTGTGACTGGCAGGTGGTTCCCACCTTGAAACAGCCACCACGAGAAGGACTGGAAGATAGGTAAGCTGTCAGCATCCCAAAGGAGGTGACCTCAGGCTGGGGAGGAAAGGGCCATACTGTCCAGTACCTCTCCCCCCAAATCTCCTTAGTCTGTGCACTTTCATCTCAGCACTTGGGCCAGGAAGAGAGCGAGCTGGCTCACAGCTGTGGGAAGGTTGAACACCCCTGAGCTTCCCCTCATTCTCTGGAATGAAGCAGAGTAGCCTTGGCCCTCTTGTTCTCACCTGAGATGCATTGATAAGGGCTGATTCCGCACACATTGGATAATGCACTTTCAGTGCACTTTATCAATCGTTTGAGGTGGATTTTTTGTTCCGCACATGAAAAAATCCGTTCCAAATGATCTATAAAGAGGATTGGAAGTGCATTATCCAACGTGTGCAGAATCACTAAAGGTTTACTTTGTACTAAAACGTTTGTTAGTAAGTTTATGCTGGTATCTTCATTTGCTCCTGTGGGTTCGTATAGCGTTACTCTCTTTGCTTTGAATCTTTTCAAGCAAGGCTCATGAAGGAGTTGCTAAAGCATCATTTAAGTACGGGGAAAAATATGGTTCTTTTATAATTTATTGGCAGGTATTTGAAAAAAATTCAAGTGTGGTTTAGTGGTTAAAGGGTTCAACTAGGATCTGGGAGAACCAGGTTTGAATCCTCTCTCTGCCACAGAAGCTTACTGGGCAACGTTAGACCAGTCACACACTTTCAACCTAACCTACCCCACATGATGGTTGTTAAAATAAAATGGAGGGCAGAATGATGTAAGCCCCTTTGGGTTCCAGTTGGGTAGAACAGGGGGCGGGGGGTATACATGAAGTACATAATGTTCTCTGGATTTTCCGTGAACTTATTTTCAGGTAGGTAGCCATGTTGCTCTGCAGTAGAACAGCAGGATTTGAGTTCAGTGGCAACTTTGAGAACAATGTGATTTTCAGAGATTATAATCTTTCAAGAGTCAAAGCTCCCTTCAGATACATGGTATCTGAAGAAAGGAGTTTTGACTCACAAAAACTTGCACCTTGAAAATCTTGTTGGTCTCTAAGGCACCACTGGATTCAAATCCTGCTGTTCTCAGAGCTACTGAATGAATGGGTGTATTTGTGGGCTGCCGCCTATACAGAATGAGAAGGTATTTGTGATTACTGTTTTTTTTTTCCTTTCCTTTTTTTGGGGACTCAGGGTTGGCACCTCCTGAAGAAGGCGTGGCTAGTGAAGAGGAGCCATCAAACCTTCCAAAAAGAAAAATATTTTGTCATTTTTAAGGATGAATGGTTGACAGAAAATATGTTCAAAAGTTGGCTTAAAAAAATAAACCTTGTGACTGCAGAATGCCTTTAGTGTCGTAGAAGAATTTCTGTGCAGGGGAGCTCCGCTTGCGCGGGCGGGCGGACAAATCAGCAACCATGATCCCCACGCCGTGGCACGAACACGTTGGACCGCAAGGCCAGTACAGCTCAGTTTACGAGCCGGCCGAGGACACCTTCCTGCTGCTGGACGCTCTGGAGGAGGACGCGGAGAAGCTGAAGAGCGCCAGCATTGAAATCTGCCTTGAAGTAGGATCTGGATCTGGAGTAGTTTCAACTTTCGTGGCATCATTTATTGAATCTAAAGCATTATACTTATGTACTGATACCAACTCCGCAGCAGGTCTGTGCACAGCGGAGACAGCTAAGCGTAATAATGTTGACCTTCAGCCCATAATTACTGATTTGGTAACAGGATTGTTGCCCCGACTTCTTGGGAAAGTTGATTTGCTGTTGTTTAACCCTCCCTATGTGGTAACTCCTTCTGTCGAGATAAAAAGCCATGGAATAGAAGCATCTTGGGCTGGAGGTAAAAATGGCAGAGAAGTTATGGACAAACTCTTTCCAGTCGTGTCTGACTTGCTTTCAGCAAGAGGCTTATTTTACTTAGTTGCAGTTGAAGAAAATAATCCAGATGAAATTATAGAAATATTACAGAAATGTGGCTTAAAAGGCACCAAGGCAATATGTAGACGAGCCGGAAGCGAGAATCTCTCAGTACTCAGATTCTGTAAAAACTGAAGACTCTGCATGCTGTTACCAATGTGGTGAGGTTTAATTTTAATGAATTTTTTTTTGTACCCTTAAAAAAAAAATTCTGTGCGATATGAGGGTAAAGGAGCCCTGTTAAATCATGCTGCGGGTGTAAGACACACGAAGGCAGAGGAGGAGTATAGATGGATGCCACAAGTTGCAGAAGTCTTTGAACAAGATTTCTCTGACACAGATCGAGTTCTTGCTGCAGAAGTAGCGGTAGTGTACCACAGCATCATGCACCACTACATTTATGTAAGCCAGGACTGTACAAACAAACTGCTTCCAAGGATTATTGCCTGATTCTGATGTGGCAAGAAAAATGTCTTGTGGACGGACAAAAGCCACCTGTATTGTAGAGAGTGTTTTGGCACCGAGATCACTAGAACGGTTGTTGGAGGACTTGGAAGCAGCATCTCAGTTGGATGTGATGCCTCCAACAAGGGAAACAGGAAATTCTTTCCAGTGACTGTTTGTTACTTTTCTGTAACAGAGGGAATTAAGGAAGGCTTGCTTGATTTTTATAATGACAATGAAGAGACAAGTGATGCGGTTGCAGCACAGATCTGTGGTGTTCTAGAGGAGAATGATCTCAGTTTGAACAGAGTGTCTTCTTGCATTGTAGACAATGAATTTTGGAAAACACAGCTCAGTGTTTCAGAAACTCAAGCAGCTTAACGACCGATAGATGTGGGATGTGAGTCCCATGTCACCCACAATTGCCTCAAAAATGGAAAGAAGGCATTGAGTTTTAATGTGGAAATACTCATCTTGCAAGTATACAGTGAGTTCTCATACTCGGCCAAGAAGACAGACACCCTGTGGTCCTGCTTTGACCTTATAGAAATGGAATTCAGAGAGGTGCTTAGGTATGTGCCAACACAGTGGCTGTCGCTTTTGCCTGCTGTTGAACAAGTTCTGCTGTGATGGCCGGCACTGAGGACATATTTCCTGTCACGGGGAGGAAGAATGTGAAAAGATTGTGTGGGAAGCATTCGTTCCAGAAGAGGACTCATCTCTCCCTTTGTGTTATATTTACTTTCTGCACAGTCTGAGGGCATTGTTTGAACCTGTGGTGAAGAGATTGGAAAGTGCCACTGTCAGCTCCACAGAACTCTATACTATCCTGGAAGGCCTTCACACACAACTTCAGAAAAGGAGAGAGTCATAGGGCCAAGCTACAAGTGACGCCTGACACTAGTTGGACACTTGTCAGCTTCCCTCAAGTTTTGATGGGAAATGTAGGCAGCTTGGCGGAATGTTGGGCAAGTGAGAGTTGAAAAGTCCCTTGGACAGCAGTCGGAGAGCCAAGCTGCAAGACCAGGACGCCTACATTTCCCATCAAAACTTGAGGGAAGCTGACAAGTGTCCAACCTGTGTCATTCGTCACTTGTAGCTTGGCCCACAGTTCTGTGGAAGATCTGCTGATGCCATTCTGGGCAACATCTCTCCATATGACAGGAGGAAATTCAAAACAGAAGCTGACCAAATGTTAACACGATACATTGAAAATCTCAAGAAATGGTATGACTTTGATGCATCCATTTTCAAGGCCATGGCACTGCTCTCACTTGACAGTCCTGTGGCATGGGCTCCATTAAAGAGTCTTGTTACAGCCCTTGGTATTGACATAGACACTGACGAGCTATTTCATGATTTTTGCATTTTTGTCACAATGCCAAGAAAAGATTGTCTCACAGGAACAGAAGATAGAACAGAGGTGGGTGAAGGTTTTCAGGAAAATCCCAGACAGTGGTGAGAGTGAAATGTTAAAGTTGGTCTCTTTTGTACTTTCCATCCCTGTATCCAGTGCCTACTGTGAGAGAGTATTCAGCTTAATGGCTCAGCTCTGGAGTAAGGAAAGAAATCAGCTGAGTGATAGCCTTGTGAAAGCAGAGCTCCAGGTGAAACTGAACTTCAGGATGTCCTGTGAGGAATTCTATGAGTTTGTAAAAAAAACAGCCCAGAGTTGCTTAAAGCAGCACGAAGCCAGGACAAATATCGCTTTCCTGTCCGGAAGCAGAGAGCAGTACAGCCATTACTTTCATTTATGTTGGGATTCCTAATGGTTAAAAGTTTGATCAAATAAAGTGTTTGATCTTAAAGCTATTTGTTGTTGGACGGAGGCTTAGGCTGACAGGAAGCCTGCAAATGATGTAATACAGGGAAAAGGTGTGTGGGTGGGTATGGAAAGTCACATAAGGCTGGAAATTTAAATGTTGAAAGAAGGAAGGAACCTCATACAAAGGGGAGCGTTTAGGGGAGTGACTCGAAAATGGCATCATCATATGCTCTCTCTTGATGACTTTTGACCTGGAAGTGACATCACATCCTTGCTGGGCACTGCCCCCAAATCGCCAGAAATTTCCTGAGTCTGTCTGGCAACCCTGTTTCCTTGTCTCGCCCGCACAGCAGCCATTTTCTCATGACACCCATTTTCTCATTGCCAGGGTTTTCAAATGAAAAAATAAGCAATTGAATAGCATTATATTGCTATACTGTTATACCAATACGTGTATCAGGTTCCCTGAATTCTCAGCTTTCTTTTTTCTTTTTTTAAAAAAAGGACATTTCTAGTCCATTTTATTATTGAGATACAAGAGGGAAAGCATATCTCTGCCAAGAAAGGGACTAGAGACTTTTTTTTAAAAAAAAGAAAGCTGGTAATTCATAGAACCTGATACATATAATGGTGTATTGATATAATACTATTTAATCATCAATTTAAAAAATGAGCCAGACAGGGAAACCTGTCATGTTAAAGCTCTATTGCCCCTGCATTGTATTAGCAGCCGCAGCAGCAATGAGTAAACTGTTCCACCCTGTCCCTGTGTGAAAACCACCTCCATATTTCTTCGTATGCGTAAAGTTCATACTGAAAGAACATGCACTCTGCATGCAGAAAGGTCCAGGCTCAGGGCCAAGCTACACATGACGAATGACACTTGAACGGCAAGTGGATTGAGTGGAGGGCAAGTGAACAGAGAAATACACTTGCCGTTCAAGTGTCATTCGTCATGTGTAGCTTGGCCCTCAGTCCCCAGAATCTCCAGTGACAGGATCTCAGCAGGAGCTGGGAAGGAGTCTTCTCTGTCCCAGGCCCTGAAAAGCTGCTGCCAGTCAGGGTACAATACAATATTAGATAGTACAAGGCAGCTTTATGTCTTCCATATGCAAACCAAACACGTATAACTCTGCCAAGTTCTGTGAACAAGATAGCTGGAAAAAGTTGCTGCATCTTATATGGGAACGGCTGCTGGCAGTGCTTGAATTCACAGGTAACATTTGTTTGCATGAATAATCATAGTTGATGGGGCAGGAGGTGGGCTTTTCTGTACACTTGACTCATTCCTGATTTTCTTAGCAGTTGGCCCCCAAGCATTGGAATTGGTTTGGGTATGATAGATACTTCCACATGTCTGCCCTTCCTTTATATTTTTACAGCAGTGGAGTTGGTTTATTTTGTTCCACATGCATCTTAAATAATCAGGATCTTCCAGTGAAAGTGCTGTCGTCAGTGGAATCATTGGTAACGTCAAAGCACCACCACCCCTTTCTATTTTTTGTGTATGCTTTCAATGTTATCTCGATATAAGGCCGGACCAAGTGCCTCCCCCAGGAGGTAGATGCCAGCACTGGCTGGGAAACCCAACCTCTGTTGGGATGGAGCCCAGAGCAGCAGCAGCTACGTGATTGTCAAACCATGCTGCTTTTTATCGCACCAGTAGTAGCCATTCCCCCCCAACTCCTAGGACTTTTATAATTTGTTTTTTAAAAATGTTATTTTCATAGTGTTGTATCAACCTATCATTTTAACCAGGGCTTTTTATCTGGGAAAGAGGTGGTGGAACTCGGTGGGTTGCCCTCGGAGAAAACGGTCACATGGGTGGTGGCCCCGCCCCCTGATCTCCAGCCAGAGGGGAGTTTAGATTGCCCTCCATGCTGCTCGGCGGTGCGGAGGGCAATCTAAACTCCCCTCTGGCTGGCGATCAGGGGGCGGGGCCACCAGCCACGAGACCATTTTCTAGAGGTGCCGGAACTCTGTTCCCCCGCGTTCCTGCTGAAAAAAAGCCCTGATGGTAACAATACATGCAGCAAATTCTCTGAATTCCCAGATTTCATATTTTTACAAATGTTCTCTAACCCCTTCTGTTGTAGAGATACAAGGGAAAAGGTATATATCTACAATGGAATAGGTTAAAGACTTTTTAAAAGAATGAACACTGGGAATTCAGAGAACCTGCTGCATGTATTGCTGCAATTGTAGGTTGTTATAACACTATGAAAATGACAAGACTAGACAATAACAGCGTGAAAAGAAAACTCGAGTGGGGGAAGGAGTGGTTTGACGAAGACCAAAGTCCAGTAATCAAAAAGTGGATTGGTGGTGGGTGGGACAAATAAAACCAAAAGAAACATTGCACATGCGGGAGGAAAAAAACTCAAAATTGGCTTCCAGAAAAAGATCTGAGTAAATGTCTTAACTGAGGGGAAAATGGGGGGGGGAACCCAAAGCAAAAACTCTATATATATCAAGGATAAATTGAAGCACTATGGAGCCAGAACTGAGGGAAACACCCATGTGGAAAATCCCAGTATATTTTTAAAAAACAGCCCATAGTGTTCTGTCACTGTATAGCAGACTGGATGTCCAGGTGGTGAGTTTTCCTTTCTACCAAAGGGGCAAAGAATTGGAGAAGGGAGAATTCTAGAAGAAGGTAAGCCAGCATTCTGAAGCCCTCCGTAGCTCATTGTGGTCTTCTTAATAGCGTATGTGAATATATAATCTTTTTATTAAAATGGAATAAAAATAACTGAAATTTAAAATATTTCTATTGTGTCCTGTTAATCTTTCACAAGTAAAGGTTAAATGGTATCCCAAAGACAGTAACAACTCAGTAGGCTGGATCTGCCCTTTTAAATAACAAGGGAAGCTGGACCTGCTCAAAATTCCATCCCAGTTCTACAGTATCATGTATATACTGTAATCTTAAAGTATATGGCTGTTGATCACTGGCACCATTGTGAAACTGGCAAGCTCTCCTGAACCAAGTATGCGTAGAATAGACCGGTTTTGGGAAGGGAGCCATGCTGGTCTGCAGTAAAACAGGATTTGAGTCCAGTGGCAAGATTTTCAAGATATAAACTCAAGAGTCCAAGCTCCTTTCTTCAGATATAACAAAATTTTCTTCCCTTCAGATAGAATACACCAATGGTTTTCAAGCTATATGAGAGAACGTCAGAAGCTTGCTAGGAGGTACGCTATAAAAATCATAATATTTGGATTTTGCTCTGCTGTGGCTACGTTACCACAGCACTGTTTGGGGGAGCATCTACATGGTGGTGTCCATTCCCACCCCGGGGGTGGGGGGTGGGACAGGGGTTAAGGCTTTTTAAAAGATTAGTAACAGCAATATCGCAACAGTTCCCGGCTTTCATTTCTGAAAGAAGTCTGTAGCCCCTTTCCTTACAGAGTTATAAAGGGAAAGGTAAGGGCTGCACATTTATACCTTGTCTTATATAATGAAGTGAGCTCTGACTTACCAAAGTAAATACCCTGAGAAATTTTGGTGTTCTTTAAGGTGCTACTGGACTCTTAATTTTGTTTTTCTATAACAAACTGATATAACTACCCACCTGTAACTGCATTTATCCTTGTAGCTCTGCAGCCTAAAGTGTTGGAGACTTACTTTTTTAAAACATGAAAGCTAGAGATTAGAATGTTGTTGTAATATATCATTATTACCTATATTGGTGAAATATAAACACACTAATATCAGTTCTTCCAGACTACAACTCCATCTTCAATAACGACCTATTGTGTTGTTAAAAATATAGTTTTATTTCTTTGTGCTGGCTAGTGGCTGTCATTTAATAGAATGTCACCATCAGTAACCTCAAGCTATTTTGTGCTTTTTTTCTTTTTGGGGGGGGGGGGGTCTTTCTTTTGGAAGATACTAATTCTAAATAGGTAGCTGTGCTAGAGTCAGTTTGGACAAAATTAAACAGAAATCTGGTAACACCATAAAGACTAACAAAATTTATTCCAGCATAAGCTTTTATGAGTTAGAATGAAGTGACTTGTAAACACTTATGCTAGAATTAATTTTGTTTGTGTTTAAGGTGCTACTGCACTTGTATTTAATTCTAGAAAATATCTGTCCCGTGTGGACGTGTAGAATCTAAAGGCTGTGAGCAATGGAGTAAAAAGAAACTTGGCTGCTTTCATACAAGTTAGAGTGGGTACGAGATCAAATCAAGCCTGAATTCTCCTTAGAAGCTAAAATGACAAGACTAAGGCTATCGTACTTTGGTCACGCACAACATAAGACAAGATTCTCTGGAAAAGTCAATAATGCTAGGAAAAGTGGAAGGCAGGAAAAGAGGAAGACCTAAAAGGAGATAGCTTGATTTAATAAAAGAAGCCATGTCCTCCAGTTTGCAGGATCTGAGCAAGTCTGTTAAAGATAGGACGTTTTGGAGGTCTTTCATTCATTCAAAGACGACTTGATGGCACATAACAACAACAAGATAATGCACATTCAATGCAATTTAGCAATGGTTTGCAACAGGATTTTCCAGTGTGAAACTGGAAAATCCATTTGCAAATGATCGCTAAAGTGCATTATACAATTTGTGTGAAAGCAGCCAATGTTTAAGAATACCTTTACAGTCTGCAACTACGGGAAGTTTGGCCATTAATAACCTGCTGTAAGACTCAGTCTAAACGGATTTGAGCTCAGTTCTATCTTGTTGGTTGCAACTGGAGGAAGATTGTTGAAATCTGAGAGCTTTGGCTGCAGAGGGCTGGACACTTAGCTAAAAATCTAGTAACTTTGTTGGATCCCTCTCTTTTGTTCTAAACACAATTCTTAAAACTAACATGAGCTGAATTTGATTACTGCACAAAGTCTTTAGTGCACATTACTGATTGCAATTCTACATCACTGTGCTTAGAAATACAAAGTGAAATTGTAACATTTCACCAAGTGGACCCCCAGCCACATACCAATACAGACTTATTCCCCATTTTTGTTCTGTGAAATTAATTTCTTTGACCATCAATTGGGAAAAATGGGATCCTGCTTTTAAAACAACAACTCAGAAATTAAATATAAAACTGCACTTACAGCAGGCTTGTGGTGGTTCTGCCAGCCCGGCCTCAGGGAGGTTCAGATCAGCATAAATAACTTCATTAGCCATTGAAGCTGAGGTGGTGCTTGGTGGTTGCAGTCGAATGAAGGCAGGCACCGCTTACTGTAAAGCAAGAGGCATTCCAGAAGGTCAGGAAGTGGCATGTCAAAGGCCAGCGAGTGTCATGCTCAGAGGCGTTCTGCAATATTTGTATTGGGAAAAAATACAAGTGGTTGGTTTTTTGTTAAATGATAAGGCCATTACAATGGTGGAGCAAAAAATTAAAATAAAAATGTATGAGCAAGCTGCTGCAATGTGAGCTAGCCAAACCATGCCATACTATGGAAGAGTGTTTAGTCCATGTGTTGCTCTCCACTTAATTCCAAGTAATTTAAAAGAGATTCACTTAGACTGGATTATGTCCTGTATTTTTGGTGTATTTATATGGATCTAAATCCTGCATACTATAATACTAGACGCTCACTCTTCTCACCAGCCCATGGTGAGAATGGGGGGGGGGGCGTAGTGGTTAAGAGTGGGGGGGGGGCTCTAATCTGGAGAACCGGGTTTGAGTCCCCACTCCTGCATGTGAAGCCAGCAGGGTGATCTTGGGTCAGTCACAGTTCTCTGGAGCTCTCTCAGCCCCACCCACCTCACAAGGCGATTGCTGTGAGTATAACAAACAACATACATTGTAAACCACACTGAGTGGGCATTAAGTTGTTCTAAAGGGTGGTATATAAATCAAATGTTTTTGTTGTTGAACACTAGCTTGAATATGGAATAAGCAAGCCTGCTTTCTGCCAAAAGAGTTTCCATGATGCTGCAACAGCAATCATCTTCATAACATTCAAAAAGAGTCCAGTAGCACCTTTAAGACTAACCAATTTTATTGTAGCATAAGCTTTCGAGAATCACGGTTCTCTTCGTCAGATGCATGGAGGGCCAACAGAAACTGGTCAAATATAGAGGAGGAGAGGGGAGATGCAAACAGCTCCTTTGATATGGAGATGCAAACAGCTCCTTTCGATGTGGGGATCAGTTTGCTTCTGTAAAGGTTCAAAGGAGTTTGCCCTGTTAGTCTGTAGTAGCAAAATCAAAAAGAGTCCAGCAGCATCTCCAAGACCAACCAATTCTGCTGCAGCACAAGCCCTCGAGAACCACAGCCCTTCCCGCCAGATGGATCTGACAAAGAGAACTGTGGTCCCCGAAAGCCCACGCCAGGTGCCACTGGACTCTCCCCGACCCCGCCTGCATATGGATCCATGGGAAGGAAGCCCTTGAGAGATTTCATCAGGACTTCAACAACTTTCACCCTACTATCAACCTAAGCCTGGACCACTCTATACAACAGGTACACTTCCTGGACACCACTGTACAACTACATAATGGACGAATAAATACCACCTTGTACTGGAAACCAACAGACTGATACTCATATCTACATGCCTCCAGCTACCACCCTAAACATACCACTCAGTCTATTGTCTACAGCCAAGCCTTACGTTACAACCGTATCTGCTCCAATGCTCTTGATCGAGACTCCCACTTAAGAGATTTACAACAAGCGTTTTTGGGGCTACAGTACCCACCAAATGAAGTGAGGAAACAAATCAACGGGGCCAGACTAGTACCCAGAAACAGTCTGCTCCAGGACAAACCTAAAGGAACTAACAACAGAACACCACTGGTTGTCACCTATAGCTCCCAGCTCAAACCCATCCATCAGTGAGCTACAACCCATCCTGGAAAATGATACCTCTCTCTCAGAAGCCCTGGGTGGAAGACCTTTCCTTGCCTACAGACAGCCCCCCAACCTTAAACGACCTCACTCACAATCATGAATCGGCTAGCAGAGTCACCAGCACAGGTACCAGGCCCTGCAACAGACCCAGATGCCTGCTCTGCCCCTATATCTACCCAGGGAATACAATTACAGGACCCAATGGCATCAACTACACTGTCTCTGGCTCTTACAGCTGCTCATCCTCCAATCTGATATATGCCCTCATGTGCCAACAATGTCCTTCTGCTCTGTACATTGGACAAACCAGCCAACCTCTACGCAAAAGAATAAATGGACACAAATCTGACATTAGAAATGGCAACGTCCAGAAACCAGTGGGAGAACACTTCAATCTACCAGGACATTCCATCAAAGACTTAAAGGTCGCTGTAGTTCAACAGAAACCTTTCAAAAACAAAATCCAACGGGAAACTGCTGAATTGGAATTCATACACAAATTTGACTCTGTGAAGCTGGGATTGAATAGGGACTATGAATGGTTAATCTCATTGTCACAGGTAACTGATTTCCTTTACATAGGTGGGGTCGGGGAGAGTCCAGTGGCACCTGGCGTGGGCTTTCGGGGACCACAGTTCTCTTTGTCAGATCCATCTGGCGGGGAGGGCTGTGGTTCTCGAGGGCTTGTGCTGCAGCAGAATTGGTTGGTCTTGGAGGTGCTGCTGGACTCTTTTTGATTTTGCTACTACAGACTAACAGGGCAAACTCCTTTGAACCTTTACAGAAGCAAACTGATCCCCACATCGAAAGGAGCTGTTTGCATCTCCATATCAAAGGAGTTGTTTGCATCTCCCCTCTCCTCACCCCCTCCCCTCTCCTCCTCTATATTTGACCAGTTTCTGTTGGCCCTCCATGCATCTGATGAAGAGAAGTGTGATTCTCAAAGCTTATGCTACAATAAAATTGGTTAGTCTTAAAGGTGCTACTGGACTCTTTTTGATTTCGCTACTACAGACTAACATGGCTAACTCCTCTGGATCTATGCTTCATAACATTGGCTCTGATTGCTCTGGGAAGTTCTTAGCCCTGCTTTGTTTTGTAAAGAAGGGGATATTTTCCACGGTCTGCGCTGCCTTTCTTCCCAGTGTGGACCCACAGTTGTTTACATCATTCTTCTGTCCTCCATTTTATACAACAACCATGCAGGAAAGGTTAGGCTGAGAGTGTGTGACTGGCTCAAGGCTATCTAGCAAACTTTCATGGCAGAGGTGGGATTCAAATAGGAGTTCTAAATCCTGATCAGACCCTCTAACCTCTATACCACATAGACTCTGGTATGCCACTGATACTGTTAAACCGCCTCTGTATTTCAATGGAGAAAATACTTCCCACCAGGGCTTTTTTTCAGGGGGAACGCGGGGGAACGGACTTCCGGAACCTCTTAAAAATGGTCACATGGCTGGTAGCCCCGCCCCCTGATCTCCAGACAGAGGGGAGTTGAGATTGCCCTCCAAGGCACTAAGCGGCACAGAGGGCAATCTCAACTCCCCTCTGTCTGGAGATCAGGGGGCGGGGCCACCAGCCATGTGACCATTTTCTCCGAGGGCAACCCACTGAGTTCCACCACCTCTTTTCCCAGAAAAAAAGCCCTGCTCATTAGTAAACCTTTACTTCCACTGCAAATAGCAGAGGGATATTCTGGAGTTACTCTGGGCCGGAATGTTTTGGTTCTCTTCACCTTTGGCACTGTAACTGTCATGAACATCCAGAAGTTGGTGGCTTTATGCATAGTCTTATTTTCTGATGGGTTATGCCTGCCACAACCTACCAACCTTAACTTCCACTGCAAATAGCATGGCAGAGGTGGTAGTAGTAGGTAACCTGAGACAGGATGTTTCGATTCCCTTCATTTGTGGCACTGCAACTCCCCCTAGTATCATCCTAAAGATGTTGGCCAATTTAGAGATGCCTAGCATTATTTTTCCTGATGCTATGCCTGCCATGGATAGACAGACACATCCTTTTATTGTGATCAATTATTTGTTTGTTTTTGTTTTTTATAGTTCGCTTTTCTCCCTGAGACCCAAGCAGATTTCACAGTGCAAGGCCATGTAATCAATAGCGGGGACATTCAATAAGCAGTTCAAGAGAGATTTGAAAAGAAGCCTACGATTCGAATACTGGGATACAGATTTCGGCATCTTTCAAAAGTCAGTTCAACTACCATGGCTGTAAGACTAGTGAACCAAATTAATCTGGCAGACACAGGCAGACCCTGCCTTGCCTTAAGCAACTTGTACCAGTATAGCACTACAAATTATGGTTTACACAAGTTGCTACTGGAGACTGCCAGTTATTGCAGCTGCTGGGCCTTGGTGGCAACTCCTGTCCAGATCAGGACCACAATTGCAGGGGGATAAGGGAGACCCCCCCCTGCTTCCCCACTCTGTTTTCCAGAGGTCAAACGGCCCAGGCAAGGTCAAGGGAGGCCTTCTTTGCTGGGCTGGGGTGGGAGCTGCGTGTGTAAGCAGTCATGGGGAAAAGAACACCTCCCCCTGCCCTTCTGGGGTGTTTCAGATCTGGAAAATGGAGCAAGGGGGAGGCAGGAGGCTCTCTTCCCCTGTACAGTGATCTGGGTCAGACCCCATAGTGGTTTTACATGGGAATTGCCCTGGGGACTGACAGCAACTGTATGTCTGCCAGTCTTGGGGTGCAATGTAAACAGCAACATGCTGTTTTATTGATTTGCTTCATTTACACCCTGCCTTTCCCCCTAATGGGGGCCTGAAACCACTTACATCATTTTGTCCTTCGTTTTATCCTCACAACAACCCTGTATGGTAGGTTAGGCTGAGGGAGAGTGACTGGCCCAAGGTGGCCCAGCAAAATTTCATAGCCGAGTGAGGATTTGATCCTGGATCTCCCAGAGCTTAGTCTGATACTCGAACCACTATACCACACTGCCTCTCTGAGTCATCAAGAATGCCAAAAGGTTTTGTCGCAAGAGACAGATCTCTGCATTAGTTGGAGAAAGCAAGGTCATGTTGCTTTGCACAACGTGGTTGAGTGGTAGAGTATCTTCTTTGTATGCAGAAAATTCCCGGGTTGATCCCTTGGTGCTGGCCATTAAACTTACATTAAAAACTTATGCCTGAATCCCTGGAGATGTTCTGCCAGTCAGAGTAGACGTAACAACCTTGCCAAACTATCAATGCAATCCTAAGAAGAGTTACTCCAGTCTAAGTCCATTGATTTAAATAGGCTTACACTGGAGTAGCTCTTGTGCTGTAAATGGTCTGATTCAGTATAAAGCAACTTCATGCGTTCAACAGCTTACGTAGCATCTTGGAGGCTTCAAGGAAATGTGTGATTTTTCTCAACGAACATCTAGTACTGTTTAAATATGCCCTGAAAGACATGAGATATGATAAAGCGAATGCTTCCATCAGGCCAATGCAGTAACGGTATCACGTTAACGCTTCACTGCAAATTTAAATGCAGTATATTAAACATCAGAATTGACCTTGAGATGCTACTTCCCTTGTTCTGCACGCTGACTCAAGAGGAAGTCAGTTATTACTCACTGAGAATGCTACAAAAAGGTGGTGAGATTTTAGAAGTCTATTTTTGGAACACCTTTAACAGCTTTTGTGTTTGCTTATGGAACATTTCAGGCCACCACTGTGACCAAATCCTGCCTGAATTGTGTGCCTTAATTCTTCAGGCAGCCTTCATGAGATTTTAAGTGTCACCAGCTGAAACACACAGTGGTGAGAGAGTTTCTTAACAACCTCCACAGAAATCATCTTCAGACATAGTTTATAGTCAATCCTGAAGTGTTTTTCTCTTGCAGAAAACTGGCCAAAAATATTTTCGATATGTCTCACTGAAATTATGTTCAAGATTCTTAACTTTTTGTATTAAGCCGGGGGGGGGGAGCCTAGAGGTTGTGCATTGGCCTCTCAGCCAAGCCAAATTCTGTAACTGTGGGAGTAAGTTAAGCCATAGCCAAATGTGGCACAGACATTTCTTCTCTCATGCGCCACTTGAAGTCGTCATGTTCCAGGCTGAAGATGGCTGGGGATCTCCACACCTCAACTTCCCTGCTGCTGAGAAACAGGGCTGTTCTTTACTGATTTTTCCCTTGCTTTGCTTTCTTCTCTGGCATGTGGATTGACTCACTAGCTTGAGCCATGCACTTCAAAACAGAAAACCCAACACCCTACATTAAAGCTGTTCCAGCATGACCTTAAGACTGGTTTGAGTGAAGATTCAAACTTGTTCATAATCTCTTGCAAGAAAAATGTAATTTCTACAAAGATTTTCTGATAAACATTTTAATTCACATTTTTTTAAAAAAAAAACTTGGGATATAAGTCCCATTCTGCAACTGGCTTAAGTCTAAAGAGGGATAGTCTTGTCCGGGGTCTGAGTCCCAGCCCCCAGACTTGCCAGGAGGGAACAGTGGGAGGCAACCAGGAGGCAGCGGCCCTGCCACCCCAGCCAGCAACCAGGTCCAGAACCTGCCTACTCCATGGGGAAGGGGCGAAAGGCCAAAGCCTCAGAGGGATGGAGGGAGCAGGGGGAGACCAGCTAGTCCCACCCTCCAGGGGGAAGTGAGGGGGCTAAGCAGGCCAGAGGAAAAGGGCCAAGGCAGGGGGAATAGGGACCCAGCAGCAGCCCAAACAGAGCCCTTACCAGCCAAGGACGAGAAGCAGCCACTGCAGCCCAGAGCCACACCCCAGCCAGAGGACAGTTGCCTGGCTCAGGAGTTGCTAGGCTGCCACAGGCATTCTGGGGGAGGAGATGGGTAGCCCCACCAGCATCAATGAGCAGGCAGCCCAGAAGCTGGCCAGGGCAATTCCTTGCGAGCAAGGCCAAGGAAGCTCAGCAGCACAGAAGCTGACTGGGGCTGCTCCTCGCGAGCAAGGCCAGGCAAGCTCAGCAGCTCAAAGGCCTACTGGGGCAGCTCCTCGTGAGCAAGGCCAAGGAGACCTCAGCTGGGCATGGCTCGCATTCAACCCCACCCTGCCAGCAAGGCAAGGAAGCCTAGAAGGGATTAGTGATAGGAGGGAAACACCTGAGGGAAGGCACAGCTGGGAACAAGCCTGGAAGGAGGGTGGGGCGGAGAAAGGAAACCCTATAAAGGGTGGCTAGGAAGAGCTCTGGGGTGGTGGGTGTGAGTAAGGAGTGATGGTGTGGAGTGAGAGCAGAGCAGTGCGAGAGTGGAGGCGAGTTCTGGGAGGAGGAGATGATGGAGGATGCAGGGGGTGAGCAGGCCAGGTTGAGCAAGCCAGGGAGTGGACTGAGAGGGAGTATGGGTGATGTATACCACCCCTTCTTCCACAGAGCAGGGTCCTGCAGCATCCCTGGCGCCCCTCTGACGTCAGGGCCAGCCCAGCTGGTGCCCCGCCCAGCTGCAGCAGCAACAAGCCTTGAGAAGTCTAAATTGATTGAATGTTTGTATAAGCACTAGGTGCCCTGAAAGTTGTGATCCCATTCCACTATTTCAGAGACTTCACTTATTGAGGTCATTCAGAGTCGCAGAAACAGAAGCAATTCCAGTTTCATTCCACTTTGCAGATGCTGAACGAAAATATTTTTCAGCAAGTCCTAGGACCCATGCACCAAATCCATTTCTTTCCCATTCTATCCTCCCTTGAAAATATACCGTAATGAGAGCATGGATTGAAGAACGATACAATCTTGCCCTAAACAATCCATTGCAGAGAACATGTTACGCTTTGTCATTGTGAAACCTTTCTAGTAACACATCCTGGTGGACTGTAATGGCATTGAACGGTCAAACTGCTCAAAGTGAAGGTGTCAGCAACCGAACAAACCAAAATGGCTTTTTTAAGTGCAGGAAGTGAAAGGTCAGTGCTGAGTTCTGTTTCAGATAGAACGAGGAAACGGATTGCGGTGCCTGCTGGCAGACGAGGACACCCGTTAAAGAAGACAGCGGACTAAGGGCCTTACTGCACATGACAAAGACCTTGTGTTTGTTGGGGGACAACATAAGGACTTTGTACCAGACCTGCAATGGGAGCTTTGTATGTCCCAGGAGCATGCTGTCCCTTTTCAACTCGCAGGAGGCTGTGGCTTCAGCATCCCCTCTTGCACCATTTCTGTGTCCTCCAACCCTGAGGCTGCTACTGGCAGCAGGGGGTATGGAGGGGGCCCGAGAGAAAGAGGGAACAGCCCTTTGCAGCAGTCCTTGAGACAGAGGGATGATGTGGGGGGTCATTGGAGGCTGAATGGCTGTGAGATGGGAAACAACACAAGAAGCATGGCCCGTGAAAGAAAGCATTTGCCAACCAGCCAAATGTTTGGATGCAGAGTCCCAGCGCTCCACACAGAAGAGTCTCCTGGTTCCCCCACCTAAAAACCGTCTGTGTAAAATGAGTGCCTGCTGAGGATGCCTTCATAGCACCTGAAGAAAGCTTATTCTAGAATCAAGTGTCGTCGGTCCTTGAGGTGCCACAAGGTCCGTTTAGTTTTGGTTGGGGAAAACCCAGAAAAGCCTCCACCATTCTGGTTTCTGCTGCTCACGTGCTTCCAAGTCATTCCAGGCAACCACAATTATGACCACAGATCTGTTTGGGGTTTAATCCTTTTTAAAACTGAAATTCTTATGTTATCATACACTTTATGTGCCTCTTGATCCCACAGAGGTGAGAAACGTGTACAAGAAAGTCAAGTTGTAGTGATGCCTGGTGGGTGTTCCCCAAAACCCTTCTGGATAAGCACCCGTGTGTGTGTGTGTATAGTACACCCTTAGTTAGAAAAGGGTGCATCACTCAAGTCACTCTTTTACATTTCTACTAACCCAAGAAGGCCGCTCAACAATATTACCTTTGTGATGTTTTTTAGGGGAGAACAACACAAGACGTTTCTGCACATGTCAGGCTGGGGGTCTCCCAACCTGATTCACATTCTATGTAGCCAGCAGCAGCTACACAGAATCCGCCCCCCCCCAAAGCACTGTAGGGCATGATTCAGATCAGGATCGTGGTGGGAAGGAGAGAGAGAGATACAGGACTTCAGTCCCCGCCCCCACCCCGTCATTTTACTGGCCCAAAACCACCTCCGGATATTAAGAATGTGAATCGGATCAGGAGAATGCTAACCTAACTTGTTGAGAAACGTCTTGTGTAGTACAGGCCTTAGGTAGATTCCTTGTGGCTTGCAGGGCATTCTCTTCCTTTTCTTCACCACTGCTGAGATGTCCTTGAACCCGTTATCCCTCCCTACCCTTTTTCTCTCCACACCACAGCACTCTCTCCTCTCTGTCTCCCAAAATGCGTTGTTTGCTTTCGCTCTCTGCAGAGCCACAGGTCTGTGCTCCAGTCTCTCAACTCCTGTGTTTCCCCAACCACAAGTTCCTTTTCCGTCCCCTCTGCAGCCCACTTTTAAGTCTTTGTTTTCTTTATCCACCCCACAGCAACTGCCTCTTCTTACAACTACACAGGTCTGTCTGCACCCTCATTTTGCTTATTGATGTTCTCTGCTTCCCCAAGTCCCAGTTCGCTCTGCTCCCCCTCAAGCCTTAACTCTTTCCCCATCCAACACTGTCTCACTGAACCTGTTGCCCTGTTCTTTTCCTCTCTAAACCCTGTACTGCTCTCTCTTCAATGAGCAATACAGGCGTTCTAATATGGCCTCTCTCATTTCCATTCCCTCTTTTGAAAGGTTGGGCCTTTGATGCAAGTAATAGGAAATAACAGGAACATAAAATTCCTCTAGGGAGCTACAAGTAGACCTAGGAGGGTACAATAGACCCATGGGTGTCACGCTGTACAGACCTGTGTCAGGACAATAAACATTATAGCCAATAAAGATCAAATTAGATCTGTGGACACTGCCCAAGTTCCACTTCTTTACAATAAACTTAAAACTATGACAACCGACTACGAAACGGATTCAAGTGCCTGTCTTGCTTCCCGACCAAACTCTGAATTAAAGGCAACCAGCATTCATGCCTTGCCACTTTCCCCTTCCAAACGACACACGAGTGATGCAGTGGGGAGAAGAACATGGGAAGACACCTGCAGGATTAGACCCAAGATCCAATTCAGTTTAGCACCCTGTTCCTGAATAGATCCTCTGCAGAATCTCACAAGCCGGGTATGAAGGCAATAGCTTCCTCTGTTGTTTAACCCCCAGTATTCAGGTACAAAACTGAGCCCCTGCTTATAAATCGCGGGAAATACATACACACACAACTCTTACTTGTAATCTATACATCAGCATATTTACATGGTACAAAATCACATCAGAAATGGCCTCTGGACAGACCCGAGACACTTAGTTTGGGTGTAGAAAAAGTGAAGATTGGAAGCTCATGTTCTTTCTAGGCCCTGTTTTTAACACAAATAGAGTAATTTTATTTCTCTAACTCATAGAGCCGGAGAGTGTGGGGCAGCGAAAGGCAGACAAATGCATCTGAGTTTGTTATCAGATAGAAGAAAGCTTCCTCCAGTAAAGACTAACTTAATGTAGTGTTTTGCACTACTGAAGACCCTCCTCAACACCACTCATTTTGGTCTGACACAGTAACTATACTATTATCCCCCCCAAAAGGTGGAGATTATTCACTATTTTCCAATTCCAAAAAGGTGTCCCCTCCACCTGGTTGCTGCCGGCCAGGCTTCTGTGATATTCTGCCTGTTGTACGCAAGACCTCTGCCACAGACACCACAGCGTCGACCATAGGATGAAGGATATCCCTGGTGCGTTGGAGCTCCGCCTCAATCATGTTGAGCTCCTTAATCCTAATCTCCCTCTCCAGGTGGTTGTCCCTGGCCCTTGCCTCTCTATCCAGCTGGGCCTCCCTCGCCCGGGATTCTCGATCGAGCTGGGCTTCCCGCGTCCGGGCCTCCCTGTCTAGCAGCATCTCCCTCAGCATCGCCTCTCGAAACTCTCCTGCGCTAATCTCGCCCCTCTTGTGAAGCGCCTCCATGGTCTCCCAGGTCCTCCGGTAGTCCGTCATGATCTCGTGCATCATTTCTTCGTGGGAACGCCTCTTCCTCTCCCGCATGGATGCCATTCTCTCTGCTGTCGTCAGGGGACGTCCCAAGGGGTTCTCGCGTCTCCCTCTGCCTGCAAGGGTCAAGGACAGGTCTGGTGAGATATCCAATCTGCTTAGCACCAAATTTTTAACATCAGCTTGTTCTCACAACAAGGCAGTGTGCAGGTGAGGCAATGTTTGATTGTCCACATGTTTTTCTTTGGATGACAGGGGCTTATTGCAACCTATTTGTTTAGTAAGCCGCCACCCTCCTCTTAACCCACCTGCACCAATTTTTAACACTATATAAAGGAAGTTTCATTTTGCCTATCACACTGTATTATTTCCCTAGTAAATTCGATTTGAGTCAAAAACACCACATTGAACCTCTTCTTTATCAATGCTGATGCAAAGATCTCAAGAGATAAACACAAAGGACTCCAATTCTTTGTATCACATGTGGTGGACTTGTGAGGTAGCTAGGCAGTACTGGGGGGAAATAATAAGAGTAATGAGTGAGATTTTACAATTTCAAGTTAATAAGAACCCAGAACTCCTGCTACTGAACTTGGGAATGGAGAACATTCCAGCACAATATAGGACATTGTTATTTTACATGACAGCAACAGCTAGACTTTTGTACGCGCAGAAGTGGAAAGTACAAGAAGTGCCAACTATGGAGGACTGGACCTCCAAATTGCTGTATATGGGGGAGATGGATAAAATGACAAGAAAATTGAGAGACCTTGATCCAGGACAGTTTAACACAGACTGGGAGAAGCTGAAACAATATCTGGTGAAAAAATGGGAAGTGGGAGGAGAACTGTGGCAGTTTGAAAATTACTGAAATATAACAAAAGAAGAGGGAAGTGACTATACCGGGGGGTGGAGAGTTAACTGAAAAATTCTAAGCAACTGTTTTATTTGGTTATTATGCATAGTATTGGGTATTAATAGTGTTATTATTATAAGAACTATAAGGACAGAAATTAATCAATCTATTTGTTGGTAGATAACGGTACAATGTAGAATGAACATATATTAGCATACAATTTTGAAGGCGGGTCTAATTGATAGACTTATGTTAAACGTGTATATGAGTTGCTTACCTTTGCTAGATTGTTTCAATTAGAAAATTAAAATGGATAAGACAAGTAAAAAGAAGCAAAGAATAATATATAGAGTAGAAGTTAAATTGATTGATTTATAATATGTATGCAATGTTTATAGAAGTACTTGAAGTTATGTACAGGTTATCAAAATGATTATTATTAGTATTAATGAAGAAGATAGGTTATATATACGATAATCTATATGGGAAGGGAATTAGACATAGCACTATTATTATAGATAAGCTTAGAAGAGTTTGAAAGCATATTATAACAAATAAAATAAGTATGAAATGAGTAGAGGGAGAATGGATAATGGTTGGAATGGTTGGAAAACTGTTGGAACTGTTGGAAGTCAACAAAAGGGGGGGAGGGAGGGGGGTTAGAATTGGAAATTTTAAGGGAAGGTGATTGTAATTGATACTATATGTTTCTAATCCAATAAAAAATTTCAAAAACAAACAAACAAAGGACTCCAATAAATATTCTCCCAGCATAGGGAATGGTGATGGTAGACAGGTGAAATAACTGAGCCAGTGATCCATTAGATGACTTTCAAATAAAATAGACAAGGAGGAAGAGGTGTTTTAGCTAGAAACGTGACAGTGCTGGGCAAGATCAAGAGTGGTTTCATGTTCTCCCCTTCCTCAGGCTACATAAAGAAAACATGGGACTCGTGGGGAAAACTGACCTAGAAAGGACCTCTCATGAATTGATTTATCTTACACAATGATCAGTGAGATGATAAAATACAAATTACACTAAAGGGACTGTCTCTGTGAGCCTGTCGGTCTAGTGAAAGCCATCACACTGAAGTCCCAAGGATTTCAATGGGATTTCAGGACCAAACCAGGCAAGATGGTGGAAGCTCCTGATAAAGTTTTTAAGGTACATTGCATCTGTGGGGGATTTGATCATGATAGCAGCCTCATTGGGGAGCGATAGATATCCACCCTTTTTACCCCAGGCAGCTTGCTGATCAAAACTGACACCCACATGCTTTTATTAGGCTAGAAGGGGGGGGGGAGCAAGCAAAGAGAGGAGTCCTGTCTTTTCTCTTGATCAGATTTGTTAACAGTTAGCAAAACCACATAAGGAAGTGGTTTGAACCCCCTTTCCCCTGTGCCACAGAGCTGATCTGTGGCTCCCGTGGCTGCAATTTACCTTCAAAACTAACTCGGTAAATCCAGTCATTAGGATTTCCTCATCTCATCTGGTTTGGCCTTAGTTGCAACTGTGTCCTATTAATTTCAATAGCATTTAAACATGAGTAACCTTCACTGGATTAGAATGCCATTTTTTTTTTGGCTTCAGAGATTATTGTTTATCACAGTGCCAACACTCTGTATTCAAATTTCCTTTTTCTTTTCTTCCTGATTTGAATTTTTTTTAAAATCTGTATCTTGGGGCATAGCAACTTGCAGATTCATTTCTGGGAATATTTGTATAAAAGATTTAACAAATGCGAAATTCTTTAATTCATCACTAGATTGAACACTGCAACACTGTTGTTTATGTGCTATGGATTTTGTTTTCCTGAAATAATAATATTTAGGTTTGACATTTCATTATTGCCTGGAGTTCAGCTGTTAATGACAACATAAAGATAGCCCTATCGGACTGGGCCACTTGTCTATCTTATCAAACATTCGATTTCAGGCAGTGGCCAAATTGTTAGCTGTCAGACGCTCTCCTCACACCAAGAGGGCAGTTTATTGACAGAATATCATAAACTCCCTCCTCATATGCCCTAAGTCCAAGGCACTGCCTGGCCCAGAGCTGATGCCAGCTGGGCAGGGCTTGGAAAAGTACTAGAACATGAGTCAGAGGTGGTTGACTGACTGTCCCTCCACGCCCCGGAGAGACACAGAGCCCTTGTTTAGTCTCATCAATGCCCTGATATACTTACCCCTCACCCACCGATCCTAATCAAAGATGTTCAGAAAACCTGTTAGCTTTCCCCATCCAGCTCTTACCAGGTCAACAAGCAGTATTTACACTTATAGCCTATCCCAGATAGTCACTTCAAGCCTCTCTCAACTTATTGTTCTACCTCCATACAAACCATTAAGTTAATGTTTTTGGGTGCAAGACGTCAGCTGGCCCCAGGGAACGTTTTGTCTTATAATTGAGCTTCCTCAGCCATGCACTGTGTGTGTGTGTGCACTCTGGATGCATCCACACGCCCCCCAACTTTGTTTGGGCTTCTCCTCGCCATGAAATGTTGGTCATTTTCGCAGCTGCAGCTGCGGACCCCTCCCATCCTTGAGACCGGTAATTATCGCCGTTCCCAAACTGCTTTCTCCCACTTTCCTCCCTCATTTTCGTAGTTAACCTTGTATGCATACTGTGTGTGATTTTCTCTACATTTGCATTTTATTTCTCTTTAATCAAAAAGCCTGTCCTGTTGAACATCTGCCTGATTTATTTGAGAGTTCTCTAAGGTGATAATTCCCATAGACATAGATGGAGAATCCCAGTTACCCCCTCTCACTTGCCTCCTTAATGCTAATTCCCCCAACTAATTAAGGAGACCTCCTATTTGGGTAACAAGCTTTTTCCATACCATTCTGGGATTTGTGTTTAAATAGTGGGGAACAAGAAAGGGGGTGGGGACAGATTCATTCCCCTTGTACTGTTTGAAGTCTAGCTTAAATCCTGTCTTTATGTCATGATACTTGCATAATCATGATGTTGTTTGTATGTCATGCTTCTCCCTGGGGACTAATAATCAGACATCAGTTTTCACAGATACTAAAAAGACAATGCCTCAGTTTAGACAGAGCATTGGTAGCATACTACTACTTTGTTGGAGTGCCATTTGAAAGAGTTTCCATGATCAGGCAGCAGCAAAGCATCCAACAATAATGCAGGACACCAGGGGTACAAGCAACAGTACTGCAGTAGGGCTGCATCCACACATTGTTGGATAGTGCCATAAAAATCAATTCACAGCCAGATTTTCATGGTGCGGACAAGAAAATCCAGTTGCAAATTAATGCTATAGGGCCACGAGAGTGCACTATCCAATGATGTGTAAATCTTTGTACTTGTAACTTATTACGCCACCTGTGCTATTTATTAATGTTAGGGGAAATCTCTGAAACCACATGGACATTTCAACAGTAGTAATTTTATTGCTACATATCAGATTCCTTTGACCTCTGTATATAATGTATATGTTACATGAGAAGCTAGGAATATGGACAAATCTAGAATTTTCATATTAAGATGACAATGTTTACATGGATCTGGATTATATCTGGTACATAGCCAGCCTTGCTCTTCTGCCTTGATCTCTCAACTTTCTGTCTCCAGTACCCCTTTTCTTTCCCCAAACCAGCCAGATCTTCTCCACTGACACTTTCTCACCCTCCTCCATTTTTTCGGCCCTTCCTGTCCTCCTCCTCTTCCTCCTACTTTCTCCTCTTTCCTTCCCACTAGTCTGCCTGTTTTTCTCAGAGCCCAGTCAGTTTGCACGGGTGGAGCCCAGGCTGTCAGAAGTGAATGCTGATTGGCTGCTGGGCCGAGACTCCTTCCAAGAGGAGCAGCTTCCTTAATAGTTTTCTCCTCACCCTCCACCCCCAAGCTCCCTCCTTTCACTTTTTTGACAAAAATTGGTTGATTCTAGCCAGAGCTGCATTCAGAGCCCTTGGCAAACAGAGACAGCTCGGACAGCATCCCATTTTACCCAGAATCCTCTTTTGAAACCAGTTTTGAGCCTGTATCTTTCTTCCAACGCTCATCTAATTTGATTCTCTAAACAAGAGGGAATTAGGGAACGTGCACTCCTGACCCAAGAACCAGTACCTACCGTAACAACAACCCAGATACCTTTTAGGAGTCACCACAGCTGATTTTGCCTGGATGGTGTCAAAAGAACCAAACGGCTGAGGGCACCCCCACAAAGTCAGCACTTGCTCACCAGTAATAGGATGGTGTCCATCTTCACTGGGGCCAGCAACTCCTTGTCCACATAAAGGCACAGTTTTGTCTTCTGAACCTTCTTCCCCTATTGTAGTTTCAATCACTTCTGGGTCAGCAGCCACAAACTCTCGCGAGAGCCCCAAATTCGGTTCGGTTTCAGTATCTGTGTCAGCATCCATGCTTGAGAGAGTGTTGGGTGGGGTCATTTGGTTGCCCTCTTCCTCAGAGACTTGGGCCTCCATGTCTCCCGTGTCCTCGGTTTTCACGACAACCCGGATGGCTCCATCCATGTTGGCCAGACTTCGATTAGCGACACCGTCCATTTCACCGCCAAACATTTGATCCAACTCTTGAAAATAGCGGCAGGAAACTGGCTCAGCTCCGGCGCATACTTGCGCATCCTTGGCTCTACGATAACTTCGCTTCAGATCCCGGGCCCTGTTCCTGCACTGTGACGCATTACGCTCGTGACCCCTGGCGATCATTTGGGCTGAAAGGTCCTCATAGATGTCGCTGTTTGGTGGTCGGTTCTCAATCCACCTTAGAATCAGCAATTCACCCCAGAGGGCAAGGAAATCCCGCGTTTCCATCTCTGACCACACTGGGGCTCGAGGCTGCAAGCGTTGGCGAGGGGTATGTGGCATTTCTGATTTGACCTGATCAATAAAGAACAATACCAAACTCCCAACAGTTCCAGATGTTGAAATGCCCAATAAGTGCAAAACTTTCCCCCAAAGAACTAGAAGCCACACCTGGAGGAAAATAATACAGATGTTGCATGGACCAGCAAGAGACAGGAAGAAAGCCAAGATGGAATCTTTTGCACCAGCGAGTGTTCACATGAACAGTTGTTAGTCAGTAGTAACGTCGTGGGCGGAGTTTTGACCGGGACTTGGAAGGTTCTCTTTCAGACACTTGAGAGGGCCAATCCCCGCCCATAACGTCACAACCATCAGCCCACAGACTGGCTGTTTCCAGGGAAAGGTGGGAGCAGCCTTGCAGTGAGCCAATAGGCAAGGCTGTCAGGCGGAGACGGCTCTCGCAAGCAATGGATCCACCCTGCCTTTTGCAGACAGGAAGAGGAAGGTGGCCGCGCGGGGCTGACCGCGCACCCCTTTGCCTCCGCTGCGCGGTTTTATCCTTTACGCTCGACAGACGGAAAAGAAGATCGCAGCGCCGAGTTGCACCAGTGGATATTTCCCCCCTCCAATGCATTGTGTCTCCCCCCCCTCCCCGCTTCTGCTCCCTCGCTCCTCAGGGCTTTCCCAAGTGGCTGTCTACAGCCCCGTTCCTGCGACCCCCCCTTCACTTTCTCCAGGAAGAAGGGGGCAAATTGCAGCAATTTTAAAAATCCGATGACCTTGGGAGATCACATCGGACTTCAGCGGGTTCAGCTGACGTTGTCCCCCTGCTGGTTCCACTGGGTACCAGCACCGTTAAGCCGGTGACGGCAGCCACTGCCCACCACCCCTTCGCAGTTTGCATAGTTCAAGGCGGTCAGCCCCCTTGCAAACTTTTGCAGCACCAAAAGTGTCAAAGAGGAGCCCCTTTTTCGCCGGCGCACAACAGATGCGCCCAAAGGCTCACAGGATCTGGGGGGTGGAAATAGTCCTCGGCTGCGAGGGGGACAGAGAGACGAAAGCCATCAGTATCAAACCGAAGGGGGAGGAAGAGGAGACTGGAATAAATGCTGGAATCTTTGGAGAAGCTGATGGGAACCGTGGGGAATGAGATGGACGAAGGTGGCCGAAGAATCAGATTCTCCTAGCAGCGCGCTGGATGGAAATCTTTGCGCCTTTCACCGCTCTGTTCCCTCCCCTTCCCAAAACCTTCAGCAGTTTTTTTCAAACGATGTGTTTTTTCCTCCAGAGGGCGCTCTCTTGGTAATACATATTTATTAAAACTGATGAGGAAATAAAGTTATTGTTGTGCTTTAACTTTTATATTCAATAAAAGTCTTTAAAAAAAACCTGATGAGGAAATCATAAAGAATCGCACTTTTCCATTGAAATGGTATATTCCGGCTGTGTTTTTAAACGGCCCATCTCACCAAATATTCTAAAAACCACTGGCGTGTATGCACAAGGTTGGAGGGGTGGTGGTGGTGGAAATAAAATATAAATAAAAGCCATAGCATGCAAAGTAGTAGCAATTGGTACAAAAATTAATAAGGGATTTGGACTTTGAAGGGTGATCATTACCAGAATTACTAGACTGGCCTAGTCGTAAGGACAAACACATTACAATAGGACCAAAGTGAGAAAGAACCAGCGTGGCTTAATGGTGTTAGGCTGGGCTATGGGACAGCCAGGTGTGAATCTATTTGCTGGGGGATTTGGGGCTAGTAACTCTCAGCCTAATCTACCTCACAGGGTTGTTGTAAGGATAAAATGGGAGGAGGTGCCAGTGACATGTGCTGCCCTTTCACACCCATCTCTTTCATAGGCTTCCTATTCATGCCCATTCTTTTGGTCTATTTAACATTTAGTAGAGGCACCCCGATGTCGCTTCTGGCAAACTTGAGGGCTTTAAGCGGAGAATATTTCTCTGGGTTCCGTGGGAGAGAAGCGCTCTCCTTCCCTTGGAATGCACTTATAGTTACATTCTGTACCCCTTCTCTGCTTTTTGGTTTCCTCTCTCAGCCTTGAGAGGTTTTGCTAATGTGACTTTCATTGCAACATTTTGCATAGGCAGTTTCACAAAGGGGTTTCTGTATACAGTAAGTAACATGTTCAGGAAACAAGCAGGTGCTTATTAAGCGCAATCAATCTGGTAGCAAGCTTCACAGTACTTTGATCTTACTTCTCACAGTGATTTGCATGTATAACATGCTTTGGTCTTTTGTTTCAAGTCTCATTTTCTTGCAAGTTGCATTACAAATACTACATTAGCTCCTAAGAATAGTAAAAGTGCGTAACAGTGATAGAAGGCACATAAGGTACATAACATCTGTTTCATTAAATCCGTTTCCCACACATGCAACACTCACGGGCAAGTGTTGGATCCCGCAATGATCCCTGGGAATTGTAGTTTAAAAAACCATCCGCCCAATGTGATTCACAGCTGGGGAGGGAGGGTGGGAATTTCATACACACACTCTCTTTAAAAAATCCTCTGAGAACTTGGGATGGGGGGGGGGGAGACGCAAGAAAGAGACAGGAATAAAGCCAAGGTCTCCCGGCAGGGAATCGCAGCTCGGATTCCCCCCCCCCTCTGAGCTGAAGCAAAACCAGCAGATTGGATTTTTGAAAGAGAATCAATCTCTTTAGTTAAGCGGCTGTTCTTTGCATGAAAATCCACTTCGGAGGGGTGGTGGTGTTAGACTACCATTCCCAGCAGAGATTGCAGGACCAATCAAATGCTCTTAACATGAAGTTCGTCTCGTGTTCTGACCCTCAGAAGAGGGGTAGGTGTGTGAATGGATGGCTTGTGTGCTTTCAGCACTTGTCAAAATTACAGTCACCAGGTGTATTTACATCATATATAAAGTCAAAATGAGAAATTCAGGATTTTTAAAACTTTACAATTTAATATCTTTTTGCTTTTAAAAGTATTTTCAAAGAGTCACCAAGCATCTAACAGACTTGAAGATCTATTTAAATAACTTAAATAATAGCTCGATAAATTACTGTAAACCAGGTATTTTTGATGATAGCATTAATTTCAAATACTTGCTACATGATGTGTGTGAGTGGTGCCCTTAAGTCATAGCTGACTTACGGCAACCCCTGGCGGGGTTTTCATGGCAAGAGACTATCAGAGGTAGTGTGCCCTTGCCTGCCTCTGCAGGCCTGGTCTTCATTGGAGGTCTCCCATCCAAGTACTAACCAAGGCTGACTCTGCTTAGCTTCAGATCTGATGAGATCAGGATCACCTGGGCTATCCAGGTCAGGGCAGCTTATGTATGAACAAGTTTTTCATTTAATCAAATTATGGACCTGTATCTATTCTTTACCCATCAGCAGCTGTCCAAAGTCAATACAAGATTCACATGTGATGGATGGATTGTGGTTCAGTCCATAGCCCCAGCTTTGCACGTACAAGATCCCAGCTTCAGCCCCCAGCATCTCTAGTTTAAAGGATCAAGAGACTCTGGAGAGCTGCTGCCAGTCAGAGCAGGCAATACTGATCTTGGGAGGCCATTGGGTTAAGGTCCCTAAGATGATAAAAATGCTTCACAAAAACACCTTTGGAAAGACTCATCCAACAACATCTCCAAGTTACATTTTTTTTAAAAAATCACATAATACACAGACACGCATAGGTGACAGAACAATGTGGTGGGGTGGTTAGTTATTGGATTAGGTTCTGGAAGACACTGGTTAAAACCCTCTGCCATAAAGTTTGCTAATGGGCCTGGGGGCCAGGGATGCTCTCTCAGCTTAGCCTGCTACCTCACGGGATTGTGAAGTCAAAACGGCAGAGGGTAGGGGAGGAGAACGAGATCAGGCCACCCTGAGAGGGAGGAGGTGGGATCAAAGTGAAACCAGACAAGATGCTGCTCCTACAGATGCATGTCGAAAAGTTTTTCCATATGGAAATGATGAGAGGTGGCACGTTCCAAGGAGTTACACTATTCCATTCATACAACTTTCTCCTCCAGATCCTTTGCTGCGTGTGTTGATTCCAGGTTCTTCAATCTCTGTTGCCACGAGATGTAGAGGTCCATTTCCCAAGACTGGGACTCCTGTGGAAGGAGGAGTAGCTCTCTTTCCTTTGCATTTCCACCGAAGTACAAACAGCACCACCAGAGTGGGAACAGACACGATTGCTGCTATGGCACCGTAACGTGTGTGTCTGGAACCTAAAGCTGAAAACAAAGAAAATAAAACTTCTACAAGAAGAACAGCTACTCTTCAAGTTAACAGTTTGCACGTGCAACAGTTCTCATATATGTCAAGAAGGCTTAAACCAGGCCTGTGTATCTTGTGACCCAAATACCACTCCCCGGTCAAAATACAGAGACTAGCCAAAGCTGCAATACACCAAGATTTGGATCTTATAAATGAGCCCCATAGGAGCTCTAGATACACTCCGCGGCACCGACTATTTCCTCTTCTCCTAAAACTTTGGTTTGCACAAGATAAATGGTTTTCAGCGAGCATTTGTGCTAATTAAAGTGCTAGCAGAAGAGGACGTGCACTTCATGGCAGAGACAAACATGCACTGAACTCATACATAGGACCTAAGCCCTGCCTTTTTTGCTGCTTGCCTGCCACTGAGACTAGGGGAAGGCTGTCACACAGCTGCCCCCTCCCCAGCTGAATAGTAAACTAAGCATTCTTCAATTCACTGATTTTAATAGCATTGGTGGTGGAAAGTGCCATTAAGTCACAGCCAACTTACGGCGACCCTCGTTGGAGTTTCCAAGGCAAGAGACATTCAGAGGTGGATTGCCACTGCCTGTCTCTGTGAGGCAGCCCTGGTCTTCCTTGGTGGTCTCCCATCGAAATACTAACCAGAGCCCACTCTGCTCAACTTCCAAGGTCAGACGAGATCTGGCTAGCTTGGCTAAGCCTGTTTAAAGCTGCAGTCCTACTCCCAGGCAAATGTGTGTAAGCTCCATTGAAGTAAACCAGATCAACTTCTAATTAGGTTGCAGTCCCTAAGAAGCAATTCCCATCAAATCAGAGGGACTTACTTCTGAGTAAATAAATGTACACCTGACCTGAAAAGAGGGCATGTGTACTACTGATTTGATTTCCATTCTCCTGCCCACTGCCATGCCCCCCAGTCTCAGACCTTACATGAAACAGCTGATACAGCCCATCTAGTGCTGTGGGATGTCCCCCGTTAGGGCTCCAACTTCTAAATGTTATTTCAGCAGAAGTGCTTCTAGATTCTCAAACAGGGTAGCAGGAAACCATCCATCTTCCTGGTTGTGCTCACATCTGCCTGCACTTTTGTTTCAGAAATGTTTCATATCTGTATTCCTGTATTTGAATTTCATGCTTTTCACATTTTTGCTATGCATTCTCAGTTGTATTGTTTATTGAACGTCCCAGCCGTTGAACCCATGGACTTACAGTATGTAATCCACTTTGGGTCTCAGTGAGAAAGGCAGACAATAAATAAAAAATAAAAATAAAAATAAAGTATTTCAAGCATTTATGGGCTTAATTTCTGTTTCAGACCTTACATTTACAGATGAAGTCAAGGTTCTCTAAACTGTTGTACAAAACTCATCTCAGTTGAATATTCTGACTCATTTTAAAAAATAGGTTTGATAGAACTGATTCCCCTCTTTCACCCTCCCCCACTCAGTTTACTTGAATGATTGGAATAGCTGGTATCAGTGGAAAACCAATGGCTGTCCTGTGTTCACTGGTCTTCATTTCACAATCGTTACAGACAAGACATTTTGCCATGCACTGGCCCCCAGTGTGCCTATCACATTGCTGAAATGTGGTTATTATATCTGTGTGTCTGTGTTTGTGAGCTGACAGACTCCAAAACAGGACTGTTACTTCTTCATGTTCTCTGTGCATCATGGTAATGGGTTTTGCACCTGTAGAGAAAAGCATTTCAAGAATTCTAGACCTAGATTTTAGGCACAAAGATCCTCCACTTCAGAGAAGCAGTGTCAGACTGGGAGTGGTCAAAGGGCCATCCTGATCAGTTTTTTTGACAACACCCCCCCCCCCCGCCAAACGTAGCAATGTTTGCAATATCACAGAGATGTATCTATCTCAGGAGTTACAAGAGACCATTCACTATTCTTTCAGCTTTATGTGAAGCAGTTTTTTTAGGGCATTGTTCAGTTCTGTCCTTCAGTTCAATATCTATTTCCTGCTTAGAATCTTGCCGTTATCCAACATGCACAAACCCTTTGATCCACTGGCCAGCTATGATTTGTAGCTTGTTAAGGCAAAGTTTCTGGTAGCTATCTGCTCTGCAAGAAGTTTCCTTGTGTCCAATCCTCCTTTCCCATCCAAAAGGACAAGGTGGCTCAGCGGCCTGTTGTTTCCTCTCTACTAAAGACAGTGTCAGAATTTCACCTTAACCAAGACACAGTCCTCCTATCACCTTCTTCTGATGTAGATTGTGCTCTGTAGATGCCAGGAGAGCTCTCCTTCCTTTTATGACAATTGGAATACTATGTTCTGCCAATATACTGGACTCTGCCTGCTCTTCTGCCCTAAAAAGGAACAGCGTGTCTCTTCTCAGAATCTTCATAAAAGGGTCTGAGAAAATAGAACTGTGCTATGAGCTTGCTCACAAACCAACCTTATGAAAGACGAAAGCTCATCCCACCAGAGCTCCGGCAACATTATTAGCCCTCAGTAGACAGGTACCTCTTCTGGAATTATGTCAGGCCCTGCCATCTACCTTATGCGGTATAACCTGGATGTTAGAACACAAGCAAATGCCTCCATTGGACAAGCTGTGTTCAATTCTCTCTCTCTCACACGCACTCTCTCGTATGCACCTGTAGAGACCATGAAGAAGTAAAACAGGTTGCCTACCTCTAATTGTTGTTATTCAGGTGGTCACCTGTGATTTCACACAACCAACCAACCCTTCCCACGAAAGATGCCTTTAAGGCTGGCTGTGCTGTACTTAAGAGTGGACACAATTCCCTCCCTTTGGACATACACTCTCCAAAACCACATCTCTGAGGGAGAGGATCCTTCATGCCTAAATCTAGCTCTAGAAATTTCTAGATTGTTACTCTGCACAGGTGTAGTGTGATCAGTATCGATTCACAGATGATCACTCAAAGAACAGTTACAAGCTAGTAACCTTTTTTGCTCTATAAATCTGCTCTATAAATACCCCCTCTTGTTTTGAATTAGACTAAAACAAATTTTAAAACTGAGTAAATTACAGTTCAAAAACAGATCCTACAAATTCTAGTCTAGGCCTTTAAATTGGGCCCCCTCAGACCACCAGATTTCTCTCCACATTTCACTGGTTAAGAATCAATAAAGTTAATGAACACACCATGAGATTTAGTACCTCAAGGCCTTCTTTAAAAGAAAGACATTCTTCATTTAGTCTTTGTATCATAGAGAAGACCGCTTGATAAATTCACAACAGAAGATCTGAAAACCCAATCAGGGGAAGTGTCTTCACCCAACAATGGTTTCTATCTCAAATCAGAACAGAAAGCTGATTGACATTGGTCTAATCAGTTTCGCTTGAAATTTACAATTTTTTTAGGACTTTCATTCAATATTGGATTTTATTTTGTAGTTAAATGTCAACTGGAATAAGCTCCTCTTGAATCGTCAAATTATAACACTCTACTTCAACAGAGAAGGAATCACTTGGAGAGAGAGGCATTAGTCATTCCTTGATCCTAGCAGCCATTCCTGTCTGGCAGGTTTTAGGAAGCTGAAGAAACCACAAAATGCATCTTAAAAAAACCCAACAATTTAGGCGCGCATGCATGTACGTGTGTCTGTAAAGTGCCCTCAAGTTCACCTGATTTATGGCTGCAAGAGGGCTTTCAAAGCAAGTGCACATGTGTGCGCGCGTGCACACACACACACACCTTTAATATGCGAGAACCACCAAGGCTTTTCATGCTCTTGCATCTTACATGCTGTATCAGCATCTCTCACCTAACCACATTTGTAATTTTAAAGAAATACTCCTTAAAAACAAAACAAAAAAGAAAGGGATCTGGAAAAGGCAAGTGCAGAGCTGAGTATTAGACTAGGTAAAAGTCTTCCAGAGAATCTGATGATATTCAGAATCTCGGCCTGTTTTACACAGGTGGCAGCACGAGGCAGCAGAATGGACTGTAGGTAGAGGACCATGTTTTTTAACACCCCCTCCCCCATGATAACAACTCCCTGCAAAACATTAAAGAGGCACATTGAGAAGGAGAAGGATTCTAGCCTACCTACCCCTTTGTTTTTACAGGGAGTTAACAGCATAGAGGAGCACTCAAAACTGTGCTCTCTCATTTGTAGTCTGTATAGGTGTAGTCCATTCTGTAACCTCACCAGGTTGCCCACATAGGCTCAATTGAACAATTCCCGGAAATTCAAAATACTTCACGTTCATTCTCTTGGAAATCCTTACCCTCTCCAGTTTGTTATAAGCTAGGCTTATTATCCCCAAATTGCAGATACAGACCTGATCCAGAGAGGCTTTCTTGAAGCCACTTAACTGTTAGTATTATCTGTTTTACCTGGGTAGAATACTGGCAATGGTGGTAATCTAGATTAGAATACTGCTATGCACGCTATATGGGGCTGCACTTGAAGAGTGTATGGAAGCTAGAATTGATACAGAATGCTACTGCCAGACAGAACCCAATGGTTCTTAAGGGACTCAGATCTGAAATTGTTGGACTACTAACCAGTATATGTAACTTGTTGCTAAAATCAGCTTCTATACTAGAGGACTGGAAAGTAGCAAATATTACACCAATTTTTAAGAAGGATCCAGAAAGGAACCAGGAAACGATTTGCCTGTTAACCTAATGACCACCTAAATTAGGAGAAACAGTTATTAAAGAGAGAATTATCAAGTACATCCTGAAACAAAGCCTGCTGAGAGAAAATCAGCATCGCTTTTGCAAAGGGAAGTCCTGCCCCACCAAACTTTCGTTGTTCTTTGAGAAAGTGAACAAGCACGTAGATAATGGTGGCCTATTCCAAATTAAATACTTGTGAGTTCCAAAATTCTTTTGAGAAGGGACCCTGAATAAGTTTGGCAGCCAGAGAATAAAAGGACAGATCTTCTTAAGCATTAAAAATTTGGAGTACAAATAAATGGACAGTTCTCACAATAGATGGAAGCGATCAGTGGGGTCCTATGAGGATCAGTATTGGGGCTGGCTATATTTATGATTATTGACTTTTATTTATTCACTTATGATTATTTGAAGGGAAAATACCACACCAATTGGTAATCTGTGTATATACAGGCTCTGGTCCCCCAAGGTCCAGATTTGGGTTTGTGTGTGTGCATATGCGCGTGAGCATAAATGGCCATACATATGTACCACCCACCTTGTCCCAAGGTAATACCAGCATACTATAAGGACTGCCTGCTCACTATATGAACTCACAGATCCTTACAGTTATTTTCACAGTGCTTTAAGTGCTCCCACTAGAGACTAGATATGTGGCTGGTGACCCAAAAATGGGCCTTCTCAGCTTTTGTACAAAGACTGTGAAACAGCTCTGCTGTCCCTCCACCCCGCCATCATTATCTTCCATCAGCGAGTGGAAATCATTTTGTTTAGTGTTCTCTTACTCACCCTCCTTCTGCTTTATATATAAAACAAGAATTAAGACTGCAAGGTCTGAAAGTTGGTTGAACTGCTTGCCACTTTGAAAGCCCAAATTGGATGGAAAAGATGGGATCAAAATGTTTTAAATAGTATTAAAGGTAAACCTTAACTTGCGAGAAGAGATAAGGTTTGAACAGGGGGCTTCCTGGTTCACAACACCCACCGTAAAACCCCACCAAGCAAAACCATATCAAAGCAGAAGCAAAAAGGATAAGTATTTAGAGCTCTCCTGCACCCCCCTACCATCATTTCCCCCTATAGATCTTGCCCCACTGCCCAGCAGTTCTGCTGGAATTATATGGTCTCATTGGCTACATTCAAGAAGCAGAACCTCACAGAGTGGCTGAGAATTCAATGGCTTCAGGAACTTACCCAGGACATCAAGGAAGAATTGTTGCAGGCAAATTTCACTCAGCTGGTAAAGAAGCTGGTACTCTCCTGCAAGCCATTTGCTGGCATTCTCAACCACCAAATCATGTTTCCAAACAGAAAAACGTTCCTTGTATTCGGAGATATAGTATGTTAGCTTTCCATTGATGACATTCACAATCGGTTTGCAATCCGAGGAGGAACGGGCCTTCTTACATAAAACAAGTGCACTGGAATACGTTGTTATATTAGGCATAATCACGGCAGAGGAATCTTCTGGTATGGAGATGTTCATAACAGGACATTGCCCAAGATCTAGAAGTACAGAAAAGCTGATTAATGGAAATGCTAAGTATCTCAGAATCTTAGGAAGGTATGGTGCCAAACAAACAAGAAAGAAAAAACACTTATTAATACAGGTTTTTTGTACAGAAAAAAGGACTTTCCCCAATGGTTCTGTCACCAATACTTTGCTAAATAGATTGTCCTAAAAACTGGGGGTGGAGAGCAGGAATAGGGTTGTTTCTAAGCCATATATATACTCTGATCAGTATTGGATTTTTGCATTGATTTTAGAGATGTATGGAATGAAGAAAAAAAATAGAAAGCATTAGTGCAACGAATTGGCCTGAAGAGGTAAGGAGAAGGGTTTTTTCCTGTTTGTTCTGCTCTACATATTCTGTGTAGCGGAGTCAGTTTGTTGTAGTGGTTCAGAGCAGCAGGACTCTAATCTGGAGAACCAGGTTTGATTCCCCACTCCTCTGCTAGAAGCCAGCTGGGTGATCTTGGGTCTGTTACAGCTCTCTCTGAGCTCTCTCAGCCCCACTCACCTCACAGGGTGATTGTGGTCAGGATAACAATAACTCACTTTGTAAACCGCTTTGAGTGTGGCATTAAGTTGTCCTCAAGGGAGGTATATAAATCAAATGATAATAATTAATAATAATATTAAAATTTCACACAACACAATCAATAATAAATAAAGATCACATGTTATCGTTGATGGGCCTTGCTGAGCTGATACACGTTTCCACCAGAGACCTAGGTATCAGCCAGGTATCGGTGTAAAATGTATGCTGTTCCAAGTAACACCACCTCTTGCAGTTCTGTAGGTGTTATATATTAGAAAGCTGCAGTTTTTCCATATACGTTGCATTTTTCAAAATAGTTCCCAGAGCCCTGAGGACAACTGTTGTATTCTTCATCCATAGTCAGGTGGTTTCTATTGCCAGATCTCTATATTTAATCATTTTTTCTTGTTCTTTTTCTTCAACTCTGGCATCCCCCAGAATTGCAATGTCAATTATCCAAACTTTTTTCCCCTATAGCTGTTATGTTTGGTGTATTATGTTCAAGGTGTCAATCAATTTGTATTCTAAAATCCCACAAGATCTTGACTTGATCATTTTCTAGCACCTTTTCCATCTGATGTTCCCATGAATCTGGGGAAGCCCCTCCTCCATGCTATTTTGACACTGCAAAGCGGCTTGGGGGAGGGGGAGGAGCCCCTCCTCCTCCCCATAGAGGAATTCTGAGGTCATTTGGGTGCTCCTTTATTTTTTAACAGCCATTTACTTTTTAACTGCTGTATAGCTGTGGAAACCTGAATTGGGTCAGGGGGACTCAAATCATTAAAAACCTGGATGTTTGACCCTCAGTTCCAACACTTTAGCTTCGAGGGATAATTCAGGCTTGCTTTCATCTAGAACCCACTTATTTCTCTTTTCAGCTCTCTATGGTATCGCAAATGAATCAACATTATTTCAGGTATCTGAAGAAGGGAGCTTTGACTCTCAAAAGCTTATACCCTGAAAATCTTGTTGGTCTCTAAGATGCCGCTGGGCTCAAGTCCTACTGTTTTACTGCACACCAACACAACTACTTACCTGAAACAATTTTCTTGCTGCCAGCTTTCTTCACTGTCCAACTTTTATGGTTAAAATACATTCAATGTTAAAATACCTCTTTATTAAAACCTATCAGGTAGAGCAGCTACTGAAGTCTGAAATATGGAGGGGGGGGAGACCCACATCCTATTGAGGTTTTCCCATTCAATACTACTCAGGTAGCATGTCTCTAATACCCAATACCATCCCACTGACCAATGCAGCCCCAAGCTGCTTGGAAACACACTTCTGAAATGGTGACATATCATACCCACTGGAGGAAGGGGGGGCGGGTGTTACACACCTTGAACGTGCTTGCATATCAACCCCCCCCCCTTTACAATCCCTGAATGCTCACCCACCTGTAGTAGCCTTGCATTCACAAAGCAGGACCACGGCCATCAGAACGGCTCCCACCATAATTAATTTATTCTGCTTCCTCCCAGTCCCGCGTGAGGAAGAGGACGAAAAAGAGCCCGGGAAAAGGCCCTGGCCCCGAAGGAAAAGAGGAAGAAAGATCCCTCCTTGCCCGTCCAGTGCCGCCAATACATGCGCAGTTTCCCCCGCCGTCTTCTCCTGCGCGCCACTTCCTTCCCCATGCCGCGGCTCCTTTCGTGCCCAAAGAGGGGCTCGGCGACGTTAAGTGCCGTGGCCGCCCGCCCTGCCGCTTTACTAAAGAAGAATCCTTGCTTTCCCGTCCCTGCTATGCTTCCGGCAGATCGAAGTTCGCGCGGAAACCTGGCTGTACGTAAGAGCAAAAAGAGGAGGAGTCTGTTCGGACTGGGATGAGAAGGGGGAGAAACCGCGCGGGATTGGGAGGGAAGGGAAGCCATGTCATTCTTTTGATTTGAGACCGACCCAAAGTGGATATTGAGAACATGGAAAATAAAATCGCGTCAGGATCCCCCAACGTCTCGTGAAAGGGACGTCGGAAGTGTAAAGGAGACCGGTGCTTGTAGGGCACGGTACTAAAACCCGAGTCGTTTGCTTGGCTTGGAGAACTGAAAGGGCGGCAGACCAGGCGGACTGGAAACTCGCCAAAGTACCCGACTGGCGCTTCCTTTCTGCGTTGTGGGGATGCTTCCCTAGCGCAGCAGAGCTTGGCAACTTCTTCTGAAATCAGCTGTGCATTGACGCCAGCCACGCGAATCGCCGTCGTAGGGCCAACATTTGAAAGGCGTCCCTTCAGCACCTGGGGAGGGATGCGCCAGTTCGAAGGGCTATGCTTGCTTTAGGGACGAGACCAAGTGCATTTTACTCCGCCCGGTGGGGCAAACACAAGCTGCATGGGAGTGTTTCAGAAAGTCCTAAGCCCTCCGCTGCCTCCTCGCAGCACTCATCTAAAGCAAGGTTCCCAAGGAAGCACCTTTAGCCGCCCTCACCCATATATCAGAGTTCATCACTTACTTAGTCAATACACAGAGGTACAAAAATTACTACTGTGACTGTCAGATTTTTTATAAGTGGGAAATCCTCAAGGACTTGTGGAGGGGGGGAGTCATCCCATTCCCCCGTCCCCCACTATTTCCCTTCCCTGAAAGCCTCCACAGCCTCTCCCCTTTTCCTGAAAGCCTCCTCCTCTCCTTCCCACCCACCTACCAGTCTACCTTTATCTCCTCTCTCAAGTATTCTGAGGCCCGTTGGGTTCTTTTATTCGCCATTTACTTTTTAACCGCCGTATAGCTCCCGAAAGCTCTTTAACCTGCACATCTAGAGAAACTCCCCACTTCCAGCAAGGCCTTAATTGAATAGGAATTGAATAGAAACGGGCTCGAAGCCTATAATGTACACTGACTTCCGTGGAATTTACTTAGTAATGAGCATACATGATCAGGCTTTTAAGGTGGTTATAGCGTTATAAGGGTGAGGGGAGAAGCACCAAGTTGATGAGAATAAAACTTATTGATGGTTGTTGTGGATTTTCTGGGCTGTATAGGGTGCTACACCTCTGAAGATGCTAGCCACAGTTGCTGGCGAAAGGTCAGGAACTACAATGCCAAGACCACGGCAATACAGCCCGGAAAATCCACAACCACCATCGTTCTCCGGCCGTGAAAGCCTTCGACAATATAATAAAACTTATTTCTTACCTCTAAGCCTGCACCGTATTGCTCCTTTCGGAATTCGTGTATGTCTGCATATGTATACATTGCCATTTCTCTATACCGTTATAAGGGTGGGGGGAAGAAGCACCAAGTCACTAAGAATAAAACATATCTCTTACCTCTGATCCTGTTCCGTATCGCTCCTTTCGGAATTCGTATATATTGCCATTTCTCTCTGTTATCCGACTCCCGAACATAAAGAAGATAAAAAAAATTCCATTCTAAGCAGTTGGAGAACAAAAAGCGCGCGCTTTGGCTGCAGCTTTCGAAGGGCAGGAAAAGAAATTTGCATGCGGTGCGTTGATTGGGTAAAGGGTAGGAAAGCATGGCGCGAGAGGGAACAGCCCAGTTTAGGGAGGGAGTCCCTGTAGTTGCGTCATGTTAATTTGCATAATCCGCGGGAATTCTAGCAAACACCGGGCGGGACTGAGCAACCAGTTTAAGTTCTGCAGCCTGCGGACTTTGGTCTTGTTTGCTATTCCTCCTGCGGATGGTCTGTCCACATTTATTCCCTCCGAGGCTCACAGGGTTTACTCATAAAACAGAAGGTGTCTGTTACACACTTAATATGCAGAGTAGAGGCGAAAGTTCCGAAAGGAATTGGGAGGAGCTGTAAAAAGGAAGGCATCCGAAAATGCTAGATTGGCTGCTCGAATACGAAACGAACAAGATCACGAATAAGCTGGAGTATACTCAGGCAGCTTCTCGATCTGTCGGCTCTAGTCAATTTGGTCTGCTCCCTCTGCCACCTTCACTGAACGGGTTATGGGCGGGTATGGAGATGAATATCAGACAGCAGGGGGTGGTGTTTCGCTTTAGTTTTACTTTGAAAGTGAAATAGCTACAGTAATAGGAAACGGAGGAACAGAAAACCTACCGGTGCCTTGCAAGAAATCGAACAGAAAGCCCACAGGTGCCTTGCAAGAAAACGAGCATCAGCAAAACTTTCTGCTGCTGCCTCCAGACCCAGAGAAAGGAAGTGAGCAGCTTCCTTTGTGTCTCTCTCTAGAATAAAGGAGGGAAATAACACCCCATTGCACTTCTGCTAAAGTGACAGTGCATTTGTTTTCTCCAGGCAGTTAGCGACTCTACCTCAACCAGGAACACAAGAGGTAAGATTAAAAAAAGAACTTCTGAACAAGCAGAGTGTGGTTGTGTTCTGAACATTTACAGTCAGGGCATATGATGAGAAACTGAGCAAGAGAAATAGGCCGCATGAAAAAGAAAAGTGAGCTTAGATCTATTGCATGAAAGAGAAAGAAGTGCTAAAGTGCCTGCTGTACAGCTGAGGCTATCAATGAGATGAAAGTAAGACAAGAACAGCCTTCAAAATTGTACAGTTTACTCACATGCAAGACTAGATTTTTTTTTCAAGATATGTCATCAAAAAAAGAGGATAGTCGTACATTCACATACAAGTTACAATTATGCCGTGATTTTTGTGTGTGTGTTTATAATATTTTTAAGGGGGGTCAAGTTACCTTCAGGGTTTTGAGTAAATATGGTCATTTTCTAAACAGCTTTTAATCAAAGAGCGAAGTTTTGCATATTACCGCTTGTTTCCAGATAGCTGCAATCCAAACCTCTATTGTATTGTTTATTGGATGTCCCATTCCTGTTGATTTAAATTGTCTCACACTGGATAAATCTTGAGGCTCAGTGGAAAAGGCAGACTATAAATGATCTAAATGAATAAATATAAATAAATAAATATAAAAAGGAGGAAAAGCCCAAGTCTGCATTCCTGGTAGAGCTAATATGCATACTAGTATGGAGCAAAACTGAGGGAAAGCAGAGATAATCATACAGCAGAAGGAGAGAGAGAAAAAACCTATGCTCTCCATTTTGTTTCTCTCTAGGTCTATATACAGTATAAGGCCAGGGCTGGTTCAAAGTATATTTCATCCCAACCAAAGTGTACCAATTACCTCCTTCAGCTCTGCTGTTGATTTTTTTGTAGCCAATATCCCTGCAGATAAAGTGAGTGTAAAGTCCAAAATGTACTCATATTTTTCCTCATATGATTATGTAATGTGATCCCTGCCTCAGGCAAGAAAGACTTGGCTCTGCCTTGTCCTGGAGGATTTGATTATTCTGTTCTCCATTTTTGTATTTAATATAGCCAGCTAGGTGAAATGACTGCTGTTATGTCCAAGAGACACTCAGTATGTTCTTTGAGGCATTGTTCCAAATTTGTAATTAATACCTGATAGGTGAAGTGGCTGGTCAATACAGCCCAAAGACACTCTACACATTGTATTGTCAAAGGCTTTCACAGCCAGAGAACGATGGTTGTTGTGGGTTTTCCGGGCTGTATTGCCATGGTCTTGGCATTGTAGTTCATGACATTTTGCCAGCAGCTGTGACTGGCATCTTCAGAGGTGTAGCACCAAAAGACAGAGATCTCTCAGTGTCACAGTGTGGAAAAGATTACCTGCCAACATCTTTTCCACACTGTGACACTGAGAGATCTCTGTCTTTTGGTGCTACACCTGTGAAGATGCCAGTCACAGCTGCTGGCGAAACGTCAGGAACTACAGTGCCAAGACCATGGCACTGGAAAATCCACATGGCCCGGAAAATCCACAACAACCATCACTCTACACATGGCTTCCTCGTGACCTGGCAGTTCTGTAATGTATCCATGGGACAAAATCTGACAAACAGCTGTTTTTGTAGGTCAGTGCACTTGCCAATTTTTGACAGTTAGGCTTTTTTTAGTTAGTTGGAGTAACATGAGACAAATCTGACAAGGAGCTTTTTCCCGATACTGTGCTGTCTAGGTCCGTGCGGCAATGCCTCCAGCTTCCTGTGGCACTGATGACCAAGAGGAGTGAGGTGTGCACCTGTCGTACAGAGGCACCCTCCTCATTGTGCCACCCCAAACAGTTGCTCAACTGGTTCAGCCAAAGAATGGACCTCACTTAAGAAATGATTGCAGCCCTGGTGACTGGAGCTTTAATCCTTCTCACAGATAGCTTAAACCTCCTTGATCTTATGGGACATCAAAGTTCCTGTTTAAATTGCATTTCTACTAACCTGACTTTTATTCATCCTTCAACAGCATCTGAATTCCGATCCCCCCCCCCCCCCAATTTGGTCTCCATCTCCCAGGGTGCCCAACTTTGTTCAGCCTGTGAGTACTTTTGGATTTGGAGCAGTGAATGCTACCACAGTACGGCTGCTTTTGGGGGGTAGGATTCAGTCACAAAACATTGGGAGGATCCATGCGAAGCATCCTCCTTCTTCCGAATCAGTGCTCCCTGGGATGCCTCCGAGGGCATCTTCTGATGCATCCTTCCTCTCACTGGGTGTAAAGGAAGGCCAGGATTGGCACTTTGCTTTGGGCAAGAAAGAAGTGGTTGCTAAGAGCCACACTGGCAAGCACCACATTTAGACTTGCTGCTCTGCCCCACCTGCTAACCAGTGGTCCATTGGGAGGACAGGATAAGGAGAGGAATCTGAGGAATGAGCCACAGCTGATACAGAGGAGAGAAGATGGGTGAGATGCTTTGCCAACTCCTATCTCTCTGCCAGGGCTGGGTCATTTCTTGGCAAACAACAAAAGGAAGTGAGGTATATGTGGCAGGAAGTCCAAGCCCTGTTCTTCTGCTGTACTTGCTCAGAAATATAGTTTTAGGTGGGTAGTTTTAAGCAGATAGCCAGCTTGGTTTGCAGTAGAACAGCAGAATTTGAGTCCAAAGGTGCCTTAAAGACCAACAAGATTTTCAGTGTGTGAGCTTTTAAGAGTCAGAGCTCCCTTCTTAAACAGAAGGAAGGAAGGAAGGAAGGAAGGAAGGAAGGAAGGAAGGAAGGAAGGAAGGAACTCTGACTTTCAAAAGCTTATAGTCTGAAAAACTTGTTGGTCTCTAAGGTGCCGCTGGACTCAAATCCTGCCGAAAAATAAAAGGTTTGCCAGCTGCCTAGAGAAAAAAGCATCCCATCCCACTAATCAAGGTTTATGAAATGTTTGCCAGGCGATGCGGTGAAAAGCTTCAGTTGCCCATTTCCACACATTATGCCTCTGTTAAATGGAGGAGGCTGATGTTGGTTGAAGCCCCCTCTTAAATGTACAGGGCATTTTTCTCCAGGTGTCTGAGCAATGCTAGCCTGGAGTTCTTTGATGGTAAATCCATTAGCAGTTGTGCAGGGGCCCAGTGTGGATTTAAACCACAAAGTATAAGAAGGAACACAACTGCAGTTCACAAGGAGAAAAGGTTTCAGCCTCTCCCCCACCTCGCCCCATCCTTGCCATTTCTATGTTTGGGTAGAAAGGCAGCACAGAAATATCCTACTATATAAAAGAGTAAGTGTATTCTAGACAACTAACTTCCTACCCTGGAGCACCACCAGAGGGCGCTGCCATGGCAGGAAACCCAGGCTGGGATCAGGAGCGGAGCAGGTGGCACTGCCCACTACTGTGTTCACCTGGCCAGGATCAGACACGGAACAGGTGGCAATGCCTGTCCCTTGTCTTCACCCGACCAGGATCAGAAGCGAAGCAGGTGGCAATGCCTTCTCCCCGCCTTCACCCTGCTGGGATCAGGAGTGGAGCAGGTGGCAATGCCCGCTCCTTTGCCTTAACCCAGCTCCAATCAGAAGCAAAGCAGGTTAAAAAAATGGGGGGGGGGAGAAGCAAAGCAGGTGGCAATGCCCGCCCCCTCCTTCACCCAGTCAGGATCAGAAGCAAAGCAGGTGGCAATGCCCACTACTCTGCCTTCACCCAGCTAGGATCAGGAGTGGAGAAAGTGGCAATGCCCGCCCCCTGCCTTCACCTGGCCAGGATCAAGAGGGGAGCAGCTGGTAATAACCCACCAGTAAATCGAAGTAAATAATTATAAATTATAATGATAAATTATTTACTTCAATTTTAGCAGAAGAACTTAAGTATGTTCTTAAAGATTTTATCCACAAGGATCAAAGTGATTTTCTGTCCGAAAGACAATGGAAAGACAATGTTAGAACTGTGTTAGACATAGTGGGATATTTGGATAAACAAAGTGAAAACCAAGCGGCTCTAATCTTCTTGGATGCTGAAATGGCCTTTGACAATTTGAACTGGGTGTTTTTGTTTGAAGTCTTGGAAAAGATGAATTTTGGGGAGAATTTTATAAAATGCGTGAAATTGATTTATACTTCACAGAATGCCAAAATCATAGTTAATAGAGAACTAACTAAACCATGTGAGAGGAAAGGATCAAGGGGGTTAAAATAAAAAAGAGTCATATAAATTAAAAGCCTTCACAGATTATTAGTTTCGACTTTGGAAGACCCATTGGATGGAACTGAAATATTGATGGAGAAGCTGAGAGAGTTTGGTGCTCTGGTAGGCTTTAAAATAAATGAACAGAAAACAAAAATGTTGACAAAAAACATGGACATTATAATCAGGAAGAATTGATAAAATAACAGGTTTTAAGGTGGAAAAGAAGGTAAAATACTTAGGTATCACACTGACGGGGATGAACTGTATGCTATTTCAAAATAACTATAGTGTTTTATGCATGATGCCATTTAAACAGTATTCACTCCGACTGAAATGGAATTGGCATGGCTCTCCAGTATTCTGTGTCATCAGAGGCACTTCGAGTTGCAGACTGGTTGTCATTTTACATGTATCGAATCCTTCGGTAGAATGCATCGATGTAGTTTCGGGATTTCCGGGGGATTTTTTTTTTTGCACAAGCGTAGTAACGTTGGTTCGTTACTTCATCACCTGTCATGGTTTTGACAGCTGATTTTGTTTTTTTAATTACGTGCGGGCGTAGTCAGGTCACCATGATACTGTACTATAAGCCTGACAGTTTCCTGCCCTGACAGCTGGTAACAGTTGTTAATTGGACACTCAATTTCCCGCCAGAAGTTGTTTGCCAAAGGCTTGGCTACAGCATTTTTTTTTGTAATCGCGCTTGCGTAGTTTCGTTGCTACGCTGCAACATCAGCTGCAGTTCTTTTTTCTGCCATCCCAGATGGCAACAGCTGTTAATTGGACAGTTGTGTACCCGCCAGAAGTTGATTGCTAAGGATTGGCTAGTGAAATTCTGGGGGAAATATGCATTACAGTGGTGTTACAGTGTTTCACTGTACCCTTTTGCCTTTCCTTGAAATCGCTTGGGTATTGTGTTTTAACTTCTGACTGACGATTGCCTTCTCTCTAGTGGAATCATGAGTGATCCTAGAGCTCTGCTTATGGCCTTAACTCAGGTCATCTTAATGTGTATTAGGCAGTCCTTAGATGCCTGCCAAACTTTCTGGTCAAAGGTTTCCCACAGAAACCGTTTCCAGGTCATCAGTCTCAATGAAGACCTTCAATCCTTTTCATTCAATGAGCATGCGGTCTCGAAGAGCTAGAATGTGATGGTTCACACTGGCTGGAATCCCCGCCCCTCGCCGCTATTGGGTCTACCCAAGAAGCACGGACTGGTGGGATAACTTTGTAATGGCCATCTGGGATGATCAGCAGTGGCTTGAAAATTTTAGGATGACTCGGGCGACCTTTATGGAGCTGGTGGCGTCCCTTCGTGGTCACCTGACAGGGCAGACTACAGTGATGCGTTAACCTATATGTGTTGAAAGAAGGGTTGGCATTGCTTTGCGGTACTTGGCTAACTGCAACTGTTACAGAGAGTGCCGCGACCAGTTTGGCGTTGGAGTTGCCACTGTGGTGGAAATAGTTCTAGAATTCTGCTTCGCCATGGAAATTGAACTCCTGCATAAGACTGTCTGTCTCTGGGCCAAGCTACACATGACGAATGACACTTGAACAGCAAGTGTATTTCTCCCTGTTCGCTTGCCCTCCACTCAATCCACTTGCTGTTCAAGTGTCATTCGTCATGTGTAGCTTGGCCCTCAGTCCAGAATTGGCTAAGGTAAGTTTCCAGTCATTCCTGCCTTTACTGTCAACGAATTCCCTCCCAAGACTCAGCTGCAGATTTCAGCTATTAATTCCCCAATTTTTTTTTCACTGTAGTATATGTTACAGTATCGTGGCATCAATACTGTATATTTATGAGGGCTCATACTATAGGGATAGATCAGCCCCTCTGCTCCTGTCTGGCGTTCTTTTCCCCTCTAGCCACACTAAGCAGTTATTTTTTGTACTCGGTGCTGAAGTTTGCCCTTCTACTTTGGACAATAAAGTAAATAATTTGCATGCAGCATTCCAAAGTGCTTCCTCTACACGGATAGATAAGCATTATCATAGAGTTACACCTGAGGAAAGGCAGAATCTGTGAAAAACTGCATGAGAAAACAATGTTGCTGCAACGGGTGAGAAATGGATTAACACAGAACATGTTGGATTAATTCCAGTATTAAACAACAGTATATGTACTGCTGTTGACTGCAATGGCTTATAACGGTCTTCCTTTCTGTCATTCATTCTCATTTCAGATAATGGATGGCTTCCAGAAGTTAGGATTTCCACATTGTATAGGAGCTCTGGATGGAACTCACCTTGCCATATGTCAACCAAAGGGAAGACACGAGAAGAAATTTAATTCAGTCCTACTACAAAGAACTGTTGACCACAGTGGTCAATTTATTAATATTGAAGTGGGGTGGAGTGGAAGAAACCACGATGCATTCATGTTTGCAAATTCTGCTATATGGATGGCCATGGACAGTGGGGTGTCTGCTCCTGGAAACCCCACCTTGACTCTGGAGGGAGTGCAGGTACCACCACTTATAATTTCAGTCGCTGCCTATCCTATGAGAAAGTGGCTCATGAAGTCCTATAATACACCAAGGAATGCGCATGAAAGGTGCTTCGATTGTGCGCTCTCAAGGGCGCCATGCCTTTGGCCATTTAAAAAGCAGGTGGAGAGTTTTATCCTCTAGGCTGTCAGTATCTGAGGAGAATGTCACAAGCATCATAACAGCTTGTGTAATCCTGCAGATTTGTGAATCCAAGGGACACTTTGTCGCTGAGGAAGGTCCGCCTCCAGAGCCGCTGCTGGTGCCAGAGGAAGCCTTTGATTTGCCCTTGTGGGAGGGACGGCATTTGGAGGAGGGAAAGGAGGTGCGGGAGGTTCTTTCAAGATATATGGAACGTAACTGCCACTGCCGTCTCTAGGGGGCCAGAGGATTAGGACTACATGTTGAATAAGTACTTGAATTTGCAAATTCAGTCTTTTGCATGGACTGGGTGGTTGTGTGGGTGGGCAAATATAATGGCCAGTTAGTTGAACTAACGCAGTGACATGGCTTCAGCTACATGTCACTGTAAGCACAGCATCACATTGCTTTGAATCATTGCGGATAACCCAGCAATGGCTGTCTTTAGGCGCAATATAATGCTGTATATTGTGCCACAGTTACTCCTGTATATGAAACTTTCCACTACGCCCTCTAAGTAATATACTGTAAATAAGTTATTTTCAGTGAAAGTAGCATTACTGAAATTATGTTTAGTGTTCCTCCACATTGTTCAGCATATGTGTTATAAGTAATACTGTTCACAGTTCAGTCATGTAATTTAATCATTGCCTTTCAAAAGATTTGGATTTGTAATTATTATGGTTCAATACTGCTTCAATGTTCGTACTGTTGAATTAAACTGTAAATTAACACTGCATCTTGATTTTGAAATTAAATGGTATGACCTTATGTAAATCATTTCAAATCAGATTTGGTAATAATGGGAGAACAGCAGGGAACCCAATAGTATGCAACTGGTAGCAATGGTATCATCTTTGTTCACTGGTAAAACAGACTGTTAACAGTAGAACCAGAGGCCGCCAATGATATCTGAGGACTGCACCTTGCAGCCCTATCCTACTGAAGTGGGTTGAATGTTCTGATTCCTCTCCCTGTTAGCTTTCTTAAACACCACATAGCTTATCAGCTTTGCTGTAACAAGGTTCCAATCCATGCTACCATCTCAGATCTACGCCAGCTTTTCCGCCAGGTGTGAGGATCAGGTATTAGTCTCTGCACCTCTGCCAGGAAGGGTTTTTCTGTTTTATTTTAAGCTGAAGCAAGGCATACTGTAGGAAAGCCCAGCTTCTTAAACAAGACTCCCTAAACTGCACAAGCCTTATGGCAAGACACAGCATTAGTGACACACACACAATTTTATTTTATGTATTTAAAGTTCAGAAATGGCTAGTTTTAATTATTTAGAAGTTTCCCCCTTTTTCTCAATTTTTTTTTCTTTAATCCAATGGTGCTATTCTGTTTGCACAAATCTAACTGCCTTTCCATGGAAGCAGTAGGTTGACCATGAAGTGAAAAAAACATTTTCAACAATTACACAGTCACTCTTCTCCACTGCTAACCCAAACCATGGCTCAGCACTCTAGATAAGTAAAGCAACTGAAAATGTTGGATTGCAGTTTGAATAATGAGCCCCATGTTTGTCATTGTGTAAAAAAGTTTCTCAAACAAGATTTGCGGTTTGCAAAACATTTCTTGTTTTTCCCCCCAATGCTTTACAACACACCGGCAGATAGTTAAACAAAACTGAGGTAGGATTGCAAACAAGCAATCTTCCACAAATAAAAATAAAATGCTAATGCTCTTTGGGGGACACCGGCAGTCATTTGTTCCTGTTTACATTCAAAGTTTGTAACAGTCAGTTACAATTGGGCCTGGGCTAAGGATAAGTAACTGCCCAGGGACCTACCAGGAGCCTAGAACAAGGTATAAGTACAGGTTCTAATTGTAGCCTGCCCAATTTTGCTAGGAGGACACAGCTCAGCAGCGTTCCTTCGTCTGCACGTTGTTGTTTTTAAAAATGCATGCACGAAGAAGCAGAGGAACATTTTGGCAATTCGAGGTGGTAAATTTGCTCCTCAAAATAGTCCTCCAGTGTGGATATGCACATCAACTGATGTCCAGTACCCACCGGAGGAATAGGGAGAGCTACAAAGTTATAGCCAGGGAGCTGAGGCTGGCTACAGGCGGACTCCAGATCAGCGTCGTACTAAATTTTTAAAAATTAAGTCCGATTTCATGAACTCCCTAGAAGCATGGCAGGGAATCCCACGGCACAGTGGCCAGATTACACGCCGTAAGTTGATGGTTCGACTTTGGGAAGTGGCAGGCCATCCGAGATGGGAGGACCGGCATCATGAAGGTATGTATGGAGTCCAAAATATATTTTAAAAATATTTTAAAACCTTTGCATTTCAGTCTGTGGTGTCTGTAAAGTCCTCTGCCCTGTGGTGAACCTTCGTTTGGATGGGGGCACACTTGCCAATGACCTACCATCCCTATCTTCCTCAAGAATCCCTCTGGAAATCCTGCATTTTGCTCCAGATTGCAAATTGAAGACAAAGGAGGATTTAATAGCTAAAGGTTATAGATGCCAATGGTTTTCCTATGTTCAACTTTTAGAAAGATTCAAATTAGATAAAAAAACTATGGGGCTTTGAACATGATTAGACTGAGTTTGAAAAAGAGCTTTGTTTAAATCGTGAACGTATTTCTAAAATGTATAAGCTGTTACTGAAATTTGAAACGGAAGAAGAATCTGAAAGATTGTATGGTAAAATGGGCTTAAAAATTTGGGTATAATATAATGATGGATCGGTGGGAAAATATGTGGATAAAGAGGCTTAAATTTACTCTGAGTGTTAGACTTAAAGAAAATTTTTATAAAATGATGTATCGGTGGTATATGTCACCTGACAAATTAGCTAAAATGAATAAAGGTATGTCAAATAAATGATAGGCCCTATGCATGAAAGAGGCCATACCTTGGACTTAACATTTTGCGGTGAGCCTTTGAGGGCGAGTCTTGTTTCAAGAGACTGGAGATTTGGCCTGAACTGAGGTCAGACAATCATCTGCTGAAGGCAAAAGTGACTATGGCCCCAACACCCCACAAAAATGGTGGGCCTGTTAAAATGATTTGCCCACAAAAGCTCATGGACCCTTCTAGATTCCAAAATGTTCTGAGGGATTTAGGGTTCCAGGATCATGCTCTATTGAGGGTCCAGTACGAGCCTGGGATGTGAAGCTTGTTGAAGTTATCGACAATATTGCTCCACACTGACTCTCCCACCCTTGGGTGTAATAAATCCTCTGATTTGTATCCTATTTATTTATTTATTTATTTATTTATTTCAAATTTGTATTCTGCCCTCCCTGCAAGCGGGCTCAGGGCGGATACCAACATATTAAAAATACAATCAAAATACAATTAAAAATTCATATTCAATTAAAACAACATATTTAAAACAAGATGGTGGACAGCCTTCACAGGGAGGGTTTTATACACCCACCCCCCTTCCTGGCTGGCTGGCACTACCTTAGCCAGGTAAGAATTTTTCTTATTAACTAACTGGCCACATGTCAATAGGATCTTTCAGATAAACAAGTGCTTAGATATTACAAGATAGTGAGGGTTCTGAGTTTCGGGGGTTGTACCAGTAAACCGACAGTCATGCATCTGACGAAGAGAACTGTAGTTCTCAAACATGCTCCTATAAAGTTGGTTAGCTTTAAAGGTGCTACTGGACTCTTTTCTATTCAGTAAACAAACAGAAACTCTTTCTGAGAATTAATAACTTTTGTTGAAAAAAAGATTCAACTTGTTTTATTGGGCAAGAATTTTTCTGGTGCTGCTGATTGTTCCTATATTTCCTGCAATGCTGCATGTCAATAAAATCAAATCTGACATTCTCAAGAGTAACTGAAATATATTTAATTTAAAAAAATTATTTATACTTCACCTTTCTCACTGAGACTTAAGGTGGATTACTCAGTATAAATCAATTCAGTCATTGACTGGGACATTCATTGAACAATACAATAAAGTAAGGATAATAGAAATTTGAAGAATAGCAGGGGGAAATGCTGAAACGAAGTATAAGCAGCTTGATATGACAGTAGGAGCATACTTGCAATAGGCAGTACACAATAGAATATGACAGACAGTTCACAGTAGTATACTTATCCCTTTACCAACACCTCTCTCTGAACAGGCCCTTCTGAATTATTCAATCAAAGGGTTTATTACGGTCACAAGACCAGCCAACTAAAATAATTCAGTTTTGCACAGCTTGTGAAAGCCAGGAGAGTGGGAGCTTTCCTGACATTTAGAGTCCATACATCTCCACAACACTTTTGCCATGATGGGTAATCCATGATTTATGGAAATCCCTCAGCAATGGCACAAAAAGCTTTGTTCAGCCCTAGATACATCTATTAACTCATATTTCTTCTTCTAACTATCACTCATGGGTCAGTCAGACAGAAGGCGATTATTTCTCAAAAGCACTGACCTCTCTTGTTGACTCATTGGTTCTACACAGGGAGTGACCATTATTAGAAACAATTAAGCCACAACTCCATGGACCAACTGTCCTGAACCATATATTAGGAGGTCTCTCAGGTGGATCAAAGAGACCCAGCTGCTTGGTTGAAAGCAGTAAACACCTAAAGTGTTTGAGTACCGGGTCCGGTTCAAGGTTTTGGTGTTGACCTATAAAGCCCTATGCGGACTGGGCCCAGCATACCTTCGGGACCGACTCTCCCCATATGTTCCCCGGAGGTTGCTTCGATCAGCCACTAAGAACTTGCTGATGGTCCCTGGCCCCAGGGAGGTCCGCCTGGCCTCTACCAGAGCCAGGGCCTTTTCGGTCTTGGCTCCGACTTGGTGGAACTCTCTGAGGAAACTAGGGCCTGGTGGGATTTATTATCTTTCTGCCAGGCTTGCAAGACAGATGTTCCACCGGGCATTTGGTGGGGGCTAGGCTGTCCTCTCGCTGGCCATACCACTGAAGACCCTCCACCACCCATGCAGGACAATGCTGCATTTTAATATTTAATATTCTACACCCGCCAATTTTAATGGTTTTTTATATGATGTTTTAATTTTTTATAATGTTTTTACTGTTTTTAATTTGTTGTCAAACCGCCCTGAGCCTGTCTTACGGGCAGGGCGGTCTAAAAATGTAATTAAATAAATAAATAAATAAAGAGCCACCACTATCTTTGTGTTGTACAGTCAGAGGCACTTTGCTTTCTTTCTGTTCTCGAGATCTGGCCACTCCCAACAGCTGGTCCTCCCATGCTCTAGAACACTGGTTCTACATTTTCCCATCATGTGACTTCTTAAAAGAATGAGATTTTAATGCTCAGAATGCTATGAAATGCTTGGAAGTCAAGTATCTGGCCTAGTTTTGGTAGAAATAACATATATAATCATGAGCATATCATTAAATGTGATTTATAAAGTTTGTTGCCCTCTCCTCTTACATATGACTTTCATTCATATAGGCCTGCTTTACACCTGTCTCTTCCATAGGCTGCCTTCGGTGCACAGAAGCATCCGGCTTGCTGCAAATCCAGTTCTTCTTGGTCCTGCACCACGAAGACATGACCGCCACGTCATTCAGGTAGGCACAGTCCCCTCCTTCGACAATCTCAAACCTGTCACAGGATGGCAAAACATGTTCATTCTGGACACTCAACACAAAGGGCAGTTTGGTGTAGTGGTTAAGAGCAGCAGGACTCTAATCTGGAGAACTAGGTTTGATTCCCCACTCCTCTGCTTGAAGCCAGCTGGGTGACCTTGGGTCAGTCACAGCTCTTTCAGAACTCTCTCACTTCACAGGGTGATTGTTGTGAGGATAAAAATAACACACTTTGTAAACCACTCTGAGTGGTCATTAAGTTGTCCTGAAGGGCAGTGTATAAACCTAATGTTATTGCTGTTGTTTTTAAATTTAAATTTTCAGCAAATCTTAAATATTAACAAATGTTCATTATAGCTCCAGAGGGGGAAAAACACTAGTAAAAACTTTTTGCCAAGATCACCAGTCACCTCTTTGCCTCGAACGTTTCTTTCCCTACCCCTAAGTAGACGTTTGTTCATGTGAGTTTTGAGACATAAATTGAGTTCAATCATCTCCTGCCTCAATTCTCCAAAGCTAAAGAATAAAAAAAGGAAGATGAACTCACAGTGTGTTGTTGAAGACTTCCCCATTTGCCCATTCCCAAGACTTCCTTTGTTCTTTCCTTAGACCGATCCAGTGATAAATGGGACCCTTATAACGCAGCAAGAAAGCCTTTGGGGTGAACAAAAAGCTGAGATTAAAGACACTTGATAAGAAAAACAGTATAGAACGTATGCACTAGCACCAAAATCTTGATTTGGAATTCAGATTTGGAATTCTGACCCTTCAAATTAGGCATTTAGAAAATCTTGAATTTCCAAATATCCAAACTACATTTAACATCAGTACGAAAGGAACAGCCATTTTACACTTTTTAAAAAAACACAAAAGGGGCAAAACGCTTTTTCAAAGTTTCCTTCAGCCCTGTGTCACTTTCCCAGTGCCTACGCCAACCCCAAAATTTTGAGAAGATGTAACAAGTGCTTGCAGCAACAGCCGCTACTGCTAATGAAATAACTGCAATCTGGCCCTGAACCCTGAACAGTGCAAATGACCCCGGGGCGACACTGGGCATGGCCCGGTGGAACAGGTGACAGCTGGTGCTGGGGAATGGGCAAATAACCTGGGCAGCACTAGCAGGCAGACTGGAGCAGCAGACAGAGATGGGTGGGTGGGAACTACCCCAACAGTATCGGGCACAACACAATTGAGTGAGGGAGCACAGTCCTTGAGTAGCTGTTGGAAGAAGAGAAGGGACAGCAGATGGAGGCAGCAGACTGCAGCCTGGTGTGCCCTGTCCAGTGAACTGGAGGATGTCATTCTGTCTTACTCAAAGGGCTATTCAGGGACCCCCAGCAAAGTTCCTGCAGCCTTCCCCCTTGCGTCAGCTTCCTCTGTGATGCCCAGGTTTCATAATGCTGGCAGACTGTCCCCCCCATGACAATATTTGATTCTGCTACAGCAGAACACGATGAATAAAAATGAAAATCACGCACAGAGACAAAATCTGTTATCTGTGTCTAATCTAAATCTGCCTATCTATATCTAAAAAACTTATTTTTATGCAAGATATCCCCCTAAGAGAGCCTAAACTTAATATAACATTTTCCTAATAATTTACAATCTAGGCCGTTTCCAGACGGCTTACCTGCCTCCGGAACATCGCACTATGTTGCGGGGGAAACGCAAAATATCGCGTTTTCTCATGTGAGTTTTGCGTGACGTCATGCGACGTCGTGCAAAACTCGCGCGAGAAAACGCGATATTTTGCGTTTTCCCCACAACACAGTGCGACGTTCCGGAGGCAGGTAAGCCGTCTGGAAACGGCCCTAGTTAATCTATTTTATTGCTAATACTAAGGGCTCCATCCTGGATTGCTCCACTCACCTACCCCATAGCTAGCTGTGCTTGCAGCATACTGAATGAGCAATTTTGACCCCTGCCAAAAGAGCTGCAGCAATACCGGATGGAGTCATACTATTTATTTATTTATTTATTTATTCAATTTATATACCGCCCATCCCCAGGGGCTCTGGGCGGTGAACAGTTAAAATTGATAAAAACAAAACTAAAATCAATATACAAATAATAAAACAAATTAACAAGGTGCAGTGGTGGGGAGAACCAAAGGTGGGAGGCCGACATGGCACCGCCCCCTTCAATCACCAAACGCCTGGCGGAACAGCTCTGTCTTACAGGCCCGGCGGAACGATAATATGTCCCGCTGGGCCCGGGTTTCCATTGACAGAGCGTTCCACCAGGCTGGGGCCAGGACTGAAAAAGCCCTGGCCCTGGTTGAAGCGAGGCGGGCTTCCTTAGGGCCGGGGACCACAAGTAAATATTTATTCACTGATCGGAGCGATCTCCGGGGAACGTACAGGGAGAGGCGGTCCCGAAGATATGCCGGTCCCAACCCACTCAGGGCTTTAAAAGTAAGAACCAACACTTTGAACCTGATTCGGAATTCAACCAGAAGCCAGTGCAGCTGGCGCAGGACAGGTGTGATGTGTGACTGGTAAGGTATACCAGTCAGGAACCATGCCGTAGCATTCTGGACCAGTTGTAGTTTCCAGATCAGGCCCAGGGGTAGCCCAGCGTAGAGTGAGTTACAGTAATCTAGCCTGGAGGTGACCGTTGCATGGATCACTGTAGCCAGGTCCTGGGGCGTCAGGTAGGGGGCAAGTTGCCTGATCTGACGAAGATGGAAAAATGCAGACTTGGCAACCGCCGTGACCTGGGCCTCCATCGATAGGGAGGCATCCAGGAGCACACCCAGACTCTTTACCACTGGCAAAGTTGCCAGTGGTGTCCCATCCAGGGCAGGGAGCTGGATCCCAACATCTGGCAGCCCCCGTCCCAGCTGCAGGACCTCCGTCTTCACTGGGTTCAATTTCAGCCTGCTCTGTTTCAACCATGCCGTCACAGCCTCCAAAGCTCTGGCCAGATTGTCTGGGGCCGTGTCTGGCCGGCCGTCCATCAACAGAAAAAGTTGGGTGTCATCCGCGTATTGATGACAACCCAGCCCAAACCTCCGCACCAACTGGGCGAGGGGGCGCATATAGATGTTAAATAACATTGGGGAGAGTATCGCCCCTTGGGGAACCCTGCACACCAAAGGGTGACGGGCCGATAGATCTCCCCCGAGCGCCACCCTCTGTCCCCGACCCTGGAGAAAGGAGACCAGCCACTGTAAGACTGTCCCCCTAATCCCCACGTCGGCAAGGCGGCTGGCCAACAAATCATAGTCAACCGTGTCAAACGCTGCTGTGAGATCAAGTAACACAAGCAGCGCTGACCCGCCTCGATCCAGATGCCTGCGAAGGTCGTCTGTGAGGGCAACCAAGGCTGTCTCCGTCCCATGGCCAGGACGGAAGCCAGACTGGAATGGGTCCAGGACTAGAGCATCATTCAGGAATTCCTGCAGTTGTACCGCCACCCGCCCGCTCAATCACCTTGCCCAGGAACGGGAGGTTCGACACTGGGCGGTAACTGGACGGGTCGGTGGGGTCCAAAGATGGTTTTTTCAGGAGGGGCCGCACTACCGCCTCCTTTAACACTCCTGGAAAAACCCCAGAGCTCAGGGAGATGTTAACAATGGCCTCCAGATGGTCCCGTAGCCCCTCCGAGCTGGCCTTCACCAGCCAGGATGGGCAGGGGTCCAGAGGACAGGTGGTTGGCCTCATCCCCTGCAGGATCCTGTCCACATCGTCCTGAGAGAGCAGGCTGAAATGGTCTAATACGGACCCAGAAGACGGCCAAGGGGTCTCCAGTTCCCTTACTGTATCAACAGTGGGTGGCAGGCCACGGCGAAGGGACAAGATTTTACCCGCAAAATAGCTCGCAAAAGCCTCGCAGCCAATAGTTGAATTAAGAATTTGGTGGTCTCCCTGAGAGAGGGAGACCAAGGACCGAACTGTTTGAAATAATTGAGCCGGGCGTGAGCTAGCGGATGCAATGGAAGCAGCAAAGAAATCCCTCTTTGCTGCTTTCACTGCCACCTCATAGGCTTTCATAAACGTCCTATAAGATGTTCTTGCCTCTTCGTCGCGCCCCCGCCTCCACACTCGCTCTAGTCGTCTCAGAGACCGCTTCATCTGGCGAAGCTCCTCGGTAAACCAAGGAGCTACCCGTTTGCGGGCTCGGAGAGGACGGCAGGGGGCAATAGCGTCGATGGCTTCGGAAAGACGGCCATGCCAATCATCCACCAGCTCATCTAACGTACTGCCAGGGGGCATCGGATCCCGCAGAGCCGCCTGGAAACCAATTGGATCCATAAGCCTCCGCGGGCGAGCGTAAATCCGCTCACCGCCCACCCGGGAAAGGAGCGGCATGCTCAGACGAGCCTTCAGAACAAAGTGATCTGACCATGGCACTGCATCATAGGCATCCAAGACCACCATCATCCCTGCCCCAAAAATCAAATCCAGCGTGTGACCTGCTTGATGTGTGGGAGCCGAAACAAACTGGGAGAGTCCTAGGGCCGCCATGGAGGACACCAGGTCAATGGCCTGCATGGAGGCATCGTCGTCAGCATGGACGTTGAAATCCCCGAGAACCAAAAGTTTCGGGAATTCCAAGGCCCAGCTGGCCACCGCCTCCAAGAGACCAGACAGGGAAGATGCAGGTGCAGTAGGCGGTCGGTACACCACGCATATTGCCAACCTCTCCTCGGCGTCCAACACTAGGCCCACACAATCAATGCCAGTAATTTTTGGGGTGGGGAGTGGTCTGAAGGAGAAAGACTCCCGAATGAGCAACAGTTTTGCAAACTGTAACGAAAGTTTGATTTATAATAAACATTATAGTCTGCCAATGGGGAAACAAAGCAGCCCATATTGTTCTCCTCTCTTCCATTTTATACTCACAACAACTTTGTGAGGTAGGTCTGGCTGAGAGGGTAGGACTGGCCCTGTTCCTGTGGTAACTCTAGGTGCCATAGCCATCACATGTTTTGTGTCGAGCTGTAACAAGCTCTGTGGAAAATTTTAATTCACATTTTTAAAGTTCTGTTTAGAAATCTTCCCCAGAGAACCAAAGTTCTAGAATTTTTAAACGTTGAACATGAATTTAAAGATTTGATACATAAGTTTCAACTTGCAGATCCCAAGTGCACTTTTTCTTTTTTTTAAAAAAAAATTTGTATGTGGTTGAGAGAATTATCTCTTTTTTTGTTACCCAGGATTGTTCTAATTAGCAGGGACAGCAGTTTCTACTCTTAGAAACCAAATATTTCCAAGTAATGCCCACATTCACGCTAGTAAAACATTAAGTACATTAAAGGGAAATTAATTATGTTTGCTGCACTTTCTGGTGCGTTCAACTATTTCACTAAGGGCTGACATAAACTGGGTGGTATCTATAGTATTGTTTAAATTCAGACATTTCAAATTTGGAAAACCTCCAGACCTTCAAAAACAGGAAGTCCTTCTCTCATACCACCCACCCACTAGCTAGTACTGTAGTAAAGACAAATGAAAAGCACTGTGCATGTCTTTCCCTCACCATTTCATGCTTGGTTTCGATGGCTGACAGAGAGGCCCCTAGTGCAGAGCAGTTTCTCAGGCTAGAAAGCCAGTCTGCTTCATCGTCAGAAAAGTAGTAACAATTTCCCAAGTATCCAATCCATCCATCGGGACACAAGGCATAAGTGACAATCTCCTCACAAGATGAACCTTTGACTGCACAAATTGAAGACATGAAACAACTTTTTATACACACGCAAGATAAAAACCATCTTTGTGCCTCCTTGAACTCAAGAACTTTTTGGAAAGGGAATGAGAAATGTACAGCCCACGGTTAAGGTATATCCTAGGACTGCAAAGATACTGGTTATTAAAGGAACATCTTGTTTCGGGACAGCAGTGGCCTCAGTGGCTTACTTCACTCTACCAGCAAGGAAGGGTGTGCTAAAGCATAGATTTTTATGTTAATATTGAACACACACAGACACACAACCTTCTGCTGCTGTGTCCACAGAATGAGGTGACTGATACAATTGTAAGGTTCACTCTTTGTGAAGCATAACTTGATGTGGAAGCATAATGACTATTCTGTTTCCTTGCTCACACATTTTGTATTGTATTATTGGAGTAGGGGGTGCATTCAGATAGACAGGAAGAAATGGGGTGGATATCTGCAGCTTCTGCTTAATTACTAGAAAATGTATACAAGCAGAACATGCAACTGGAAAAGATGGTGGTGGTGTCAGATGCAAAATTGCACTTGCAGTCACCAAGTTACCTGTCCCAAGGCTGATCAGACCCTAGGGACGGCTCAGGGCCCGTGGGTTCCCTGACCCAACAGTGAACAGACAGAGAGTCCCAGGCAAGGATTCTTTAAACGAAACAAGGCTATATTGAAAACATTGATGCATCCCACGCTAACCTCATTCACACTTCACACTCACTCCATAGTTAGGTTGGCCAGACCTGATGCTGCTGCTGTGATGGCTGCTTTGAGCAGAAAAGCTCCATTGAGGATGGAAAGTAGAACTCTGCCTCTGCATGGCTGGATCTTCTCCTTTGTAGTGCTGGTGGTGACAGCACAATGCCTTTAGCCTCCTTTGCCTGTCTTCACCTCTTTTAGTCCTCCTCCCTTACTCTGATGGCTTCCATGGTCTTGGCAGATTCTGGTTTGCTTCCCTTATCTCACCAGCTGGGGAGCAGTGATGGAAGAGGCTGGATAGATGGAAAGGTTCAAGCCTGTATCACACGTGTCCAGATGGCATGATAGGACAGTCCGTTTCAGTGCTGGAGAGGGGGGTGGGATCCTTGATCTTCAGCCTAGATGTTACTTCTGCTGTACATACACACACACACACATTTCCCGCATGCATTTCTCTATCTCTAAACAGGCCTAGGAAATTTCAGACTACTGTTGTTGAATACATAGACAGTTTCTGGGACAGTTGCAATTTGCAAAATTAGCTGATTTCTTGGTCTTGCAGACCTGGAAGCACATTTAATAAAACATTTCATAGAGCATAATCTATTAGCATTCAGTGTTAGAAATGAGATTTTTAGTCCATGTCTCACAAAGGGAACATGAAATAAAGAAAATGAAACTTACCTCCCAGAGCAGTTGCCAAGCCAATTACAACCACCAGGAGGATCAAGATAACAGCCAGTCCTGTCTTCTCATACCCCTGTTTCCTGGCGAAAGCTTGATAATCTAGAAATAAAACATTAATATTCTTGGGGTTGCCCAAAGGAAGGGATCCGCATGGGGAGGGCCATTCTGTATCAGTAAGAAGATGTTTGATCTCTAAATACCTGCCAGAGATACCCAGATGTGAAGTATGCAATGCCTAAAAAACTTAATTCAATTGGGATTACCCAACAGTCTTCTTTAATTTATCTAAATATGTAGTTAGTATTTGTGTTATGTGTTATACGGCTCTTTTGCAATTTATGACAACTCTGAGCAGAGTAATAATACATAACCTATATCTGTGAAAGTCAATTGTTACTTTTCTTTGCCCTGCTCAGTAATAACTGTAGCAACAGATGTTGGTCTCCTGATATGCCTATTATCTAAACCACTTATTGGTGAGGTGTGTCAAGATACTTTTTTATTTTTGTGCTAGTCGTCTAGACTTCTCTTATGAAGAACCAGTGTGGTCTAGCGGTTACAGTGTCATACTAGGATCTGGGAGACTCAAATTTGAATCCCCGGTCTGCCATGGAGGCTTGCTGATTACCTTGGGTTGGTCATTCTCTCAGCCTTCCTCACAGGGTTGTTGTGAGGATAAAAAAAGAGGAGAGAACATACCACTTTAGGTGCCCACTGGGGACATAAAGGGATATAAATATGGAAAAAACCATATAAACAAATATTAAAACAACAAAAAGGGGCACTGTATGTGGTGCAACAAAGACGATCACAGATTCCCTAGCAATTCTGTGGCCATCAGTTACATACATTCCTCCCGACTGGATTCTCTGATTCTCATATAAAACTGTCTGCCTAATTGGGACTAGTCCAAGACAGCTTATGCCAGAATATAAACCTGTTCCTCCTTCATCAATGCTTGGGCATTCATCGTTTCCCTAAACACATTACCTTTCTTTGCTTTATTAAAGCTTAAAGATTCGATGAATTCCTCTTTGCTGGTTCCTGGATGTTTTGTTTCTTGACCCATCTTTCTTCTCATTGATAGACAGGAAGAGATGCTGTAGGGTGCACTGACCGCTCATCAGCCTTTCATCACTAGTTATGGTTTACCACATCTTAACAGATGCCATCCTGAAAAATGATAAAGTAACACATGGAGGTTAGAAAACTGGCCACGTGAGTGGTTTCGCCAAGGGCCAAATTAGATGTTACAGTATCCACTGATTGAACCCATGGACACCACCCCCATTTTAAAGACTGGGGTGATTTTAAAATGCCCTGAGCACCCAATCCTGATCAGGTCCATAGCATGGTGGGCTGAGGTGCTCTTGTTCAAACTTCATGCCTTTTCAGAAGAAAATCAGCCTGTGTTTTAGAGATTACAGTAAAGCCTTCAACTGTGTGGATCATGAAAAATTATGGACAGTTTTAAAAGAAATGTGTGTGCCACAACATCTGATTGTTTTGATGCCAACCTTTACTCATGACAAAGGGCTACTGTTAGGACGGAATATTGGGAAACAGAATGGTTTCTAATTGGCAAAGGTGTCAGACAAGAATGTACCTTCTTATCTGTTCAACCTATATGCAAAACATATCATAAAGAGTCAGAAAGCTAGAGAGGTCAAGGCTCTATCCATCCTTCCTTTCTACTATCTTGATGCTATCCTTTGAAGTGCAGAATGTATTCTCAGGGATGCCCTCCTCCTTCTACCACTTCTTCCTTTTATTGTCCTTCTCCTCCTTGACACCATAGGTACAAAACATGCCATCCTTCCATCCAGCAGCATCTTTAGACTAAATAGCAAGAAACCAACTGGGCAATAGATACAAGGAAATAAGTGTCTATAAACATCCTCAATGTTTATCCTCAATGCTTTCCTCGTGGTAATAAGGATTGCAACCTGGGCCGACCTTTTTGGACCTCACGGCACATGAGGAAAGCATTGGGATTATGGATTAACAGTGTCCTGGCCAGGATTTTTTTTCAGTGGGAACGCAGTGGAATGGAGTAAAGTGTATCCTTCCTCTTCCATGTGGATCCCTGTTCCTGGGCATCCATGAACCCACAATGAATCAGGATTGTGGTGTGGAGAGAAGGGGCTTATGCCTTCTTCTCCCTGCACTATTTTCTTGACTTGAAATGGCTCTGAGGAGCCAATACCTGCCAAGCGTTTCAGAATACCCAAATTACTCATTACTCACTTAAAAAGTGGTGCAGGGGGGTAAGAAGACTTTAAGCCTCATGGGTCATGATCCCATGGTCCTATCATGCTTTAATTTTGTAAGGTGGTGCCATGACCCTGATCTGTCTGACTGATCCTGTTTTGCGAAATGAGATCAATAGGACGTGGCTCCTATCGATCTTTCATGGAGGATTTTTCTAGCCCTCACAAGGTGACCAAAAGCAAATACAGATGGAACTTTTAGAACTCTGAAAGCTCCATCTCTGTTTGCTTTTGGTCACTGTGTGGAAAAAGTAATTTCAGCGGGGCACAGGATGAACAAACTGCATTTGGTGGAATATCTTTCTCTGACCTATGGTTAAAGTTTGTAGGTGCTACCCTGTATATGGGCAGAATCAACAACTGCCTATACGTGTACAACTGATCTCCAGATGACAGAGATCAGTTCCCCTGGAGAAAACATCTTCTTTGAAGGGTGGACTGTTTGGCATTATACACTGCTGGGGCCCATCCCCACTGAAAAAACTGGCCTGTGCAGACTCCATGAATCTCTGTTAATTTTCTGACCCAGATTTGGCAACCCCATCAAGAGGGCATTTTTACACAGGCAATAGTGCGGTATTGTAACAAAATGGTTCAGAAAGATGCTTTGGTAAAGGGACAGGAACTGTGGACTATACTACTGTGTACTGTCTGTTGCTGTGAGTATGCTTCTACTGTGTAATTTCGGCATGATTTAAAGTGTCGTGTTTAAATGCTTATGCTTTGTTTCTGCTGTGTTTCAGAATCCTTCTTGTTTTCAAATTTCTGCAACTTGTGGTTTTGTCCTATCTTGTTGATCCTACTGATTTACACTGCTTAATCTGCCTCGAGTCTCAGTGATAAAAGGCAGATAATAAATAATGTAAATAAAAATGTAAACGTTACATTATTTATTGTCTGCCTAACTAAATAAAAGTGTGGTAGTTTTGTCATTCTTCAGCCCCCAGCTACATGAAAAGAGAAAAATGCAGATATACCAAAAGTCAGGTATCCATCAATCATTGATTTAAAAAAGAAGAACTTCAGGATCAAGGCCAGCTAGTCATGAAAATATCCCACGGGGTTAACATAACTTGCTCCAGTCCAAATAACCGGTGTCATCTGAGTCTGACTATAAGAGAAATCCACCCCCCACCACCTTAGAAGCAAAGTCAGAACATTTCTCAGAAAGGCAGAAATGCTTTCACTTTCACCAAAACTTCCCTCCTCCCCCACTCTTCAGACAGATGAATATATTAGTCTGTAGCAGCAAAACAAAACAGGAATCCAGTGGCAAGAGACAGGCTAACAAAATTTATACCAGCATAGGAGGGTGACAGCTGGCATGTTAAGCAATTCGAACTCAGCGATTCTGAGTTGGATTTTCCAAAATTGCTGAATTAGACTTCATTAACAGGTTCCAGACTGTTTATCTCAAAGCACATAACATAAGTACACACACACACAACATATAAACAGAAAATGCAAAAGTGGTAAATGGTCACTTCAAACCCACTTAGTAGGCTTGCATCGTTTACTGAAAAGTTCTGGTCTGGTTCTCACCCAGCCCCAGGTGCCACCCCCTTCTCACACCAAAGACACCAGAGACACACCAGTTCACCAAGACACCCTGTACTAATAATAACAACAAGAGAAAAACATCAAAAATACAAAAAAGGGGTAAACACCATTCAAATATAAGTTCCCTGGCACCCTCACTGCAGAATTGTGCCTATGTTCTGATGGAACACCTTCACTGCATCCATACGATCCCAAACAAACCTAGATCAAGATGGGTTAGTCTGTTTGTAGCAGTAGAAAAGAGCAAGATTCCAGTAGCACCTATAAGACTCACAAAATTTGGGGAGATCAGGGGGCGGGGTAGGGTTGCCAGGCCCCCTAGATCTCCCAGCGGGAGACTGAGGCCTGGCTCTTACCTTGGAGGAGCTTGTGTGCACACGCGCAAAGCGCGCGCACATGCTCCTGCAAGCGTGATGACGTCATTTCTGGGAGTGACGTCATCACGCAGCCCCCGTTTGGGCGCTGATCGGGCCCGTTGTGGGCCCCTGCAGAGTGCAGGAACGTTCCCATGCCCCACAGGGGCCCACAACGGGCCCAATCCTTGCCAAAACGGGCCCAATCTGCGCCCATTTTGGCACGGATCAGGTCCGTTTTGACACGGATTGGGCCCGTTTTGGACCCCTGTGGAGTGTGGGAGCATTCCTGCACTCCGCAGGGGCCCACAACAGGCCCAATTTGTGCCAAAATGGACCCAATCCGTGCCAAAATGGCTGCAGATTGGGCCAGTTTTGGCGCGGATTGGGCCCGTTGTAGGCCGCTGCAGAGCGCAGGAATGCTCCTGCGCTCCACAGGGGCCCCGATCCAGGCCAAAACAGGCCTGATCCTGGGGCCGCTGTGCACGGGGGCGCGCAGCTCTGCAGGGAGGCGCGCATGGAAGGTGCGCGCCCCCCGCTGGCCAGGTAAGTGGGGGCGGTGGTGGGAAGGTGGGGGTGGGGATCCCCCGCCCCCACCGGGGGTCTGGCAGCTGTAGGGCAGGGCCACCGGCCATGTGACCATTTTCAAGAGGTGCCGGAACTCCATTCCACTGCGTTCCCACTGAAAAAAAATCCTGGCCAGGACACTGTTAATCCATAATCCCAAGTGACCATGGAATGGTTACCCAGGGGTAAATTGGAGGCATTGTGTTTGCTCAGAGGCACCCTTCTTTACCATCGTTTTCCATGTGCCAAAGTTGCATCCTATGGAGCAGGGCATGTTCTAAAACACAGCATTAGTCCAAAGTTTTTAAACAATTTGAAAGAGCCTAGTTAAAACATATCCCCCTTCCAAGAGAATAAAGCATTATGTCATGATGCCAGTGTGGTAGGATGTGGGAGACCAAGATTTGAATCCCCTCTCTGCCATGGAAGATCACTGGACGACCTTGTGCCAGTTACACTCTCTCAGCCTTACCTACCTCACAGGGTTGTTGTGAAGCTAAAATGGAGTAAAGGAGAACAATATAAACGGTTTGGGGTCTGGATTGGAGAGAAAGGCAGGATATAAATGAAACAAATAAACACAGATGTTAAAGGTTGTACTTACTCCTGAAGAAGTGGCTGCTCTCTGTGTTGCTGCTCCACATAAGAAAGTGAAAGAGAGCCTTTCTCTCTTAAGTAGAAAAGAAAATAGTAGGTGAAAGAGAAACTAGATATCTCATAATTCAGCTATTTCATGATCCTAATTCTTGGAAATTATTTGCAAGATGATTTATCTGCAAACGAGAGATTTACTGAGAAAGAGGAGTTGCAATCAGTAGTGAAATCTAAACAGAGCAGGATTTCCTGCCTCAAACTCTGGGAGGGGTTATCCTTCAAGGGGCGGGGCTGGGAGTTCTCATGGAATTACCCCTGATCTTCAGACTAGAGAGAGCTTCAGACTTCCAAGTTCTACCCCGAAATCTCCAAGAATTTTGCAACCTAGAATTGGCAGCCCTTCACCGGCTGCAAATCTCTGGGAAAGTGGCAATCATAGGGAACCGAGATTGCTTCTTGATGCCCGTGCACTATTTTTCTACTTTAACTATTTTTAAATGCCCGTGCACTATTTTTAACTACTTTCCTGCTGTGCAGTGATTCCCTTGCAGCCTCACCTGCCTCTATAGTGGTCAACTCCAGGTTGGGAAATTCTGGGAGACTTGGGAAGGGCAGAGATTTGGGAAGGAAGAATGCTCAGCAGGGATGCGATGCCACAGAGTCTGCCCTCTGATATTGCCATCTTTTTCAGAGAAATTGATCGCTGTAGTCTGGAGAGCATTTGTACTTCTGGGAGTTGTCCAGACCCCACCTAGAGGTTGGCAAAAGTGTTTGGAGATGCTGTTGAAAAGTGGTGTAAAAGCAGAATAAAAGTCTGTGAAGTTTCATGTCCCTTAACAGCAGGTATAATTTCTTTTGGCTATCTTTGTGAAGGAGCTTGTTAAACAGTGGTGTGGCCAGAACATTAAGGGCTGAATTGTACAAAATGCAGAAAATCCGTGGTAGAATCTAAAACATTTTACAAGGGTTCTTTGGAGTAAAGGGAAACACTTATGCCACCAACCTGTCTTCAACTGCAACTTTTATTCTTCTTTTCAGAGGAATGAGCTAGCATGATTGATCACAGTGGCCCAGTAATTATCTAGTACCTACCCTATGGCTAGGGTTCCCAGGTGCCCGCCGGTGGCAGGCAAGATCCTGGGGATTTGCCCCCTCATCCGCTGATCACCCAGTGATTCACAGGAGGGGGCAAGCTCCTGGAGCTGGCCCGCCACTGGCAAGCACCTCAGGAGCACACGCCATGTGCACACTCCCACTCAGCGTGGCGACGTCACTTCCATACATGAAAAGCTTCCCTGTGCTTTGTTTGGGGTCGAATTGGGCCCCAAACAGGCCAAATCGGCTCCCATGCCGAGCTCGGGAGCGCTTCCACGGCCAGCCTGGCATCACTTATAGAAGTGGCGTCACCACGCAACTGGCGTGGTGACATCACTTATGGAAGCAATGTCATCACGTCGGTGCGCGCACACAAGGAATTTAAATTTAAAAAAAAGAACAAGGCAAGTGCCAGGTCCTAACCCTCCTGGTGGGAGGATAGAGGGACCTGGCAACCCTACCTATGGCTCCCAAGTGTAGATCACCTGGTCATTGGAGTTCTGGACCTTCTTCCAGGTAAATATAGCCGCAGGGAGGAGACACCCTGCTCTCATCTTCCTCCCTCAACCACACTTAAGCAACTGACCGGGCTCCTGTAGCTTCCTCTGCCCTCCTCCTCTTTTCCTGACATGGTCTGTACTGGCTGACCAGGTCTCCAGGGCTGAACCCTACCCCACCGACATCTGTTCGCTGTGGGAAGGCCCTGCTGAGCCTTCTTGGGGTTCCACATCACACATGCATTTCAAGCAGTGATGTGGGTCAGAAATCTTTTCAAGGAAAACTTTCTGGGGCTAAATTTTTCTGTGGAAAATCTTCTACCCCATAAATATAGCCTGTTTATCTATAGTTGTCATGGCTATTGTGTGACAAAACCACCACGTCAGATAGGCTAAATGTGGGATATGAAGCATACACACCCCAGTGCTTGTATATGGTCCAGCAGGGCTTTTTTTCAGCTGGAGTGCGGTGGAACGGAGTTCCGGAACCTCTTGAAAATGGTCACATGGCTGGTGGCCCCGCCCCCTGATCGCCAGACCAGGTCATTTGTTTGGGGGTGGTACACAGAAGAATCCAGTTGGCAAATGCCCACCATCTGGCACAGCTCCCACATTAAGATCCTGATTGCAGGAAGTTTTGGGTAAGTAGCTGTGTTGGTCTGCAGTAGAACAGCAGGGTATGAGTCTGCTACTGGATTCAAATCCTGATGATTGCAGGGAGAGCGTCAGGGGCTTAAACTCATAACAGGATCTAGTTCTCATTCTATTGCTTCTGTTTTCAGATTATTGCAATGCATCTTGTTGCATCTTTCAGTATCTAGTTAGCTAGTGTTAGCACATAGTATGATAGCATGTATCATACGCCTGGTTTCTAATTCAGTTTTTATAAGATCCAAACTAGATGTGATGGTATTTCCAGTTCTACCACAGGGGCGCCTCTGCCACTTTAGGGATGGAATTCCTAAAATATCAAGGGAGGCTGAGCCTGATTGGGACCATGGGGTGTGTGGGGGGGGGCACCTGTTTCCCCTACCCAAACTATTTTCAGAAGTCCAAAGGCCGTGATTGGTCCTAAGCAGGGCTTTTTTTTCCTGGGAAAAGAGGTGGTTGCCAGCACAGGGGGCAACTCTGGGCAGGAGGTGGTGCCCCTGGTACCACATGTGCGCACGCAAAGTGTACACAAGCTCCCGGGGCCAATGACATCACTTTGGGTCAGCTGGAAGAAGGGGGGGGGTTAAAAGTTTAAATCTCCCTCGGCGCAAATGGTCACATGGCTGGTGGCCATGCCCCCTGATCTCCAGACAGAAGGGAGTTTAGATTGCCCTCCGAGCCGCTCTAGTGGTGCAGAGGGCAATCTAAACTCCCCTCTCTCTGGAGATCAGGGGGTGGGGCCACCAGCCATGTGAACATTTTCAAATAAATCTAAGATTTATTTGAAGTCAGATCTACTATGAAATGCATTGAATTTTCAAGAAGTACACATTCAAAATATATTTCTCACATAGACCTTCTTTGTGAGAGTTTCTTTGTCAAAACCCTAATCACCTATCTGTGTGGAATATTTTATACTGATTGGCATTTGCTATCTACTAAAAAATCTAAAATCTTCCACACATGACAACAATATAAAAATATGATTGGTTTTAGATTTGGCAGATTCTTCAGATTTTCAATTATGTGACATTCTACAAAGCCAATAGTGATACTATGGCGCAGGTGCAAGAAAAGCTTCATAAATCTCTAGATGACAAAAAGGTTAAGTCAGGTTATAATTGGTCCATTCCAGTAATTAAAGAATAATTTATCTATCACTGTCTTAATTGGTTGTCAAAGATAAAAGGAACAACCTGTTGAAAATCTACATTAAAGTTCATATACCATTCATTAGAATACATGTGTATGCAATGTAATCTATGTTCCCAATCCTGTTACAATAAGAGGACTCTTTGCTTGAAACCTCCCAACATTTTGTGACTGGATCCAGCTTTCATGGCAGCCATTTTGTGATTGGTTCCACTCCCTGAAGGCAACCATTTTGGCATGGCACCCACTACGTATTCTCAAAACCTCCAAAGTGCCTACAACTTCTACAAGGTTTGGGGGCCCTGGAATGGAATGTTGGCTTCATTCGGACAAGGCACTAAAGAAATGTAATTTGCAACATAGTGTGCAAAGTTTCAGATTTCATGGAAATTCTCCCTCATCTCATGTTGGCTGATATATGAACAAAGATATTTGCAGTAGAAGGCAATGTCCTCATTCACAGCACAGCAGAAGGAGTTGGTTGTGAAGCTGGCTGTGTGTTGGAACAGTAGAATGGACTGTACCAATTCAGATTGCAAGGGAGAGGGGTTACATTGATCAAGCGTAATTCTTCCTTGCCAATGAGAAACTAGCACAACATGCAAATGGCCTTTTGTTCTCATATGCTATATTTTTAATTTACCAGAAGTTTTTACAATGGAGGTGCATAAAAAATGAAACATTTTCCCCACCTACTGCTGGAAGTGGAACAATCCGTTATTCCACCTCAGAACTTGAACACCCAACTTGGGAGGCCAGGTGGCCCACCAAAGTGCTCTCCCATCTCCCGCCCTCAGCCTTCCACTGCTGCTTGATAGGGCAGCGGGGGAAATGACAGGAGCAAAACACCATCCTGCAATACTGCAACGCCATATCCAGCTGTATAACTGGAAGTTACGCAAACATGTCATGGAATGCTCTAGGATGCCCCCCAAATGTTATGGTTTTTACCATGGAGTTTTTGGGAAACTGTAGAGTACCCACAACATAGTGATGCTCCTTCCAGTTATGCAACCAGAAATGACATTGCAGAGTTGTAGGGTGCTATTTGGATAAATCTCCACTTTCCAGTCTCCTGGGAGTTATCAGCCAAGGGTTGGCAATCCTACACCTGACTGCTGCATATCTAGTCTAACTCTGAGGGTCATGGAGGGTGATATATAAATCATATGTTGGCCTCACAAACCTACTTAAAGGACTCCATAGTTGAGCCTTTAGCAGAGTCATATCATTTGCAGTGAGTATGATCATGGGTGGCATGGTTGTGCCGGCTAGTGTGAGTGTAGGAGAGAAAATAACAAACCATACATTTGTTTATATTTAGAAAGGAAAGAAGAATTCTTTATTGTAGAAACTCCATACTTAGAGCAGAACCACAAGTGACAAAAGGCACAGATTGGACACTTGTCTGCTTCCCTCAAGTTTTGATGGGAAATGTAGGCATCCTGGTCTTGCAGCTTCGCTCTCTGACTGCTGACCAATGGACTTTTCAACTGTCATTTGTCCAACATTCCGCCAAGCTGCCTACATTTCCCATCAAAACTTGAGGGAAGCTGACAAGTGTCCAATCTGTGCCTTTTGTCACTTGTGGTTCTGCTCTTAGATAGGAAAGGAGGAGAGAGAGATTCTATCTACTTATCTAAGTATGGACAGGGTTGGCAGGACAACTCTTGCATCCATGGTTTTAAGATGGAAAGAAGGGAGAAGTGTGTGACAAACCAGGAAGAGAAAGATGTCATGAGATTAGCAATCTATACATCAAAAGATAGTCAAAGCAGTAAACAGATGCCCTGGCCCCTCTATCTTTCTAACTCTTTGGTTTGTCCCCCTCTGAAACCCGAGGAAAGGGATAGCAGTCAGTGCTCCTAACAGAGGGGAAAGCATTTTACACATATTTGCCGATGTCAGTCTGTTTGTAGCCCTCCCCAGCCTCCTCCACAACAATCATTTTTCACAGGCAGCAAAAAATATTCTCAGAAAGTGACCTCTTCTTTTATCTTAGCCCTCCACACATCTAAACACAGTACATAACCATTGCAGAGTAGTGCTTTTTTATCTCAGGCTTGATTCGATTTTCCCATCACAGTTTATTTTGGTATTATTTACACCAGAAGAGCTTCAGTCTCACAGATCCACTTGGTTACAGCACTGCAAGATTCAGAAATCACTTTGTTTCCCTTCAGCATCCCACAGCTGTTTGCTTGAACAGTACCTGTTACTTGCAACCTGTAGAATAAAGGCAAGAGTCAATGCCGTTTGCCAAAAGACAGCCAAAATCAGTCTCTCACTTTGACAGGATGTATTTGTAGGGACACACACCACACTGCTGGCACAATCTAAGTGGAGTTCATGTTATAGACAACTTTGCTCAATAAAATTCATAAAAAGATAATGAATCTGAAGGCTTGGTAGGTGCAGATGTAACCCTTGTCCACTAGAGGGAGATGGAGAGTTGGTGTATTCCTTATAAGGAAAAAAGGCGCAATTTTCCCTGAGAGACTGGAGGGCCTGAAGCTGCAGGGGGAAGCACTCTCTCCTCAGAAGCACTCCTTTCGTGAACTTTCTGTTAATGTTGTAGACTCCTGTGAAGAACAGAAGGCATCAGAGCACAGCTACAAGTTGCTGCATTTCAAGGGACTGGCTAGTAGATGTCAGAAAGACTGAGACCTGGGTCTGCCTGAGCAAAATGGGCTTATTTTGTTACATGATTGTTGCATATGCTCTATTATTGTATTGTTCCAAATGAGATGTTTTCTTTTCCAAGTCTGTTCATTGTTATTTTTTATAAATGCAAGTGTCACAAGGTGGGATCGCACTGTCATAGACATGAACTCTCCCAGTTCTCAAATTAGATATATCTATTTATTTGATGTTGTTCCTTGAACAAAACAGGTTACACAGAGTCAAGTGCAGAATAGCTGGGCACAAAGCCCTATAGGTGAAAAAATGAACCCAAAAAACTCCAAGCTCAAATAGGAATGTATTGTCGAAGGCTTTCACGGCCGGAGAACGATGGTTGTTGTGGGTTTTCCGGGCTGTATTGCCGTGGTCTTGGCATTGTAGTTCCTGACGTTTCTCCAGCAGCTGTGGCTGGCATCTTCAGAGGTGTAGCACCAAAAGACAGAGATCTCTGAGCATGCTCTCGGAGCGGCACAATGATGTCACTTGGCATACCATAGACCAATATAGCTACCCACCTAAAACTAATTTTAAAATGTATACCTTGCCTGTCTCTGAGAGATCTCTGTCTTTTGGTGCTACACCTCTGAAGATGCCAGCCACAGCTGCTGGAGAAACGTCAGGAACTACAATGCCAAGACCACGGCAATACAGCCTGGAAAACCCACAACAACCATCAAATAGGAATACTCACAGTGTGCTATTGAATGGGGAACCATCTATCCAGATCCATCCTGCTGGGGATGTGGCTGTTAGTCCAATCCACAGTAGCTGTGCTCCTTCGGTAATACTCTGTATGAAGTCCTGTCAATGAAACACTAGGTCAGCAGATTCTAGGATATTTAATTTTAAAAATGGGGGAGGAGGCCCCAGGGAATGGGCCTGGCATATGTCACTTGGCATACCATAGACCAATATAGCTACCCACCTAAAACTAATTTTAAAATGTATACCTTGCCTGTCTACCCACAGCTGCTCATCCTCCGCAGTTGGTTTTGAGGCTAAAAAGACTTAAGTTAAACAGACTCAAGTTAAATAAATAAAATGGCATCATTCTCTGGTGTGACGAGGAAGCACGGGAGTGTGCACACACTATGCATGTGCATGAGGGGCAGGTACCCTGCTGTCCCCTTCTCCCTAGCTCCCTGCATTCCCGCCTTGGTCCCTGTCAACTCTTGATAAGTATTCACAAACTTAAATGGATGCAGAATGCTGCATTCTGGATTTTGATGGAAGTGGTTCATATCACTTCAGTCTTGGTACATTTACACTGGCTCCAGATTTGTTTTCAGGAACAATTCACCTTGAAAGCCCTATATCGTTTGGGACCATCATACCCAAAGGACCACCTATTCCCTCATGAACCTAGTTGACCATTATGGTCATCTTCCAAGGCCCTGCTTTGAGTGACCCTGCCTTCTAAGGGCCAGATTACAAGTGACGAATGACACAGGTTGGACACTTGTCAGCTTCCCTCAAGTTTTGATGGGAAATGTAGGCAGCTTGGCGGAATGTTGGACAAGTGACAGTTGAAAAGTCCATTGGACAGCAGTCGGAGAGCCAAGCTGCAAGACCAGGACGCCTACATTTCCCATCAAAACTTGAGGGAAGCTGACAAGTGTCCAACCTGTGTCATTTGTCACTTGTAGCTTGGCCCTCAGGTTAGGTGGGTGGCAATGTGGAAAGGGCCTTCTTGGTTGTGGCACCAAAACTCTGGAACTCTCTCCCCAGGGAGACTTGTCCATCCTTTTTGTTGCCATTTTCTGCCAGTTGGTGAAGACTTTTTTTGTTTCATTTGGAGTTACCTCAGTGATCCCTCCTTCCTGATTCCCATTTTAATGGTTGTTTTCGTGTTTTTAAGTGTATTTAGGCTCTGTTTTTAATTATTTTAATGATGTGTTTTTGCTAGTGTGAGTGGTTTTAAAGATGTGGTTTTATTATGTGTGTTTTAATTTGGTGGCCATTATGAGGGCAAGGGTATACATTTTGTAAATATTAAAAATAAAATATTTGGGGTCTGTAGTGGACCCAATTTTAGAAACTACACAACTATGCTGAAGAGTAAAGCTTGAAAAATTTCACAAATGTAATCTCAAATAATTTATAAAAGTGTCAGAATCCATCTTTTTCATGATAAAGTATCTTTTTCTGACAATGGCTGTGCATATCTATAGATGAAGGTGTCAGGTGTATTTACCAATTCTTCTTGTCTTTGTATCACCGCAATTCGAGATTTTTTTGCTGTGCAATCCTCCTGACTCTTGTTCCAGTTTTGTTTTTCTTTGGAGGCCCAGAAACATTTGTCCTCATGAAGCAGCCAGTTTTCTTGGCAAATCTTGCATTGGGAATTTTCTAAAAGAAAAATGACCAGTCCATGCAACCATACAGTTTCTTCCCGGGATCATTTCTAAACGCTGCAGGTTTTTCTTTCACAATCGCTAGCCATTTGTTAACACACAGAACCAAACTAAACCAGCGGATGAAATGAAAGGCTTCTTTCATTTAGCTATCTTTGTAATAATAATATGCCTAACTTTCTAAGTGCTGTATAAAAGCTAAAAGTAAAATATAACATGGATGCAGGCTTGCAATCTAAAAGATATTTAGGTGGGGCGCTTTTTTTCTTTCTTTCTGAATCAATTGATAAAGAGAGTTGGTATCTTTCTGAAAAATGCTATGCTCTGATGAACTCCAGTTCTAGTAATTAATAATACATTGGTAAAAAGAAAACCTGAGAAGAAGCTTAAAGAATTAGATGAAAACAAGAGGAATAGAATTTGTTAAAGCTGCCAGCCCGAGGTGGGGTGGGGATGAGCGCAAGGAGGAGGGAACAGGACTTACTCACATTTGGAGGGCCTTTCTAGCAATACCATCATGTTGCCAGAGATATAATGACATCACTTCCAGAAGTAACATCTTAATGCTGCCAGGATGCTAGAACTGCTCTGGTTAGGGGGAAAGAGCTTTTTGGTTTTTGCTCCAAACCATGGCTTCAGCACTGTTGTGATGATGTCACTTCCTGATGCAAAGGAAATGACATCATTCCATCACTGATGATGTGACAATGTTGCTGTAATGAGGCCCCACAGAAACAGCTAAGTTGCATCTGTTATTCCCACTCCCTGCCAGCTAGGTGAGAAGAGGCGGGGAACGGCAGCTGGGGGGCAGAGGATTCTTCACAACCAGCTAGGGCTGGCAATCCTATGACAGCTCAGTGATGTGTAGTGTGCAGAGCAAAGGTCCACAATGTGGCACCTTTTCTGATTCCTACCACATATTTTTAGAAAGTGGGTAGGGCCAGATGGGGCTTTTGCCCAATAGGGCTTCTGATTGACTGTGCAGATTAAAAAAAAATGTTGCTCAGGCAGCTGCTGCCACCAAAGATCTGCACTGCGTGACGGATGGTAAGCTGTGTGTCAGCAAGAAAATACTTGTAAATACTACGTTCATTTAAAAAGGCTTTCTACTAAGCAGACCTTCTGCCTGAAATTTTGAAGAGTTACTATGCATAACCTCAATCCCTGACGTATGGTTGGCTCCACCTTCTTGGGCCACCATTTTGTGTTTGCACATACCATTCTGTGTCAGAATTCCAAAGGTGCCCCCGGACTCAAAAAGATTGGGGACTCTGAGTTGGAATGTTGAGTTAGGCTTGCAGAGACCCAGGTTCAAATTTCTTCTTGCCATGTAACTCACTGGTTGATCTACAGTAAGCCATTCTCTTAGCATAACAATCACAGGATAGTTGTAAGAATGAAACAGAGAAAGGGCAATCCATGTACATTGCCCTGATTTCTCCACAGGAAGGAAGGGATAAAAATAAACATGTTAACTTTTAATTCAGTCCTACCGAGCTGGAAACTGTCATTGTGCAAGTAATGTTCTCCTGAAACCAGAAAAGGAACAAGAATTGGGCTTTGATCTAGCGAAAATTTAGCACTTTTACTATTGATTTAATAGGAAAAATTAAGCACGTATTTGCATCTTTCTGGCTTAGAATCAATGGAACTTTAAAAAAAACATTTAGTGAGATCATATCCACATATTTTTGAAACGTCATTGTAAGGTCATTGTCACCATATTTAGGGACTTGGGTTGGGTTTTTGAGCAGCCAGGGCAGACTGTCACCAGAAGCAGCAGTTACCTGCTGAGCCATTGTCATGCGGCTTGCACAGCAACCATTTCAAAGCCTCACAGTTCTTGGAGGGTGGATTCTCCCAGACAGTCTTCTGCCGAGAACCGCTGCTGGCAGTGCTGGGTCCTTGGGAAGCACAGGCCTTCTGTAGAGCATCCAGGGCTTGCTTGGTCTGTAAACCTTCCAACAACATTTTCCGTTCACACAAACTAAGAATATGTATATGTTTAAAGCTGGCTGAAACATGGACTTATGTGGATAGCTAGCATTGCTACAACATGGGTAGGACTTTTAAAAAAAAGTGTGTAAAGCGCTGTCAAACCACAGCTGACTTATGATGATGTCATAGGGTTTTTTAAGCAAGGAATGAATGGAGGTGGCTTGCCATTGCCTGCCTCTGCATAGTGACCATGGTCTCCCATCCAAGTACTAACCAGCATATGGTTGCCAGCCTCTAGGTAGTGGCTGGAGATCTCCCGGAATCTTGAGATCAGTTCACCTGGAGAAAATGGCTACTTTTGGGGGTGGGCTGTATGGAATTATGCCATGCCAAGGTCCTTCGCAAACCCCACTTTCTCCAGGTTTCACCCCCCAGATCTCCAGGAATTTTCCAACTTGGAGCTGGCAACCCTAAACTAGCACCAACCCTGCTTAGCTTTTGAGATCTGACAAGAATGGGCTATCCTGGGCCATCCAGGTTAGAACAAAAAATATGTATGTGTTAAAAATATGCAAGGCTTTCCCTTGTTCTTAGCTATGCCCAGTCATTCCAGTTTTTCTTCTCTTTTTTCTCTCAGTTTCTCTTAAGACTGAATTTTGGGCGATTCTTCTCCAATAGCATCCATTTCACAACTCCACTAATTTGAATGGTAGGGAAATGGTTTAAATTAGGGAGAAAAGAGGAAAGAAGCTCCTTTAAAGTTTCTCCTTCCATTACCTTTCTGTAGTTGGTTACTAAACTGGGATCAGGGCAGAAGCCATGATGAAAGTGAAGGGGCTTCCATTGCTTCCAGGACCAATACTCAGGCAGAACCATTCATGTAATGGTTATATCTTTGTTTTATTTCACTCATAATAGAAACTCTCAAGGCAGTGTATAGAAAACATATTAAAATACGGTGGTTTCTGGTTCCAGTTTGATAGCTCAGGACTCTTGTGGGCTGTGCTCTGCTTAAACACTGCCAATTTTAACTGCTAGAGGAATTTAAACCTTGCTTGTTTTTCTTTTTTCTCCCCCTATTTTCTGCTGAATTTTCTTACCTTTATCTTGTAGCTCTTATTATTTCAGTGTAGCCACATAGACTTAGTTCTAGTTCTTTCCCCCTCACTTATCTATATGATGAGAGAGTAAGGGAGTTGGAATGGTGATAAAAAGTTTTAAAAAACAGAGGCTAGTTAGGATGTTGAATAGTGATTCTATTTTTATTTTACTTTCACTCTTGACTTTTGCTTTCATAGGAGTTTAATTAATGGTATTCGTGTTGGTTTATGTTTTAAGTATTATTATTTAATTGGTACCTAATTGGAGCCAATTAACTTGAGAAGAAGCTGTTTTGATGTTCTTGAGCAATTTTATTTTATTTTGTCTTATTTTACTTGCTATTTAAAGTGAGACTGTTTTTTAGGAAAATCGGCTAGGGAGCAGGTTGGCAGGCCATAGCAGCACACTCTGAATACTCCAGAGTAATTCATAAATTATTTTTATTGCTGATGTCAGCTCAGTTTTACGTAAGGTTGCCAGATGGCTCTCCCCTCCGCAAACCAGATGGGGCCCTGGCACTTAACCTTGTTTCTTTACTTTGTATGCGCGCACTCCTGGCCCAGTGTGATGATGTCACTTCTCTGACATCATCGCTGGAGCGCAAGAGGCTGGTCAAGCAAGTGGGCAGGCTGATCCCCAAACGCGTGGTGGGTTGGGTGGTCAGGCAAACAGGGGGACATGCCATGCAGCAGGCTGGAAAGACATGTAAGACAGCTGATCCCTGGGCGCACAGCAAGCTGGGCAGCTGGGTGAGCGGGGGCACACATTGCACAGGTGTCCAGTATTTCAACTTTGTTTCCCCGGACAATGTGGCAAAAAAACTGGACTGTCCAGAGTAAAACCAGACATCAGGCAACCCTACTTTTATTACCTAGGCGACTAAATCTAGACTGGGTTCTTCCCTGCTTGTTTGTTGGCCAGCTTCTTCATTGGCTGGCTGTTTTAAAATCCAAATATTACTGCTCTCATTCTCATTCCATATCTTATTTGCTACGTATTTATTACCTATTTATTTATTATGCTATCTTGTGTTGCAACGATTGTGTCTTTTAAGTCTTTTAAATCTCATAGTATCTACTGCCATTTTATCATTTTAACTAAAATAATTTCAAATATTAAATTTACTAAATATTTTTAAGTAACTAATTTATCTATTTAATTTTTTCACTAATCACATTACATACAACCATAGGTGATTGGAATGGGTAGGAAGAGGGGCTGTCTTTTTGACTCTGTTAACTCTCCCATCCCAAAACAAAACAAGTTGGACATCTTTATTTTGGGGATTGAAACTTCAAATAGATTCTATACCCTACAAGATGAACGGTGTGAGAACAATGCTGCTGAGGAACAAGGAGGATCTCATATTCAGGCAAAGTCTGTTCTAGACTCTACTTTTAATGCTTACCAGGGTTCACCAAAGAAATTTTGTCCTTTGGAAGAGGGTGAATAGAAAAAGGATCAAGCTTATATTCTGGGTATTCTGGCTTTGTAGACGTTCTTAATAGCAGAAACCATCCAGAAAATATCTGATAAGGTTAATTCCCTTAGGGATAAATTAGCTTCTCTTTCTATATGGAGAACTGGTTTTACTAAGCAAACATATGACGGCCATTCTATTTCTTCAAATTGTAATAACAACAAAATTCCTTTTCCAGGGTCCCTTTCTTTCCCTCCACCATGTCTTTGGATACATGTAAAATCACACTGTCTATCTTTTCCTTTAGGGGGAGAGTGATACCTTGGCACTGGCATATTAAAATATAAAAGAACCTTTTTAAAAAAAATCTAACAAGCAAGAAAAAGAAACCACAGTGAATGTTGAAAGTGCAAAATTAAGACGTTTTAGTGCCAGAGTGCACTAGAAGGAATATATAAATAAAATATAAAATAAATACATTCTACCAGTTTACACGTATATCTATACTATATCCACACTGTAGACTTAAAGTGATGAATCAGCAACTTTTTTTCCAGGGAAAAAAACACGGGAAGTGTAGTTTTATGAGGGCATAGCTAAGGACATGTCACAATCTTTAGTATCTGATCCAATTACAAATGTCCGGATTTTAGAGGGATATAAACAACATTAAAGGTGTTATTAAAAATATATAACACTGTAGTATGAACAGGGCCTGTGTCTCATTCTTATTAATATGGCTAAACAACCATTGCTATGGGTTTGTCATTCATTTACTGCTTAGCACTAGGGTTGCTGATCCCCAGCCCATGCTCCCTGCCACTGCTCTGCTGACTCACTGCTCAGGGGAAGAATGGCAGGAAACAGGCAGACATACCCGTTGCAGGGTGTGCTCATGGGTGATGTAATGTCACTGGCAACATGCTGTTGTCACTTCCTGTACCCCCAGAAGTGATGCCATCGTGGCAATGAGTGAAGCCTTGGTATTTGGGCAAAACACATAGAGTTTTTGCCCAAAAACCAGAGCAATTTCAGAGGGCCAGCAATATGATGTCATCACTTCCAGAAGTGACATCATCGTATTGCCAGTTACACCATTATGTTGCTGGTGAGCATGCCCTGCAGTCGGTAAGTCCTGTCCCTTGTAGGTTGCCAGGGGGCCCTGGCAGCCTACTTAGCACAAGCTGCATTTTAAAAATGCATTAGTTCATGTAGTGCTGGAACTTATGAAGCAGTGGCAAAGGGTACAGAACATTATTTTCTGAGCCCCTGATATTGGACTCTGTCCCCAGGTCCTCTCTGTAGTTGTCAAGGACAAACAACCATCCAAAATTTGTCATTGTGCACATTGTCTATATGCTTGGATAATACTAAGCCTAGAATGTCTTACCCCAAAGTCCCAGTGCAATCACAGCTGCTGTTAGAATGAGGATTAGGGCACATCCAGTCCCAACAGTGATCCGATGCCAGAGGGGATGTCTTGGCAGCACACCTACAAGAACCAATGATTGGGGAGAACATTGTGCATGAGAAAAAAGGCACCTCAAAATCAGCTTCCAGGAAATGATGAAGGTAGAAGTGGTCTCAAAAAAAAAAACCCTCCGAGGGGGAACCAAAAATCTCCAAGTGAAAACTAAAGGCAAAAAAATGTGTGCATAAATCAGGGATAAATCAGAGCAGTATGAAGCCAGAACCAATGGGGAAAAGCCATGCAACTCTCCCCCCCCCCGACTGCAAAGAATATGCGCTGCTCACATGGCACTAGGGTTGCCAACTCTGTACTGGGAAATTCCTGGAGATTTGGAGATGGAGCCTGGGGAGCGCAGGGTATAATGCCCTAGAACCCACCCTCCAAAGCAACTGTTTGCTGACCTCTGTAGCCTGGAGATCACTTGTAATTCTGGGAGATCTCCAGGCTCTACCTGGTAGCTGGCAATTCTATATGGCAGGAGTTGGGAAACTATGGCTCGAGATTTGGCTAGGTGCAGAACCAAATGCAGCTCTTTTCTAAAATGTGTTTAAATTAAGGAGAACTTAGGGGGACTCTCCTGAGTCCTCGACCTCACCCTTTTCAGCGGCACTGTCCCCAACCCCAAGGAAACAACCTCCACAAGGGCAGCCTGCCGGACTGTTCCACTCCCACCAGCAGCAGCAGCATCAGGGCAAGGCTTCTTGCTTGGGGTGGATTCTGGTGACCCTCCCACTGATCCCTGCTCAGAAGAGCTGGTAGCCCTCTTTCTCCCCCCGCTGGATGTTTCGCTGGGCAAGGACGGAGACCACAGGGTCAGGTGGTGCGTCTTCAGGTGCCTACTCAGGACCATCGATGACAGGTGCTTCAGGTCATTGCCCCTGCGCACCAGGCCATTGCAGACACAGGGGTCATTCGGAACGGCCTGAAAGTGCCTCCATATGGAGAGCTTGAAACGTGGCCCAGTAACTGTTCCAGGGGAAGGAGGACGAAGGTTTACAAGCCGCGCTGCAGAGCTGGCACCAGAAGATGGAGTGGAGGTGGACCACAGGCAGGGACAGCACCGAGAGTTTGGGATGGGGACAGGATGGATGTTTCATTGAACCCCAACCATTCCTTCACAGACTCCTGGCCCTCCTCCTCAAAAAGTTTAGAGATCCTCTTCCCCCAGCGGCAAGACCTCTTTGGCCGCCTCCACAGTCCCCACAGCTGAATCTTGGGGAGCAGGAGTTTCTGCTGCCCCCGAGCCCTGCCCAGTACTGCTTCCACGTGGCAACCAGGACAATCTTTGCACTTCCTCCCATGACCATCCTTGGCCCCCGCCTGAAGCCTCATTGTGCTAGCAAACAAGAACTAAGGAGGAATGAGAAGGAGAGAACACTGTGAGCCCTCAGCCGAGGTGCCCACTGAGCTTGGCCTCAGGGCCTGGCAGCAGCCCTAGAACCAGAGCCCTAACCCAGCACTCCCAGAAACCTGACCAGATCAGGCACTGATAGTAATCAGTGTGAGCCCTCAGCCGAGGAGCCCACTGAGCTTGGCCCCAGGGCCTGGCAGCAGCCCTGGAACCAGAGGGAGGGAGTAGAGCCCTAGCCCAGCACTCCCAGAAACCTGACCAGATCAGGCACTGATAATAGTGTGAGCCCTCCGCCGAGGTACCCACTGAGCTTGGCCCCAGGGCCTGGCAGCAGCCCTGGAACCAGAGGGAGGGGGTAGAGCCCTAGCCCAGCACTCCCAGAAACCTGACCAGATCAGGCACTGATAATAATCAGTGTGAGCCCTCAGCCGAGGTGCCCATTGAGCTTGGCCCCAGGGCCTGGCAGCAGCCCTGGAACCAGAGGAGATATGTCCCTACCCCACCACACACACACACACACACACACACACACACACACTTAAGCTCCAATGCACTCTCCCTGTCTCTTTTCCACTCCACTGCCTGCTGAAACTGAAAGCTAGAGCTTGGAGCACGCTTCCTTTTATAACCAGAGGTCCCATAGAGCAAAGCAGGAGGTCTGTGGTTGGCTGTCAGAACTGCCTAACAGGGTCTGCAGGGATGAGATTGGAGTTCCCATGGCTAGAGAACACCCCCTCCCTACCCCCTGGTCTCTACTCCCATGTAACCAATTTGGAGCTCCACACTTGGAAGGAAGACCTGCCCATCGAGCTAAATTGGTCTTAGATTGGGGTTTCCAGGGCAACAGAAGGAGTGCAGACAGAGTTCAGGCAGTCCCTGCCTCCACTGCCAAGAGAATTGATTGAAGGCCTGACTGTCTGGCTTCACAAACAGTGGAAGAACGCAACGAACAAGGATTGCGACGACCATTTGTTCATTTACAATGACGGCTCATGAACGGCTTGTTCGTGAACAGCCGATTGGGGTGTTCATGGGTTTTTTCGTTCGTATTGCTGCTCGTGCCCATCTCTGGTTATTATTAATCAATCTCAGTAATGTTAAGTTGAATCGTTTCATTTTACAAATGGGCTTCCTTATATTATTTTTTATTTTTATTATTGTTGTTGTTTATTTGTAGTGAATAGAATAGAATCAGCTGCTAAGACATTCACAGGGCAAAAATACAACATGATCAACACTTAAGACATTCAGTGAAAACATATACAATAGGTATGGTAGCCGCAAATTTGAAAACTAGCAGAAAGGTGAACACAAAGATGAAACCTTTCTGAGTTTAAAGAGTAAGTAATTAACACATCTTTAGCAATTAACACATATTTAGCAAAGTTGAACAACCCAGTAGGAATATATCAACAGACAGTACCCAGTAGTCTAATCTATATTCCTTGTCCCTTACCAAGGTATCTCTCTGAACTGTTACTTATGACACAGTCCTATAATCTGAGTAGTAAACCCTCCTGAATAATTCAGTCTTGCATAGTTTGTGGAAAGCCAGGAGAGGGGGAACTTTCCTGACCTCAGGCAGGCCATCCCACAAGATGGAGGCCACCACACAGAAAGCACATGAATGGACAGCTGTTGATTTTGCCCAATTGTAGGGTGGTATCTGCAGAAGGCCATGTTCGCCTTGCTATGCTTATCGCGGGAAGCCGCCCCGGAATGGAAGCTACGTGCCGGCTGTCCAGAACACCTAACGGACACATCTCAATACAACCACCACATTCCAGAGCTGATGCCATCAAGACAACTCCAGCTTCCTGGCAGATTCAATCAACCCGCCCGGCACTCCCCTCCCCTCCTTTGTCCCCTCTTCCCGAGGTGTCACAATCATATATTCAGACACTAAAGTGGCGTAATAGTGTTACGCAACACTATTAGTAAACACACTCTGAACATATTAGTCTTGCCTCTTTATTGCACGAGTAATCTGGGAGACAGACTCTGGTATAACTGGTTAAGATCTGCAATAATTAAACCCAGACTGCAGCTAATTTCCCCATAAATAGCAGTTCTGGTAACAGCAGTGCTTCATTCCCTTCCTCATCCCTCACAAAGCTCTGGTCATCACATCTTTAATGTCAGATTTAATGTCAGCCTTTGTCAGATGCAGCATCAGACAAAATTGAATTCTGGCTCACAAATGCTTATGCCTTAATACATGCATCAGTCTTTAAAGTGCCAAAGGACTTTGTGATTTTTGCTGCAGCAGTCTAACATGGCTACACCTTTGGAAAACATCTGAAAAGGAATGTGGACACATCGAAGGTACAATAACACGTTCTGAGGTCCACAGAGAGAAAGCCAATGGTCGCTCCAGCCCAGAAACCCAACTCATCTGTTTCTTACCTTGCCACTGGAATACTGGGCTGTGTCTTTGTTGTGGTTTCCTTGGCCGATAGTTTGTGTAGCATGTGACATCTTCCATCTAGCAAAACGTTCTTGGGTTGATGGCAGAACCCTTTTCTAAAATTGCCCCACTCGGTTCTGCATGAGAAGCTGCTCTACCCGCTCCTCAGAGACAAGGAAGAGTCACACAGGAAATGGGGCTCTGAACATTTGACCACCTCTCAACACTTCAGCTTCTTATCTACTGAAGGCTGCCAAAAGCCTCTTTTTCCAAAAAAACAGTTTCTGTTTCATTACGTACCTCAGATCTACTTGGAGAACCCACTACCACAGTTGGCACTAAAAACAACTGCTTTCACTCACCGTTTCCCACCTACACCCCTCTGCTGCCTCTCCCAACAGTCAGAGGCTCCATCTGTATATTATGAAGTCTTCATGTTTTGGGGGAACAACACTAGGATTTTGCATCACATGTGCAAAGGGAGATTGAGTCCTGTTCTGTCTTCAGTTATTTGCCTTTTTAAAAGTGTTGGGTACATAGCTGGGCAGAGTCAGGTACCATCAAGGGGCAGCCCACTTAACTCCAGTCAACATCCCTTATGGCCCACCTTTAAAAAAAACCTGTTTTATGTGATCATGGCCGTTTCTGCACGGCTTACCTCAACCCGGAATGCTGTGCAACATGCCGGAAAAAATGCAGACGATTGCGTTTTCTCTCACGAGTTTTGTGCAATGTTGCGCAACTTCACGCAAAACTCACTCGAGAAAATGCAATCTTCTGTGTATTTTTTGGCATGTTGTGCAGTGTTCCGGGTGAGGTAAGCCATGCGGAAACGGCCCATGTCAGCAGTAGCAGGGGTGTATTCATGTCTGATATGGTTCCAGAGACACACATTAAGTCCAGCAGACCTACAGCACCATCTCCCTCCCTATGTTTCTCCACGGCAACTTTGCTCATCTGAACAGGGTCTCCTGCAGAGGCCACCCTGCACATGGGTGAAATCAACAGCAACCCACACACGGGCTTTCCCTGTGGTGGCCCCTACCATGTGGAATGGCCTGCCTGAGGAGGTCAGGAGAGCCCCCACTCTCCCAGCTTTCTGCAAATGATGCAAAACCAAATTATTCAAAAAGGATTTTTACTCAGCTAGGAGAGCTGTATTGTAGGGAGGGGAATCTCAGATGATCTGCTAATGAGGAACCATAGACTTCCCCACTATGTTGTCTTACATACTATCTGTTGCTTTAAATATGTGCTTCTATGTCAACGCTAGAATTGCTTATGTTCTGTTTCAGCATTTCTTCGCTTATATTATGTCTTTGTAAACTTGTGTTTTATTTACCCTATGACATTGTTTGTGAAATTGTCCTTGATACTGATTGTACTGATTTCACACTGTGTAATATGCCTTGAGTCTCAGTGAGGAAAGGCAGACCATAAATGACACAAACAAACAAACAAACATTTTCAAGTGGGTAGCCATGTTGGTTTGCAGTAGAAACGCAAGATGATACATTAAGTAATGAATCCTGAAAAGGGTCAGCAAAGGAATTTGGCTGTAAGATCCGGAAGCTGCTAGTTTTTAAAAGCCTTGAAATGACGTTGATTGCATGAACAACCTCAAAGTTTCCTAATTGTGAGAGATCACCAAATAACAATGCGAAATCAGTCAATATTGCTTAATCCATAAGTGCAGGTTTAGAAGAAGGTAACTTCCTCTGGTATTTGCTGCCGATCAAACTAATGATGTTAGAGGGACAGCTAGAGGGACCTGTTTAAAAATTGGGGACTCTGGATGCTATAAATTGTGGGTAGTTCTTGACAGAGAGACCACACCCATAAGAGTTGGGTTGCCACTTGAAACATAAAACTGTGTGAAGGCCGAGTTTGCTACTTGACCAGAAAAGATAATCTGGTCCGTTCGTGTATCTTTCACCACAGTTTAAGATACAGAAAGCATCTGGTGAAGCTTTTTCAGCACAAAGAGAGACAGAAGAATAATTTCTTCCCCTCAAACTGCTAAATAAAAGCACAGCAGCAACGCTGGTAAACTAACTTGCATTCTCAGGAAATTAGTTCTGAGTGGCAAGATGTTTGAAGTGCCTCGCCACAAGATTAGGGATTTTCCCCACCCCAACCCAAGAGAAATTACAGTGGAATACATGAAACAGCAGGGAGAGCTTTTTGACACCTACCAGATGCAGCCACCTCTGCTGCAGTTCCTTTTCAAGCAGCAAATGGCCAAACCTTTCATGTTCTTTTCTTTATTTGTAGCCCTCCTTTCCCACTGAGACTCAAAAGCAGATGATAATTTTTTTTTTAAAGCATACAATCAGACAGCAAGGACCTCCAATAAATCTTGCAGTAGGACTAGGATAAAATGATTGGGAGACAGTGCAGAGTGAAGTGAAAGAGAGGTTGTGACAAGCTATCAAGGGTGATACTTCTAAAAATTAAACTTTTGGAAAAAGACATTTCATCCTCCTTAACAACCCTAATTTCAAGAAGGATTGTTGGTGGGGGGATATCTTTTTCTGCAAATGTATTTTAAAATTAGCAATTGGTTCCTCTTATTCTCTTTTCCTCTTTCAAAAGAGGAATTCTCTTTGATTTCTCATTAATTTATCTTCGAGGTTTTTTTAACCATGTGAGCATTGATTTCCTTACCTGTGGATTTCTTTCTGTTGTTGTGCCACTGTGATATGATACAAAGAGTAAAAACAGTCTGATGCAGCATGGATATGTTGAGACAAGTCCTGCTTGTGTTAAATTGCTTGTTTAATGACTCACCTTGTTCTTAATTTTTCAGCTGTGTGGTTGAAATAGATACTTACATATATTACTTCTTAGAGATCGAAATCAAATCTTCCTCTTCATGAAAGAGGAATTGATTCAAAACTGACTCAAATTCCAAAACAGAGGTATAGAAACAAATTCAGCAAAGAGAAATTAAGAGAATTCCACTTAACAACCCAAGTTGAAAGCCACAGAAAGCATTGCACACCACCACCTTGTGGCCTAGCAGAGAAGTGGTCCTTGACTTAACCGTTGTTTACACTAAAGAAACATGCTCTTGAATTTTTTATTGCATTGTGAGACGCCTTGAACATTATGAGGCAAAATATAAGTGGTTTAAATGAAATAAAATAAATATGTTTCACTAAATAAAATAAATTATTTCATATTTATTATCTGATAGCTAGCAGTAGTCAAACTCCCCACTAACCAAATCACAAATGGCTTGCTAGTTGCAAGGGGCAGAGTTGGTTTGTATAAGCTGTAGAGATCCCAGATTCCTCAGTGGGGGAAGGGATCCTCCTTTCTCACCCTCTGCCCCCTGCCTCCACTCACCTAGCCGGCAGGGGGAGGAGGAGGGGGAAATGGGCCTTCCGGGTGCAGTGTAATGACGTCACTCCTCAGAGTAACATCATTGCACCACCCTGAGAGCGCTCCCATGCTTCACAGTGTGCTGATTTGGGCCCCAAATGGGCCAAATTGGGACCGTCTGGGGCCCCAATCGGCTCACTGCAAAGGGTATGCCCCCGGGCCCGCATGATGACGTTTACTGTCTGGAACTGCAACAGTCGTTTATTAAGGAAACAGTAATGCTTTATAGATGTAATGTAAATATGCTCACAGAACAGAATCCAAGTTTGTTCACTCAACTTCTAATCCATTTCTCCAAATAAAAGAAAATTAATTTCATTTTTTAGCTGACTCTGCTGGTTGTCATGCAAAGTTGGAGGAAAAAAATGCCCTGCCCTTTCAACAGAGGCTTAATGGAATATTATTTACCTTCATGCCATAGAAAGATTCACCTACTATTTTTCAGGTGACATGACATTTTTTCTCCAGTTTTCCTCTCCTGCCAATACACTTCACAGCCCCCAGCAGATTTGCTTTTCTCACGGTTGTTTCATGGTCTCCCATAAGGCTCCATCAGCCAATGCCTCAGTGGACAAGCACCATCAGAAATTATCAGTGAAGGGACTGAGACACCATCCACAGTCAGAGTAGGATTTCTGACGAAGCTGAAGTTGGTTCCCAGTTTTGGCACAAAAGGTGACAGCTGAAATGGCCCTACCTAAGGAATCCTTGCGATGGTCTCTGAATCTGAGCTTAGAGGGGAGAGTCCACTGAATACGGAGGTGTATGATATGTGCTCCTACAGTCTTTGTTTTGGGATAATAAGGAAGTGAATAAGGATCTAGGAAATGGGAATGAGGAACTGGGAACCAACTTCAGCTTCGTGGATTTCTGGAAACAAACACTCCAACATCCATTGCCATGCCTATTCTAGAGTTGGCTAAGACAAAGGCATAGTGGATCTTCCCACTCCAGTCAACCTCTGCATCTAGAAAATGGCCAGAGTGGTTTAATGATGATGAATGTCCAGTCATAAAAAAGTGGGTTGGAGGTAGAGATGGGCACGAACAGCAATACAAACAAAAAAAAAAGCCACAAACAGCCCAATCTGCTGTTCGTGAACAAGCTGTTCGTGAGGCCCCATTCTAAACAAATAGGTAGTCGTTGCAAGCCTCCTTCGATGCTGTTCATTGCTGTTCGTCAAACCAGACAGTCTGGCACCTACTATCAATTCTCTTGTCAAGTTAGGCAGGGATTCTCTGAACTCTGTCTGAACTCCTGCTGTTGCCCTAGAAACCCCAATCTAAGCCCAATTTAGCTTGATAGGCAGGTCTTCCTTTCCAGTGTGGAGCTCCAAATTTGTTACAAGGGAACAAAGACCAGGGGGGAGGGGGGCTCTGAGCTCTGGCTTTGGAGAGGGAGAGACAGCTGCTGTTAGCATTTTGATAGAGTGCATTGGAGCTTGAATTTTCTTTGTGTGCGGTAGGATAGGCATCTATCCCTTCAAGTTCCAGGGCTGCTGCTAGGCTCTGGGCCAAGCTATTATTTATTATTGGTACCTTTCCTGTTGCCTGCTCAGGTCAGGTTTCTGGGAGTGCTGCAGTAGGGATCTTGGCTTGAATGATGGCTGGAGGAGAGCCTGCTGGCCCCCACAAAAAGCCAACTACGAACATGTTCGAGAACAGGACCATGTTCATGGTTGTTTGTGAGTCCCTGTTTGTGGATGGCAACGAACAATGAACATCATGTTCGGGTTTTTTTTTTCTGTTCTAGTTGGAGGTAGGTGGGAGTGGAAGGAGGATAAACAAGACCAAAAGAAACATTGTACACGAGGGGAGAAAAGGAAATCAGCTTCAAAGAATGATTGGGGTAAAAGTATCAAAGAACTAGGGGAAAAAACAGGAAAATCACACAAAGCAAAATCTAAAGGCCAAAAAATGCATGTGGAAATCAGGGCATAAACCTAAGCAGTATGTAGCCAGAACCAATGTGTGGCGGGGGGCAACCCTGAGTCAAGTAAAGGCACTGAGCCATCAAAGGTCAAAGAAGCAATCTTTAACCTTTGTCCTACTTATGCTTTGTACTTTTCTTTTCCTGTGAAAGATTTGCTTTAATATTATAGATACACTGTTCTTTAGCTACACATACATCTCTTGTCTACTAGACTAGGACACAGGCATGTTTAGGTAAAATGTTGTAGAAAGTACATAGTTTCAATAAAGCTACATCTTTAGTGCCAGCCAATGTCCGGGAGGCTGACAGCTAACTCCAAAATGCTAGCCAAGGATTTGGGTAAGACTTCTGTGTTTGTGGAATGTGAGTATGGTTGGACCCTGCACGAAGAATCACAGGAGAGAGCGTGGTTCTTCGGAAGCGTGTGCATTCTGTGTCTCTGTTCTGTCTGTGCATAAGCTCTACATTGTGTTCTCAATAAATCTTGTCAGCATTTGTAGTTTCCATGCGGGACTGGTTCATCTGCCTGTGGCAAAGCGAGGGATAAAGTCCCAGCTATATCTCAGCACTGCAAGGTCTTTCTTTTCAAATTTTCAAACTCTCTGTTTCTTTGATCTGTTTGAAGAGAGAGTATGAAGGAAAAGATGGATGTTGTGTCACACACAGTATACAGCAGCCTTCGTCCTTCTGTTGGGTTTTGGTCCACCTCTATGCTAGCATTACACTTGGCTTCCCTGTGAGTCCACCCCACCCCCGTTTTTGGCCTCCTTATCACCCAGAGCTGACAGATTTCAAAGTGCACCCATTTTCCTTAGCAAGTTTGGCCCAACTCTTTTGCTTCTCTTTCTCTTTGCTGGTATTTGAAACAAGGGCAAGTAGGGAAGCAAAATACCTTCTCAAGATCTGCAGCTCATAAGATTGAAAGGAGTATGGCAGGCTGCAGCATGACTCTTCCTCTCCTTTGTCTTAGAGGAAAGCTAGAAGTGACGAATTACACTTGAATGGCAAGTGAACAGACTCACATGTATTCCTCCCTATTCACTTGCGCTCCACTCGATCACATAGCTCTTCATCCCGTGTCTGTGCTTGAACTGGTTTTATATGATCGAGTGGAGCGCAAGTGAACAGGGAGGAGTACATGTGAGTCTGTTCACTTGTCATTCAAGTGTAATTCGTCACTTCTAGCTTGGCTCTGACTGGTAACATTCCTGTGGGGTGGAGGCCCATATTTCTGCCCTTCTTCTTTCCCTACACAACTGAAGGGACATTTAAATTTGTGGGCCTCAGCAAGATTCAGTGGAACCATGACATTACAAAAGCGGCTAACTGCCTCCCATCATGTTTCCCCCTGCCCACAAAGAAGGCAGAGGGGGAGGACGAATGGAGATGAAAATGCCTTGTGAAAATGCCTTCCCAGCATGCAATAGACCCAACAGGAACAGCATTGAGTATTATTTTATTTTATTCATTCATTAACTATATGCAGAACAGGTTGGGGGAAATCCCTAGAATTCTTCCCCCACCCCCAAATGTTTTTTTACTGGATCCAGCAGACATGCCAGGACATGACAGGCAGTGACATGCCAGGGACTGTCATTTAGCTATTGAAAGATACAGTGACCCAAAGTGGGAGGGGGGGACTTCCTCTTTCGCAAACCAGGCTGCTTCTGCTTGATCTAATGTTCTGGTTCATCTTGTGGACACAAACTATAAATAACAGGTGCCATATTCCAACCAATCTTGCAGCCACAGGCTATAGATTTCAGTAAACCTTACCCTGACCAGCACTTTACCTTTGGCCTTTCAGACCTTTCAGATCAGACCTGACTTCTTTCACTCTCCCCCAATCCCTTTAAAATGTAGTTTTCAGCCTTTGATCTTCCTTTTTCATCACAAACAGGACAGCACCGGCAACAGTCTAGTAGTTGCATAGCAAAAACTGTGATGGAGAGAATGGGAATAACAAGAGGATGAAAAGAAGAACCACTGGAAGACCCTTGTGCCTGGAGGAGGGCTTGGAAGTCTTTCCCATGTTTCTCCACCCTCTGCCCTGTCACTGCTGCTATCTGAGATCCTGCATGCTTCACTTGGAATGCTTATCCACAAGGGTAAAGGTGGGTGTAGTATTTTTAGGGGCTATTTATGTTTATCTGTTCTCACACTATGGAATTTTGCTTCCTTATTAGTGCAAAACTTGGTCCTTCAAGGTAAGAGTTCAGAAATTCAGGGTAGGGTAAAAGATAACGTAGCAAGGCTCAGATTCGGAGACCATAGCTAGGATTCCTTAAGTAGAGCCATTTCAGCTGTTACTTTTCATGCCAAACAACACCCTGTTTCATTGAATTCCACAGAGGTGACAAGCCAAGGCAGATGCAACAACAGTTCCCACACATCCTCTTGGCCGGGGTCCCCTCACTTCATGACCTCACAGCCTTCTCGCTTCACAACTCCACGCTTCTACAGCTTTTAAAGCCAGAGGTGTACAGTTTTGATAAAGCTTCCTCTTCAGCTCCAGCCCATGCTATGGAGGCTGACAGCTAAGTCCGAGCAGATTGATTCCAAGGCTTGTGCATTCTGAGAAGAAGAACAACTACTAGAAACATCCCTGGAAGGTGGTTCTGCCCACGTATCAGTAGCCTGACTCAATAGTCATTGAGCAGTGGACAGCTGAATTCAGGGGGCATGAACATGATGGTGCACAGCCTGAGGAGGAAGAGCTCTGCTATTTGCATGATTCTGACAACTGAACCCGAAAAGGATTTAGGTAAGACTTGTGTGTTTGTGGAATAGCTGTATGGTTGGACCCTTCAGGAAGAATCACAGGAGAGAGCGTGGTTCTTCGGAAGCGTGTGCATTCTGTGTCTCTGTTCTGTCTATGCACAAGCTCTACATTGTGTTCTCAATAAATCTTGCCAGCGTTTCTAGCTTCCATGCGGGACTGGTTCATCTGCCTGTGGCAAAGCAAGGGATAAAGTCCCCGCTATATGCACTGCAAGGTCTTTCTTTTCAAATTTTTCAAACTCTCTCTCTGTTTCTTTGAGCTGTTTGAAGAGATAATGTAAAAGAAAAGGTAAGAGGAGTGGTTGCGTCACACACAGTGAACAGCAGCTGTAGTCCTTCTGGTGGGTTTTGGTCCACCCCTGTGGTAGCATTACACTTGGCTCCCCTGTGAGACACCCCCCAGGCCTCCTTACCACCTGGAACTGACAGATTTCAGATTTCAAAGTGCATCTGTTTTCCTTAGCAGGTTTGGCCCAACTCTTTTGCTTTTGTTCCTCTCTGTGGGTGTCTGAAACAAGGGCAAGCAGGGAAGCAAAATACCCTCTCAAGGTCTGCCGCTCATAAGATCTAAAGGAGTATGGCAGGCTGCGGCCTGGTTCTTCCTCTCCCTTATCTTACTGATAACATTCCTGTGGGGTGGAGGCCCAGCCCACAGGCTTGTGTCTGAGATCATTTCTTTTTTTTTTTTTTCACAAAAGGGCCTTTATGTACACTGTAGGAAAAAACTGACAAAATCAGATGTGGGAGGGGAGGACACTTGGAACCTGAGATCATTTCTGCCCTTCTTCTTTCCCTACACAACTGAAGGGACATTTAAATTTGCGGGCCTCAGCAAGGTTCAGTGGAACCATGACATTGCAAAAGCGGCTAACTGCCTCTCATCATGTTTCCCTCACTGTCAGATATGCATGCAAACATATCCGGCATAGGTGTGTTTTATATCCTGTACCAATCCTCTAAGAGTATGTGAAGTGTATTCTGTATCCTATACTGATCCTCTGAGAGTATATGTAATATACACATTTGCTGTTAGGCTAGTAGCTGCTTTGCTTATCTTGCAGGGGTCCACTTTTAATTTTGAGGCAGGCTGGAGAATGTCCTTGAGTGCTGGCCTGAGCCTGGGAACTGTAATGACTTCATTCCTTTTCTCCACTCCCCCTCCCTACCCCTGGCTCTTTCATGCCAGAATCCTAACCACCCCTATACTAAAGGCAGAAACTTTCCCTATAACTAACCTAGCCATCCCTATCCATGTCACTTCTGCCAATGCTACTGTCTGTGCGCACAGATACTGATGGATCTCTAATAAAGCAACTTTAACTAATACACTGAAGTACTATTGGACACTCACCCTACCTCTGCCCACAAAGACGGCAGAGATGGAGGAATGGAGATGAAAGTGCCTTGTGAAAATGCCTTCCTCACATATAGTTGACCCAACAGGAATGGCATCATGGTATCATTTTCTTTTCTTCATTTATATGCAGAGCAGGTTGGGGGAAATCCCTAAAAGCACCGCCCCCTCCTCCAATTTGTTTTTACTTGATTGCCAGGACATGCCAGGACATGCCAGGCAGTGCAACATGCATTGGACTGTCATTTAGCTATTGAAAGGTATGGTGACACAACAAGGGATTTCCTGTTTCACAAATCAGACTGCTTCCACAGGCTATAGATTACAGTAAACCTAGCCTTAAAACTTCGGAGTTTGTGGAATGTCAGTATGGCTGAAACCAGCAGGAAGAATCACAGGATAGAGTGTGGTTTCTTTGGAAATGTATACATTCTGACTCTCTGTTCTGTCTATGCGTAAGCTCTACATTGTGAGTTCAATAAATCTTGTCAGCGTTTGAAGTTTCTGTGTGCGACTGGTTCATCTGCAGGTGGCAAAACAAGGGATAAAGTCCCAGCTGCTTCTCAGCACTGCAGGGTCTGGCCAACTTTGAGGAGGCTGATTTGGAAGGTGACAAATAATCCCTCCGACCTAGGCATCTCTTGACAAACAGAGAGGCCCTCCAGTAAACTCCACATCTAAGAAGAGAAACAAAGAGTTTAGGCTTCTGCAGGTCACACACTTGGGGCTCTATTGCACTTTGTGAGCTATTCAATTCTCATAAGATTTCTGGGTGCCCATCCTTCCTGTCTCCCTACTCACCAGCAGAGTTGCATCAGAAAATGGATCTTTGTGATGGTTATCAGACTATTTTATTTATTTTTATAATTATATTATTTATAACCCACCATTTTCAATGAGACTCAAGGCAGATTATATACTATAAATCAATATAATCAATAGCAGGGATCTTCAATAAACAATGCAGCAGGATATAGATTGCAGAAATATAAAAACAAGCGGAAATCTGATACAGAGCTGAAACAAACATTTGATACGACATATTAAAAGACATGGAAATTCCCCGTAGGAACATACTTACAGTAGCAGAAAACGCACAGTAGTATAGTCTACAGTCTCTGTCCCTTTATCAAAGAATTTCTTTGAAATATTTCCTTACAGCACAGCCCTGTTATGTGTGTAAGAAAGCTCTCCTGAATAAATATTGTTTGGATAGCATTAAAACCTTAGTCTATGACCCTTTTCACACTTACGGTTTAAACCGCCATTTATGAGCATTCGCCCCGATCGCAGTGGCTTCGGCATTGCACCTGTTCATTTCACACTGTCCACTGCAATTTCGATTTGGTGTCTGTGCTTCATTTCAAAACCTCGGTGCAATGTTGAGCTTTTGGGGCCTTGCAATTCACGTCACACTTTTTTAAAAAAGATTGAGCATGCGTAGTAACGTTGCAATGTTGGACCCCTTCCCCCCTTTTTGCTGATTGGGCTGTCCCCTGCCCACCGGAGAGGCAATTGGTGGCAGAGTTCTGGGGGAAAACATGTACCACTCTCATTTTTTAAAATCAAGCCAGGAAAGGGTTAAAATGCTGCCGATTAATCTCCTCCCAGGAAGCAGAGGCTTGTTTCCAAAGGGCTGTGCAAAATGCTTGGGTTTTTTCCTCCTCTTTAGCAAAGTCTGAAACATGCCTTGGAGGGAGGGAAAAGCAGCCATTTAATCTTTTCCTGTCTTTTAAAGCCAGGAAGAAAGTGCAGGAACATTACAACGTTGCAACCCATTCTTGTCTTAAAAAAAAAAAAAAAGAATGTGTGTGCATGCCCTAAGGGAGGAAGGAGAAAGCAGCTATTTAACACTTTCCTTGATTTTAAAGCTAGCAGGAAATTAGCAGCAAGCTTAGAAATCATTCCTGGCTTTTGAAAAAAAAAACAGCATGCATACAGAAGGAAACCAACGAAGAAGCAGCCTTATGACCCTCAGCTCGCTTTACTAAAAAAAATGGTGGACAAGGAGTTCAGAGAGCTGAGGAGGGTGGGAGTGGTTAATTCTGCACAAACCAATCAGCTCCCAGGGAAAAGGAGGGGGAGGAGAGAAGCAAAAAGGAGGCAAAAGTGTTCACATTAGCAAAATGCGGGCCAGCTGCCAGTCGGCAGCGAACTTAAAAAAACATCGAGGTATGTCCGCAGGGGGAAAAATCGGGGATACAGCGGACAAAAAGCGGGACTGCATCCCATGACTGCTTTTAAGTGTGAAAACCTTGCAAACATGGGATGTGGAACAGGTACAAACGCGCTCTAAAAACCGAGTGCGAAATGTACCTATGTTTCTAGCTAATTGCCCGCCTCAATAAACTGGTTCATCCAATAGACAATCCTAGAGCCCGTCATTAAGAATAAAGATTCATCATTCTATGGTGGGAGCTTTTACTGGAGGCCTAAGTGGTCCTATGCTAAATAGCTACCTGACTAAACAAAATAATAATTTAACTTTTTCATGACTGAACGTAGGACACTTGCTAAAATCTCGGCACCTATGAATGAAAGACCTCCCAAACATTCCATCATTAACAGACTTACTCAGATCCTGCAAACTGGTGGGTGTGACTTCTTTTCTTGAGTCAAGCCATCTTGTTTTAATCTTCCTCTTTTCCTACTGCCTTCCACTTTTCCTACCATTATTGACTTTTCCAGAGAGTCTTGTCTTCTCATGATGTGACCAAAGTATAATAGTCTTAGTTTTTGTCATTTTAGCTTCTAGTGAGGATCAGGCTTGATTTGATCTGGTACTGCTTATTTGTCTTTTTGGCCATCCATGGTATCCACAAAACTCTCCTCTCTACACAAAGCTGAAGTTAGTTCCCAGTTCCTTATTTGCAAAGCCAAACACAAATATTAGGGGAAATTGAAAAGCTCTGTATCTCAAAATAAAGTTTGTAGGGGCACATATCATACACCTGCATATTCAGCAGACTCTGCCGTCTAAGTGGACCTATACTAGTCCGTCATCCTACAAAGCCCAGTCCTTGAGATAACAAGACCTCCTATTTGGCCTGCCTCCCAGAACCTTGTATTGGGAATAGCTGTGAATAAGGAACTGGGAAAGATAAAAGTCCTCTGCATAGCAACACAATCTTTGGATCACTCCAAATCACACAGCCCTGAACTCCAGAGACTGTCCCCTACAAGAAGATATACACTGGTGATGATCCAGTCACTGGTTCTGGAGCTAAGTCCTCTTATTTGGCCTGCCTCCCAGAACCTTTTTTAGGCACTGCCAGGGCTTTTTTTCAGGGGGAACGCGGGAGAACAGAGTTCCGGAACCTCTTGAAAATGGTCACATGGCTGGTGGCCCCACCCCCTGCGGCGCGGAGGGCAATCTAAACTCCCCTCTTTCTGGAGATCAGGGGGTGGGGCCACCAGCCATGTGACCATTTTTCCCGAGGGCAACCCACTGAGTTCCACCACCTCTTTTCCCAGAAAAAAAAGCCTTGGGCACTGCTACCTCCCTTTCTGCTTATTGATTTGTTCTGGTGGCACTCTACTTTGAAGCTGTTAACTCAAGAACTGGGCTTTGTAGTATAGGTATAGGTATAGGTCCACTTATTTACAGCATTTATAGTCCACCTTTCTCACTGAGACTCAAGGTGACTTACACAGTATGAGGTTAGTAAAATCAGTATCAAGTACATTTCAATACAATACGATATGGTAAATAGATACAAGTTTAAAAGACATAGCATTAGCAAGGAGCCAAGACAGAGTAAAAAAAATATACTGAAGCCGAACATAATCAATTCTAGGACTAACATTAGACAACATGGAGGACTGGTTGTACATAGGAGTACATATTTAAAGCAGCAGATAATATATAAGGCAAAAATAGTGATGAAGTCTATGATCCCCAACTCGTTAGTGAAGCATCTGAGACCCCATTCCTACAACACACAACAAAAGCCTTTTTGAATAGTTCAGTTCTGCATTGTTTACAAAAAGCCAGGAAAGCGGGGGCTGAGTCTGCTTAATATGGAGGTGTGCGCCTACAATCTTTATTTTGGGGTGCAGGGCTTTTCAATTTCCCCCAATATTTGTGTTTTGCTCTGTGAATAAGGAACTTGGAACTGGCAGCTGTGAATAAGGAACTGGGAACCAACTTCAGCTTGTGTATCCACAAAACTCTCCTCCAGCACGGGAAGTGTGAGAAGATACCAGGATCTTATTACCATATGTGGTGGACATGCAAAAAAGCAGTAGAGTTCTGGAAGATGGTACGTACAATGTTACAACAGATATGACTCCACTACCTTTGAAACCAGAACTTTTTCTATTAAACCACATATCAGTCCCGGTCAATAAAGAGCAAAAGCATTTGATGTTAAATATAATTACAACAGCTAGGATTGCATATGTGAGAGTTTGGAAAATGACAACTATCCCAAAACAAGAAAACCTGGTCGGAAAAATACTTGAGATGGCTGAAATGGACAAATTGTTCAGTTTATTGAAAGAATTGGACATTACAGCCCCAAATGACATTTGGGAGCCTTTTTACAAATGGAGCCAAGGTAAGTTTGGAGAAATTTAATTTTCAACTAAGATGTGGTCCTTTATGGACATTATAGAAGATAAATGGAAAATTTGCAAATACAGAGCTGATTAGCAGAATACTAATACATGTATTAGAGTGAATCGTGCAAAGTAATAGACATGCAACTTCTTTTTTTGTTCTTTCTTCGCCTTCTATTCCCCCTCCCTTTACTTTTTATTTCCTATTCTCTATCTAAACAATAAAAATTTATTTTAAAAAAACTCTCCTCCAGCACCAAATTTCAAAGGAATCCATTTCCTTCCTGTCAGCTTTCTTCACTGTCCAACTTCCATATCCATACATCATAATAGGGAATACCATAGTTGAGATTATCTTGATCTTGGTTCCCAGAGAGACATCTTTACCTTTAAAGATCCTGTCTAGCTCCATCACAGCTGCTCGTCCCAGTCTCAATCTTTTTTCTGATTTCTTCATTGCAGTACACTTCCTATTCTTCTCCCTTCCCTTCCCTTCCCTCCCCAGTTTCTGTACTTGGAAAGAAAGGGAGGAGCTGGCTGGGAAACTTGGCTAGAGTGCCCCCGAGCGGCTCTCCCCTGTCAAGCCACAGTAGCGACACCGGAAAGCGGTAAATCTAGAGAACTGAAGTGAGAGACGGGAGGAAGAGAAGAAATACGGCTGCTTATGTTCGTTTGAATTTCCATGACCTCGGGCAAGCCAATCAATCTTTCCCAGCCGGGTCTATATGACCAGCGATGCTAAAAATGCCGTGCGGAGCAAGGGCTGCTAGCAAAGACAGCTGTTGCTAAGCTGCCTCTTCAGTAGCCACCGCGAGAAACTATCGGCCAATGGGAAGCCCGCTGCTTCTCCGCCCTTCTGCTCCCCTTCAAAAGCCAGGGATGGCCACAGCTGCAAAGTCTCAATAAGGAACCACGTTGTTGGTTCTGAACAAACCCGGCGATCGGTCGTTGGCTCGAAGGAGTGGTGCGGGCAGGTGAGTAACAGCGAGCTCTTCTCAAAGGCAGTTGTGACACCCGCGGGCCAGGCGTAGCGAAGTCTCAGTTTTGGGTATGGATCCGCGAAAGAAATCTTGCTAAATTCAGTACGGCGTACTCCGAAATCAGCGTCGCTAAACTCGCCGGGATGTATAGCCGAATAAACATGCCATGAGTGTCTGCCTAGACATATCGGAACGCAGGTCTTGTCTTTGCGGATCTTTGCCGATCGGAACGCAGATTTTGTCTTTGCAGATCTTTGTCCCGATTGAGTATTGAATTGGGGGAAGTGAGGTGCGTCGTGCCGGTGGGAGCGGGGAGGCGGCCGTATTCAGTTTTTAAGATGCATGTCCTGCGATAGGCACCGGCCGATCATCCCAGTTCTTCTAGACATGTTGAGGCTTAGCCCTGAAACAGGAAGGAAATGCGGAGATGCTGTCAGGCACCTAGGCAGAAAACGCTTCTTAGGGAGGCAAATAAGCACAGCGGGAGGACAGCCGATTGTTTGTCTCTACACAACTGGCCTGCTTATTTCTCTAAATAATTAACTCAATCCAGTGGTGTATCACTCAGCCAGAGAGCTTTTGGTGGGGGAAAATGAGTACAGCGGCGGGCAGCCCGTCAATATTTATTTACTTTATTTATAGTCTGCCAGAGTATCCCTGAGACTCAAGGCAGGTTATATGGTGTAAAGTAACCATGGCATGTGAGATCTATTAATTTGCATAATCTGTTAGCTTGCCTACAACAATGCAATAGGATTAATATTACAAAAACTGGAAAAGTGAATGGTCTGCCTGAAGAGGTCAGGAAAGTGCCCACTCTCCCAGCTTTCTGTAAGCTTTGCAAAACTGGGTAGTACATATTAGCAAAAGAAGTCTCGTGCTGGGATTTAGCCCCTTGTTATATGTCTCTTCTCAAAAATAATTTCCTCCCCAGTAAGAGGTCTGCAGGACGATTGTGGAATGCTGCCCCTTTCCCTCTTTTTCTTTGCTAGGAGTCTGCTACATTTTTTAAAAAAACCCTTCACTCATCAGCGAGCTTTTCTTTCCCTCTTTCCCCCTCTCTCCCTTTGTTTTTCTCTAACACCCTCTTCCTGCTGCAAACTTTTAAAATCGGGACTTTCCGGCCCAGCTGACAACTAATTCTGTTCTAGTCACATACAGAGAGAATTTACATTTAGAAGATTGATGTCTGTCTGAATCCACACCTTTCTCCATCAACTTTTCCCTTTGTATAGACAATTTACTCTTGAAAGACTGCTCAGTGATGAATTCTTGGATGGGGCATGACAGATTCTTGAGGGGGCAGCGCCCCTTTTTGCACCATTGTAGCTACCAGCCTGAATGCTGTAGAAAGGGATGGATACGTAGTCTCACTGGATGTCTCCTTTTGCTGGTATTCTCAATGGAGGTTAGCGGTTTTCTACAACATGTGCACACATGATGCTTGCAAAATTAATAAATAAAGAAAACCTGAATGCAGTAAAATCTACAATACCAAAGATACACGAAAGGGGAGAGGAGAAACCCTAATTGTGTGCAGATTCCGTTATGTGGGCTCATCACTCCAAGCTAGTTCTATAGATTTCCAGGGTATGAGCTTTTGAGAGTCATAGCCTGGAAATTTAATTGGTCTATGTACTACTGGATGAATCTTGCTCTTCTATTACAGACCAACCCGGCTACCCACCTTAAACTATTTTCTATTTGACTAGTGAATTTGGTTGACTGGCATGACCAGGCATGCCTCTTTCCAAGCTATTTTGTGTTAAAATGTGGAACTGTGTCTTGCCTGGAACTTTGAATAGGTGGAGGTTTCCTCTTGGTTTCTCATGTTCTGTGGGATATGTGAATTTGGTTGCCTTAGAACATGATAATTCTGATCCTTTGGGTGGGGTCGGTAATGAAATTTCAATAAAGTGCTGATCTCATTTCTAGAATACTGTGCCACCCTGTTTCTAATACATGGGGGATGAGGCAGCAGGATGTCTAGTGGGGGCGCCCATCTTTGGTGTTAGTGGGGGCAAAATGCCTCAGGACTGGTCGATTCCCCGCCAAGAATTACAGAGTTGGGACAACATCGATGCAGGATTGTGTGGGTCTGCTAATGTGGGAAGCGACCCAACTCAGCCTGGAGATCGGTGGAACCTTCTAGACATGTTCTAGATATTCTGATCCTTTGGGTTTGGTTGGTAATGAAATTTCAATAAAGTGCTGGTCTCATTTCTAGACTACTGTGCCACCCTGTTTCTAATACATCCTGTTTTCTCTGGAGAAAAAAAATTATGAAATGCTCCTGTGTTCTGGTTGAGATGCAACCTGGCTGATTAGGGATTAACAAGAAGTTATAAGGATTTCATTTCTAGAAGCTTTTTTCCAAGTGTCAGTTCCCTTTGTTTCTGAAATAATTATATTTATTGAGCAGCTATCAAAGTGACTCCAGTGTCTGCATTTGGAAAGGGGGCGGTGATTGATTTTTAATCGAAGGATGTGACTGCTACAGTAATTTCCCAACCGCAGCATAAAAATCCCCAAAAAGGACACCAATGCAGAGTAACAAATCTGCAACCACTAGGATAGTAGCTCTTTTTTTTAAAAAAAAAAAATATTTTTATTGGCATGTGTTAAGCACTTGGTTCCTAGAACAGAAGCTTCAATGAAAATTAAATGAGCGGGAAGTCTTCTTTGTTCATCAAATGGTAGATCACTTGAAGGACTCCTTTATTTATTAAGTTAAATAAAAACCCAGTTTTATGCATATTTTTACAGTGTGACAGCAATGCTTCCTTGCAAGTAAACTCCATTAAATTTGTAAGGCTTTACTTTCAAGTAAACTCTCTAAGAGTTGCCGGAGGTAAGGCTGAACACTATAGTTGCCAAGTGCCTGGAGAAAACTGTTTCATCCTTCTATTTCATAGAAACTTAATGAGATGTTATTTAGCTCTATGTGATAAAAAGCTTCGGTTGCCCATTTCTGTCATATTAAACCTCTATTACAGGGACAGGCCATTTTTCTCCACAGCTGTGGGCAAGCACAAGTATTATGCTCTCTACTCACTTCCCTTTGAGTCTTCTCACTGTCCCAGCTGGTTGCCAGGCTCCAGGTAGTAGCTGGAGATCTCCCAGAACTACAACTGATCTCCAGGCCATAGAAATCAGTTCCCCTGGAGGAAATGGCTGTTTTGGAGGGTGGACTCTTGGCATGATATGCTGATGAGGTCCCTCGCCTTGTCAAACCCTGTCCTATTCAGGAATTTCCAAACCTAGAGCTGGCAACCCTAGTCCCAGGGCAGAGAAGGAGCTGCCAGGCATAGTCGCTTTGACTGTGTTAGTTGCTTTCTGTGTGCTATGTGCATAGTACTTAGGCTTGCTAGCCTCCTTCCCTCTGCCTTCCCCAGGATCCACCCCCAAATCTCTATGAATGACCCAGATCAGAGCTGACAACCCTATAACTTACTAATAGTAAGAGAAGCTTTCCCAAATCCTAAGGGATTCCATTCATTACCAAGGATGAAGCTAAGTGTGTCTAACCAGCTGCACCCTGTCAGGAACAACCCTCTCACCTCAGACGTCACTCCAGTAGCAGTAGGCCAGGAGAACAGCAAGTAATAGTTGAGCATGCCACTTTTCAGCCTGAACGTTGAGGGCAGCTTAAAGATACAAGGCCTTCTGGTTTGTATTTGTAGACAACCAGGTTGTTGTGTCTTTCTGCCTTCTGTCATATTTGAGTATTACAACTCGAATGTGTAGTATGCTTGCCCAGATGTACAAATTAAGCAACCTGGGTTTCTGGAAGGAACTAGTAAGATGCATAGGAGCCAGGGAAAGGTAAACCTTGAGCTCTTTTGGAGAGGTGTATGTTACTTAGGTATGGGAGATAGCCAGATATGCCATCGGGAGCTTCTTGGAAGAAGAATGGGAGAAAAATGTAAGGAACAGATAGAAACAACACTTTGAGGAGCTCTGGGCTGGAGCAACTTGCTTGGGAAGTCGCAATACTCTACTTAAAAAATGGCACTTCAGTGGCTGTTTCTGGGCTGGTGACAGAAGGGGAAATGATGCTGCTCCAGCCTAAAACAGTGTGCAAGATACTTTGAAGTCACTCTTTAATGTGTTCAGAATTAGAACTAAAAAGGATTGCGCCCAGGCCTGGGTGGGGTGAGGGGAGGAGGCTCTGCCCCTTTAACAGAGGAGTAATATGTGGAGAAAAGGAAGAAAGAGCCCCATGGCGCAGAGTGGTAAGATGCAGTACTGCAGCCCAAGCTCTGCTCACGAGTTCGATCCTTGCGGAAGCTGGGTTCGCATAGCCAGCTCAAAGTTGACTCGGCCTTCCATCTTTCCGAAGTTGGTAAAATGAGTACCCAGGTTCCTGGGGGTAAAGTGTAGATGATTGGGGAAGGCAATGGCAAACCACCTCATAATAGAAGTCTGCCAAGAAAACATTGTGATGCGACGTTCCCCCACCCCCACCCCACATGGGTCAGTAATGACTCGGTGCTTGCATGGGGGACTACCTTTACCTTTTAATATGTAGAAATGAGCAGGTAGAGTTGATCATGGCATGGATGTAAATAACAGCCAATTAAGCTTCTATTAATAGGAAGGACATATTTGGCAACCCTAAAACCAAAAAGAAGGCTTCAGAAACTTCTGCACTGTCAGGGTGGTTGTTCTTACCCCTGCATTTATTGAAATGAAGCTGATGCGTTGCCAGCATATTGAAAATGTGTGTTTTCCCCACATGTTGGTTCTAGGACCAGATTCCTAATACTAAGCAGGTAAATGCTTCAGAGGTTTCTAAGGCATTGGCGAGCCTTCCAGAATGCTTCTAGGCCTAGAGGGAAAAAATGTCCTGTCCTTTAATAGAGGCTTATTGTCTGGAAATGGGCAGCAGAAGCTTTTCATGACATGGAGATAAATAGCATTCCCTTGGATTTGCTGCAGACCAAGCTGATATTAAAGGGGCCTGACTTTCCCCTCCTCCAGACAACCCTAGACGCGACTTCATTTAGTGCTGCTGTGCTGTCAGCCTGGTGCCAGCATGGTGTAGTGGTGAGGGTGTTAGACTAGGATGTGGGAGAGCCAGGTACGAATCCCCACTCCGCAGCCTTACTCCGGACAAAGCAATTGACTTAGATTACTGAGTTGGCCTGCATGGGGCTGTACTGTGAAAAGTTGTGTTATTGGCAGATGTTGACTCTTGGGTACAACGTGTCTCAAGCCTTTTCCTTAGTTGAGCGCCAGTTTGCTAGCCCAGTTTGATGCCCTGATCTGATGTTCTGCCTGTGAGCGAAATAAAGCCACATAACTGGAATAATCTCTGACGTGCAATTTCTCTTCTTACAGATCCAGTGTGTTTTCCAAGAGGAAAGATGGACATTGAACGCCATACAGAAACGAACCCTCTTGATTCTTCTGTGCCTAATGGGCACCCAGGACAGCAAAACAATGCAGGTAATTGCAACCTCTACCTGGAAGCAGAAGAATGAAGGCTTTAGAGTTGACACTCTGACCAATACAACTGTATGTGCCCAGTAGTACTGTGTTTCTGGGTATACTGGTTCTGTTCTTAAGAGGACCTGAATGTGTCTTGGTTTCAAAGCATTTTCAGGGATTTGTGAGTCGGGAATTGTTTCATTTAAGAACATCATTTCCACTTTCCCAAGTTTTTCCTACAGGGGCAGCCATACCACCTGTTTTGTTGAGGTATGTCCCACGTTGGAGTAGAACAGGTCATATAGTCAGTTCCACCGTATTGCTGTCATAGGTGACTGTGGACCCAGGGGTTTCTTTTATGTGTGTAAAGAAATCAGTGCTTTAAATAAAGGGCAGCATTCTCTTGAACCTGGAGTATTTATTTCAAGTTGATCTGTTTTTCAAGACAACATCCCAACTTGTACCTCCCAGCAACAAACTGGCCAATTACCACAGGCAAAAATAATTTCCATGCTGCCCTTTGTGTATACGGTCTGCACCTTGTCACAAACCCATTGACCTAGGTTCTGAGGGGTCCAGGAAGAGGGCAGGCTGCCTGTTCTGTTACTTTCTGTCAATGAGCTTTTTTTCCTCCAAGGCTAGATCTGTACTAACTTTTTTATGGCCGCTGCTGGGCAAACTTGACATCTTCCTCTCCTTGCCTTGACTAAGCTGTTGTGCAAATCTTTGCAAAGAAAGGCAGACTTCTTCTCATTAGTAGACAGTTCTGGCAGGAAAGAAGCCCTGCACAACCATCTTCTCCACCAAAGAATTTGCAGGGGAGAGAGACTCCACCCGTTCACGTAGACTGCCTTCTGCCGTTTGTGGTTTTGTAACAGGCCAGTTGTCTTCTCTGACAGCACTGATCTAATTGTAGCTAGAGGGGGCCGGCAGCCTTCCTTTCTACAAGCAGATACTGTTTGATTTCTTCTTTAGGATGTCTTGCCAGATATTCTTCTGTAACAATCTTCAAGGTATCTCCTTGAGTATGCTCATATTCCCAAGGGGAGGGGGGCAAAGGAAGCTCTAATTAAAGGTTCTGTTGGGATCCATCATGTTCTGCCATTCCAGAGATATCTCTAGACTGGAAAGCTGTTGCACTTTAAGGCACCATTCTGTCTTTCATTCCTTCCCCGTATTTCTTTACCTTTCATGTATACAGAACAAAAGGGATATGTTGCTCAATTGGTGTACAGAACTTGAATTTCTTTAGTACAGGCTTTGAAGATTCCCAGTTCTGGATGCCAGTTGCCCACTTGTAGTGGAAGGCCTCCCGCTGGTTAAGCCCTCCCTCCCAGTCTTGCTCCTCAGAGTGGCAGAAGAACGGTCCAGGGCTGGAAATGACAGATGGTGACATGTGATGTCACATCTGCCTGAAAACCAGGATGTGATGTTAGCGCATTGGGTGACACTCTGGCCCTCCCTAAAAACTCCACTGCCAGAACGTTGCCTGATGCACTGATATCACATCCAGGTTTTTGGTTGGAAGTGAAGTTATGTGCTGCCAAATATCATGTCTGTCCATGGCCCTGCCCTGAAGTCTTCTGGGGATGCCTGCTGGCAGCTGAGCATCCCTAGTAGTCATTCAGGAATGGAGATGAAACCCTGTCATTCTCTGTGCTGTAACAGGATGTCACTTCAGTTCCCATGTGTCTTCTCTCAGAAGAATGGAGTTGCATTGCACTATGGTTGTTGTGGGCTTTCCGGGCTGTATTGCCGTGGTCTTGGCATTGTAGTTCCTGACGTTTCGCCAGCAGCTGTAGCTGGCATCTTCAGAGGTGTAGCACCAAAAGACACCTCTGAAGATGCCAGCCCCAGCTGCTGGCGAAACGTCAGGAACTACAATGCGAAGACCATGGCAATACAGCCTGGAAAACCCACAACAACCATTGTTCTCCGGCCGTGAAAGCCTTCGACAATACATTGCATTGCACTCTTAACCTTTGTACCATGTAATTCTTTGTGAGATAGTTATGTGATATTGCCTTTCACCCTTCTTTTCAAACTGGCTCAGCCCTGAGGACTTCATGGGGAAGGTACGTTGAGTATAATTTTCCATGTTTAGTACTGTACAACTTGTCTAGGTTTGGGGTCTTCGCAATTCCCACTTATGCTTTCTTCCCTAGGCCTGCTACTGCCTACAAAGTGGTTGCCTGCCTGCTACCCGTTCTCCTGCTACAGCCGCTTCCCATCTTCCTGCTTGTGCTGCCATTAATGCTCCTACCTCTGCCTCCAGGTCCAAGCTTGCTTCTCTAATGACTTGTACTTTCTTCACATGATGTCAGATGCAATCACAATTCAATGGGAGTTCTGCAGAGATGCCATTCTCGCTATGCCTTGAATCCCTTCCGTCAAGAAGCTGGGCTTTCTCTGGAGATTGACTCACTGCTGAATATTGTTGGGAGAATGGGGTTGTAATTGGTGGAACTGGTTCATTTGCCACCAGCCACAGTGGGAGGGAAGAGTCCAGTAGTACCTTTAAGACTAACCAACTCTATTGTAGTATAAGCTTTTGAGAACCAGAGAACCATGGTTCTCAAAAGCTTATGCTACAATAGAGTTGGTTAGTCTTTAAGGCGCTCCTGGACTCTTTCCTATTTTGCAACTACAAACTAACATGGCTAACTCCTCTGGATCTATGACAGTGGAAGGGAAAACAGCATGTCCCCCTTGCTGCCAAACAGTGCGCCTGTTTTATTTATTTCAGAAAACTGTTAATCATTCTTAACATTCAAGGTTGGGTAATGGTCTATAATAATTATAAAATAGTCACAGAGATTGCATCCCCCTTTTCTTGTTCTGACTCACCTTTCCACTGTGTTTTATGAAGCAAGGTGAAGAAGAGGACTGGAAATGAGAGAGTAAATTAGGGGCAGTTTCATACAGTGCCCTAGATTGTGAAGTAAAAGGAAAAGTCTCCCTAGCCTCATGGACTGCTATTGTTCTATGGAGAGCTAACTGTAAAAAGAAGCCAGCGGAGTGGAGTGTGTGTGTGTGTGTCTTTCCTCTGCCACCCCATAATAGACAGTGTTTGTGAAAGAATTAAGCTGTTCTCCAGTTCTGTCCATTTCCAGGTTCCTTTGCTAAAGAATGTAGCTGGAAACGGTGTCATTCCAGGCACATGACATCTTGACATTTGTCATTCGATCCAACTTTTGCAGTTGGAGAACTTCAGCCAGTATAATTACAGTGTCAAGTAAAGGTGGTGTGGTCTTTAAAAAATTAACAGAAGGGAGGGACTGTAGCTGCATGGCAGAACACTTGTGTTACATGAAGAAGTTCTCCATTTGAATATTTGGCGTCTTCAGTTAGAAGAGGATAAATAACAGGCTAGGTCTTGGTCAGAGACCTCCAGTACCCATTGTGAACAAGAGCTCTCAGTTTTAAAATCACATACACAAGGGGGCTGGTTCAGATCAGGAACCCACTTGTGAGGGGCATCACTTCAAGTCAGCCACATGGAAAAGAACAGTCTCTTGGACTGTCTTGAGGCAATGCAGTAACCACTGGTCCACAATATTGTGATCACTCTTTTACAGGTTGTAATCTTCTGGCCCAGGAGGATCAGAAGTTTATTTACTTTAAGTATAGGGTGAAACCCTTGTATCCTAGCTAAAGATCACTCAATATGTATTTAAAATTGAAATGATGAAGTAAACAAGAATCTCAAACATACAGATAACACTAGCATAAGTCAGAGATATGTCATATGTCCAAGAGAGCATATGTTAAAGAGAATTATTAGGTATATGTGTCATTTCTTATTCTACCTAACTTGAACTGAAAAATGCATCACTATTTCTAAGATTTTTACCAGCGCTTCTGCAGAAAAGATAACCTCACTGAATTCCACATCTGAAAAATTTAGGGGGCTAGTTTATACAGACACAATTATGTGAGCCAGCACATAACCTTATTAAAACTTCTGATTTGTAACCTCTGAGCATACAGTAACATTTCCCCTATCAAATATTTGTGGCAAACCCTGGTCTGTCCTTCCTGGGATTTCCCTGGATATTGAATCAATTTATTCATACTTTGATGTAATGCATTACACGATAGAAGGGCAAGATTCAAAACCAGTACAGCAGCGCCTTACAGAACAGCAAGATTTCCAGAGTTATCAAAAGGAGCTTTGACTCTTGAAAGCTTATAACCTGCAAATCTTGTTGGTCTTTAAGGTGCTTGCTCTTCTGCTGCAGATCAACACAAAATATTACATATCAGCTTCTAATAGTGGACAGCAGATCTGGTTCTTGCCAGTGGGTAAGTAGTCTTCTCAAGGCCAAAACTCTTAGTAGCCTGTGCAGTGAGAAAAGTGCATGCTTGCAGTTTTGCACATGAAGCTAAAGCAGATTCCCGGGCCTACATTTTGGTATAAGTAGACATGAAACTTAACTTTTACTTTAGAATCCATGACAGCTCTACAAGGGGTGGGAGTCAGAGAGCTTTTGGCAGAGGACCAACTGTCAGCCTGTGGCTAGATAAGGCTCTTCCTACAGGTTCCCTTTCAAAAGCAAACAAGAGTCCATTGATTGAATAAGGAAACTTTACTGCAGAAAAGGTCCATTATAGTCCACTGTCCTGAATAGAAGACTCAGGATGGTACACAGTCATTGTTACCAATGAAGGGCAAAGCATGAGGTACAGAGTAACAGTTCCCATCTGAATCAGCCTCCCCCCACAGTTCTCAAAACAACATCTTTCAGTCTTGGGAAGCTGCTCTCCTTCAAGGCCAATGCTTGGTGGAACGGTGTTAGACAAAACAGTCTCCTCCGGTGGGAAAGCTGCCTGGGAACTGGTGCACCTGCGGGGAAAGCACTTAGACACTAGAAGCATTAGAAAATGGAGTCAGTACAGTTTAAACACACACTGGACCTGACACCAACAGCATAATGCACAATACAAGCTGTTCTGCAAATCTGCCATTTCCTGAATGGTAGTGGTGAGTGATAGAGTTATATTTTGGGCAAAAATTCTCAAGCAGATTGCTTTCAATTTGCTTGCACAAATTTGAATTTAATTTTCCTAGCCTTTCCAATCTCTGCTGCTGTTCATTTTAGGGTCTTCAGTAAAGCAAAGAGGGAAAAGATTAAGTTTGGCAAGGAGTTTGCTGTCATTGTCTTCAAATTCTTCAACAGGACATTTTTTTTAAAGTATCCTTCAAGCATAATTTCAAAAGCAAACACTGAAGTAAAGTATTTTGAACTCTTGCCAAACTTCAAATGGGTACAAAACTTTAAATTGGGGCAAATATTATTAACTGTTGAATTTCCCCACTGGCACAGAGGGCAGGTATACTCATGAATCTAGTTATCTGTTTATCTGTTGAAGTAGCTTAGCGACGGTGGGTTGAGAAACAGATGGATTTCTGAGCTGCTGTTGAAATTTGGTCATTTTAAAATATTTATATTGTATTTATTTGAGGCTTTAATTCTTTTGAAATGTCATGTTTTATTGAAATGTTTATGCAGTGTAATCCACCCTGATCCTGCTGGTGTGGGGAGGGCGGAATGTAAGTTGAAGCAAATAAATAAATAATAAAATGCGTTTTTCTTCTCTTTAGCACACAACAAATGCTTGTCATATAAAGCCGTGGCTGCCATAGCTGCCATTTCTGTGCTTTTAAATATCGTCTTCATTGGAGTTGTGTCAGGTGAGTTGTTCTGTGATGATATTTTTTGCTCCCACACAGTTAAGTGTCTCTGGCCAGTAGGTCAGAACCTCAGATTTGGTCATTCCTTGTCTTTTAATCTGCAAGACCTGGGCCGTATTATTCATAAGGCTGACTAGGCCGAAGCCAAGGGGCCCCGCAGGGACGAGGGGCCTTTCAATTTTTTTTTGCTGAGGCACACCTCCCCATAAAGTACAATTAATTGACTCTCTCATATAACCTCTATCAATAAGATAAATAACTGCTTCCTTATTGAAGTGAAACAAATTGTCTCTTATATTAAAACAGTGATCCATGACTTACATATTTTTAATTTTAAAAAATTTCACTTTAAAATACTACAGTATAGAACAATTAAACCCCTCAAATGTGCTTTCCTGAAGAGTTCTACTTGCACAATAAAAATATTTTAAAAATTGTTAATAGAATTGTGGTTGTTGTGGGTTTTCCGGGCTGTATTGCCGTGGTCTTGGCATTGTAGTTCCTGACGTGTTAATAGAATTCTTCAAGAGACCCTCAAAATAGATCTAGGGCTATGTACTGCAGTCTAGGACCTATTGTACCAGGGTCCGGCTGTCAGCTGTAGTGGGGTGAAAGATTGAAGTGCCAGAGGGGTCCTGAAATACCTGAAAGCCTAGGGGCCTTGCCATGGGTTAATACTGCCCTGTGCAAGACCCTTCTTTGATGCCTCAGTGCTCAGGGACCAAGTTGTCATTTGCTTTCCATTGCATAATTGGTGCTAATATTCAGAGTGATAGCATGAATGAATGTGTATCTTGAGAGAGAGGGGTTGCTTTCTATGACAGACGTGAGGAAAAGATATTTTAAATGAGAGAATGGCTGAATCCACACACCCGCAGAGCGTCCCGGCGAATCGCGCTAGAAAAACGCTACACTTCCGGGTGTTTAGCGAACGTTTAGCGCAACGCCAGGACGCTCTGCGGGTGTGTGGATTCAGCCAATGTTCTTATATTGTTAATTTATGTATTGTTAATTTATGGTTAATTTGTTTTTAAGCCACCTCAAGCAGGACTCTGGATAGATAACATAAACATTTCCTACATATTTTCCACAGACTAGTATAAATGAATTAACACAGATCCTTTATGCCCTTGCAAATACTAAAAAACTTACATTACATTGGAAAAAGACTTCTTCCCATAACTCATTTGATCACGGAGGACCTTATAAACTTACCAACATTTAAATCAAAAAGAGTCCAGTAGCACCTTTAAGACTAACCAATTTTATTTTATTGTAGCATAAGCTTTCGAGAATCAAGTTCTCTTCATCAGATGCCTGATCCGAACTGGTCAAATACAGAAGAGGAGGGGAGGGGAAAGAACAGGACATATATCACAAGAAGACAGAATGCAATTAGTGTGAAGGCAATCAAAACATTCCTTTGCTTGTAAATGTAAACATCTCCTTTTGGTGTGGAGTCAGTTTGCCGCAGTGAAGGTATACAATTCCTATGTAGTATAAGCCCTCGATAACCACAGCTCTCCCTGCCAGCTGCATCTGACAAAGAGAACTGTGGTCCCCGAAAGCCCACAGGCACTCAGGCTGAGATAATTGACAAACAAAGCCCACACCAGGCGTCTCTGGGCTCCCCCAGACCACGCCTCTGTAAAGGAAATCTGTTACCTGTGATAATGTGATAACCATTCATAGTCTCTATTCAGTCCCAGCTTGACAGAGTCAAATTTGCATATGAATTCCAATTCAGCAGCCTCCCGTTGGATTTTAATTTAAATGTATCTCATATAGACGACAATTGCATATGGACTTATTTTTAGATATCTGGAAACCTTTTATAGGAGCTTGTGTATAGATTCAGCAGCATTGTGCTGTTTCTTCTTCTTCTTTTGCTTTTCACAAATGAAAAAGGTACAGTGGCTAGCATTTACTTCATTGGTAGTGGAGTCTGCAGTCAAGTCATAGGTAACTTATGGTGACCCCTGGTGGGGTTTTCAGGGCAAGAGACTATGGTTTGCTATTGCCTGCTCTGCAAGCCTGGTCTTTGTCGGAAGTCTCCCCTCCAATTACTAACCAAGATCAACTCTGCTTAAGCTTCCAAGATCTAATGAGATCAAGTTTGCCTCAGCTATCCAGGTCATGACATGCTGTTCATTAGCCAGGGGTTTATAGAAGGAATGTCATTCTCTTTGAATGTACTGAAAATCAAACTGGCCATACTGCAATTCAGACTGCTCATCCCTGTTCTATTTTTCCCAGAGGAAAGGAGCAGGATTGGACAAGATACCAGCTAATTCTCTTTCTTTCTCAGTTCTAGCAGGACAAACGTCTGAGCAGCCAAGCACACCATGCCCTTCGTCATGCCCTTCTAGCTGGATTGAGTATGATGGAGTCTGCTATTATTTTTCAAAAGGAGAAAGGAACTGGACCTCCAGCCAGCACTTCTGCTCTTTATATAATGCATTGCTGGCTCGGATTGAAAGTAAAGAAAAGGTGAGAAGTGAAAATCTTGTGTTATGGAACACTGTGGAGATTCAGTGTGGTGTAGTGATTAGAGTTTTGTATTAGGATCTTGGATTCCCACTTAGCCATGGACTATGGGACAGTCACACTCTCTTAGGCTGACCTACATCACAGGGGCTGTTTCCACACACGTTGAATAATCCTCTTTCAATGCACTTTAGCAATCCTTTGGAAGTGGATTTTTTTGTTCCACACATGGAAAAACAGTTACAAATATTCAGTAAAGCGTATTGAAAGTGGATTATCCAATGTGTGTGGAAGCAGCCCAAGTTGTAAGGATAAAATAGAGGCAGGGAAAATAATATAAGCTACTTTGGATCCCCACTGAGGAGAAAGGCAGGGTATAAATGAATTAAAATAAGTGTGCTGCTGGTGACCCTTGGCTATTAGGTAGCATGAGAAAGGTGAAGAGGTTCTTGAACAAATACAAAACGCTTAGCATATTAACTTCCGATCCTTAACACATCACATGGCAAAAAGTATGTTACTTTATTTCTGAAGTGTATTTACATATTGTGTGTGTGTATGTTACATGCCATCAGCTTGCTTCCTATGGCAATCCTATGAATTAAGAACCTCCCAAACGTCCTGTCATTAACAGCCCTGTTCAGACCTTGCAAACTGAAGACTCTGGCTTTCGTTATTGAGTCTTCACTTTAGGTCTTCCTCATTTCCCACTGCCTTCAACTTTTCTAACATGGTTGCCTTTTCCAGTAAGCCTTGTCCTCTCATGATGGGACCAAAGTAAGATAGCCTCAGTTTCATCACTTTAGTTTTATTTGATCTAGAACCAGCTTATTTGTCCTTTGGCCGGTCCATGCTATCCATATGCTACAGTGGTTGTGAAGATCACAGGCAGTAGAGAATGCAAGAATGTATTCAGTCATTTTAAAAAGTAAAAACATGCCATATAATACATATGTCCAGTTGCTCAATTGTTGGTTAACAAATATTGTAGGTCAAGGTTCTATCCTCTCCCTTCTTTTCTTTAAAGGATGCTGTGATGGATTACAAAAGAAAAGAGCCCTATTGGATTGGCCTCACGAGAAATTCAGGACAACCCTGGAGATGGCTAAATGGAGGCAATGTAACGTGAGTCCTTTTCTTTTCCCTTTCACTCTTCAGTAGTAAGACCTCAAAATGAAATTTCCCAGGGAGAGCTTTTTATGAGGGAGATGGTCTGCAAACAGTCTGTGCCTTGGACCAGGCTTCTAAATCCCCTTTGCTTCCATTAAGAGGGCGTGTTCCCCTAAACACATAATAGTTTGTGCCAATAGTTTGTTACCCAGTGTAACAATAGTTTGTTACCCAGAAAAATCATGTCTTGGATCTTGCTAAACAGGGCTTTTTTTCTAGGAAAAGAGGTGGTGGAACTCAGTGGGTTGCCCTCAGAGAAAATCATCACGTGGCTGGTGGCCCCGCCCCCTGATCTCCAGACAGAGGGGAGTTGAGATTGCCCTCTGTGCCGCTGAGCAGTGCGGAGGGCCATCTAAACTCCCCTCTGTCTGGAGATCAGGGGGCGGGGCCACCAGCCATGTGACCATTTTCAAGAGGTTCCAGAACTCCGTTCCACCACGTTCCTGCTGAAAAAAAGCCCTGTTGCTAAATTCTATGTAACGCTTCCAGTTCAGGAAATAGACATAATCAGGGTAGATGGACTACTGCCTCTTCATCTAGCTGTCATTTTGTAATACAGACCTAAATAATTATATTTGAGAGTAATGGTTTCCCATCTTGACAGGACAGGGTGTTGATCTCAACTGGGGCCAACAGAATATTCTGTTAGGACAGTATCTTTTGACACAGATAGATGAGTACATACAAGTGAAGAGAGTTTCAGGTAGTTAGCCATATTGGTATGCAGTAGAACAGCAAGATTCAAGTCCAGGAGCACTTTAAAGACTGACAAGATTTCCAGGGTTTAAACATTTGAGAGTCAAACTCTCTTCATCAGATAAGGTAGGAATAAAGAAGGAAGATTGACTCTCGAAAATGTTTCCCCTGGAAAATCTTGTTGGTCTTTAAGATGCTATTGGACTTGAATCTGGCTGTACATGTGGAAATAACTGATTTAAGATATTTATACCCCACACCTTCACCTCTCAGGTTGGCTTACAACCATAATCAAACCCAGATTACAAAATCAATAAAACAGTACCTTTAAAATTTGCAAAAGATCATGGGTTGTATTCAGCCGTCTGTCAGTGGAAAGTGCTGACAGTTGCAGATCTTCCTTGCTTTCTCCTCCCTGCCATCCCTGGGAAACTTGATTTTGCGGAATGGCATAATTAACATATGGGTGGATAGGCTGCAGTGAGGAGGGAAACAGGACACAATCACCCCACCTGCCTGTTTTGTCAGCAATGCTGCACTGGGAAGAGGGAGCAATTTCGTCTCCTTCCTCTCTGCAGCATATAGACCCACATAGTCTATAGGTTGGGTAATGCTTGGATCACTGAATCCAACTCTATGTTCGAAGTAGCTGTTGGTAGAAAAAGGAAAGCAGGGCATGATGAGAATCTAGTCAAGAATTCACCACATCCAAAGATACACGAGTAATTCATTTGGATGATCTTTTCCCCAGTCACATATCTTTCCCCCCTTTGTGTGTTCTGCAAGGATATCAAGATATATATTTCTTGCTGTCGGGGAACTAACCAACCCTCACTTAGTCTCACTTCGTGTGTTTCAGGTTGCAATTCCTGGGAGACGGAGAAAATTGTGCGTATTTGAATGATGAAGGTAAAGCCAGCATCTCAAGATGCAGCATAGAACATCGTTGGATCTGCAGTGTAGAAAAATCCAGATGGGATATGAGAGAACCTGTTCTGTTATATTGAAACACTAGAAATAGAGCCAGTTAAACAAGACTTTGAACATAAATGACAACAAAAAATGCAATGGTTTACTTATCTTCAACTTTCTCACATGATGTATCAAATTGGAATTAAACAAATCCTTAGTGACCCTATGGCAGAATCTGAACAGCTCTTAAATCAAACAGATTGGACGCAAAAAGGTTTGATATCCAAACTTTATCATTTGCTTCTTAATACCTTTGAATTAAAACCTCAGAGATATCAATTAGACTGGCAAACTGATTGTGGATCTGTAATTCCCCCAGACCAATGGAAGAAAATTTGGTCTTCTAATATAAGAGATTCTCGCATCATAAACAACAGAATTCAAGCTTATAAAATTATCCACAGATGTTATTTAACACCAAAGAGACTTTCATTATTTTCACAAACTCAGTCACCTTATTGTTGGAAAGGATGTAGTTTGATAGGTTCTTTCAATCATTGCTGGTGGAATTGTCCCCTAGTTAAAAACTATTGGATAGAGATTTTAAAGAATATAAAAGAAATAACAGGTTATGAAATACCCTTTGATATTAAGCTAATTTTTTCTAAATCAATGGGACAACGTGGATATCCCAAGCATTAGGAAAGAATTAATTAATATAAGAAGTTGTTTGGATGGCATGCCTACTTATGGCAGGATAAAATAAAAGCTGACTCTATGTTTTTGCACCATTATATCAGAAGGAGCCTCTTCACAATCTGGAAAAAATATAAAAAATATCTGGGTGAAGGTATCCCCTCTTGGGTGGTACCGTTTGAAGTGATCGATCCGAGAGCTATCTATAATGAAGAACAATGTCTACCATATAAAGAGATACTGATTATGGAACAAAAAATGATAAGAATCAAAATGGAGGAAGAGTTATCTCCCTGTTATGGATGGTTTCAATATAGACAGATTAGAGATCTTTACAATTCGGATTGTTCAAAAGGAGGAATCAAATGGAAAAACTCAGAGTTGGAAGAGACTATACTACAAGAAAGTAAAAAGAAGATATCCAAAATTTATAAAATACTTTTGAAGTGGTATACAGAGGATGAGATGGTCAAAGTACAGATGGTGAAGTGGGCAATTAACTGTCACAAAGAAATAACAATGGAGTCATGGGAATATTTATGGAAAACTACATTGAAGATTTCAACTTGTACCAGTATTAAAGAGAATGTCTATAAGATGATCTATAGATGGTATTTAACGCCTAAGAAAATTGTGCTTGGAAATGCAAACATGTCAGATAAATGCTGGAAATGTAAAAAGCATGAAGGATCATTGTACCATACGTGGTGTACGTGTGAAGTAGCTAGACAGTACTGGGGCTGATGAGGTGGTGCTAGTATCTCCATGCACGCCTTCGCCTCATCTGAACTCTCTGGACCGTTCTGCTCTGGAGGAGGAGGTGCCAGACCCGGGTGCATATGTCGTGGTCTCTAGTGAACATCATTCCCCATCACCGGAACCGAGCCCGGCTGCCCCTCGTCAGATCCGATGCACACCTAGGGAGCGTTTGTCTGCATCTCCGGCTTCCTCCACTCGGAGTCGACGCCGTTTCTCCGATGTGGAAAGCGTCAGTTCGGAGTGTTCCCTGGCATCACAGCACCGACAGGCCTCCTACATTCCAGATGCATACCGGTGCCAATGGAAAGGAGCCCCTGCGGGATATGACTCCTCGGATCCGAGGCCATCAACATCCAGGCAGTGTGGGTGGCTGCCTCCGCCGTTTCCAACAGATGAGGCATCGGTGGTCGCTTCCAATGAGGAAGAAGCTAATGTCAGCTGTGAGTATCGTTCCGATTCGTTATTGGAACCGTCTCCAGATGACAATGTGGCCCCCAGTACGAGTTCCCCCTTTGAGGACCTCTGTATCTACGTTGACCAGATGGCCCGTATGGCAAAGGCATTGGAGACTGATGTATCATCAGCGGTGCCTTAGACGAAGGACAAGCTCCTGTGTTGCATTTACGGTGACAACCCAGCTACGGTGGGTTTCCCCATGTTGGAAGGCTTGGAGGAGATAGTGGAGAAGGTGTGGAAGGTGCCTTTGGATCTGCCGGCTACATCAAAACGCATTGAGCAGATGTACAAGATTAAGCAAGGCACGTGGCAATCCCTTACCAAACATCCTCCACCATCATCTCTGATAGCTGAGGAAATCCAGCACCGATGGTCTGGCTCCTCTTCCGCCCCGCCAGATAAAGAGGGGAGAAAGATCGACGCCATAGGCAGGCGCCAATACTCCATCTCTGCACTGGCCCCTCCATATAGCCAACTACCAAATCATCTTGGCTGGCTATCAGTTGTACCTTTGGGAGAAACTGGCGTCTTATGTATCTGACTTGCCTGCAGATAAGAAGGCAGTGGTGTCCCTGCTGCAGAATGAAGCCATTCGCCTTTCTAAGCAGCAGATGAATGCGGGGAGCCATGCAGCTGATACTGCTGCCCGTGGTATGTCATCAGCGGTGATCCTGAGAAGGCACTCTTGGCTCCGGTCAATGGCTCTCCCACAAGAGGTGAAAACCAGAATTGAGAATCTGCCATTTGAGGGAGATTCCCTCTTCTCGAGCACCACGGATGAGGCGCTGAAGAAGAAGAAGAAGGAGGATAGGCTGACGGCTCGGTCATTGGGAGTGACCTCTGCAGACAGGTCTGCATTTAAGCCACGGTACCCTACGAGATACAACCAGTACCATGGAAGATACCAGCAACGTCCTTACTTCCAGCAATACCCTGCTTCTCAGCGCCATTACACTCCTGTGCAGCAGCCCAAGAGGCGTAGGCCTTTCAAGCCCCATCCATCTCAGCCTCCTGCTCAGCAAAAAGATCCGCAAGGAGCAGGGAGGCAATTCTGACAGAATGAACCAATCACAGCCCTGACTTTCTCGGACAGGCTGAAGCCTTTCCTATTTGAATGGGAGTCAATAACATCTGACTCATGGGTCTTAACAATTGTGCATAAAGGATATGGGCTGGAATTCACTGAACTGCCTATGTGTATCTCACCGTCAAGGGCTGTGAATAATACCATGGTTGAGCTAGAGGATGAGATCATCTCTCTCTTGGCCAAGGGTGCTGTGGAGGAGGTAGCATGTGAGGAGTCTGAGAAAGGCTTCTTTTCTCATTTCTTTTTGGTCCCCAAAAAGGATGGGGGTTTACATCCCAGTCTAGATTTAAGGGGTCTTAATGCTTTTCTAAAAGTGACAAAGTTTAAGATGGTCACACTGTCTGCTGTAATTTCCTTGCTAAAGAAAGGGAATTGGTTTGCTGTCCTTGACTTGAAGGACGCCTATTTCCATGTTGGAATACTAGAGGAGCACAGAAAGTTTCTGGGCTTCGTTTACAAGTGAAGAGTGTTCCGTTATAGAGTCCTTCCCTTCGGTCTATCCACGGCGCCACGAGTATTTACCAAGTATGTGGCTCCTGTGGTGTCTTTCCTTCGAGAGAAAGGCTGTACCATCTTTCCTTACCTTGATGATTGGCTCATCGTGGCAGACTCTGAGGCTGGGCTTTTGCAAGCTGTGGACTTAGTACTGAGCACATGCAACCGTTTGGGTCTGCTGGTAAATTTGAATAAGTCAAAACTGGTACCCAGCCTTAAGGTCTCTTACATTGGTGCAGTTTTGGACTCAGTTGAGGGTAAAACACTATTTCCACAGGAAAGAGCTACATCTCTAAAGGGATTGGTTTCCATGTTTAAGAGAAATCGTTTCCAATCTGTGCGCATGATACAATGCTTACTGGGTCATATGGCAGCTGCTACCTCAGTGGTACCCTTTGCGAGACTACGTATGCGTCCACTTCAAAATTGGTTTGTGCGGAGGTACGATGCTATGCAGCACCCTCCATCTCTCAAGTTATCCATACCTAGGGTCATTCTGTCCTCCCTTGATTGGTGGCTGTCAGATGACAACTTGTTTAAGGGGACCCCGTTTGGCTATCTGCATCCTGAGGTTACAGTGACCACTGATGCGTCCCTGCAGGGATGGGGTGCCTATTGTGGTGCTGTATGTGTACAAGATGTATGGTCAAAGAGGGAAAGAAACCTGCATATTAACGTTCTTGAATTAAGAGCTATTCGTTTTGCACTTGTGTCCCTTGTAGCTCTTCTGCAGAACCGTCAGGTGTTGGTGCAGACGGACAACACGACTGCCATATATTATCTAAACCAGCAAGGGGGCACAGCGTCTATGACTCTCTGCAGGGAGGCCACGCTTATTTGGCACTGGGTGATCCAGAATGGTGTGATGCTTTGGGCTATACACGTAGCAGGATGAAACAATGCTCGGGCAGATGCCCTCAGCAGAGTACACATGTTGGACCACGAGTGGGAACTAAACGTAAAGTACATTGGGACGATCTTCCAAATGTGGGGCCAACCGAGCATAGATGTGTTTGCGACGTCAGCAAACACCAAGGCCCAGATGTTTTGCTCAAGGGCAGGGAGCGACCCCCGCTCTATTGGGGATGCCTTCCAATTTACGTGGACCCACAAGTTGCACTATATGTTTCCACCATTCCCGCTAATACCAAGAGTGTTATGCAAAATAGAGAACGACAATGCAGATTGCATTCTGGTAGCACCCTTCTGGCCAAGGCAGGTGTGGTTCCCCAAACAGTTGCAGATGTCCACTCGGACGTATGTGAGTCTACCTCCCCGGTGGGATCTCCTGCTGAACGGGAGCTTGTTCCACTACGAGCCCAAGAAGTTGCACCTGTCTGCTTGGCGGATTCTACCCCGCCTGTAACTTATTCTGAGCCAGTGGAGAAAGTTTTGTTGAATGCAAGGAAACTCTCCACTAGACAGGCTTACAAAGCTAGGTGGCTTAGATTTGAGACTTGGGCAGTTTCAAGAAATGTAGTGCCTATTAGTAGCCCCTTGGGGTCCGTCTTTGACTAATGTCATTTGAAGGACCGGGGCTTAGGGTTACCTCCCTAAAGGTACACCTTACGGCAATTTCCACATTTCACAATCAGGTTGACGGTTGTACGGTGTTCTCACACCATAAATCTCGTCAGTTTTTAAAGGGGATGTTTAATCTCTACCCGCCTGTGTCACCACCAGTGCCTCAATGGTCTCTCTCCCTAGTACTATCTAGGTTGATGCTGCCTCCCTTCGTTAGCTACATGCCTTTTGGACTTAATGTCCTACAAGGTAGCGTTTCTGGTGGCTGTAACATCTGCTAGAAGAGTTAGCGAGTTAGCAGCACTCAGGGCTGACCCCCCATTTCTTCTTTTCCATAAAAATAGGGCGGTCCTGCGCCCATGCCTTCGGTTTCTACTCAAGGTGGTATCCACCTTCCACCTGTCGCAGGAGATCACGTTACCTGTGTTCTTCCCGAATGCAGCTACAAAAGGGGAAAAGGCCCTTCACACTTTAGATTTGAGGAGGGCCTTAGCCTTTTATTTGGACAGGACAAAGGACTTCCGTAGCAGTCCCCATCTTTTCGTCTGCTTTGGAAGTAAGGACAAGGGTCACAAGGCATCGTCCCAAACAGTGTCCCGATGGATAGTGCCAGCCATTACTAAGGCCTATGTTCTGGCCAGGGTAGATTGTCCACTGGGGATCAGTGCTCACTCCACACGCTCTCAGGCAGCTTCATCAGCGTTTATCAGGGGTGTGCCGCTGGTTAACATCTTCAAAGCGGCTACGTGGTCGTCTGCTGACACGTTTGTAAGGCATTATGCTATGGATGTTAGTGCAGAGCAAGATGTTGCTGTAGCCAAGGCTGTCCTCCACTCCTTGTTTTCATAACAATACACTTGAATGCTTTGTTTCAATGATGGAGAATGAAACTTTGTATATGTATATAGTTTATTGAACAACTTTAATGTTTTCGAACAAGTTCTTTATCTTGTGCTAATATTTTTGGTACATAATAAAATTGAGTTGGATTTCACCCCACCTTCCTTATTGTGTGAAGCTTGGTACTCTCCCATGTGTGGAGGCACAGAAGAACGAAGATGAAAACAGGGTTAACATACCTGTAACTTATGTTCATCAAGTTCTTCTGTGCTGACACACATCCCTCCCTCCTGCCCCGCTGTGAATTCCTCTTACTAAAAAAAACCAAAAAAAAATTCAATTAATAATTATTACAAAGGAGACTTAAATTTGTGTATGGGATAGCGGCGGCAAGGATGAACTGAGGGAAGGGGCCGTTGGTCGCTGTAAGGGCACGTGACCGTTTGGGCAGGAAACAGTCACTGAGGCGTGCGCCCAATGACCCCTTCATAGCTGAAAAAAGCTATAAGAATCTTCCAGTGGCTGGCCTGCGCCTGCGCAGTCCCATGTGTGTCAGCAGAAGAAATTTAGTAAGCCCCTGATGACAGGCAAATTGCGCCCAGGGAAATGGTTTCCTCCACATGGTGCACTTTGTTTACCATGTGGAAATGGGGGATGTTTAGCAACACAAATTTTGAAAAATTGATACGCTCCTGGAATTTATCTGGAAGTAAAAAAGGGAAACCCAGTCCTGCCAAACCCACCAGAAAATAGTAGTGAAGCTAGAACGTACACAAAGCGGATATCCTTGGGTCTATGGATTGTTCCAACTTTGTACATTGATTTTAAGAGAGTTACCACCTTGTAAAAGGATTAATAGTGCCTAATAGTAATAGGCATGTTCGATACAGGTCTAACCTGGGTAGAAGCTTTACTTTTGGCCGTGTTGCTCCTGAGAAATACATCTAATAGGAAACATGCCTCAACCCATATGAGATCCTGTTTGAGAGACCTTTTTCAGCCTTTTACAACCCACCAAAATTGTAAAGTATAACTGAAAGAAAGTAATGCTGTGACTAAATATGTTTTGTCTTTAACTTAACTAATTAAGGGCCATCTATCTAGAGGTCCAGAATGCCCAGTCGGTGCTGGCAGACGCAGCTTGCCATAATATCCTGCCTGGCAAGTATGGCTTCTCTCGCACAGATGAAAGAACGGGATTTAGCCAAAGTTGGAGGGGCCATTCCAGACTCTGCTGGTCCCCACGACAGCCATCAAGGCTAAGGGGGGGAAAGACACGTGGATACCCGCATCCCACGCCAGAAAAGTCATCTCCCCTGAGGAAGGTTTTGTCCACCAGGAAGAGGCAACGGCTGCGCTACCCACTGCTGGAAAGGAACAGAACAGTTTCCAACGTGACCCGTACCTGTTGCGACCCTGTATACCTGTGAAGCCACACCAACTAGAGGCAAACGGCCCTTAAAGAAGCTTTAAAACCTGTAGTGCACCCTAGTTTGACCATCCAACTAGGGAAGACTTTTGTTTGCTCTTTAGCCCTTCTTACATGCTTGATAGCTATGAACAAAAGAAGTATTGGCAGGCATCATGTTGCAGTCATTTTTGGTTGGATGCCAAGAAGATGGCATTATATTAGCCTTTTATGTCAAACTTATGAATACTATCTTTTCTGTTATGAAATTCAATTGGACTACCAACAAACTAAGACCACAATACACAGAACTTTGGGAAGATCCAGATCCTCATGAAGAAGCAGAAGATGTCCAACTGATCAAGAAGAATATGGTCCCTTTTGTTAAGGGAGGGTCTGATGGATATGGAGAATTATTTGAAGTGATGTGTTATTATTGCTATCCAGGGCCAAACATGAATGTAACAGTAAAGTGGTAGAAGGTACAGAGGCAGGTCGTAAAGCTTTGTAATGACAAAGAAATTTTGTAGGAAAGATACATGAAATAGGTTTAGTTGAAGGCGTTTATTTTTGAGGGAATTTATGGCATGTGAAAAAGGCAAAGTAGCCTTTATAAGATGAGAAAAGTCTTTTGAAGTGTAATAATATGGCCTCTTTGCAACTTGAAGGATTCCAGTAATTTTAATACTAACTTTAGAATAATGTTACCATGCTAATGTTATAACAACTGTGACTGCTTTGCTTGTGTAACTGTCTATCTTAGTTCATGTATGTTTCTATTTTTATTCTTACTAGGGTGGGTTTGGGCCATATCGACCCAAAAACAGCCAATTATGGTCAGAATTCTGGAGTTTGGATCGATCTGAACCCAAACCCATAACATAGAACCAGTCCTGGCCCAAGAAGCAACTTCTAAAGGCTCTCACTTTGGTTCATGTATGTGTATTCTCTGTGAGAGCTGGCAGAAGTTTGCAGCAGCCCCCTTGACACAAACCAGGCATGGGCTATAAAAGAGCATTAAATTGAGGAAAGGTATTCCGCTTTGACACATAGGACTGACTGAAAGAGCCCCAAGCCATGATATAAAGGAAAAAAGTTCCCCTTTAACCTCTTTGGCTAATAAGAACAGGACATTTTTCAGGCTTCACGAGTTATGCTGAATCATGCTGACCCTTCAATAAGGACATCCATACAGTGAAAGTCACGTGGGCAGAGACTGGCTCAGAACAAGGACTATTCTAGGCACAAGGACAAGGAACACCTGAAGATCCAAGATACAGCAGAAGAACTGTTGAACCACCCATGTCAGAGTGCCACTGACCAATCAGCTGTGTCAAAGGGCCACTGACCAATCAGAAAGCTGAGGACTACTCTATAAAAAAGTGACCAAGGAGCTAGTCCTCTCCAGTCCTTGGGAAGACATAAGTCTTTTTGTGTCTGCCAACTGGTGGCCATTAAACTTCCTCTTGGGAACCCATAAAAGACCCACTTTGGTCCAGGGGTTTTCCAGGAGGTAAGTCAGAAGACTTTCTGTGGGTTTTAGTCATTTTGCTGTAAAGTTTTAATGTACTATTTGCTTCTAGGTTAAGGATTTATTAGTTAATAAGTATAGGTTAAGGATTAAGTAGTTAGGATTTTAAGGGGATTTTTACTATAGAATTGATAGAGCATTTGCTTAAGGGTTTATATTATTAAAGTTAAGTACTTTGTTAGTTCTCTCTATATAGGATAAGGTTCCTAGATTAAAATATTACTAACTGCACGCTTGCATTTCTGTACCATTATCGGTCTGGCTCTGTTTCTGTAACATCCAAGGGCAGATAGACCAGAGGTGACTGGTCTCGAGACTAAATGTACCATTTTGTCTGTCAAAATAAACCTTGATGCTAGTTAAGATCTTCCCTGTACAGAGGTGATTATTTACGTCACTGAAGACAGACTGATGAGAGGGGAAAAAACGAGGTTGGGTTAAGGGTTCCATTCACACCTCACAAGCCTTGGTAAGTGGCTCACCAGAACAAACAAACTGAGGGGCTGCTGGAGGGGACCCAGAAGGGGAGACAGAAGGAGGGGTTCCCCATCTTCACCACGACACCCCCCCCCCCAAATTCTCACTACAAGTTTCTGTAACTAGAGTTTCCAGGGATTCAACCTGGGACCTACTGCAACCAAAGCATGTACTGTATAGAGATGGGCACAAACCAGAATACGAACCTTTTAAGACTAACCAACTCTATTGTAGCATAAGCTTTTGAGAACCACGGTTCTCTAGTTCTCAAAAGCTTATACTACAATAGAGTTGGTTAGTCTTAAAGGTACTACTGGACTCTTCCCTCCCACTGTGGCTGGTGGTAAATGAACTAGTTCCACCAATCTCTGGAGACTGACTCACTGCTGAATATTTTTGGGAGAATGGGGTTGTAATTGGTGGGCGGTTTGTGGTTCACGCACCAGTGGTTCATGAAAGCTCTTTCCACGAACATCCATGAACTTCCACTGGTTCCTGGTTCATGTTGTACTCCAATGCCCCTTTCTCTGCCACTGCAAAGCGGCAAGGAAAGGGGCATTTAAACCTCCAGATCAGCTGCTTGTGGGGGATTTCCCTGACAAGCAGTTGATCATTTAAACAGCCGGGCCAGGAGTTCCCCACCTGCCAGCTGAGCAGGTGTTTAAATGACAGCAGCCGGCCAAGCCCCACACAGTTTAAATGGCCATTTCCCCACAGCTTGGAGCGGCGGGGAAATGGTCATTTAAAGAACGGGTGAGGCTTGGCTGGCCAGCTGGGAACTCCTGATAGGCCAGCCAAGCCAGTTTAAATGATCAGCTGCTTGTCAGAGACCTGACAAGCAGCTGACCTGAGGGTTTAAATGCCCCTTTCCCTGCCACTGCAAAGCGGCATGGAAAGGGACATTTAAACTCCACGACCCACAAACTGGTTTGTGAACTTGCTCCAGTTCGTAAAAGTTCGTGGTTCTTGCTTCATGAAACACCACAAACCACTCAGTTCGTTTTTTTCATGGTTCATGCCCACCTCTAGTACTGTACTGTGAGACTGGAAACCATCCAGTGAGCCAATATCCCAGCACTCCCCCCTCACAGGAATTTTCTGACCAGTCTTGCACTTGATAGTGCTATACAGTGAACAGCTAGAGCTGTTCACTGGCTCCTCTTCTTATACAAGAGCTTGCAGTCTCAAAGATATCTAGTAACATTTGAGGCTCCCTCATTAGCATTAACTATGGTATCTCAACAGGAAGAGTAAAGTGACAAAGTATATCTTTTAACATAGAAAGAAACAGCATTAGCTGTGGTGGTATCAGTTTCTTAAAAACCAAAAAATAATTCCTCCACAAACTTACCCTCACTAGATATTCAGAAGCAAAATTATCCTTTGTGGCGATATCGGTAATTTCATCCACAGTTAACTGTAGTAAACTACCGCTTGTCGTCGTCGTCCTTCTGTGCAGCCCCACATTGGGACTGTGCACGTGTAGGCCTGCTGCAGAGAGATTTTTCTAGCTTAAAATCTGTTCGGGGGGGGGCGCTTGCCCCTACTGTGCATGCACAGTAGCATTCCCGCCAAAACACAGTTGCTAGGGCAAGCGCCTCCACACTCCCACAGTTCTTCTTTCACCAGCGTCATAAGAGGTTCTAATCTAGCATTCTCCTATACCATTCATTCTTCGTGTTCACAAAATGCATGGCCATAGTGGTAGCCTTCCTATCTTCCAAGGGCTGTATTATTTATATGTACTTGGATGATTGGCTACTGGCAGGAGTCTCCACAGAGAGCCTTTGTGAGCACATAAACCCACTGCCAGTGCCAGGGTTTCTGGCACCTGTGGCCAATCTCTAACACATGTGCGCATAGCGCACATGCACCACGGACTATGTGATGATGTCATCACACGATGACATCACGCACAGCAAGCAGGGGGCATTGGCTGGCAGATGGCTGGGGTGGCGGACGGAGGCTGCTCCACACGCCGCCCCGCCAGCAGCTCGCGGCTGCTGCGCCCGGCTGGGGCTGTGTGGCGGCGGCAGCACGGGGCTGGCTGGCTGCAGCAGCTGCGGCCCAACCATGCCAGCTCCGCGGTGCATGTCTCAGCCCACAACACCCCCTCCGGCGCCCCTCTGGTGCCCTCTCACCCTGAAGCCACCACCTATCTAGCCTCAATAGGCACACCAGACATGCATAAACCTCAGGATTCATGCTGTTTCATAGCTAGGTTTGTTAATAAACTGGGATAAATCTATCCTCACCCCATGTAGAATCATTACATTTATTGGGATGCAGCTCGATTCCCTACAGGGTAGGGCTTTTCTACCTGTTGACAGGATGAGGAGGTTACAAAATCTGGCATATGATTTTTTTCTCACAAACCAATTTCAAATGACCCTCATGATTCAAACAGTTTTGAGGCTCATGGCCCCCACCACGGCTGTGGTATTTTTTGCCCAGCTTCAAATGAGGCTGATGCAAAATTGGTTTATTTGCAAGTTTGACCCAAGGTCCTTCAGTCAACAGACGAAACTATCCATCCTTAGATCAATTCTTAAATCCTTACTGTGGTGGACTGACTCCCTTAATCTATGTGAGGGTGTGAAATTTCATATTTTTTGTGCAGATGTCTCCCTCTCTACTGACGCTTCCTTAGTGGGTTGGGAAGGCCATTGTGGCTCTCTAGTGATCCAGGACACCTGGTCCCCTGCTGAGTCAAAGTTGCGCATTAATGTACTTGAGCTTTGAGTGATCTTTTATTCCCTCACTTCTTTTGCAGGTACCCTGAGCAACAAGTGAGTGCAGATCCAAATGGACAACACGATAGCACTGTATTACCTAAACAGGCAAGGGGGAATGGCATCTCTCAAGATCTGCACCAAAGCCACAGCTCTTTGGGAAAGGGCCATAAGCAACAATGTTAACCCATCTGCGATTCATGTCACAGGGGTTGCGAATTCAACAGCAGACACACTCAGCAAAATATTTCTAGATCAACATGAGTGGGCTATCACGTACAAGTACCTTATCCCTATTTTCCAGCAAAGGTCTATATTTTCCCAATATAGACCTCTTTGCTATTAGAAACAACAGGAAAGCGAGGGACTTCTGCTCATGAGCGGGAACAGACCCCTGGTCTCTAGGGGATGTGTTTCAAATCCCTTGGTCTCAGGGCCTATTTTACATCTTTCCCCCAATGCTATTACTATCCAAGGTGGTTTGCAGAATTTGGCAATTTCAAACCCATTGCCTTCTTATTGCTCCTTTTTGGCCACACCAAGAGTGCTTTTCAGCTCTTCTTCTGATGACACAAGGTCATGTCTGTCATTTCTCATTGGCCCCAGAGCCAGGGCTTTTTTTCTGGGAAAAGAGGTGATGAAACTCAGTGATGGAACTCAGGACCACACAATAACGTCACTTTGGGTTAGCTGGAAAAGGGGGGGAGTTTTTTAAAGTTTAAATTGCCCTTGAAGAAAATGGTCACATGGCCAGTGGCCCTGCCCCCTGATCTCCAGACAGAGGGGAGTTTAGATGGCCCTCTGCACTGCTGCATGGAGGGCGATCTAAACTCCCCTCTGTCTGGAGATCAGGGGGCGGGGCCACCAGCCGTGTGATCATTTTCAAGAGGTGCCGGAACTCCGTTCCACCGGGTTCCTGCTGAAAAAAGCCCTGCCCAGATCTGTTATGCAGAGGGCATGTGGCACCACAATATAGTCACTCTGAGGTTGACAATGTGGTTACTTAACCGCCCCCCCCCCACACTGTTTAGGGTTTTCTAGAGAGGTGTCACAAATTATCTTTAATACACTGAAATTATCAACCAGGGACTCTCATAATCAGAAATGCAGTTGATTCACTCTCTGGATATCAAGGGGAATGGCATTGCTCAAGCTCTGTTTCCCTTTTAGCTGTCCACTACCAGTTATCTTACAATATCTTTTGGCTCTCCACAAAACAAGCCTCTCAGTTTGTAGTATAAAAGTACATGGCTGCTATCTTGGCCTTTCACGAAAGAGTAGATGGCAAGACCATGTTTGCCCTCTATACTTTGAAGCAATTTTTAAAGGTCTCTTCAAAACATTCCCTCCTAAGGTTACTGCCGGTTCCTCAATGGAGCCTATCCTTAGTGCTTGCACAGTCGATGCTACCTCCTTTTGAACCATTAGCATCCTGTGACATTTCCTTATTGACCATGAAGGTAGTTTCTCATGGCTATTGCCTCATCCAGGCATGTGAGAAATCGCTGCCTTTTGAGTTGATCCACCTTTCTTACAATTCTTCCCAGAAAAGGTTGTGTTACATACCAGCGGGGCTTTTTTTCTGGGAAAAGAGGTGGTGGAACTCAGTGGGTTGCCCTCGGAGAAAATGGTCACATGGCTGGTGCCCCCCACCCTGTAGTGTTCATTTATAACACTACAACTCTTATAATCAACCTGAAGCTGATGGCCAATTTTGAAATGTCTGTATTTTCTGCCACAGACATTGCAAATGACATTGTGTGGCACCTGCAGGTAACCCTGGTCAGGATATTCTGCTTCTCTTCATTTTTTTTGGACTGCAGCTCCCATGATCATTCTGAAGCAGGGGGCTGATTATATGAGGCACCCAGCTTCATTTTCTGATGGTTATGCGTGCCGCAGATGGACAAACTGACAGATGCCTCCTTTTATTGTTACGGACTAGGGCCTCTGTTCACCATTTCAGTAGCTTGCTGTGCTTGTGATATTTAAAGGTAGTTTGTTTACTGAACGAGCAATTTTGCTCCTTGGCAAAAGAACTGCAGTAACACTGGATGAAGCAATAGCAATAATCTTTTTTCAGAAACTTTATCCTAAATTAGATTTTAACTGATGTCATGCCCCACCTTTCTCCCCAGTGTGGACCTAAGGTGGCTTACATCATTCTCCTCCAGTTTATCCCCGCAACACTGTGAGATAGGTCTGACTGAGAGTGTGTGGTTGGGCCAAAGTCACCCAGCAACCTGCTGTGGCAAAGTGGGTACTTGAACGTGGATATGCTTAACCATAGTCTTGACATTTTAACCACTACCCCACACCGACTCTGAAAAGTCAAGGAAGTGGTGAAATCCCCATGCATTTTTATTGAGGGGTATTTCCACCCTCCCTGTTTGTACTGCTGACACTTTACTTCTCATGATCAAACCTTTGCTTCCTTTAAACAAAGTGGAGGGGGGTATATTGTACAGCTCATCCATGCCAGGATGGTCCCACCATCATCATGAAATGAGTTGTCAATTTTGAGGCTCCAAGCTTTATTTTTGGTTTAAGTTATGCCTGCCACAGACCAGCATAGCTTCCCATTCAAAAAGCAGGGGTGTGTGTGTGGGGAGGTGGGTTCTGCGGACTGCGGGGGCCAGGATGTTCCGATTTCTTTCACGTTTATCACTGCAATTCCCACAATCACCCTCACATCAATGGCCAATGCTTTATTTGTGGGTGAGTTATACCTGGCATGTCAGTTGTAGCTTCAAGTACAAATTGGATGGGTGGGGTGGGGGTTCGTCTGGAAATACCTGGGCCAGAATCTTCCAATTCTTTTCATTTTGGCACTGCAACTCCTGTTATTATCCTGAAGCTAAGGGCCTGGGAGGAAGATAGCTGTAGTTTCAGATGAGTTACCACATACAACCATAGCTTCCCATTCAAAAAGCAGCCATTCAAACTGAGGCTGGCCAATCATTGTAAACTACTGTTCTCTTGTCTTCTCCTTGCACTTCCTCCAAGTCTGGCTTCAACTGGCTTGTGATATATAACTGACACTTAGCTTATCTTGCTGTTGAATAAAACTGCAGCTCTGAACCACCTTTAAAACTGCACAGGAGGTTAGAAAAAACACAAAAGGCACAGCCCAGTGGCCATTCCTGAATTTTTGAAATTATTTCAAAATCAAAAAGAACAGCTTTAAGGGTTTTTTTCACTAGCAGTTGATGGCCAGAGACCCCTGTTTCTGCAGCCATAACGACTAACCCTTTGGCAAATGTGTGAAAATTTTAGTTTTATTCTGAGGTATCCCATTCCTCAATTCTCAGTTTTTTTTAATGTTCCACAATTTTTGGCGGTGACAAAAATCATTGTTTTTCTCAGTACCCCAATACCAAGAGCCTGAAAACATACTTTTGTGTGAGGTAGAATGTTTCTTTTGAGACTATTCACCCCTCCGCTTTTACATAGTGAATAATTCACACTGGTTCACTTTAAGTTCTCCAAGAAGAACATTTCTCTTTATGGTGAGGTAAATATTCAGCAGGTTATTAGGAATAGTTCTCAAGTGGGGCTGTATCTCTTCAGAATCCTGGCAAAGGCTTCTTGGATCAGTGTCTTCTGTAAAAATCCTGGGGTGTTTTTCTACTCCAGTGTATTATATGGCTTGGGGCAAAGTAGAATGCCAGAAGTCAGAATCAGTATGTTTCTAGGGTTTGTTGTACCCCAGTTACTTTTTTAATGACAGCAGGAAAACACTTAGTGGTAGGTAGCTGACTGTATTTTAAGGCAGCGGAGAATATGTGTGAGAGCTATTTTTCTTTTGAGAGAGAGAGAGCATGTGCCTGAGAAGCTACCAGTCACAAAATGGGTAGGTTAGTGTGGGAAGCCAGTTATCAAATGGCAAGTTTCTCATGGCTATTGCCTCATCCAGGCATGTGAGAAATCGCTGCCTTTTGAGTTGATCCACCTTTCTTACAATTCTTCCCAGAAAAGGTTGTGTTACATACCAGCGGGGCTTTTTTTCTGGGAAAAGAGGTGGTGGAACTCAGTGGGTTGCCCTCGGAGAAAATGGTCACATGGCTGGTGCCCCCCACCCTGTAGTGTTCATTTATAACACTACAACTCTTATAATCAACCTGAAGCTGATGGCCAATTTTGAAATGTCTGTATTTTCTGCCACAGACATTGCAAATGACATTGTGTGGCACCTGCAGGTAACCCTGGTCAGGATATTCTGCTTCTCTTCATTTTTTTTGGACTGCAGCTCCCATGATCATTCTGAAGCAGGGGGCTGATTATATGAGGCACCCAGCTTCATTTTCTGATGGTTATGCGTGCCGCAGATGGACAAACTGACAGATGCCTCCTTTTATTGTTACGGACTAGGGCCTCTGTTCACCATTTCAGTAGCTTGCTGTGCTTGTGATATTTAAAGGTAGTTTGTTTACTGAACGAGCAATTTTGCTCCTTGGCAAAAGAACTGCAGTAACACTGGATGAAGCAATAGCAATAATCTTTTTTCAGAAACTTTATCCTAAATTAGATTTTAACTGATGTCATGCCCCACCTTTCTCCCCAGTGTGGACCTAAGGTGGCTTACATCATTCTCCTCCAGTTTATCCCCGCAACACTGTGAGATAGGTCTGACTGAGAGTGTGTGGTTGGGCCAAAGTCACCCAGCAACCTGCTGTGGCAAAGTGGGTACTTGAACGTGGATATGCTTAACCATAGTCTTGACATTTTAACCACTACCCCACACCGACTCTGAAAAGTCAAGGAAGTGGTGAAATCCCCATGCATTTTTATTGAGGGGTATTTCCACCCTCCCTGTTTGTACTGCTGACACTTTACTTCTCATGATCAAACCTTTGCTTCCTTTAAACAAAGTGGAGGGGGGTATATTGTACAGCTCATCCATGCCAGGATGGTCCCACCATCATCATGAAATGAGTTGTCAATTTTGAGGCTCCAAGCTTTATTTTTGGTTTAAGTTATGCCTGCCACAGACCAGCATAGCTTCCCATTCAAAAAGCAGGGGTGTGTGTGTGGGGAGGTGGGTTCTGCGGACTGCGGGGGCCAGGATGTTCCGATTTCTTTCACGTTTATCACTGCAATTCCCACAATCACCCTCACATCAATGGCCAATGCTTTATTTGTGGGTGAGTTATACCTGGCATGTCAGTTGTAGCTTCAAGTACAAATTGGATGGGTGGGGTGGGGGTTCGTCTGGAAATACCTGGGCCAGAATCTTCCAATTCTTTTCATTTTGGCACTGCAACTCCTGTTATTATCCTGAAGCTAAGGGCCTGGGAGGAAGATAGCTGTAGTTTCAGATGAGTTACCACATACAACCATAGCTTCCCATTCAAAAAGCAGCCATTCAAACTGAGGCTGGCCAATCATTGTAAACTACTGTTCTCTTGTCTTCTCCTTGCACTTCCTCCAAGTCTGGCTTCAACTGGCTTGTGGTATATAACTGACACTTAGCTTATCTTGCTGTTGAATAAAACTGCAGCTCTGAACCACCTTTAAAACTGCACAGGAGGTTAGAAAAAACACAAAAGGCACAGCCCAGTGGCCATTCCTAAATTTTTGAAATTATTTCAAAATCAAAAAGAACAGCTTTAAGGGTTTTTTTCACTAGCAGTTGATGGCCAGAGACCCCTGTTTCTGCAGCCATAACGACTAACCCTTTGGCAAATGTGTGAAAATTTTAGTTTTATTCTGAGGTATCCCATTCCTCAATTCTCAGTTTTTTTTAATGTTCCACAATTTTTGGCGGTGACAAAAATCATTGTTTTTCTCAGTACCCCAATACCAAGAGCCTGAAAACATACTTTTGTGTGAGGTAGAATGTTTCTTTTGAGACTATTCACCCCTCCGCTTTTACATAGTGAATAATTCACACTGGTTCACTTTAAGTTCTCCAAGAAGAACATTTCTCTTTATGGTGAGGTAAATATTCAGCAGGTTATTAGGAATAGTTCTCAAGTGGGGCTGTATCTCTTCAGAATCCTGGCAAAGGCTTCTTGGATCAGTGTCTTCTGTAAAAATCCTGGGGTGTTTTTCTACTCCAGTGTATTATATGGCTTGGGGCAAAGTAGAATGCCAGAAGTCAGAATCAGTATGTTTCTAGGGTTTGTTGTACCCCAGTTACTTTTTTAATGACAGCAGGAAAACACTTAGTGGTAGGTAGCTGACTGTATTTTAAGGCAGCGGAGAATATGTGTGAGAGCTATTTTTCTTTTGAGAGAGAGAGAGCATGTGCCTGAGAAGCTACCAGTCACAAAATGGGTAGGTTAGTGTGGGGAGCCAGTTATCAAATGGTTGCTTGTGCAAAAAATACAGTGCTTCAGAGCAGGTTTATTATGCTCAGAAAGGGAAACTTTGCTGTTTTTCCAAAACAATACACTACCATTACCCCAACTTTAACTTGACCTGCATGGTGGGAAATATAATTACCTCTGTGTTTTCTCTGGAAGACGCAAATAACAAATTTGATGCAGGGAGAAATGCCACCACTCTCCGCATTCTGCCCCCCCCCCCAAAAAAGTGCAACCAGAGTGAACATTCATTGCAAGGTTAGGTGAAAGAACTGTTGTAAGTGTACCCAATTACATATTGGACAAATCATTCCAATTTTGTCAGGAGTAAAAACTTAATTTTTTTTTATAATGGCTTTATTTTGACTCTGTTTATTGAACAACTACAGTTTATCTACCTCGCACACACCTACAGTTAACACTGAAATCCTAAGCAGAGTTATTCCAATCTAAGCCTATTCATTTAAATGGGATAACTTTGCTTAGGATTTCACTGAAAGCATACAAGCTGATGGTGTCTCTTCAATGGCATGCAGTACACTGGCCTGACTCCCAGCATTTCTTGCTGAAATCAAACCTAACCCCTTCACCAATTTCAGTTTAATGAGAGAGCAGAACTTTTCCCCACACAAAAAAATAAAATCCTTTCCCTGACCATCTACTGTGTAGCAACTCTTAGAAGTGGATTCTTGATTCACAGCTGCATGTATCTTTTCTCTCCCCAGCACAATAATAAAACTTGCATTCCTTGTTTGCCCCAGAGTTCAATCCAAGAATGAATTTCCAGTACTCTTCCTTGCACAAAACCAGTCTTCTCCAGCGTTTTCTTCTCCCTTCTTTCTTTCTGATGTGAGTAAGAGTTCTTCCAGAAACTTCTGAAAGAAGGCAGGAGCTGTTTAGCCTGAGCTTGGTTTCTTGTTCTATTCTATCCCTTTTCTGTGGCGAGAGAGAGAGGATGGGTTGGAAACATCTCTTGATTGTGGGCCAGGAAGGGAAAGCAATTGTATCGAGAGGAGAAGGCTGGTAGGAGAGTGGCAAGTGAATCTCAAGGGATTTTTAAAAAATTGATGTACCCCTTTCAACCAGACTTCACCCTCTGCCGTTTGATGGATTGCAGAGGGGTTGCAGCAATAATCTCTTCAACGTTCTCCCTCCCTGATGCACGTGGTGTTTGTGGGGAGTGTTCAGTACTATCTTAACATCCTGTTGAGTACTTAAATTGTCTGTTGTTTTACCTTCATGGAGGTTAAATGAAATATGGGATAGTTTTGTATGCCGAAATGATAATGTAATATGGCCAGTTTCCCACAAAGTGCCTCTTGATTTTAGCATCAGTTTGGCATAATTAGGTGCTCTGGGGTTCTGGGATTGGCTGTCCTAATTTTTTCTGGAGCTGGCCTGGTTCACACATTAAAAAATTTCTTTGATTCCTGTCCCACCCTCCTCTAGCCCATGGCCTCTCTGAATCTTTCTTGGTTAGCTATACTCTGGGGATTCTATGCTTAGAACTTAGTTCCCAGGAGCACATAGTCACAATTTGGATCAGGCCCATGGGACATGGCAAGATGCTACCCCATAATATTTTCCTGATCTGAAGTGACCCTGGTGAGCTGCTGTTTGACTCCTGCATATTCTGATGAGTGACACATAAGCGTCCCTTGCAGGATGAATAATGTGTTCCTAAGCCATTCCAGGTTAGGAAAAACTATACAGGGGAAGGGGGAGGTCCTCTCCTGATTTCAGTTGCGATGCCTGTGGTCCCTTAAGGACTACCAGACCCATAGAGACCAAGCAAATAAGTAATTGTGATTGGGAGGTACTGGCAGGGATCAGATTCAGCCTGCATCACCCTACTGTTTGGTGTCCTTTGTGGCCTCAGCTACATTTCATGTGGAACATGCCATAGAACTGGTATTTGTTTGTAGTCTTATTGTAACCTTATGCAAAAGGACAACAAATGAAATATAGGATGATCCAGTGGTTGGAATGGTAAGTGAAGACTAAGGAGTTTGAATACAAATACAAACATCTGGTGCAACGTCTACAGCCTTCAGTGGCCTTTGTATGAATTCCCAAAACTAAGACTTCTCTGCAGTTTCTTCTATACTTCTCTTTGGATGGATTTGAACTGTCATGTTAGTCATGTAATGAAAGCACACTTGTGATTCCTTAAAATTTTAATATTATAGTGATTCAGAGTAGTTAATGAGGTCAAAGCTCTCTCATGAAGAGTTAGTCTCCCTTGCAAGTGAGTATTTTAACTTCATGTCTGAATCCACTCTTACTGCAGGAGTGGATTCAGACATGTCTGAATCCACTCTTACTTAGTATATTTGGGGATTAAATTCCAAATACAAAACTCCCAAAGCAAGTCTGATTGGGGAAACTCCCAAAACAAGATTAGGGCAGCCATATGAGGGACCTGAGGATATTGTAATCAGTGAATTGGCCTTGACTATTTCATGTCTGGTTGCAGCTAAGCCAAGGCCAGAAGCTTGGTGTGTGACAGTAGCTGACTGTGGAACACGATTTTCCTCATGAACCACAAAGGAGCACTCTATCCTGATGGAGATCTTGAGCAGGCAGTGACAGCAGGTAAAGGTGGCAGCTTTGTAGCAAAACTGAGCTAAAATACTGGCCCAAAGTGGATCCGTATATACTAAAAATGTATATCATTTTCTGGAAGTGGTAGAAACCAGATTTCCAGACTCCTGAAAATCCCTGCTTTTCTCCCCAAGAGGGACCCAAGATGACTTACAACATCAGAGTGTCTGTAGCATTGTGGTTCAGTGGTTCAGTTGTGAATCAGCAGCATTCCGCTGGTTGGAATCCCACTACTGACATGGGCTCAGCAGGTGGCCTTGGGTAAGCCACTCCTCTCTGCTCCAGCTCCCGAGCTGTATTGTGGGGATAATAATAACACTGTTTACTGCTCTGTGTGGCACTACTCTGTCCAAAAAAGTGGTATATAAGTGCAGTTATTGTTATTCTCCATTTTATCATTACAATGACGACTGCCCTAAGGTCACCCAGCAAGCTTCTATGGCAGAGTGGGGATTTGAACCTGGGTCTCCCAGATCCTATTCTGACACTAATTTCTATAACATGCTAGCTCTTACTTAGGTTATTTCAAAGGGGATTTGAATAGGGCAAGAGATGAAGCTATCCTGTTGACTGAGAACTTGATTAGATTACCAGGCAGGTCTGTACTGTAAGGAAAGCTCTTGATGGGGAAGGGATATTGTCCTGTGAACACTGATGGCTCATTTTAGCCTGATGTGGGGTTGTCCTGTGGATACACAAACAAGCTCTTGCTTAAAGAGTATGCCGTTTTCTCACCTAGAACTGACATAATGAAATGGCATCTCACAAGATGTTATGAGCTTTGTGTGTGTGTGTGTATGCGAACATACACAGGCTTACGTCTGCATGGATCTGAGGCCAGGTGGGCAACCTCCAGACAGTCTTGCCTACCCAACTTGAGGCCAGACTGGTAGGAGAAATGTGAGGGTTGAAATGATGTCATGTGATGCTTCAACATCATTTCTGCCCCTTGCCCTGCCTTCAAAGCTCTCTGGGGTTTGAAATGGTGGACTGCCAACCCTCTTTAAGGGCATGCATTTGGACAGTGACCAGCAAGCCATGTTTGTGCCCGTCACAGCCAATTGCAGTTTAATGGGAAGTTTGATTGCCTTTGAAGGCTACTCTTAATTATCTGTAAGCAATGTTAGATGGATAACTTGCAAAACAGCAGACTACTCTAGTGCCAACTGAAGACTTCTTCACTGATTCACATGGAAAGCAACACTTCTCCATGAGGCCCCTGTCAGCTGCACCATGCTATGCATATGTTTAACAGCCAGCATCACTACTAATTTATATTACCAACAACATGCTAGATGTATTGTCGAAGGCTTTCACGGCTGGAGAACAATGGTTGTTGTGGGTTTTCCGGGCTGTATTGCCATGGTCTTGGCATTGTGACACTGAGAGATCTCTGTCTTTTGGTGCTACACCTCTGAAGATGCCAGCCAGTTCCTGCTGGCGTCAGGAACTACAATACCAAGACCACGGCAATACAGCCCGGAAAACCCACAACAACCAACATGCTAGATGATGATGTTGAGAGATACAGAAAGAGACTACCCACTGCTATGTTTCTTCCAATTAAACACTTATCAGAAAATCACACATTACTTCATAGTGTACAGGCACCTTACATTCTACACCAGTTTGGTGTAGTGGTTAAGAGCACGGGACTCTAATCTGGAAAGCTGGGTTTGATTCCCCATTCCTCCACGAAAGCCAGCTGGGTGACCTTGGGCGAGTCACAGTTCTCTGGAGCTCTCTCAGCCCCACCCACCTCACAGGGTGATTGTTGTGGGGTAATAGTAACACTTTGTAAACCGCTCTGAGTGGGCATTAAGTTGTCCTGAAGGGCGGTATATAAATCGAATGTTATATAAATCGAATGTTATTACTTTACCTGGCTTTCTGGTATAACATGAGTCTTTTTAGGCTGCCCAAATATTAACAATTTCTATTGATTGTATTGGATGAGCTTTTATTTCCAGTACAAAAAATGAGGTCAGAAAAAAAATGAGGTCAAATTGTGCCTCAGCTCTCTCCTGATTTTTGTCACCTTGTGGCCCTATCCTGCCGCTCATCTTTCATCTTAGAGCAATGTTCTCACACTTATTCTCACATCTTATTCTCACATCTTATTCACGATGAGCTTAAAGCTAAGAGCAAGGCCAAAGTTAGCCTTCTTTCCTATGTGGCTCTTCAAAGACAATGGACAATCAGTATTTTTCTGATGAAACCAACTTCTTATAACCCTCTCATCTAGTCTCCCTGCTTATGTGTATTGTAGTGTCTATGACTCATTAGCGTTTGAAATTTAAGTAGAAAAGGAACAGTTACTTTTAAGTTCGGAGGCTTTTACTTTAACAAATGTTGAGAGCGCCTATGGCGAGAGGAATCTTGCTCAAGCCCCTGAGAGCTTATAGAATCCTTGAGGAAGATAATTGTGGTATGAATGCAGATTTCCAAATTGTTCTCCCTTTTTGCAATTCCATATATGCGCCTGGGTAGTTGTTACAAATACTCAAGTGTGTGGAATGATGAAAGCAGCAAAACCAGGCCACCCACGGACAAGAGGGAACTTTCTGCATGTCTGAGGGAATATACAGAAAATATTAGCTACCCCTTCACTCCTATAGGGAACAATTTCCATGTTCCCTCCCCAGCAACATGAGAGCAGCCCTCATTTTGCTTCCTGGTTGTTAGACTGAAGAAAAGTTGCTATTTTTTCTCTTTAACTTTATTTGAGGTAGGGGAAAGGAATTAGAGAGAGACAAGGAACATGTACTACCAAGAGTGTGTCCCCCAACCTCAAATTTCACCGTTCTCCATGATTCTATACATTTTACCTGAACACGTCTTAGTTTTTGCTGTTTGGAAAAAAGCAAAAAACACAAATTTTGTAGTGAACAAAAGAGCCTATTACTTAGACAGAAGGCGACTCAATAGGAAAAGCAGATTGTTTATTGAGTTAAACTTTACAACAATGAAATCAATGAAATAGTTGATAGTGTATTATCATTGTGCTACATTATCAATATATAATTTTCTTAGGTAAAGACTGCCAGAGAGGGTGAAGGAAAACTGATGATGAGGGCAGATAAAAGGTTGGCTGGTGCATGGGAAGGATAGAAGGAAGCAGGACAAGGAAAAAGGCTATTGGGGCTTTCAGGGACGGGATAGAAGAAATGGGGGGGAGGTGATATCCCTACAAGTCCTTGCAGGTCCCCTGCTTGTAATATTTTAATTTTGAGCAAAATTAGTCACACTTAAAGAGATCCTTCAAAATATTAGCCTCACTTCCAGCAAAGCAAGACAATAAGCTTATTGCTGCCCAATCTGTGGGTGCTACTGTTTTAAGAAGCTGCAAAGCTTGGCCACAAGGGGTCAGGCCAAGAGGATAGCAGGTTCAGGATATTGACTTTTACTATCTTCTCTGAGCTAGATTAAAGTAACTATAGTCCGCAAGCAAAGAATGTCCCATCTGCTCCTTTCATGAAGGTGGCAACACTTTCTTTGTGCAGGAATGCGTCCAGGATATGACTGCTGTGTCGGTGCACAATACTGACTAATTCAATGATACTCAGTGGCTCAGGAACCAAATGTGGCTGTTCTAAATACTATAGCACAATGTGGCACTGGTCCCATTTTTTCATGAAGCATAAGATGCAACATTTTGCAGCACTCTGCCTTTCTTAGTATTGGATATATTTGAAATTTTGCTCGTAGAAAAAAACAGGCATTTATACCATTAAACTTCATAAATATGCCATACAATGTGATTTTTATGTTATAAAATGATGCATTTTATACTAACACAATAAAATAAGCTTTGGCTTGATGAGAAAGTAAGTATTGCTTGTGTTTCAATTTTCCCCCTGAATTCTTACAAAAACAGGAAAACACAGCAACAACAGGAAAATCTTTAAGGTATTTTCCATGGATTCAAAATTACTAGAAATTTTACATCTCTGCTTGAAAGTACAAGAGTAGTTGTGAGTGTGCAGAAAATTCTACGAGCATAATGTTACAACATGAGCGATTGGCAGAAACAAGCCGCACCAAGACAAGGCGGTTTTCAGTCCGCTGTTGTGTGCATCACAGGTATCATCTCTTATCGTCCTTGACAGCTAGCTTCCAAGAGAAAGAGCACTGCAGCCCCCTCACCTCTTCTGGCAACCATGGGTCTCTCCGAGAAATCCACCATTTATGCTTCCTTGCAGGTGAGTCTGGGTTTTAGGTCACTCAAATGTCAGACCAAACAACAATTGTATCATACTGGCTTTACGGGTTTTAACAAAAAGTCACAGAGTAAGTCGTTGGGCTTATTTAAGGGGAGAAGCAACATACCCTCCAGTCACAAGCTGACACCACTCGTATGTATTGCCTCTACGTCTCCTGCATTATCTAAAATTAATCTCCAGTTTTGCTTGTATATTGACAAATTCTCTCTTTTAATTTCATGTATAATTTGCTAGGTCTTACCATTTCAATGGAAGAGTAGCTTTGTCCCATTAGCCTTTGGTGCAGCTTAAGATCTTTTTAGTATCAGGCCTGGCCTAAGTCTACTACAACATACCATTCCATTTAAAGACTGTAGCAACCGGCAGACCGACAGTGCAATTCTGAACAGAATCACACCTTTCTCAGTCTGTTGAAGTCAATGGGATTAGAACGGTGTACTGTTTCGTACGATTACACTGCTAGACTTGGGCATAATAACAATGTTCTCTTTCTTCTACCCATTCAACCTTTTTTTTGGTTAAAGTTTAGCCTGAAGACAGCTTGAGGTGCACTCAAGAATCGCTTCACTGGCCTTTTTCACACCACCTCATTGTTGCGTTATGCTTCCGTTTGTGTCTCATCATTTGCTGGATTTTCCACACCTCTTCGCGATCATCCCGTGAACGCCCCGCAAATTCCCACCTCTTGTTCCGCTTTAAACTTTATCGCTTCTTCCGGTGTATGACGGCTTTCTTCTGCTCTTTTCCCCGAAAATGTGAACACAATTGTAGCGTTTTTTTCATGTCTCGCCACAAAATAGGTTTCATTTCAACTGTCGTCCAATTTTGATTTCACTTTCTTTCCCCCGCCGTTGGTGGCACGGCCCGATCGCCATGTCCAACATACCCTTTTTTTAAAAAAAAAAAATTAATACTTTATAGCGTTATTCCGGTTTACCGTGATTGAGTAATAGAAAAATGTTTACTGACCAATGGAACAGTTAAGCGTTTGTTGCGTTATTTTGATCAATATGTTTAATGGGTGATTTTCTAGATTTGGTCTAATATGATGTCTGCTGATTGTGTTGTTTCTGTTCCTGACATCAAGGACAAGAGACAGGAATTTTTCTTTCATTATACGACTGGGGGCTTTTTTTCGGTTTTTGGAGCGGGAAAATAACGGCCCATTATGCAGATTGAGCATGCGCATAGGGATCCAATGGTCAAAGGTGTGCATCGGCTCCTAATCGTTTGGCGCGAAAATCTGAAAGAGTTGATTTTGGGGGTGATAAAAAAGCGAAGCTGTGCATTGCAGACGAAAGGAGTGGGAGCTTGATGACAAGATGACAGAGCACGGTAAGGCGGTGGGAGTCAGGGGTGCCACATGGAAAGAAAAGGAAATACTGGACCTCCTAAGCTGCTGGGGAGAGGAGAAGATCCAGGCAGCGCTAAGAACTTCTCACAGGAACCTTGACTGCTTTGTGAAGGTGGCAGAACAGATGGCACTCAGGGGGCATAAACGGTCAGCCTTAGAGTGCCGTACCAAGACAAAAACTATGCGTTTAGAATATAAGCGGGTAGTCGCTCACAACAATCGTTCTGGAAACGCTCCCGCAACTTGCCCGTATTATAGAGAGCTGGATAACATTCTCCGAGGCGATGCAAGCGTCAGGCCGAAGAGGTTGTCCCGCAGTACTGTTTTGCAGGTCATAGAGGAGCCAAGGAGGAATGTTGTTGAGATACAGCCAGGTTCGGAGGAGCTCTTCTCCCACGACTTCGAATTAATGCTCCCTGAGGCATTCGCCACATCAACTCCTGTCATTTATGGTATGGTTTTTCACGTTGGGATCTTTTGTGGATGAAGCCTTTCCGGCTACAGTGCACCCATGCCATCTCTGGTGGTGTGGGTGGGTGGGTGGGTTGGGGATAGCCAATTGTTGTTTTTTGTTTTTGCAGAAATCGAGGATGAGAGAGAGAGAGAGAGTAGCCAAGACTCTCAGGAACTGGATGCAACAATCGATGGCTTGGAGGATCGTTCAAACCATATCGGTAAGTCAGCTCATCGTTATAGCAAAACCTTGAAGAGGGGGGTGGGGGGTTGGGGTTACAGAGATGAGAACTTAAAAACCCTCTTTTTAGATAGCGATGATTTGTGTTGCCGACAAGCATCAACACCATGATTGGGTATTCTCTATTCTGCATGGTGTCCCACAGACATGTTTTGATTTCAGCTTCCCCTGTCATGTGCAGAAGTCACTATGGCTGTGCCTTGTCATTCAGGTGCTTGGGGCTTTATGCATGCATCCCTGTCGACCACATCTGGCCCTGACTTAAATCTCTGCCATTAAAACAAATATGCCTTTTTTGGTTCATCAGTCCGAGAGACCTAGACTCTTTGTACCTTTCCGTCAACCAACGAAATAAATTTTTCTCTGGGACAGTTAAAGTGAATATTATGCGATTATTTGGCTACAAGGGGCATATCCACCATTGAATGAATCTCTGACAATTCATAAATTGCTATTTCCAAAGCAAGAATGTTAAAACACGAGACAGAGATGTCCCGTCCATGTCATATTGCTGGTGCATTGTGTGAATGAATCGTTTTACATTGGCTTCCTTTGAAGACAAAAAGGAGAATTTTTTCACTGTGTGAGATGACTTCATTGGCAGCATCCACTTCTTTTCAGATACATTGAACATCAATGACATAGCAGAACAGGAGAACCCACGATTGGACAAGGAGAATGAATCGCCCGTGCATCCACCATATCGTTCTCAGCAAGAGGGTAATTTCTCTAATTGTGGTCATTGTGGCAACAATTTGGGGGTTGGTTGTTGTGGGTTTTCCGGGCTGTATTGCCGTGGTCTTGGCATTGTAGTTCCTGACGTTTCACCAGCAGCTGTGGCTGGCATCTTCAGAGGTGTGGCAACAAAAGACAGAGATCTCTCAGTGTCACTGAGACACTGAGAGATCTCTGTCTTTTGGTGCCACACCTCTGAAGATGCCAGCCACAGCTGCTGGCGAAACGTCAGGAACTACAATGCCAAGACCACGGCAATACAGCCCGGAAAACCCACAACAACCAACGTTCTCCGGCCGTGAAAGCCTTTGACAATACAATTTGGGGGTTCTTTGTCAGGACCTCATTGCCATTCCCAGCCGGTGCAAAAGGTGTGTGGCAAATTTTCCTAAGCAGGAATGGGGCAGTGGCGAAAACTGTCGTTCTGTGTGTGCTCCGCTCCTGTTTCTGAGTTTCTGCAACCATCAACAGCAAATGTACAGAAGCATGAGCTAAAGTGTGTGTGGTGTGTGTCATGCCTGCTGTATCAACATCCAATAACAAAAATTTTTCTTTGACTTTGGGTTTCAGGAACCACATCTAGACCTGTCGCCGAGCTCTCTCCTGACACTCGTTTGTCAAGCTTGAGAACAAAGAGAAGAAAAAATTCTGCACTCTACTCTGTAGCGGACAAATTGATGTTCCACAGCAAAGAGCAGCACATAAGCGAAATGGAGGAGAGGCGTAGGGAACATCGGGAGGCCAGAGAATGGCACCAGGACTTCATGACTGAGAACAGACAGGAGAGGCTTCTATTCCAGGACGCATTCACCAAGAACTTTGACATTTTGAAAGATGCGGTTAATGCACTAAGCAACATAGGTACCGCTCTTCTGGGGCAGGAAAAAGGATGCACCGGTGGTGATCCAACAGCCCCTCGGTCACCATGCAACATTCAACCTGAGAGGGCAGCCAATCCCAGACGTTCTTGTGTGGGGAGAGCGAGGGAACGGCTCACACTTTAATCATTTTCAACATATTCACCAGACAACATCTGTTACCTGTTGTTCCACCATAATTGTCCCCCTTTTAAAAAACCTTTCTTATTACAATGAGCAGATGATTTGAGTTAAAAAAAGGTTTTATTAACAAACAAAACAAAGGCACACCATGTAACATTAACCGTAAACCTGAATAATTTTTTTTAAATAAACATCAGTGATGCAAACAGTCAGCATCAACTTAATCCTCAAACCTAAGAAGAATTAGATTGGCATGTGGAAAAAAAATTCACTGCTCGAGCGCACTGGTTGCTGTAGTTGCACTCTGACTGTGTCTCTCCCGATCTGCTGCCTGTAATTTGCGGATATGACGTCCATGCACGGCCAACCGTTTCTCGACTCGACCCATCCGTTTCTCAAACTTTGCCACTGTTAATAAAAGAATTAACCTGTGAGTTACTTGTCTTTGAACATGATTGTTATTTGCTGATTTAATGCTGCCACCAGAAATCCAAAGCTGTCAACCATGCTTTTGTATCTGTAAAAAACAACATGCATTGATGCTTGGTCATCACAGTTACTGTGTTCTCAATGTTAGTATAGTGGATGCCAGTGGTAAACACATCACTAAGCCCTAAGTAGTATGATTGCATCCTTTGGAAAAGTACAGACAGGCATCACGCATTGGTTTCTGAGGTCTCGATACTCACTACTTTGAATCACCCTTGTCTCCAACGAAGCAATGGTTGCACCAATGTCCTCAAGGGTCGTGGTCTTCTTTAAAGTTGACTTTTCTCCGCTTGAGGAGGAAGGGGCTGATTCTTGGGGCACAACAACCCCAGAGATGTTTTCTCCCGGCACTGGAAAGTCATCAATAACACAGGTGTTGGAGTGTGGGTTTTATTGAGAGCTGTGTTCATTCTTGATGACATAACTGTTGTTTTCAAGATGAACAGATCATCACAGAGAAGCTGGCTATACCGGCTGTGCACATGCAGCAAGAACCAATGACAACAAGGTCTTCCAGCATTACTTTACCCTTATTTGTGAGTCTCTCAGTCTCAGCAGATCTTTTTAAATGTTTTGGTGATTAAAGCTAAACACTAATGCTACACTCAGTGGCAGAGTGCAATTAACCCTTACCAGTTTCATAGACGGATGCTGCGGGATCCTGCTCCTCCTGCCCTGCAGCATGCTCTCTGACCTGCGCCTGCTGCTGTTGCTCAACCATGGGAAGCTGTTCATTCTCCCTTGCCTCACCGCTCCTCCTCCTTCCTCGCAGGAGAGCTTAAGGGAAAAATCGTTTGTGTTAGGCAGAGAGGAAACTCTGTGCAAAATAGCAAAAGCACAAATAATTTTTTGTGATCTGTACTCTCATGGTATGGTGTGATTTCATCAAAAACTCAAGCATTGTTCATGCACAATGTGTTAACGTGGGAACACTCATAGGACACAGACTTGCAAGGTCTGTCTGAACCCAACGCATCCAGTCTGGGGATCATAGCTTTTGCACAGTGTTACATTTATCAGTCAACCGATTCTATTTTATGTGTGGATTAATTGCAGACAAAGATGAGCATTGCCAACTTTTCGCCCCAGGTCTTCAGTAAACATTGTTTTGAGAAGAATAATATCTAAACCTTGTTATCAATGTCATTCCAACTCACAAGCATGTCTGCGGTCCCGCCAACTCGGCCGCCCCGAATGCTCCCACAGCCGCATCATCGATGCAAAATAAGGGGGCTTGCCGCTTTGCCTGGGAATGCCTTGCCAGGCTTCTAGGGCATCAAAAAAGGATGACTTCACCCTCTTGAACTTGGAGTGGCATTGCTCCCCTGTTCTCCTAAAACCGCGCTCACTCAATTTTCGAGCAACAGCGGCAAAGGTGGCCCTTGTAGGCAGATGGGTGCTGCTCATCAGTCTTTCTGCTCTTCCAGACTGCAGAAGAAGGGAGAGGAGAGTCTCCACCTCCTCGTCCTTCCAAAATGCACCTCGTCTACGGCCGGCCATTTTGTCTGCCCAAATAATGGTATACCGATCAACAGATAAAATGTTAGTGAGCATGCGCCATTAAATGTTCCCGCGGCTGCTATAATCCCTCTATCTCGGCCCACCCTAAACTGGATTGTCGAAGCCTGTTTCACTGTGTTCTGTGATTTGTCGTGTGTGGTCATTGTGGCGTGTTGATGTTTGGACTGTGTCACACTGTTTGATGTTCCATAACCAAAATGTGAGAGTGGTTTTCAGTCCCCCACAAGGAAAAGCGGTGTGTGGTGCAAGTTATTTTTTGCCGATCAAAGGGATGTATTCCAAGGGGCTGTTAACAGGGGCTGCACAATACCGCTGCCTCCACTTTTCGGAGGACTAATTTGCGTCATGTAAAGAGTTCTATAATTTGAACACACATTAAACAAACCCATCTCTGATCACACCTTCAGTCTATCAGTCCCATCAGTCCAACAGTGACAATTCATCATAGCACTTTTTCATGTTGTCCTCTAAAGATCTGTTAACTAGCCTTGACAGCCCCAAATGTCTGAGTGACCAAGCCATGTTCACCATTGGAAAAACCGTTATGAGAAAAGGGGGGTGGGGTCATTTCATAATTATACAGAATTTATTCAACAGTAGCAGAACAGCGATACCAGTTAGAAACACTTTGAATAGTCAACAGTAAGTTTTTTCAACGTGGACATAAGCTCATAATGATTTTAACAGAGATTTAGATTCTTGAATTGTTATTATACATGAATTTTGACAAAGCATCTCGGACAATTTTCCCCTCCTCAAGGTGAGACCGGTCCTGTTCCAGGACAGCATCCTCCTCCGGAGGCACCATAACTGGCCTTGGATCTCCGCGATCACCAAGCAATTGGTGACCACGTTCCTCACAGATATTGTGAAGTATAACACAGGCAGAAACCACCGTTACCACGTTCTCCTCTCTACAGTTCAGCCGTGTAGCTAAACAACGAAATCTTGATTTCAAACGCCCGAAACTGCGTTCCACCACATTGCGAGCGCGAGACAGCGCACGATCAAAGTTCCTATGTGCCTCAGTTTCAGCATGAGTGCCATAGGGCTTCATAAGCCATCTCCTAATTGGATAAGCGCCGTCAGAAATGACAATCGGTGGCACCGTCACACCGTCCAGATGCAGGCAAGGGTTTCCTGGAACAAATGTCCCGGCATCCATCGCAGCACATATGGCAGAATTCCTGAACACGAACGCGTCGTGGTTTTTGCCGCTCCAACCGATTTCGGTGTCAATGAATCTCCCTCTGTGGTCTACCGTACCCTGAAGAAGTATAGATGAAAATTTTTTTCGGTTTCCATATTGTTCGGGACTTCCACCTGGAGCGCAAATCGGAATATGGGAACCATCTATAGCTCCAACGCAGTGCGGGAATCCGAGGGCGGAAAATCCATCCATCACCTACCACAAGAAAATAAAATAAGTTGTGGTCAAGAGAGGAAAGGGACTCATGAACTCATCATATGAAAACTGGTACCCTGTCATATAACGTTATATCGCTGATGCAAATATTTTTTTTTTTTAAAAAAAAACTCACCGTTCCAACTGCTGTTCCCAAGCACACTGTCTTGCACAGAAGCTCTGCCTCCAGTGCATAGCACACCTCCAGAAAAGCAGTCCCCGCAGTGGAAACGCCGATGCCAAATTGATCTTTGGCTTGTCTGTAGCAGCTGCCGGTGGCCAGACACCAGATTGCCACTGCAACCCGTTTCTCAACAGTGATGGGATCACGGAATTTTGTTTTCTGCCGTTCAAGACGTGGTCTGAGAATCCGTACGAGGTACTCAAAGGTCGCTCTGGTCATTCTAAAACACTCAATCCATTCCTCATCGTCCCAGGTGCAGAGGACAATGCGATCCCACCAGTCCTGACTTTTCGCGGTGACCCAACACTTCCTGGGCACATGCTCCTCAGCCAAAGCTAGCCACAGTTCTCTCTGAAATCTGCGTCTTCGACTGGCGAGCATTTGCCGCCGCTTCTGCCGGTGAGACATTTCCTCTCTGAACATGACATAGTGCTTTCGCCTCCGCAGTACACGTCTTAGATATGCTGCATGCAGATGCATGGTTGACTGAATTAGGATCAAAACAAATCTCGCCAAATGAAGAAAAAGAGCTGCATTTGGTGCCATTGCTGGTACTCCGTACACAGAACGAACCTACACAGCTGCAAACATTCAAAGTGCCAAACCACACCACACTCCGATTTGAAATTGCCCGCCTATTTAAAACACCAATTAAATAAACCCAAACTTTGTGGCTAAGCCGGGAACCAATCATTTCGAAGATGGGAGGAGTGCGGATTTTGAATCTAGATAAAACGGTATAACGCTGTTATCCATTAATGCGCAAAAAAAATAATCGCGCGTTTGAAAGATCACATGAGCGGTCACGTGACATCGGGAAAAACCCCGCTATTACTGAGATTGATGGGGACAATCGATGGCGGGATACGAACGTGTTTTCCATGGGAGTGTGGAATGATTTTGAAGATGCGGCATTGGTAAAGGCGGGAACAAAGCGGGAAATTGAGGTAGTGTGAAAACGGCCACTATTTTGCATTCTTAGTCCTAAGAAAAGCATGTGGTTGGATCCAAGCTTTTAAAATGTTCATTTATGTAATTCATTTTGTGATTCAGGGAGCCTTGCCCGGGCAGAAGAGGTATGTTCCTCTTGTAGAAAGCATCTTCTATTCAAGACAGACTCTGGATACGACTTTTGGATCCATCCCATTTACTTTTGGTCTCAAGGATGATATTGTGCCCACTGTTGTTGTTAGCCTTCCCCCCCCTCAAATGGGCCAGCATGGCTACTAGCCTTTTTACCTCATATCAGTCTGGTAGAAGATGTAATGCAGAACTGCATGTTGTAGCTCATATACAGATTGACAGTACTGAGTTTCCCTAGAGCTTAGTTCGAATCAGGCTCACAAGCACTTCTAAGTGTCTTTGTCGATTTTCCTTGTATTATAGATAATACCAGGATCTGCAAATACGCATCAGTGAAAGATGTTGTCATAAGCATCCTCCTTATTCTTGTCATGACCCTTACGGTTGGTAAGTAGATCAAACTATGATGCTACTTAAGATTCTTATATTGCCTTGGTAATGGTATAGCTGTATGTCTACAAAACTGGTCAAAGCAGAAGATTTTATTGTCTGATGAGAGTCATGTCATTCCAAAGAAAGAAACCTTTGCACTTGATATCTGTAATTATGCACTACCCTTTATTGAGAAAAGTTGCTTTGCAAGGGGTAGTTTTGAAAGAAAAAAGTGGTGCTGGGGGCCAGGACGACAGATTTTTAACCCATTCTCTATCAGTTGTGTTTCTTTCCCCAATCACTCCTCTCCCAATTAATTTCCAAGGTGTGGAGGGTCCCACCAGTGAATTTGTAAAGGTTGGCATTTGGAACTCTGAAGAAGGAAAAACACCTTGGTCCAGGGAGTTGCAGCAGAAAAGCGGCCCACAAAGGGGTCTGCATCCCCCCCCCCAAATTTTTCCCTCCTGGCACTCCTTAATTTAAAAAGTGTATAATTGGGTATTCTGCCAGAGGCTATTCTTCCCAAGGGAAGGGTTCTTTAAAGGATTTGGCAGGTTGTACTTCTTCAGCCTGTTAGGTGCATAACACCTGCCAGTCTGGTCAGTCTTGCTGACTGAGGGCTAATGCCTTCACCTGGAGATATTCACCTTCACTAGGAAAGCTAAACCACTGGATGTAATCCTGTAGCTACTTGCAGTTATGGAACCTAGGAGCTGATATGCTTGAAACCAAACAGGATCATCTAACGACACCGTTTCCTGCTTCCCTTCGGCGGTTCTTCTGCAACGGCATTACGCTGGGCTTGCATGTTAATCTGAGCATAGCTTGACTTTTGAAGTGTTCGTTCATGTAAACCAGACTTCTAGTTTCTGTCTAGAGGTGATAAGACTGAGTACTATCTAATTCTCTATTCCTTTCTCAGTGCTAATAGTGTTAACAGAAACAAAAAAAACTGAGCTGTGGAGTCATAATTTGATTTCAGCGGCACACTGCAGTCCGTCGTGCCCGCATCAGTGGATCGGATATGAGGGGAAGTGCTACTTCTTTTCCATGGAAAAAAGGAACTGGACCTCTAGCCAGAAATTCTGTTCTAGATACAATGCCTCCCTTGCTTGTATTGAAAGTGAAGAAAAGGTGAGTGTCTGATTTGGAGAGGGGTTGCTTTGTTGCTGAGTAAGTTTTCCCCTCCATCTCACATTCTTGTCCTGGTGTGCACTCATCTATTTCATTGTCGGCTTGCAAATATTTCACTTCAGGGTCCTAACGTCCATCTCTTCTGATCTTTAAAGGATTTTGTGATGCGTATCAAAGGTGAAGGTACTTACTGGATTGGCCTAGCCAAAAAGTCAGATCCAGCCTGGATATGCCCAAATGGAGAATATTCAGCGTGAGTTCTCCTCTTTCCCTTTGATTTTCTTGTAAGGGATTGGAATTTCTGCAGCTGTTTGCGATTGGGTTGAATCTGGTGATTACTCTTGCCAGCATAATTCTGAATAATGTCTCAGAAGTGATGTGCGATGTATGATAAGGGTCGATTCCACACTACCTTACCTCCCGCTTGTTTTCCGATATCATTGCACCATGTCTGAGGTCGCAACAATCACGCGCGTGTTCACATCACCTTCCGACTTCTGTTTTTTTCGCGCAACACCTTGTTCACATCCCCTCAATAAAACCCGCAATGAACGGTTGGGGGCGTGGTTCTGCTCTGAAAAGTCGGGGTTTTTTTTTTAAAAAAAAATTTTGTTAGGCAGTCGGTATACCGACACGATACTATCATATCCTGTCGAAACCGCACCCCAGTACTTGGCGCTGATTGGCTCTTTCTCCTCCCGCCATCGATAGTCTGCAGTGATTGGTCCCCTGTTTGGGCGGGCAATTTTGAAATGTCTTTTGATATTGGGTCCGTGGAGTTTTCATCTCTGTGGGTAGTAGGTGGGTTTTCGGATTGCACATCATGGCTCCTCGTGAAACCATCCTGTTCCTTATGGCACAGGTAGTTTTGATGATGCTGCGATGCACCACATCCATGATGCTATTTCACAGGTGGCACATGTCCCGTCGTAGACGTGCGGCAGCAATGCTTCTTTTCTTTCGCCACCGACGTTCTACATTCCGTCGCCTGGCCCGTGCTCCTCCTAGGAACAAGATACGACGCTGGTATGTTTTGGCGGAGCTGGAGGAGCCAAGGGAGCATTGGGTATGCCCAAGGAGCCTCCATTGGTGGGACAGAATAGTGTCGGAACAGTGGGATGACCATGCTTGGATGATGCGATTCAGGATGACAAAGGCGACCTTTCTTGAACTGGTGGAGGTTCTTCGCCCTCGTCTCCAGCGCCAGACCACCACCATGCGCGCTCCTCTCTCGGTAGAAAGAAGAGTTGCAGTAGCGGTTTGGTGTCTTGCCAATGGCTGCAGCTTTCAAGTGGCCAGTGACCTGTTTGGGATAGGACACTCCACAGTGGCAGCCTCCTTGATGGAATTCTGTTTTGCCGTGGAGGTAGAGCTGTTTTCCAAAATCGTCTGTCTCGGTCCCGACATTGGGTTGGTGAGTGCTTAGAATTTTTATTTTTCCACTGTGCTGTGCTGCCGCTATACCGTCCACCGAATCGTTTCGGCCAACACTTGCCCCTTCTAAGCTTGCTGTTCCTTATGATGGGCGAGATATGCAGGCCACAAATAAAAGGGTGGTTGACGCCAGCTGTGCGAGTCCACGGCCATCAGTTTTTTCTCTGAAGTGTGTTTTGGCTGGCTGTCTTTTCGATGTTGGCATTCTTTTAAAAATGAACATGCTCGCCAGAGAATCTTTCAGCGCACAATGAAGGCAGTACTGGGATTTGACTGTTTCCTTTTCTTTGCCCCCGCCTGTCAGAAATCAAATTTCTAACTTACATTCTCAATTTCAGACCACACATTCACCCGTGGCCCCACGGGCTCATAGCAATTGGCATTTCACCAAAAATAACCGTTTAAAAATTTAACGGAGTCTATGTTCCTCAAGGTCGCTGCGAGGATGGAATCAATGTGAAGCACTGTCATTTGCTTACTTGTGTGTCTTCTTTTCGTTCTTTTAACAGGTAATGGAAGGATTTCGGAATTTGGGTTTTCCGCACTGCATTGGTGCCATCGATGGATCCCACATCCCGATATGCGCTCCAGGAGGTCGTCCTGACCAATATGGAAACCGCAAAAACTTTTCATCTATCCTTCTTCAGGGAACTGTAGATGCCAGTGGACGTTTCATTGATGCAGAGGTGGGCTGGAGCGGCAAAAATCATGACGCCTTTGTCTTCTCTCATTCTGCCTTTTGTCTGGCCATGGACGCCGGGTCACTTGTCCCAGGAAATCCGTGCCTCAACTTGGATGGTGTCTTGGTCCCACCACTCGTTATTGCTGACGGTGCGTACCCCATGCGACCTTGGCTTATGAAGCCATACGGGAGGTCAGCGGTTGCAGAACATCATCGAAATTTTGATCGGCGATTATGTCGGGCTAGGAACACGGTTGAGAGATGTTTCGGTCGTCTGAAATCAAGATGGCGGTGTCTTTCCAGACGTCTGCAAGTGAGAGAGCAGAACGTGGTTTCTGTAGTGACAGCTTGCGTTGTGCTACACAACATCTGCGAAGAGAAGGGACATCCTGTCCTGTCTTCAATACAGTCACCAGCCGAAGTCAGGATTGAGTGTGACGAGGAGGAGGACATTGCCTCTAATGCTGGGCAACTTGAGGCAGGGAAGCGGGTGCGTGAAGCCTTGGCTCGGCATATGGCTTCTGGCCGCACACCACTGTAGTTCTCTTTGGATATGGGTATCTTGGTAAAAAATAATGCTCACCTGTGTTTTAACAATGCCTCTCTTTAGCTGTTTTTCTCTTCTGTAGCAAAACTTAACCATAAAGCTTGTTATCTGTTTAAAAAATCTGATGCTTGTCCGTGTGCTTTTTGGTGCCAAAGAAAGGATTTTCTAAGTCAGAACAGAGACACCTCATGCGAGTCAAGAGATGGCCGCCCTTTGCTGTGAAGATGGATGTGGGAGTATCGAAAAATGAGTGAAAACAGGGTGAGGGGTACTCGCTGTTGCAACAACCCCAGGACTGCAGGATGTTGTACACTATGCACACTTCAGCAGGTTGAATGCTCCCCCTAAAGTGGAATCGACCACACAGCCACATCGTTCTTTTGGAGTTAAATGTGCTGGTGTCTTCTCCGCCTAGCAGGGCTGGTTGGCGGGTGGAGGCGCTTCTTCATTAATACTGTTTCCATGAGATTGCAATATGTGTTTTTGGCTAGTGGACACGGAATTGTCACGGACATGGGGACTGGGAATGGCTGCGATTCACAAAGAAGTTGTCCTTTCTTTTAATCAATTAACAAGGGTGCTCTGATAACAAATTTATTATTCTGCCGGTCCCCAAAAGTCAATGTTTCTCAAGGACTTTTATTCAATTGTTGGAAGACTATATTTTTCCAACTGCAAAGTAAGAAAAAAATAATAAAGTTTTTGCCCCTGGCTGAGAATAGAACTGTACTGTTCTCTGGAACAGCCCACATTGACAGTGTCCATGATTTGCTTAGTTGAGGAGGAGTTGGCCGTGTTAGTCTGTGGTGGAGAACTTAAAAAGACTCCTTTGGCATCTTTCAGACTAACCATTTCAATTGTAGAATAAGCTTTCGAGAATCAAGTTCTCGAATACCGAGCTCCTGAGGAATAGCAATCGATTCTCTGAAGCCTGTTCCACAATAAAAGTAGTTTTTCTGAAAGGAGCCACAGGACTCATCATGATTTTCAAAAATCTGTCAAAGTGTTGCGATCACTTGCAGGAAAAGTGCACTTCAATTTTTAGGTGGCTGAGCAAGGGTCTAAAAAAACGAAAGGTGTATTTTATTCAGCGAAAATGTGCATCCGAGTATCCGTAGTCTTGATTCTCCCGCCCAAAAAACCGGCCGATTTTCAAAAGTATCAAAATCGCCTGCGCGCGCCCAGTCGTGTTACAACACAGTCGGCATACCGACCTGCTGAGATAATGGCTTCCAGTGGAAAGGGTGTTTTCTGGACGGATTCGGAGGTGGACACGCTCCTGAAGATCATTCAACGATCAGGAAAAGCGGGACAGGTGATGAAGAGCACCCACCTCCCTAACCGTCATCTTTTTGGCCGCGTATCTTCCCGTATGCGAGAGATGGGGTTTCAGCGATCCACGGAGCAATGCCGCTCGAAATTCAAAAGAGTAAAGGCAGCCTTCTTTGACTCCTTGGAGGCATGGCAAGGTATCCCCAGGCAGAGAGCGAGGCCACCCCACTTCGCGCAGATGATGAGGCTTTGGGAAGCGGCAGGAAAACCCAGCTGGAGCAAACGCCATCATGCTGGTGAGTGCTGTGGAGACAATTTTTACGAGGGTGGCGGGTTCAATCCAATCCCGAGTTTATTCAAAACTCCTTTGAACAACCAGTACTATCGCACCTGCTGTGTTAATGTTAGCACATCTCTGGTTTTGATAGACTCTCGATTCATAAGACTGAATAGCACCCATATTATGACACGACTTTTGAATGCCACCCTCAGCAAATAGAACCCTCCAAATTCCCTTCATACATGCTTATCCAACCAGTGCTATGCTGTAGACATTTTTGTGCTTACCATCAAGGTGCAAATTTGGAGAAAGAGGGGCAGACAGCAAATGATTGGCATGATCCTAGCCAAAAATAAACCGTGTGCTCAAAATGCCCAGGGAATTTGTCAGCATCATGCGATGGGGGACCTTTATTGGGAACAATCTTGATGCCCCTCAAACGACAGGATGTGATGTTCTGCCCTTCTCCAAAATGCGGTGGTGGTGATTCACTGTTCTGTTTTGCCTGGTTTAAAGCTCTTCTTCGCCGCCAAGACGAGCCTCAGGTGGAGGCTGAGTCGCAGGAGGAGACAGAGGAGGCGACAGAGCACCCAACTGAGGAGGAGGCCTCTCCAGGGAGCGCTGCTGAAGAGCCAGAGGACGCCCATGCAGGTGAGCAGACATAATCAATCAGATTTCATGCATCTGTCATTGTTTGGAAAACCCACAACTAATTCTTAAAAATTTGCATGCATTGTTTGTTTGGTTTGTTGGCATAACAGCACCCATATATTAATTGATATAATTGTTATCTTGACACTATTTCTCAGCATTCTGAAGACATGCAATATATATTCCTCCCTTGAAGCATTTGAAATCCAGTCTTTATCAGAGTTGCTGTGATTGAGAGCATGAAAAGTGATTATCTCTCAATTATGGACCCACCTCTATGTATGCACAAAGATCATGTTCAATTTGCCAAGCTACACCCCCCCATAACTCTGCACAAGTTAACCAAATGGGGTGTCGTCTTTTGCATCACTCGAAAGAATATTTATTTCTTCCACTCAGTGATCAACAACCAATATCGTCATGAAACCTTGAATTGGCACTTTCGCTGTTGGTACTGGGCATGTTCTTTGAACTTGATAACAGTGCATTGAAGAATCACGATGCTATTTGGTAAAATCGTGTTGTGCGTGACCTCAATGTGACATTTCTTTTCCTGTGGCCCTCACAGGGGAGACTGAGGATGTGCACGAGACACGACCCTCACCACAACCCGGCCCCTCTAGTGACACACAGCAAACCGCAGAGCAGCCAGTGTCAACGCACACTATTGATGATGTCCTTAGGAATCTGGACAGTATGGACCGGCGCCTCTCTGCCACACGTAAGTGGATTAGTTTGGATTCCCGCCCTCCCACCTGTAAGAAATAAAAATCCTCATAGTCATGAGGTTCCTTTTTTTACTGTTCAGTGAACAGCATCCAGAGAAGAATGTCCACCAACGAGGGACGCATGATGCGTTTTGGCAGGCGTCTGGACAATGTGGAGAGGCGCCTCCGAGAAGTAGAGGAGACACGAGTGCCTGCCAGGCTTCCAGACCCTCTTCCTGAAATATAAAGTTTCTCTCATTTAATAAAAAAAACAGGTTTATGTGGTTTAACAGTAAAGTTTATTGTGTTCATTGTTGGTCAAAACAAGGTGCTGTGATGCATTTTTAATTTTAATTTCCAGTTAACTTTTCAGTAATAAGATAAATTTGTTTCCCACCACAAACACAAAACGATCAGCCACCAAATGATTGGAGCATGCAACACATATGACAGAAGGCCAAAGATAGCGTGCTGTTCTGACATGTCAATGAAACACTAGAGAGTCAGTCTAGCTCTGGCACGGCCAACACAGGCACGTTTGGCTACACCCAAACGCGGTGCAATGTTCTCTGTGGCAGTATCCTGCAAGGCCTTTGCCTTTGGAGATTTCGCCCTCTGTTGATTGACCAGAATTTCACCAAGAGTTTGCAGTGTCAGGACAGCAGACTGCATGACCTGAAGGTTATCATCCCACGCCCGCCTAAAGTATATGCTCTCCTGACGTGTTGCCTCAATAAAATCATTTTGAATTTTTTTTTCCTCATCATGCCACCTTACGCTTTCCTCCCTGTCAATGCGCCATTCAGCAATTTGGGCCTTATGCTCCTCCCCTGACTGACTGATCATCTTATCAGCGACTGCAAACAATCCCGCATTTCTCCGTCTTCTGCTCTTTATACGTTCAAGGCGTGACCCTGGGGAAGCCTCAGCCATGGATGTTGATGTGGAATCTGAAGGAGACACAAAGAAAACAGTCATTGTCAGCTCAGAACAGTGCATCACCATGGACCAAGGGTCTGGACCACTGTTGTTCGGTACATTGGTAGGGAAACAAGAACCATCGAGCACAAATTGATTCTAGAAGCAAACAGTGGCAAAATAATCTCATCTGTTAAAATCTCAGCACAGGAAGAAAAACCCACAGTGGGAGAATGTTGCACTTCAGTCATGACACTCATTCCCTGAACAAAACACTCATAACCCACCACACGCGTGCTCTGTTTTCCGATAAGGAGCAGAGTAAGCACCATGTGAATATGAAATGCTCCTTTGTTGCCTGTTTTCAGAAAATCACTTATTCCGTTATAAAAATTTGAAAAAGACAATACCGAGCATCATTCTATCCTTCTGTAAAATGAGGATTAATAAAACAACAGATTTATGAATGTGACTTTCGTCACTGAGATGTCACAAGCTTCCATGTGTCCAAACTCACCCTTTCCGCCACCTTGCTGCAATGAGCTTGAGTCGCCGTCACTCTGCGGTTCCTCCTGAGCATCAGGACACGGTTCCTCCGCCTCTGAAGAGAGTGCATAGCAACATGATTGAACATGAGCGATGTTAGAGAGACATGTGTAAACCTATGTTGCTCATGGATCATAATGGTCTGCAACATTTAACCATTGATGTTTTCCAGGGCTGACAATTAGCAACATGTGAATATTGCTTCAAATAAGACAACTGTCTGGGCACACTGATTAGAAAGTGTTTGGCTTGCTGGGAGATCCAGTGTTCCGTTTAATCAAACCACCCAACTGAACACATGGGTCTTGGGTGGCCATGGGGTGGTGATAATTATAAGGAAAATCAAAGAGTCCAGCAGCACCTTTAAGACAAAACAAAATTAAAGTGGCATAAGCTCTCGAGAATCCAGTTCTCCTCGTCAGAGGCATGTTGCAGAAACATGCATCTGACGAAGAGCACTGTGATTTTCGAAAGCTCATGCTACAGTTAAGTTGGTTTGTCTTAAAGGTGCTGCTGGACTCTTTTTGATTTTGCTACTACGGAGTAACACGGCTAACTCCTCTGGAATTATAAAGAAAGTTATATTGGAACCCCTTGTCCAGTTTCATCAAAGACTTCTTCCTGCATCTGAGTTGGTGACAGGTTCCAAATTTTGGTACTCACCACAGTCAGCAAGGCCATCCACTGTGACATCTAGGTCATTCTCTGGTGCCGCCTGTGCCAACCCCACACCGCCATCTGAGGAAAGTTGAAACAAGGGACAAATATCCTCAGTAGTGAGATCCTGCTGTGTCCCCCCCAATAAAAATGCTTTTTTCAGCCTTACTCACCTCTGGGGGAGGGGGTGGAACTTCTAACCTGCTCACGATCAATGGTTATCAGATCGTGCGAGAAAAGCTCCTCTGACCCGTCATAGCAGGGCACCGTGGGGAGAACATGCTGTGCCACAGACTCGACACAGAGGCTCCTTGCAACACGCCTCGGTTTGACGCTTGCATCCCCCCGCAGAATGCTGTTCAGCTCCCTGTAATATGGGCAGGTTATGGGAGCATTTCCTGAGATACCGTTATGTGCCACCACCTTCTTATATTCTAGCCTCATTGTTTTCGTCTTGGATCTGCATTCTGTCGCCGACCTCTTATGTCCCTGGGAGGCCATCTGAACGGCGATGCGCTCAAAGTAGTCTATATTTCTATGACTTTTCTTCAGTGCATCCTGTATTTTCTCCTCTCCCCAGAACGAGAGAAGGTCCAGGATTTCCCTCTCCCTCCATGCCACCCCTCTTGAAACCTGTGGCCGGAGCTCAGTCATTTGAACTGTTGATCACCAGAAGCTTCTGATTCTCGGCGTTTTCCCGCTTGATTGTAATTCTCTGATAGCAGAGCATGCGCGCTCCAGGCTCAAAGTCTGAGTTCCTGCATCGTGCATTGGATCACGGGAGATGATGGTGAAATTTACGCGGGAATTAACGGATCCGAAAGTGGTCGGGGCATGCGCTAGAAAGATGTTTTTATATCTTCCTTTAGAGCCTTTTTATGTGTTCGCTAGAACGGCTTGTTGGCATATTGATAATGACATTGGGAACGTCAGATTCCAGAATGCAATGACCAAAAAATATATCTTCTGATTAAGGTGGATGATCGCCTGTGATGGGGGAGGCGTCACCCACAGCGGACACCTGTTTCCACACTACATGAAACTGGTTCCGTGAGGGGCAGTCAACATCCTTGTCCATCCCATGCATCATTCTCCCCGGCTTTCATCTGGGGATCCACTCTTGCAACATGACGGGGCAGTCGAGCTGAAAGCTGACATGACAGCTTGCACCGAAAAATGTCACTAAGCGGTCCGTTCTAATTCCGGGTAGGTGCATGGAGGTTGACTGAGTCAAGGTGTCGGCATACCGATGAATTGCCCTTCTTTTTTTTCCCCTTTGAGTGCGTGGGCGGGGCCGCGGAGATGAGGGGTGCGTACTGATTGGGTGATGCTTTGGGGGGTGGGAGATTTAATGAGCTCATAGCGCGATGAAATCGCGGTGGTCTGCTGCGACGCCGTAGCGACACCATAACGATTTTTTTTAAAAAACGTGTGAACAGAGGAATGAGTAGCGCGGCGGCAGCGAAAAACTAGCGCTAAAACAAGGTAGTGTGGAATCGACCAAGGTTATATGTCACTTTATTTTCCAGTATCATTCATTGTTTGCTTTCCCCCAGTTCAAGAGACCCTAAGGGCTTTATAGATTTAGAAAGTGTTTTTAAAATCAGATAACCTGAATATATGTGGGCTCTTTTTCTGTTTTGACCATTTATAAAAATGCTGTTGAATAATCTTAGACATGTGTTGGTATATCAACTGGAAAGCCTCTAAAAATTGGATTGAGCCAGGGCATGTTGAACTCCATTTATAACATGTGATTGAAACTGGCTGGAGCATTCACCGGATAGGTCATTGCGTAAAAAGTTAACGTGCAGTATGGCTTATTATATCTTGGCCTATCAGTCATCTCTCCTCAATTTTCTTTATGCTAGTCTGAGAAATTTTTGAAGAATTATCATGTGTCTTTTCTTCAACCCTTGATATTATAAATTTTTTTATCAAATAGGTTTAGTGCTTCACATCATTTATTTCCTGTCATATAAGACTGTCTTCCTTTTTTCAGGGCCATTTTTTGTATCTATTTTAATGACTTTTTTTAAAAAAAGCCATTACAAGCCTAGCATGAATTTGTCTTTTTCTGCCAAAGTTACTGTTTTGCTTAAGTTATAGTAGCTTCTGGGGTTACCTTCTCGGCTTTACATTAATGCCATTTTCCCCTCCCTGGTTTCTAGCACTCTAGTCTAATGTCATCTGTGAAAGGATAGAAGGACTTCTTAAATAGCTAGCTCGTCTATAATATACATATAAGCAGGATGTCCATAAGGATTTGTGTGGGACATCTCTTTCCCCCTCCCCACACTATTTTCTCTTTCCTTCCTCCAGGCATCCCCAATAGCCTCTCTCTTTTCTCTCTTCCTACTTACCAACCTATTATCTGACCTCTCAGTTTCAGCTTCCCCGCCTTTCCACCTGTAGCTTCTCCCCTTTCTTCCCACCCACTTAACTACCTTGTTCTGTTCTCTCCCCACTTCATCTTCTCCTTTTCTCCCCATTTCCCTGCTCTCTTTCCTCCCTTTCATCTTTTACCTTTATCAGCCTCTCTTTCTCCCTTCCTGACTTTGACTGACAGAAACCAAGACTTGGAAGGCTCGGCAATATTGTTGTAGTTGCCTCAAATGGCTTCTAAGATCTCGGAACATAATCTTGTGAGATCTCAGTGGGCATTCATGTTTTAAAGCTATGGAGTTTGGTTCATTTGTTAGTGGAGGTTAAACTCTCAGTGTTTTGTTTTTAGATTTGTGATTTTTATTTTTGAGGATTTTCTGCAAACCATCCCCCCTCCCCACAGTCTTTGATACCTCAGTGTAGATTTTGTGAACCATACTCAAGTGGCCTGTTCAGAATTAAATATAATGATAATAACAAGCCTTTGTTATTAATCAATAATCAGTTATCTTGAGCATAATAGTTTGTACATGTAAGATGACTTTCTGGAATGATCACAGAGAAGAAACATGTTGGACCTGGCTCCCTGGGTACATATTCTAGGAAGTCTTTGTAGATGATATGACAGGATTCTGGAGTTCTGCCCATGGATATAACTGCCCCTTCTGTGTATCTTCCTCTTCAAGTTATTATAATGCAGGGACTAAAGACATGTATCTGCTGGTATAAGGAAAACTTTAATCTAGCTTTGTGGGTTTTGTGTTGCAGGATGAAGGTCACTGGTGGAGGTGATTGTGTCTATCTAGACAATGAAGCCAGCTCCTCTGGGTGCCATGCAGAACTACCTTGCATCTGCAGCAAAGCTGCTGGATATGCACCTTCACAAGAACTATAACTCTTGCTGGATCAGCCCAGTGGTCTGTCTAGTCCAACATTCTGCTTCATACAATTGCCACCCAGTTGCAATGATGAGCTAACAAACAGGCCATCGGTGCCAAGGTCTACCATGATGTTGCCCCAGAACACTGGCACTCAGAAGGTTACTTACTGCCTCTGAATATGGAAGATCTCTTTAGTCACTCTGGCTAGTAGCTGTTGATGGACCTACCCTCCATGAAGCCCTTCCTTTTCCAAGCCATCTATGGTTGTGACCATCACTACATCCACTGGCAGTGGAGGTTCAGTGGATAAACCTCTAGGGGTTGGTCCCTGGCCCCAGGGAGGCCCGTTTAGCATCAACCAGAGCCAGGGCCTTTTTGGTCCTGGCTGCAACCTGGTGGAACGCCCTGTTTAAAGAGATCAGGGCCCGGACGGATTTGCTCTCCTTCTACCGGGCCTGTAAGGCAGAGCTGTTCCGCCAGGCATATGGTAGACGCTCTGGGCCTCCCCACTGGCCACCTAGAGATAGCTGTGCCCCTACAAAGGGTATCTACCACCTAGCCTTTGCCATATATTTCTGGAGGTGGTTGGGTGGTGGTTGCTGGTGAAATCTGCTGCCATATATCTTAAAATCTGCTGCCATATTGCTTGTTGTGTGTTCTTTTTTTAAACATTTAAGATGTTTTATTGGCTTTTAAAGATATTTGTATTTTATATGATGGTATTAATTGGAATCTGCCCTGAGTCTACTGATGCAGAGAGAGCGGAATATAAATCGAATATGATTGATTGATTGATTGATTGATTGATTGATTGATTGATTGATTGATTACCTTGGGTCAATCGTGGTCTCTCAGGTCAACCTATGTCACGGAATTATTGTGATGATAAAATGGAGGAGGGAAAAATGATGTACGCTGCTTTCAATCCTTATTGAGGAGGAAAGCAGACTATAAATTATCTAAAATATAAATTTGCTATGTTGTAATCACTCACTTTTCTTGTATTTTTTCTCATTCTCAGGTTTGTAGTAGCAGCATTAGTAGTAATAATAATAATGTGCTTATATACTGCTCATCTGGACAAATTAGCACCCCACTGAGAAGTGTGAACAAAGCCAGTGTGGTTATTATCCCACAGTAGAGCTAGGGAGCTGGGAGTGAGTGGCTTAACCAAGGTATCTGCAGAGTTCATGGCAGTAGTGGGAGCCGAACTGTGCTGATTTGCAGGCCAACCACTTAACCATTACGTTGCAGCTGCTCTCAATATCCTCAATCATTTGGTATCATTAGGAAACCTTTCCCCCATGCAAAAACAATTTGAGCAGAGGGGGGAGTTTTCCCATTTCAGTAACTGTACGTCTACAAGACCTCCACGTGCAGCAACGGAAATGGGAAAACTCTCCCTTCCCCCAGCAAGCCGTTCTTTAGCACTACTGTGCATCTGCGTGAGCCCTGGTAGGCTCCACAGCAAACTCATGAAGGAAATAACGTTTAGAGTAACACAGTGTCTGAGGTTTGTGTGTGTGTGTGTGTGTGATATTTTCCCTCAGCCAAGAATTTCATGCCAGCCAGGGTTAAAACAGAAACAAGAAAGAAGATGGAACATAGGCGTGAATGATTTTAAAATTAATAAATACACTGGGGTTAAAAAGAGCTGCTCCTTTCTCCCTGGGCGTCCTGCTCCCAGGGAGCTGCTCTGGAGAAAGCCGCTGTGTCGGTGAAGCTCCAGCCGCAGCAACAGCGGAAGAATCCGCTGCTGCTCTAACATGCCCTCATTCCAGTTTTTCTCCAGGAGCAAGGGAAGGGCAGCTTTCTCCAGAGCAGCTCCCCAGGAGCAAGACGCCCAGGGAGAAAGTAGCAGCTGCCCGTCCCCAAACGATTGTTGAGAGAAGGCTTGTGACTGGAGGAATTATTTGCAAAAGCTGCTGCTGCAGTCAGCTTTCCCTGGCTCTTCAGGCAGCGATTCTAACAGAGAGGGGAAGGACACTCGGACTTCAGTTCCCAGGAAAACTTGCGAAAATGATCATGTGTTCTACGCGTGAAAAAAGTCACTTGTAGCTTGGCTCTCATTGATTGTGTTTGAGTTGGAGCCATTAATGTCCATCACGTATACATTGTTGCTGTAATTATGATCCTCCTGTGTAATTATGATTCTACCATTGTTTACTATAAAGAAATTCGAGTCAAGACAATTTTTCCTCTTATGGATAGATCTGCTATAGTGACGGACAGTGTGTGCTTAGATAAACTACTAACAGATGAAAATCCAGCTTTTGCTAAGGTAACTGCCAAATTCTGTGCGCAGGCGATTAAATTGTGCAATAAATTCCAGACGGGTGTACCTGAGCTCTGATCCAGATCATATTAGGAGGCTACCATATTGCTGCTGTTTTTAGGTCTCTATTTCCAAATTTTAAAATGTTTAGGTAGGATGCTATTTGATATTTTATATTCAATTTTAATTATGCGATGTAATTTTAACCAGATATTATAACATCTATATTTGTATCCTTTTCACTGAAGATTCTTTTAACTTGTATACTGTATACCTAATAATGAAATGCTTTGTTTTATAAGTTCAAATCTGGTCGTGGACTGTAAATTAACGGATACCATTGTTTAATGTGTTAATGCTTATTATTCGTTTCAGCTCTGTTTACAGAGCGGGCACAAGCCAAACTTATCACCTTGTTCATTGGATGTCCCATCCTGTTGGTTTTATTTGACCTACACTATGTTATTGAGACCCACCAAGAAAGTTGGATTATAAATAATGTAAATAAATAAATAATATACTCAGTAGTAGGGAATTCGCAGCCTGCACAAACCATTTTAAAAATAAAAACTTAAAGCAAAGGGCACAATCCAGCTGATGGTGAACACGTAAAATGAAAGAGTTAAGCATTTATTTTAATGTCTCTCACTGAAGTCCATGTCACTCTGACATTAGGGAGAAAAGCAGGGTATGCCATTGGTTATAAATCTAATTTTGCCTACTGTTTGCCAGGAAAGGGTAATTGCTTTTGCTGTTGCTTTATCTGGCATTGCTGCAACTCTTGTCAGGAAGCAGAAGTGCTTATTCAGTATTCATGCTAGCCTTAAATGTGAATGGAGATATTGGGCACACCTCTAGTTGTATAACTAAAACTTTTTTCTCACATATCCAGCTGGTTGGAATAATGCAGGATTCAGAAATAATTTGCTTCCCATTCAGCTTCCCGCAGTCATTTGCTTTAGCTGGATCTAGTTTGGATGATCTGCCGCAAAAAGAAGAAAGCAGATAGCACTTATCAACGTGTGAAACATCCATCTGCTTGTTGTGCCTCTGCACTAAAGCGGCTTTGTTTCATACGTGCCACCTCTGGGCTTTCTTATTAGGCACAATCTAATGCTATCAAATCAAGACAGGGGAGTCTGAGCCTTGCTGAGTAGAACTTCCCCTGCTCTGAGAGCCAAGCTACAAGTGACGAATTACACTGGCCTGGCAAGTGAACAGACTCACGTGTATTCCTCCCTGTTCACTTTCCATTCACTTGTGCTCCACTTGATCAAATGGAACGCAAGTGAATGGCAAGTGAACAGGGAGGAATACACGTGAGTCTGTTCACTTGCCAGGCCAGTGTAATTCGTCACTTGTAGCTTGGCTCTTGAGTTGTTCTCCACATACAAACAGAATGGGACTCTCTCTACTCACGATGATGCACCTCCTAAGAGAGACCCAAGCTATCTCATATGATGTTTGAGGATATAGGTTTGAGATTATCTGTTTTTTTTAAAAAAGCATACCAAGGTATTAGAGCAGAGTACAATGCCTGCAAAGAACTAAAAGAGACAAAAAGTCTCCAGCCGCATCCAGCCATAGTAAGAGTACTGCTGATCTCAATAGGAAAGTTCTCAAAATGTTGCCACTAGATATTGCAGAGTTTGTACTGGCAAAAGGCTTCTTGAAAATGTTTGATTGCATTTTTGTAGAAAGAGCTTGGAATGGAAAAAGAATGCACAAATTCAAAGGTGATCTTTTTAAAGTATTTAAGATCTGAACCCAGCTGATACTACTAATAGATTCTATGGCTAAGTCAGGACACTCCCTTGCTCAAATGGTCTAAATACATTCCTAAATCCATTTACTCAAAAGGTGGTTTTATTCCAAATAAATTATACCAGGGCAAATAAAAAGGTCCAGTAGTTTCTGAAGATGATTTTAGGACGGGAAACCTGCCTCAATTAAATAGTAGTGGTAGTGGGAGAACAGCTGTTGTTTACTCCTCGTGTTTACTGGTAGTACCCTGTGTACAACTGCCATGTTTTCCTAATCGTATTGCAACATGAGACATAGATGGATGTATGCTTATTACCATAAAGAAACACAAGGACTGGCAGGACCTAGGGAGCCAAGATCCACTGCAAACAGCAAAACCATCAGAGGTAGAGGTACTTATGGTGAGAAGGCAAATAATTTCAGTTGACTTGTCAGAGAATCTTGGCAAGCCTGGTATGTTCTATATGCCATCTATTAAAGAATAACTGAGTGCAAACGGTAGGATAAGATACTCACAATTTGTCATCAAAGGAGGAACCATTTACCCATGTCCACTTTCTTTCAGAAGACGTGGCACGTAGTCCAATCCACAACAGTCTACCTGGCTTGGTGACATTCTCTAGAAAAGCCTGCAAGCAACATAATTGGGCTGGCAATGCTGTAGTCCAGTTTGTAAGAGTTTCCTCCTGTTACTACATAGAAATACAGATCCCCCTTTGTCATTTTTTTTATTTGAATAAGCTTAGAAGGGGTTAGCTTTACATAGGAGTTGAATCCTTGATTACTGCTCACAAATAGCAATAAAATAACCTTCAATGTGACTTAATCCAATGTAAGGTGCACTCAAGTATTAATGGATGGACACATTCCTTTGAAAGGATGAGTACATCTAACTTTTGGGTGAAATCAAAAAGGGGAAGAGCTAGTTAGATTCCAGGTACATAGACCTATGGGAGGGTTTGGGGCTCCAGCCAGAAAAGTGAAGTTCCACTGAAATCAATGTAAATATATTTAGGATCAGGTTGGGGTGGGGTGCTTACAAACAACAACTGAACCTCTTGGGGGGAGTAATTGTTGGCCTTTATTTACCATTTCGTCCTGATTCTGTATCACCAGCATCTGAGAGTTTTTTGCTGTGCAGTCTTCCATACTCTTGTTCCAAGTTAGTTTCTCCGTGGAGATCCAGTAGCACTTCTGCTTATGAAGGTACCAGTTGTGAGGACAGACTTTGCAGCTGGAGTTTTCTTGAAGTGAGATGGGAATATATGCATTTCAAAAACTAAATGTTTATCAACACACAAAGCGAGCCATTCTAAAACTTGCCTCTGAATGGTTCAGGCTGGTGACTAATCTGTTTGCTGGCATACTTGGAAGATACGCTGGGCCATGGGATGCCAATGCTACATTAATATAATCCTAGAAAAGCCGTAGAAGTTGACAGCATCAGGAGTGTGTCAGGAAAGAGGTGGGTGCTTGTAAGTTTTCTAACAAGGTAGATAGTGGCTCTAGAGCTTTTGCAGGTCAAGAAAATTGCGTGAGGGAGGAAGGCAGAATCCCCTGTCCCTGTGCACCTTGGTCCCTATCTGCAGTGGGTCCACGTGAAATTGGAATGCATGAAGCTCCCAGAACATGTATGATCAATAGCCCTCATGCACTTTGTAGTGCATGAATTAATAATAATAACAACAACAATATTCAATTTATATACCACCCTTCAGGACAACTTAATGCCCACTCAGAGTGGTTTACAAAGTGTTATTATTACCCCACAACAATCACCCTGTGAGGTGGGTGGGGCTGAGAGAGCTCTGAGAGAGCTGTGACTCACCCAAGGTCACCCAGCTGGCTTCAAGTGGAGGAGTGGGGAATCAAACCCAGCTCTCCAGACTAGAGTCCCACACTCAACCACTGAACCAAACTGGCTCTCAGCCTGATAGGATCAAAATATAACAGTGTGTGGGTATTTTAAATAATATTTCCACAAGCAAGTGACAAGATTGAAATTACCTGATATATTTTCAAGTGACGTGCAGAAATACTGTTGCAAATAAGATAGAGTCTCCAGGCCTGGCTTATTTATTCCACTGTTGCCTCCTGGAGAAGTCCAGGAGCACTTCAGAGCACCCCTGAGTTGTCCAATCTGAAAAACTTCAAATAAGAATGTACATGTAGGTGTTGGGATGGTGTTATCCACTGTTAACAGTGAAATCCTAAGAAGAGTAACTCTAGTCTAAGACCATTGAAATCAATTTGCTTAGACTGGGATAACTGTGTTTAGGATTATCAATCTACTGGAGAGGCATAGCAACTAAGTCACCAAGTCGGTGTATTGTGGAGATGTTCTGGTATACTTGGAGACAGACCAGCATCAGTGTGCCCCTGATGCACGTGTGACTTTACCACATGAAGGAGCAGGAATGGGCAGTGTTGGGGACATGTCAAAGGAGCAGTGGGTTTTATTGGCAGCCTAAACGGTCTCTGTCCAGAAAAAAATAACATGAACCAGAGGCTAAGATGATCCTCAGGTACATGATATAGAGACTCCACCCCAAAGTCTCAGGGTGCAAGAGTGATCTTAGAAGTCACAGTTCCTATAGGGATACTGACCAGTGTCTTTGGTACAATGTCCAGAAGGGTGGAAGAACTGTTGCTAGTGAGGAGCAGAAGATGAAATATTTTGTTCCTAGTGGTTGGCAGAAGATGGAACTAGATGGAAGATGGTAGTAAGATGGTAGCTCCTTCTTAATGCCTCTCCTCAATGACCCTTTAGGATCATTACATCACTCCTTAGTGAGCGATTTAACTAAAAGGTGCTAAGAAAAAGGAGCCCAAATAAAAGTTCAGGGGAAAATTTATACAACTTGCAGATTTCTTTCTTCTCCAAAACAGGACTCCTCTTCAGTCTTGCACTGGAACAGATAAATTCCCTATCTAGACCATCAAAAGAAAAAAATTCTTCCAAGGTTCACTCTTTGTTTCACTTTCCAGGGTGTATTCCCAACATCATGTGAAATCAGGGTGGGCAGAACCATAACTGGCACACATTATTTTCTCTTTTGCCCACAGGACCACTTTCTGCCACTAGATGGCTGTAAGATAGTTTCAAGGGGGAGACTGTTAGTCTGTACAAGAAGAGCAAGTTTTGGGTCCAGTAGCACCTTGTAATTTAGAGTGCCAGGAAGCTAGTTATAATGCATGTTGTAATTAGCATGATAGATCATGGGTGCAAAGAGTAGAAAAATACACACAAATACATAACCAAGTGAGGGACCAGTAAGGACTTGTGGGGGAAAATCTCATTTCCCCACTCCTCCTTTTCTTCTTGATCTCTTCCTAGCAGTGCCTGCAGCCTCTTCTCTCACCTTCTCTCCCACACACCAACCTCCATTTTTTGTGTTTCTGCCCCTGGCAATCTCTGCTCCCTCACTCACCCACCTTTTCTGTTCCCTTTCCTCATGCAGTTTCACATTCTATTTTCTCCTCTACCCTTCGGCTTTACATTTCCTCCTTCCTATTTTAACTTTTTTGGTCTCTCTCACCACTCGTCTGTGCTAACGGTCACTGGGGTTTGGAATCCTCCACAACATTGGTTGCAAGTTGCCTAGTAACCTACCTCAAATGGTCACCAAGATCTCACACTGCAGTCTTGGATTATTATTCTCAAAGGAGCAGACATTCCCTTGATGATTTGGGGATTTTTCCTGCCCTCCAACAATTCACTTTTTTCTACAAATCAGGAGTTTTCTTCGGGCTTGTCAATTCCCCCTGACCCCCATTTTTGGGGTGGGTGTGTGGGTGTGGGTGTGGGTGTGGGTGTGGGTGTGGGTGTGTGAAAGAGAGAGAGAGAGAGAAAATCCATGTTCTCTGGCCCAGTTCCGAAAGCTTTACTATACTGCTAGCACTTGTCTCTTCAGAACCCACAGATGCAATTTTCTCTTTGTGCCTGTTCAGAATGTGGCTGAATATTTTTCAGATTCTTCCTTGTTGAAAGTGAAGCATGATGAAACTTCTCTTTGCAGCTGGACTGTAAGGGGGTAGGCTTGCCAGTTGTCCAGTGGGGGCAGGAGATTCCCTACCCCCAGACTCTGCCCTCCACCACCTCTCACTTGGCCAGCAGGAGGAAAAGAGGTGGGAATACATTGGGGAGGGCAAAGTGTGCCCCCACATGCTCCAGAGCCTCCCACGTGTCCTGTATTATGCCAGGAATAACATCATTCCTGGAGTGACATGGAAATAATGGGTCACACTGGGGGGCAACTGAATAAAAACTGCCCCCCAAATTAGTGCTTGATGCCATTTTTTATTCAATTGGCCCCAGAACAACCCATTTTTTCCACATCTAACCAGGAATGATGTTGTTCCTGGTGCAACACAGAGGAGCTCTGGAGCTCGCATGTGTGAGGTAAGTGGCCCCCCAACGTGACCCATCCTGCATCCTCCGTTCGGCCACACCAGTGACCTGGCAACCCTATAGGGGGAGACCATAGCCAGGTAGACAGGTAAAATCCTCTGTATGCCCTCCCCTTGTCTGTTCTGCTGCTGTTCCATTGTTACCTAGATTGCCAATCTCAGAGCCAAATTAGATGCCCTGGCTTTTAAAGGGATGGGTCTGGGTTCCCTGCAGCCACACAGCAACTCGGGGAATGGTGGTTAAAATAAAGAAGAGCCTGTTTGGGTTTGGAACACTGCTGCGAGGATAAAACCTTCTCCCTGAGCTGTTTTCTCACACCAAAATATCACTGGCAGGGTGTCCTACACTCTGCAGGCGGGCCTGGTCAAGTCTCCCCTGGAGAAGGGCCTCAGGCCTCATTAGTGAGACCTGGGAGCATCAACTGGAGATAGAGACAAGGAACTTGGCTAGATAAGTGGAGGTGGGGGGGAGGAGGTGGGAGCAGGGGATCCCCCGCCCCAGGCGGGGGAATGGCAAGCCTATGTGGTACTGCTGGAACATGGTCAGCAGTTGCCTCTGTCAGGCCTTCCCTGATTCCTCGTCCTCCTGCTTCCCTGGCTTTGGCTCCTCGGGGTCTTCTTCTCAGTCAGCGTGATTGGGCAACTCAGAGGGGGGTCATAATAGGGGGAGCTATGGATCGGCAAACATGGGGAAGTAACTCCTCCCCACCACATTATTCCAGCATAAGAAAATGGCTCAGGGAGAAGGCAGGAGCCCTTTCTTCTCTTGAAATGGAATTCCAAGCCTGAACAGGCTCTCCTTTCCTTTTTAACAGCCATTTCCTGCAGTTGCTGTGTGGCTGTGGGGGACCCGAGTTTGGTCCCAGGAACCTGGACTCAAACCAACCATCACATCTAGCTTGGCCCTCGGGGACTTCCCTTCCTTCAGCTGCCCCTCCACTCTCTCTTTTTCCAGCCTTCAGGGGTAACATTTTTATGCCTATCTTACCTACCACCCTTTCAGTACTAATTTCAGTATCAATGAAGAATAACTTTTCCTTTTTTAAAGCAACAAGCCTCATGTGGACTTTATCTTAAGGAAGCCTCTAGGGGTGTGCAAGCCAAAAAATTTCGGCTAAAGCCGAAAGCCGAAAGAAGAATCTCTTTCGAATAAGCTGAAAGCCGAAATGGCCAGCCGTTTCGGCTTTCGGCTTTGTTTCGGCTTTCTTTCGGCTTTCGGCTTTTTCAATGGGAAAATGCCTCCGTCTTCCCGGACGTCTGGGGGAGGCATTTTCCCACCGAATCAGCCCAAAATTGGTGGGGACCTTCCTCTAACCCCTCTCTAAAAACCCCCCAAGTTTCAGACCGATTGGACTTTGGGGGACCATGTTATGGCCCCCCAAAGCAGGTCCCCCTATCCTCCCATAAGAAAGCGAAGGAGCAGCATATTGTTAGCATGCTGCTGCTCATCTTCATTATTTCCTATGGGGAAAAAATGAAGACGCAGGCTTCCTTTGCCAGGGGTGGCATTTTGCATGCAAAATGCCCCCTTACCCTCAGGGGCCCTTCTCCCACCCTTCCTCCCACCCCCCACCAAGGCTCAGACTGCTCCCACTTGGGGGGGGCATTTCATGGCCTCCCCAAGTAGGTGCTCTGCTCTCATCTCTACCACTGACAGCTGGGGGAGGCTTGTCTTGCCAGGGGTGGCATTTTGCATGCAAAATGCCCCCCAGCCCTCAGGGGCCGTGTCCGGGGTCTGGGTCCCAGCCCCCAGACTTGGTAGGAGGGAACAGCAGGTCAGCCGGGCTGACGGGCAAACAGAGGGGGCAGCCAGCAGACAGCAGGTCAACTGGTCAGCCAGCTGACAGTGGGTCAACTGGTCAGCCAGCTGACAGCAGGTCAACCGGTCTGACTGGCAGGCAGAGGGGGCAGCTGGAGGACAGCAGGTCAACACCTCCCACAGGCAAATGGAGCCAGAACCTGCCGGTGCCAGGGGCAAGGGGCAAAAGCCCAGGGCCTCGGGAGGCAGGGGGAGACAGAGAGAGGCCAGCGAGTCCCACTCCCCTAGGGAGGGAAAGGGGGCTAGGCAAGGCGGAAGGGGGCAAGGGCAGAGGGATTGGGAGCCCAGCAGTCACCCACCCAAAGACCTTACCTGAGGAGGAGAAGCAGCAGCAGCCCCAACAACCCAAAGCCACGCCCCAGCTAGAAAATAGTAGCCTGGCCCAGGAGTTGCCAAAAGCCAAGCCACTCCAGGTGGGGCTATTGGAGGCACTCTGCAGGAAGCCCTGGGCAACCAGCCAAGGAGCCGCAGCTGGACCCACCTTCAGCCATCAGCTCAGCCAGGGAGGCTGGGCTGCTAGCCAGGGGACTGTAGCTGGACAGGCCTTCAGCAATCAGCCAAGGCAGGGAGGCTGGGCAGCCAGAGAACAAGGCACAGCTGGTGCTGGTCAGTGGGGCCAGATCAGCTACCCCAGCTGCAACTGCTTGGTGCAGCCAAAGGCCAGGCTGGAAGAGGGGTGGGGCAGTAGAAGGAAGCCCTATAAAAGCTGGTTGGGAAGAGCCCTGTGGTGGTGGGTGTGAGTGAGGAGTGATGATATGGAGCGAGAGCAGTAAGATGTAAGGGTGGAGGCTTGGAGGAGAGTCCTGGAAGGAGGAGATGAAGGAGGATGCAGAGGGTAAGCAGGCCAGGTTGAGCAGGCCAGCGAGTGGACTGAGAGGGAGTCTGGGTGAGGTATACCGCCCCTCCTTCCACAGAGCAGGGTCCTGCAGAGTCCCTGGCCCCCCTGTGACGTCAGGAGCAGACCGCCCAGTGCCACGCCCAGCGGCAGCGGCGGCAAGCCCTGACAGGCCCTTCTCCCACCCCTCCTCCCACCCCCACCAAGGCAGTCTGAGCCTTGGTGGGGGGTGGGAGGAAGGGTGGGAGAAGGGCCCCAGAGGGTTGGGGGGCATTTTGCATGCAAAATGCCACCCCTGGCAAGACAAGCCTCCCCCAGCTGTCAGTGGTAGAGATTAGAGCACCTACTTGGGGAGGCCATGAAATGGCCCCCCCAAGTGGGAGCAGGCTGAGCCTTGGTGGGGGGTGGGAGGAGGGGTGGGAGAAGGGCCCCTGAGGGCTGGGGGGAATTTTGCATGCAAAATGCCACCCCTGGCAAGACAAGCCTCCCCCAGCTGTCAGTGGTAGAGAAAAGAGCACCTACTTGGGGAGGCCATGAAATGCCCCCCTCAAGTGGGAGCAGTCTGAGTTTTGGTGGGGGGTGGGAGGAAGGGTGGGAGAAGGGCCCCTGAGGGTAAGGGAGCATTTTGCATGCAAAATGCCACCCCTGGCAAAGGAAGCCTGCGTCTTCATTTTTCCCCCATAGGAAATAATGAAGAAGATGAGCAGCAGCATGCTAACAATATGCTGCTCCTTCGCTTTCTTATGGGAGGATAGGGAGGCCTGCTTTGGGGGGCCATAACATGGTCCCCCAAAGTCCAATCGGTCTGAAACTTGGGGGGTTTTTAGAGAGGGGTTAGAGGAAGGTCCCCACCAATTTTGGGCTGATTCGGTGGGAAAATGCCTCCCCCAGACATCCGGGAAGACAGAGGCATTTTCCCATTGAAAAGCCGAAAGAAGCCGAAACGTTTCGGCTTTTTTTCTTTCGGCTAGCCGAAACGTTTCGGCTTTCTCTGAAACGTTTCGGCTAACCCGAAAGAAGCCGAAACACTTTTGTTTCGGCTTTCTTTCGGCATTCAGAAAGCCGAATCGCACATCCCTCCTCCCCTCTATTTGCACACAGGCCCCTTATGCTGCCTTTCCTTTTCTCACAGATTCCAGAGGTTAGGATGAATTCACATAACTACTTTTTCTATTGCAAAGTCATCTTCTGCAGTTGCCTCCTGATGGAGATCTGGGGAGAAGAATTCAGTCAGTTCTTCATCTCCTGTTTTTTGGTCAGCATCCTGTCCTGGACAATCTCCATTAAAAGATACATACACACAGGGCTTTTTTCTGGGAAAAGAGGTGGTGGAACTCAGTGGGTTGCCCTCGGAGAAAATGGTCACATGGCTGGTGGCCCTGCCCCCTGATCTTCAGACAGAGGGGGGTTTAGATTGCCCTCTGTGCTGCAGCGCAGAGGGCATTCTAAGCTCCCCTCTGTCTGGAGATCAGGGGGTGGGGCCACCAGCCATGTGACCATTTTCAAGAGGTTCCGGAACTCCGTTCCACTGCGTTCCAGCTGAAAAGAAGCCCTGCATACACATATAAAACCAACAGAATAAATTATCTGTCTGGATAACAGGTGAAATGGAGAAAAGCTAATGATTGTATCTTTCTAAATCTTAGAACTCTTGAGTGCTCAAGAGGAGGTCAGGAAGACCTTGCAATCAAGCTCTAAAAGGCTACTACCACCCACCACTTCCTCTCACTCCACCACACTGACTCTTACATTTGTTCACACAGACTCACATCCACAGGAAATTAGATGAAAGGAACATGCTCAATATCATTTTTATATAGTGAAATCTATACAAGATGGCTTTCCTACCTTCCAGTCTGCACCTTGGAGATACTGCCATTGTTATTGGTATCTACTTGCTTTAAAAAATACATTGAACCCGCCCCCCCCATAAAATGAAATATTCAAAGAATGTATTGTCGAAGGCTTTCACGGCCGGAGAACCGTATTCAAAGAATACGAGACTGTCAGGGCATAGCCTTAATAGCATGCAAAGTGAAAGTCTAATAACCAGGGCCAATGGTGGGGGGAAGAGGACCATTTGGCCTGGGCCTCCAGCTGAAAGGAAGTCTCACATTTAACACTTGTTGATTTTTTTGGGCATTTAATAAGATTCACAGTTTGTTTTTTATGTGCATCACGTGTTCGCATTTTGAAAGGGGCGCTTAAACCTGCAAGTGGTCTGGGCCTTTCTAGTCCTCTGAGTGGGCAAGCTAATTACACTTTCACAAAGACACACATCCACACCACTTTTCTCTCCACTGTACTGATCTATAATCTCAACCCCCTTCTACATTTTTATCCTACCCTTTTTCCAATGGGTGCAGAGCAGTGTATATGATTCTCCCATTCTCCATATATTATTCCATCATAAGCTTTTAAGCTAGAACCCGCTTCCTCAGATTCTGAGTGGATGTCCGCCAGGCAGATATTTACATATGAGGTATGAGTTAATTTATTTCTATATGAGCCTCTGCTGAAATAAAACTGTATTAAACTTTGAGGTGCCGCTTGACTCCTGTCAATTTCTGTTGCAACAGACTATGATAACTACCCCTCTTTCAGCTCCTTGCCTTTTCATTACACCCTTCAAAGAGCAGGGCAAACAACTAGCCTGCTAATCCCATTAAAATATGAAATAGATAAATAAGTGCTGCAGCCAGACCATCTAGAGGGCTGGGGAAAAGCAGAATTGCTGAGAACCACCATGCTTCCTCCCACCCCAAGATTCCTTCTGGACCCCTCACATCACCCTGACTTAACCTAAATATCATGTGAAAACAAATAACATGACTTGTTTAGCTTCCTGGGCTCATAATGTACACAGGAGCCACAATTTTTTTTCCTCTTAGCCACCCCTTGTTTGCAGCTCTGGGGAAAAGGGTCAAGCACCCCTCCTCAGTTCCCCACTCTGCCTTTCACTGTCCGCAACTATCCAGAGGAAGATGATCCATCTTTTCATTGACAATGAAGGAGGAGAGAGAAACTCTGTCCCTCAAGGGAAAATTGGCATCCTGGGGTGGGGGAAGAGGCACTGTTTCCTCAGGCACCATGAAACAGGCAACAGTAGTAGCCAGAACATCTAGAAGACTATGGAGAAGGACATCACACACAACTTGATTTATTACTGGTTTAGTGATTTTTTTTGTTTATTGTAACCTGCTTTAGAAACTGCTGTGGGTGAAAAAAATAGTCCTTCCATACAGCAAACAAAGAAATAATGAAAAGCAGAAGTTTGAACTCATGGCTGCCTTTGGATCTTATGAGTTAGAAAAATGGTGCATGAACCAGGAGAAAATAGTATTCAATCTGCCTCAGAACCCCATGTGATATTTTCTCCTCTCAGGAATAGTCACTGTTGAAGGCCAGCAGCACAAGGCATCCTATGAATGCCAGCATTTAAAAAAATGAAGCTATAGATGGATTTTGGCACTTTTGCTAATAATTAAACTTATATGAGAGAAAAGAGGGGGGTTGTTTCACTTCCACATAAATAGTACAATAGAAGAAAAAGAAGTGAGAGAGGCACAGTTATGGAAGTACTCGTAATTTACATATATATGTAAATTACGAGTACTTCCATAACTGTGCCTCTCTCACTTCTTTTTCTTCTATTGTAATAATTAAACTTACCCAGCAGTATCACAGTGATTAACAGGATGGCATTTCCAGTCCATCCAATCCATAGAGCAATCCAGTGCCAGCGGGAACCCTGGAAAGGATCTGTAAAAATCGAAAGGCAACTAATTTAGCATAACTATGAAGGCAAAGAACTAAGATTCTGTAGATCCTTATGTGGGTTATAGATTAGAGCCCATAATTCTACAAGGTCTAACATAAAATAATGCTTCTAGCTAACAGTAACTGGAAGAACTATAATCAAGGTTAGTTACATACAGGTTAATGTGTCTGTGTTCTTTCCAAAAGTTTTAACAGGTCCTATAATGCGTTTTCTTTATTTATATAAGCATTCTGTGTGGTTGCCCCCACCCTATGAAATGGCCTGCCTGAAGAGGTCAGGAAAGCTCCTACTCTCCTGGCTTTCCATAAATGATGCAAAACCAAATTATTCAAGAGGGCTTTCTACTCAGATGGGAGGGCTATACTGTAAGAAGGTGGTCTCAAAAAGATGCTTCTCTAAAGAGAGAGGGAGGGACCATGGACTTCTCTACTATGTACTGTCTGTTGTCTTATGTACTATCTGCTGCTTTAAGTATGATCCTAATAGACAGTTCCATGTTGTTTAATATGTCAGTCTTAGAATTGCTTATGCTCTGTTTCAGCATTTCTTCTTCTGGCGGTGGGGCCTGGTTTAAAGGGAGAAGGTCACGGAGATGTGGAAAGGCTCGGTGCCCTTCTAACCTACGCCCCATCCCGAGGCACGCCGGTGTTGGAGCTAGGAAAAATCCTCCTTCGACACTGATGTTGTGCAATGCCAGGTCCATAAATAATAAGACCAGTATGCTGCATGATACTTTTATGGCAGCTAATATGGACCTGGTATGCGTGACCGAGACTTGGGTGAGGGAAGGAGAAACAGTTGCTCTTGGTGAGCTGACCCCCCCGGGTTATGCGGTCCTTCATCAGTCACGAACTGAGGGTCGGGGGGGAGGGGTGGCAGTCCTTGTCCGGGAGGGTTTCTCCTTCAAGCTGCTTCCCGCCCCGAAGATCTCTGGCATTGATTGTGTGGGCCTGGTGTGGAATGCCGAGGAGAGTTTGGCCGTCTGCTTGGTGTACCGACCGCCCAGCGCACCAGCAGACGCCTTACCGCGCTAGAGGTGGTTGCTGGGTGGGCCTTGGAGTACCCCTGGTTGATGGTGCTGGGGGATTTCAATGCCCATGTAGATGATGCCACCTCGATACAGGCCACGGACCTGGTGTTAGCCATGGCAACACTGGGACTCTCCCAATTTGTATCGGCACCCACACATGAAGCAGGCCACACGCTAGATCTGATCTTCGGGATGGGATTGGATGTGGTTCTGGATAAAGTAGAGTTGGTGCCATGGTCAGACCACGCGGTTGTGAAGGCCCGGCTGGGCGTGCCACTCCCCTCCTGCAAGGGCGGTGAGCAAATTTATGCTCGCCCGCGGAGACTTATGGACCCAATTGGGTTCCAGAATGCTCTGCGGGAACCAATGCTCCACGGTGGTTCATTAGATGAGCTAGTGGAGGGCTGGCAAGTCCGGCTCTCTGAGGCCATCGATGAAATCGCCCCCCGTCGTCCTCTTTGCTGCCGGAATCGCTGGGCTCCTTGGTATACAGAGGAGCTGCGGCAACAGAAACGGGAGCTAAGACGACTTGAACGCGTGTGGCGGCGACCTCGTGACGAGGAAGCAAGAACATCTTATAGGCTGTTTATGAAGTCCTATGAGATGGCGGTGAAAGCTGTGAAGAAAGAGTATTATGCAGCTTCCATCGCATCAGCTAGCTCTCGCCCAGCTAAATTATTTAATGTGGTCCGTTCATTGGTCTCCCAATCAGGTGGAGACCATCAAAAGTTGAATTTGGAGATAAGCTGTGAGGCTTTTGCGAGCTTTTTTACTGATAAGATCTTGCTTCTCCACCGCGACTTACCAGCCACAGTTGATACAGTAAATGAACTAGAGGCCCCTTGGCCGTCTTCGGGACCCATATTAGATCATTTCAGCCCTCTTTTCGGGGAAGAGGTGGACAGGATTCTGCATGTGGTACGGCCTACCACGTGCCCCTTGGACCCGTGCCCGTCATGGCTGGTGAAAGCCAGTGTTGACGGGCTTCGGGATTCCTTGGAGGCGATTATAAACCTGTCCTTGACATCTGGGGTTTTTCCCAAGGCACTGAAGGAAGCTGTGGTACGGCCTCTTCTGAAGAAATCATCATTAGATCCTGCTGACCTGCTCAATTACCGACCAGTTTCCAACCTTCCGTTTTTGGGGAAGGTGATTGAGCGGGCCGCAGAGAAGCAACTGCAGAATTTCCTGAAGGAGACCTCAGCCCTAGACCCCTTCCAGTCTGGTTTCCGCCCGGGACATGGGGTCGAGACATTGTTGGTCGCCCTCACAGACGATCTCCGCAGACATCTGGATCAGGGCGGATCAGCACTGCTGATTTTGCTGGATCTGTCAGCAGCGTTTGATACGGTCGATCATGAGCTTTTGACCCACCGCCTTGCCGATGTGGGGATTCAGGGGACAGCACTGCAGTGGCTGGTCTCCTTTCTCCATGATCGGGGACAGAGGGTGGCGCTCGGGGAGAGGGTGTCATCTCGTAGGCCACTGGTTTGTGGTGTGCCACAGGGAGCGATACTCTCTCCATTATTATTTAATATCTATATGCGCCCCCTCGCCCAGCTGGTGCGGAGTTTCGGGCTTGGGTGTCACCAATACGCGGATGACACCCAGCTTTATCTGTTGTTGGACGGGCAGCCTGGATCGGCTTCTGATGCCCTGGAGCGTGCTTTTGAGGCTGTGGCTGGTTGGTTGAGACAAAGTCGGCTGAAATTGAATCCCACGAAGACGGAGGTCCTGTATGTGGGTCGTGGGGAGATGGCTTTGGGACCTCGGCTTCCTACACTTGATGGGGCAGCACTTACACTGGCCCCGAGGGTTAGGAGCCTGGGGGTGATTCTGGATTCCTCCTTGAAGATGGAGGACCAGATCACTGCAGTTGCCAGGTCTTCCTTTTATTATCTTCGGCAGGCCAGGCAGCTTGCCCCTTATTTGTCCCCCCGTGATTTGACTACAGTGGTCCAAGCAATGGTCACCTCTAGGTTGGATTACTGTAACGCGCTCTACGCTGGGCTTCCCATGGGCCTGATCCGGCGGTTACAGCTGGTACAGAATGCAGCAGCGCGGGTCATTGCTGGAGCACCGGTGTGGGAGCATATTACACCGGTGCTACGCCAGCTGCATTGGCTGCCAGTGGAGTACCGAATCAGGTTCAAGGTTTTGGTGTTAACCTACAAAGCCCTACGCGGACTGGGACCGACGTATCTGAGGGACCGTCTCTCACCATATGAGCCCCAGAGGACTCTCCGCTCTGGCGGAAAACATCTTTTAAGTGTCCCTGGCCCTAGGGAGGCCCGCCTGGCATCGACCAGGGCCAGGGCCTTTTCAGTCCTGGCCCCGACCTGGTGGAATGCTCTGTCTTGCGAGACAAGGGCCCGGCAAGATTTGCTTGCATTTCGCCGGGCCTGTAAGACAGAGCTATTCCGCCAGGCATATGGCTAACGCTGGGCAGTGCCCGCCCCCCCCCCGTGAAGGGGGGGTTAAACCATCACCCCTATGCAAACACAGAGGCATGTATGAACCACTATGCAGCATGAATGAAGGGGTGGCTGCTGGGTGGAGGAGTGTCGAACCGCTGGCCCCCATGCGCTTTCCACCCACAGTGGCCCGATCGGGTTGGCTGCTGGGCGGAGGAGCCTGGAGCGCCGCACCCTTGCACTCCCCAGCCGCAGCAGCCCCCATCAGGCTGCCGGGCAGAGGAGCCTGGAGCGGCCAGCCCCCATGTGCCTCCCGGCCGCAGCGCCCTGATTGGGGTGGCTGCTTGGCAGAGCAGCCTCAAACCGCTGGCCCCCATGCACCTCTTCTCCGCAGCACCCTGATCAGGGTGGCTGCCGGGCAAAGGAGCCTGGAGCACCACCCCCTCATGCTCCTTGGCTGCAGCACATTGATCGGGGTGGCTGCTGGGTGGAGGAGCCTTGAACCGCCGGCCCCCATGCGCCTCCCGCCCACAGCGCTCTGATTAGGATAGCTGCCAGGCGGAGGAGCCTAGAGCACCACCCCCTCATGCTCCCCAGCCGCAGCGCCCTGATCAGGGTGACTGCCAGGCAGAGGAGCCTGGAGCCGGCCCCCTCATACTCCCTGCCAGCAGCGCCACAATCACTGGCCTCCTCTCCCCACCAAAGCTATGATCCTGGAGGGGGGGATCGAGTGGCATGGAAACCTCCCTGGCCTCTCCCCGCAAAGCTGTGATTCTGGGGGGGAGGGGCAGTGGGGCACAGAGGTGGACAAGCCTGGCTCTCCTGCTCTCCTCCTCAAAGCTGTGATTGTGGTGGTGGTGGTGGGGAGATTCTGGAGAGGCTGGTGTTGGGGGAGAGGAGGGACCTCAGCAACTTATGATGGAGTCCACCCTCTGAAAGGGCTATTTTTCTCCAGGAGAATTGATCTCTATGGCCTGGAGACCAGCTGTAATTCTGGGAGATTTCCAGCTACCACCTGGAAACTGGCAACCCTAGGGGCATGTGGCAGCGGGCAGGCCTTGCTCACATGCACTCCCCACAAAGCCACGATCATGAAGGGTGGGGGGGGCCAGGCTTGCTTGCCTTGCCCCCCAAAAAGTCTAGAGTTGCCAGTCTCCAGGTGGTACTACTAAGCCGAACAGGGGGGAAAAAACTGGATAGTGAAAAGTACAAGCAACAAGTCCGGGAATGAGCAATTAATGCTAACTTTTTATGTAAACGTTTCAATACTGCAAACATGCAAAGTGCAAATAATATGCAATGAATACAATAAATATAATTAATACAATTCAGTTGTCCAAGTCATTATATAAATGTCCGAAGCAAATCCACAATGGGGACATATTAAAGAGGAAGTCACAAGGCAGTCTTATGGTGGTGCCGAGGATTTTACATCTCATTGGACTTGAGCCACCACCATAAGACTGCCTTGTGACTTCCTCTTTAATATGTCCCCATTGTGGGTTTGCTTCGGACATTTATATAATGACTTGGACAACTGAATTGTATTAATTATATTTATTGCATTCATTGCATATTATTTGCACTTTGCATGTTTGCACTATTGAAACGTTTACATAAAAAGTTAGCATTAATTGCTCATTCCCGGACTTGTTGCTTGTAGTCTCCAGGTGGTGGCTGGAGATCTCCCAGAATTACAACTCATCTCCAGGTGACAGAGCTCAGTTCCCCTGGAGAAAATGGCTGCCTTGGAAGGTAGGATGAACAGGAATTATTTCCACCTGAGGTCCCTCCCCTTGCCAAAGCCCTCTGTCATGGGCTGGGCCTGCCAAGGCTGATAGTCCAAGCACTAACACAAAGCCGAGGACTGTCCAAGATCCACAAGCCAGGTTCAGTCTGTAGTTGGCGCACGAGGTAAATGCCAGGGGTGTGTCCAGGATCCAAAAGCCAAGCCAAGTCCAGTCCATAGGTCAGAGCATGAGGGTATCAAGTCAAGATGCAGGCAAGAACACGATGCAAAGTACCAGGGAGTGGTTGCAGGTAACCAACACGTTGCTTCCATGCCTGGGAGTTTCTCCAGACAGGCTTTTATATCCAGGCGTGGTTTTCAGCCAGCTGCTGGGGCTCCATCCTGCCGCTACTGATCATCACTCTCCAGCAGCTAGTGTTGGCTCAGGAGATGCACACTGCGCCGTCCCTCCTGCAGTTCCAGTCTCTGGCATTGCCTGCAGCGTTCTTTGGGTGTGGGTGAACCTGGGGGAGTGGAGGCTTGTGGCTGTGCTACACCTGTAGCCTTGGATGTCCCTGGCTGAGCTTTCCCTATGGTATTGGGGCCAGAAGGTGCTGGTGCCATGGCTGCTGGCTCTAAGTTTTGATCAGCCAGCAGCTGTTGCTCCTGATTAGAGATGGGCATGATCCGCATTACGATAGAAAAAAACCCACGATAATGGCGATCGCGCAATCGTGACCCAGCGGATCGTGATCGTCCACGGCCGATGATCCAGCGATCGGGAGAGGCCTGGATTGTTGCGTTCGGGCTCGGATCGGGGATCCAGACACTCAAGCGCCAGCAATCTATTCCCCTGGCAACGGAGCCAGGGGAAAGCCTGAGCTCTGTTTGCCCTCCTTCTGTCACCCTGGAAACCCTAATCGAAGCCCAGCTTTCCTTGATCAGCAGGGCTTCCTTCCAATCACGGAGCAGCAAAGCAGTCACAAGTTGGGAGAAGACACCCAGGGGAGAGAGGGGGAAGGGGGTGTTCTGTAGCCATGGGCACTCCAATCTCATCCCTGCAAACCCTGATAGGCAGCTCTGACGGCCAAACACAAACCTCCTGTGTTGCTGAATGGGACCTGAGGGGAGGTGGCTCATCGCCACCTCCCCGTGCCTGCCAGGCCACCACCCACCTTCCTACATAGCTGGGAATAGCAGCGCGGCCCGCTTTGGCCTCCACGATCCACGGCTTGGGAACAGGAGGTGATTGGTGTGGATCATTAATTCAGGATCATCACCGGCGCCAATCCACGATCAGCTGGATCAATAATTTTTTTTGGATCATGCCCATCTCTACTCCTGATCACCGGTTTCTGCTGAGTCAGGGCTAGGGCTGGCTACACAGAACTCCTCTTCTCCTGAGGAGTCCTGGCTGGCTACACGAGGCTCCTGTCCTTCAGAGGAGACCTCACCCTCACTGAGTCCAGATGGGGCCATGGCACCCATCCTCTCCAGGGTCCACTCCCCCCATCTCCAGAAATGTCCCAATCTGCAGCTGGCAACCCTATAAGTCCCAATGGGGAGGCGAGGGGGCCACACAAGGGCAAAGGGGGGCATACCTTGCTCACCTCCCCCCAAGCTACAATGGGAGCAAGGGCAGGGGGCCCAGAGGTGGGCATGCCACGCTGCCCTCCTTCCCCTGCCCCAGACCAGGGTGCTGGGGAGGGGGCAATGGCCAGCCAGGACCCCCTGCCCTTTCTAGAAACTGTTGTATTTTTTGCTACAATGGGCTTTGTTTCTAGTTCATACATAGTTGACCACAGAGGGCTGAAGAATATCTTCCACACACTATGAGACCTCATGTTGTTTTATGTTTACACCACCGCAACGTTTGTTGGAAATTGCAATGTCTGGTGTGCTGTAGCAGCAAGAAGGGAGAAGTGCCTTCCATGCAGGGGGCAGCAAGGATCACTTAGGGCCAAGCTACACATGACGAATGACACTTGAATGGCAAGTGTATTTCTCCCTGTTCACTTGCCCTCCACTCAATCCACTTGCCGTTCAAGTGTCATTCGTCATGTGTAGCTTGGCCCTTAGTTAGGACAGTGAGAGCAGCATCTCTCTTGATTCCTGGGGGTCATTTCCTTGTCTTGTCTCCTATTGGGCTAAACAGGGCAATATCCTGCTTCTTCTCTCTCCTGCCTTATTTTTCATTCTTCTACAAGATGTAGTCAGATAGCAAGGACACTCTCTCTCTCTCTCTCTCCTTCACTCTCAAGTATGTATTTCTTAAATAAACTTTTGGCCTCTTTAATCAGCACAGCGTAATTTCTCTGCTTTTTTTTTGCACTCTGCCAACAGCATTCACATGATTTTCAGCATAATTATGCTGTTTCAGAAATATGACTACAAAGTACAAATACACAGACAAGTATCAATTGAGTAGGAGAATGCTGATATGAAAGGGGACCACTATGAACTTTTTTTCCCTTTAAACTTACTTCTCCCATCTTAGCCAAAGTAAATTAAATAAGCAATAAAATAGCTTTTGTGAGCTTTTGCTCTCCGAAAAAGGAGCTGGTGTCTAAAAACACAATGGAGACATTAAAGACATCATAATAAAATATTAATCAATGAAAAACAGCAGAAAAATAGGAATAAGGAATATAAAATTCCAACACAGTGAAAAAATTATAGCCAGCAGTTAAATAGCTGACATCTTAGCAAAATTAAAACTCCAAATTAAAATCCAATAATCTATACTCAGCTATGAAGCTCCACAGGTGACTTTAGGCCACTTATTCTGTTTCAGCCTGGCCTACCTCACAGGACTGTTGTACTACTCAATGGGAAAGGGAAGAACCTCCAGCTCCTTGGAAGCTTGGCGTTGATAAAAAAAAGTAGAAAGAAAGCAAACCTTGGAGACATTTATGTGCATAGAAATAAATGAACCAGTTTGGTGTAGTGGTTAAGAGGACCTACAAATCTAACAGTGTTGTTACTCTGTTGTTGCATAAAAAATGAGGGATGGTTCTATGTGACCACTAACAACGTTTAGGCTTTTCAGGGCCCACTGAAGATGCCGTGCCCCAAACCCCCTGATGAATGCGGTGAATAATTCTTCTTCTTACTGCTTCTGAGATCATTTAAAGGACAGACCACCTGTCACCATGTTCTTTAATCATTCTCCCCATTCCCTCCATGCTTTAACCTAGCTGTTTAGAAATTTCAGTTCCACAAGCCCCACATTTAGATACCATCAAGCCCTGATCCAGTTCAAGCCCTGCTTTTACCTCTTTGGGATACAATCCAGTTTTGGAATGTGACTGCAGAACAGATATTCATATATAATAAAAGAGCACATCCAGTACATTTTCATCAAAGTCCACATTCATGCAAAATGCCTCAACATCCTGCTAGGCTGCTCTAAAAATATATAACTACACATCTACCTGTCTCTGTCTCTCTTCTTGCCGTACTGAATAGCACAGAAACTTATCAATGCTGTAATCAAATATTTGGTCAGTAGTACAATACTTACTGAAACCTTGAGATGGATGAGTCAGCGCTGTAGAGTTGGATTCGGAAGGGTGGCTGAGGCAAGTGTAAACAGTTTCATCAGCCATATTGTGAACAGCTAACAAGCCCTGTTGTATGCAAAAGGGGGCCGCCAGCAGCCTTTAGCAGCCTCTGTGAACGAAGCTGACCCATTAACGCAATACATAGGAAGTGACACTGAAAGGTTGCTGAATTCACCACTGTCTATGTTCACTAGCCCTATAAAGACTGAAGCAGAGTTTTCTTTTGTAGAAAGGTTAATAAGAATCAAATTGTTACTCCTCTCTCTGTATAAAGTTGATGCCTGTCTAACATAACCACTCACTTGTAATGAAATGAGATACACTGTGTTCTAGAATGAAAAAAGGACAATAAAACAATGAGTAACTTTTCAGTGTATTCATACACAAATGCACCAATGCAGCACGTATTACATATAGATGGCAATTGTGCATGGACTTCGTTTTAGATGTTTGGAAATCTTTTATAGAAGCCTATGTTCAGATTTGCTTTGTAACCAGCACTTTTTCGCTTGTTTATTTTGTTTGTTTGTTTTGCACTAATAATTTAAAAAAAAAGACTTGTATAGTTTCCCCATTGCTTCTGTGGCTGCTGATATTCAATTTGATTCAATGCAAAGTTTATTTTGGTCACAGACCAGTAAAAATGGCTGCGGGTATAGCACAGTTCCTCCACATAGCAATGAACAGCAGCCCTGTTCATTGCAGCAGCTGTTCTGTCCTTTCCTATTGCATAAAAAATCAGCAATTGAATATTGTTGTGTGTTATAATTTTATAACTGTCTGTCTGTCAGATTCTCTGAATTCCCAGCTTTCATTGTTTGTTGGCAATGAACTTCCCTCATGCATTCTCAAGTGATATGAGTCAGCTATATTTGATGGGAATTAGCTGAATTTGAAACCAAAGACTACACAAGGGAGTGTCTTTGTATTCTCGGTGTACTGCAAGAACTTTATATTGATAAGACACCCAAACTGTTTACATGACACCAGTGGCGTAGCGTGGCCCAGGGCAACTCCTGGCAGGAAGTGGTGATCGTGCGCATGCTCCTGGGCCCCCGCGTGGTGATGTCACTTCCAGGAAGTGATAGTATTGCTCAGGGCACAGCTGCTCCCCACAAGCGCTCCCCTGATTTGGGGCGGCTCGCCTCCCCACCCCTTACCCCTCCGCTGCAGCCACCCTCTCCGCCACCATCCGCTCAGCATGCTCCTCAGCCAGCAGCCACAGAGGGCCGGCTCAGCACCTAGCGAGCCAGCTGCCCCGTTGGTGCAGCAGATGGCCAGGGCAGTGTGGGTGGCCCCCCCAGCCCCCGCGGACATGGCACAGTCTCTCCTTGGTGGCTAGTGCCCCCAAATTATTTTGTGCCTGGGGCGGCCGCCCCTCTGGCCCCCCACGCTATGCCACTGCATGACAGGAAAAAATCAGATGACTAAAAGAACAGATGACAAAGAGCTAGAAGTTAGATGGTTGTTGTGGATTTTCCGGGCTGTATAGCCATGGTCTTGGCATTGTAGTTCCTGATGTTTCACCAGCAGCTGTGACTGGCATCTTCACATGCCAGTAATTACCTGCCAACATCTTTTCCACACTGTGACACTGAGAGATCTCTGTCTTTTGGTGCTACACCTCTGAAGATGCCAGTCACAGCTTGCTGGTGAAACATCAAGAACTACAATGCCAAGACCACGGCTATACAGCCCGGAAAATCCACAACAACCATTGTTCTCTGGCCATGAAAGCCTTCGACAATACAGCTAGAAGTTAGTTGATCAGTACCAACATTGATTACTGTAAACATTAAAAAATACCCCCTAAACTCTAACTGCGTGGTTTGCATATCCATAATTTATTGAATGAGATCTGTGTCTCATTTTCTTGGTTTCCCTGGGTACGAGTATCAAAGGATATTGTGACAGATCAGTTGATTCATTTTCCAGTGCTGTTAAAGTGGCAGCCTTGTCAGATGTTGGGCTTTCTCCAGCTTTACCCCTCCCAAAAGGGCATTCTGGTGACAAGATGTAATCAGATCTTGAAATGCATGTTCTCGAAAGCCTGGAACTTCAGCATGGGGTTTAGTTTGACCCACATTGTATTGACGCCACTGATTAACAGACTTTGTCAATGAGCCAACCGAGGGGCGCATGCTTTGTGATAAGGAGCACAGACTATTATCTCTGCCACTGTTTCAGACACTTTCTAAACACAATTTCATAGCTTTTTTCAACAACATGTCTAAAGGATACATAGGTGTAAAAATCACAATATTACAAAAGCATTAAAAACAAAAACAGATATCTGTCAAGTGCATTTCTATCTCCTCTGTCTTCCAAAGAGTTCCTAGGAGTGCACAGCTCTCCCTTTTCCCTTTCATGCTCGCAACAACCTTATGAGGTAGGTGAGACCACAAGAGAGTGGCAGCAAATTATAAGGCAACAGAGCAAAAACGGGAACAAAAAGATATTGCAGGTCCTAGCCTTGAACTCTTTTCTGTGTAGAGTGCCAAGCAGCTTCACCGTGTTGCACTTTTGGCCTTCTGGGTAGAGATGGCATCAGGTTGTACCTTTGCCCTTGTAATTGAAAACTGGACAATGGCCAACTCCAATTGTACATATAAAAACTTGTGGTTAAATAAATGCCTCCCCAGCACCAAATAAACACCCAGATCCTTTTATAGGCTGAGAGCAGAGGGAAAACATGGTAATTATAACAACAATACAGGAGATTAATTGTAGGCGATGCACTAAGCAAAAAGCCTATGGAAACCAAACTGGGGTATATTATCCAACTAGAGGGGTGCTGTCGTAAGTCAGCCTGAGTTTGTGCTCCGTGATGATCCATCAGAGGAAGAGTTGCCTGCAGTTAGCTCTCAAATTGACCCAGCTGCAGCTGACCTCAAGTCAGATGAAGAGCAGCAAGAGACCAGGTTACTGGCTGATCAGAAAGCACAGCTCACACCCTTGCAGTTCCCACGCTGTCAGGTGTAAGAATGTAGGATTACAAGACGCATGAGCCATTGTCAACTACTGAGATGGATGAGTAGTTTCAGGATGACTGCTAAGTAATTAGCTGGGAATTTAGCTCATTAGGACTTCGCCATAAAAATGGCAACAAGTATACTTTACGGCTGCGCCACTGTCCTTACTGATACCCAACCTCTGGAAAGCCAACCTGTGGACTGGCCCTAATTTTTGGCTTCTCTGGAACGCTGATCCTTGGAGAGGACCTGACTTTTGGCTTTCCTGGAACCCCTGACCCTGGACTGATTATTTGGACCTCTTGGCCCTGAGCTGAACTAGCTTGCCAGGTTCCTGGAACCCTTGACGTTTGGACTGTAATTACTCTTTGCTGCCTGGTTCTGACTGGCCTCCAAACTCTGGCCCCTGGGTAACTGTGCCAGTACAGGTGCTTGCTCGCTCCATTTTAGTTTGTGTTCTGAATGAGTTCTGCCTAGGGTTGCCAACCATCAGATGAAGCCTGGAGATCTCCCAGGATGACAACTGATCTCCAAAGTACATAGATCAGTTCCCCTGGATAAAACCATTCCTGTGGAGGTAGACTGTATGGCATTATGTCCAGGTCATTCCTCTCAGCAAACTCTGCCATTTCTTGGCTGTGCCCCTGGATCTCCAGGAATTTCCCAACCTGGAGTTCACAACCCTAGCTCTGCCTCCTGAAAAAAAAGAGTTGCAACAAGGTATTGCAATACTTGGTATTGAAGTAAAAGCCTCAGACAAACTCTAGGTAAAATTAGATTTGTAACAAAAATTAAATCCTACCTTCTCCCCAACAGGGGCTCTCTCGTCCATGTTATCCTCACAACAACCCTGTAAGGTAGGTTAGGCTGAAAGCATGTGCCTGATGGCGTCACCTGGACAGGCCCACAGTAACTGGTAATCCCCCCGCACCCATTTCTTCCTCTTCTGTCCTGTGGCAGGGAGGGGAATGGGGTGTGGCTGGCAACCCTATGCAGCTCAGATATATTTCATTCAGGATGAGAATCAACATTGCTTCGTGCTGACTGTGCTGCTAATACAGCACAGGATAACATTGGGTTCACATGAGACAACCCAGCCACTTCCTTCTAAGCCTTTTATGAAGCCAGTACAGCAGGCTGCGCGAGCTCAGTCAATTCTGTGAAATTCTTACAAGAGCTCAAGGAAATCTGTCTGCACTTGCAGTTCCTCTTCTCCCTCCCATTGCCCTGGCTGGACTAAACTGCCAACATCTTTGGCAGTGATTGAAGTGGGGCCTTAAGAGGTCCGTCTTCAGTTACTGCTGTTGATAGCATTCGTCCTCATTGCTGCTATCCAGGCAGGCTTCCTTGTTGCTGGCAGACTGAATTCCCACCAAGTGCTCTGCAGCTCCTGGGTAAGTGTGGGGCAAACTCCAGAAATGGGAGCAAGCCAGCTTTTGGGTACTCACTAAGACCTTCTGTCCAACCCAAAATAAATGGACTTTTTAGCGATAGTAAATTGGTACCAAATAAGAATCTGTTCTGCTGACTGGGGGTGGGGCTGATTGTTGAGGCCCGTAATAGGAAAAATGGCGCATGCAGCCATTCTCTTCCATAACAAAGATGCTGGTGTGCGCCCTGTTGTTCCAATAAGTTTCTATTTCCTGTCCCCCAAAGTTGTGCACTTTGGCTGTCAACCTGCTGGGGCCAGATTTCTGTGACCCACTTAATGCACTGTATTCAGAATAGGGAGAGCATGCACAACATGCTTGTCCCTACGTCCCAAAATTCATTGACTGAAGATAACCTTCCCTATAGTACTCTGAGAGAACATCTACATTTGCAAACTGTACAGAAGGTTTAAAAATTAAGTCATAACAAAAAGAAATCAGATTCAGAACCCAGCTGTGAAGCTGCCAATGAAGAGGCCTTGGGTCCCAAAGATGTTGCTGGTGAGCCCCCCCCCCCCACAACCTGGTAAGTCACTGCACCCCCAACTAGTTGCCGGGGAGGGCTGGCACTCCTAAATCAGGGTCATATGGGGGACTGGTAGAATCTTTGCCTGGGGGCCCATGGTGGCTCTCAGCAGCCCTGTTCATTTGAGGTCATATTTGTCTTCATTTCTTGAGTGGAGGAGTGGTTGGATACTCTGTTCTTTTCTTCTTTCACTTTCTCACTAATCCTGTTATGCTTGAGAGAGGAAAGCTCTGACAAAGGGAGCTCTGACTCTCAAAAGCTCACACCCTGGAGATCTAGTTGGTCTTTAAGGAGCTACTGGACCTGAATCTTGCTCTTCTACTACAGACCAACAGGGCCACTCACCTGAAACTTACGCTGAGCCGCAGCACAGAGAGAAGCCAGTTCTCCAAGAGTAAGTACAATCTTAGTAACTTCCTTAGAAAGAGGATATGTTTTGAGTGGGTTAATTTGAAATAATGCTACAGAACTAGGTATGTAATATTTCTGCAAATCTTTCAGCCAGGAAGACCCTGTTTTTTTACCCGTAAAACAAACAAATGCAAGGAAACATTGCAATATATGGAATTTGCACAGTCTTATAGAACCTAGGTTTATTTTACTGCTTTAACAACTTTAAATGCATCATTTGTGCATATTAAATGATGTGGTTTTGTATATTTATGTAATGTAAAAGAATCAGTACCTTACAGTGGAATCTTAAAAAGAGTTACATCGTGTGTAGCTGTGCTGACGTTTGCACTGTTAGTTTCCCACAAACAAAATTGCAGGTACAATTAATGTGGAGGAAGGGAATGCTGTACCCTGTTTTTGTCCTCTGATAGGGAAAAATAAAAGTTGAAAATAGAAAAAGAAAAAAGAAGCAAAGGTATGTTATTTGAGCAGTTATGTAACGTACAGGTTCACGCAGCCATTATAAGGCAAGCCAACAGCATATTTATTTATTTATTTATTTATTTTGATTTATAAACCACCCATCCTCAAGGGCTCTGGGCGGTGAACAACTGTTAAAACCAATAAAAAGAAAACAATAATTCTAAAATCAACATACAATAAACAATAAAATAAATTAACCAAATACATATTTGGCTATCAAGTTAAACTTTGTAATACCAAAAATACTGACTTATTCAATTGTGTCTTAGGATCATACACATTATGGCATGATAATAGTGGACAAAATTAACCACATTTAAACAATATATATATGCTTGAAAATATATTGTACATGCATGCAGTAGACAGTGGTGCGGTATAGAGCAACGTGACCCCTGGTTAACAGAGATGGTTTGCCATTGCCTCTGCAACCCTGGTCTTCACGGGAGGTCTCCCATCCCATTACTAACCAAAGCTGACCCTGCTTAGCTTCTGAGATATAAAGATCAGGCTCCCCTGAACTATCCAGGTCAGGGCAGTGCCATATATAGAGGCAGTATCAATATGCCTAATTCTCAACATGCAGATAGTTAAATTCACTACAGATACTTAAATTCACAGAAAAGGGCCACATAGAAAGGACATTTATTTTTTCTTCAATTCTGGAATGAGACCCTAAACCCTAAAAATGAGACCCTAAAAAGAAAAAAGAAAAGAAAAAGAAGGTTGTGTACAGAAAGCATCAAAGAGAGAATAGTTGTCTGAGCAAGTGCACACAACTGTTCTCTTCCTCACATATCGTCTGCCTTTCAAGAAGAGTGGGGGAGAATAAGCCGAAGCTGCTGCCCTCCATCCCTTTTAGTTGCTAAGGCACCAAAACGCGGTGGAAGGCAGAGGAAGAGGGAAAGGACCCCATGGCTTCCCCTGGTGCTGAAGTAACACTACTCCCCACCATCACTGAGGCAGCAACTCTTGAGAGAGAAAGGAAGGAAGGAGAGAGGGCGGGAGGGTGAAAGTGATCAGGGCTGGTGCGCCCATTGAGGCAGGTCCGGCCCCCGCCTCAAGCACTGGGGCACCAGAGGGGACGCTGGAGGGGGCGCTAAGGGCGGGGGCGCATGCCATGGAGCTGGTATGCCTGGCCCGCAGCTACTGCTGCCTGCCAGCCCCGCACCACGGCCGCCATTGCCAACACACGCCCCCTGGCTGGGCGCAGCAGCCGCGGGCCAGGCACAGCAGACATCCGTGGCGGCATGTGGAACCTCCCCAGCCTCCCGCCGTGCCCGACTGGGAGCATGGGCAGCCTCTGCGTGCCGTCCCAGCCACTCACCGGCCAATGGGGCTGGCTTGCTGCGTGATGACATCACACACAGTGATGTCATCATGCAGTCTGGGGGGGTGCATGCGCACGCACTCTGTACACACATGCATAGGGGCAGCCACGGGCACCAGAAACTCTGGCACCGCCCCTGTAAGTGGTCATACTTGCCCTCACGATATTAAGGCTTATAAATATGGCAATATCATAAGCCCCTCTCCTCAGGTGTTTAAAACACAGACAAGCTGCCTGGCTAGGCAGGAGATGGAAAAGTACTGGAATGTGAGAAGTGAAGTAAGGCTAACTTAGCCCCACACCCCAGAGGTTGTGCATAACCATAGAACAATGGAGGTCTCCAGAAGTACTTGAATGAATCCATTCACCCACCTTGGAGACAGTTCACCAGCCTTATTGTCTCATCCTGGAGAGAGTTTCCTAATACTTCGTCCCACCCCGGGAAGGGTGGGACATTAAGGCATTGTTTTAGGCCAGAGACTCTCATGTTTCACAGTATATCTGACTGTCCTGCCGTGTGCTCTGGTCCTTCCACACGCCCTCAGATGGCATGTCTGAGCCCTTTCGTCCTCTGCTCGCCATGAAGTACTGCTCACTGAAGCTGCTCTCCCTCGGAGCTTCTGGACCTGGTAACTATAAAGCCAACTCTGCAACTCTCTCTAACTTTCCTCCCTGTTCTTTTTCTAGTTAACTCTGTGTGTGTGCTGTGTGTTTTGTGTGCAATTGATCTTAATATTTTAAATAAAAATCCCTTCTTGATTGACTATCTGCCTGCTTATTGAAAGGGTTCTCTAGAGGAATGGATCGTCGTAGACACAAGATCCCATAGTTACTGGCCTCTCGCATAGCTGTCTGCCTTGCTTGCTAATTCCCCCACAAACTATTTTATTGCAAGGAGACAGATTCCGGTAACGAGGGAGGGAGGGTTAGGGGAGAAAGGGGACATGATTGACTGAGAAGGAGAAAGGGAGGAGAGATGAATGACAGACGGGGTTGGGGGGAAACAGAGAGGAGATGAGTGACAGAGTCAGGGCTGCCGAGAGCCCTCCTCAACCACCACCCCCTCCTCAAAATACCAAACCAAACCAGAAGCAAGCAGAATCAGGAAGATTCTCTCCAGCCAGGCCCAACTCAAAACAGCGAAGCACACTAGCAATTAAATTAAGTCCACTGAATAAAGTGAGATATCAGTCTATCATAAAGTACTGAAAATATTTTTAAAATATTTCTACTAACCCAAAACAAAATAGCAGACTCACAGCAACATGATGATGCTTAAAGAGAAGGAAAATCCGTGAAATGTGAAAAATTAGTTTTATCCAGCAGAGAGGAGGCAGCTGCGAACCAAGCTACAAGTGACGCCTGACACAGGTTGGACACTTGTCAGCTTCCCTCAAGTTTTGATGGGAAATGTAGGCATCCTGGTCTTGCAGCTGTAATGGAGAGCCAAGCTGTAAAACCAGGACACCTACATTTCCCGTCAAAACTTGAGGTAAGCTGACAAGTGTCCAACCTGTGTCAGGCGTCACTTGTAGCTTGGCTCAGTCAAGTCTCCATATGCTGTCTTTTTGCACCTGCCTTAACTTTAGAGATTCTAGTCCCTGGATGATGACATCCAACAAGTTCCTGTTCCAGTTCCTGCTCCCTCCCTCTTCCTCCTGCTGCCGCTCTCTCGGCCTCCATAAATAGAAACAGAAAAAGAAAGAAAAAGAAAACAGGAGCAGGGGCAGATTTGGCGATTGAAATGACCCTAGAAATAATTTCCAGAATGGCTCAATCCATGCTCCTGATCAGGTTGAAGCTACCCCTCAAAAGGCATAGAATTGATGAGCTCTTTTGAGAGCAAGTGTCAGCAAGTCTCCTCGGAAGTAAGTAGATCCAGAGGAGTTAGCCGTGTTAGCCTGTAATAGCAAAATAATAGAGACCAGTAGCTCCTTTAAGACTAACCAACTTTATTGTAGCACTAGAAACAAAGACAAAGCAAAAAGACCAAATATAGGGATTGTGCAGTCAGCTGAGAAAAACAGAGTCCCCACTGCAACATTAACCAATCAACCAAAGATTATTCAAAGTGCACGCAATGCATAAATCACATCTGGTAGTATAAATTCATAAATATATAATTCATGAACATCAGTGTTTATCAATGACGCTGACATTGATGAAGCACCTGTGAAATTGTAATGCATGAGATAACGGTGGTAACTGGCAGATAAATTGCGTGCCCCTGAGGAAGCACAGTGTGAAGACAGCACATGTGAAACGGAAGCGGCTGAATGACCGTAGGGCAAGGACTTCTGGGAGCAGACACCGGCTGAAGGACACAACACCACCTGCCGTCTATTTTGCACTTTCTGCACTTTATTGACTGATCATTGACCATATACATTTGCAGATAAAAGTGGCTGGTTACTGTATCTGTCAGAGGCTGTATGAATATTGTACATTTATGAATTATATATTTATGAATTCGCACTAGAAACAAAGCCTGTTGTGCAAATAAATGCAACGGGCTGGGGCTGGGAAGGGCTGGCAGGCAGGCAGGGGGTCTGGGGAAAGCTGAGAGGCAGGAGGGGTCTGGGGAGGGTTGGCAGGTAGGGGGCAAGGAGGTCTGGGGAGGGCTGAGACAGGAGGGGTCTGGGAAGGGCTGACAGGTGGAGGGGTCTGGGGAGAGCTGAGAGGCAGGAGGGGTCTGGGGAGGGTTGGCAGGTAAGGGGCAAGGAGTGTGTGGGAAAGGCTGAGACACAGGGGGTGACGCACCCACTGCCCTGTGAGCCCTGTTGGAGCCTGGGTGCATTGCTCTCGGCGGAGCCAGGGTGATGGGAACGGCACGCTGAGGACGCTTCACCCCTGCCCCAACTCTGCCAAGAAAGACGTGCCTCGGCCCCAGTGGGGCTCATCCTTGCCCCGGTTCCACTAAGAGTGTTGCACCTCGGCTCCAGCAAGGGTCACCGGGTGGCGGGCACGTCACCCTCGCCATGGCTCTGCCGGGAGAGGTGCACCTCATCTCCAGCAGGGCGCACCAGGTGGTGAGCACTTCACCCTTGCCTTGCCACTCTGGCTCCACCAAGATAGGCACACCTCGGCCCTGGCGGGGCTCATGGGGCAGCGAGCACTTTGCCCTCACCGCCACTCCACCGGGGCTTGCAGGCGTCACTCTTCCTGTGCTGCCCTCCTTCTCCAGCTGGGCTGTTCCACGGCACACATTTTATTCTGGTGCGCCTGTGCAGGCACACAAGGATAAATGTGAGTCGTTGGAAACCCGCTAAGACAATTATGTTATAGGATAAGCTTTTGAGAACCACAGTTCTTTCTCAGATGCATCTGTTTGTCATATGCATCTGTTTACTAAGCCCAGCAAACAACTTCCTGTTACTGTGTTTGCTCCCCCCCCCCCCACTTTTTTCCAGCATTTTTTTTAAAGAATGGTCTCCATGGCTGCAACGAGGCTGAGACAAACATGGGCCCGTCAACCAACCTGGCATGCCTCAATCCACCCCACCTTTCTAAATCTCCCTATCTTTGTCTATTCTGTTAACTGAAGAACAGGAAACCTTTGGATATATTATGTTGAGAAAGGGGGGGGGGTTATTTCCCAAGAATCTATCAAATTAGTGAAAGGGTGACCCCCCCCAATTGCATAAAGTGAGACTTACTTCCAAAATAGTAATGAGTCTAGTAACACCTTTAAGACTAAGATCCCCCTTGCCCCCTACCTGCCAACCCTCCCCAGACTCCTCCTGCATCTCAGCCCTCCCCAGACCCCCCTTGCCCCCTACCTGCCAACCCTCCCCAGACTCCTCCTGCATCTCAGCCCTCCCCAGACCCCCCTTGCCCCCTACCTGCCAACACTCCCCAGACTCCTCCTGCATCTCAGCCCTCCCCAGACCCCCTTTGCCCCTCCACCTGCCAACCCTCCCCAGACCCCTCCTGCGTCTCAGCCCTCCCCAGACCCCCCTTGCCCCCTACCTGCCAACACTCCCCAGACTCCTCCTGCATCTCAGCCCTCCCCAGACCCCCTTTGCCCCTCCACCTGCCAACCCTCCCCAGACCCCCTTTGCCCCTCCACATGCCAACCCTCCCCAGACCCCTCCTGCATCTCAGCCCTCCCCAGACCCCCTTTGCCCCTCCACCTGCCAACCCTCCCCAGACCCCTCCTGCGTCTCAGCCCTCCCCAGACCCCCCTTGCCCCCTACCTGCCAACACTCCCCAGACTCCTCCTGCATCTCAGCCCTCCCCAGACCCCCTTTGCCCCTCCACCTGCCAACCCTCCCCAGACCCCCTTTGCCCCTCCACATGCCAACCCTCCCCAGACCCCTCCTGCATCTCAGCCCTCCCCAGACCCCCCTTGCCCCCTACCTCCCAACCCTCCCTAGACCCTTCCTGTCTCTCAGCTCTCCCCAACCCCCCTTGCCCCTCCACCTGCCAACCCTCCCCAGACCCCTCCTGCCTCTCAGCCCTCCCCAGACCCCCGTTGCCCCCTACCTGCCAACCCTCCCCAGACCCCTTCTCTCTCTCAGCTCTCCCCAGACTCCCCTTGCCCCTCCACCTGCCAACCCTCCCCAGACTCCTCCTGCGTCTCAGCCCTCCCCAGACTCCCATTGCCCCCTACCTGCCAGCCCTTCCCAGATCCCCCCCTTCCGCCAGCCCTCTCCAGCCCCAGCTTTCTAGAGCCCATTGTATTTATTTGCGCAACAGGCTTTGTTTCTAGTGCTACAATAAAGTTGGTTAGTCTTAAAGGTGTTACTAGACTACTATTTTGGAAGTAAGTCTCACTTTGTGCTATTGGCAGGGAGAAGTCACCCTTTCACTAATTTGATAGATTCTTGGGAAATACCACCACCCCTCCCCCTTTTCTCAATAATATATCCAAAGGTTTCCTGTTCTACAGTTAAATGTCTTTTAACGCCCCAGCCAAGTAGGGGTAATAGAACAGACAAAGATAGGGAGATTTAGAAAGGTGGGGTGGATTGAGGCATACCAGGTTGGTTGACGGGCCCATGTTTGCCTCAGCCTCATTGCAGCCATGGAGACCATTCTTTAAAAAAATGCTGGAAAAAAGTGTGTGTGGGGGGGGGGGGGGGGGGCGGGGGGGGAGCAAACACAGTAACAGGAAGCCGTTTACTGGGCTTAGTGGCTGCAGTCTTTTGCCATTTCCTGGAATTAATGCCTGTTTGCTGTCCCCTAGTGATTGCAGGTGGTACTGCAAACTGGGTGCATTTGCCGGCCCTCAAGAGCCGGGGAGGGCTTGGGAATTTTGTCCCCCAGTCTCTCTCTCTCTCTCTCTCTCTCTCTCTCTCTCTCTCTCTCTCTCTCTCTCTCTCTCTCTCTCTCTCTCTTGGTGGCCCTGCAGAGGAGGTGTGAGGAAAAGAAAGAGAGGGGGGGAGGAAGACACGCCTGGTCATTGCCTGATGCTAAGTTTTTTATATCTTAAAACAAGTTTCCCAGTGTCCTTTTTTCTTCCACAACTTAAGCGCCTGACTTTTTCTAAGAAGTGACCGGAGCACTAGATTACCAGAATACCTCTGTGATCAATAGCTTCATCCAGACACATTTAGTCAATATCATCATGATGTTATCATGTTACAAGAACCATCCCATGTGGACTTTCTCCTTGGTGTTCACACATTTATTTCTAAGGCACCCCTGGGGTCCTTTGGAGGGACCTTGGTCTTCTCCATATCCTGACACCTCAGAGAGTCTAAAACAATTAGAGACTTCCGGTGTAAGACAACCAGTAGCTTTCTCTTTCTACAGGATTAAAGAGTTGTAGAGCCTTACATATTAGGCATTATTTACAGGCATTATTTGTTTTCTAGAGACTCTCCAATCTCTAAATCAAAAAGAGTCCAGTAGCACCTTTAAGACTAACCAATTTTATTGTAGCATAAGCTTTCGAGAATCAAGTTCTCTCCAATCTCTAAGTATCTAGCTCTCCCAATTGGTCAGCATACATTTCTTCTGTAATTTGGTTTAGAGAACAAAGTACAATAAGAGTATATACCCAGAATTGTCCCCTGTATGCTTGACCCATTTTGAAGTCAGTGAATGTGTAGCCCCTGGTACAGTATGCCACTTTTATTTGCTTTGTTAAAAATATTAACAAAAATATGATGAAGAGATTCCATACAGAAGCACAATAAACAGAAAATCAGTTATCAACTGCTGTATATGTTCTGTGCCATCAAGTTGATTCTGACTTGCAAAACCCTGTGATTTGTTGGGGGAGAGTGCCCTCAAGTCATAGATGACTTATGGCAACCCCTGGTGGGGTTTACCTGGCAAGAGACTAACAGAGGTGGTTTGCTGTTGCTTGCCTCTGCAACCCGGGTGTTTGTTGGAGGTCTCCCATCCAATCACTAACCAAAGTTGACCTTGCTTAGCTTCCAAGATCTGTTGTGATTGGGCTTGCCTTGGCTATCCAGGTCAGGGCAACCCTATTAATTAACAACCTTCAAAATGTCCTAACAGCCTTGCTCAGATCTTGTACACTGGAATTGTGGCTTCCTTAATCTAGTCAAGCCATCTCATTTTGGGTCTTCCTTTTCTCCTACTGCCTTCCACCTTTCTTAGCGTTATTATATTTTCCAGTGAGTCTTGTCTTCTCACAATGTGACCAAAGTATGATAGCCTCAGTTCCAGGGATAATTCAGGCTTGATTTGATCTAGAACTCACTTATTTGTCTTTTTGGCAGGCCATGGTATCTGTAAAACTCTCTTCCAGCATCCCTTCCAGCACCACATTTCAAATGAATTAACTTTCTTCCTATCCACTTTCTTTATTATCCAACTTTCACATCCATACATAGTAATGGGGAATATCCAGGGCTTTTTTTCTGGGAAGAGGTGGTGGAACTCAGTGGATTGGCAGCACACAGGGCAACTCCTGGCAGGAGGTGGTGCCCCTGGTACTACATGTGTGCACGCAAAGTGTGCATGTACTTCTGGGACTGCACTGCACGATGATGTCACTTCCAAGAAGTGATGTCATCATGCAGGGTGCAGCCACCCCCGGAAGCACTCCTGCAAGAGACAGGAGTTTAAATTGCCCTCCGTGTCACTGGTGATTTAAACTACCCCCCCTTACTCCAGCTGACTGGCACCAGTCAGCTGGAGCAAGGAAGAGATTTTAAAGTTTGAATTGCCCTCCATGCTGCTCCCCCTCCCCCTTTGCTGGAGCAAGGTGATTCCTTCACCCAGTGCGAGAGGGGTGAAGGGATTCTCTTGTTCCTCTGGCATCAGGTGAAGTGGGCTTTTTTCCCAGAGATCTCTATCTGGAGATTGGGAGCGGGGCCACCGGCCACCTGACCATTTTCTAGAGGTGCTGGAATGCCATTCCACCACATTTCATTAAAAAATAGACCTGGGAATATCATAGTATGAATTATCTTGATCTTTGTCCCCAGCAATACATTCTTATTCTTAAGGATCTTTTCTTGTTCCATCACGGCTACCTTTCCAAGTTCAGCGACTGCTGGACAGTATTGTCCCATTTTTATGCAAGAGTGCCATTGGTTAGGAAATTTAACATCCCGTGAATTTTTGACTTTTATTTTTAATGGCAAGTTTCAGTCCATTATGACTATGAATACAAAACTGAGGAGATTTGAGCTGAGCTGGACTTGAATGGCGAAAAGTTGGGGCCTCAGTGTTCTACATAACTCCTGACCTTCCCTTGGCCCGAAAAAGCAGAATGAATTATACAAAATAATTAAGTGAGCATAATATATGTAAAGCTACAGATTTTGGGCTTTCTTTTCATATACAATAGACACAGGTCTAGCATTAGCAACCAAAACTGCCATAGACTAAAATCCTACGAGTTAGGGGTTTTGTTCACGGGGCCACAGTAGAAGCACTTCAGAGTTTCATTTGAGAGACACCTGCATTGTCCTTGAGCATCATTTGCCAGCACCAGGAATCATTTGTGCGTCTTGTTTCCTTTCAGGAGCTGTTGCCGTAATGATAAGACTTGTTGTCTGTGTTGTCTTATGCCTACTCATCCTTGTTCTTCTCATCATTATAGTTACTGATTGGTCTTTGCCAGGTGAGATTTATAACACTATTCTTAGTCCTTGGTTTTATGTCATTCATAGCAATGTTGTGACTTCTGAAAGTCTGAATGGAGGAATCAAGGGCTGATTCCGCACACATTGGACAATTCACTTTAGCAATTGTTTGGAAGTGCATTTTTTGTTTCATATAGGAAAAATTCAGTTCCAGATGATCTCTAAAGAGGATTGGAAGTGCATTATCCAACGTGTGCAGAATCAGCAAGGTCAGTGACCCTATGGTCCTTGTCTCTGTCACAAGGCTGCCCCCCACTCCTGCATTCAGATGCTTATGGAGTAGATGTTGTGTGGAGAAAGGCCCTTGGGGATGCTGTGTTGGGGAGGGGACTACAGAGGGAAGCCTAAGCCTCTGTGTCCTGCCTTATAGGCCTACCAGAGACATCTTTTTGGCAACTGTGTGAAACAAGGTGCTGGATTAGATGGGCTATTAGTCTGATCCATCAGGGCTGCCCTTACGTTTCTCTGAAAGTCTCCATGGTGCTACATGGTGAGGATCTGATGTACTTGTTCAGTGTGTCTAATCATATCAGACATTGTGGCTTCAGCAAAGACCATGTTATTTATTTTACTTTACTCTGCCTACCCAGTGGAGATCCAAAGTAACTTATATCATTCTCCTCTCCTCCTCCTTATCCTCACGACAACCCTGTAAGGTAGATTAAGCTGAGAGATTGTGACTGGCTCAAGTCATCCAGTAGCAGAGCAGGGATCTGAATGTGGGCCTCTCAGGTAGTAGTCCAGCACTCTATTATACTGCACTGACTCTCAGGTTGGCGGTGATACCTTTTGTTGCTTCCTCATATGTAAGGAATGTTGCATTTCTTAGCTTAAAATGCTAATGTTAGAAGCATGATAAGCTCCTGCAAAGATTTCTTCTAGGCAGTTCAGTTACTCAGTTTGCCATGTTACAGGTGGAACAGAAACCCAGAAAGATTAAAGCGTTTTTGCAAAAAGTTTCCCTGGAAAGCTGGGTGCCATCTGAAACTTGAGCTCAAATGAAACTGGCGTTTGAGATGTGCACATGTGCCATTCTGCACTGATATTGTCACATGGCTGCACATGACTCTCAGCAACAACTGGCTGATAGTTTAACACTTTGATGATGAACTTGAATTCACCTGAACATGTGCAGCTGCCTTATTCTAAATCAGCCTCTTGGTCTATCAAGGTCAGCATCCTCTTCTCGGACTGCCAGTGGGTCTCCAGGATTACCTACTACCTGACTGTGTAAATCAGAGATGCTGAGAAATGAGCCTGGGACATTCTGCATGCAAAGCAGATGTTCTGCTGCTGAAACAGATGATAATGATTGCTCTAAGGACAGTCTATCCAATACATCTATTGTAAGCAATAGGTTAAGGCAAGCTGGTGTCTTGCACTTTAAAAGGTATATGTGAGTGATATGCCTGTGCTTTTGCCAAAAGGAGTCAAGCAGCTTTGGTAATGCTCCCATGGCTACGAATTGTAATACCAGCAGTTGATCTAAATCACAGGAGATGGGAGGAGATCCTCCAAACAGTGTTTTGAGTGAGTTAGTGGTAACCCCTGGAAATTTCCCCTGGTGGAACCCCGGAAAACAGCACTGCCAACATGGCGACATCATTTCCGGATGAAAATTCAGAAGTGATATCACCCCCATCCCACCCCATAATGCTCTAAGAATCCTACAAATCTCTATGGTAAAGACCATAGAAATTGGTGGAATTCCTAGAGTGTCACTGTACTCTGTGTCACTCATCATTTCTAGGGTTTCACCTGAAAATGGTGTGATGGCATTGGCATTTCTCTCCCTTTTTCATTTCACTGCTGCTGGTGACTCAGAATGGTTTAGTTAGAGTGTTGGACTAGGATCTGGGATAACCAGGTTCTAATCCCCAATCTGGTATAGAACTTTGACGAGTGACCTCTGGCCAGTCACACACTCTCAGCTTAACCTACCTCACAGGGTTGTTGTGGGAATAAAATGAAGAGGATAATGTAAGCCACCTTGGATCCCCATTGGGGAGAAAGGTGGGATATAATTGAAGTAAATAGAAATCAATCAATAAATAGATTGGTGGCGGGTAGTTGGGTGCAGCAGGAGGGTATTGCCTCCTGCCACTTTGCAACTCCTACCTCCAAATGAGGAAAGTCTCTGTGTGTGAGGGCTTAGTTCCTGTTTCCTATGCTTTCCAGTGACCCTTTACTTTAGAAAGAAGAAACTCGCCCTTGAGAATCTCTGTGGGAGAAGAAGAACTTAAATGCCAATGGTGTCTCATCCCCTTGGGTTTGGTCTTCAGAGGAGATTTGAATTGCTTGTAAAATGGGGATGCTTTCTCCTGTTTGTAGTAACATTTGTGGGTTTATCTGAAGGGCTGTTGTAGTTTCTGTAAATATTCCTGCCTCTACCGAGGTGGTCCACTTCAACAAAATAATCTCTTTGGGGAGCTGTGGAATTTCCATCCTCGAAGATTTTCAAGAAAAGTTTGAGCAGAAGTCTCTTTGGGGGGATCTTTGCGTATGAGATGATAATGTGATCCATTTGAGGGTGCCTAATTGTGTTGCTTTGCACCCAGAGGATAACTTTCCCTCGCTCTTTCTTTAGTGAAGGTCTTGGTGAGGGAATCTAAGCAGCACTATTCTGATACGGATGTCCCTCCCCGCTGTGGTCCAGCATGCCCAGATGGATGGATTAACTATGAAGGGAAATGCTACTTTTTCTCAGAGGAAGAAAAAAACTGGACTTCCAGCCAAACCTTTTGTGAGTCCTATGGCTCGTCCCTGGCTGTGATTGAGACTGAGCCAGAAAAGGTAAGACCAATAAATGTACATGAGAAGCTTTTAGGACTGAGAGAGAATAATTTGGTACAGAGCTGGAAAGAGTTGTGCAGGGCTTACTAGGAATGCACAGAGGAAACCTTTGATGTAAGTAGGGGCCAATTGCTGCTGCAAATCCAGGGAAATTCACAGTGGCAATAGAGTATCCACATGGAAAATTTACCCCCTATTTTCTTGCCTCAGCCCTCCAGGGTTGCCGTTTCCCCTGCCACTGGAAGGCTTTTTTGGATTTAAATGATAACAACAATAACATTTGATTTCTATACCACCCTTCAGGACAACTTAACACTCACTCAGAGCAGTTTACAAAGTATGTTATTATTATCCCCATAACAATCACCCTGTGAGGTGGGTGGGCTGAGAGAGCTCTGGAAGAACTGTGACTTACCCAAGGTCACCCATTAATATCTAAATTGCTATAACGTTATAACTCCATATTCCAACAATGTACTAGCTCCCAACTTTCTTTTAAATGTGTATGTATGTGTACACACACACACACACACACACACATATTTCTAGCCTTTTAGTTTTAAGGAGAAATGTGCAGCCAGTACCTTTTGTAAAAAGTGAAAACTGGGAACTAATATATTGTTGCAATAGATTGTCATAACTTTATAGCAATATAGCTGTTTCCAATTTTTTTAATCCATTTTTTTAAAGCCTTCAGGTGGGTGGAATGGTAGCCATAGGGACTGAAATAGGAAAAATAGAACCGATGTAGTTGCGTCACATACATTTGATTTTAAATCATATATATGCACGCTAATCATGTGTGTTCTTTGGTATTCATAACATCTTTCATCCAGCTGGTCAGGATAAAAGTACAAGACTGCTTTGATTCCTGGTAATTCATTAATGTAGCTGAAGAAACAGTAGATTTATTGCTAAAATCAAAGTGTATGGCTTCTGAACAGCACACTTTTAATTATAAAGCTTATTACCTGCTTTTTCTTCATGTATCACATTGATTGAAATTAACTAGGACTTTCTTGGATTATCTATTTACCTAAAATAAAGAATGCTTTGTGAGTGTTCCCAGCCATAGCTATTGTTAGAGTCGATAACCTTGAGTTGTGATTTTAATCCCGATCTCACTCCGATTGTCCCTGCCTTCTGGCTACAAGCCTCTGAGAAGTGGGGTGGTGGTGGTGGTTCAGTATGTGTGTGAGGGGTTTGAGTCCACCTACGGGGAATCCAACCCCCCAACTCCTTTTGGCCCAGTACATTGCTGCAACCATCTGAACCAGCCCCCCTCAGTGGCTTTGGTTGCTGAAAGTGGGAGTTGTGTGTACATGCAACTATGGAGTAGTTATCCTTCACCTCCTAGCCCCTGGCTAGATCCTCTCACTGTTGCATTGCCAACTTCCAGTTGGGGCCTGTAGATCTCCTGGAATTACAATTGACCTCCTGATTACAGAGATCAATTCTCCTGGAGAAAATGGCTATTTTGGAGGATAGACTCAATGGCATGATACCCTTCTGAGATCTCTCCCCTCCCCAACCATGCCCTCCCCAGGCTTCATGCCCTTGATCTCTAGAGGTCAGTTGTAACTCCAGGAGATCTCCAGGCTTCACCTGCAGGTTGGGAATTCACTGATAAGCTGTTGCTAAAGGCCAAACTGGATGTTAAAGCATACATGTGTCCAACCCATAGACACTCTCATCATTTCAGAGAGGAATGCAGCCATTTAAAAATGCTGGGTCCTGATTTGGCCTGCAGCATGGTGAGAGAGACAATCTTGTCCCCCTGTGCCTTTTCAAGTACTGAAACATCCAGAGTGTGTGGTGTGTGTGTTTGCATCTTTGCGGCACTTACATAACCAGATTCTTCCTTAAAATGGTGTCAGCATCCACAAGTTGGACCCATGGATGCCATAATGTCTAGTTTGGCCCTGAGCCATCCCCAGTATCTGTTTTCTTCCATCATGCCTGTCTTGCCTGTCTAAAATAGACTTTAAGATTTCTGAACACATCAAATGTCACACATAGTCAGGGAAATATAAATAGTTAGCTGCTGCATTCAGCTGTTGTTTCTAATGTCTTAATGTTTGAAATATTTTAATGTTCTCTGCCTTAGGGACGCTGAGTTGGGTTTGGGGGAAAGATGCCCTAGAAATGTTTTAAATAAATAGATTTTTTTAAAAAAATGCTGTTTGCCTTTGTGTGCATGAAAGGTGTTCATTCTGCGTTTCAAGTGCTCTGTTGATTACTGGATTGGCCTCCAGAAGGAACTTGACCAGACTTGGAAATGGGTAGATGGGACAGAATTAAACAGCATGTGAGGCCTTGTTCCTTTTTATTAAATATTTATTCCTCACTTTCCTGCCCATTGGGGACCCAAAGTGGCTTACAACACCATCATTTCCTCCTCCATTTTTTCCTCACAACAATCTCCTTGTGAGGTTGTGATGCGGGAGCAAAGGTCCTGCCCCTTTCCATCCACCACGAATACCTGTTTGGTAAGTATGCAAAGTAGCCAACAGCCAATCAGGGTCCATGGGATGCTGGAGGAGCCAGACTGGAAGAGGGAATGGAGAGAAAAGTCCCATTGTGTTCAGGCGAGGTTTGAGCTTCCAGAGCAGTGGTACTCACTCTGTGGCTTGCCAAGAGCCGCATTCATAGTTACCATCTGCCTACTACTGTACTCCTCTACAAAACACACACATACATTAATATAAGAAATAAGTATTAATATTAAATATATAACCTTTTTACCATAGAACCTTTGTACATGTAAGGCTGTCTCTCCCTGCCACTTTTAAACCAGCCCTTAGCCAGCCCTTGTTTATTTAGAACGAGGCTTCCATCTCTACCTTCCTACTCATTCCTTGGTATGAGGCACAGCAATTCAGGTAAGAGACTGAGATTGCCAAGGTGCCTGGAGGACAGCATTGCTGACTGTGGAGAAAGGGGAGTACCTCATGGTGGCCCTCTTGCGCTTTTCCTGGATGTCTGCCATGGGGGGTGGTGGTGGAGTTAGACTTGCCAGTCCCTTGGTGGGGCCAGGAGATCTACTCCAACTCTCTCACCTGGCTGGGAGGGGGGAGCGCGGGAACTTGGTGCTGGGGGTGAAGTGTGCTCCTACGTGCTCCAGAACACTCCTGTGCAACACATGTTACACCAGGAATGATGTCATTCCTGGCACGACATGGAAGTAATGGGACATGCCATTACTGGGGGTGACTAAGTAAAGATTGGCCCCCAATTTAGTGTTTATAATAACATTCGATTTATGTTTGGGGCCCATTTTTACTCAATTGGCCCCTGTCACAACCCATTACTTCCAAATCACGCCACAAATGATGTCATTTCTGGCACAATGCAGGGCACTCCGGAGGTAAGTGCCCCCACACACAATTTCCACCCATGCCTACCCTATCCCCTGATTTGACCCCCTACCCCCACCCAGGACCTGGCATCCCTAATGCGAGTTTCACTTTCTATTCTCTGTGACCAGCTTGCTCTTCTCACAGCAGCTTTTTCAGGTACTGGGTTGAAGGCATAAAGGCTGTGGAGAAGGGTGGGGGTTGTTTAAGAGGCCAGACCCTTCTTTTCCATTCCTGGCATGAAGTCCTCAGCTCAGAGAGTCTTGAAGTTTACCTATCCTCCAGTTCCTTCAGCAGTGGATGTTTCAAAGTGAGAACCATCTGCCAACCACAATTTTTACTAGGAAGCCTTGCTTCCTTTTCTGGAACAGGGAACAGGTGCCACACTGGGGAACGATACCCCAAAGAGCCACATGTGACTCCTCCTGAGCCAGAAAGTAAGCATCACTGCTCCAGAGAGTGAGATTGGAAGGATCCTTTCTCAGGAGACTGGGTTGTCCCAGAGCCTGGCTTTGGGAGAAAGTAGGCTAATACAGTGAATGAATTCTTTAGGAGACAGGTTCCAGAGGAGAATGTTAAAGATATCCATTCTCAGGAGACTTTGTATGGCTCAAGACCCTAGCTTTTGGGAAAGGGGGGAGCTAAAGATCTAGGAGGAGCTCACCTTGTAGGATTCCTGAAATTGTGGAAACGCCAAAGATTCACCTCAAAAATTTTATAGACTCGTTGATGACAACCACTGGACACAGAGAGCAGTTAACTGAAATGTTATAACTGAATCAGCCCAGTAAATGTGTATTACATTTGTAAGTAGTTTCAAGCCTCTTTTTTGAACATTCTTATTCCTCTGTCTGATAATGGGAGGGTATGAATGAACATTACTGTCCCCCACACCCCGTTTCCCCTGTTTTTCATATGAAGTCCTAGGGGAGGGCAAGGCATTTCTAGACCATAATGCACACATACCAGAGAGAAGGTTGCTAGCATCATCATAACTGTAGTAGGTAGCAACTCTAATTGGCTTGTGGTAAATTCCCTCATTCCACTAGATAATCAGAAGATGCTAATCTGTACCATGCTGCAGCTTTATCCCTCTCATTACTCTCTGGTAAAGGCACTGCCTCCACCCACCCATCCCCTTCAGTGGGCCATAGTGGTGGAGGCTGTGACATTCCCAGCACCCATGGTCTGAAACACTGAATTTCAGACAGGATTGATATTCTCCCTCTAATTCCTCATTTCTGTGGGTATTAGAATTTCAGGAGGGAGAGAATGACTCCATATTATCTTTGTAACCTTTGGTTCCTTTCAGAACCCATTTGTAGTCCCTGTGATAAGGAGGAATGCAGGGATTAAAATCAGATTATTTATTTGTTTGTAACTTTTATATCCCACTTTATGACAATTATTCTCAAAGTGATATTGGAGGAGGATGTAATTTGGAGGTAGGGTTAAGTTACTGATAATGGGAGGGTATTCTTTGAAAGAACCCACAGCATGGGGCAACCAAAAAACAGATTCAGTGTTAAATTAGACAAAAAATCAGTCTAGACCAAAGATGTCTGACTCATTTGTTATGAGGGCCAGATCTGACATAAATGTCACTTTGTCAGTCCGGGCCATGTCTTCCATAACATTTAATGCCAGGTACCAGAGATGCGAACTTTATAAAGGACACAGGCAAACCAAATTAATGATATTATTTTTTACTCAAAATACAGACATGCTTAAAACATTAACACTCTCACAGAAAAGCCAGAGTCAGACAATCCAGAAAAGTGGGTGTGCTCTCCACATAGAGGTCCCTGCTCTTTCCCCTTCCCTTGCTGTTCCTTATACCTGCAACTGTCTTCCAAAACAACAACATCATATCCCTTCTCTCTGTCCTCAGAATCTACCTTTTCTTCGGCATAACACTAAGGCCCATCTCCAACTCAGGCAAAGCTGATAACAATGAAACCAGTCTCCTTCCTCCACCTTCATCCCTCTCTCATCTCCCCTGTGCCTCTTTTAGATTGTAAGGTCCTTGTGGCATGGACCTGCTATCTCAGAGGTTGTAGTGCCCAGGAAGGAAAAAAAATCAGCAACCTGTGCACCATGACTTAACTTCTAGGAAAACCTCTGGTGTGACATTGGGTAGCTCTAGGAATTGCTTGAAACTCCATTATATCCATGGTTCATCTTGGCTGTGATCTACGAAAAAGCAACTGCCTAGCCTGGCTTGACTGAGTCACTTTTTTTACACTTATGTTGCAGGTTGGAGTTGAAAGGAGAAGGAGGAGATTGTGCATTTCTGAATAGTGACTTTGCAGTTTGCTCACGTTGCCACAGAATAAGAAACTGGATCTGCAGCCATCCTGCTATTTATACAAAGAAAAAGAGCTATTCGTCAAGAAAATGACACAACTTGGGAGAACTGTGTTAAGCCTTCTCATAAAGTGCATGGAATTCAAGTTCATACCTACAATTACATGCCAACCCCTAACCCCAAATCTAAGGATCTGTCTTCTCTATGGCATTTGCTTTGCATGAGAGAAGATTGGTTCAGCTGCATAGCCACGTTGGACTGCAGTAGAAGAACAAGATTCCAGTCCAGTAGTACCTTAAAGACCAATGAGATTTTCCAGGGTATAAGCATTTGAGAGTAAAGCTCCCTTCATTAGATACAAGAGCTTGTATTTGACAAAGGGAGCTTCACTCTCAAAGATTTATATCCTGGAAAATCTTACTGGTCTTTAAGGTGCTACTGGAATCAAACCGTGAAAAAAGATGAAAGTGATATCGCGATTACTTACTAAAAGACAAAAACTAAACTCCTGAAAGAACCCCATTGGAGCATAATATATTCAGAGCTTTTCCACACAGGTTATTTGCCTCGAGTTCCATGCTGCCGGGAACTATATTTTCCCCTGGTACCCCACAGCATTGTGGTATATTCAGATACCTCCTGGTTTTTCTTGGCTTTCCCCCCAGTGTTTCCCAAATCTGTTTTGCTACAAAGTTTTGAGAAAGATCTGTGACTATCACGTGGGCAGGCAGGCTGAGATGATTCAGTGTTGTTGCTTAGATTAGAAAAGCTGCTTTCTTACATATCCAGTGAAATAGAGAACCACAAGAGTCAAAATCAACCACATGCCTCCATTTCACACCACAGCTATTCTCTTCAGCAGAACCCAATCCAGAAAACCTGAAAATAAAGGAAACTTTTAATGAAAAACTATTAACTGTTGGTCTTACTGTAATCCATAAGTTATTGTTGTTTTGCATAAATAAACAGCACTGACCACCAGTGTAGTGGTTCGAGTGCTGGACTAGGATCTGGGAAACCCAGGTTAAACTCCCCACTCTGCCATAAAGGCTCACTGGGTGACCTTGCGCTACTTACCCCTCTCAGCCTAACCTGTGAGGATAAAATGGAGGAAAGAAGAATTATATAACCCACTTTGGGTCCCCACCGGGGAGAAAGGTGGGATATAAATGAATAAATGTATAAATAGATTTTTTAAAAGTTCAATGGAACTGTCAGTATCCTGGAATATACTCATCCTGGGAATACAGGCCAGATTTCTTTTGTTGCTAACAAAAACAACTTGTACCACATGGTTGTCCCCATTCCTGGCATTCACCCTGAGGTGTCCTTGACCTTTTTTGCATGGGCATTTTTCACAGGGTTTGGGCCCATACCTCTTCTGCTTTTCTTTCAAATTCTGGACCCTTAACTCCCCTTTCAGATTTTGATGTGATGTTCCAAGGGATCTCTTCTGAGTCTCTCTACACGTTACTAAGTACCTAGGGACACTCAAGTGAACCTCATTTCACGTGCCCCCCTCAACTTTCCTTGCACTCTCTTGCACAGTCACACTTCAATTTGCTCCCTGTGAGTACATTCATGCGTAAATAAACAGGAGGAACAGCAGTTCCTCCTCAACTGCTACAAGAATCCCAGTTTTCCCCACATGCATTCATTCAAATGCAGATACTTTCGCACACCTTAGAAAAATGCAAATTGGCAATTCAAAGGAGCCTGCAGTTCTTGTTCTTGCAGCAAAATCAGAGCTGAATTGGTGCTTTGCCCTTTGAAATCACTTGCAGACGCAGCCACACAAAGGGAGCTGTGAAAGTGGCATTCACATGCACAGAGCAAGAACAGCCTGCACATAAATTGAGGGCTACGCACATAATCCTGCACTTGAGCATCCCAAAGTACTTAGTAACATGTAGAGAGACTCTGTTTTCTTCCCACACCGAAAAAGTGAAGAGGTAGGGGGCCAAACATGGCAAAAATCACCCGTGCAAAAAAGGCCCTTTGCAAAGGGTTGATGGTTCCTGACCTGAAGACAGCTTCTTTTAGTCTTGAATCCAGTGGCAGTGAGACTTTGTTCAGTAGCAGTGACTTCTCTCCTGGTTACTGCTGTGCAAAACATCCAGTATCCTTCCAACTTCTGCAAAGTCAGCATGGCTGCTTCAAGGTGAGTCTATGACTGTTGCCTCATTACTTTAGAGCTGTTCTGTCAACAGTTTCATTATCCTAGTGATGCCCCTCTCTTATTCTTTATCACTGTTACCTAGACAAGAAGGCTGCTCATGTGGGCTTTAAAAATTTCCTTCATCTAGATGATTAGTGACGAGGGCTTGATTTGAACTCAGGCCCAGTTCCAGAATTTGGTTTCAGTTCCAGGGTTCAGCCTTGAAGTCATATCTCTGAATATAATGCAGAACTGTAACCAAAAGATAAGAGGCAAAACAAAAAAAACCCTCACCACTTTAGCAAGCCAACGCTTATCAGCAAAATTCCAGCATCTGGATGGCAGTTTCATCCCATACTAGCAAAGAGTCTTGTACAGGAATGTTGACAGCAGTTGACCTGTATAACTTTGAAGGAATTAAGCATAGACTGCACCTATCTAGAAGTACTCACATTTCTTTCTTTACAGGGGATCCGTCCACCCACTCCCAGGTCCACTTTTCAAAGTGCTTGGCTATGAATCCCAGCCAAACATTATTTACTGTTGTCATTGTGATGTTCTCTATAAATATCTATAATTGGAAAAAAAGTTTCAGTTTTTGATTCATAAGTTGTGCATACTTAAACTGATGCAAGAAGTGCCTCTGTACTGAGCCCTTCACCTGCCCATATGCTTTCCTGTGCTGCATAACACTCAGTGATTATAGAAGAGCCTGGTCTTGGCTGGTTCATATTAACGTCCTCCAGCCCTCTCCCTACTTTACAGCACCACCTCCATGCAAGCGCCCCTTGAAAGTAGTTGCCCTGGATCACTGATATTCACTCAGTAGATCACATTCATAATCCCCATCAACCAAAGGACGACTACTGTATGTCCTGTGTGCTGCCCCATATACATATAAATCATAATATATAACTATAACATAACTCTCTTAATTGCCATAGTACCCCTGAGCATGTCTTTTCCCCACTATAGTTGAACCTTTACTAGCCCTTTGATATCTGGAGTCGGGGGAATAGCTTGAAAGTCTGATGTATAACACAAAACAGAGTGCAAGTGTTTAAATTCTCCACAGCTCTATTAGCCTGGATGTTTAAAAAAACCCAAACTACTTCCCTATATTAAAAGCTCTCTTCAAGGTGGATATCAATACTGCAAGAGACCAAGTGGCTAGACATCCTCGCCACGGTAAGTGTTCTGTTCACAAGGAGTTTTGTTTCATGGGCTAGCATTCAACAGTGGTATGCTGCATCCCACCACTTCATTCAGCTGCGTGTGCTGATCCTGCCTCATACACTGAACCCCTACATCTCCATAGCCTTGATATAATCATCATGGACAAGTTGTGTGGATTTTTTTAAAAAAAAATAAAACCCTTCGTTCTATATTGGGCCTCTAGAAATCATGAAATTATTCTAATTTCTATAGAAGCTGCCTACTTTTCTAGAACATGGGGTGGGTGTCAAGGGTAAATGTGCTAAATGGCACAAGTTGCACGTCAAAGACCCCCATTGGGCTCCTCAGTCACTGAGTATTACTGCCCTGGATGCTCACGGTGAAGCTCATGGTCATTAAATTTCAGCACATTCAGGCTTTATCATTTCAGCCTGTGCAACTTTGGTGCTGCCCAACCAAAAAGAAGGTCATTGAAGAATGTGAGACAACCCCTTGTCTTTTTTAGGCACAATTCACTTAGGTAATAGATACCTAGACTCCAGTCAGTTCAGGACTATGCCAGATTCCTCCTCTTAGCAGACAGCACATCAGAGTGCAATACAGTAATGCTGCACACTTTTCTATTTTTCCACCCTACGAGGGCCTATTCAATGCATTGACAATGGCTTTTTTTACAGGAGAGTTTAAACATTTACCCCAGATGAGGTACATAATGTAATATGATATGGTTATGGTGTACTAGAAGTTTGATCAGTGCTCCTCTCCCTATTTTTTCAGCAGGGAAAGAATAACTGGAATGAAGATGGTGCTTGGGTCACATATGCCACCCATTGCATTGCCATATCTACGCAATGGGCAGAGTGTGTGGGAAAAACATGTAGCTGCTTCTCCACAACACAGAGGAGATTTTTGCCCAGATGAGAATGTGAATCTGTCCTTTAATTTTGACCATTCAGACTTCCATATCACAAGGATGTTAATCGTTAGTTACCTCTACTATTTCAGGGCCCAATAGTAGGGCAAGAGAAGTTTCCTAGACCCCATGGCTTTTGGCAAATGAAGAGCATTTGTTGATGTTTCTATACCTCATTGTAACACAGGAGACGATATCCCTAGATGGCATCCCTTCATCACTGCAATAATGTTCCATAAATCAAGGATGTGAAACACTTGGCCACGACTGACTTCAGCTGTATCTATTCCATGCTTGAATAGCTGCATGTAAGGACATCTGATGGTCCTTGGCTACTGATATACAGTGCAACAGCCACCAGCATCACAAGACCCCCCCCCCCGAACATTCAGCACGGACTGTGTGAGCACCACCACCCAGATGTGAATGATGTCCAGATGTACATCTATGTCTGTATTGATACACATGTGGAAGGCTTCTTCCACATACAGATCTCACTTACTGATTCAAGGTGATTTATTCTTTATTGGGGTTCTGGGCTTTACTCACTACCTCTCTAGTTGGACATCTCTCACGAGTTTTTCCTTTACCATCTCCTCTATGTTCTGAATCACAGGCAGCGTGGAGTTCTTTGCTTTGCAGTCCTCTTGGCTTTTGGCCCAGGTGTTTCTTCTGTCAGAGATCCAGTAGCAGCTCCCCTTGTACAATCTCCATTCCCTGGGGCATATTCTACAGTCCTTGATGCCCTCTAGAGGAAGGAAGCAAGAGTTGGACACTAGTGGCTCCTTTCCCATGATGACATTTCTACCAGTAGCTCCTGTAGTTTACCTAAACTGGAGGACTGTGGTCTGAACTTTAGGATGGTTAGGTGGATAGGGAATTGGTTGGATAACCATACCCAAAGAGTAGTTGTCAATGGCATCTCATCTGATTGGAGGGAGGTGTCCAGTGGAATGCCACAGGGCTTGGTTCTGGGCTCAGCGCTTTTTAATATTTTTATAAATGATCTATATGAGGGTGTGAAGGGATTACTCATTAAATTTGTAGATGACACCAAACTGGGAGGAGCAGCAAACACCATTGAAGATATAGAATTCAACAAGATCTGAACACACTGGGAAAGTGAATGAATCCCATATGCAGCTAAGGTTACCTGCTGGCCTGTTGTCCTGAAAGCTGCATAGAAAATGTTTCAGCTGTACCTGGAACTCACAGTTAACAGGCTCTTGGATTCCATTGATGACATTTGGTGTTTCTTTGCCCTGCAAAGCTTTAATCCACATGATAATGATTATTTCAGGATTGTGACTAAGAACCGGGCTGTTAAATCCATTTAACCTCCTTTATCAGATCAAGAGACATTAAGGATAATTAGGCTTTCATACATGCCTTGTCCTTAAGTGAGTATAGAATAGAGCTATACTCATTTGTATGGAGAGAAATCTGGGATTTAAAGATCACCTCTGCCAAAAGCTTACCAGGTGGCCTGAAATCTCTCAGCCTTCACAGCTACCATCTGCAACATGGAAATGATAGTCGTGGTATATACACTGTTATAGATAATATTGAGATAATATATGTGAAGTGTTTTGAATAGGATAGAGAAGTGTTTTGAATAGGATAGAGAATGCTAAGTAGTACTAGGATTAACTAACAGTCGTCTTTAATTCCCAAATATATCACATCAATTACATTATTAAATATCTGTATTTGAAGAAGGGAGTTTTGACTCTCAAAAGCTTATACCCTGGAAATCTTGTTGGTCTCTAAGGTGCCACTGGACTCAAATCCTGCTGTTCTACTGCACACCAACATAGCTACCTACCTGAAATTCTAAAATATTGTTAACGTCTTTGCTGGTTATATTAATAGGGCATAAAGCAAACAAAACAATATAATGTCGAAGGCTTTCACGGCTGGAGAACGATCGTTGTTGTGGGTTTTCCGGGCTGTATTGCTGTGGTCTTGGCATTGTATTGCTGTGGTCTTGACCACAATGCCCAGACCACGGCAATACAGCCCAGAAAACCCACAACAACCATCAAACAAAACAAAGCACTTCTACATCCTATTGATTTCAATGGGAGAAAAAAGAACATGCTTAACTTTCTTCCCATTGTTATCAGTGAGTAAGCACTACTGTTACCAGTAGAAGACCATCACGGGACCATCTCAAAAGCCGTCACACTGATGTTCCGGATGCGTCCACAGGCCATACAAGGATACAGACTGTAGGATTATGCCAGTCAAGTCAGCTACTTTTAAATAAATTGGGCATAGCTACATTATAAAGGAAAAGCAGTTTAACAGTCTTTCCTTGTCTTTATGAAATGAAGGGGGTTTTTTTTGAGGGGGTGGGGATACTAGAGATCCCTATTTCGTATGAACAATTCCCAGAATTCTTTGGTGGAAGCCATGTTAATTGATATAAAACCAAAATAAATGTACACTGTAGAAATTTATATATTGTTTTTTTTTTAAATCCCCTACTAGATCAGTCCTTTCAGGATTCATTGTGGTTTATAATATATGACACAATAACATTATTAAATAAAATATTGATGTAAAATCTCAGATTATCAAATAGTATCTTAAAACATTTCAGCAATCCCATAGCCTTCTGTAAAATAAACTTTTCATCAGTCTTCTAAAACCTGGAGACATACCTCAACAGAGGATATCCAAAGATCTTGAACATCTGTTCTACTAATTGTGGTTTTTCCCCCAGGTGCCCCAGGGCATCAGATAAAGCTGAATGCAGATAATGCAGAGATGATGCAGGTTGGAAAGGCTGGTGTTTTAAGAGGTGTTGTGCTGCTGACTTTAGATGGGCTAGTTGAGTCATTAGGAGACAGCCAGCATGGTGCACTGGCCAGAGTGACAGACTAGGATCTGGACAACCCAGGTTCAATTCCCTGTTCTGCCATAGAAGCTTGCTGGATGACCTTGGGCACACCCTCTCAGTCTAACCTTCCTTATATGGTTGTTGTGAGGATAAAATAAAGGCACGAAGAATGCTGTAAGGTGCTTTGGATACCCATTGGGGAGAAAGGCAGGGTATAAATGAAGTAAAATTTTAAAAATCTGAAGAATTTAAGAGTACTTTTGGACTTGCCTTTCTTTATAGAGAAATAAACCACTGCTCTAGCCCAAATTCCCTTATTTAGATCCAGCTGATGCAAACACACTGATACGTGGCTTCATAACCTTAGCGCTGGACTCACTTTATGTAAGGCTGCCTGTAAAGATATTTAACTGGTTCAAGATAAAGTGGCTTACCTTTAAACCATGATATGTCACTTTTAACATATTCTATATAAACCTGCTTGAGCCTATTTTCTGTAAGGGGAAGTGGTATAGAAATATAACAATAGCTATAATACAAAATAAATGGTATGGGAGAAAAAATCTCCTTGGGCGCTTCAAATAAATTTTCAGTCTATGTAGTAGTACTGGATTATCACTATATAATTATTCAAAAGAAAAATAATACCATTTGAAATTTAGGATGAGGTATATGAATTAAAAGCAGCTGCTCCTACATTACATTAATATAGTTTTAATTAAACATCTTAGAGTGGGGAAAGAATTTCTAATCCTTTTTTGTTAGAGAGCACCAATTAATTTTTTTTTGTTTGCAGTCTTTCTAGTTTGTAATTGATGGCATTAGGAAAAGAGTAAGACCCTACATGAGATGGATTGACACAATAAAGGAAGCCATGACCTTCAGTTTGCAAGACCTAAGTAAGGTTGTCAATGACAGGACATTTTGGAGGGTATTCATTCATAAGGTCACCATAGGTCAGAAGTGACATGACAGCACACAACACACACAGTTTTTATACATTTTATAGTCTTTCCACACGTGCATCTTCTTGGTGCTCCGGTGGCCAACAACCAAGAATTAAGATATAAAAGCTTAATATGCTATATTTTATTATCTATTTGGAAGCCATATACCTAAAAGGAATCTAACCTTGAACAACTGATTGACTTAATGTTATGAAATCCTCCACCTTATGTTTCAGTTTGTATAAGTCAGGAAACGACAAGCATCTTCCTGATCCATTTCTATGTTTGTATCATTTTAAATTATTACAATGCAAGTGAAATGTATGGTCTGGAACTGCTCACTCCAAATACGCAGTGCAATCAGAGCTCCTACTAGACAGAGGATCACAGCAACACAGCCACCTCTCAAAATGAGCCAGTGCCAATGAGATTGTCTCGTCAGTATACCTGTAAGAATCAAATGATTGGGAAAAGAGCTTCAGCCTTAAATATATACAAAACAATGCAACTAAGGTAGTTTGTCATGGTTCTCATTAATCATTCACCCATGAACAGCAATGGTTTCTATGGCATCAGGGAACTGGAAGAACCAAGGGACATCAATTGCAATCTGATGGGCAAAAACAGAGTCACTTGCTCTCCGTTTCCCCCAAGACTCAACTCATGCTATCCAGGCCATAACATGCCACAAGAAGATAACAAGTCCGCTGCAGAAGGTTGTCTGCAAAGCAAACAGTCCCCAAAGCTTCAAGCAATAAAGCTGGTCCATTACCGGACAAAAATGTCCTCAGTGGCTCTAATCCATGTGACCAAAGGGGAAATTCCTTGGTTCTCAGATCTGTCAGTCAGTCACACCATAAGCACCGGACAGCCATCCAATGAGTCTCCTCTCGCAAAAGGAAATGAGGTGGTGTGCTTAAAATACTGAACGCTGCTTGCAAAGCGCACAGTATATTCAATTGTATCATTGATCAGTCTGTTCTTGCCCTCCTTATTTGGGGAGCCATTTGCAAAGCCACTTCTGGACTTCTTCCCAGACCAGGTTATATTTAATCCATCAAGCCACTTCGACTGAACTGGTAAGTATTTTACAGTGGATTTGTTCTTTATTAGTTTCAACAGGATTTTACTCTAGTAGCACTTTAGAGACGAACAAGATTTTCAGGGTATAAGCTTTCAAGAGTCAAAGCTTCCTTCTTCAGATCTAAGGTGCTGGTGGACTGTTTTACTGCAGACCAATATGGCTACCTACCCGAAACTTACTTGTTTCAGTGGCTCAGTCTATGGAACTCGATGTGAATTAGGCAAGCAAAGACCATAAACAGTCATCTGTATGCTTAAACTTGCCCAAACACAAAAAAACAAACTGTGCCACTTTTTTCTCCTCAGCAGCCATCATACTGCTGATAAAATCTGTCAGTTGGCTTTAAACGTTACACTAGCTTTTTTACATATAGGCAATCAGAGGTAACCAGCTATGCTAGCCAAAATATCAGGCTTCAAAAGACAGCTTAATTCTGATTAATACCAGAATTTGGTTGTTATCAAGAGGGAAGAAGAAAATTTTTCATGACTGACAGCTGTAATGGAGCCAAAATGTCTCCCAGCCCAGTACTGTGGAGCTTGGTGGCTCTCATATCTGAATAGACAGAATGTGGACATACAATATCTATTTTATTGAAGGTATGAAGTATCATATATGCTGCCATTCCCCAACATTCTTTTATTAATAATAACTTTAAATAATAATAACATTCTATTTATATTCTGCCCTTCAGGACAACTTAATGCCCACTCAGAGCAGTTTACAAAGTATGTCATACTCATTATTATCCCCACAACAGCAAACACCCTGTGAGGTGGGTGAGGCTGAGAGAGCTCCTAGAAACTGTGACTGACCCAAGGTCACCCAGCTGGTTTCAAGTGGAGGTGTGGTAAATAAAACTTGGGTTTCCCAGTTTAGAGGCCTGCTGCTCTTAACCACTACACAAGGAGTGGTGACGATCACATAGAAACCTCAGGTTCATATATCTATTTACCTTGTACCTGAAGTGTAGGATTGCTTCTTCTTTGATCCCTCATCTGCTGGAATTTAAATGCCACACAGCCATCCTCATCCTCCATTGGAAGACAGATGGTCTTCACGTTGATTCTCCTACAGATGAACTTTTCCCTTAAATGGAAGAAAACTGAGAGGGACAAAACCCTTTTCTAAGTATCACACCAGATCTGCGTGCGAAGTTTTGCTGGCCACTTGTCAAAGAGGAGAACTGCACAGGAAACAACTTTTTTTTAAAAAAAGGTCATGAGGCAAAACCACTGTGCATATACTCAACAGCATGCACATTAAAATTACAAATGTGACCCCTTTTAAAACCTCCCCCTGCATCATTTTCTGACGTAAATTCTTGCCGACCTTGGGCCAGGCATACATCCTCAGCTTAAACTACATAACAGGGTTATTGTGAGGTAAAATAGAGAAAAGAACAAGGTAAATGCCGTTGAATCCCCATTGGGGGGAAAGGTGGGTTTGATCATTGTAATAAATCTAATTTTGGTACAAATTGCTAGGAAAGGATGATTTCTGAGGCTGTTGCTTCATCTGGTATTCCTGCAACTCTTTTGTCAGGAGGCAGAGTTAGAGTTCTCACCTACAGGTTGGGAAATCCCCGGAGATTGGAGGGTAAAGCCAGTGTCTATGACTCAGGTGAGGGAACTCACAGCTAAGAAGATTGACAGGGACACTAGGGACTATGCCCTATCATAGTCCCTATGCCGTGTGTGTCTTCTTTTATTGAGTCAAGCCATCTTGTTTTAGGCCTTCCTCTTTCCTACTGCCATCCACTTTTCATAGCATTATTGCCTTTTCCAGAGAATCTTGTCTTCTCATGATGTGACCAACGTACAATAGCCTATCAAGAGTATATAAATGGTGTTTGCTGGTTAATCCCAGTTAAAAAAGTTTCATGGGCAGGTGCGGTTCTGAGCTAGATACTATGGAGGCTGATGACACAACTACTAACTCTGGGGAGGAGCGTAAAATGGCAAGGTCCTGTTTGGGTAGACACACCAAGAGGAGGGCAAGGGAGACTTTTCCATATAGTTTCCCTAACACTGGGGCAGGAGGAGGACCTAGTTATTAATTTGTCTTCATGAATTTAATGAAATTTATCTCCTGTTTAATGTCATGTTTTTAAAGTTTAGACTTAGGATTTGTACAGACACCTAGATATGACTAACTTCATACTAGGGTGGATTTTTTCCCATCTGACGTTGTGTTTGTTATGTGCTGTCAATTCACCTCCAACCTATGGTGACTCTATGAAAGAAAAACCTCCAAAACGTGCAATCATTCATATACTTGCTCAGATCCTGCAAACTGGAGGATGTGGCTTCTTTTATTGAGTCAAGCCATCTCATTTTAGGTCTTCCTCTTTCCTACAACCATTCACTTTTCCTAGCATTATTGACTTTTCCAGAGAATCTTGTCTTCTCATGATGTGACTAATGTACGATAACCTGTTTTGTCATTTTAGCTTCTAGGGAGAATTCAGGCTTGATTTGATCTAATACCCACTTATTTGTCTTTTTGGCTGTCCATAGTACCCACAAAACTAAGTTGAGAATTTTTGAGGCGGATACAGGTGAGTGTACTTTGAGAAAATTTCAACCTAAGTCCATGTTTTTTCCATCTGTGAATGACTCTTCTCTGCAGGTTTTTGAAAGATTAGTCCTTAAGGACATAACTAAATTGGAGGATTCTTTTAAACAGAAAAATTACAATTTAACTATTCAGGAACAAGAAGCAAAAACACCGTGCATCTTCTCAAAAGCATGAACCTTAAATAAACATATATTTTAATAACCTATTTGAGAAGGGATGTTTCTGTGATTCTGCTCTTCCCACCCCTAGCTACTATTAGCCTTGCTTGGAGAAAATACAAATACAGTATTTGTTTTTTTAATAACAGGTTAGGGCTCAGGATGTACAGCAGAGAAATGGCATGGGAAGAAAAACTAGCAATGTTTCTTTGATTGAAACTATTAGCACCCCTCTGCTCCTCTGAAATAAACATAATGCAAGATCAAGGTTGGTAAGCTTAGGTATGTGTGTTTTGGTGTGTGTTTTTAAAATCATTATAGCACAAACATTTTCACTTTTTGAAATATTCTCCCCACCACCCAGGAGTTAAAAGACATTTCCCTCATTGGGGATAGGAAAGAGTACAGAAAGTATTCTGTTCTATCTATCTAGTCTAGGATGCTGAAAGATGCGGGATGGCATGCACTCTGGGGAGTTCCCATCATACATGTGTCAGGCTGGGGAATCTGCAATCTGACGCACATCACACATCTCATGGAGTCGCGCCAGTGTTGGCACCACATAATAGACATATTAGAGCAATAAATTCCATCTTTTCATAAAGTGGATTTAACACTCCCCCCCCCAAAGGTTTTCCTACAAGCTTGGACCTCAACTACATGGGATCTTTTCCTCATTTCTTTATTTTTTATTTGTTATACTTCCACATTTTCCTTGTTTTTATGTTTTCTCAAACAATATTTGATCTGATGTATTGTCGAAGGCTTTCATGGCTGGAGAACGATGGTTGTTGTGGGTTTTCCGGGCTGTATTGCCGTGGTCTTGGCATTGTAGTTCCTGATGTTTCGCCAGCAGCTGTGGCTGGCATCTTCTGACTTGAGAAACCACAGAAAAACAATGAGGAAACCACAGAAAGCCGAGGAAGTGAGGAAAAAAGTCAATTCAGCACCCAAATCACAGTAAAATCTCTTTGTGGAAAAGCCAGTATGAACTTTACTGTTGCCCTCCTGACTGCAAGGTTAACATCAAACATGATTTGTCTCATAGATTACTACTGTACAAGACTTCATTTGGAGTGGGGTTCTGAGCCTGAACCTCACCCCAAATCTGGTTTTAGTTCCAAGATTTGGCTCTCTAACTTCTGAAATTATCACCACCAAGAAAGTATCTCTGATCATAATGCAGAACTGCAGCCAGCATCCGCACACTGAGTCCCAGAAGTCAAAGGGTGTGACCTCCAGGCAGAGTTGAGCATAATTTGCCATTACTAATTGTTGCCTACCCACCAAAACCAATTGCACTACAGTGGTTAAGGTGTTGTCAGTCTGTTGCTTCAATGTGTTCTTTTATGTCTACTATCTACTGTTATAATCTGGAATGACAAATGCCCTTTATGTTTTTTTCTGAGAAATTAATCGTGCATGCTCAGCAGAAGTACTCACAGTTCTTTTTCGAGGGTAGATCCATCTACCCACTATCTAGGCCCATCTTTCAGAGTGCTTGACTATGAGCCACAACCAGAAAGAATGTAATGTCATTATGTTCTTCAAGAATGCCCGTTGCTGAACAAAGACACTGGACTTTTAGGAGATACAACAGATCACAATACGATCTAACAACTGATACATTTGCATTGAGCGCCTCACCATGCTCCTTTGTGCTCTTCAATTCTCTGTCCTATGCTTTGTATCATCCTGGCTTATGTGGCTGTCCTGCAGCTTCCCCTTTAGCCAATTATACCACTTCTTATCAGACTCCCCCTTCCCACCGATCCTCATGGATGCCTCAAGGGCACCCAATAGCACAAGTTGCTTGCATTGGGCAGCTGCTTCTTGACTACCTAGCTTAAGCTGATAGCCTTTTTGAACCGTATCTCCACTTTTTTCTATTTTCCATCCGACAGAGACCAACAGTCATTCAATAGATGAATAAGATTTCTTCTTCAGCTTAGATGTTCATCAGAATGAGGTGCAAATCAATGCAATAGGAACTGGGAACAAAAACTTGGTATCTTAAACTTGTCCCCTCTTTACAGTAAAAACCACGTGAACGCACCCCCCCCCAAACAGTTGTTACTTTTCACTGCATTATTGGGATTTGAAAAACATGTGATCCTTCTGATCTGAAAGAGGTTAAGGCAGATATTCCAGCTTCAGATGCGGTTGCCAACTTCCAGATGGTGGCTGGAGGTCTCCCAGAATTATGACTGACCTCCAGACTACCCAGATTATTTCCCCAGAAGGTGTCTGCTTTGGAGGGTGGACTCTATGGCATTGTACCCTGTTGAGGCCACTCCCCGCCCCAAACCACGCTCTCCACAAGCTCCACCCCCTCCCCAAATCTCCAGGAATTATCAAACCTGGAGCTGGCAACCCTAGCTTCAGAACACGTCCCCAAACCCTTATTTTTCAGGGTTCTGGTAACCACATTCTACGGTTCAAAATACAGCTTTCAGATACAAAAATGATTTCACATCACTGGGAAAATTTCACATAGCATGCATAATTGCCAAGCTTCCGGAATACATGATTGTAATGACTGAAAAGGGCTAAAGAGGATCCTAGATTGGGTGAATATTTAAATATGCTCTCCATTTTGAATTATCAATCCATCAGTGGCTATACTGCAGAGAGAGAGCCAGGAGTTATTTATTAGGTTGGCAGTAAAATAGCTCGAGATAGTTCTACTAGGAGAAACTCAATGCATCTTGGGACTGCATTTTAAAAGCATATCCTCAACAGTGTAATATTAAAAAAAAACTTACCCAGGAAGAACATGGACTCTTCTTGGGCTGCCAGACAGATATTGTGGAAACACTCAAGAAACACCGCAGCAGACACAAACAGAGGTTGAGGCTACCCGTTCTGTCACTGTTGCATGTGATTGGGCTTCAGTTGTAACTATTCAGGGTCAGGAAATGTTTTGTTCTGCTGATGACATCTGAGTTTCCTTTAGACCGAAAACTTTAAGACTGCTTTTTAAAGGATTACTTCTATGTATATGCTAGTTAACACAATTTGTTCCAGTCCATTGCTGGCCAACTTCCGGGTGGGTCCTGGTGTTCTTCTGGAATTACAACTGCTCTCCAGACAATAGAGGTAAGTTCTTTTGGAGAAAATGGCAGTTTTGGAGGGTGAGATCTAAAGCGTCACATTCCCCACACCAACCTCCCCAGGTTCTACCCACAAATCTCCAGCATGATGACATTACTTTTGGGGCGAGCCTCAAAGCAGCAGCTCTAGAAATTGCTGGAAACTCTATGGTAACACCATAGAGTTCGTAGTGATTCCTACAGCTATCACTGTGACTTCTGAGTTTTCCCCAAAAGTGACATCATTGCAATTGTACTGCTGCTAAGGTTTTTTAGTTTCCCCGATGCCACTTGTAGTGACAGGAAATAGGAGCTCAGAATGGGGGATGTTTCCCTTCATTTTTGGCGCTGCAGTTCCACAACCATCCTGAAGCCTGGTGGCTAATTTTTGATTGTGTGGCTTTATTTTCTGACAAGTTATGCCTGCTACAGGTGGGAGTATTTTTAGCTCCCAATGCAACAGCAGCCAGGACGTTTTTTTTTAAATATCTCTGGGCCAGAATACCCCAATTCCTTTCATTTAACATTTCAACTCTCATTATGATCCTGAAGTTGGTGGCCAATTTTCAAATGCCTAGTTTTATTTTCTGATGAGTCATACCTTCCACGAACGAGAACTTTTAGCTTCCATTGTAAAATGCATGGTGGGAAGGGGGAGGAGGAGTCTGGAGATATCCTGGATGAGGATGTTTGAACTCTCTTCATGTTTGACTCTGCGACATCCAACATCCTGAAGCTGGTGCCATTTTGAAGCTCCTTCCTTTATTTTCCGATGAGTTATGCCTCTCACAGATCATGGACAGACAAACCCATAGATGCTTTTTTATCATGACAGAAAATATGAGCACACACCAAGACTGAATGCTTTGTTTAATATCTAGGACAGGAAAGAATATGAAGGGAAATGGTATACACCACCATGAGCTTTTGGAAGGAAGAGAAGGACCTACCTAATAATAATTAAATACAGCATGTTACAACTATGCAATAAAATAGGGTAAAATATAGACAAAAACTGATACATACAATATACAGTGGCGTGAAGAAGTGCAAATGCTTTTAGATTCATTGCAACTCCCACTGGAGATTAAGTCTGTGTGCTCTTTTCACTTCTGTAAAGGGAAATGCCATGATTTCACAATAGATAGTGATTTCATTGTCAAGTGACTGTTCCGGGGCTCAGCATTTACTTCAGTCAGGTACTTTACAAAGGTGACCCATAAGCATCATCAGTCCTACCTCGAACAAGAAGCCAGAAGTCACCCGCTCTTCCCTAGTCAGCTCTGGGCTCTTTTTTGCAACACGATCCACACCTGCAGCTACCGCCATCATGACTTGTGGATAAGCCCCCTGAGCTACTCTACATTCACCGAAAAGGAGCGTGGGCGTCAGGCACCTCTCAGAGAGAGGAGCATGGAGTGGGGCTTCTGACAGCATGGCATCTGGGCACCCTTCGACATCCCGACATCAGCCACTCTACAGAAGTAGCGGTTCACTTGCCTGCCCCTCCTCATGCCGCCCTGAGCTCTCCTCGCCTGCGGCCATAGAAAATTCATAAACTATACGTCTTCCATGTCATGGCATTGTAACTTGCTGTTTATAATCTTTCTACCACCACAAAATGTAATAATCAGACACCCATTTTCAAAATCACCAAAGAACTGAATTCTTGGCCCACTCACCCACTTCCTTGGCAGTGTAAAATGGCCTGTATTAAGATGAATGTGCTTCCTGGCTTCCTTGTATATTGATATTATGTTCTACATTTAGTAATTTTAGTATTTGCCCCTTTGACTGGGATTTGTTTCACACTATGAGACTTTCCCAGCAAGTGCCATTCAATGGCTTCACAATACGTTTGGGCATAATTTTTTCAGTATTTGCCACCGTTGAACCGTGCCAGAAAAGAGCAGAAAGACACATTGCAGCACACCAAAAAGATTCCTTTGATGAGGACAATGCACGTGAAACGACCAGGTGGAGAGTGTGGCAGCTGCAGGACTACAAATGAAACTCGTTGGTTCCTCGTTGGTCTCCTTTTTGATACCATTCTCATAACCTTGGGCACGCCAATCTTTAATGTCCATGTTGTTTTCCGTCACCGTTCTCAACAAGAGCTCCATAAACCGTTGTCAAGTTGATTCATGAACTGCCCTCAATCCTGGGAATTTTTTTATGTCAATTTTGCCTCCATCTTCATCCGCAAATCTCACTGTAAATGACCTATTTTTCAGAGCAACTGACCTCAGGCGTGCCATCAAATGTGGCAGAATTTCTTGGCTTCTCATCCGCTGGATGCAGAGAAGTTAGCCGTGTTAGTCTGTGGTAGCAAAATCAAAAAGAGTCCAGTAGCACCTTTAAGACTAACCAATTTTACATCCGCTGGAGTACTGCATTAATGCACTTGTTTGCTCTAAACCTGGATTCAGTTTCCACCCACTTCCAATGTGTAGTGAAAAGACTGGAGGACTTTTCATGCTGTTTCAGAGTATCTCTTAATAAGTGTTTCCACTTACTGTATCTGGAACTCCCCAGTGAAGAACTGGTAGGAGCACCTCCTGGAAATATTTTGCAGCAGAAACATCAAATTTTAGAATAGACAAACCAGAGCCTTTTCTGTTTCTGACCATTGTCTAAAACTCTTTCTGTAAAAGTTTCTGTGAAATTACCTATAGGAAAAGATATACCCTCCATTTCATTTGGCTGTATCACCATTGGCGATGGTGCAGGATCAGCATTCTTCTTACTAAGTGTGGTCTGTTGAGCTTCCTTTTGTGGTGCCACTTGGCCTCTCATCAGCCTAAGCTTTCACCCTCTTCTAATACATGGAAACCAGATCTTTTCCATTGTCTACACCAGTTGCATGAGGTTACTTCAGTTCTATATACTGGGGCAATGTTCTTTGCAGAGTTCAAAAGGAATGCAGCAAAATGTTATGGGCACTTAACCAACCAAAGAGCTCACACGTAACTCACAAAGTTCTGCAGTTGAACAGTTGAGGAGACAGAATAAAAAGGTGGGGCTGGAACTGAAGCTCTAAAATAAAACTGAAAAAGAAAGACATCAGAGGATCAGGGCCTCAGAAAATGAAAACTTGTGAAAGAAAATTCACAAAACCCAGCTCTTAAACTAAGAGATCTTAAAGAATGTCCTTGACACAGCTCATTTTCAGCTGTAATAACACTAGCCTCTGTTTCCTGAAGTACCATCTGCTTCCTTATGGATCTACCTAGCTGCTAAGATCCTCTTTAGAAGCCCTGCCCTCAGATGCCCCCTCACCTTCTGAGATTCAGCAGATGGCAACCCAGGAGAGGGCCCTCCTCAGTCACGGCATCAAAACTATGAAACCCTCTCCCCCAGAGATTGCCTGTGCCCTTATGCTACTGTTGCCTGCCAGCAAGTGAACATTTTTTTTGTTTCGCTTGGTGTTGCTTCAATGATCGCTCCTCCCTCCCTAATGTTTTAACTGCTGTTTTTGTCTTTTGCACTGATTTTAAGCTCCGATTTTAAATTGTCTTAATATATTCATGTGTTGGGTTGAAAGCCTTTTAAGACAGGATTTTAATTTGCATGTTTTACATGCTTAACTTCCTTGGGGACCCTATGAAGGAAAGGAGAATTTTTTCTGTAAATTTCCCAACAAGCTCTTCTTTCTTGACCTGCCCTGAAAAAGGAAGTGCTCTTCCTTTGAGAAGTAAGGGTGCTAATTCTGACTGATGCTATTCCTACCCCCCCCCCCAATTAACAGCTCAGTCCTAAGGAGAGGAGGCAAAAGCAATTAGGGAGTTGACTAGCTACTACACCTGTAAGCCAGAGATGTGCTCTGGAAGTACCACACTGGTCCCATTCATCAGTGCAGCCCCACCATAGCTGCCCACCAGTAGAATACAGGCATATGTTCCTGTGCAGGAATGGGAAGGTGCGAGCCCAGGGCACTCCAGCCTAGGAATGCCCCCCCACCTCACAACTGCGTCAGAAAGTTATGCTATCAAAAAAGACAGCTTAGCCCAGGTGCCTGGGCAAACAGAAAATTCAACTACCTCTCCACCCCACCCATGTGGCCCAGTCTGAACGGTCCAGAGGAGTATAGGATGCGGACTACAGCTGCAATCATTTGTCTCCCCTCCTGCAGTGGTAGTTTGAGTAGGTAGGAGTAATGATGGATGCTTTGAGTGCAGCTGCAGGGCAGCTGCCAGAATTATAGCAATCTGAGGTATACACATTGGCTTTGCCATCCCTTCCCTTTTGAGGTTTGTAGGGCTGAAAAGTCAGTCCTGGGGCTTTTGCTCACATCCCCCTTCTCCCCATGTGGGGACTTAGCCAGGATCGCCAGCTGTGCCTACCCACTGAATTGGGAGACAATCCCTGTGGAGGTCAGTTATAGCCAGTAGGCAGAAATGAGGGAAGGGGGCTTCGTGGCTTACTGTGGAACAAGAACAGCTTCAAGAGATAGCCTTGCTGTGGAGTAGGAATTATTTTGGCTCATTCCCTTTTCTTGGGGGGGGGGCTGTCTTCATAAACCCTCACCCATGCCTTTGCAAAAGGGCATTGCCTGCTCTTTAGAGGGGGATCTGGATTTCAGGTGGAATATCAGTGCCATTGCAAAAGTCACAGAGTTGTGTCTAGGTTCCCCAGACCCAACATGAATTCCCTGCAACTACACAGCAACTTTGGGGAGTAGCTGTTAAAAAAAAAAGGGCCCAAATGGCCTTGGAGCGCCTCCATGGAGAGGGGCTCCTCCCTCCAGTTGTTACCCCCTGTCAAAATAGGGGAGGGAGTTTCCCCGTTTTTTGTTCCACATGGAGTATTCTGTGCATGGGGAACAGTAAAAATGGGAGGAATGCCCCCTCACCATGCTACTGTGACACAGAAATGGCTTGAGGGAGGCGGGAGGAGTCATTCTGAGATTATTCGGGTTCTCCTTTATTTTTTAACAGCCATTTACTTTTTAACTGCTGTCCCTGTGGAGCCCCCTGCCCTCCCTCCACCATTGTCTAGCTCCTTTTCAATAGAGAAACAGGAAACTCCTTGGGACAGGAACTCCCCTGATCTTGCTATGCTCTTAAGGGCAAGGAAAATGGATGGTGACATGTCACTGAAACATAAATAAGGGTGCAGAGGGTGAGTCCTAACTGCAAGCTGAGAAGAGTCGTGTGTCTCTGCAACACTGGCTAAAGAATTCCTGGTCATGGTTGTCAGGCTACCTGGATGGAGAATGAAATAAAGATATGCTTCACCTGAGATCCTCCCTTCTCAAGAGAGCTGACTTGGAAAAAGATCACCTGCTAGCAGTAAGTTCTCCTTACTTTCCAATGCAAATCACATTACGGTACTGGGATTTCCAGGCCTGCCCGTTTTCTGATTCCCATCTCAGCTGGCTGCCCCTCCTGCCCAGCCTGGGCAGGAAGAAAACACAAGTTCAGGCTTGGTTGCCCTGAGCAGCACAGCTTCCCATCTTTCTCCTCCAGGGCTCTGTCTCTTGTGCCCTCTCCCCTTGGGATGAGAACTGCTCTGGATGCAGTGGTCTGTGAGACCCCTCCCCTCCAGCCACCCTCTTTCTCCTTGACTCCCTCCTGAATATTTGTGGCAGTGCTCTGAGGCAAGACACAAGAAATGAGGCATGGCTAAGAGAAGGGCCAAGACTCAGGTGTGCACAAATGTCCCCCTTCCATGTGGGCTGATGGGGTGGGGTCTTGGAAAAAAGTGCATCAGGGGAGGGGCCTTACTCTGCTGCTGTGGATGAAAATAGCCAGATTTTTGGAAGATGTATTCTTACAGAAGGGTACTGGAAAGAAGTTCATGGACATGAAGAGGAACTGCGAGCACAGGTGGTAAAGCGATCACAAGAGGCTATGACATGGTTTCTTACAGAAAGAGTGGCTGGCTTCATCCATCCCTCTTCACTTACCCTGATGGTACAATACATCCAGTCTGGTGTAGTGGTTAAGAGCTCGGTTTGCTTCCCCACTCCTCCACTTGAAGCCAGCTGGGTGACCTTGGATCAGTCACAGCTCTCTCAGAGCTCTCACAGCCCCCCCCCACCTCATTGGGTGTTTTGTTGTGGGGATAATAATGACATACTTTGTAAACCGCTCTGAGTGGGCATTAAGTTGTCCTGAAGGGCAGTATATAAATCAAATGTATATGATATATAATTATAATTATAATTATAATTATTATTATATTTCCATTTATAAATGGAGTGTATCTTTCCTTCCTATTGATTGTATGGCAGAATAAGCGCATGTGTTTCTAGTTTCACCAGATAATTGCCCAAGAAGACGACGCACGAAACGGGTATTGGAAAAAGTTGCTTCGCAGCACCCCGTCGGCAATTGTGCCTGTTGGCTTTATTATTCCCTATATGGGATTGGACTGGTGATTATACTAGACCTCCACCTTGCCGCGCTATCCTGCAATTTAGTGTAATGGCTCATGTGAGCTTAAAAGTCTTTGTAATATTGATATGAGCATTGATACAGATCACCACAGTTTGTATGAATTATATTGTAATTGTTGTATGAATTTTTCTATGGAAATTGTATTGTTATTTATTGCACTTAGCACTTTGCACTTATGAACATTACAATTTGAATTTATATACATTTTCCTCCCAGTAGTGTCTTTTGTGCTGGTTCCTGGTGGACTGGGAGGCTCCTTTGGTGTTTGAGTGGGGATAATAATGACATACTTTGTAAACCGCTCTGAGTGGGCATTAAGTTGTCCTGAAGGGCAGTATATAAATCAAATGTATATGATATGTTGTTGTTGTTGTTATTATATTTCCATTTATAAACCACCCATCCTCAGGGGCTCTGGGCGGTGAACAAGTTAAAATCAATAAAAACAAGAAAACAACAATTCTAAAATCAACATACAATAAACAATAATGAAATAAATTAACCAGATACATTAAGGTGTAATGAAGGGCAGTATATAAATCAAATAACAACAACAATAATAAAGTGGCCAGGAACATTCTGGAGTGTGCCTGCGGGTATGATCAGAATGAATAGTTAAGTCTCTTATGCTCTTAAGTCTTTCTAAATCCCACAGCTGAGGGGCTCTCACATCTTGGAATATCTTCTATAATATGCCAATGTTTGAGGATAATATGTTTAATTTTATTTGACCGTGGTGTAAAATCTATAGCCCACCTCAAATATTTCTTGTGAGCTTTTATTTTAGGTTTAAATAAATCAGTCCTGGGGACTTGTTCTGCTCTTTTCACTGCCTCTGTTAATACTCTCACAGGGTAACCTCTCTCTTGAAAAGAATTACAAAGAATATTCCTCTCTTGATGATGATATTTGTTTTCAGAGGAATTTCTTTTCAATCTCAGTAATTGACTGAATGGTATGTTATCTTTCAGATGGCTTGGATGGAAAGAGCTTTACTCCAAGTAAGAGTTTCTATTGGTCTTCTTAAAAGGTCTAATTGTGTCATTGCAGTCTCTATACATCACAATATCTAGAAAATGTATAATTTTCTGACTGGCATCCAATGTAAAATTGATGTGAGGGTCTACTGAATTATACCTTTCCCCAAAAGAAGAAACTAAATCTGGACGGTCTAAGATGAGGAACACATCATCAATAAATCTGCGATAAATTACAGAAGAAGAGTTGTCTCCTTGTTATGGATGGTTTCAATATAGACAGATCAGAGATCTTTATAACTCGGACTGCTTAAAAGGGGGTATAAGAATGGAAAATTCTGAACTAGAAGAAGTGATGCTACAAGAAGGCAAGAAAGAAATATCTAAGATTTATAAACTACTTCTGAAATGGCATACGGAGGATGAAACAGTCAAAATCCAGATGGCGAAGTGGGCAATAAACTTTCATAAAGAAATAACAATGGAGGCGTGGGAACACCTGTGGAAAAATACACTGAAGATTTCAACTTGTACGAATATTAAAGAGAATGTATACAAAATGATCTACAGATGGTACTTAACACCAAAGAAAATTGCGCTAGGGAATACGAATATGTCAGACAAATGCTGGAAATGCAAAAAGCATGAAGGATCATTGTACCATATGTGGTGGACTTGTGAAGTAGCTAAGCAATATTGGGGAGATATAACTGAAGTAATTAATGAGATTTTACAAATTCAAATAAATAAGAACCCAAAATTGTTGCTACTGAACTTGGGGATGGAAGTTGTTCCAATGCAGTACAGAACATTGCTATTTTACATGACTACAGCGGCAAGACTTTTGTACGCGCAGATTGGATTTACAAATTGCTGTACATGGCAGAAATGGACAAAATGACAAGGAAGCTTAAAGATCTTGACCTAGGACAATATATTGCTGATTGGGGGAAATTGAAACAATATTTAGAGAAAAAATGGGATGTGAAAGGAGAACTGTGGCAGTTTGAGAATTTCTAAAAGGCGGTGTTGTAAATGGAGGAGAGAAGTGACTTTACCATTAAGGGGGAAATTTAATTATAACAATCTAAGCTGATTTTATGATTAAGAAAATTTGATTTAGAATATATAGTTTAACAAAGGAAAAGTAAAATTGATACATTAGAAAATTTATATTATATACTATATATAATATATTACGATGTATGGTGTTAGTATATCACATTGCATACTATATTGGGATGTTATGATATGTTATATTATAACGCACACTATGCTATATTGTATGCTATGCTATATTGTATGGAATAGTATATAACAAATACTATATTGATAGTATATTTGATAGAGAACATGCATAAAAGAACTAGAACAAGTTTAGAGTAAGAGATATTATGATCTATGTGTTGCAGATAAATATATGTTATGTTATATTACAATGCATGCTATGCTATATTGGATGGTATAGTATGTAACAAATACTATATTGATAGTATATTTGATAGAGTATATGCATAAAAGAATTAGAATATGCTTAGAGTAAGAGACATTATGATCTATGTGTTGCAGGAAAATATAAGTGTAATAGAATTAAGCAATAAAAGGGGGTAAGGGTTGGAAAGCTGTTGGAAGTCAATAGGGAGGGGGGAAGAAAAGGGTGGGGAATAGAACTAATTAGATATGAAGGGAACGTATGTATCAAATTTGAAAATTCAAACTCACCAATAATTTTTTTTAAAATCAATAAATCTGCGATAAATTAATATCTTGTTATGGAATGGATTCTCTGCCCTATCAAAAATAGACCTCTCCTCTAAATATGCCCTGTAAAAACTGACAATACTTGGTGCGACACACAGTCCATGGCCACACCTTGTGCCTGGAAATAAAATGTTGAGAGAAATCTAAAATAATTTCTCCAGGATGATGTCTGCCAATGGTAATAAAAGAAGGTGTTGATGGGCTCTGTGAGCTGCGGGCATACAATGTTTCCTCAATCGCTATCCTGGCTCCCTCCAAGGGTATTAAAGTGTATATGTAGCATGTAGCACCTTGCACTTATTTAGTTATAAAAAATAACTTTGAGAATTGTGTTGGAATTTTGGTCAGTCAGACTGGGAGAGCTTCCTGTTTGGTTGTAGCCCTCCAAACCCCAGGCAGAGTGGGGTGGGGTGAGGTGGGGACACTTACCTTGAAGGACAGGAGGCGGCAGGCATACAGCGACAAGGAACTAAACAGCGACAGTGCTTTTGCTCACACTCCTGCATGGCTGCTCTGCATCCAGTAGGAGAGATGCTGTAGAAAGAAGCAACACTTCAGAATCAGGCCCTGAACTCTTTGCCAACAGCTGCACCCACTGAGAACTGCTCCTCTGCATAGAAATCCCCTCAGGGAACTCTGCTCCTACATCCATTCTGGAATTAGGGTTGCCAGGGGGAGCCAGCAGTTACCTGCTTTTCGTCCCTCCTGTGCCTGCATGATGACATCACTTCCAAGTGATATCATCGCGCAAGGTGTGACAGCACATACGCACTTCACAACGGACTAGTTTAAGCCCCAAATGGACCCAATTCAGCCCATCTGGGACCCAAATCAGCCCACTGCAAAGTACAGGAGCACTCCTGGGGGTGGCATGATGATGTCACCCCCAGGAATGACATTGTCACACCACCCCCAGAAGCACACCTGCAAGGCCCATTCCCCGCCTTCCCTCCCACCAGCCAGGTAAGCAGTGGCGGGGGGGGGGGGAGATGGGAGCGGGGGATCGCCCACCCTCACGAGGGAAATGGGATCCCTACCTGAGATTGTGACCTCAGGACGGGGGAGGGGGAAGAGGTGATCAAGGTATTCTTGAGCAGTCTGTGGGGAAGAAAGCAAGGCTCCAACTTCCTCCCAAACAAGTTCCTGTGCCCCCAAAGGTCCATTTGCCCACCTGCAGCCCACAAAGGTTCAGTCCACACCTGGCTTAACTGTGCTTAGAAGCCAGCCCTGAGATTGCAAGGTACAACAGAAGATGCTCCCAGCAGCCCTCCCCAGTGCAATGGCCAGGACACAGCCTAAGGCAGGGAGTTCCAGAGCAGCCAGTGGGGAGATGGAGAGGACTGTCCAAAACTCCTCTATGGCCTACCTCCCTGTCTTGGGCCCAGAGATACTTGAGTGGCTAAGGGGGCAGCTGCTTCTTTCCATGGACTGTTGCTGCTCTTGCTCTGCTCATTTCTTGCAGCTTCCTCCCCTCCTCTTTCCCTTCCCTCTGACTGCCAGGTAGAGACATTCCCTCCAAGGAAGGTATACCTGAGCCTTGAGATGGCCTCCATGGCCTCCAGAAGCAGGAGGGAAGTGGTGAAGAAGAGAAGTGGGCCTGGCAGCCTCCTCTCTCTTTGGGTGCCTGCCTTGGCTTTGGGCCACTGGAAGCTCCAGGCTTGGCAGGAACTGGCTGTTCCCTGGAAGGATCAATGGATCATGTTGATGGGCATCTCATGTACCCCTTGAGTCTGGGCTTTCCTGGGAGCTTCTGGGTGCCCCCTTTCTGTACAGAGGGGGCCGTTTTCCTCTCCCCTGGGCTGGTAAGAAGGAAGCCTGGTTTCTCCTTCTGCTGTGTCCCCCTTCACAGCCTCCAGCTTGCCTGCAGGAGATCTCCCGCTGGCACACCTCCTCTCTTCTGCCTCTTTGTCCATACTAATTAAATGCAGAGGCTGGGGGGGGGGGGCATTCTAGATCACAATAATTATTAATTGGTTTATATACATGGTTTATACCCCGCCATTCTACCCAGGGGGGATCCTAAGCAGTGTTCATCTTCTCCATTTTATGCTCATAACTCCGTGAGATAGCTTAGGGTGAGAGGGCATGACTGGCCCAATGGCACACAGCACACTTAAGAGGCCGGTAAGCGTTCAATCCCAAGTGCTTTCTGGTCAGAGTCCCTAACATCAGCCCTGAAAAGTAGGCCAGTATGAGTCATCCCCCTATTGCTGAGAATGGCATGCCAAATGGAAACTGGTGTCTAAAGAGGGATTTAAACCCTCCATCTCCCACATTGTGTCAGTCTTTCTGCTTTGCTTCTCACTGTCTGGTGACTGAAAACTCTCTGAAACAAATTCAGCTTTCAAATGGCCAATGGCCAGGAGCGAAGGGAGCTGCAGAATGAAAGCAGCGTGAATCTCCATGTCTCATTGCTTGACCAAGGACAATGGGACATCTACATGGAGGAACATCACAAGCATAGGTTTTCTCCTCTGCCTAGAAGAGCTGCAGGTTGCCTGGACTGGAGAACTGGGCGCCCATTCTGAGCAGGCTATAGAGGAGGAGAAAACCCTTCCAGGGCAAACAGTTTGGCAAAGAGGCCCAAATGTCCTCTTGGGGGCCTGAACACCCCTTTGCTGAGATCCCTCCCTGGCTGGGAGAGAAAAGGAGGGAGGGAGGAGACTCCCCTACCCGGGGGGGGAGGGAGAAAGGGAACAGAAAACAGAGAAAATAGAAGGAAATCTCACTTACATCAACAGGTGCTTGCTTCTCGAAGCCATCTCGAAGAATATCAAAGAGCAAGAATGGCTATTAGAACCAAACAAAGATGAATGGCTATTTAGCCACAGTTGCTACGTTACAGCCCACAAGCCATACAGAAGCAGAAATAGAAGTAACAGAATCAGCACTGCTGATAGATGGCCATCTAGTCTCCAAAGGAGGAGAGCCCATCACTTCCCGAGGAAGCCTGTTCCACTAAGGAACTGCTCTGTCAGGAAGTTCTTCCTAACGTTTAGCTGAAAACTTTTTTTTGCTTTAATTTTAACTCACCTGTTCTAGTCCAATCTTCCAGGGCAACAGAAAACAATTCCACTCCATCCTCTGTGACAGCCCTTCAAATGCTTGAAGAGGGCTATTGTTTCACCTAAATATACCCAGCTCCTTCAACCTTTCCTCATAGGACTTGTTCTCCAGACCCCATACTCTCTTTTTAGAGCTTGTGGCAGTAGTGGGATTTGAACTAGTAGAGTACTGATTCCCAACTGAACTGCTTAACCACTGTGCTACAGCAGCTTGTGTTGATCCATCCCCAAATTGTATCCCCTTCTTAGCTGCCACATCTCACTGATGACTCATGTTCAGTACATGCTCTGTCCACTGGCAGCATATTCTACAACTGATCTACTGGTAGAGTACATAAGTCCTCCTTTTTGTCCACCCTGAATCATTCCATTCTGACTATTTACACACCCGCTCCCATTCCAATCAGGCAGCCAGCTTTTCAACTGCCCCACCCCTGCTCCAAGCCAGTCTAGAAATTAACAACTGAAACACATTGAAGCTCAGGCTAAGCCAATACTGAAAAGGCCCTGCTCTGCATTCCCAGTGCTAACCTCCGCACATGAAGGGTGACAGAGATTGATCTCAAGAGAGGGAGGGTATCATAAGCAGGGAACCAAGTAAACTGCCTGCAGCCTGCTTCCCCTCTGGTACAGATCTCCTGGGGAATGGGGAAGAGTATCCACCTGGCCCCTTTTGTCCACTCTTTCCGAGTAAGGGTTTACTTTATGTGTGATCAAACGAGGACTGAGAATCCAGGCAGAATAATAAACGATTTTAAGAGGTCTAGTGACAATTTGTTTTCCCTAAAATTGTAGAATAAAGAGAACAGAAAAGGTAGGTCAACAAACAAAAGAAAACATCCTAATTCGTCTATCTAGACAGTTCCTAGCTGTCTCTTGGTGACTGGCTCCGAACTGACTCACCCCTTCTGGATGAAGGCTCCCTCCTCTGTCTGCAACAGCCTCTCCACAGCTGTGCTTTCTAGGAGTGAATACCCTCCCACTTTGTGCAAGGCCTTTTATCCCTTCTTCCCAGACGCCACTCCCTGCTCCTCTATTGGTGCAAGTTTTTCCCTCCGAATCCGGGTTAACCAATTACAAAGCTCAAAGGGGGCCTGGGAAATGTATGCCCTGTAGTCACTCTAGTACAGGCTTCCCTGGAGCCTTTAGGCCCCACGATGCAGGCCCAGGGTCGTGACAGAAGGGCAGGCAGGAGCTGGTGGCAAAGGCTAACTGTGCCATTGACAGTCCAACCTTAAATAAAAATAGAACCTTTGAAGTCCATGGACTTCCACTTACTTAAAACTAGCTTGATACCTGTGCATCACTACGGTATTTAACTACTTTGAATCCAGTTATAATTAGAGATGCCAACTCTAGATTGGGAAATTCCTGGAGATTTGGGGGGGTGAAGCCTGGAGAAGGCAGGATTTGGGGAGGAGAGGGATTTCAGCAATGTATAATCCCATAGAGTCCATCTTCCAATGCAGCCATTTTCTCCAACAGAGAGGAGGTTGTGTCCCGTGACCACCTCTGGGCATGCCCTATCATTCACAGGTGAATAATTCCATTTATTGCATCAGACTTTGCTTGGGATTCAGAAGTGGTTTTGAGTATTAAAAGCCAGCACTTACTGGACAGGTTCTGGTAAAAAAATAGCACACTCTTCACTTATTTATTTATTAAATGCATTTACCCCCTTTCAATATTTTCAAAGTGAAATATTACTTTAAAAGCCTTCTATCATATGTCTAAATCTTTGGAAGGTTCGGTTTAGCACAGGATCTTCAGGGGACAATAACAACATCTCATACTTCCAGACAGGCCTAGTTTGAATTAGGTATGCCTCCAGACAAAATGAAGGAATTAAGTTTGTGACCTGGACCTTACTTAAAACACGTTCTTTGTTACAAGTAACAGCAATGCAATTTATGATCAGCCTTTTCCTGAAGATACTCCAGTAATCCCTATTTTACTATAATAGTAAATATAAAGTGGGTGGAGGGACATTCAGAAAATGGAGGTTGCATAGTTCTGAAGCTTCTAACCTGCTCTCCCAGAAAGCTGCCTAGAATGCGTCTTTGTGGCTGGTAAGACGCTGCCAATATGAGGGAAGCAGGCAGAGGGAAATTCAAACCTCTAGCTGCCGAATCCATGATGGTTAAGGATTATTCCCCCCACCCCCGAAGAGCCCAGAGAAGAAACAGGCCCTGAGGCTATTAAGAAAATTAAAATCTCTCCATGGTTGGCCTGAATGTGTCTAGTCCCAATGTGTGCCTGCACAGAAGATATTCGATGAACAACAGTTACAGGTAAGTGCAACCCTGTTTTATTCCAGGAGATCTCTCTCCACCACCTGGAGGCTGTAACCCTAGTAAGAAAGATTTAATGGAGATTAAGGATGTCTTAGAAAAATGTGTAGCGGACAAACTTCAACAGTTTCTTAGCCCCATCACTTCACAGCTTGCAGAGATCAAAGAATTTCTTAAAGAAACAGAGAAAACTGCTAATACAGCACTTATTTGGGACTCACATTGCAAAACGAGATATGTAAATATCAGTTTCGCAGTTCATTAAGGCAATCAACACATTGGTGGCTTTAATGAAGGGAAAGTTTATTGAGAGATATCCTTATATAAACTTGATGCACTCTTACCTCAAAAGGGCACGTTCACAAAAGATTGTGGACTTTTCATAGCTGTAACAAGATAAACAAACCTGTTTATAGTAATAGAGAATTTGCACAAACCAAGAAAACAAAAAAAAATGTAAACAGTAGAATTACTCTTATGAGATGCAAGTAGTACTGTCTGTGACATTTTCTTTGAAAAATATAAATATGGTCACCACAATCATTTCTGTTGTGATTGATCACTATGTGCTTAACCATAAACATCTTTCATAGAGGTCTCAAAAATCAATACATTGACAATAAGGTATTACTTTCTGTCTGCCATTTCTCCACTGAAAATTACAGGCTGCTTTACCTGAAAAGAAGTAGCTTGTTGGAGTGACTGGCCCTTACCCCTAGCTTGCCTGACTGTCCAGAGACATTCAGAGGTGTACTGCCATCAAACTTGGAACTAAAGTTCCAGCTGTCACTGAGGCTGTGAGTCCCCTGAAGACCAGCTAATTCCATCAAGAGAAATGAGGTAGGCAAGAAGTGCATGACTGTGGGAAAACATTTCCAAAGGTGTTCATACATTTGCAGAACAGATAACTTACTCTGTCCCACACTGGTAGTCCACAGGGCTGTGGTTTTTCCTATTAGGAGCGCTTTTGTTTCACAAATCCACGTGGTGATTGTACTGCAAACTTCAGAAATGATTTGATTTCTGTTCAGTCACAGCAATTTTCTTCAAATGCTGTCCACAGTTGCCTGTTTCTAATCCCAACGATGGTGCTTGGACAGAGCCTCACCACAAACGCCAGCAAGTAATCCGGCTTTCCCCCCTTTTAAAATTTTTTGGGGGATGCAATGCTGTAGCGTTTATTCCTGCTATGTTTAATCACAATATCCATTCCCCCAATCCACAGTCCATGCTACTAATCAGTTTATGGGAATTACATATATTTCCTTTCTTTAAATAGGGGTTTAGGATGATGAGCATGCCCACTTGGTTTCAACACTGAAACCTTGCAATATTACCATGCATGCACTAAATTTAAAAAAGAGAAAGTGATGTTAGTTGGAACACCTGCAAAAGGCGTCTCCAAACAGGCACATCTAAAAATGTCTGGAAAGGAAAATCAGATTCCAAATCAGTTCTGTATCACCTCATGCACAATGCAGGAAACCGGAGCTGATTCAGCACCCATTGGTGCCAGTACCCAGAAGCACCAATATAAGTGTGCCATGTGGAAAAAGTTCTGTCTGCTGCTTTTAAAGGCTGCCTCAAGCTGCGGCCTAGCCGAGCTGCCTCATGGCACCACCATCCCCCGGCCGTTCTCTTTGGAGGTTGAATCCCACCACTAATACCACCCAGTGGCATTTTTCCCTTTCATGAGACCTATCTTTTGCTGTTTCCCTGCCTCAGTTATCCCCAAAAGTTTTCACTGCCACCAAAGTCTTTTGCCTTAGATCTTTTCAGTTTGACCTAAAAATTGTACACTCCTTCTATCTGGGATGGTCGTCCTCTTCCACCAAGCACGCAGCTTCAGGAGGGACGCCCATGGAGCGGTGAGGGAGGAAGAGGACACCTGCCTAGCCGGCCAGATCAGCCGAATCAACCCTGGCGATCAATGGGGTGACAGACGTCACAGCCAGATCGCCCTCACATCCATTTGACAATCTTCTAAGGAGACCGAAGCCATTCCTTTCCCAAGACAAGGGGTCACAAAGGAAGATCTAGAAAAGGCCTTCTCAGCGATGGTTTGACAAGGGCTGCATGGAAGCTCCAAAGAGCTCTTATTTCCTTATTCCATGCATATATGAGCGCCTGTGTCAGAAAGCTTGAGCCTTTACCATCTCTATTTAGCCTCAAGAAACAAATGGTGGCCAAAAAGAAGAAAGAGGATAGAAAGGCTACATGGGACAGATTAATAATGGCAGCTAAATTCCAAAATGTTTTGTGAAATGATCTCCAGTCATTCACTTATGGGCTCTTCTCCTCTGGACTCAGTAATTATGGCTGACATTTGGGAAACTTACTTTTGAGAGATCTACACCTTGGATTCACAAGATGCACAATTACTAAGTCCAACCAGTCTTCCTAAGTGGCCTCCGCTTTCAGTAAAAGAGGTCACGTCACTTATAAACTGACTGAAGAAGGGAAATGCTCTTGCCATTGACCACATCCCTCCTGAGCTTCTAATCAACAATAGCAAATGGTGGGCCCCCTCCGTTGGCTTCATTTTCATTTATATTGACTTTACTGAGTTCGTCCCAGAGGACTGGAGGCAGACCATTATTGTGCCATTTTGTTAAAAAGGGAGGAGGGACGACCCAGCCAATTACAGACCGATCAGCCTACTTAGCATAATAAGCAAACTTTATGCCAGCCCTCTAATGGATAGACTTAACACCTGGATGGAACAAGATAATTTACCTGTTGAGGAACAGGCTGGTTTTAGGGAGGGCTGCTCTACTCTGTGGCACAATCTGATTTTGCAACACCTGATTGAAAAATATGCAATCAACAGCACGATCTCACTATACATGGCCTTTATTGATCTGAAATCAGCCTTTGATTCCATTTCTAGGAAGCTATTATGGGAAAAACTAGAGGCCATGAATATAGACCGTAGGGTTTTTTGTATTTAATCCAAGCCTTGTATTCTCAAACATTGCTTAAGGTCAAGTGTAACAGGAAAATCAAAAAGAGTCCAGTAGCACCTTTAAGACTAACCAATTTTATTCTAGCATAAACTTTCAAGAATCACAGTTCTCTTCGTCAGATGCATGGAGGGCAAAAAGAGAAACTGGTCAGATATAGAGGAGAGGGGGGGCGGGGTAGATGCAAACATCTTCTGATATGCAGATGCAAACAGCTCCTTCTGATGTGGAGATCAGTTTGCTTCTGTAAAGGTTCAGAGGACTTAGCTGTGTTAGTCTGTAGTAGCAAAATCAAAAAGAGTCCAGCAGCACCTCCAAGACCAACCAATTCCACTGCAGCACAAGCCTTCGAGAACCACAGCTCTCCCCGCCAGATGCTCTGACAAAGAGAACTGTGATCCCTGAAAGCCCATGTCAGGTGCCACTGGACTCCCCCTGACCCTGCCTCTGTAAAGGAAATCAGTTACCTGTGATAATGAGATAACCATTCATAGTCCCTATTCAGTCCCAGCTTGACAGGAAAGGTCATCTCTCCAAACCTGTTGCATCATTGAAGGGAGTGAAACAAGGTTGTGTTTTGGTGCCCAATTGTTTTTTTATATCAACATGGTCAGCAGTCTAAATACACATCCATCCTGTGATAATGAGATAACCATTCATAGTCCCTATTCAGTCCCAGCGTAACAGGAAAGGTCATCTCTCCAAACCTGTTGCGTCATTGAAGGGAGTGAAACAAGGTTGTGTTTTGGCACCCCTGTTTGTTTTTTTATATCAACATGGTCAGCAGTCTAAATACACATCCATCCATATTAGCAGACAGAAAGATCCCAGCATTTCTTTACGCTGATGATATTGTTATGCACAAACTTGTGCCTTAGGTGTCCCTCTCATCACAATAAGAGACACACACACCATGGAGTCCTGTAGAATGAAGCAATATATGATTGTTTAATTTAAACAATGGAGGAGCCCATTTTCACAGGAGTAGGTGGTCTCCTTGCGTCCTGAGCTCATCAAAATTACAATAGAAATACAGGCAATTAATACTTTCAGATAATCATAACAATATTACAGTATTCTAATATTTGATATCTTATTGGCTCGTAACATATCTAGGGTCAGTTCTGATTTGAAGATGCAATTCTGGGCTGGCCCCTCTATTTGGGGGAATTCCAGTCTTCAGAGTTTTTTTTTTCTCTGCCCTCATTTTGGAAGATCAAAAAGAGTCCAGTAGCACCTAACTCCTCTGGATCTATGACTCATTTTGGAAGGACACTGTCTAACCTTTTACCTACTTTCTTCTTGGCATAATACTTTCAAGGGCACCAATGAGTCTCAATCTGGTGGACAGGAAGGGATGTTTTCCTATTTGTGCCCTTTTTCCCCAGTTTCTTATCAGCTTTAAGGAAGATAATACCACAGGTGGCCAAAACCAGCTTGCTGCGTCAAATCAGTTTTCTACAAAAGGCTCTCTGGTACTGATTTCAATTGGAATCTATAGAATAATATAACATATAATATAAGTGCAGCCCTAAAAGCAGTATACCAGTTCTTACAGAGTTTCAAGTCTTCTTGTTTCAAGTGTCAAATTCTTACAGGTTACATTACAAGTACTACTTTGGCTCTTGAGCATAGAAAAAGTGCAAAGCATGTAATACTGAAAAAGCATAGGTTTAGTATATAAAAATAAGTATATAAAAAACCTCCAAATCTATATCCATCAATATGGTTATATTCTCTAAACTCCAGTGGGACTAAAAAAAGCGCTTAAGGTGCTCAGCTGTTACTGCAGAGAGAACCAATTAGAAATTAAACATCAAAGAATTTAAAGAAAAGGTCATGGACCATCAACAGGTGGAGGCTGGAGCAGGTGTAACATTTTAAATATTTGTGGGTAGTAATTCACCAATCTTCCTCACTCTTAGCCCCATTGGAGAATGCACAATCAAAATTTCTAAGAGCAGCATTTCAATTACGCAGCTGTGTTTCTAATGCAAGCTTGCATTTAGAGTCCGGTCTTGTCAAAGTAGAGGACAGGGTAAGCCTTGCCTCAACTAATTTTTGGCTTAAGTTAAACCATTCTTCAGAGGGCCTGACACCTTTAATTTTGAGAGATAATTTTCAGTCCTCATGGTCAAAAACTGTGTATCGCAAGTTGCTGACTTTAGGACTATCCCCTCAAGCTGTTCTTGAAATGGGCTATGACCAGGCTAAAGCATTAGTCAAGCAGAGACTGTTTGATATTGAACAAAAGGAAAATTTGACTAGACCCCCAAATGTCTTGATCCCAGAAAAATTTAGATATATTTTAGCTCCTGCCCCTTATCTCAATTTGTTGGAAATTCCAGGACACTAGCAGGCTTTTTCACTGGCAAGATGGAGGGCTCTCCCATCCGCAGTGCTAGAGGGGAGATATAACAAGACTCCCATGCTGGAGAGAAGTTTTGCTTAACCAGAAATAGAATTTATTTATAAGCACTTATGTGTCATATTTAGAGTATTGATAAATGTATTGATTTCAGAGTATGTTCAGAAGCTTGCTGGTTTCACATTGAGTGCAGATCCTTTAATGTTTATTCACAGGCCAACTCACAAAAGCTGATTTTCCACATCGTTGCCACTTCAGCTAGAAATAAGCCGACTCAGTCACAAATACTTTCCACACCGTTCTTCACTAACAAATTAACCACTCATTTACACAGACTTCCATCCAGATCTGCTCAACTAGACAGAATGTACATTTTTCCTCAGCACTGAGTCAAGACTAAAAAAATGCAGTTGACTCAGGGCTCCAGGGTACTATCATCCAGTTACAGCACGCTTCACTCACCCATCCAGCTCCCCTACTTCTTACTTCAGAGGCCTGCGTTTTTAACCCTGGTAACTAGTATTCAAAATCCTCCCCCCCCCCAAACTTGCATGACTCCTGAGTAAAAAGCATGGGTTGGTGTAATGGGGGTTTTGTCTGAGAACTGCCTGGCCCAGGATGTTCCGATTCCTTTCATGTTTGCCACTGTAATTTGGAGGCACTGAGCATTATTTTCTGAGGCATTATGTCTGCCACAGTCATACGGAGCCTTTTATTTATATAGAGTGAATGATATACAAGTCCTAGGACACATCCTGATAATAGCTTCTTATCGATGTTTTTTAAATAAAAGTCCTCAACAGTATTTCTACTTAACTAGAACTAACTTAACTAGAACGACTTAACTAGGAGAATGGATTGAACAAACTACCTTCTTAAGAATGGTGTTGACTTCTTGTTACACTCTCACATAGCAATTCAACTTATGAAAGTTGTGCAGGTAGTTTCAGGTGAGTAGCTGTGATGGTCTGTAAACAAAATTTAAGTCCCGTAGCACCTTAAAAAATGACAAACTTCTCTTTCTTTTTTCCCAGCACAATCCTTTTATTAAAATTTATAAAATAATTATGAAACATACAATCAAAAGAAAAAAAGGATAAATAAAAAGAAAAAAATCTATATAATAGGAATATATACCAATTTTCCATTTGAAGAAATCAAAAAAATACTTAACACCAACTTTAACATTACCATTAATAAAATTTCCTTTTCCATCTAAATATTCCTTCCTTCCCCCTAGTCTTCAAAAGCACAAGTCATTAATTCATCTTGTTCTGTTTCGTGAAAAAGTCAGTAAGGGGCTTCCATATGACTCAGTATTTATCTAAAATCTTTTCCTTAATCAAAGACATAAATTTAGCCCACATGGCACAGTCCATCATTTTCTCCAGCTGCTCTTCTCCTCTATGTGAATCCTGTGATGTTTAGTCAGGTTACTACTATGAGGGAAGCTCTTTCCACACTCCAAGCATTTATATGGCTTCTCCCTTGTGTGAATCTTTTGATGACTAGTTAAGTTGCCATTCTGAGAGAACTTCTTCCCACACTCCAGGCATTTATATGGTTTCTTCCTTGTGTGAACCTTTTGATGTGTAGTCAGGTGACCATACTGAGAGAAACTAATTCCACACGCCAAGCATTTATATGGCTTTTCCCCTGTGTGAATCCTGTGATGTGTAGTCAAGTTACTCTTATGAAGGAAGCTCTTTCCACACTCCAAGCATTTATATGGTTTCTCCCCTGTGTGAATTCTGTAATGTTTAGTGAGGTCACCACTATGAAGGAACTGCTTTCCACACTGCAAGCATTTATATGGCTTCTCCCCTGTGTGAATCTTTTGATGACTAGTTAAGTTGCCATTCTGAGAGAACCTCTTACCACACTCCAAGCATTTATATGGCTTCTCCCCTGTGTGAATCTTTTGATGGCCAGTTAGGTACCCATTATGAGAGAATCTCTTCCCACACTCGAGGCATTTGTATGGTTTCTCCTCTGTGTGAACCTTTTGATGGCTAGTTAGGTTGTCATTCCGAGAGAAGCTCTTTCCACACTCTAGGCATTTATATGGCTTCTCCCCTGTATGAATCCTGTGATGATTAGTTAGATGGCCATTCTGAGAGAAGCTCTTCCCACACTCCAAGCACTTGTATGGCTTCTCCCCTGTGTGAATCCTTTGATGACTAGTTAGATGACCATTCTGAGAGAAGCTCTTCCCACACTCCAAGCATGTATATGGCTTCTCCCCTGTGTGAATAATTTGATGGTTAGTGAGGGAAGAACTCTGAAGGAAGCTCTTTCCACATTCCAAGCATTTATATGGCTTCTCCCCTCTGTGAACTTTTTGATGTCTAGTCAGGCAGCTATTCTGAGAGAAACTTATTCCACACTGCAAGCATTTGTATGTCTTCTCCACCATGTGCATCCTCTGATGTTTAGTGAGCTTGCTATTTTGAAAGAAGGTCTTTCCACACTCCAAGCATTTATATGTTTTCCAGCACGTTGTAATGTTCTGGCATATTTTAACTCTGAGTTTGCATCTCAATGCTTTGATGTTCAAGGGGCCGTTATGCCTTCTCTTTCTCTTCTGCATTTTATCTTTGTTTGGATCCTCAGGTATCTTCCTGCTTTGATGGGCAAGCAATTTCTTCCTCTGCCTCTGTTTTGCTTCCCTTTTGCTTCTCTGCTGCCTCTTTGGTACCACCTGATCCCCAGGTTTTGCTTCTCCCTCCAAATCTTCATCTCTTTTCACAATTGCTCTTCCTATTTCCTTCTTACTCAACATCTCCCTCACATCTGCAGCTGGAAAAGACAGAAATCAAGTTTTAAAAGGAAGAAATAAGAAAAGGTAAAAATACCAGTTAACTAGTTTAATCAGTAATGAATAGTACTTTTTAAAGTAAGAGCAGGAGGCCTGGAGAAACTTCAGCAATATCTAACCACAAGCCAGGATGCCTTGGGCAGGTGAAAGAGGTCACCAGAAGAGGAGGGAACGGAATCCATTGCTTTTGTTGCAGAAAGGTTAATGTGTGCTTGTTGTGGATTTTCGGGCTGTAAAGCCGTGGTCTTGGCACGGTTAAGGTTAATGTGTGTTCTGGTGTTTATTTAGGAAGCATATGGACACGGACTGGAAAATGAAAAAAAAAATCTTGAGTTTTATTGAAATAGTTTTTATTTTCAGAAAAGGAGAAAAAAAATAATGGAATCACTTCAATCCAAAGACTGGAGCCTTGGACAGAAACTTGAAAAATACCTCCGGTTTGTAGAAAAATTGGAAATTAAAAAACAAGTCCAAGAGATAAATGGAATAGGGAGCTAAATCATCTAATTTTGCCAAAGCAATTGGACTTGGATTTAAGCTTTAACCTGCTGCTTCTAAGGAACTTAAGCTGCAAGTTATTCAATAAAAAAATATGTTTAGTGTATATTGGACACCACAGCGCCTTTTCAGTAAAGGATCAAGTACAGTGTCCAAGTGTTGGCGCTGTATCTTACAAGATGCATCTCTTATTTGGTCCTTCTGGAAAGAAGTCATTACTCATATTAATTTTGCATTAGAATATTTATTTCTGAGGATGTTTATGTACTTTTACACTATTTGCTTGTATCATGGCACTTAACAGATGGTCAACAGAAATGGACCCTCTGCACCCTTACAGTTGTTAAAGGATTTACACTACAGCATTGGAAAGACAAAAGCCCACTTGCTGTAACTCACTGGATTGAGGACTTCCTAAAATTATCAACAATTCAGTGTATTGTATGGAGGCTTTCAGGGACGTGTACGAGGAAGTAGTGGGGAAGAAGAAAATGTGATCCCCCCCCCATTCATTGTGGTTAACCACCTGTAAACAGCATCAATGTGGTAGTCATCAAAACAGGAATGCTACAAAGAAGGAACCACTTCAGTTTGAAAAGAAGCTATGATGGTAAGCCAAGAATCTAAGTGAAACTCAGTAAATCCTTACCCACCCACCCAGAGGTGAACATTTGTTGAACCCAGTATCTATATAAGTGAAAGGCTCTGTCCATCTCTTTCAGGTGTAACTCCTCAGAAAACAAAGCTAGGAGCCTTGAAATTGGCCTCTTTCTTCAGGATGATGACAGGAGTAGCTGTATCCCAAATAATAGTAACCGGGCCACCGTGGTCCAGGTAATTTCCAGTGGAAACTACAGTTGACTGTAGCAGGCATAATTCATCAGAAATGAAAGCTAAGCTAACTTCGCCACAGAAAGTTACTGGTTGACCTTCAGTCAGGCACGCATTCTCAGCCTAACCTATTTCACAGGGTTATTGTGAGGATAAAATGTAGGAAAAACAATGTAAATAACTTTGGGACCTCATAGGGGAAAAGCTGTGCTTTGACATTGGTTTGCCAGGAAAGGATGCTCTCTGAGGCTGTTGCTTCATCCAGTATTGCTACAACTCTTTTGTCAGAAGACCGAGCTAGGGCTATCAACTCTGTTTCGGGAAATTCTTAGAGATTTGGGGGTGGAGCCTAGGGAGCATAGGGTATCTATATCTATAAAAGGCAAGCCGTACTGGCAACGACTCACCTCTTATCACCGCATTAGGCCCCTCCGCAAAATAGAAAGGTGAGTCTTCAGCGTCACGGCTTGCCGAGGAGGTCGCTGTGCCCCCCCCCTCCTGCTTACCTGGCTGGCTCCTGTGCACTGCAGTAGGGCACTTGCCCCCCTTGCCTCTGCAGCTATCCAATTCTGTCCCAATTGGGGCAGAAAGGGACAGCTGTGGAGCAAAGGAATGCACCAGGGTGTGTACCATCCCCCACCCCCGCAGTGCTCCCCTCTGCAGTTGCTAGATTCCACCTCTGAGCAAATGGAGGTCAGTCTCCTTTCCATCCCTTTGTTGGGCCTGTAGACCTGGCCTCCATTCCCTCAGAGGCCAGGTCTCTCTCCCATTCCTTTGCTGGGTTGGTAGACCTAGCTGTACTGGTATCGCAGAAGAGAATTATATTCTGAGGAGGTAGTGGTGCCGTAAGTCTGTCCATCTTGCCTAAAGAGCAAGGCCTATATATGCCTTTGAATATGTGCCTTACATTACACTGAATCTGCCTTGTTAAGATGTTTCATTTTTCTGCTGATGCAAGCTTTGACCTCGAGATGGAATTCTCCCCATCCCAGACAGTGCAGGGAGGGAGGTATCCATTAGGCACCTGGATTAAGAGTGTGGGTAACATCACATCTTGATTAGGGGAGGATCAGGCAATCAGGCCTTGGATAGGTGCCAGGCGCTTAGCCTTATCAGCTAGGCTTAGATCATCAAGGCCTGCTTGACACTGAAAGCATTCTTTGGCCTTGGTCCTCTGATTAATCACCTTCCCTCTCATCAAGATCCTTCTGGGGAGGGTGGTGTTGCAGGTGGGCATATCCAGGTTTAAAGAATATAAGTCCAAGCAAGAACCATCTTAGTAGGGACTTGATACAGATGAAAGTCAAGTGTCATGCTGTACAGAACTTGGCCGTGGAGTCTGCCCGTTGCCGCCAGCGAGGGTCCCCCCAGTCACTGAAAAGGCATTGCGATTATCAGGTTGCATCTTTCCTTTGCTTTATGTTATGCTATGTATGTTATATGCTGTATGTTTATCCCCTTGTCTTGTGTCTTTATATATATGCTTTGATTACTGTATTTGCTTTGTGTAATAAAGCCATTTTCCTTTACCATTAAAGTGTTCAGTTGCTATCAGATCCTAAAAGAACCACCTGCCCATTGGCAGAACACTAGCTTCCTTTCCTTCAGAAGACAAGTCTACCTCCCCTTCCTTGGCTGGGCCCTAACCCTCTGGACCTGCAGAGGCCAGGTCTACCCACTACAGCTCTGACAGCTGGGTAGACCTTACTTCTGTTCTCCTGGAGTCCAGGTCTACCACCCATTGCCTTGCTGTGATGGTAGACCCTAGTAGAAAGAGAGCATCGCAGTACGTAACCCACAAGAAGAAAAGCAATAGCGCCATGACAGTCTAACTAAGAAATAGTATGTTATGCAATAAACTCTGTATGAAAATGGAACGTTTATAGAGTATTCATTGAAATTAATTCACAGACAGTACCGCAGAAGAAATCATCAAACATTCAAACAATAAGGAACAGCAATTAATGGTCATCAATACCATAACAAACTTCAAGGGGATTCACAAGCAACCACAATAAAGTGCTAGGTGCCTGAATACAGGAACGAATCCTATTCACATCTAGCAATATAAAATAGAGAAGTGACTAGTGCTTGTTCATTTAAAGTGACAATGCCTCAATGAAACCACAAAATTAGAATAATTTTAAAAAATCATAAATGGGTCCACATTAAGTCAATTCATGAAGATAGAAGTCCAGGGAGATACTAATTCAAGTCAGATTATTTAGTAAGCCCAAGGTGGATGGAGAGAGCAATTGGACTCCCTTCCCTCCCTTCATCAACAGATTTCTCTTTACAGCCTGAATGTATTTAATGCTTTCTTTTTCAGGCATTTTAATATCCCCAGGTATAACAGTTCCATTTTTTCCTCTGTGGCAAATGAAAGGGTGTCCTGAAAGAGGGCCAAAGGAAGATGTCACCCTGTATTCTTTTCTGTGTTCAAGAGAAAAGGGGAAAGATTCTTACCCAAAGAGGCCATCATCTTGTAATTTTCCCACATCACTTCCCAGTAGAGTTTTCTTTGGCCTGGACTGAGCAGAGCCCACTCCTCCTCCGTGAAGAACACGGCTACCTCCTCAAAGGACACTGGGGATGTCTGAAAGAGGAAAATATTTCCCAGTTGATCATCTATTCCTGAGCAGTCAAGAAAGATAGAATCTCTTTGGCCAGCCAGTCGATTAAATTAATGCAATACAGCAAGCCAATGGCAAGAAAAATAGCTCCTCCCCTCCAGCCTGATAGATATAATATACTGAAAGTCTCCAAGAAAGCCAGAACATTGTACAGAACTGGGCTTGTGTTGGTCAAGTTTAATTATATGCAAGCGACCTTAGTTGACTGTTCACTGTTGCCTTCCCTTGCCTCATCCCACCCTGCAGCCCAGAAACATACAGAAATTGTATTTGCACAGATTTCCTCTTCAGATATTTTAGCCTGCAAAAGTGTTCTGTGTTACTCTAAAGCGTGCGTCCAGCTTTGTAAACATAAACTGGCCTAATTAACAGCAGAATTTCAGTCCAGCTGCACCTTAGATTTTCAGAGTGAAAGCTTTCGGGAGTCAGAGCGCCCTTCTTTCCAAGCCACAAGGGGTGCTGTCATTTATTGGCTAAAATCATCTCCAACTCTCCTATTGGCAAAGACAATTTAGGAGAAGCAAGAGCTCTGCTAGTTACACAGAGATCTCTCTGTACGCCTTCGGCCAGCCCTTCCTCCCCTATCTCGTTCACATGTATCTTGTATCCCCTCAACTCTTCTTGCCCAGCATTTGTTTATGAAACCCTGAATTCACCTTTTCCGCAGACATGCGAAAGCTAAAATCTCCCTCCATCCAAGGACACCGAAGAAGAGGGGAGACCCCGATTAATTCCACGACTCCCCAATTTCCTTCTCTCTAGGAAAAAAACGCACGCTTGGGTTCACTGTTGCTTGCACAGCCTCCTGGGAATTGTAGTTCCCTGAAACAGCGAGACCTAAGCAGAACAAAACCGAAGTATTTGGGAAGAGAAGGTTTAGTGGTTCTTCTGTCCCTGCGTGGGGCAGCTTCCTATGAGGGCCCACTGTAGGAGAGACCAACTGAAGATATTCTGAGGAGAGACAGAATAAGCCTTTTCTGCCCAAATCTTCCAGGTTTTATTGAGCTTTGTTCTACTGAGAACTACACTTCCCAGACATCCTAGCGAGCCCCACTGCAGCCCGCTCGATTTTTCAAGCACAGGCGACAGGGACAGATTGTTTTTCGTAGAGAGGGCAGGAGAGCTCAGTCACGTCCCCCCCCCGTCGATCTGTTTTGGGGGTGATCCGAGGTGATTAAAGAGGGACTCTCCTTTTTATTGGATGGAGGGAGAGTTTGGCTCTTGCTTGTCTGTGGGAGAGGGGAGTTTGGGATTCCCCAAAGAGCTCTTGGGCAAGAATATGGGGAGGGAAGAGAAATAGGGAAAATATACCTGAAAAGAGCCCATGTATACGGTGGGAGCCCATGGGCAGGTGGGCTTCCCGTCTGCTTGTTCTTTACGTTTGCTTGAGTGAATTTTATGCAGCCACCTTGAGCTTCTTCCTATTATTAACAAGAATAATACCATCTCTAGTTCTTTCAACTTGAAATCAAACCACTCTTCTTTACGCAGCAGTTGATCAGCCGTATGATTCTAATTCCATTTCCTGAGATGCAGCAGCTTCCTTGCCCTTGAAGGGCACGTAGACACCTCTCTCTCTCTCTCTCTCTCTCTCCCCCCCCCTCTCCCTCTCCCTCTCCCTCTCTCCCTCCCTCCCTCCCTCTCCCTCTCCCTCTCCCTCTCTCTCTCGTGTTGCCAAGTCAGTTACAACTTATGGCAACTCTATGATTTAAAGACTGCTAAAATGGCTGTGCATTTCTAGACAATACAGCCAAAGCCATTGCTTCAGGATGCCACACAAAATTACCCTGGATCTGCAGCAAACCTGCTGCATAAAAGGAAGTCACAGATACATAGGCAGAAATATGCGGTGATGCAAGAAAAATAGATGTGATCTTTGCTTACTGCCTGTGTGTGTGTTATGTGCCATCAAGTGGCCTCCAACCTATGGCGACCCTATGGATGAAAGACCTCCAAAACATCGTATCATTAACAGACTTGCTTAGATCTTTCAAACTGGAGGACCTGACCTTCTTTTATTGAGTCAAGCCATCTCCTTTTGAGCCATCCTCTTTTCCTACTGCCTTCCACTCTTCCTAGCATTATTGTGAAACATGAAAGATAGTATTTGGGACTTGGGGGGGGGGGCATTTCATTTTCATTGTTATTCATTAGTACTATCTGGCTAGGCATTGCCCTATATGGGAATTTTGACAGAGGTGACTTAGTACTTTGTACCTTGCACTCAATCTCCAGATGTCCACACCCAGCCAGGGAGTTGCAATTGCAACTGCACCCAGTGCTGCTATTTCCTCCTTCCATGCTTGTGAGGAACAAAAAGTGGCAGATCCAGGCAGCGCTGGCAGCAGCAAAAGCTGTCTGATACGCTTCTAAGGAATCAAAGCTACAATAACGTAGCAGTGGAATTTGCCAGAGCATGGCAGCAGTGCTGCTCCGAGATGAGAGGAGTTTATAGTTCTCAGAAGTGGGGGGTTGTTCCTGCATACCCCCCATATATAGGTCAAGTTATTGAACTTAATTAACACTGCCTTCAGGGTGTGCTTGTGGGCGGGGGGGGGGAGGTGGCCAGTCAGTGTTCCTTGGTATGTGATTAGGGGTGCTAGTGTGTGTCCCCATTTTCCTCTAGGTAATGCTTTAGTGATTTTAACAGGAAAAGGTACTTCCCATTACTTACACGTCGGTATCACAACAGAGTCAACATTCGCTCAGGGCTGTTTGCACTAGTGGGGAGAGGCTAAAGTTGCTTTTCTCTGCCTGCTTTGGTCAGAAGCAGAAAAGAGTCAATCCCTGTGTGAGAGGCAGAAAACTTCCCATCATGTGTTTGATGCAAAGTTTTCTTCCCTAATGGACGTTGTAATGTGTAAATTACTCATTACACTAAAACACAATCTCCTAAAAATCTTTTGTTGACTTTTAGCTGATTTTGCGAAGCAGGAGGAAAGGAGTGGCTTGTAACCAGTGGAAGACAAGACATAATGGGCAGGGAAGAGGGCAGAGGCTTAAGCCTCCCCCCATGAGCAATAGGCAGCCTGCACTTCTAAGATGTGAGGAATCGGGGAATCAAGCGCTCAGATCTTCCTGTGAATGAGAACTGCTGAATGTCAGACATGAGTATCATATCTGCCATGAAGTGTTTTACTTTTGAGGCTGATCCTCTGAGATTGTGCTAAATATAAGTTGCATTCTGTGCTGATAATACATAAGACTGTGTCATGCCTTCCCAGATAGACTGGTAGCTGTTCCTCTTATCTCACAGGTGGCAGATCTCACTCCTCGAGCAGGCAGTAGAATGGCCTTGGAGGCCACGCAAAGTCTGGGAGCTGAAAATGATTTCATTCTTGCTTCCTTTCTCAGACTCTTCACCCTTCCCGTCCCTCCCCCCCTTGGAAATCCTAACTGTCCCTATTCTAAAAGGCGGAACATTTCCTATAACTAACCTGAACCTCCATTTCCATGTCACTTCTGCCAATTCATTAGTCATGTATGCTCTGAACTGTAGATCCTGAATAAAGCAATTTTAACTCATGCACCTGGAGTGTTTGATGTGAAGTACTATTTGGGTCTAACTGCCAGAACCTGACACTGAACGAGGATCTAAAATCTATTGTTGTCTTTAGTTGTATTTAAAAGCATCCATGGGGGATTTGTCATATGTGAGTGCTCTTTGCAGAAACTTAAAACATAGAGAGATTGGCAGGCAATGGAGCAAACTGCTGGGAGATTTCCCGCCCCTGCAGGCAATATTCTAGTAACTCGGACTGTACTCTGCTTATGTACTGGAGCTCAGCTGCAAATTTGTAACTGCAAGGAGGAAAAATACAGAGGGTGAGTCATCGTTTCCCAAGCACTTCACTGCTTACAGATGCAACTGGCTTTGGCTAGAGTGGGACAAAAGGTCTACCATCTTACACCTCAGCTAGATTGTCACACCTAGAGACAGAGACTGAGAAAGCCAAATAGCTGGATCAGATTTCTTCTTTTGGGTCAGGAAGATTGGGAATGACTGTAGAGGAGAATGTACTCCCAAGGGGGCATAATAAATTCTCAGTGCTGAGAAAGAAGCTGTCTCTTATCTCTTGGGTTCTTCTGAGCTTTAGCCACAAACAGCTAAGCTTTACAAAGGGAGTCGAGCGTGACTACATTTCAAGGGACAGCGGGAAGAAGTCCAAAATTCTGAGAACTAAGGTAATGGAAAGATTTGAATGCTGCAACTTTCAAGAGCCTATTCTAATTTAACACTGTTTAGAATAAGTACAGAATTTAGGGTTTAGGGGATTGCATGTTTTCACTATTTGTTTTTATTCTCAGCTTGATGCCGTACAGACCAATGTTTTCATACATCCTGGCATAGTACTAAACTCATGGATTGAGGGCATCTTCCTGGTGCAATTTCTGATGTCATCGCAACACGAGAACGGAATCATGGGGCGATGATGTCAGAAATCACGCCAGGAAGATGCCCTCGTTCCGTGAATTTAGCGCAATGCCAGGACATGTGGAAACAATCCATATGTATATTTTTTATTTATTAAACTTCCTTATAGTTTGAATGTCCAAAGCCTGGTCTCTGCCTCCCAAACCACATCTAATTCTGTCCTGCTTTCTGAAGAGTTGTAAAGAAGAGTGGCAATGCTTGAGCTTGCCAGCTGTGAAGTATGAAAGTGCAAAATCATGATGAAGCTGAATGGAGGTCAGGGGAATGATGTATGGTACTTCAGCTTTGTAAAATCATGAAGGTTCGATAGATTGGTCACACTCTTGCTAGTAGGAGTGAAGTGGGAGATACAGCACCAGGCAGAGCCCTTAAATGACAATGCGCATACCGAGTGCTAGAAGTACAGATCTTTCTAGCAGGAGATACACTTTTATGTTTGTTAGTGGCAGGGGTTAATACTCAGACAGAAGTTGATTACTCTTGGGAGTAAGGGGAATTGGTGCCTGGCCCAGCAAAGACCCAAGCCAGCAGCAGGGGCGTTTCCAAACTCCTGGGCCAATTGGAATTGGGGCTTGCAAGACTGTTTCTTGACATATGATTTTTGTTTTTATTTGTTTTAATAGGAAACACTTTTTAGGTTGTAACCCCCCCACCCCCAATCTTATTTGGATCATTTTTTTAAAAAAGTGTATCTGTCACCCAAAGGTGCTCCTCTGGTGAATTATGGACAGATATGAGAAAGTGTCCTGTTTTATAAACAATTGAACAAGGGGGTACTTGGAACATTAGCGGTGTGAATTCCTGCTCCTTTTCTAGGATCTGGAATCTACTTCTAAATAAAACAGCAGATTGGCTCCATCAGAAGGTGCTGGTGAAACAAATCTTTCCCTTTCCCAAGTCGCCTGGTGTTTGATTTAAAACTCCTCTCTGAGGACAGGGAGAACCTTCAAAAGAAAATTCACCACAGGTTGGGGGGCTACAGTGACAAAGGGAAATCGTGTCAAAGAGCGTCTTTCCCCTCCTTCTGCTGACAGGAAACATGAGCAGAAGAGGTGAAGAGTCTTTTTCAAAGACATCTTAAATCTCCACTGCTGTCTCTCTTCCAAATGAAACAGGATCCTGGTATTGCTGCCCCAGAAACTTTTCGCAAATTGGAAAAGTGGGAGCAGGTATAAAACAATAGGTTAGCATCCCCATTTCATGGATTTAAAGAACAAGGAAAAACAGTATCCCCACGCAGTTGAGTGGTCAAAAGATAGTATTGTGTGACTAATCAGTATCATGATACCAGCTGAGAATACTAGAGGGCTTTGACCATTAAAGAATACAAATTTGATATGCATTTGCATTAAAATTTATGGGTGGGGGACAGGTAAAGCATGTCATTTCCACACAGTTTTTGCTTCAGTTTAGCTTCTTAACTATATTGCCCTCCCCAAAAGTTATACAGAGTGTTTTTCATCAGGAATTGCTCTGCTGATTTACTTCCCCAAGTTTTTTTCAGGCTGTTTTTGCACCAATATTTCTGAAAGAAATGCACCAGAAGTGTTTCTTTTTCTGGAGTCTGTACAGCTTGCTGCTCACCTCCAGGTTCATTTTCCAGAATCAGGCTGTAGTGCAATTGTTTTTCTGCTTCCTGTTGCATGAGATTGGGGGAGTGGCTCCAGACATAGGGTGACAGTGAATAAAAAATTTCCTGTTGGAGTAGAACAGCATGCACAGTTCTGCCAAAAGCTAAGCCCAGCGGCTGAGAAGCGAGCCACCTTCTGCCTTGGACATAGCCGCTGCCTCAGAGTTTACATGAACAGGTAAATCTTCTTTTGGGGTGCTTGCTCTATGGGACTGTGTGGGGCATGTGGGCTGGCCAGAATGTCGCGGGCAGAGAACAGAGATTGAGTGAATTGCTTTTGGTGCTGTTTTATGCACAGTGGCTTAAAGACACCAGAGTACCTAAAGACAGTGCTTCCCAAATTATTTACTTAAAATGCAGTATGGTCTCAGCACAGTTCTGTCTATGCAGGAAGTTGTTGTTCGGGGCAGACCGGCCATTAATCTTACCAGGAGTCCAGGATCATTCCTAGTGGGCCTACGTGCTGAAGGGCCCAGTGGCAAAGCTAAAGGGGCCATCAGTCACAGCAGCCAGCGGTGGCATCTGCAAAGATGTTTGTCTCTATATAAATAGCTTGGAGAATCCTGATTATAGAAGAGCTTTTACCCTATTAAGATATGATGTCTTACCCTCTGCTGTCCTGGAAGACAAATATAAGAAGACAGCTTATGAAAAATGTTTGTGCCCATGCGGAGATGGGAGTGTTGAGTCCCTATTACATGTTTCCTTTGAGTGTAAAATATATGTGTCAAGCCCGGTGGCGCCCCCTGGCGGTGGTGACGGCGGGTCCTGGTGGGCTGACTCCGGCGGGTCCGTCCTGGGATGGTGGGTTGGCTTGGTGGGGACAGGGATGAGCGGGTCCCTTCCCCTGGCTGCCTCAGAAAGGGCGGCCCCTGTCTGTACCGGAGTTCTCCGGACAGCAATTGGCTCCACCCGGTCAGCTGCACCTTGGCTTCAGGGCAGTCTGACCTCACACCTCTCCTCCTCGGCTTGCCAGGAGAGCCCTCTTAAGTACCCTTTGGCCCATTTCAGCCCCACCCCCTCTCCCATGCTCCTCCACCCACAGTCATCCCCACCACCTGGGCCAGGTGTGGCCAAACCTGCTGGCCCCACCCGGTCCTAGCCCATTGGCGGGCTCCATGGATCCCTCCCGCCTCCCTGGCCCGACTGCCCTCCCTCCTCCTGACTGGCGGCGGGCTGGGCCGCTCCTGGCCGCGCTCGGCCTGTTCCGTTCCCGCCCGAGGGCTGGGCTGGGCCTGGTTGGCCTCCTTCCCTCCCCCCCCTGCCACCGTGGGGCGGGGTCCGGGCTGGCCGGGAGCGCCTGCGCCGGCGTCTGGCTGCCCAGCGCGGCCCGGGCCGGCCTGCCCCTGGCCTTCCCGCTGCCTGCGCCCCGCCGCCGCCTGGGCGCCCCGCCGACAAACGGCCATCCGCCCGCATGCTCGGCCGGCAGCCGGGCGGGCGCTCCGGGGAAGGGCGGGCCGCCTCGCGGGCCGTTGCGCCTCACGCCCTCTCCCCCTGCGCCGCCATCCCCCAGGTAAGCGATGGTGGGGGATTGGGGGGGCGGCTGGGTGTTGTTGCGGGGGCGGGGGGGCCGCCGTGAGAGACGGGTGGGCGTTGCCGCGGGGGCGGGGGGGGCCACCGTGGGAGACGGGTGGGCGTTGCTGTGGGGGCGAGGGGGTCGCCGCGGCAAGTCCGAGGCCTCCGGGCCGGGCCTCGGACAATATGATCATATTAGGGAAATATATATGAAACCTATAATTGATAGTCTTCCGGGGAAAGAGAGAACAAATTGTATTACCATCATGTTAGCAGACAGGAATAGGGAAACGACGCTCCAAGTGGCAAAATATGGCTGGATGGTCATTAACAGGAGGAAATCCTGGCTTAGTGTGCAGAATCCTAGATAAGTATTGTTATAATTTGATAATATAAGGTAATTTGAATTTTAGGTATTTATATTATGTAAATTATAGTAAGCTACAGTTTTAATGATTGCCTGGATATTTTAAGTTTATATTGTTGCCAAATAATTATGCTTTTAGGACTGATCAATTTTTTAAGTAAATTTCTAAAGGTGGTAATTTGTTGAGATATGTACCTTTTAAATATTTATTTTAAAATGGCATGGTCTCGCTGATGTACAATCAGGGCTTTTTTTCTGGGAAAAGAGGTGGTGGAACTCAGTGGGTTGCCCTCGGAGAAAATGGTCACATGGCTGGTGGCCCCGCCCCCTGATCTCCAGATAGAGGGGAGTTGAGATCCCCCCCCCGTGCTGCTGAGCGGCGCGGAGGGCAATCTAAACTCCCCTCTGTCTGGAGATCAGGGGGCGGGGCCACCAGCCATGTGACCATTTTCAAGAGGTTCCGGAACTCCGTTCCCCCGCGTTCCCCCTGAAAAAAAGCCCTGTGTACAATCATGTAATTTTGAATTGATTTCAAAAATGTGATGGCCTCTGACTAATAAACTTTGTTGTTGTTGTTGTTGATGCATTAAAAAAAGATGTATGTGCAAGGAGAGAAGAAGAGTGGTGTAGACTGGGAGATAGGCTAGGGGAACCATGTTCTGGAGAGGAAGAGCTGCCCAGGATCCACTTCCGTGGCAGATGCCTCCACTGTTTCTCTGGGATCCTCTTGCAGTTTCAGCCTAGCCCAGGTTTCATGGACAGAAATCTACTGTTTTTAAGGCAATCCCAAAGCTGCTACTTCTCTAGTGGCTATGCTGTGCCAACATCCGATCCATGTATACTTGGACATAATTCCCATTGAAGCCAGTGGACTTTAGCACATAAATCACCAGACCTGCCTCAATGGAGGGAGGGAGGAGTGTTCTTTCGACTAAGTGCCTGGCAATCCTACTGTAAGTGGATTTAAAAGTAAAAACACAGGTCATAGACAGCCTCTGCCCTAATTACATACAGGTTCTGTTGGTTAAGGGCCAGCATATAGGAGTCCTCCTGTGTATTAACGTCTACTAAGTGCTGGGACTGCATTCAAAAGTGAAAGTATGCCTTTCTATTCCCCCCCTTCAGTTATTCATGCTCCAATGGAATATTTGTGATTGTGTATATGGGGGGGGGGCTTTAAAAGGTAAAGTTTCAGCCCTTCACAAGCAGAAGAATTTATATATATTGTGAAATAAAGAGGGAGTACTCCAGATGCTCACTTAAAAATAAGTCTGGAAGTACTGTTATTATTATTAAAATTAGGGTTGCCTGGTTCCCTTACCCTCCTAGTGGGGGTGGGGGACCTGGCACTTACCTTTGGTGATCACGCACACGTGTTCTCCTGCTGGCTGTGATGACATCACTTATGAAAGTGATGCCATTGTGTCTGGCAGGAGCCATGCTCCTGTGCTTCATAGGGGCCACAGGGAGGTTTTTTGCCTCCCAGTCCCTTTTCCTAGGCCTTTCCCTCCTGCTGGCCAGATGAGTGGTGGTGGGGGTCAGAGGCTGGGACAAGAGGATCCCCTGCCCCCACCGGGGACTGGCAGCCATAATTAAAATAATTAGTCCCTTGTCTAATTTATTGCACTTTTGCTTATCTTCACCACTGTATGAGACAAAGGCTTGAACCTCTGATCTCTGTCATCATTCATTATGCGTGAACTCTTCAAAGCCTCTAATGTAAAGAATGACACCTGATTTGTCTCTTTGCTCAGTTCCTCTCTCCCCCTTTCCTTCGATAATTTGTTGCATTAAAAAGAGGAAAAAAATATATATATTTTTCATTGCAATTCAGAAAGTAAGGTTGCCAGATTCCCTCCTGGCAATCGGCAGGTGATGGGAATGACTGCAGGGGGTGGGACAACAGGGTGTGCTCGCTGGTGATGTAATGACATTGCCAGTGATGCAGTAATGTCTCTTCTGCAAGTGATGTCATCACATCGCTGGCTCACCAGAACTGCTTTGGTATTTAAGCAAAAACTCTTATTTTTTCCTAAATACCAGGACTTTTCCTGGTGATGTGATGACATCACTTTCAGGCATACAAGAAGTGACATCAGCACAACTTCTGCAATATCACTACATTGCTAGCAAGCACATGCTATAGCCAATAAGCGCCCCCCTCCATTTAATAATAATAACAATCGATTTCTGTACTGCCATTCAGGACAACTTAATGCCCACTCAGAGCAGTTTACAAAGTATGTTATTATTATCCCCACAACAAACACCCTGTGAGGTGGGTGGGGCTGAGAGAGCTCCTAGAAGCTGTGATTGACCCAACATCACCCAGCTGGCATCAAGCGAAGGAGTGGGGAATCAAACCTGGCTCTCCAGATTAGAGTCCTGCGCTCTTAACCACTACACCAAACTGACTCTCATTTGTTCCCCTGCTGGCCAGCTGAGGGACCGCGGAAGATGGGGGGCTGGCAACCCCATCAGGAAGTGAGCTCTGATACATGAAATCTCATGCTGGAATAAATACATTTAGTCTTCAAGATGCCACTGAATTTTTATAGTGTAGGAAAGAGTCTGCATAGCATACATGGGGGGGGGCAGACTTACTGCACTCTGGAGCTCTTCCTTGTTGCACCAGGAATGACATCATTACCGGTGTGTCAAGGAAGAGCTCAGGTGTGGGAGCGCATTTTGGAGTTTTTTAGCCTTTTAGTTAGGGAACACTTTTTAGTTCTATGTCCTTAAACCTGACCCACAGCATGAAAGGGTACCACTTGGAAGCTTTTTTTCTGGGACCACTTTTTGCTTTCCCATCCATTCCTGATCCTTGATATGCTTAGAACAGAATGGTCAACAGTTTCCCACCCCTCTCCAAAACCACTGCATAGACAGAGTATTATTCCTGAAGCATTCTGAGGGTAACTTATGGGACGAGCATATCTGCGGGACCGCCTCTCAACATACATTCCACAGAAGGCCCTTCGTTTGGCCAGAAAACAACTTATGGTGGTCCCTGGCCCCAAGGATGTTTGCCTGGCCTCAGCCAGGGCCTTCTCGGTTCTGGTTCCAACCTGGTGAAACTCTTTGGCTGTTGAAGTTTGGGCCCAGCGAGATTTACTATCCTTCCACCAGACCTATAAGACAGAGATGTTCCACCAGGCATGTGGTTGAGGTTGGGGCGTGGGTGGGCTCCCTTGCCAGTCTCCTTTTGTTGAGGGGAGACTGAAACCCCCTCACCCCAGTTTCCAGTGACACATTTAATATTCGCTACCAGTTCCCATCTCGTGATAATTTGGCTGGGTTAAGCAATATGGACTGTCGCCTTGAGTTTTATGTTTATTGAATTTAATGTCTTTTAATGTGATTTTATTATGATCATGTGATGTTATCTGCTCTATGCCTTCTTGTGGGGAGAGAGGACTATAAATTTAATAATCAATAAAAAAATTTAAAAAATGGAGATTTGCTCATCCAATAGCCACTCAAAATAGCGAGGATCAAATTGTTCCTTATTTCATTTTTATATTTGCCAACTTAAATTTTTGCCAGTTGTTTCCATTCTTCATTCCTCTTTGTTGGTTCGGTAGATTACTTTGCATTGTATTATTGTTGTGTTGCTAAATTAGTGTTGTGTTGTACTATGTAGTATACATGTAGTTTTTTGCCTCCATTTTATATGGAACATAGTTTAGTTTATTTGGTGTTTAACCCGCCCTCCCCACAAGTGGGCTCAGGATGGGGTACAACAATTATAAAATACAATTGCATAGCAAAGCAATTAAAATCATATACAAAACCCTCAGATGGTTGGCTACACATTCCTGCCCTCAGCATACAAAGAGGAGGCAGACAGACAGACGAGCTGTACTCGAATACCAGAGACAGGTGGGAGGCTCAACAATGGTCCTGATGCTGGCCTCAGCCATAAGCCTGGCGGAACATCTCTGTCTTGCAGGCCCGCCAAAATGATGCAAGATCCTGGCGGACCCAGGTGTCCTCAGACAGAAAGTTCCACCAGGTTGGGGCTGGGACTGAAACGGCCCTGGCCCTGGTCAAGGCCAAATGAGCCTCCCTAGGGCTAGGGATCACCAGTAAGTTCTTACCCGCTGATTGAAGCGCTCTCCGGGGCACATACGGGGGAGACATGCGATTTATAGGGCTGATTTCTTGATGCAGCAATAATGAAATAATGCCACAGTTTTATAAAGAAAAGACTGTGCAAGTAAATGGAACATGGCACAAAAATAATCACAGGTTCTCCAGATGATACACTAGGAATTCTTTGTCCAGAACCACAGATGCAGAGGAGTTAGCCGTGTTAGTCTGTGGGAGAGCTGTGGTTATCGAAGGCTCATACTGCATTGGAATTGGATGGTCTAGCTGTTTGGCTGCTACAAACTAACAGGGCAAACTCCTTTGAAGCCAACTGATCCACACACCAAAAGGAGATGTTTACATATACTAGCAAAGGAATGTTTTGGTTGCACCCTCCCCCCCAATTGCCTCTTCTCTCTCCTCCCCTTCTCCTCCCTCCTCTTCTATATTTGACCAGTCTCTGTATCATGCATCTGACGAAGAGAACTTGATTCTTGAAAGCTTATGCTACAATAAAATTGGTTAGTCTTAAAGGTGCTACTGGACTCCTTTAGATTTTGTCCAGAACGCCCAGCTTTTTGTAAAGTCACTCAGCAGGTGCCTACAAGCTAGTTTAACTTTATGGCATGAAGACGTTTGTGTGTGTGCTAAACTTTCACTCCATGCTATTTTTCCTGATTTAAAACACCCCCTGACACCTGCTATTTGCCCTGTTAGGAAATTTTGTGTGTACTGGTAAGCCATTTCAATGTAGAAAATAATATCCAGATTATCACCTCAAGTGACTTCACACATGGCGGCTTGTATCCTCTTTTCCCATAAAGGAAGGCTACAAAGGCCAGAGCAAGTTATCGTACTTGGCTAAGTGGAGACTAGAGCAGGAATCCATATAATCCACATAATTGTATGAAATTGCCATCTTTCCATATCTACGGTGGGATTGTTATAGGGTGGGGATTACTTTTTGTGAAATTCACTTTTTTAGATATAGCTATTTATTTCTCTTATTCTCTTTTTTCTCTTTTAAGAGCAGGGTTTCTCTTTCAGTTCTCCTTGAAGAGAAATCAAGGTGCCCTTTTGTAATTTAAGCCCTTGCAGCTGTTTTATGTTACACAACCCCTGGGCAGTGCTCTAGCAGGAAGATAGGAAGGCTTGAGAAGACACTGCTTGCCTCTGAGCAGCTATAGAGTGAAATTCTGAAATTTTGCAGAACCTCTCTTCCTGCCCCTCCTCTCTTCAAATTTCTTTTTGGTCAAAAAGGAATTGATTAGAAACTGACTTCAAATTCCTTAAAAGAATAAAAGTAAAAGACTGTTGGATTTCAGGAAGAAATCGAGTAAAGAGAAATTAAAATACTTTCTGTTAACAATCATTGTGGAGAGCGAACATAAAAACTGCTGCACAAATACATGGTGTATAAATAGTGGGAAAGCATGGATAAACTTGGCCAAGTCACACAGACTTTCCCACCTACCTGCAAAGATTTCCAACAAATTTGCCTTCAATGCACCACCAGTTTGCTAACCCAATTATTCTGAAATATTTGGATTCTCTCCCTAATGTTTCATTTCTGGTTCCAGATAAACTATGTAATGTTCAGGAGCCGTATACCTGTCTTTGGAGCACAGGGTTTGATTTTTTCAAGTAGTGCGAGAATACTCTGATAGTGATACATCCGAACAGAGGAAAGATGAACTCCAAAGAATCTTCAGAAACAGATGTGCGTGAACGGAAGAAATTCCTTCCCCCTGATGAAATGTCTAAGCAAGGGGAGACACCAGGTAATAGCACCTTCTCTTTTTGCAGTAAGAAGACTTAAAGAGATTTGGAGAGACCAGTGGACTGTGTGTAGCAAAACGCTGCTTCCATAACTCTGAACTATGCTTAGGAATTCTAGTAGCTGCATCTTCAAAGAGTGTTCAGACCTTTGAGGATACTGTTCAACTTTTTCTCCTAGTTACACACCTTGTAAATCGGAGGTTAGAACCTGTGGCATTTAGCAACACATCAAGTCATTACTGTAGAATCTGTGGTGACATAAACATTAAGCCCACTTAGCATCACACCTAGATGCCTTGTCTAAGTTTTCACTATAAGTCACCAACAGTTTTCTCTTTGCGACCATGAAAGCTAGGAACACGTCTACCCCACTGGAATACAAAACCCAAGCAGATATAAAGGTGTGTGAGGCTGTTTCCACATACAGATGCTTCCCCATGGTGCTCTCATTTTCTCTGTGAATGCAATCGAGTACCTATGTGAAGATATTCTCTATGTTCAGTTAGGTCCCCCTTTGCTCCCTCCGTTCCCATACCACACACAATGTGCTACTGGCAGACTCTAGACTTTTAAAAAATGGTAGCTGATATATTACTTTTGTTTGAAGACTATAGCAATACATTTGCTATTGAAAAATCTGGTAGAAACCCCACTGGATGTTAGGAGGGAATGGCACGCAGGAGTGGGAAAAGGGCAAATGGCACAGGATGTGGGCAAGTAGGTCTTGATACAGAATGCTGAACAGGAAGCTTACACAACAATGGTGGGCTGGGTGTGGGGCAAGAATCAGGTAAGGTCCAAACTCTTGGGCTAAAGTCATGACAAATGGAACATTTGTTCTTCTCAACTCAAGGCTTGACCCAGTCACGTAGAATTGTCCTTTGTTGCTCATTCAGAGGTAAATTCCAGAAACACTAACAAGCGTTTTTCTTGCCCTAGCTTGTGATCTGTCAGTGAGCACAATCAAGACATTGCTATCAAACAAAAAAGTTGTGAAATGCGTAGCTTTCCTTTATCGAGTTGTCATCCTCCTCCTCCTCATTGGCATTGGATTTTCTGTTGGTAAGTTATGCAGATTTTGATTGGCGGACCTTTTTTTCAACTCTTCCGCTAGCAGATGAAAAATGGGATTCTTTCAACCTATGGATCAATCATCGTGTGCTTTGGACAAGTTGTGATGAGCCAATGGTAAAGTGAGGAACTGAGAGCTAAGCTACAAGAGATGAATTACACAAGGACATGAACATGAAGAGAGTTGCAATGTTAGCGGGAAGCTGAGTTTTAAAAGAGATCGGAAGGCTTTGTCAATTTCCCCTCTCTACAGAGAGCAAGGGAAGATTGCTCCTTAGAGGGTTTGTTAATTTCCTCTTTGCCTCCTAGAAGGGGAGGTGAAACTGACAGAGCCGTCAGGAGGCCCTTAGAAAGCTTTGCATATGAGCTTATTTATTTATTTAAAACATATCTCACCTTCCCTGCAGATGGGCTCAAGCATCCTTCAACCATGTGTCTTCAGTTGTAGGGAAGAAGGATTAACCTGACAGGATATTTAACCCCAGTGCTGCAGCTAGATCCAAATACCATGAGTGCAGCAAGGTTGTGTAACGGGTTGTTACTGCCTCCTTACTTCTAGTGTGGCCCTCCCATGAAATCCTGCTCCTTGGATCCCGGAGATCCTCACAAACAGTTTAAGGGGCAAAGATCTGCTGTGGGAGAGGTAATCAGAAAAAAATGCCTCCTTCCTCCGCCAGTGGATGTGCCATTCCACTGGTGCAGGTGCTGTTATGCTGGCAGAAGAGGACCTTTGGACCCACTCTAACCTATGGCGTTTTCTCCCATTGATAAACAGGAATAGAGGCTTTCCGGTCTTTTCTGCTTCACATTACTTAAAAAATGCTAGTAGTAGGATTGCCAGGTCCCCTTACCCTCCCGGCAGGGGCGACGGGGACCTGGCACTCACCTTTTTTTCTCCTTGGTGCAGTGTGATAATGTCACTTCTGAGAGTAACATCATTGTGCCGCACCGGGAGGCCTATTCCCCCACCTTTCCCCCCAGGCAGCCAGGTGAGTGATGGTTGGGGGTGGAGGGTGGGAGCAGGGAATCCTCTGCTTCCACCGGAGGACCTGGCAGCCCTAGCTAGTAGGGATGTCAACTTATTTACTACATATTGTTATGCACTTTGGGGGTTCCATCATGGGAGGGGAAGATTTAGCTGTGCACTTTCTAATTCTGTTCTTTTCTCAGTGTTTGCAGCAAAACAGATTGAGCAGCTGGGACGTAGTTTGGTATCACAACAGCAATGTGGTCCACCGTGCCCTCGTTATTGGATTGGATATGAGGGGAAGTGCTACTTCTTTTCAAAGGAAAAACGGGATTGGATCTCTAGCCAGCACTACTGTTCTTCACACAGTGCATCCCTGGCTAGGATTGAAAAAGAAGAAATGGTGAGATGTGGAAATATTCTGTCTCCCAAAGACCGGCCCTTCTAAAAATATCTCTTGCTCTATTTATCACAAAGCTGTCAAACAATAAGCTATCAGTTCAAGCAATTCTATGCTTTGGCTGAGATGGCTGCTATGCTAGAATTTACACCAGTGTAGCTAAGTTGGCATCCTAACCTCCCCCAGCCCCAACATCAACAAGCAAATTAGTACTGGTAGAAAACTAAAGGCCCAACAGCAAAAATAAGCTGTTCTTGTAGAATCCCCAAAATCTGTTACCATCTACCTTAATATAATTTTTCTTCTGACAATGTCTCCCACATTGGCCAATCACAGAAGGCACCAATCATAGTGCAACAAAACCTAATTCATACATACTCCATCCCCCACATAGTGCACGGACCTGGCACCAGGGAGATCTGACAGTATCTTCGTGAACACAGCTAATGCCCAGAAGTTGCCACCCAGGCTGGTAGCCACAAGCTCTAGATCTCCCCTCTAGTATCAGTCCAAGGAACTTTGTTCAGTCAGTAACTTGTTGTGGTCATTTACTGCTTTGGTGGGTTGTACTCCCCACTTTCAGTGGAGTTCATCTGACCCTTGTAGACTCAGTTAAGAGTCTAGGGGTTATACTGGATCCAGTGCTACTACTAGAAAAGCAAGTTAAGATCACCGCAAAAAATGATTTCTACAACCTCACTCTAGCCTGGAAGATGGCTTCCTATATTGACCTGGCCACCTGGATCCATACTGTGGTAACATCAAGATTGGACTATTATAATGCACTAAGTGAACTAGGAGACTCCAGTTGGTGCAAAATGCTGCAGCTTGCCTGTTATCAGGAGCAAGCAAGAGCATGAATCTTCCTCCCATTCTACAGTCATGCCACTGACTACCTATCAGCTACCGGGCTCAATTCAAGATATTGGCTATCACATACAAAGTTCTTCATGGTCTTGGTCTGGCATACCTACGGGACCGCCTCTCTCCCTGTGTTCCTCCTCGGCAGCTTTGCTCATTTGAACAGGGTCTCCTGCAGGTGCCACCCTGCACATGGGCAAAATCAACAGCAGCCTATACAGGGCTTTCTCTGTGGTGGCCCCAACCCTGTGGAACGGCCTGCTTGAGGAGGTCAGAAGAGACCCCACTCTCCCAGCTTTCCACAAACCATGCAAAACTGAATTATTCAGAAAGGCTTTTTACTCAGAGAGGAGGGTTGTATTATAGGGAAGGGGCCTCAGATGCTTCACTAACGAGTTGGGGACCATAGACATCACCACCATGTTGCCTTAAGTATATGCTGTAACTTTAAGAATATGCTCCTATGTGGTACCTGTGTTTCAAGTATGATCCTACTGGGTAGTTACATGTTGTCTAATGTCAGTCCTAGAATTCCTTATGCTCTGTTTCAGCATTTCTTCAACTCTATATTGGATTCTTCCTAATGCTATGTCTTTGTAAACTTGTATTTATTTACTCTATGCCAGTGTTTATGCAAATGATGTTGATATTGTTTCTGCTAATCTCACATTACATCACCTGCCTTGATTCTCAGTGAGAAAGGCGGACTATTAATGACATGTATGTATGTATGTATGTATGTATGTATGGATGGATGGATGGATGGATGGATGGATGGATGGATGGATGGATATCCCAGGCCAACATTCTAAAATCCATCTCTTCTGACTTTTAAAGGATTTTGTGATGCGTCTCAAAGGCAAAGATATCTATTGGATTGGACTACGGAGAGTCTTCAGCAAGGACTGGACATGGGCAGATGGAGAAAATGCAACGTGAGTCATCCTGTTTCCCTTCAGTCCAGTGGCTTCAGTGTCTGTGTTTAGCAGGTCTGCAGCTCACTGTTTATAGGCTGATCAGTCTTGCCAATAAATGGTTGCACAAAATCTCAAAATTAATCTGAAATTAGGGGTCAGAGGCAATGATAATACCAAGCAGCACGAAGCCCAGGTCCATCCACTGTGCAACTTGGCCCAGCCACCATGCAGCCCAGCCAGACTTTTCCCAGGGAGAGGTTGCTGGGGCTAGGGAAAGAGGGAAAGCTGAAGACAGGAATAAAGGTAGGTCGGCTGGTGGGTGGGAAGGAGAAAAGGAAGCTGTGAAAGGAGTGAGGCCGTGGGGGCTGCCAGGAGGAGAGAAAGAGGAAATAGTGTGAGAAAGGGGATACAGGGGGAAAGGAGGTGCTCCCTGCAAGTCCTTGTGTATCCCCCACTTGTTACATCTAATTTTGAAGTGGGAGACTAGAGTACGGATCAAAAATCTACACAACACGGCCAGGGTTAAGCAAAGGGTTTTTTCGACAAACCTGAGGGAAGCCCCAGGTTTGCAGAAAAATCTGAAATGTTTTTAAAAAATACATTGGGAGATTTTAAAAAAACAAAATAATAGAAGCAGTGACTGCAGGTTTAAGAAATGAATACCCACTGAGCGCTCATGAGACTACATTCTGAAATCCTGGCAGCCGTTTTGGGGGTTGGTGGACAACAACAAATATATTCATGAGCCTTCCACCCTTTGGCTTCTGTCAGTCAAATGAGGGTCTGGGAAATGATGGGAAGAAGAGAAGGATGCAGGGGAAGGGAACAGAAGAGGAGGCTGAATGGTTATAGTGACCACCTTAGTGAATGTTCTGAATGCCCACCTTGAACATATGACAAAACAATATTCAGACTTACACATGATATAGCTTGTGATGACTTGAAAAGCCATGAAACTGGGTGAACACCCCTGATATCTAATGATCCTGTTTCGAGGCTTCTTGGCAATGAAGCAGATACACAGTTTTCATCCTTATATGAATATATAAGACTACCTTATGCAATCAGGCCGACGGAATTGTCTGATCACAATTCTGATGTCTTCCAACATTGCATCTGTTTTGACATTATAATGCCGTTACTGGTGTAGTTAGTTATTTTGACAGTTTCTGAAAAGTATCGAGGGCTTGTTTAGGGCACTAATTAGATGACTTTCCAAAATAATCATAGGACTCCACACATGTGGAAAATAAGTTGGAACAGGGTATCCATACACTCTCTTTAGGAACAAGCATGAACCTGATGTGTTAGAAATCGAGGATCTTTCTGATGGATTCAACAGAAGTTGCATAGCTTTCATGTTTACATTTGTGTGTGCTCCCTCCCTCCAAAAATATGCATGCAGCGTGTTTTTCCAGTGTCCCGCTATGCCTGCTGCTCTCAGGAAATGTCTGAATCTTACTTGACTCTCATTTTGTTGCAGAATGGAAGTCATTGGAGGAGGAGGAGACTGTGCATTTCTAGACAATACAGCCAAAGCCATTTCTTCAGGATGTCACACAAAATTACCTTGGATCTGCAGCAAACCTGCGGCATATGCAACAACAGAAGTCGCAGATACATAGGCGGAAACATGTGGTTGGGAAAAATAGATGCAACCCTTGCTTACCACCTAGCAGCGACAATAATGCTGCTGTGACTTGGTATTATTTGACTGGGTAGCACATTGCCTGCATGTTTATTCTTTGCAACACTGGGCTAGATCCACTAGGGAGAGAATTCTGCTGGCACAAGAAGCCCTTCCACTGGCACGAGGAGGAAAGCTTTGCCATTCGTGAAGGATCCATGGTCCAACCCTTTGAACGGAGTTCTGAATATTAACGTACAGTTACCACAGGATTTTTAGCATCAAATGCAACAAGTGTGAAATTACAACATATGTACATACACTATCCTCTAGCTACCAGCTTGTGAAGCATGCTTTGTGATGGAGTGATAGCCGATGTTAGGCTGATCACCAATCTCGTTAGCAATGGTGTAAATATGTCTTTGTGCATATTTGTTTGTATATCAATAATGAAAACTCTTTCTATTCGTTGACATATGTAGGTAGAACACATACCTTTGAAAACTCCGTTTTGGGATTGCTGAGCAATATGTGTGAATGTGATTATTATAAGGAAGGGAGTTGGATTGTGACAATGGCAAATCGAATCACCTTTGCTGAAGACAAAAATGTAGATTGATGTAATTGAAAACATGGTTCCAGAAGCAGTGAACAGAAACTGATGTGGCCCTGGCAGGGTGTATACGTAACTGCAGGGTGCTAACATTGTTCCACTGTAGGATCTTTAATTGCCCAGATAGTGAATACAAAAGAGTAATTTAAAGGTCCTGTGTTTACAGTCACTCCAACTATTCTGTTCTCTTCTTCTAAGTTAACTTCTAAGTTATTATATTTGCTTTAATGAAACATTTTATATTTTCATTTACATTACCAAAGGTCCATCTAATACACCATCCTGTTTCTCACAGTGGCCAATTAGATGCCCTTGAAACCCACAGCAAGGGACAACGGCCAAAGCCTCCCCTTTCACCCATCAGCAGGAATTCAAACGGATCCTGCAATTGATCCCGTTCGGCCAGCATGCCCGAAAGCTACTGATGGACTTAGAAAATAACACATTAACTCAAAAGTATTTCAAATACAAATATTAAAGAAGCATACATCCAGACGATATTTCCAAATTAAAAGAGTTAAATACATATACTGAAGTATCAAAAAGGGCAATAAAAACAATTAGGAGGCCTTTCCAAAAGAGGAAAGAGGGAAAAGAAAAATGGCTGGGAGAGGACTTTTAACCTGTGCATTGCAACCTCTTCCTCCTGAAAACATCTTTCATAGAGGTCTCAAAATCAATACACCGACAATAAGGTATTAACTTCTGTCTGCCATTTCTCCACTGAAAATTACAAAGTAGCAGCTTGTTGGAGTGGCTGGCCCTTTCTCCTAGGTTGCCTGACTGTCCAGAAACATTCAGAGGTGTACTGCCATCAAACTGGAACTAAAGTTCTAGCTGGGCTGTGAGTCCCCTGAAGACCAGCTAATTCCATCAAGAAAAATGAGGCAGGCAAGAAGGATGGGGAAAAATTTCCAAAGTTGTTCATACATTTGCAGAACAGATAACTTACTCTGTCCCACACTGGCAGTCCACAGGGCTGTGATTATTCCTGTTCTTTATATTAGGAGCGCTTTTGTTTCACAAATCCATGCAGCGATTGTACTACAAACTTCAGAAATTAATTGATCTCCATTCAGTCTCCCACAGCAATTTGTTTCAACAGGACCCAAGTCCTGAAATCTGAAGAATAAAGGTGGAAGCATTTGTCAAAAGGTAGAAATCTAGCCAGTAGCTCATTTGTGATATCTGTTGAAAACTGGGATATTGGGATGAAATTTGAAATACATGTTCAGAACACAATTTTACATTTACATTTCAACATCTGTGCCCATGGGTGTGTGTGTGTGCGTGCGTGTACACATAAGAATATTATAATGAAATGCTTTGCCTTAAAGATGAAAGTTGAGACTGAAAGTTGTGCATGTTCAGGACACACCTCTATATGAAAATCAAGCACCAGCTAGATCTATGCACTGATCTTCAAAAGAAAGCCAGGAAAGCGTTTTTTTTAAACTTTGGAATTCTTTTATCTTCCATGAGCTCTGAAAGATCACAGTGAAACTTCTTCTTGAGCTGAGTATTTTCCTAGATTTTGCGAAGAGTGAATATCTGACTAGGACAGAGGAATGAGGGTTAGCATAGGATCTGAAGAGTTCTGGAATTTTAAATTATTACTGAATATTCCTATATTGAGATCCTTAATCTTTTGTGAAATAGATATGAATGAGCCATTTTCCAATTTACAGCCCAAACATGAAACTAATATTATTTATACTGCAGTGTGAGCCAGCCCAACTTCTGACCTGCAACCCCAGAGGTAGGGTTGCCAAAAATTTTCTCCAAAAATTACAACTGATTTCCAGATGTCCAGATGACAAGAGATCTGTTTCCCTGGAGAACATGGCTGCCTTTGAGGGTGGACTCTATGGCATTATACCCCCTGTGGCCCTTCCCCTCCCCAAACCCCACACTCTTCAAGGTCCACCCCACATCTTCAGGAATCACCCTGCCCAAAGCTGATGTTCCTACTGAAAGGACACCACACACTCTTTGCTCCTCATGCTTGTCAGTGCAATCTGCCATGTCATATTACAACATGCTATATACATGTGTTTGTACAGCTTGATATTCTAAGGACATGGCTGACTGGTTAGCTGAATTTGCTACCAGCCATTACAAGGAGCAGGGAAAAGGAGGTGAAGAATTTCAGTAGGCCTGCTATGACCCTTACTTCTCTTGGGTAGGCTTTGCCTTTAATCTTTCCCTTACACCCTCTGGGTAGATTGCTGCCACCAGGAATATTATATTCCAAGATATTTTATTTAAATTTTCCCTTTGGTAACATGCCTGTGTCAGGCTCCTTCGTGGTTCTATGTGGCCCTGAGGATAGGAATGGGATATAGCAATGACAGCCACTCTGGGATATAACAAAACAAACTTTTATTTTTTCAAGAAGCGTATCGGTTTCATAAAAGTAGTTCTTGGCTCTTAAAGTTACTTCATTTAAACTCATTCACACAGATCTCTTCTAAGGTTTCACACACAGTTAGCCTCTTTCTCTGACTCATTATTTCTCACAGACGTGCTTAAGGTTACTCAGGCAGCACACAGCTAGCCTGCCTTCTCTTGACTCAATGTTTTCTCTCCACTCTCAGTCTAAACTGCATTCACTCAGCCCACCCTCTCAGTCATCAACCAATCATATCACTCACTCATCCCTCTCCTTCACCCACTCTTCACCTATCTCACACCAAGCATTTAAAGATACATGCACACATTTACTTGAAATCATTACAAGGCCCATCAAAGAATAGTAGCAAGCCTGATGTGTGGTGGGTCACCCACTGAGGAATAAGGCTCTAAAGAGTAGGACAAGATACCCACAGTTTGTCATCTAAGGGGGAGCCATCGATCCAGGTCCACTTCTTTTCAGGGAATGTGGCTTCTAGGCCAATCCAGAGCAGCTGTGCCCCATCAGTGATGCTTTGTATAAAAGCCTGTAAGAACATAATTGGTCTGTCAATGCAGCGCTGCGATTTTTAGCTTTCTATTTCAGGTAACCATAGAAGGGATTCTACATGGCAGTCTTCTGTCTCACTGAGTCCTCCTGATTCCTGATCACAACTCTGTGTTGAGGCTAAGTTTACCAGACATAAACTGCAACCATTACACAGAAGTAAAGTTCCACTGAAAGAATTGAGATATCAATATGCAATTATTGTAAACTGACAATCTATATGCCATTTACTATCCATGCCTGGCAGCCCACCAAACATTTTATAAACCTTTTAGCTTATATACCTTCCTAGGACATGAAAAAGTAAGAGTTGCATCATCTTAAAGATCTTTCAATCACTATTAAGTCAGGTACGTTGACACATTTTATATATTGTAGTCAGCAATTATAAGCCAGCAATTGTAGTTGGGTTTGTAAGTAATAGATCTCCCCTGCTCCAAACATCTATCTTTCACATGTTTGCTTATACTTACCACTTCCTCCTGATTCTGTATCACCACCATATGAGAGAGTTTGGCTGTGCAGTCTTCCTTCCCCTTGTGCCAAGTTCGTCTTTCTTTGGAGACCCAATAGCACTTGTTCTCATGAAGGGACCAATTCTGAGGACACAGTCTACAACTCGAATTCTCTGGAATAATAAATGAAACCTTAAAAGAGTGTCTGGATCAGTTCCTAATGTTGGATTATCTTTTGGCAACAGTAGGTGCATTATTGATTGACAATTCTGCTATTATCAATAAATAGGGTTGTCATGTTTCCCTGGCAACCAGCAGTAGGGTGATGGGCAAGAGTGTGTGGGTACTTACCTTTCACCCTCTCTCATGCTAGAGCATGTGTGTACTCATGCACAGGGCACAGTGACCCAAATGCAGTGTTTTTGCACAACAATGTTGCTTCCAGTTTAACCAGAAGTGACACCAGTACATCCCATGCATGAACATTTGCTGGGGCTGCCTGCCAATGGCAGGTGATCTCCAGGTGGCCTGACTCCTGCCTTATCTCCCGTGATTGGCAAGCAGAGACACAAATTGCTGGGAGTTTGCCTGCCATCGTCAGGCACCTGGCAGCCCTATCAGCACATGAGATGAGCTTATTTCACATAACAGCTACTTAGATGGGAGAGAGAGGTGTATGAAGGGACAGTGGAACACTGAGAAAACTGGTAACTCTCCCACAGGAACAGTTATTGAATATTAATTGACTGCTGTAACTGGGTTGGACCTACTTGAAACATCAGTTTTATTAACCTGATCCATGCCCATCTTTGTTCGTTTGTGAAATTTTTAATGGCACTGCTATGTTTTCCAGAAGTGAAAGATTTCATGGACATGGGGCTCATTTTCAGGCAATAGCCTTTTCTGAGAATCTTGGCAATCTCAGCTTTGAGTTTTTTTTTGGGGGGGGGGGGAGGTCATTAGAAACATTTTTGTGTGCGTAGCTTGTGTACAGCAAGCAGATATAATTTCATACAGAAATGTATTACCAAAGATGTGCCAGTTTTTCCCAAGTTTGATTCCACAATATGCCACACTTCATGGGTTTTACTGGCACTTTGTATCCAAGTTCAGATGGTATTATCATGTTAAATTTTATGTTTTTATGTATTTTGTAACTTACTGTATCTTCAGGAGACTGGAAAAATAACTGTAATAGTTAAGATAAATGCATACGGTTAAATACTTTTGGGGTTATGTTGTATTTGTTGTGATCATCCTTTCAGACATTTTCTACAACCAGGAGGTTCTAGATACCATAGGTAAAGGTAGTCTCCTCTGCAAGCACCGAGCCATTACTGACCCATGGGGGGACGTTGCACCACGACTTTCTTTGGCAGATTTTTTACGGGGTGGTTTGCCATTGCCTTCCCCAGTCATCTACACTTTATCTCCAGGAAACTGGGTACTCATTTTACCGACCTCTGAAGGATGGAAGGCTGAGTCAACCTTGAGCCGGCTACCTGAACCCGGCTTCTGCTGGGATCAAACTCAGGTCGTGAGAAGAGCTTGGGCTGCAGTACTGCCGCTTACCACTCTGCACCATGGTATCTCTTCTTCTGGATACCATATATTTAATTTAAAGCCTTGCCATTTTCACCAGAGACCTAGTTCATATAATACATAGAGGAACTGTAGTAGCATGTGTCTTTAACGCTTATTATTGAAAGACAATACCTGAAATTACCTGTTATTTTGCTGTCCCGTGGCTTGCACATAAACTTCCGCAAGTGAGACACAAAGTTCTCCAGGCTGGACTTATTATGCGTTCCATTGTTGGGCTGCCAGGAGATACTGGCTTTCATCAGAATATCTGCAGATTGTCTTATCTGGAAAACTTCAAATCAGAATGTCTTTAGGTGATCCGCAACGTGAAGAAATGGGGGCATGCATTCAAATCCCATTAAAAAACAAACTGTAAAGGCAACTATGGAGTTGCCTCTAAATAGTTCAGATGACTGGCACAAGGTGTTAGTTATTTTTTTATCCCATCATATCCTTAATCTCATTTACAATATCCTTCTTAAATATTACACAATGTACAAGTCTACCATATATGCTTAAAACTTGCCTCTTGTATATTGTAACTTCCATACCTATTAAGCATCTTCATATACATTCTTAATATCAGTAGATATATACCACTAACATCATATTTGATAGAATTTTGGTATTGTTAAGTACCACTGTGTACTTTGCCCCTGTTGTCTTTGCCAGATATTTTCACAATAATTTTAATACATAATTCTTTGACTCAGTATATGTTCTGTATGCTATATGTTTAATAAGAATAAGGTGATCAAAATTATGTAAAAAGAAATCTATACTTTATCAAAAATCAAACTCCAGTCTCTACTCATAAATACTAACTCTAATGCTTTTAAATCCTTTCTTGAACTTCATTGTATATAATAAATCTGATTTCTGTAAAAATATTAATCAATTGATTTACAGGATCTATGCACTTCTCATATATAAAAGTGCCTCATCCTTGTAGCTCTGGCAATTCTTATTATGCAACACTAAAATAATATGTGTCTGATGCTTTAATGATGGCACTCCACATGTCATTCTTCTTTCATCCAGATCATTGTTATACACAGGAAGAATATTCTTGACAAAAAGGGTGGCCAGCCCAAGGCTAGCAACCAGGTAGAGACTTATACTAGGGCTGACAATCTTCAAATGGTGCCTGGAGACCTCCCAAAATTATAACGGGTCTCCGGACTACAGAGACCAATTTGCCTGGAGAAAATGGCTGCTTTGGAGGGTGGACTCTAAGGCATTATACCCTTCTGAGGTCCCTCCCCTCCCCAAACCCTCCCCTCTCCAGACCGCACCCTCAAAATCTCCAGGAATCTTCCAACCTGGAGCTGGCAACCCTAACATACAAGGGGAGTCCTTGTCAGTGATGCAGTGCTGTAGTTGGCGATGCAACGATATCACTTCCAGTGCAATCCAGACATGATATCACTGCATTCCCAGCAAGTCTTTAGCAGTCAACTCAATGGTTTAACCATCCCATTTTGGATGAATGCTAGAATCACCCAACACGATGCTGTTATTTCCAGACCACATCGGAAATGACATCATGGAGTCAGGCAATACTGATTGCCCTCCCCCTGGTCCCTGGATATTTTTCTCCAGCTGCTCAGGTAAGAAGCTATTGATGGAAGGTGTGTAGGGTGTGTTCTTCTGCTGAAGCAGGAGACCTATTGATAAATTCTGCTAGGTATCAGTGCTTCCCACTCCATCATTTGTTGGATACTGTAGTCCATCTGTGCGATGGGCCCGTATATTCTAAAATCTCACAGAAATCTTCCCAAGACTCCACAACTCCATTGAGAAAAACTTTCCTTCTGTCTTTCATGTATTAAACTTCAAAGACCCAGAATTAGTTTAATGGCATGTGGAGGGGCTTGCTGCAAAACTGCACAAAGAGATTTGTGCCACTGGAATTAAATTCAGCACAATCTCAGTTTCTATATATACAGCAACACTCATCCCCAATTCAGTTCAGGGCATGTGGAGAGAGAAGGAGTTTAAACCCTTGATTCCTCTGCAGTTTTTCAAATTGAAATTGACCCCCTTCCCCACCCCAACACACAGTTATTAGCAGTTTAAATTTTCAAAGTAACATGTTTATGGTTCAAATAGGAGATACAAGTGGCTGTGGTTGCCTTTCAAAGATGAGAAAGACATTGCAATAAAAGACCACTTTATCTTCATGAGGAGCCACACGTGTGCAAACAGAGGGTGCACACATGGTTCTTGATCCAATTCACATCCAATCGTATAACTCCAAACAAATCATCAGGGAGAACATCCATTACCACTTCAGAGGGGTGGGGCAGGGGGCTGAATTTACGTCCTTTTTCTTCCCGTGCCCTCTGAACCAACTACCACTATCTTCAGTGACCTCACGGAGGCCATGTCAAGGAGTTCCAGACCCCTGGGGCCCAGCCCAGCTCAGGGGAAGGGACACAGGCTGCCTGGAAGGTCCTGTTGCAAATAGCAAACCAAGTAAGCTGCCACCAGCTCCCCAGTCTATCCCTAGGCTAAGGAGTTAGGGAGCAAAGCTCCAGAACCTATTAGGGAATTTAGCCAAAGCAAAGTCTACCTTGCAAGGATAAACTTACAGGCAGAGTTCACAGCAAAAGAATAGTTGTTTGGTAGGTGGATCTCAAGCACACATAGGGTGAGTTCAACAAAGGTTTTATAGCAGTGAGGCTTCAGAGTCTTAATAACCCACACAAGATAAAAATATAAAGGTTTATTAATTCCAGGTGCAGGGTTATCACACACGAGACAAAAAGTGAGTACAAACAAACAAAAACCTACAGCAGTAAGCTCTACATACCACAGTAAATTCTTAGGAGGCAAAGCAAGTTGGTTTCTCAGTTGTAGCAAGCAAAAGTCCCACAAAACAGCAAGGCAAAAGATGGAGCTTCGGTCCTTCTCAACAAATAGAGCCAGAAACAAAGTAAAAGAGCATAGGCAGAGGTCTAAGGTAGACACTCAACATAAGCTTCTCCATGTTGGTTAACAACCGGTTTATATTGGTTCAAGCTGGAACCAAAGTGAGGCAGGCCTAACCACACCCGCTCCTAACCTGACCACATCACCTGACAAGTACACAAAGGGACATGTGGAAGGTCTGCAGCTCTTGGCACACGACCCCAAACTACAGGTGTGAAGTTAATTACCAATTAGCTAGTAAGAACAGCTTATCTTGACTCAAGGACAGAGCATACATAACTTACTGCTAGCAAAAGTGAAAAGCCTCTCCAAAAGGGGGGAGGGAATTTCTCCAGCCAAGGAAGCCTCCAACCTAGCTCTCAAAAGGGCTTCCTATACTCTTAAACATTTTTTCTTTACACCTTCCCCCTAGATAAATGAAATTACTGGGTAGAGTCCCAAATTTCAGAGCCAAAACACACGTTAAGAAAAACCTAGGTTCAGCACGTGTTCTCTTACCTCAAGGTTTGCTGGGATCTGTAGGCGTCCTGGAAGCTTAAAGTTTAGCATTTACAGAGCAGCAAAAAGGGAAAGGGAAATACAGGCGCCTGTATTTTAAGCTTTAAGCTTCCAGGACGCCTTTAAGCTTCCAGGACGCTTACAGATCCTTTAAGCTTCCAGGACTTTAAGCTTCCAGGACCCCTACAGATCTTTAAGCTTCCAGGACTCCTACAGATCCCGGCAAACCTTGAGGTAAGAGAACACGTGCTGAACCTAGGTTTTTCTTAACGTGTGTTTTGGCTCTCATTTAAACAAAAAACAAAAGAAAAAATGTTAGAGGGTGCAATTTACAACAATACCCGTGTCCCTAAGCACATAACAGGACACATATGGGCAAAAAAACCCCCCCGCAAACAATAAAATATGCATTCAAGAAATTAAAAACAGCCTGTAGGAGATTCAAGAACAATATTAGTTACAGTGAGCAAAACAGGGCAGCAACTGGTACATTAAAGACAATTGCAGAAAGGAAAAAAAAATGGTTGCAACTTTAAACTGCATTTGGTGGATTGCATTTGATGTACACAGGCAACCCATTGCAAGTTCCAGTCACAAGCTGGCAGGTAAGATGAGGAACAAATGTATTACACTCTTTTCTTTCAGGATGGCTAACAAAAGTAGGTTTCTCTAAGACAGCATAAAGTTGATGTTTCAAAGTAGACTCTGACACAAGGCTGTCTTGGCTTTCTGCATCTTTACAGTCAACCCAGGAAGGGTCAGATCCAGTATTCTTTAAGGCAAACATCTCCAGATGTTTCTTCACAAAGTCGCCATGAGGTAACTTAGATGGTTCAGCATGGCAAGGTGACAAATTAACAGCTGCAACAACACTTCGGCTAGAGCAATTCAAGCCGTTTAGCTCGGACAAATTAGCTGAGTCAGGAGGACAATTTGCTATAGCAACAGTTTGTTTAGAAACTGACTCAGTTGCAGGCACATTGGCAATATCTTTCTCTCTGCACTGGCAAGGACAAAAATTAGCTTTTAAGGCTTTACCTGAGTCAAGTTGGTTTAAAGGAACCTCATACAGTCCGCAGACTCTGATAGAATTCATACATATTCTAGGCCCACATTCCATTTGAGCCCAATTAGTTGGTTTTGAGTCCATAGCAGCAACATTTCCAGATGGAGCAAAAGCTAAAACTTGAGCAGGTTGAAGCACAGCTGCTTCTCCTTTCCAGTTCTCTATCTGGAGGTCAGTGTTTGTTGTCTGTAAAGTTCTTACAACAGGTGGACTTATCTTTTTCTGTTCTTTAGCTTTCAACAATTCACACTCAGCAACAGGTCTCGGTTCTTTACTCAGTCTCTCAGCCACAGTGGGGGAGGTCGTCTCTTCAGCCGGGGAAACAATGTCAGTACTGGCCGGCTTAGAATTTTCTCCCTGTCTGTGGAGTCTCATTCTTTGGGCAGTCTCTGCTGCCTGTTCTAAGGTATCAAGGTCTCGGTCCTGCACTAATGCAGCCAGATCTTCTGGTAGTAGTTCAAAAAACTGCTCTTTCAAAATAAGTTCTTTCAGCTGCACAAAAGTTTTAACTCCTTCTGCAGCAAGCCAGCGATCCAAATTCTGGGCGAGTTTGGCAGCAGTTAGATAATAGTTCTCTTGATTGCACTCCACTCTCCTAAACGCCCTTCTGTAGCTTTCAGAGCAGAGGGCAAATCTCTGCAATGCCAAAGTTTTAAATACCTCAAAGTTCCCAAGGGCTCTAGGTGGCAAACTTCCCAACAGGTCAGCTAGTGCTCCAGTAACTTGGGAATGAAGAATCAACATATAGTAACGAGGTGGAACACCCAAATCTTGACAAGTCTGCTCATACAAAGAAAAGAAAGCAATAACATCTTGGCCATCTCTGTAAACTGGGAATAAGCGCCTGTCAAATTCCCAAGGCAATAAATCCCGAGGTTTAGTATGCTGGAATGAGGAAGCGTCTCTGTCGGTCCGTCTCCTAGGACTCACAGCTCTTTCCTCTTTTTTGAATCCAACAGAATGCTGCTGTCGGCTCTTCAGCTGCACAGTATCATCAGGCAGAGCAAAGTTCACATTCTTAGCAAAACATGTTCTTGGATGAACAGGTGGAACACGTTGGCTATCTGCTCTTGAAGCTTCCAACATCCTCTGTGACAAAAAGTCAACTTTCTTTTCAAGTGCTTTAATGTCCTTCAAAATACAGACCACTGTTCTGGCAGTTAGTAATGTACTGTCAGCTAGGATTTCACTAGTTGCCTTTACTTTGGAGGTTTCCAGATCTCTATTTTCTCTAAACAAATCTGTCTGCTCGTCTAGCCACTGTTGCTCCTCAAACTGCATAGACTCATCAGTAGTTGCAACAGGGATAAACTGACAGTTTGCTCTCCAATCATCTGGTTCTCCAACACAGTCAACAGTTTGAAAGGTCTCAACTGAGGAAGTGTCTCTGTTAGTCCAACTCCTAGGACTTTCAGCTCTTTGGTCTTCCTCCTTTTCCACTGACCAGAATTCCACATTACGCCGTCTCCTGGGCTGCCAAGTATCATATTCAAGCTCACTTCCACAAACATCACTCTGGTCATTACCTCTGAGGTTTCTGCAACGCGCACTCCCAGCGACATGCCATTCACCTCTTGGGCTGATACGGCTCCACATTCGCTCTTTCTCAGAGTTGCACGGAAATACATCCTCAGGGTCAAAGAATCGTGTTCTTGAACGAACAGCAGGCAAATATCTCTTATCTTTCCTCTGGCGCTCTGATCTCAAGGTTCGGTCTGGCACAGGGAAACGAGGTCTGTACTTTTTCCACAAAACTTGGTCTGGCTCTCCAACAACATCTATAGTGAAAAAGCTTTCATCCTCATTCTTGACACAGGGGTTACGGCTTTTTCCTCCTGCAGCCATTTTTCAAATGCCTAACTGCACTAGTCAAAAATAACAAACACTCACACGAGTCTCATGAATAACCACTGCACATGCAAAGCAGGCAATTGACTCTGGAGTCTCAAAGGTCCAACTCTGACCCGCAAGTCAGTAATTAGACAAAACCCACACCGCTGCCAACCATGTCAAGGAGTTCCAGACCCCTGGGGCCCAGCCCAGCTCAGGGGAAGGGACACAGGCTGCCTGGAAAGTCCTGTTGCAAATAGCAAACCAAGTAAGCTGCCACCAGCTCCCCAGTCTATCCCTAGGCTAAGGAGTTAGGGAGCAAAGCTCCAGAACCTATTAGGGAATTTAGCCAAAGCAAAGTCTACCTTGCAAGGATAAACTTACAGGCAGAGTTCACAGCAAAAGAATAGTTGTTTGGTAGGTGGATCTCAAGCACACATAGGGTGATTTCAACAAAGGTTTTATAGCAATGAGGCTTCAGAGTCTTAATAACCCACACACGATAAAAATATAAAGGTTTATTAATTCCAGGTGCAGGGTTATCACACACGAGACAAAAAGTGAGTACAAACAAACAAAAACCTACAGCAGTAAGCTCTACATACCACAGTAAATTCTTAGGAGGCAAAGCAAGTTGGTTTCTCAGTTGTAGCAAGCAAAAGTCCCACAAAACAGCAAGGCAAAAGATGGAGCTTCGGTCCTTCTCAACAAATAGAGCCAGAAACAAAGTAAAAGAGCATAGGCAGAGGTCTAAGGTAGACACTCAACATAAGCTTCTCCATGTTGGTTAACAACCGGTTTATATTGGTTCAAGCTGGAACCAAAGTGAGGCAGGCCTAACCACACCCGCTCCTAACCTGACCACATCACCTGACAAGTACACAAAGGGACATGTGGAAGGTCTGCAGCTCTTGGCACACGACCCCAAACTACAGGTGTGAAGTTAATTACCAATTAGCTAGTAAGAACAGCTTATCTTGACTCAAGGACAGAGCATACATAACTTACTGCTAGCAAAAGTGAAAAGCCTCTCCAAAAGGGGGGAGGGAATTTCTCCAGCCAAGGAAGCCTCCAACCTAGCTCTCAAAAGGGCTTCCTATACTCTTAAACATTTTTTCTTTACAGGCCATATCCACCTGTGTTCAAATGGACTGCTTCTGTGGCTTTACCTAGCTGGTATTTAACAATGATCGGTTGGTTACAATTATTTCATTTATTTATTCCATTTTCTTCTCCAATGAGGACCCAAAGTGGCTTATAGCATTTCCCCCTTCTCCATTCTGTCCTTACAACAACCTTGTGAGGTAGATTAGGATGAGAATGTATGACTGGCTCATTGTCATCTAGCAAGCATTCACGGCAGAGAGGGAATTCCTATTCTGACCGTCTAACCACTACACCATCTGGTTCTCAGTGTTAGAATGTTATCGCCCTTTCTTTCTCAATCTGTACAATCAACATGGCTACAATTTCTGATCCATTTTAAAAACTTAGCATTTTCAAGCTACTACTATCCAAGTACTAACTGTTCAATGTGTGGTTTTTAGGATTACTTACCCCAAATAGCCAGCACTACCACGGCTCCTATTAAGAGGACAATTATGGTGCGTCCAGCTGCTACCCTGAGCTGATGGCAACAGGAATATCTAGGTTGAGTATCTACAAAAGCCAGATATGAAAACAGAGTTCCATGATACAAAGCTTCTTATGTTGACCATGAATCAAGTACCCTTGATTCATAAAATAGCAACCGTTTTCATACTTTAATTGAAGGAACAGAGTCATCTACTCAAAGCTCTTGTCCTCCACCCATTGGCCAGTCTAAAGATAATCAATACATCCAGCCAACCATGTGCCACAAGCAGAGAATAGGTGTATTAGAGAACATTGCCTACAAAGCAAATAATTTCATATGATTCAAGAAAGCGAACCGATTAACCAGGGAAAGGTAAGCGTCTTCCTTTTAATTTCATTAAACTTAATTGCGTAATGGCAACAGTCAGAAAAGTTTTCCCTCCTCTGGTAGACATGGCAACCATAAAAACAAACTGACTTGGCAGCAATGTAGACATACAGCATCACCTCTATTGCAGACAAGAGACTCCCATCCCCCAAATGTCAGAGTACCTAAATGAGAACAACCTCTAGCTGATAGAGAACAATCTCTTATATACCTTGGATCTGGGATGGAAGGTTGGGTTTTCCATGCTCTTTCCTTGGCTTGAAGTTAAGTGCCATGTAGCCTTCCTCATCTTCCATTTGTCAAGATACTCTTGAGGTTGATTCCTCTACAAATTAAATCCCCCCTTAATGGGAAAAAGACTGAGAGAAGCTCTGCTCATCAAACTCAGGTCTGTGTGAGAAGCAACACTGACCACTTCTCAGAGGCAAAGAAGAGAACCGCACAGGAAACAGGGCTTCTCTGAATACTTGGCCACTTCTCAGCACCTCTGCTAAATGCTTCATGCTTGAAGTTTGCCACACTTCTGTTTCCAAAAATTACACTGAGGAATAGCAAAGGTCAAGTGTATATATTCAGGGAGGAACAGGTCTTTCCCCAAACACCAGCTGCCCATCTTCCATTAGCTGGAGATGCCAAGGATGGTACTGGGGGCCTTCTGCATTCAAAGCAAATGCTCTCTATCACTGAGTACAGCTTTTCACCTGAAGAAGAGGCTGAGAGAAGCCCTGATAAAGATCTGGAAGGGGAGGCAGACAGACTTTGCCCAGCAACAGGAAAAGAGATCGCCTGTTCCAGCATGTTTCATGCCGCCTAAGAAGTCATCAACTTGAAGAAATGTTTGAACATTGGGGAATCACGTGTTTAAAGAGGCCTCCACGGGTAAACAGATACAAGGAAATAGGATAAGAATCCCCTGTGAAAAACAATAATTCACATCTGTTCAGTATAAATACAATAGTTTATAAAGTGCAAAAGTGCTCCATTGTGAAATCTAATAAATACCCATTCAAAAATAACAATAAATGCTATACATCACTACATCACATAAACATCTCTTGGCACACACTAGTTAATAAATACATCCAATGACACAGTTATGGAACTACAAGTCCCTCATACCATCCAGAGGGGTGAAAAAGTGTTGTTAAGTGTTTTATCTAATCCAACCACCTGCTTGGCATATGTCCTTGAAAAGGCAGCATTGTGTGCCGCTGTTGTAAATGACTGTCAGATGTAAACTTAGTCTCCTTCTACTTGTGAGCTGTGATCCTTCTCCCTTTCCCAATGATGGAAGCCATGTGGATGTATCATTGATTAGATTTCACCAGGGGTCATTTCGTAGAAAAAGAGCTGGAGGAACTCATTAGCATAAGTCATTAGCATAACCTATTAGCATATGTCATACCCCTTGCCATCACCGGAAGTGTATCATTAGCATTACTGATTTGCATATGTCACACACCCTGGAATCACCTATCCTGGCTGTTTTGGAGCAAATCCTGGCCATTCAGGGCTGAAAGTGAGCCCAGAATGGCAAAAAGGGCTGAAAATGGCCAAAAAGGGGCCCAAAATGGTCAAGATCGGGCCACTGCTGAGTGGGAGAGTGATCCATCACCTGTCAGAGGCCCGATCCGGGCCATTTCATCCCCAATCCAGGCTGAAATAGGCCCCAAATGGCTGAGAGTCAGGTGGGCGGGGCCACCTGACATGTGACCTCTTTAGTGAACTGCTGGAACTGCGTTCCTGCACGTTCCCCCTCGAAATGAGCCCTGGATTTCACAATTGAGCACTTTCGCACAACTATTTATTGTATTTATACTGAACAGATGTGAATTATTGTTTTTCAGGGGAAATTCTTATCCTATTTCCTTGTATCTGAACACTGGGGAAGACAGTAGCAAGGCCCACATTCCCTTCCCCATCTTCACACATTCCTAGTTCCTTTTATTATGCTACTTGTCCCTTTAAGCTTTTCAGTAATATTACTGCAAAAAGAAACAACACACAAATCTTTCACACCATTCCTTTGGTCACTTACTTCGCTCTTCATGCGTCTACCTCCTTCCTCTTTCAACACTTCATAGTACTTATTTTCCAACCTCAGAGACAATAGTCTTACTCACACATCATTCAGCAAATCCCCACCCCATGCACACTAATTCTTGCAACTGATATCTCAAAAAATAAACAAACTTTGTGCAGATTATTGAAAGATGTAATCTCAGCTCTGCTTTCATAATTACTAACCACATGATGATATGACAGGCATTGGCACAAATAACGACTAGACATATTCATGGATGGTAGGTTTGTCAGAGGCTAGTAGCTGGCATTGTCAGGAATTGAACCAGATTTAAGGCAAAAACATACTGTTGATCAGCAGGTGCAGGGAAGAGCACAGAGAGGCAGCTTTCCTCCTCCCAGCTTTGTTGTAATAGGCCATTTAAGCAAAACATTTTCTCAACCTTATTCACTCATTTTCAGCTGTTAAAAATGATAGTGAAAGGTTCCCTGTTTCAGGACTCCTTAACCCAACTACTCCTCCTGCTGGGTGCATGAAGGGTGCTTTGTCTTTCTGCAGTCAAAGTCAAAAAATTGTGATGAACTTGGTTTGACAAAAGAACTTGGTTTGACAAAAGATGGGAGGTCTACAGGGAAAACACCAGACTGCAACAGTGACTGCAAAGTTGCCAGGATTCTCAATAACAACTATATAAATGAGCAATAGATGCAGAGGAGTTAGCCGTGTTAGTCTGTGGTAGCAAAATCAAAAAGAGTCCAGTAGCACCTTTAAGACTAACCAATTTTATTGTAGCATAAGCTTTTGAGAATCAAGTTCTCTTCGTCAGATGCATGGTACAGAAACTGGTCACTGCAATTAGGGGGGGAGAGAGGGAGGTTGCACCCTCCCTCTCTCCCCCCTAATTGCATCTTCTCTCTCCTCCCCTCCTCTTCTATATTTGACCAGTTTCTGTACCATGCATCTGACGAAGAGAACTTGATTCTCGAAAGTTTATGCTACAATAAAATTGGTTAGTATTAAAGGTGCTACTAGACTCTTTTTGATAAATGAGCAATGGCAGTCCTTGAAAAAATAGGTAACCTGCATAGGATCTTGATCTAAGAAATTATTCTTTCAACTTCAAGTCAAGGGAGACTAAAATCTGCAAGAACAGCCCCAAGGCGACATCTGGACAAATTGATTCCTTTATCTGTTTTTGAGTTGGTTCAGCACCATAAAGCACTGAAACCTACCAACCAACATCCACTGTGTATAGATAGTGCATACCAGTACTCTCACTCTGCCAACTGTATAGCAATGCACCACCAATCACCACTGGCTCCACCCAGTCCATTAAGCCGCCTTTTCTGCTAGAGGTAGGACCCACTCCATGGACAGATCAGGCAGTGATCATTGGATTACTTAAATCTAAGTGAAAACCAAGAGGCAAGTCATTCTGTATACCTCTAGTATTGCTATCTCTGCACCTGTTCCTGCCAGGGATGCTCAAACATCCACTGCTTAAGCTCATGTCCTGTTCACTGCTTATGAAGGAGGAGCTGATTTACAGATGATCCATTTTCACTGACCAGTTTGTGGGGGTTCATCAGGCCGTTTCACTGTCTTCCTTCCTAACAGTGCAGCAACTGGTTCTTCCTTCAGCTATGGCTCCCATTTTCCCCACTGTGCCACTGAAATGGATACCATTTCAGGTTGTAGTGGATGTGAAGGGTGGGCAGAATTCAGCAAGGTCCAAGCCCTTTTTAAAGGTCAATGATGAAAAGCAATTTTAAAAGTACGCAATTGTTAAGAAACTTGTTTTGAGGATTAAAGCTCAACCGTCTAGGAGGTGCTGTGCACCAACTTCAGCTAAAAGTCAGTGTGAACAATCTCCACCTGCTAGGGTTGCCAGCATCCATGTGAGGCCTGGAGATTGTCCTGAATTACAACTGATCTCCATAGATCAGTTCCCCTGGAGAAAATGACTACTTTGGAAGGTGGACTGTTCGGCATTATACCCTCCCCTCCCTAAACCCCACCACCCCCAGGTTCTACCCTTATCTCTTCAGTCTGGAGATCAGTTGTAATTCTGGGAGTTGTTAACTAGGGCTGCCAGATCTAGGTTGGGAAATTCCTGGAGATTTGGGTGGATGGAGCCTGAGAGGAGAAGGTTTAGGGAGGGGAGGGACCTCAGTGGGATATAACTCCATACAACCCACCTTCCAAAGCAGTCATTTTCTCCAGGGGAGCTGATCTCTGTTGCCTGAAGATCTGACCACCACCTGGATGATGGTAACCCTACTAGCAACTCCAACATGTGGAAATCTTTCCTATCGCCACCTTTTGCCTGGAGATGCCAGGGACTGAACCTGGTACCTTTTGCAGGCAAAGCAAACGCTTTACCGCTGAGCCATGATCCCTCCACCTGGAAGCGAACTAGCTCCTCAGTTAGAAAATTTCTAACTCTACCTGCTTCCTACAGTACTATTTTATTTTAGAAAATATTTACAGAACACCCCCCCTCACACTAGTAGTGTTTGAAGCAGTGTACTAGTAAAAATGCACAAATATAGAAACACAAAAACGTAGTACAACATTAGATCCAGAAATAAAATCACACCAGCACCAAAAAACAGTAAAACAGCAGATAAAACCAGGCTAACCATAAAGGAGCAATTTTTTTAAAAAAAAATCCAGTTTGCCCCAAGGTGGAAATGTACCTGCAGCACACCAATAACATGCGTTTCCCCATAGTGCCATAACACACGTGTGTGCCCCCTTCTTTTCAAATGTCCTTATAACCTTATATATGAGAGTAGCTTCATTTTCTTCCTGATTATTATGACAATCCACATTACAGGTTTGATGGAAGCTGCCGACTCTGAACCCTATTCACCCTGTACTGGGGAGTTAGTTTTGGACCGCACACGTGTGAAACTGGCGTATAGTTCTAACGAAGGCCTTAGAAAGGCACGTTGAGGGGCTACAGTTAGAAACTGTGATTGGAGGGAGCCAAAAGGAAGCGCCACAAAGAGAAATTGCGCAACTCAAGTTATCTCGCTGGGAGCGAAGCGGCGAGTAACGACGTTGGAGGCGGGGCTGGAAGAGCAGGCCGCAGCCGCCGGCTCAGCTGAGTTGAAAAGCGGCAGGGGACGCGGAGGGGGTTTTTCCATTGGCTTTCTCTCACCGCCCCCGCCCGCTGTATTCGAGCGCTCTAGATAAGCTTCTCCATGTACGATCTTATCCTGCTGCCTCTTGTAACGGGATGGTAAGTTTGTAAAAGCTGGTGTGGGAGTCTGATTCGTTTGAGGAAAGGTGTATGAGTAGGCAGAATCTGGGAGGAGGAAAGAAGAGCTCAGCATCAGGCAGAGGGCGGGGGTGGGGGTGGGGGTAGAATAGGAGAGGGGCAACTTGGATGGACGTCCAGTTTGTCGGCTAGGTGTGAATGCAGGTTGCAGACGTGCAGAACAGACGTTGCCGATTAAGTTTGTGTTTGGGTGGCCACATGCAACAAGGAAGAGGAGAATATCTCATTAGTGAACAGAGCGGCACAGGATCCTTCTTTCCAACGCTTATTCAGTATTGCTTGGACACTTAATAATTTGGTTATGGGAATGCACAGAATTGCTGAGTGGAGTTGGATGAACCCGAATAACTGTTCTGCCTTGCAAAATAGTTTTTCAGTGCTAATAAAGTGCTTTAAATCTACTAAACCTCTCTTCTTTATAATAATTGACCTTCATGTTTGTTATTTGTCTTATATGGCCAAAATAATATTTTCCATACTAGTGAAGCCTGTTTTCATGCACTTGTATTAATCCAGAAGTGTAGTATTAATCAAAAGTTTCATAATGGAGGCTTAAATCATGTATATCCAAGGCTTCCAAAGAAGACTAGGGTTGCTGTACGGAGGCACTCTCCACCATCACCAAACTGGCCCTACAAAAACCTTTTTATTCAGTAAGTTTACAGTTTTATCATCCTGGATAACATTAAAAAGGATGTTCTGCCATTTATTATTATTATTATTATTATTATTATTATTATTATTATTTACATTTCTAACCTGCCTTTCCCGCAAGTGGGCTCAGGGTGAGGTACAGCAGTTACAAAAATATAATACATAATACAAATATTAAAAACAATTCATAAACCAACAGTTCATCATAAAATCAACAAACAGATAATAATTCTCCCAAGATGGGGTCGGTTCCAGATTCCTGCCCATCACCATACATGGGGAGGGAAGCGGGCAGATAAATGTACTGCAACCCATACATAGGTCAGCTAACGAATGGGCACTACATAGCCCCATGCTGTACCCATATGCTGGGCAGCTGACTGGTGGACACTTAGTGGGAGGCTCAGTGAGGATCTCATGCTGGCCTCATCCATACGCCTGCCGGAACATCTCCGTCTTACAGGCCCACCGAAATGATAGAAGATCCTGATGGGCCCAGGTGTCCTCAGACAGAGAGTTCCACCAGGTTGGGGCCAGGACTGAAAAGGCCCTGGCCCTGGTTGAGGCCAACCGAGCCTCCCTGGGGCCAGGAACCACCAGCAGATGTTTTCCAGCTGATCAGAGTGTTCTCCGAGGCACATCGGGGAGAGGCGGTCCCTTAGGTATGCTGGTCCCAGTCTGTTTAGGGCTTTATAGGTCAAAACCAGCACCTTGAACTGAATCTGGAATTCTATGGTGAGCCAGTGGAGCTGCTACAGAATTGGTGTAATATGTGTCCTGTAAGGAACACCAATTTACTTTAAAACACCCGTTTTAAAGTAAATTGGTATAATTTTTGTGTGATTAGAATCATAAGCTACATTGCATGGTGTACAGAGTAATATATAGTTGGTTTAGTGTGCCCCAGTCACCACTAGGTATTTACCTGACTTCAGCATCACATCACTAATCCACCTGCTCTGAGACTAACAGAATGTGCCTCTTCTGCATCTGACAAAGAGAGCTGTGGTTCTCGAAAGCTTATGCTACAGTAAAGTTGGTTAGTCTTAAAGGTGCTACTGGACTCTTTACTATTGTGCCTCTTCTGGCATTCTGATTTTCTTTTACAGATGAGCCAAGGCCAGGAGCTGTTTATGTGACCAGAACAATTGGAAGATTTTTGTCATGGCCTATAAGAGACAGGCTACCTAGAGCATCACCCCTACTGAATAGAGGAAATATAGAAGACAAAGAAACAGCTGGGAAAGATTTGATGGTCCAGACAGATCCCTGTTCTGTCGGAAATCCTGAACACATGGCTCTGGTGAAGTGTGAGATCTCTGAGAAAAACCCATCTGCCCATGTGGAAATGCCTGGACAGCGAGATTCTGCTCCTATGGGTACCATCTAAATATTTTGCTTTGATGTGGCAGAAAAATTGTTTTCAGCAATCATGTGAATTAGTAATCTGAAAACATGGCTCCTACGTTTGCCACTTTCCCTTGAGACAAAAGCCCTTTCCATTCATTCCTTTTGGGGGCCCTCAACCACGAGTAGTGGGAATATGTGCTACCTGTCCAACCACGACTACTGGGAATGTGTGCGTCCTGTGATCGTCACAATACACATGGCTGCCAAGTTGTCTGAATAGGCCACTGCACATATTTTTAGCTTCAGTGAAGCAGAAAACATGTGAGGCGCCCTAGTCAGATGAACCGGTGACCAGACATAGCAGGAGGATTGTGAGTAGTGTATGCTCCTGATACACATGGTTGGAGAGCCCAAACGTAAGGACGGAAAAGAGCTTTTGTATACACTATCCCCTCTCATTGCACCTCCTTATCCCAGTTGTTTTCAGTGCTGCTGTTTGAGGGAGTTACAGTTTGTACTCATAAGATATATCTGTTCTTTTTAATAAGAACTTGCTCACTAAGAAGACTCAAGCCAGTAGCTTGACAGTTTGGCACCCTTCATCTTAAGGAGGTAGCTTCCAGAGAATGGGGGAGAAATATGAATTCTACAAACCAGGTCATGCAGACAGTGGCTTGAGTCCTACCACTCCACCAAGCCTTCCTGCAGTCAAAGAAGCCTTCATCCAGCTTAAAGTGCTTTGTGTCTAATGGAAGAGCCACTTACGTTGGAAGAAGATACCTCAGGCTGGAGGAACTTCTCCTGACTTAAGGCAGGATACATGTCATCAAACAGTTTTCATATAAATCCTTTAATATACAATTTCCGTTTCTTTGGCAGATCTTGGAGTTTGTGATGCACAACCCTGTGAATTACAGGCCTTCAAATGCTTTGCCAATTTTCTAAGTGTTCATGGAGTTGGGATACGTAAAGCTCGTGTTCAAGGGGTTGTGTTCAAGCCTTCTGACCTCCAGATTTTGGAAACTTGTTAACAGACTTGTTCAATGTAGCTGCCCACTCTTGAGTCCTTGATTCCAAACTTGCCTCGTGCTTTCTCTTCTAGGCCTGCCACTGGTAACTACGGAATTGTTTGCCTGCAACCAGCTCTCGCTCTGTATCCTGTCTTGTTGCAGCAGCTGTTGCTGATGTCTTCTGCTTCTGCCTTCAGCTTTTTTCTTGCTCCTGTAAGGGTTCATGTTTATAGAAACATTTGTTGAGTGTACTGTGCTGAGCAATTCGAATTCAGCAAGTAGTATGTACTGAGCTGATGTAATCAGTAATGCTTTGAATTGCTACCCTGAGTTCTTATCCCCCCCCCCGCCCCACCTCCAGCCATTTAGGACCAGCAAGAGCTGGACTGCTTTTGGAATTTTTCATCTGCTGCCAGACTTGTCATATATTTTTCAATTGATGCTGTGATTATGTATAAAGATATGGCTGGGCGGGAGAAGGGGTGCTGCTGAATATTTTGCAAAGAGGAGCGAACAGCTGGGAAAACTCAGAGAGCAGCCCTTTAGATCATCTGAAATGGAGCTCGTTTTGCATCAGTAAACCAGGACCTAGAGGACTAGGATAAAAATGATGTCGCTAATTATCCCTCAGTCGCTAATCTGCCCTCTCTAGGGATTGAAAGAGCAGCCACTGACCAACTCCAGGCCTTCTTGGACAACTCTTCTGCGCTGGACCCTTTTCAATCTGGTTTTAGGCTGGGAGACAACTCTGGTGGCTTTAGTTGGTAAACCTTGCTTGAATTTAGACAAAGGCTGTACGTCTTTATTGCTCCTCTTGGATCTATCTGCAGCCTTTGATACAGAAGTCCATAACCATTCTGTTGAGGTGTTTGAAGGCAGAAGTAGGTATCAGAAGATGTGCTGGACTTGTCAAAAGGACTCAAAGGGTTGCTGTTGAAGACCGGCTATCTTCAGTGTGAGAACTATCTTGTGGGGTTCCACAGGATACAATCTTATCTCCCATGTTAGTCAATCTCTATGAAAAGCCTTTAAGAGAAATCATTCATGGGCTATGGAACTGGATGCTATCAATATGCAAATGATACCCAGCTCTATCCAGATCCCCTGATGATGCAGTAGAGGCCCTCAGTCGCTGCTTGACAGCTGTGGACAAATAGCTGAAAGCAAACAAACTAAAATTCAACCCAGACAAGATGGAAGTGATGCTGGTTGGGAAGGCAGAGATCTTGAAGGACAGTGTGCTTCCCACCATCTATGGGGTTTGGTTGATCCTGAATGAGTTGGTTAAGAGTCTAGGGGTTATACTGGATCGAGCAGTACTTCTAGAGAAGCATGTTAATGCAGCTGCAAAAAAGACCTCCCAACTCGAGACTAGTCTGGAAGATTACCCCCTACGTTGACACAGCTGATCTGGCCACCTAGTTTTACACCACAGCAACATCGAGATTAGACTACTATGATGCACCCCACATAAGTCTCCCCCCCCCCAAGTTGACTCAGAGACTCCAGATGATGCAGAACGCTCAGCTCATTTACTATCAGGAGCTAGGCAGAACATGCATATTATTCCCATTCTGTAGCCACTCCACTGGTTACCCATCAGTTTCCATTCTCAGTTCAAGATATTAGCTATGCTCCACCACAGTAGCTTTGCTTATCTGTGCAGGGCCTCCGTGGGTGCCACCCTGGAGACAAGCAAAATTAACCTGTGCATTCTCTGTTGTGGACCCATGTTATGGAAAGGCCTGCCTTAAGGCCTCAGGAAAGTTCCCACTCTTCTAGCTTTTTGCAAACTATGCAAAACTGAATTATTCAGGAAGGTCTTTTTACTCAAGGGCTGTGCTGTAAGAAATGGTTCAGAGAGATACCTTGGTAAAAAGACAGGCTGTAGACTATTCTTCTGGTTAAATATATTTACTTATGCTTCGCTTCAGCAGTGTTTCATTTCTGTGTTCTGACTTATGCTGTTTTAAAATTACTACCCTGTTGTATCTGTTCATTGACTTTCCTAGCTGTTGGTTTTACTGACTTGCCCTGTGTAATCTGCTTTGGGTCTCAGTGAGAAAGGTGGACAATAAATAAATAAAAATGTAAAAGACCATCTAGGAGCACCGCCTTTGCGGCCCACTTGTTGATTATTTTCGCAAGGGAGGCAGAAGAGGTCATGCTCCATTTGGTGTGGCACGTTCAGGGCGGTTGCAGGATGTGGGCCCTGCAGATGCCTCCATGGCTCCTTGGCCCACAGCTCTGAAACTTCCCTTGCCTGCCGGCATCGTTCCTCCCAAGTGGCATTTATGGTTGGCCTTAGGCAAGATTTCCCCTAGAACCAAAGAATGATCATTTAGCTTTCCTGAGCTCTATGCCACACACACACACACCCCGCCATCCATTGTTTTCTTCGGCTCCCTTCTTTTCAGTCTGTTCCTCCTACCCACCATCTTGCTTCCTTAGGCACTGACATTCAGCCACCCTCCTCTTCCACCTTGGCTTCTCTTCCTATCCTCTAGACTTTCCTACCCAAGACTCTGTGGACTCTGGAAACTGTTCATGCAGATGTTACCTTTTCTTTCTGTGAGGAGAGACTCAGGAGAACTAACAATTTTTTCTCTCTCTCTCTGCAATTCAGCACAGGATAAATCTTTAAAGACGATCATTGTGGTAGCTGTCGTAGTCTTTGCTGTAATCGTCTTCTTGGTCATATATGCAGATGGTAAGCTGGCCAGACTTCTGTGTTATTTCCTTGACATTTTGCTTCTTGGTTGTATTTTATGTAACTACATATCCTCAGCTGGTAGTTTAAAAACATTTGTGGATGAGTATTCCCTGGTGTTCAGCCATGGTAACCTGATGAATAGGATGAGATGATCCTCTAAGGTGCTGTGAGAATATGAGTAAAAACTCTATTTTGGGCCAATCTACCATCTGATCCTACAGCAGAATATTGAACTGAGCATCAGAGCATAATATTTCCCCGTATCTCTGTAATATAAAACTTGTTCATCCTCAAGTGTTTAACACTACATTATTATTATTTTATTTTATTTATAGTCTGCCTTTCTCATTGAGATCCAAGGTGAGTTACACACTACAAGTGAATACAAAATAATCAGTAGCTAGAACGATGGTTGTTGTGGATTTTCCGGGCTGTATCACCGTGGTCTTGGCATTGTAGTTCCTGACGTTTCGTCAGCAGCTGTGACTGGCATCTTCAGAGGTGTAGCACCGAAAGACAGTGTCATATTCTGACACTGAGACATCTCTGTCTTTCGGTGCTACACCTCTGAAGAGCCCGGAAAATCCACAACAGCCATCGTTCTCCGGCTGTTCTCTGGCCGTGAAAGCCTTCAACAATATAGTAGCTAGAATGTTCACTGAGCAAAATACAGTATGGTCAACAATAAATAATAATAACATTCGATTTATATACCACCCTTCAGGACAACTTAACACCCATTCAGGGCAGTTTACAAAGTGTGTATTGTTATCCTCACAACAATCGCCCTGTGAAGTGGGTGGGGCTGAGAGAGCGCCGAGAAGCTGTGACTCACTCAAGGTCACCCACTGGCTTCAAGTGGAGGAGTGGGGAATCAAACACAGTTCTCCAGATTAGAGTCCTGCAGCTCTTAACCACTACAGCAAACATTCAGTGAAAAACAGGTGCAACAGGGTACAGTGGTGGTAAATTTGAGAGCAAGCATAAAGCTGAATATAGAGGTGAAACCTTTCTGAAACAAATCATAATTAAAATCTTTAGCAATGTCAAACTCCCCAGTAGGAACATATCTAGTCTGTTGTCTCTGTCCCCTACCAGGATACTTATTTGAACTACTTCTTATGACACAGGCTTATAATCTTAGAAGAAAGCCATCCTGAACAGTTCAGTTTTGCATAGTTTGCAGAATACCAGAAGAGAGGGAGCTCCAAAGCTGTGAACAGTGTTTCCTAAAGGTTTTATATAGAGGTTGAATAACACGGGGAATAAGGTTGCACCTTGTGGAACCCTGCAAGATAATTCCCACACTGAGGATAGCTGGTCTCCAATAGCAACCCTTTGAGTCCGTTCCATGAGGAATGATTTAAACAGTCCAAGGCACATCCCCCAATACCTGTTTCTGCCTCCAAATGCCTCAATAGTCTCCGTCCCGTAGCCTGGCCTAAAATCAGACTGAAAAGGGTCTAGAGCACAAGAGTTGTCCAGGAAGGCCTGGAGTTGGTCAGCTACTGCTCTCTCAACCACTTTGCTTAGAAAGGGCAGATAAGAAACTGGGCAATAATTGACTATATCGTCGAAGGCTTTCACGGCCGGAGAACGATGGTTGTTGTGGATTTTCCAGGCTGTATAGCCATGGTCTTGGCATTGTAGTTCCTGACGTTTCGCCAGCAGCTGTGGCTGGCATCTTCAGAGGTGTAGCACCAAATGACAGAGATCTCTCAGTGTCACACTGTGATACTGAGAGATCTCTGTCATTTGGTGCTACACCTCTGAAGATGCCAGCTCTAGACTGTGACACTGAGAGATCTCTGTCATTTGGTGCTACACCTCTGAAGATGCCAGCCACAGCTGCTGGCGAAACGTCAGGAACTACAATGCCAAGACCGCGGCTATACAGCCAGGAAAATCCACAACAACCACCAATTGACTATATCATTTTTTGTCTAAGGATGGTTTTTTAAATAGGGACCAGATGACAGCCTCTTTGAGAGGCAACAGAAGGTACCTTGAGTTAGTGACTGGTTTATGATAGACATCAAGGGCTCCTTTATGTAATCTTTACATGCTTTTAGCAGCCAGGATGGGCAAGGATTTTGTGTACAAGGAGTGGCCTTCACAGATGCTAGAATTCTGTCAATCTCTGTCAGTGTAATTGGATCAAAATGATTCAAAAGCAGGCTGGATGGTGCGTTTAGCATTACTTCTGCCTCACCTATATTACAGCTGGCATTCAGATCAGAGCATATTGAAGCTATTTTATCATCAAAATTTTGCAAACGTGTCACGGCTCATTGTTCTTGAGCCAGTAAGGGCTCCGATTTAAGAGTTAAAGATGTCAAGATACCTTAAGCAGTTGGGATGGATGTACACCAGCTGATGCAATGGTTGCAGAAAAATGCTGCTATTGCCACTGCTTCATAAGTCTTCCAGTGGGTTCTGTAGCATGCTCTGTCAGATTCCATACATTTTCCACCACCATCTTTCAAGATGTCTTCCAGCCCTTTTTAAATCACCAGCTCTGTGGTGAATCATGGGCCTGGCTTTCACTGCAAGAGTGGGAGAGATCGGCAATGAGAAATTTTGTCAATAGCTTTGAGGAGTGTCTCCTTCCATACTTCCATTGCAACTTTAACAGAGCCCGAACTGGAAATTCTAAAATCCACTTTTTACCAAGCGGCTTGTGCCTCTGGACAAGGCACTGACCCTTTGACTCATCTAATGGAAGACAGAAAGCAGAGGAGCCAATAAGAGGCTTGGATGCTTGCTAGATTCTGCCCCAGCCTTTTTTAGCACAGCTGCCTGCAGTCTCTCATTCCCTCGTCTCGGAATGAGGCGCTGGTCCTTGACTTTAAATAAATGTTAAAACTGTATGGGTCCGCAAAACAAAGCCTCTAGCCTACATCCAGCCCACTCTGCCACCTCCCTCTTCAAGCAAACCTAGAAGTGGGAAGTCGCATCTGACCGGCAACTTCTGCAGGTGAAGGTATGCGGCACACAGACCCAACCTCCTCCTTTCTTATCCCAATGTTGCCCACTAGGGGAAAAAAGAGTTAGTGACTAAGGCTGTATGGAATACAGAAACAATACAATATAAACGATAGAAAGGTGGGAAAGCAGTATGGTATAGCCCAGAGGTGGCCAAACTGCGGCTCGAGAGCCACATGTGGCTCTTCTAGACATACTGTGCAGCTCCCGGTGGTCTCTGAGTATCGCCATGGTCATACAGTTTAGTTTAGTTCCTTTCCTCCTTTTTCATGTCTTTCCCTCCTTCCCTTTCCTTCTTTCCTTCCATGTCTTTCCCTCCCTTTTCCTTTTTTCCTTCTTTCTTTCCATGTCTTTCATATTGTCAATAAAAATGTTGGGGTTGCCAGGTCTGACTCAGAAATTAACTGGGGACTTTGGGGGTGAAGCCTAGCAAAGACGTGACATCACTTTTGTGATTTCACTTCCAAGTCAAAGGTCAGGTGATGGCTCTTCCCAAGCTCCACCCCTTATGATGATATCACTGCCAGCATATTGCACCCAAACCCCACCCCTTCCTGTGATGTCACTCCCCCAAACCCACCTCTTCATCTGAAGTCACTTCAATGCATCACGTCTTGTGGCTCTCAAACATCTGACATTTATTCTATGTGGCTCTTACATTAAGCAAGTGTGGCCACCCCAATACTATAGCCCAATCTCGTCAGATCTCGGAGGCTAAGCAGGTTGACCCCGGTCGGTCCTTGTCTGGGAGACCTCCAAGGAAGACTGATTCTGCAGAGCAATAGCAAACCGCCTCTGTTCTTCACTTGCCTTGAAAACCCCTTGACAGGGTCAGTATAAGTCACTATAAAGGGTCACTATAAAGGAGTCCAGGGAATGATTGCCCAAGCTCTGTCCCATAAAATTGTATGCCTTAATAAATTTTCTGGTCTTTAAGTTGCCACAAGACTTTGTTCTTTTGGCTACAGCTGATCAACATGACCACCTCTGGAATATGTTTCATAAATGCTGGGTGGAAAGAGAGAAGTCATGCATGTGTTAAGGTTATCTAGGGCAGTTAGTTGATCTTGTGCTGTCAGCCTTTTTTCTCTGTCTGTTTCCTTGTTAGATTAAGTACATTGTAAAGCATCTGTTGTTTTTTCCCTCAGCATTAGCAAACCAAAGATCTGAGCCGCCACCAATGGTCCCACCTTGCCCATCTGGTTGGATTGGATTCCAAGGAATGTGCTATTACTTTTCAGAAGGAAAACGGAATTGGACCTTCAGCCAGAGCTTCTGTTCATCACAGAATGGCTTGTTGCTCATTTTCAATTCCAGCCTGGAAACGGTAAGAGGCACCAACTCTGTTAGACAGGCATCTGTGACACAGAGAGGGGTTGCTGAAGCTCAGTATATGCAAACGACACACAAATGCATGTAAAAAAAGACACAGTATATTAAAAAAATGAAAACCGTTGTGTGTGCATAATGAAGTGTGTGTATCCCATCAATTGCCATGTAGGATTATCTTGATTACCTTGATAATCACACATCTGGGGGGGAAATGCTGGTGGGAGGCAATTTTAAACAAAATAAAGTTAATATAGACCATTTTTTATTTTGAGTTATTGATCATCCTTCCCTCCTATCCACGCTCCTCTTCTCTGTGAAAGACACTTGTTTTATTTCATTAATATCTTCTTGGGATGTTACAAGTATTTTCTTATAATGGGTAGATGATTCATTGTGGAATAGGCAGCTTGAGGAAACAACTGAAATCTTTGAGGCTCCATACAAAACTTATATAAGCATCATCTTAGTCCAGCTGCAAATGTTTATTGGGGAAGGGGGGGCAACCTTTTCCCCTTGAATGCGAAACACAATATTGAGATGCTGGTGCACCAAACTGTTGTAGGGGGAAGAGGGAAGTTGTGCTTGGCCCAGCACACTGAAGGCAAGCAGAGACCCAGCACACTGCCACAGCCTTTTGGGACAAACTGCCTGATCTGATGAAGATGGAAAAATGCAGATCTGGCAACTGTTTTGACCTGGGCCTCCATTGTTAAGGAGCTATCCAGTGCCATGCCCAGACTCCTCACTAGAGATGGGCACGAACCGGAAAAAAAACCCAAACCATGCGGTTCGTGGTTTGTCAAATTTCACACACCACGAACTTTCACGAACCTGCCCCTGGTTTGCGAACTGGTTGGTTTGGTTCATGAAAATGTCACATCCGGGGTCAGAAAATCATTGCTTTCGGGTCAGCAGAAAGTCACTTCCAAGCCAGAAGAAGGTCACTTCCAGGTCAGCAGAAGGTCTGCAGGAAGTCCATCCCCTGTTGCCTAGGAAACTGATTGATTGGCACCAGGCTGTCTGCATTCATGAACCAAAACAGAACCAAATGAACCAGCCTAAAGTTCGTGGCGGTTCATCAGAAGTGGGATTTGACGAACCATGGTTCGCAAACCACGAACCGGCCTGGTTCATGCTTAATTTCGGTTTGTATTTCGGTTCATGCCCATCTCTACTCTTCACCACCTGCACTGGTGCAAGCAATGCCCCGTCAAGGGCTGGAAGTTGGATCCCCAAGCCTGAGAGCTTATGGTCCCGGTGCAGGACCTCCATTTTCATAGGATTCAGCTTCAGTTGGCTCTGCTTCAGCCACCTAGTCACGGCCTCCAAAGTGTCATCAGCATACTGATGACAACCCAGTCTGAAACTCTGCACCAGCTGGGTGAAGGGGGCACATGCAGATGTTAAATAACATCAGGGAGAGCATCGCCAATGTTACATATATATTGGAATGCCTTTGAAGTATCTGACACACACATACTGATTGTATTGACACACACTGGGTAATCCGCCTTGAGTCTCAGTGAGAAAGGCAGATTATAAATGATGTAAATAAAATAAATTTAAAAAATCAGTAAGTGCAGTTTTAAAAGAAAGAAACTGATGATCTCAGTTGCCACATTGCAAGTCAGCGCTCTAACATACACTCTTTCTGGTCTTGAAAGGAATTTGTGATGCGCCATAAAGGCAAAGCGCCGTTTTGGATTGGTCTCAGAAGAGAACTAAATCAGCCTTGGAAATGGACAAATGGAGAAAATTCAACGTGAGTTTTCTTTATTCTCTAATGATCTAGAGTAGAAAGCCTCTACTATCCAAATGCTTACTTTTTAGACAGGTTGACTATTCACAGATAGAGGGCTAGGTCACTTTGTTTCCTTTGAATGTTATAATTCTGCATAAGAACACGTTTTTATTTATATATCAAAGACCTGGGGCCAAAGTAGACATGTGCTCGCCACCTGCATTGGGGAACCTTGGTCTCAGCGATAATAAATGAGTGTCAGTTAACTTTTTAAATTTTTTTTCCTGTTTTTGGCTTTTTGTTGTGAGTGATCAGTTGTGTGACTGGATTTTCACCTAGAATGGGTGCCAGTAAAGGAAAATTTCCCCAGCTCAGCTGGGTTGGGGCAACTCTGATTGCCATGTTGAGTCACTGGAGCAATACATTGATTAGTCACCAGGGTTTAAATAACAATTGACTCAAAAGTGTCTTTGATAACCACATAAAACAACTGAAGGCCTTTACACTGATTTGAATGTGAGGTTTGAACAGAGACACAATGTGGAAAGGTAGGATATAAATATTTTCAATAAATAGACTTCTTCCCAGTCCGATTTGTGGTATTGTTTGAAAAAGCGCATATCAAGCTTTCCTCAGCTGATAGTGTAGAAGTGTATTGGGTTTGCTGTAGATGCATATGAGTAAAGGGGCTTTATGTGCACCTCAGAACAGTATTGGATCCCTTGATTTTTGGCAGTACTGCCACCATCTCTGATAAACTGTTCCAGACCAGTCCTGGACTTTGCTGCTGTTGTGAGCATGTGTATGACAGAGGAAATGCATTCCTTGCCTTTGAAGGAAGGGCCTGTGGCACATTCCTTGTTTGTACAAGTCTACTGGCCCCGCCCCTATTCTCAGACAGTAGGGTAATCTGAGCAGCTGGATCATAGCAGAATTGACAAAGGACCCCATTCTCAGTAGTTGGCATGTCAAGGGAAGGAATAAAATACATTTTTGACCAATCAAAAAGTGGAAGGATTGTGCAAAAATTCCCTCGAAAAAGGTCCATATAAATAAACTGTTTCCAAGCAATTTTGGTGTGCAAAGCTAAGAGCAGGGTTGTCATGAATTCATCTGCAAAATATGTTCAGTGATAACCAGTTTGGATGTAACTTCTATGAATCCTGTTGTTGAAAACCATTTTGAACTTTATTCTCCTAAGAGCAGGGCTGGCTCCAATGTCGTCAGCACCTGAGGCAGCTTAATGCTGACTGTGTGCGCGCGCACACACCAGCCTGCGTGATGACATCAATGTCAGCTGCACCTGGCCCGCAGAGCAACTGGAGGGGAGGCTGCCTGCTCAGCCTCCCCACACTGCCACCACCAGCATGCGCTCCTGGCTGGCGGCGGTGGCAGCAGCTCCATGGCGTGCACTCCTGCCCCCGGGCCAGCGCCCCTCCAGCACCTTAGCGCCCTGAGGCGGCAGCCTCGCTGGCCTCAGTGGGCAGGCCGGCCCTGCCTAAGAGAGATATCTATATCATTTGGGACTTAGCTACCTCAGGCCCCCCTAGCAACTAACAGGGGATGGGGGGACCACAGGGTGTGGGGGGAGAATTATGGTTGTCCTGTGCACTCGCGTGGATGTAATGACATCATTTCCAGAACTGACATCATCAGGGCTGGATCTAGGGTTCCCAGCACCTGGGACAAGCTGGCCGCCCTCTCAGCCGGGCAGGTGAATGGCATGTTGGGCTGGGAGGCTGCCCATGCCATTCGCCTGCTCCGCAGGACAGGGAACGCGCGGCAAGCCAGCTGTGAGTGGTGCAGACGGCCTCCCAGCCCTCCGTGCCTGCCCAGCTGAAAGGGAAGCCAGCTTGCCGTGCACTCCCTGTCTTGGGCAGACGAATGGCACAGGTGGCTACTCAGCTGCCCACGCTGCCGCCGGCATGTTCCTGGCAGCTGCACCCAGCGCCCCCTCTTTGGCGGTGCTGGGGGCAGACCACCCCCTTGCTCCCCCTCAATCCAGCCCTGGGCTGGGAGGCCACCCACGCCATTTGCCTGCCCCGCAGGACAGGGAACGCACGGCAAGCCAGCAGGCGAGTGGTGCAGGCGGCCTCCCAGTTGTCCGTGCCATTCGCCTCCCCGGATGAGAGGGCAGCCAGCTTGCTGTGCGCTCTCTGTCCTGGGCAGACAAATGGTGCAGGCGGCCACTCAGCTGTCCATGCTGCCACTGGTGCGTTCCTGGCAGTTGGCAGCTGCACCTGGCGCCCCCTCTTTGGTGGTGCCAGGGGCAGACTACCCCCCTACCCTCCCTCAATCCAGCCCTGGACATCATCACATTGCTGGCCCATAGGAACCACTCTGGATTTTGGGCTAAAACTCTACGACTCCATGTGCAAGGGAAGTGATATCAGTGCATTTCCCAGTGACATTATTACATTGGCAGGGAGCGCAGGAGCATGCCAATGAGTCCCCTCTTTCCCTGTTGGCCAGGTGAGCGGTGGCAGGGGGGATGGCAGCTGGTGGAATCTCCCATCCTCACAAGGGGTATGGCAGGCCTGCTACCTCTTCTATGAAACAAGCTTTATGGTGTTTGTATTGCAGGCTGCAGGTAATTGGTGAAGGAGACTGTGCTTATCTAAGCACTGAAGCCACTCCCAGCACCTCAAGTTGCAGCACAAAACTATTTTGGATCTGCGGCAAAGTGGAAGAGAAATGCTATGTCAAGATGTAACATGGATGTTATGACATAATATGTACCAGGACAGTCTGACCTCAAGGCAATGAAGCCTCAGCCTTTTGGACTTGGAGAGCAGGAGATGGGTGCTAACACAGAAATGGATGCCGGGGAAGGGGAGGTTCTGTTCCAGAATTTTGGAAGCTTCCAAGCTAATGTCTTCCTATGATGCAGGCAGCTGTCAAAAAGGTGCTCCCTGCAGACACAAGGTTGATGCTTCCTGAACTCTGATGAGGCCAGGAAAGTCCCCACTCTACTGGCTTCCTGCAAACTAGGCAAAACTATATTATTCAAGAGGTGCTTTTTTACTCCAGTAGGATGGCTGTATTGGAAGAAAGTGGTCTCAAAGAGATAAATCATTAAAGGAACAGGGACTATAAACTTTACTACTATGTAGTAACTGCTGCTGTATGATCCCACTATGTAGTTCCTAGGGGTGTGCAATGAAAAAAAAATTCCATTTCAGTTAAAAATGATGCAAGGTTGAATTATTCAAGAAGGCTTTCTACTCAGATTATATCATAAGAAATGGTTCAAAGAGATACCTTGCTAAGGGACAGGGACCGTAGACTATGCTATTGGGTACTGTCTGCTGATGTAGATACACTCCTACTAGGTAGTTTGACGTTGCTAAAGGTGTCATGTTCATTCTTTCATGTTAATTATGTTTTATTTCAGAAAGATTTGGTCTGTGTGGATTACCTTACTCTATTGTATCTCTTTCTCATTGAATTCCCTGTTGATCATATTTGATTTTTGCTGTGAATGTCCTCGTTATGGATTATACTGTATTCACTTGCAGTATGTAATTGGCCTTGAAACTTGGTGATAAAGGAGGAATATAAATAAACTGTTGTTGTTGTTTTTATATTGGTACCAAAACCACACAGAACACAGTCGGTCCTCTAAACCATTGATCCACTGAGTTTGGTTTAGGTAGGTAGTCGTGTTGGTCTGCAGTAGAACAGCAGGATTTGAGTCCAGTGGCACCTTAAGACCGACAAGATTTTCAGAATGTAAGCTTTCGAGAGTCCAAGCTCCCTTCTTCAGTCATAGAGAACAGCAAGATTTCAAATCCTGCTATTTCATCAAGTTTGGATGCACAGACTAATGGCATTTGGTATTTATGGACACCAAAGAATGCTTTAGGAAAGGCTTTGAGGTGAGTGTTGGGAGGCAGCACATGTGCACATTCTTCTTTTCAGGGGAGGGGTGGAACGAGCCTTTGAGGCACATCAATCATTAGTCCCCCTCCCTCTAAACTATCAACCCACTGAGTTTTTCCTCAGTTACACTACGCCCCCCACCACGCAATGGACCCTGAAGAAGGCGAGTGTTGGCATGTGCACACTATGGTGGGAAACCGGTTGGCAAAGTGGTAGCGGGTTGGTGGTATTAAAAACAATCCTGCTTCATGTTCACTTTTTTCTTGTTCTAATTGATGATCGTGCCAATGAATTATTACTTTTGCATCCTGCTGTTGCCGCCATGTTTCCTTGGGCTTTGCCGTTTTGTTCCCACGATCCCTCCTTTCGATGCTCAGCATTCTGATGCAAAATGGGGTGTTCTCGCATTAATCACCACCAGTCTCCATTGCCCAAGGGCAGGCAGGCAGCATAATTGTCTGAACCCCAGCCCCCCTCCCCCAACAGACCCTGTTTTTTCTATATGTTTTTCTTTTGCTGTGGGCAGGCAGGTTTGTTTTTGAAAGGGCAGAATCGGCAAATGACTCCCTGGGGGCTTAACTGAAGCTTAATGTAGATAGTTTGTTTTTAAATAATGTTTTGGCAGCTGGAATAGGGGAGGGGGCAGGCAAAGCAATCTTAAACGAGTCTACTCAGATGTAAGTCCCATGTTATTCAATAGTGCTTACTCCCAGGGAAGTGGCTTTAGAATTGCAGCCTGAGTGAAATCTTCCAGGGCTTTTTTTTCAAGTTTGATTGATTGAACGGTTCACTTCCACTCCCCCAAAGGCAGCACTTTTTCTCCCAGTGATCAACCTAATGCCCAGATGGGGGTAGGGAAGACAGACCAGTACCCAGGAAGTACTGCAAAACAAACCAAGGTGCACATTCCTCCTTAAACAGGTCTACTCAGATGTAAGTCCCATGTTAATCAATAGTGCTTATTCTAGAGCTTTTATCAAGTTCAATTTATTGGACAGACCGTTTGCATACACAACCATTTGCAAAGCAACCGACCTTCCAAGTGCCCTGATTGGGGTAACCAGAGCCTGGGTAGTACCGCAAAAAATACCTAACGTTCACATTTTCCCCTTCCAAATGTTTCTGAAGTTGAGAGGTGGGGAGCAGTCTTCCCTTGCAAGGACCCAGTTGGCAGGGAGACAGTGGCATTGCCCAGATAGTGCTGGGGGAGGGGGAAATGCACTTGTGTATTGCGCTTATTCCCCCTCCCCACCAATGGAGTTAATTAATTGCATAAGGGCCCTCTCCCCCTGGGATCCAATTGGTGAATGCCATTAAGGAAAACAAGATGCTGCCCTGCAGCCCCTATTATTAACAGACATCAAATATTTATAAACAAATATTGTAGGTGTCATTTTTTACATAGATTCAGTGAGAGTGTTGCGCACAGGGCTGGGCACTGCAGGCAGGAGGCTCACTGGTACTGCAGGGCTGAACACAACAGGCAGGAGGTCAGTAGTCCAGAAGGCAGCAAACCAGGGTCAAGAAGTCAGGCTAAGTGTCAGGACCAATATGACAGTCAGAGGGAGAAGCAGGCAGAAGGGTAGTCAAAAGGCAGGCCGGGGTCAAAGTCCAATCAAGCAGTAGGGCAAGGCAAGAGCGTCCAGGCATAGGGCTCTGGTAGCAGGGAGTGGCGAGCTGAGTTGCTTCCACGCTTGGGTTCCTCGGCGTCTCCCTTTTATGCTGTCCTAATGAGGAACAGCTGTTGCCTCTCTAACAGCTCTGCTCAGTGCTGTGCCTGTAAACGGCCACTCCTTCATCTCTCCTACAGAGCTGTCTTGTCTCTAAGTTTCCTCCTTTCAGCTGGCCCCAGGTGCTCGGGTTTCGCTTTTGCCCTGGGGGAGTCTTTGTCTCTTACAGCCTCTGTGGAGGTTTCTGGCTGTTCTTGCTGAATTCCCTCTGGAGCAGCAGCAGTGGTTTCTGACTGCTCTTCCTCTCCAATAGCTTCTGCAAGGGCTTCTGGCTCTAGAGAAGATCCTGCTGGCCCTTCCTGCTCATCTTCTGAGGTGGACTCTGAGGCAATAGGTAAGGTGGCCAGTCGAGGCTGGGGCTGACTCATGACAGAGAGTTTCCAGAAGTGGGAGAGACTCTGAAACACTCACTCCAAAACCGTACTCAGATCAGTTCTAAAACGCTGACTAGCAGAAAACTCCATTTCATCATTATTCCCAAGCTTATGTTGTTTACTGCAGTAGGCCATTTCCCCCTTCTGTGATATCATCTAGGTGCTTCAGCCACCTGTGAGCCAATGACATACAGTCAAGGAGAAGCTCTGGGTAGGAAGATCCTTTGAAATGTGCCCATTCCCCATCCTCCCTCAATCCCACATTTATAGAGCAGTGCAAGATAAAAGAGTTATCACACTTCAAAAAGCTTCTATAGCTTGGAATTCAGTTGGGAATTGACGCATCAGCTTTTTGAGTTAGGCTGTCATTGTCAAAAATACCTTTATTCTGGGTGGGTAATACAATACACAAATGAGCTTTTCGCACTGGCAAGTGTTGATACTAGTGAAGTGGCATTAAAATATCAGGGAGGAAAAACAGCATGAGAGCCTCCCCTCTAAATGCAAAGACCACCCCCCATGTATGAATAGTGCCCCCACATTAGGTCACTATCATCATGTGGAGACCCAGTTAGTGTTCAGGGCGGTATGGCCATAGGCAGACTCAGTGAGATTCTTCTTTCGAGAAAAGAAAAAAAAGTGCAAACTACTTGTGTGGTTATTCATGGATAGAGGGCTCTGTTCACACTGGAGCCTTTCTGCATGGCGTGCTGGAGTTATAGGCATTTGTGTTGTTTCTCTACCATAGGGATCCCCAATCCTTGAGGCTGTAGTCGCCTTTGGAATTCTGACACAGGGTGGTGGGTGCAACCACAAGATGACCACCGCAGGGGACAAAAAATGAAATCCAGCCCTCGAGTTGCCATCGCCTGCCTCTGCAACCATGGTCTTCGTTGGAGGTCTCCCATCCAATTATTAACCTGCTTAGCTTCTTAGATCTGACAAGATCAGGCTCTCCTAGCCTATCCAGGTCAGGAGACACAACCAACTACAAAAGTGCCTTAACAGGAGAGGGAGATAACTCCAAAAAATCAGGGCATAAGGTCATGCAAAACTCATACCATAACTCTTCAGCTTTTCCAGATTCTGTTTATTGTTTTTAAAATCTCAATGATACAAATAACTTTTACAAGGATAGGTATCTATAAACAATTGTTACATTCCGTATACATTTTCTGAATTATTACACATTCATAAATAACATATTTACAATTCACATTTTATCATATAGCAATGATTATATCTTACTGTACTGAATATAAAATGAACATACTGTTGTAAAGAATTTCCTTGAATATACACAGATTACCTTCAATCACACAGTGAAGATCCTTGTGCTGTGGTGGCAGCTGCTGTCAGAGCAACATTTTCAAAAATCTCCACAGCTAATCAGAAGCTCTGCAGAACAAAAGACCCATCAGGCCCTACCCACTTTCTTAAAACACTTGGTAGGCACCAAGAAAGGTGCCTGCAGGCCCATGGGCGCCCCCAAGTTGGGCACCTTGGCTCCGCCACACTATTGAGTCATCATTCATGGCAGAACCAGGACAGTCGTTTGCCCTTTACATTTTATTATTGCTTATATCAAGAGATTCTGTTTCACAGACCCATGCGGCTATAGTACTGCAGGCTTCAGAAATAATTTCATTCCCATTCAGCATCCCACAGCTGTTTCTTTCAACAGGGCCCAGTTCTTGGGATCTGTGGAATAAAAGAGAAGGTCTCTAGCATTTTCAAATGATAACGTTTGATCATTTTGGCTAATTGGATGGTTACAGAGGTACTTTGCAGTTTATGGTGTAAAAATCTGCAATCTGGCTTTTAAAAGCCAGATAGTCTGAAATAGAGATGGGCACAAAACAAACTATGGAACAAAATTCCGTATGGAATGGCTGGTTCGTAGTCAAAGAACCACGTGTTCCACAGGACCATGTTTTTCTGAACCAAATAAACTTTTCTTACCATTCTGTTGCCAGTTCGGACATTTTTGGTGCCAAATACTCCCTCGCCCAGGCAACGGTGTCAGTCTTTAGCTTGCCCTCAATCTGAGGCCTCCAGGCTTAATTGGCAGCTGTCCCTGCCAACTAGAGAGCTCCTACTCTGGCCTATCCAGCCAGAAAAAGGACGGGGAGGGTTAGAATCTCCAAGGCAACTGAGGAGATGGGCCTTCAGCAGCCATGGTAACACCAATCTCTTCCTTCCAAAACCATGTTAGGCAGGTTTTTCTGCCAGCCACAGTGCTCCTGTGTTGTTCAATCTCTTGGCTTTTTCCATAAATAGGAAGCCGTGTGATTCCTGGTTTCAGTTTCTCTAGAGTGGGAGAAGGAGGAGAGCTTGGTGGCTGGCTGTAGTGTTGGGATTGGAATTTGGATCTTTGGCCTCCACTTCTGGCTGCTGGAAAAGGGGCTGAAAAGCCTCTTTTCTCTTGCTTTCTTGTTTTTCTTACTGACTGGGGACTGGGCAGGTGTTTGGGGAAAGGGTGCTTTTTTCCTTTCTCCCCCCCCCCCATCCTAGTCTTAGCTTTTCACCTCCCCCCCCCAAGACTTTCCTGGGAGCACCAGCTTTGGGGCTCTATAACTTGGCAATCTGCATTGCAATCTTCATGAAACTTGGAGGGTGGCTGGAGGAGAGCCCACTGAAAACTCCCTGCAAGTATGGGCTCTCTGAGCATGAAGGGGGCCATCCTGGCCCCTACTCTGAACTGGTTCAGAAATTGGGCGAGTTCATTAATTCGTGTTCCGTGTTCAGTGGAAATTAACGAACCACAAACCGAGTTTGGTTTGGTTTTTTTCCGTTCCATGCCCATCTCTAGTCTGAAATTCAGCGCCATAAAGAAACTGCCCCATGTGGCATGTACAGATGTGAGGGCCTGCAGAAAAAAAAAGGAGGGGATAGAAGGATCCAGTTCCCTTCCCCTAAGGACTTGTTTTTAATTCTTATAGTGAATTATATATTATTAACCAAACAGTTTACAGTCTTACAAGTGGCATTCAATTAAAAATGTCCTGGGTTATTTTTTTAACTTGATCCCCATAATTCATGTCCTGAACTGCACTTTCAATATAAGACTTTTTAATAATACTTGAGAAGGCAAGAAAAATGCAGTATTTTCTTGCAGACCCCCATTTGGAATCTACTTCTGACCTTTGCATATTCAAAAATAAACCCAGCTACAGATAGCTGTATGTGCACACAGGAGTTCAGTCTAAACGGTAGGAGGCAACACTCACTGTTTGTCTTCTAATGGAGAGCCATCCACCCAGGTCCATTTCTGTTCAGGGAATGTGGCTTGTAATCCAATCCACAGCAATTGCATCCCTTCGTTAATAAGTTGGATAAAAGCCTGTAAGCAGAATAACTAGTCTGGTTATGCTGTTTTAAAAGGTAGGGGCTTTCAAAACCCTTTTTGTTCTACAAAAAAGAAAGTTGGTATAGATTCTTCTTAAATGTCAGTCATCCTATGTCCCAGCCAGCAATAAAACAACAATCGGTCCTATGACTCCTTAGCAACAAATGAGTTTCCATATGCAAGGTGCTCCTGCAAGAGATCATCATTCTACTAGTTAAATAAAAGCCCAAACTAGCTCGATCTGATGAATGCATGAAGCTGCCTTGCACGGAATCAGACCATCAGTCCCCCAAGGTCAGTACTGTTGTTTATTGAGGCTGGCAGCAGCTCTCCAGGATTTCCAGTAGAGCTCTTTCACATCACCTGCTATCGGATCCTTTTAACTGGAGATGCCAGGGATTGAACCGGGGATCTCCTGCATGTGAACCAGGTGTTCTCCCACTGAGGCATGGTCCCTCCTCGTGAGATCTTGGAAGCTAAGCAGGATCAGCCCTGGTGAGAACTTGGGAGATCACCAAGGAAGTCCAGGGCTGCTACACAGGAGCAACCCTGTTCATCTCTTGCCTTGAAACCCCTAAAGGGTCACTATAAGTTGGCTGTGACTTTATGGCACTTTGAGCATGCACACACGCGCTCGCACACATCAAAAAAGACCAACACACATGAAATACAAAAGGTATCAGCTTGCAGAGAATTGCAGAAATAAAACCAAAAAGAAAGTATCCCGAGTCCAATGTTACCTTGCATCCTGTTCCCCCACCCAAGAATGAGAGCGAGTAAGCAGGAGACTTAGCATAGGCTGCTTTCCCCTGTTTCCGTTTTTTGCCATGTTTCCTCCAATCAGGCTGTTTCAAACCCCTCTCAAGTGGGAGGATCTCTGTGGGTCAATCCTCATTTTGGGAGACTAGCTTTCCAAAGCTCACCAACCCCAATCTCACAATGCTTTCTACCTCTGATCTTTCAGCTGGCAATACTAAAACTATGCTAGCCACATAGTGAAAGCCTCTCTCCAGTATCCCATCAAACTATCACCATATGCACTGTCTGGGGTCCACAGCCCAGCCCCCGGACTTACTTGGAGAAAAGGACGGGAGACCCCCGGGAGACAACCGCCCAGCTGCCTCAACAGCCAGTTGTCCGCGGCTGAGCAGTCACGGCACCCCAGCAGTAGAGTCAGGGTGCCCTGGAGCTCCAGTGAAGACAACACAGCCAGCAGCAAGTGCGGGAGAGGAAGAGCCAGAGGGGGAAGCCAGCCAGAGAAGGGTAGCCATGCCCAGCATCAACGGACAGGCAGCCCAGATGCCAGCCGGGGCAGCACCTCAGGAGCAAGGCCAGGGAAGTGCAGCCACGCCCTGCCCCAATAGACAGGCAGCTCAGATGCCGGCCGGGGTGGCACCTCAAGAGCAAGGCCAGGGAAGCGCAGCCACGCCCAGCCCCAATGGACAGGCAGCCCAGATGCCGGCTGGGGTGGCACCTCGTGAACAGAGGCAGAGACGGCCGAGGCGCATCACCTGGAAAGGCCCTGCCAGCCCAGTTCTGCAGGAAAGACTGAAGGAAAAGGAAGCACACCTGGAGGAAGCCTCAGCTGGGACACATTCATATTCAGCCCCACCCTGCTAGAGAGGCAGGGAAGGCCAGGAGGAGTTAGTGAAAGAGAAGGAATACCTGAGAGCAGCCACAGCTGGGCGGCATCAGGAGAGGAAAGGCGGGGGCAGCTAAAGGAAACCCTATAAAAGCTGGCTCAGAAGAGTGTTCGGGGTGGGTTATGTAGGAGTGATGGAGGAGTGGAGAGAAGTGAGAGAGCGCGAGGTGGGGAGGAGGAAAGCTGACGGAGGAGGAGATGGAGGAGAGTAGGAGTGATGATGGGGTCAGGTTGAGCAGGCCAGCGAGTGGACTGAGAGGGAGTCTGGGTGAGGTATACCGCCCCTCCTTCCACAGAGCAGGGTCCTGCAGTATCCCTGGCACCCCCTTGAAGTCAGAGCCAGGCCTGCTGGTGCCCCGTCCAGCGGCGCCCGCGGCAAGCCCTGGCATGTACCACTGCTTTCCTGATAGAATGTAATAAGTTTTTTATGGTCATGTTCACATAGGCGTGTATATTTTTATTAAGGCAAAAAGCTTTTCATGCTTGACAGTCCCAGCCTCCCACCTGTAATCAAGTATACTGGTCTCGCTGAGGGTTGCCAATATCAGTCCGTGAAATTCCTTGGGGATTTGGGGACAGGGCCTGCAGAGGGAGGGGCGGGGGGCGGGGATGGGAGAGAAGAAGGGAGCTCCGCAGCAATGTGATATCCAGGTTCACTCCTTCCTTTCCTCTGAAGTCACATCCTCTTACCATTTTTAATTAATTTAACTTCATTTTTTTTAACCTGAAGTTATCACTTCATATCACTTCCTTGCCTCCCACCGCCACTACCTTACAAAAATTGGAGGCTTCTATATGCATGTGTTCAGTATGTTATTAGCAACCCTTTGATCCTAAATATTTGTGCTCCTGTAACTGACTAGTCTTCCACTCAACCTTTCAAATCCTCTTCAAGTTTTTTTCAGTGTTAAGTGGGGGGCGGGGGGAGAAACACTCTGAAAACCCAGAGGGAACACCAATCAGTTTCTCTTTGTCTCTGTGATATACCATAGCCTGTCTGTGGTATGCCACTGGAAAAGCAAAAGACCAGGAGCATCTACCCTCTGTAACCACTCTAGGACTTCCATTTTCTTAAGACTCTTTCTTCATTCTTGACCATAGGTTGTGAGCCCTGCACCAAGAACCAAAGGCCAAGAGCCCTTTGGCTCTTGCCTTTTAGTTTGCGCCAAAAAGCTCACAGCTCTGACCACACCCAACCTTTATATCTCAAAATGTGAAGAGTAAACAAAAACTCAGTTCAGACAATAGACTTTGAATCAGTTTTCCGTATGAACTTGCCCAACTCTCAAGATCAGTGGCCCTCCTCTGCATACTCCCATCACTGGGGTATGGTGACAGAGCTTTCTCTGTGGTAGTTCCTCATCTATAAGATACCCTTCCTGTATCTAGTTGCCTGACACTTATTCTTTTGAACTCCGGGAGCTGGATTAAGATTTTGGGTTTTTCCCCAGAGCATTTTATTGCTGTCTCTTTTAACTGCTGTTTTAATCCTCTCTCAATGGCTTCTTTGTTTCTTGGTTATTGTTTTATACACTGTAGAATTATTAATAGTTTTTGTTGATGGGTCCATTGTGTTTTTCACTGTTGTCAGTCTCTAAGAAAACTATGACTTTAAGGAATATTATAAATGCTTTTAATCAAACAATATGTTATTTCAGTTGCAAAGCTCAGAATATGTCAAGCAAAGATCACCTGGTAAAGAGCTCCGTGGCACAAAGTGGTAAGCTGCTGTACCACAGCCCCAAGCTCTGCTCATGACCTGAGTTTGATCCTGGCAGAAGCCGGGTTCAGGTAGCCGGCTGAAGGTTGACTCAGCCTTTCAACCTTCCGAGGTCAGTAAAATGAGTACCCAGTTTCCTGGGGGTAAAGTGTAGATGACTGGGGAAGGCAATGGCAAACCACCCCGTAACAAAAGTCTGCCAAGAAAACGTCGTGGTGTGACATCCCCCCCATGGGTCAGTAATGACTCGGTGCTTGTACCATTACCTTTTTAAGATCACCTGGGCTCAGGAATGCCCTGAGTGTGCTTTTTTAATACTATAAATATCTCTGATATTTTAACAGAGAGCTATTCCAGTAGAAGTTGCTAAAGTGACTGCAGGTGGCATCTTGATTTCTACCTCTTCCAAACTGCCAAGGAAACAAGGCTTCTCTAACAATTCAAAAGCCAGTAATTGCTCCAGAACCTGTTGATTAAAGAGTAGTTATATTTTCTATTTTATAAATTGCTTTCAGAACTTTTCTTAGCTGAAACACAACTAAAAATGTATAAAACAAACAAATATTCTCTGTCTTTACCCTAAAATTCTTTTGCTCTGTTGCAGCTATATAAAATTAAAGAATGGTTTGGCAGGGGTATTAGAATATATTCACCATGTCTTTCTGTTTCTGCATCACCAACATCTGAGATGATCTAGCTGTGCAGTCTTCCTTACTCTTCTTCCAGCTTCCTTTTCCTTTAGAGATCCAGTAGCATTTGTCCTCATAGAACAACCAGTTCTGAGGGCAGAGTTTGCATGTGGAATTATCTAGAAGAAAAATATATGAATGCATAGAATGTTGTGTAGTCAAAACAGTGCTAAATATTATAATTTGCCTGTATGTACCACAATGTTTAAGGATTGACATCCAACATTTATACTTTGTGCATTTGGTGAAACAAATAGTTGTGTTACTTTGAAGCACTTGAATGGAGCTACACAGTCAAGCATGGAATCTGAATGACACTTGAAAAGGTTAGTGTCTGACTGACTCCTTCCCCAGCACCACACAAGAACTCTTGGTTTTGGCTGGTACTTTATAATAGGGGTTTATGAGGGAGAAAGAAGCTATAATTTTTAAAAATTCAGGTGGGTAGTCATGTTGGTCTACAATAGAACAGCAAGGTTCAAGTCCAGTAGCACCTTAAAGATCAACAAAAATTTCAGGGTATAAGTTTCTAAGAGTTAAAGACCCACAAGATTTTTTATCCCTTCAAGAGAGGGGATTATAACACTATAAACAAATAAAATTCAGAGAATCAGCTCTAGACTTAATTCAAATGCCCGAAACAAACTGTTCATGATGAGCATGAACCTTGTAAGTTATTGGGCTCATATGTTCTCTCCCTTCCAGCTGAGACTGATGTTGAATCTATTCAGCTAACTCCAGTTTCTTCCTGATGTCCAAATGTAGGCATTTACTGAGATTACATTCCATCTCAGCAACCTGGTTTCTTTGCCAGGATTAATGCATAGTTGCCAGTTACTGAGATGGCAACTAACACAACTTCGTTCAAGCATCCCCGTCTGGATATCATGGACAAGTGGAGATAGTCTCAATTTTTGTCTCCAATCTCAGGAACCATTTGAGGGGAGGAAGGGAAGGAGAAAGGGAGTGTGCAAGCATGGCTGCTAACTAGGCTCAAGACTGTAGTAAACAAACTCTGGATTGTAAGTGATATCTGAATGTATACCTAGTACTATATATATTTTTTGGCTTTTGAATTTCATTTCTGGGTGTTTCTTAGAACTTTGTATCTACAACCCAACAGTTTATGCATGAGGCAAAGTCAGGGTGAAAGTAACTTAAATTTCTTACCAGTACTGCGTTGTCTGGAGGGCTTGAAGTAGAAGATGGGAGGAATTACTTCATTATGGGCATACCAGCCTATACTAGCTTTCACCCCTGTACAAAGCCTACATGAAGCTCAAAGGAATTATTTGATGCATGTTGTGTTTGTCCTTTGACACTGAGAGAGAAAAAATAAAATTACCTACTAAGCCTGTGTGGAGGGGCCGACATAAAACATGCCTCAGGCGAGACACAAAGTTCTTCAGGTCAGACTTATTTTCTGTTACTTTTGTAGTGGGTTCCTGGAGGACACGGGCTTTCTCCATGGTATTCATCAGTTGCTTCATCTGAAAAGCTGCAAATAATGCCCATCTAGATTATTATCAAATTGAAAAAAAAATCAAAAATATCATACCTTCCAAATTTTCTCAGATGAAAATAGGAATCTCCCATTCTCATAACAGACTCACTGCCAGAGTATTATACTGCTATGCATTACAGGAGATGGAAGAAAAAAAGCAAACACTTCCCTCAGTGGAGGGAAGTAAGCAGCATAGCATACTTCATCACACTGATATTAATCATTACAGCTTGTGCTGTTTAACTTATTCATAAATTATCTTGTGTCAGGAATGAGTTTAAGCAGGTAATTTTGTAAATTATACCAGATTATTCAGAATGGTGAAAACTCAGAAAGAATACAACTCAGGCTAGATGAGACACCAGGAAATCCATGACTGGAGAAGCAGCTCCAACCATTTTGATCATCTTCCCAATTGCTGCCTTCTGTTCTCCCACTTGCACTGATGAGGTGGTAGGAGACCAGAGATGGAGCTTTTTAGTGGTTTCCAGGGATACCTATGGTATCCCCAACAGGCCAAATAGCATTTCCCTGGACTATCTCAGCCAGGAAAAGGGTGCAGGGTGGAGGGAAGTCTTGAAGGCCTTTTTCTACATATACTGTGGTCCAAATCATGTGTCACACATGTGGGAAATGAGGAGAACCTCAACTTATGTGTGGATGTGTTACATCCGACACAGGGTAGAGTACTCTACTTGCTTCCTCCATCATGTGTCTATAGTGTCAGCAGCCTGTAGTAAGATTCATAAGTAAGTGTAATAAAGGATATCATAGTGCTAGAAAAGAGGTAGGAAAAGTCCAGGGATAGGAACCCCTTCATCCTGAGGATTTTATGAGCTTGCCAAGAAGTTCATGGTTCTCTCTGTCGGAGGACACCTGAGCCCACCAAGATCTTATATCCTTTTGGTGGGCCTGTAAGACAGAGATGTTCCAGCAAGCGTATGATTGAGGCCAGTCTTAGCTTCTCTAGAAATGCGTCCCTACCGGTCTCCCACCAGGGGGAACATATAACCATCTGCCCCCTCACATGTGAAGTCACAGTGATGACATCTGTTTGTACCCCTTCTCCCCTCCTTGCTTATATTATGGTTGGAGAATAGTGGAGGGGGCTGTCATCTTGAGATTTTGAATGTATATGTACTGATGATTCTGGTTTTTAATGTATTTAAATTCTTTATTCTTGTACTATTTATATTGCTGTAACCCGCCCTGAGCCCCCATGCAAGGAGGGTGGGCTAGAAATTGCTGTAACCCGCCCTGAGCCCCCATGCAAGGAGGGTGGGCTAGAAATTCAGCAACAACAACAACAACAACAACAACAACAACAACAACAACAACTGACATGAAACCATACTTACCCCAAATACGCTGTGCTATCATAGCACCAATTAAAAGGATCATTACAGAACATCCAATTCTCACAATGATCTGACGCCAGCGGGGCTGTTTCGGCAGGGTGGCTACAAGATCAGATGTTTGGAGAAAGATTCTCAGTACAGAAAATGTATACTAAGAGATCATTTTTAAAGGCCATATCTGAGTTGAATTTTGAACTGGGGATTCTTAATTCATAGCTTCTTACCCACAATTCACACATTACATAAATGATGCCGTATCCTCTACGCAGGATAGAAATGCCATAGATACACAGACAGCTTCTGTGGAGCATAGTCCCAATTTAATCATATGGGCAAATCCAGCTAAACATTAGGGATTGTGCTCACATGGGTAAACCTGGCCAATCCCTTGCAGACAAGACAAACACATGCCGTTTGTTTCCTCAGTTATGCTTCCAGCATAACGTGAATTAGGTCTCATCCGATACAGTGGCGATTCATGACCAGCAGTCAGCAGCTACAATAGCTAAAAGCGAATCTCTGTTTTCATAGACAATTTTCACTTGATTGGTGACAGCTGGTAGCAGTTAACAACAGAAGAATATTGCCATCATGGCTTGTTTGTAAGGTTGACAGCTGATCTAGAGAAAGCATGCTGTCCCTTTAATAGAGGCTTAATATGTGTGGCGGCAGCTGAAGTTTTTCAGGGCATGGGGGAAAATCACACCAAAAGCATTCAAAGTAGAAACCGCCACATCATATAAGGAAGCATGACTTACCTTGCATTGACAGCCCAATGTTGTGTCTCTTTTGCCCTTTCATTGACTGACTATTAAGAGCCATGCTGTTTTCCTTATCGTCCATTTGGAAACATTCACTTTAGTGTCTTTTCAGTGGTGGTGGAAGGGACTGAGAAAGGCAGAGGGCTTCTGTAACCACCAAACTCAGCTCTACCAGAGAAGCGGTGCTGACCGCTTCTCAGAGGAAAGGAAGCAAATCACACAGGAAATAGCTGGGCTTCTGATCACTTGACCTCCTCTTGCAATTTCTGACATGGCCGTGTTTTCAAAAAAGGCAGTGTGTTACATGCTCCAAGACAGAGCCTGCTTTTATTTTTTTCTCTTTTTGCACGTACACATTCCAAAAAAAAATGAAAGGGGGAAAGGCTGCCTCAATTCTCCATTGCAAATCACTTCTGTCATTTTATGCTATTTTCTTTCAAATCCAGGTGCTGACATAGGATCAAGCCCAGCTGGGAAGTGTGGGGCTAAATGATGGCAGGAGGTTCTTGCAGGAGAAAATTGGCAGGCAAAGAAGAGGTTGACACAGTCCTGTAAGAGTTACACCCTTCTGAGTACATTGAATTCACTGGGTTTAGAAGGGTATAATTCAGTTTATGACTGCATTCTAAACACCAAACTATACACGAGCTTTGTCACATGTTCTCCATGGAGATGGGCAGCCATACTCCAGGAACCAGTCCTTGTGGACAACTCCCTTTTAAAGTGCTGTGGGGGCATGTGTCAGACTATGGAATCCCAGTTATCCAGAGTTCATCTCCCCCCTCTTGCAAGAAGCACAAGGTTTCTTGTTTCCAAAAGGTTTATTGAAAGACTATGCTCATGATACAGGTGTTCATAATCCAAAGGCTGATGAGGCCTTGGCTGAACGAAAGCTTTGTTGAGAATGGCATGTAAAAGGAAAGTTACAACACTTCAAACACCCATTCCCAGCCTTCCCCCCTAGTCCTGTCTGCAAAGGCATGAGAAGACAAGGACATCAAGGTCGTTGGCTGGACTGGATAGATAAGGCTCTTCGCTCCCATGGATATGAGTGGCCTGGATGACACCTGGGCCTGGAGGGAGGAAAACTAGACAACTACTGATTATAATACAAGTTAACATGGCGTTACTCTGGCTAGAGAACTGACATCCTGGTTGGGACTGTGGCACAAAGCGAGGAAGGACTCGCACACCCTTCTGCACTTTTGTTGTGCTCGCCTGTTTGTAGGATTTTTCTTCCTCGGAGCCTGGCTTCAATACTGGAAGTCAGGCATAGGTTGGAAGAAAAGTATCAACACCTGACAATTTCAGCTTAATTGGATTGAAAGGGGACCAAATACATTTAGAAAATGCGTTTCTCTTACAAACCAATGGAAATAACTACAAAATTAATTAATTGTTACAAACAGCTCTGATTTCAGTCTTAAAGATTCTGATTCCAGGATTGTTGCAGGCTGGTGTTATATCCCTGAAAGAATTGCTACAGTTCACTAACACCTTCCAAGTTTATTTGAAGATGTAAGAAACAAGATTGGCTCATTCTTCCACATTTAGTGGCAGTGTCTACTAATGCAGACTTTGGGGGGCATCATTTTAGACTCCTAGAGAATGTTGTTCTGGAAAGTTTAAGGAAGAAAAAAAAAATCTAACAGTGCAATCCTATGGAGAGTTACTCCAATCTAAGTCCATTGACTTCAATGGGCTTAGACTGGCGTAACTCTCCATAGGATTTCACTGTGAATGTCTTATTAAGAATTTGCTCACAGCTTTAAAGTTATTTCACTGAGCCCTGTAGCACAGAGTGGTAAGCTGCAGTACTGCAGTCCAAACTCTGCTCATGACCTGAGTTCGATCCTGGCAGAAGCTGGGTTCAGGTAGCTGGCTCAAGGTTCACTCAGCCCATCACCCTTCTGAGGTTGGTAAAATGAGTACCCAGTTTCCTGGGGGTAAAGTGTAGATGACTGGGGAAGTCAATGGCAAACCACCCTGTAAAAAGTCTGCCAAGAAAACGTCGTGATGCAATGCCCCCCATGGGTCAGTAATGACTTGGTGATCGCACAGGGGACTACCTTTACCTTTTTAAAATATTATTTAAACTAGCACAGTTTCCACATGGGGAAAAATCTCAGTGTATAGAGAGACATGTTAAGGAAAGGAATTTGCTCAGGATAATTTTTTTTTTAAATGGATGTAACTTTGCTTAGGATGGCACTGTAAAAGCATAACATCATGGTTTAAAATGGTATGTGGAGACTGTTAATTGTTATTATTATATTTGTATATATGGATTGGGTTTTGTGTAACTGTAGAATACTTTGGTAAATAAAACTTGGTTGGAAGAAATCGGCTGGTATAACTCCAAAGAGAGTACCCCAATCCATAACTTAAAAGTTGGTAGAAGGGCAAAAAAACAGTTCTTGGGCTGCAGACTGCGGTCAGGTAACTATGGGGAGAATTTTCCCCTTCCCCAATTTGGGAAAATTCCCCAAGAGATACTCAGAAAATCCCCTAACAGTGACATATTCCAAAATCAATGTCCAGTAGCAGCGCAAGGTTCAGGCGGAAGGGTCCTAGAGTTTAGTAATTAGAAAACACATCAGCAAAATTGTAGACAAAATAACCCCACAGTGGCTCCAGCCTCACTGTAGCCTTATATAGGGAGTTTCCCCTACACATGAGTCTGGGTTCCTTATTAGGTTCATTTCTACAAGCTCCGTCAAGGCAAGGCTTGGGGCTGGATTATCCTCTGATGACCACTGACTCGATACCAGGGCCTTCCATGACACACAGGTGCCATTGCAGACAGAAGTTGGCAGCTTGAGTCCCCGGACCCCTTCATGATTTTCAGTTTAATAGTCTGGGTTGTTCCACAACTTTCTCCCTGTTTGTTGCTCAGCAGATGAAACTTGCTCCACACCCCTCTCTGTCCCGTCCCACCCCCATCTGTCACTTCTTGTTTGGGCCACTCTTTCACATGGCCAAGAGGGTGGATTCTGACTCAGGGGTGGCCATAATGGGGTGGCCACGGTTGGTTTTCCAGGCTCTCTGTTTTGTTCAATTGCTAAAGATAGGGGAGGTCCTCAAAAATCAATTAATATTCTAACACAAAGTTAATATGAGTGATGATTTTCTCCCCAAAAGACTGAATAACAGGACACTCCGAAAGCATATGTTTAAAAGACACATTCTCTAAGTTACAACACTGGCAATAAGTCAGTTTTCTTATTCATTTAATTAAAAGGTGCTGTGGTGTCCAATACATCCTAAACTTTTTTTTTTTGCTGAATAAGTCACAACATCAGATCCACTGAAACAACAAGTACAAAGTTTAAGGACATATCCCATTGCTTTGGCAAAATTGGTCAAACTAGCTCCTCATTCCATTCATTCCTGAGACTGTGCATATCATATTTATTAATCAACACCAAATATTTATAAACAATTATCATAGATTTCATTTTCTGCATTGATTCAATTTGAATTTCAGGGAATAAGGGAGACTGTGAAGCATTTAACACTGCAGGGTCATATTTAGATACCTACAGATGTTGCAGCTGTAAATAATGCCATTCAACATGTGTACGTGTGCGGCTTGCCACATTTGCCCTTGGTTCTCTTGGCATTCTCATGTTTGTCCCTGGTTCTGCTTGGCCATTGACTCCTTCGGCCTGGAGGAAGCACAGTATTGTCCTCATAAGAAGCAATGGAGATGATAGGGAGGGGGGGCTTCTTTAGAGGTCTGTAAAATTTGACCCCATTGTGCAAGTCCCTTCAAAATGGGGGTGGTGGTGGTGGTGGTGGTAGAGATGGACTATGTTTACTGTAAATTCAGTGTCATGTGTTTAAAACCGGCAGCTACAGACCCCAAAATTGCTTCCCTCCTAGGAAATAATGAACCGAAAACTCCAAATTCTTTAAAATAAAACTGAAATGGACTCCTGAATTAGACTTGACACTCCCTAAAATTTGAAATAATAAAATCAATGCCCTCCGTGAAACCTGAAGTTAAAATGATTTTTTTCCCGAAGTGCGCACTAGGGGTGCCAGTCCCTGGTGGGGGCAGGGGATTCCCCACTCCCAGCTTCCATCACTCCCACTCACCTGTCTGGCAGGAGGGGAGGCACGGGGAATGGGCCCAGGAGTTCCTGGAGTGCTCAGGCACACTCTGGAGCTTTCCTTGTCGCTCCAGGAATGATGTCGTTCCTTTACAAAGAAAGTAAAGGCTCCTGCATAGGGTGATTTTGCTTAAAATCTGCTGAGGTGAAGACTCCAGGAGCATGCCTCCCCCCCCCCACACACACACAACTACCACTTTAAGGCTGGGGGACCTGGCAAACTTACTGCACACTTTTAGTAATGATAGCACACATCTAAGGAGATGCCCCTATGTATGAAGGTTCAATGCTTCCTTACAAGTCTCTGAAAAGGGCCCATTTCCCAGTGGATTAGATTCTCACATAACTTGAGATAAATGACCATTGCCTTCTTCAATATACAATTCTCAGCCCTATACATCTTGCAATATAGCCGAGAATTCATCATCAGTTCTTTTTGTGAACATGAGGCCACAATCTTTGTCAAAACTGTGATGATTCTGGGTGGGCAAAATGCACCTTTAAAAACATATTAATGAGCATTTTTTTAGGCTGGCAGGTATGGATTCCTGGCCGAAACAGGTGAGGGGGGCATTCAAATTTCATGCAGGTGAAAGAGCAAGAGCTCTTCCTTACTACCATACAGACAACTACCAGTGTATGAATAGTGCCCTCCACAAGATCTCCCAGTAATCTCAAGGAAGCACAGTTAGCACAATTCTTATTGTCCTATTTGAGAGAACCTGTGCATACTGGGATTTTAACTGTTCATGTGGAGGGCTCAATTCACACTGAAAGCTCTCTGTGTGTTGAAGCAGAGGTAGTTCTGTTGTTTCTCTACCACACTAGTATTCAGTCATCACCCCTGGTAGAACCAGGACAGTGTTCTGTCCTTTAAATATTGTCTTTATTGAGTGTATCTGTTTCACAGACCCATGTGGCTACAGTACTGCAGGCTTCAGAAATAATTTCAGTTCCATTCAGCATACCACAGCTGTTTGTTTCAACAGGGCCCAGTTCTTGTGATCTGTGGAATAAAAGAGAAGATCTCTAGCATTTTCATATAATGATATTTGCTAATTTGCTAGCTGGGTATTTATAGAGGAACTTTGCAGATTTTTGCTTCAGAAACTGCAGTCCTACTTCTTTAGATAGTGGCTGAATTCACACTTCCTTTTTGTTTCCGCGCCTTTTTCGCAAGTGGTGCGCTGTTCATGCAAATACTCACACGCTTTCCCATTCCGCGTGTTCCCCGCCATCACCGCGCCACAATTGTGCCTTCCTTCCAAACCACGTGATAGTGGCGGAAATCCGTTTTCTCCCCGCCTTTTTTTTTTTTGCACAGTGCTGAAAGGTCGGTATACCGGTAAACCAACTGTAGTGAGCATCGGTTTGCACAGGAAAAGAAACGGTCACCAGAGCATGCACATGTCACACAGGGACCGTTTCCCTACTGTATCCCGCCATTTTTAAGAGCGCGAGGAGCCAAGCCAAGCAATCCTGTATTTCCCACAATGATCGTCTCCAGTAAATGGCAGGTGCAGAAAACAAATATATTCCTGAAAGCTTAGGACACAGGTGGGAGATTCTGCCATGTGTGAAAGACAGAATGCATCATCTCATGGTGTCACGTGGCTGTGCTGCGAAGCATGCCCACCACAATCTGAGCCATCATCAGAAATATCACAATCTGAGCATCCATGTTGTTAACTACAAAAAGCAGAAAACTACTCTGAGCAGCAGAATTTCTGGACAATGCCTTTAATGTGACAATCTAATTTCAAATTTGCCTGCCATACCAACCAGCCAAACGAGCAAAAAATGAGCCAATCAAAGATGAGGGGGAGGGTACATTGTCGTTTCTTGAAAGTCAGAATATCGGTATACTGGAAAATTGACCTTTTTTTTAAAAAAAAAAAGGGGAAGTGATGTGCGCTGTCAATTCTGACAGTGGAGGATGGAACCACCCACTGTAACGCTTTACTCAGTGGTGTGTGGAGAAATGATTGCGCCATGAAGACGCACTGGAAGGGTGAATGTGATGATGCACAGCATGGTAGCAGAATGAACCCGATTGCCACGACTGCGCAAGATAAGCGGATGGTGAGTGAGTGTGGATTCGGCCAGTGTGAAATTCTCCCCCCCCACCCTGGCCAGGAAAGTGCCATATGTCAACTGTCTAGATGTGAAGGCCTAAAAAAAAATCTGGAAAAAAGGGTGGAGGTCCAGGTTGTTTTTTATTTTTCCCCTGGGAGTTGTTTTCAATTTTCCAGTGAATGAAATAAATAAAGACTGTGTAACTTGTAAGACTGTGAACTTACAAGTGGTGATCTAAAACAAAAAGTCATGGATTGTTTTTTTTAACTTGCTTCCCATTTACTCCATAATTCATGACTCAAAGTGCCCTTTCAACACGATACTGAATTTAAAGAGTACTTGAGAAATAAGGTTGAAAAAATGCAACAGTTTGTTGCAGGTCCCCATTTTGAATTAGAGATGGGCTCGAACAGCAATACAAAATAAAAGCCATGGACAGCCCAATCCGCTGTTCGTGAGCAAGCTGTTCAGAATCATGAGGCCCCGTTCCTGGCGAACATGTGTTCATTCCAAGCCCTCTTCGTGGCATTTATCAGCTGTTCATAAAGCCAGACAGTCTGGCGCCTTTCAATCAGTTCTCCTGGCAACATAGGCCTGGACTGTCTGAACTCCTTTTGGCTTTCCTTCTGCTTTTTAACCCCCCAAAGTAGCTTCCAGCAGGCAGTCCAGTTTTTCCACTGTGAAAAGAAAATGACAGGAAAGGGAGGGACCCATGGATCATGGCTTTCCCAGGGTCCAATCACTCTGAAACTTGGGGAGTCTTCAGAGGACAATGAGGACTATGTCCCCTGCAAGTTTGGTGGGTATTGAACATTGGGAAGGTCAGTTTGTAACCCCTCAAAGTAGCTTTCAGTAGACAGTCCAGTTTTTGCCACTGTGAAGAGAAAATGACATGAAAGGGGGAGACCCATGAATCATGCCTTTCCCGGGGTGCAATCTCTCTGAAACTTGGGGGGGTCTTCAGAGGACAGTGAGGACTATGTCCCCTGCAAATTTGGTGGGTATTGGACATTGGGAAGGTCAGTTTGTAACCCCTCAAAGTAGCTTCCAGCAGACAGTCCAGTTTTTGTCACTGTGAAGAGAAAATAACATGAAAGGGGGAGACCCATGGACTCTCCTTTCCCCGTTTCAAGTTCAGCTAAGTCCCAAGGGGGTGTTCTGGCTCCCACGAACCTCCAACTACGAACATGTTCGTGAACATGTCATGTCCGTCGATGTTCGTGAATCCTTGTTCGTGGATGGCAACGAACAACAAACATCGTGTTCGGTTTTTTTCCTGTTCGTGCCCAGCTCTATTTTGAATCTCTTTCTGACCTAACCATGTTAATTCAGAAATAAGTCCCACTGTGGATATCTGTATATATGCATAGGAATTCAGTCTAAATGATAGGAGGCAAAACTCACTGTTTGTCATCTAAAGGGGACCCATTCACCCAGGTCCATTTTTGTTCAGGGAGCATGGCTTGTAGTCCAATCCAGAGCAACTGCATCTCTTCATTAACACATTGGATAAAAGAAGCCTGTAAACAGAATAATTATTCCAGTTGTGCTGTTTTAAAGTTTAAAGGTTTTTTTTCAGAATTGTGCTTTGTGAGAGAAAGAGGTTGTATAGATTTTTCTTAACAATCCTCAGTCTGTCCCGGCCAAAAATAAATAAATCAATATGCTACAGAGCTTAATCCATGATGGCACCTTATTAATGAATATCTCTTTCTGTGCCTAGTTGCCTGATATCAATTCTCTTGAAATTCAGGTGACAGGTAAAGATGTTTTTGTTTTCCTACACTTTCATGCTAATTGATGGTTTTATTGCTCTATTTGTATTAACTGCTGTTTTAGTCCTCTTTTAATGGCTGTCTTGCTGCTTGGTTATTGTAGAAATGTTGACATTTTAATGTTGACAGACATCATTCCACTAGAGGTTGCTGAAGTAACTACAGGTTTCATCTTGATTTCTACATCTTCCAAAGAGCCAGGAAAACAAGCCCCCTCCCTGGCAGTTCAAAAGCCTGCAATTTCTCCAAACACTCTCAAAGAGTAGTAATATTCTTTCATTTTGTTTCTTTGAGAATTTTTTTAGTAGAAAAGCAACTAAGTAGATATACAAAACAAGTGAACAATATTTGTCTTTACCTTAATCTCTTTTGCTCTGTAACAACTATGCAAAACTAAAGAAAGGCTGGCATGGGGGTGAGCGGAAGGTAGTAAATATATGTGCGGAACTACAAGTGACAAAAGGCACAGATTGGACACTTGTCAGCTTCCCTCAAGTTTTGATGGGAAATGTAGGCAGCTTGGTGGAATGTTGGACAAGTGACAGTTGAAAAGTCCATTGGACAGCAGTCAGAGAGCCAAGCTTCAAGACTAGGATGCCTACATTTCCCATCAAAACTTGAGGGAAGCTGACAAGTGTCCACCCGGTGCCTTTTGTCACTTGTAGCTTGGCCAATATTCACCATGTCTTTCTGTTTCTGCATCACCAGCATCTGAGATGATCTAGCTGTGCAGTCTTCCTTACTCTTCTTCCAGCTTCCTTTTTCTTTAGAGATCCAGTAGCATTTGTCCTCATAAAAGAACCAGTCCTGAGGGCAGAGTTTGTGTGTAGAGTTAACTGGAAGAAAATATATAGAAGCATGTAATTGTGTGTACTTGAACCTGTGCTAAATGCTACAATTTTCCCATACATACCAAGGTTTTAACGATTCACATCTGACATTTATGCTTTGTGCATTTGGTGAAAGAAATAGCTGTGTTACTTTGAAACACATAGATGGAGCCACACAATCAAGTACGGGATCTGAATGACACTTGAAAAGGTTTGTGAAGGTCTGACTTTGACTCCTTCCCTCGTACCACACAAGAACTTCTGATTTTGGCTGGTACTTAAACAGGGGTTATGAGGGAGAAGGACACTATAATTTTTAATATTGAATTTATTTTCATAGTGGTGGAATTATAATGCTAATAAATAAAACTCATAGAATCAGTTTTAAACTTAATTCAGATGGAACAAGCTGGAGCTTGTTCACGATGGACATAAACCTGGTAAATTGTTGGTTCCTTGCAAGTTGCCCACCAGGCAACTCAACCAGCACCACACAATTGGGCCATACAGGAGAAGCTGCCAGGGGCAAGTAGGAAAAGGTAGGAGAAAAGACAAAGGTGGGTGGGAAGGAGAGAAGGAAGCAGGAAAATGGGATGAGGCTATGGGGGTCAGGGAAGGGAAAGAGGACATGATGGGGAAGGTGGAAATGATACCCCCCCTCCTGAAAGTCCTTGTGGGTCCTTCCACTTGTTACCTTTGAGTCTTATGTTGAGTGGCTGACAGAAAAAACGCTGAAACCAAGATGCAGATTTTTCCAGGTCAGACTTATTTTCTGTACCATTGATGGCAGTTTCCTTGGAGACACTGTCTTTCTCTGTGGTATTCATTGGTTGCCTCATCTGAAAAGCTTCAAATAATGCCCTTTTAGGTGATTATTAATAACAAAAACTGAACGTGTCATACATTCCAACATTTATCAGACAATATTAACAATCTTCCGTTCTCATTACAAGAATCATCACCACCGCTATTTTTATAAAATAGTACATTCTTGGTATTATACATTGAACAAGATTATCAGGAAAAACAATATAAATGTTGAAACTGTGGATTTTAGTCAGATGTGGCAGACTTGTCCAGCAGTCAGCACCTGTTAGTTAAAAATAATTGTTGAATTAAAACAGTGGTCACCAATATGGTGCCCACCAACACCTTTCCTGGGCCCTGCCTAGTGTTTTTAGAAAGTGGGTGGTGGCAGCTGGGCTTTTGTCCAGCAGGGCTTCTGATTGCAGGGCTGGATCGAGGGGGGCAGGGGGGTAGTTTGCCCCTGGTGCTGCTAGGGAGGGGGGCGTCAGGAGCAGCTGCCAGCTGCTGGGCACGCGTGGGCGGCAGCGTGGGCAGCCTCCCATCCCCCCGCGCTGCCTTTCACCTGTCGTGCAGGACAGGGGGTGGTTGGCTTGCCACGTGTCCCCTGTCCTGCAGGGCAGGCAAAAGGCAGCAAGGGGGGCTGTGAGGCTGCCCGTGCCTTTCGCCTACCCTGCAGGACAGGGGATGGCCAGCCGCTCCCTGTCCTGAGAGGAGGCGAATGGATTGGGCGGCTGCCCAGTTCTGCACACTGCCTCCGCTGGTACACCGCGCGGGTGGCACACTCTGCCCTGCGTGATGATGTCACAGAAGTGACATCATCACGCAGCACTGGGAGCACGCGCCCGCATAGCGCGAGCGTGAGGGGTCCGACTAGGGTTGCCCTGGGTGCCGGCAACCCTAGATTCTGCCCTGTCTGATTGGCCATTGGAGATCTGATTGGCTGTGCAAATTTTTAAAAAGTTGCTTCAGCAGCAGCTGCTGCAACAACACAGGATTGCCACTATGTGACTGAATGTATCTGAGGGATTTTACGAGCTCACCAAGGAGTTCATGGTTCTCTCCTCTTTCCACGTTATCCACACAACCACCCTGTGAAATATGTTAGGCTCAGAGACAGAGTTTGGTCTAAGGTGTCCCAGGTTTTTGTCCATCACTCTACTGCATCATACTTACCCCAAATACGCTGTACTATCATAGCTCCAATTAAAAGGAGCATCACAGCACATCCAATTCTTGCAGTGGTCCGATACCTGCGGGGTTGTTTCAGCAGCATGTCTACAAAAGTTAAAATTTGGAAAAAGATTTTCACTCCAAGAAATGCATCCAGAGAGATCATTTTTCATTAAGGCCATTTCTGAGTTCAGGGCTGATCTGGGGATTTTCAGTGCAGTTTCTTAGGCATGATTTACAAGTTACATGGCTGATGTATCTGCCACTCAAAAGAAAAATGCTGTAGATCCATGAATAGCTTTTTCTGTGTCATAGCTCTTGCTTGAATCCAGCCCCAATTCAAACATGCAAACAAATCCAGCCCCAAAGCAGGGATTTAGTTCACTATTTATTTATTTATTTATTTATTTATTTATTTATTTATTTATTTATTTATTTATTTATTTATTTATTTAATGCCGTTTATAGTCCGCCTTTCTAACTGAGACTCAAGGCGGATTACTGAGGCTGCTTCCACACACGTTGGATAATCCACTTTCAATACTCTTTAGTGAACATTTGAAACTGATTTTCCATGTGTGGAACAAAAAATCCACTTCAAAAGGATTGCAAAAGTGCATTGAAAGTGCATTATTCAACGTGTGTGGAAATGGCCATAGTTAAACCTGGTTTAATCTCATGTGGCCATGACAAATAACAAAGATGCATAGGAACATGCTGTTTGTGCCTTCAGTAAGAACACTTACTGAACACACTGCTGACAGCAAAATGTGAATTGGACCTCTGTACCACTACAGTAGCACCTTCATATATAGAGAATGCCCAGCAGTCAGCAGCTACAAAAGCCAAAAGTCAATCTCTATTTTCTGAAAGAGCTTCCCCTTTTCATCAGTTTCCAGATATCAGCAGTTAACAACAGAAGAACATTGCCATCATGGCTTGTTTGTAGGGTTGCCAACTGGGCTAAAGAAAAGTATCCTGGTCCTGTAATAGTGTTTTGTGCATGGAAATGGGTAGATGAAGATTTTTATAGCATGGAAGTAAATAACATCACCTCATAAATGGCATTGCATTAAGCATCTATTAAAGGTTAAATACTTTTGCTGTCCACTAAAACTTTCTGGCATAGAAACAGTTGATTCCAGGAATATACAGAGCCAATGAGTGGTTACCCTTCAGGATCCCCCCCACACTCTATTTTTAGGTTATATCACCTCATAAATGGCATTACATTAAGCATCTATTCAAGGGGCCAGATATTTTTGTTGGCAAACCCACCTTTTTGTGAGCCACCAGAACTCCTAAAATAGGGCTGGCTGCTAAACTAAATGGGTCTGACTTAGCAAAGCAATTTTAATATTCATCCTTCATGCTTTTTGCCAATTTTGTGTTTTTAACACAACGTCTTTATTTCATTTAGGCTTCATTAGAACAAATTACCAAATGCAAGTGACCAGAAAATATTTTGCCCATCATGCAAATGAGTTGTGCAGGAATTTTATTTATTTGTTTGCTTTATTTATAGTCTGCCTTTATCAATGAGACTCAAGGCAGATTACACAGTGTAAGCAATCTAATCAAGAGGATGAGACATTTAATAAGCAATGTAATAGGACCAGGATTGCAGAAATCTGAAACAAAGAATTCACTATTAGACATCATATATTAAAACAATGCAGAAAATGGTATTACAAGAGTAGAAAACGGTGCAGTGAGATCAAGATAATACATAAAGCAACAAATAATACATACTATACCCAGTAGTATAGTCTGCCCTCCTGTTCCCTATTATTAAAGCGTCTTCTTATACCATTCTATTATAATACAACCCTATTATTTTTTTAAAAATGCCCTCCTGAACAATTCTATTCTACAAAGTTTGTAGTACAACAGAAGCATGGGAGCTGGTGTGGGAGACTCACTGAGGCAGCAGGGCCCTCGCTGGCAATGTAATGAAGTCATGTGCAACTCACTGATATCACTTCCTGTGTGAGTGGAAGTGACTTCTGCATGTTACTGGGGATGTTCTAGTATTTGGGCAGAACTCTATAGCTTAACCAAATGCTGCAGTGTCTCCGGTGACATGCTTGCATCACATCCGGTCAATGGGAAGTGATATCAGCACGTAGGGAAGGTGCCCCCCCATTTTGCCTTTAATTTTCTTCCATCATGCAGCTAAGCAGCAGCAGGAAGGGGCCTCTGGCTGCGAGGATCCCCCACTCCCACTTGGAACCCTACTTCATGACCACTTCAGCCAGCCACAGGGTGCAGGCTACAACAGAGAAGGGATATGTACAGACAGAAATTGATCTTGCCCATTTGCCGGGTAGCACCCTCCAAAGGCCAGATGAATGAAGCTATCATGGCTGAACATAGAAGGAAAGGTGGTCCTGAAGATGTAAGTCTCTAAGGCTGTGAAGAACATTGTATATGCTAGCCAAAATCTTGAGCTGAGCCCAGTAACTGATGGGTAGCCAAGGAGTGACCGCAGAAGGGGAGTAATAGACATGCTTTACCTAGTTCCTGATAAGTGAGCTGAGGCATTCTGCACCAACTTGGGTCCCCAAGTTAACTTAGAGGGGAGACCTAGGCAAATCTCGATATTACCATGGCAAGGATTCAGGTGGCCAGATCAGCTGTGTTAAGGTAGGGGATCATCTTCTAGACGGAGTTTATAGAAATCATTTTTTGCAGCTGCCTTAACTTGCCTTTTTAGCAGTAGCACTAGATCCAGTATAAGCCCTAGGCATTTAACCAAGTCTGCAAGGATCAGGCAAACTCCATTGAAAGTGGGGAGTACAATGTCCTTCAAGATCTCTGCCTTCCCGACCAGCAGCACTTCTGTCTTGTCTGGGTTCAATTTCAATTTATTTGCTTTTGGCCATTTGACCACAACTGTCAGGCAGATCCCACGATGTCTACTGCATCCTGCAGTGATTTGGATAGTGAGATATAGAAGTCTGGCAGGCTGTAGCTGAGAAACTCTTTAAACTAGAGGTGAGGATTTTGAAACAGTCCAAACTTCCATGAAGAGGTAAGGGAGCGGGAGCTTTCCTTACCTCTTTATGTAGGCCATTCCATAATATATATATGGGGGGGGGGTCACCACAGAGAATGTACATGTATGGGTAGTTGGTGATTTTGCCCATTTTCAGGGTGGTACCTGCAGAAGGCCCTGTTCAGAAGAGCAAAGCTGCCATGGCAGGGCCTAGAGAAAGAGGTGGTTCCATAGATATGAGGGACCAAGGCCACGTGATAGTCAGTTCCTTGAAATGAGGCCATTAACTGATGGACAGTCATTTGATTGACTGCCAAATGGGAGTAATATACATGCTCCACTAAGCTCCTGATAACAGCTGAGCTGCAACATTCAGCACCAGCTGGAGTCTCCAAGTTGACTTAGATTTTCTCTCAATGAGCCAAGCTACAAGTGACTTTTTTCACGCGTAGAACATTTGATCATTTTCGCAAGTTTTCCTGGGAACTGAAGTCCCAGTGTCCTTCCCCTCTCTGTTAGAATCGCTGCCTGAAGAGCCAGAGAAAGCCGGCTGCAGCTGCAGCTTTTGCAAATCCAGAGCAGCTCCCCAGGAGCAAGACGCCCAGGGAGAAAGCTGCAGCTGCCCACCCCCAAAGATGGTGGAGAGCAGGCTTGTGACTGGAGGAACAATATGCAAAAGCTGCTGCTGCAGCTGGCTTTCTCTGGCTCTTCAGGCAGCGAATCTAACAGAGAGGGGAAGGACACTGGGACTTCAGTTCCCAGGAAAACTTATGAAAACGAACAAGTGTTCTACGCGTGAAAAAAGTCACTTGTAGCTTGACTCTATGAGAGTCTCAGAGCAGAACCACAAGTGACAAAAGGCACAGATTGGACACTTGTCAGCTTCCCTCAAGTTTTGATGGGAAATGTAGGCAGCTTTGCGGAATGTTGGACAAGTGACAGTTGAAAAGTCCATTGGACAGCAGTCAGAGAGCCAAGCTGCGAGACCAGGATGCCTACATTTCCCATCAAAACTTGAGGGGAGCTGACAAGTGTCCAATCTGTGCCTTTTGTCACTTGTGGTTCTGCTCTCAGTGTTCATGTGGTGTGGATCCAGGTGGCTGTGTCAAGGCCATGGCAGGCTAGACTGAGAGCCTCGCTACAAGTGACATCTTACATGCGAACGGCACTTGATCATTTTCGCAAGTCTTTCTGGGAATTGAAGTCCCTCTCCCCCACCCCTTTTCTTTCTGTTCCTTTCCCTCTCTGTTAGAATGCCTGCCTGAAGAGACGGAGAAAGCCTATGATAGCAGCTTTTGCAAATCGTCTTGCTGGGGGGTGGGGGATGCTCTGGAGAAAGCTGACATGTCGGTGAAGTGCTAGTGTCCTTTCAGTGATCTTTGGGTGTGGGCAGCTGCAACTTTGCTAATCGTCTTGCTGGGGGGTGGGGGGAGATGCTCTGGAGAAAGCTGAGAAAGTCGCAGCTGCCCACCCCCAAAGATCATTGAGAGCAGGCTTGTGACTGGAGGAGCGATTTGCAAAAGCAGGCTTTCTCCGGCTCTCCAGGCAGCCATTCTAACAGAGAGGGGAAGGAACAGAAAGAAAAGGGGTGGGGGAGAGGGACTTCAATTCCCAGAAAGACTTGCGAAAATGATCAAGTGCTGTTCACATGTAAGATGTCACTTGTAGGGAGGCTCTGAGTTGGAAGGAGTTTTTCTGCAGCTACATTAACTTACTTCTTCATCAAGTATGTTGGATCTAATATAACCCCTAGGCACTTAACAGATCATCATTCTTCTACTGTGAGATCCCCATACCTGTTGGAATTACCAAATGCTTACATCCTTGAAACCTCCAAATCATAAGGAAGCTGGACTTACCTTGCACTGGTGGCCTGGAGTCGTGTCTCTTCTGACCTCTTATTGACTGGAAATTAAGAGCCATGCTGTTTTCTTCATCTTCCATGTGTAAAGATTTCCTTTAATGTCTCTTCCCCAGCAGTGGAAGGGGCTGAGAAAAACAGAGTGCTTCCCTGAGTACCAAACTCAGTTGTTTCAAAGAAGCAGCCCTGACTGTTTCTCAGAGGAAAGGAAGCAAATCACACAGCAAATAGCTGGGCCTCTGACCACTTGACCTCTTCTTGCCTCCTCTGTCAGGCTGTTACCCACTGAAGGCTGACACTGGCCTTTGTTTCCAAAAATGGTGATGTGAAATGGCAGGGTTGTCAACAACCTGGAGAAAACAAATGCCCTGTGCCATTGACAGAGGAAAAAATTCTAGAAATGTGTTTCTCATACAAACCAATGAACATCAATTATTTAACTTTAACTTCAGTATGAAATACACCAAGTTTTAAAATGGCAAAAGATCCAACTCCGCTTCTAATTTTTCCATATTTTCCAATTGCCATTGTTTCTATATGCTGTTCTCCAATTTGTAAAGACACAATGTGTGATGACTTTACTGATGCAAGTACAGTAGCAATCTGTCCGCTACAAACTGGTACAGAGCTCCTGTTCACTTTGCCTGTGATATAGCTGGTGATATAACTGTGAATTGTGTACGCCCTTTGAATCTATGTTCAAGAAGTGGAAATAGGGTAAGTTCTTTGCATTTTTCAAATCTCTGTGTGATTGTGGAGTATCCCGCTTGTGTATTTGAGGAAGTGGGCTCCATTCCAAAGAAAGCTTAAGCTAGACAGCAAAATTGTTCTTCTTTCAGGGGCAACAAACCCTGTTAAATTCAGTTTGTACTTGACAGTACACCATGGAATGGGGGAGGGAAGGGTTATGGCAAGTTAACCTAGAATAATGTGAAATGGTTTGTGTTTTAAAACAGAGGACAACAGCTTTCTTCTCACACTTCCATTCAAATGCATCATTGCACATTCCAGAATTAATGCCTTTATCTTTAACCACAATCCCATGTGTATTTTTAGCTCAGAAAGAGGGGGTCAGAGTTGTGAACAGAAAAGAGAATTGCTTTGGTGAGACGTGGGGGGGGGCAGTTCTCAACAAACTAAACCCCCAGGAGATTGCCTACCACCAGTAGGCAATCTGGGAAGGCAGGGAGAGGAGCCCTGGAGGCCCCTTCCAACTCTATGGTTCTATGAGTCAGGTCCCAATGAGTACTTGGACAGAACCAGTGCCATCTAATTTTCACAGAACCCATTACAATAATATGAGGTTTCTTTTCAGAATCTGTGTGATTTTTTTTCAGGATCTGTATGAAGAGAAAGTTTATCTGCAGCACAAGAATTACTCAGCAATAAACATATTTTAAAAAGTGTACACTATACACTGATTGTATGTGTGTTCATTTTAAGGTGAGCAGTGCTACTATTTTCTCAACTTGAAATGGCCCCAGGAAGTGTCTGTGTGTCTCATGAAGAAAACTTACCTTTAGCCTTATCAGTGCATAAGTACTCTCTTACTGGCATCTCATGCTTTCTAGGTAGAATAAAATTAATACAAATAGTCAAAACATGGCCGTTTTCACACTACTAACCTGCTTCCGTAACGTTGCGAAACATTGCGCAAAAACCGCGGAAGATAGCATCTTCTCACGAGAGTTTTGTGCGATGTCGTGCGAAACTCTTGCGATGTCACGCAAATCTCTCGCAAGAAGACGCTATCTTCCATGTTTTTTGCACAATGTTTCACAACGTGACGGAAGCAGGTTAGTAGTGTGAAAACAGCCCATATTACTGGCAATTTTCAACATATTTGATGGTATGGCCCTAAAATAAAGGATTTTTTAAGGATTAGCATATTAATAATTTCCCCCCATTTTACTCTAGGTTTCCTTTTAAATCAATTCTACCCTATAAGTATTCTTTTGGATACCCTTGGTGGGTCAGTATCTAAAACCCAAACTAGACATGACAAGTTTTAACACATGAGGTCCCAATTTACTTTCCCAACAGCCATAAACAGTTGCAGGGAACTCATGTTTATTCATGTATTTTCCCAAAATACAAAGTTCTGTTTTTACCAAGTGTAACTTTTAACATGTGCAAACCATAATTTATGGAAACAAAAGCAGGTGACAGTCAAGAGCCCAGCAATGTGCGGTTCTCTTCTTTGCCTTTAAACAGTGGTCAGTATTGCTTTCTCCTCTGTATCATTCCAATTTTAGTATATGTGCTGCCGAATGAGCACAGGATTCGCTTTCCATGCAGAGCTGAATTTGATGATCAGAAGAGCAAGGGTGCCAGCTCCTGGTTGGGAAATTCCTGGAGATTTAGAGGGAGGAGCCTGGAGAGGGGAGGGTTTGGGGAGGGGAGGGACTTTAGCTGGCTATTCTGCCATAAAGTCCACCTTCCATGGCAGCCATTTACTCCAGGGGAACTGATCCCTGTCACCTGGAGATCAGTTGTAATTCCAGGAGATCTCCAGCCACCACCTGGAGGCTGGCAATCCTAGAGTACACACTACTCCATTCAGTCTTCTTCCAATTAGGAGGCATTTCATTTGTTGAGGACTCAATCCCAAGAGAATCGTTCCAAATGGTGGAAGATGAGGAAGGCTACATGGTGCTCAACTTCAAGCAAAAGAAAGAGTGTGGAAAACGGAATCTTCCATCTCAAATGCAAGGTAGATAAGAGCTTCTTCAGAGGGCTCTAGTTTATTACCATTTTTGGTGTTACAATATTTGGGCGATGCAAGCAGAAGAGATGCATCAAGTTGAATCTAAATTCCTGAGTGTGCAGTGTGGAATTACAATGGCCATGTCTACCAGAACAGGGAAAACATTTTTTCTACCCTTTTGCATTTGGTATATCATTTTCATTAAACCTGAACTAAAAAGTTAGTTAGAGGCAAAATACATGCCAAAATAATCATATAAAAATACTAGTGGCTAGCGGTTCTGATCACTTGGCTCACTAGTCCCTTAGCTCCCTGCAATCACAATATTATTTTATAGGGGCTAACCCTGAAATCATCATTTGGCGTACTCTTTTCCTATAAACAGAGCTTTTTTCTGGGAAAAGAGGTGGTGGAACTCAGTGGGTTGTCCTCAGAGAAAATGGTCACATGGCCGGTGGCCCTGCCCCCTGATCTCCAGACAGAGGGGAGTTGAGATTGCCCTCCGTGCTGTGATGCGGAGGGCAATCTAAACTCTCCTCTGTCTGGAGTTCAGGGGGCGGGGCCACCAGCCATGTGACCATTTTCAAGAGGTTCCGGAACACCGTTCCACTGCATTCCAGCTGAAAAAAAGCCCTGCCTATAACTATTTTCAATAAAATTTGTTTGACAAAAATAGCTATTTTGTAAAAGTATTCAATTAGAACTCAAGTGTTGCCAAGTAGGCCCCCTCCCCTGCTTTAAAGCCTGCCATGGACTGTGTTAAAGTTTCCTGCATTGCTGTTTTACTGCTACACCAAAGATTGCTTTGCACGTGTGTGTTCTGATACACGTGTCAGTTTCCTGCCTGCGTGTCAATTGCCTTGCTGCTGCTATAGACTGTGTAGTTTACTGACTCCATGTTTGGATAACTGCACAAAGGACTCTCTTTCTGGGCAACCCTGCCCTGACCTGTATCTGGATTTCCCAGTGTGACCTTTGGACTCTGTCACAAGTGTGCCCCGTGCCGGCATTGCCATCTGCCACGGACCGTGCCTGTTCTTTGCCTTGGACTGTGTTTTAAAGTGTTGTTCCCCCTGCCTCCATGGAAGCCTGCCTCATATGGGCCCAAGCCGCTGCTAGCAGCCGGGCGCCCGCCGGGGAAACCTCCAGCGAGCCTGGCTAGGCGCTCCCTGGTCAGTTCCCGCCTGGAACCTCCCGCGGGCCGGTCCCCGAGCTTGCCCTCGCTACCGGGCAGCCTGCTAACCAGCCCCAGCTATGCCCAGCCGGCATCCATGTTCTCAGGCAGCCAGAAGACCCTGGGAAGAAGACTGCTTTGGGAAGCCATTTCGGCGAAGCGGGCACACCACGTCCGCAGCGAGAGCCCCTCGCCCCGCTCTGCATATCTTAGGAGCCGCCCCGGAGAAGAACTAAGTGCCGACCATCCCAAGCACTTAGAGAATGCATCTCAAAGAAACCTCAGCATTCCAGAAGCTGATGACATCAGGACAAGCCCTGTCCGCTGGAACATCCTTTCAGCCCACTTGGATTTCCCCCTCCCTCTTTTGTCCCCTCTTCCTGAGGTGTCACTTATCACAATCTGATTACCAAAGTGGCCCATCCAAGCCATTCAGTAGCCCATTAGACCCTTTGTTTTAATCTGTGAGAACCACCAAGTACAGCACCAGCCCCAGGGTACGTTTTGGGGTATTTAAGCTGGTCTCCCAGACCACTCGGTGCCTCGGCCATTCCCTATCCAGACCTCCTTGCTGTCCGTCTGTGGTTCCAGTGCTGGCATTGGGCCACCCCCCTCGCTGTTGTGTCTCTGCTTCGCTTCAGGATAAGTGAGTATTCCCCCTATCATCGTTGGGAACCCGCTAATGCGAACGTCTCTGTATTTCCTACTCTGTATTTCTTAGATCTTGTGTGTTCTCTTGTATGCTTGTGCAAGTTTAGGCTTACGCCACACTAAATACACGTGTTTGGAACTTATTTGTAGTCTGCCTCTTTTTCACTAGAGTGTCTGGGATCGGGACCTCTGTATACATAGGTTATGATCCGCGCTTAATATTAAGTTACAGACTGCTACAGCTAATTCCCCATTATAATAAAGAGCAGTTCTGGTAACAGTTTACTGGTGGAGAATGCGGGCATAACCCAGTTCGTGTGAATGCACGTGAGTCGACACGCGTGTCTTCAGCGAACTGACTTAGAGGAAAATTTTCCAGACCTCAGTGTAAAGAGCGCAATTTAGCTCAGGGAATTAAAAGTGTGAGTGTGTGTGGCTCTAGCGAGCATTTCTATCTTGTGGGTTGGCTTTTCCCCCATTTCCTCCTTCAGCCAGCTTTGGACTACTTGCCTTTTGTGGTGCACCGCGAGGCCCTCCAGCCGTTATAACCGGTGTACTGTGGGTGAGGACCTCTGAACTGGTGAAGTTCCTGGCCACCTTCCGGGCCGCCTAAACGCGTCTATGTGGGTGGGATCCCAGAAGTAGGCTCTATAGATATATATACATCCTGAAGCAGCACATATAAAATTCTCTTCCGCCCTCCCCCGTCTCCCCTAAGTCCGTCCAAACCCCGTTCCTGCCAGCACTTAGGCTTCAATCCCCGCTCCGGAGGAAACGTGAAGGGATCGTTAGTCTGTTTGGTCAGTTTAGCTTTGGGAATCTAAAGCCAGGTTCCTGAAGCCCCGCGGCAGCCGGCCGCACCGTGCTTAAGAGTTTTAAGGTAGACTCTTGGGCGCCTTTCCGCTTGCGAGTTTTAAGTCAGACTCGTGGGCGCACCTCGCTTGAGAGTTAGTAGGACTCTTGGGCGCATTTTTGCTTGGGAGTTGTTTGAACTCTTGAGCGCTTTTTCCGCTTGGGAGTACCATAGTTTTACTCCTGGGCACTTTTGCTTGGGGACTTGCAGAGGCAGTCCTTGAGCGCATTCAATCTTTTGGTCTTGGCTTGGAGACAGTTTAACCGTTTGTCTCTGAGCACGAGGCCTGGGGACACTTTGAGTACAGTTCTTGGGCAGAGAGCTTGAGAGCATTTTGGCTTCTGAGCAGAGGCTTGGGAGCATTTCTGGTTGCCTGAGCAGAGGCTTGGGAGACCCCCTTAGTAGCAGTTCTTGAGCAGAGGCTTGGGAACACTTTTTGGTTTTCCGAATATAGGCTTGGGAGACCCCTGAGCTTTGGCTTCTGAGCAGAGGCTTGGAAGCACTGAGCGTTTTTGTTCTTGGGCTTAGAGAGCTTGGGAGCACCCTCTGAGCCAGTAAACTTTTCCTGGTCCCGTGGCTTGTAGGCAAGCTTGAAACGGGAATAGGAATTTTTCCTTCTCCCCCGGTGGAGAAGAACCGAGTGTAGGACCCTTAGAATACCCTTGTGAACCTAAAAGTAGGACCTTAAAACCCCCTGGTAAAAACCCTTGAGGACCTGAGGGAAGGATAAACCTCCCAAAAGGAACATAGAGAGGAAGAAGTTGTTAAAACCCCTGAGCAGCTTTAATCACCCCACCCCTGGTGTCGCTGATCCACTCTTTAACCTCCCCCGAGATCAGCCCTAAATGAAAAAATGTACCAGGCAAACCCCACCGTGCCCCGCCTGGAGAAGTGGCTAGTGAAGAAGGGAGATTGCCCCTGGGAAGCCGGTTCCTTCAAGGGACCCGACCCGCTCCAGATAGTTAGGAGTGCCTTCCAAGATTTTTGTGACAAGGAGAAACCTAGATCGAGCAAAAAGGACAGATATGGAGCCTGGGCAACTTTCACTGCCCTACAGGACAGCGTGTCCCTCATTAGTAAGTTGCACACAGCGCAGGAGGAGTTAGAAGAGAGGTCAGAACGAGAGCAGGACGCTTTGCGTCTAGAAATCCAGACTCTCAGGACTAAGCTAACCGAACAGGAAAAAGAGTACGAGAGAAGAGCAGTTGAGTGGCGCGCCGAACGCGTCAATTTCATACTAAGCTTAAAAGCCCTGTACATTGCAGAGTCCCAAAAGCCCGGAGAAGACCCAGAGGCATACTTAGCTAGGAAGCAGCTTCTCGCTGAGCTAGCAGACGAGGTGGACCTAGATGCAAGCGATGTGCCCGACTTCGATGAGCTAGAGTTCAGAAGAGCTGTTATCGATGGTCTCAATAGCACCACTCGCCTGGCCCTGGCAGGAGTAGAGCCCGGGAGCATCTCATGGGGAGACCTGGAAGCTCGCATCAGGAGCATTGCCGGCCTGTTGCGAGAAACCGGCGCCATCCGCCATGCGAAGTCCCCGGCCTCCCGTAGGAAGGAGAGCGAGCCGATAAGCGCAGTCACTTATGCCAACCATGGCCCCCACTCCCAGTACCGACCGCAGGGACGCAACTCGTACTCGGAGGCAAGGGGAGGAATCCTGAGGGGAAGGAGTAGCAGTTTCAACCGGGGGAGAGGGCCAAGGGACTACCGCTCGGGAGTTTCCTTTGCGCCCACCCCGAGTTACGGTTCCTCTTCCCAGCAGGGACCCCACGAGCCCCGACCGCAAGATGCGCCCCTAGCCCCTTCCCATTCTCGAGCATCGCACCCGTACAACCATCAGGTCTACCCGCCTCCAGATCAGTCTAATGCTTGGGGAGCATCACAGGGCGACCACGAGGGCTACCGGGACCGTGGCAGCACGCCCCAGTCCAGGGACCCCCTCCGTTGGGAACTGTGGATGCGCCTCAAAAACATTGGAGCGAACATGGAGCTATTCGATGGAAAGCCCACGTCCGTTCTAATGAAGGCGATCATGGAGTGGGAAGACCAGCAGCAGCCCCCAGTACCCCCGTCGGCGCCCCCTTTGCCGCCAGACCCTCCCTTCTCAAGTCCCCCGATAGCTGCGGTCCGGGAACGCCCGAGCCCCAACAACCCCTTTAGAGAAGCGCCGCTTCCACCGACCAGGGTGCAGGATCAGAATAGGGTCGCCCCGAGTCCCAGTCTCCCTCCGTGGGCATAGTTGCCAAACTAAAGCCGGACACATGGGGGAGACCGACAGTAAAGGCAGGGATCGGGACTCCCGGGGAAAAGAAGAAGCCTGCCACCCTCCTCATAGATACCGGAGCTTCACTTAATATACTCCGGCCCACCTTAGTCACAAAGGGAACTCAGACCCCCACCACCATGCAGCTCGCCGGTTTTGGAGGTGGCATGCAAGAATCCCCGGTCTGGCAGGATATCCCCCTCTCCGTTGGGAACCTGGCCACCCGGATTTCGGCATGCGCAAACCGGGGAGAAGACGATGGACTTTTGGGTATGCCGTTCTTCCGAGCCGAGGGACTGACCATTGACTTAGCAAACGGGCTCCTGTGGCGAATCCCGGGAGGCCCAGACTTTGTCAATGCAGTCCATCGATGTGCAGCCCTTAAGGCCCCCCTTCCTCTCGCCCCCATCACAGGAGACTCCTGGGTTCAGGACTTTCCCGAAGTTTGGGTGACAGATAAGGCCGAGTGTGGGATAGTGAAGGACGCCTGCGTCCTGATTGAAGGAAAGGACCCCCCTCCCCAAAGACAGTACAAGTACCCAGCCGAGGCCGAGGCAGGGATAGCCAAGACCATAGAAGGACTCCTTGAGTGGGACATCATACTCCCGATGCAGTCCATCTGCAACGCCCCATTGTGGCCAGTACTGAAAGCAGATGGAGTGACCTGGAGAATGACGGTCGACTTCCGTGCCCTGAATGCCACCACCCCTCCAGTTGCCCCAGTTGTGGCCAAGTACAACGAGATCCTGACGGCCATTGCCGCTGGGTCCCGGTTCTACTCTGTCATAGACCTGGCCAACGCTTTCCACTCCATCCGGTTGCATGAGTCTTGCTGGTACAAATTCGCGTTCACTTTCCGCGGCCAGCAATACGCATTCAAGCGGACACCCCAGGGATTCCACTCCAGCCCCAGTATTTGTCATGCCCATGTAGTTCAGATGTGGGAACGCCTCCAACCCTCCTCGAGGCCCCACGTACAGAGCTACGTGGATGACATTTTAGTCCATGCCGCTACGGAAGAATTAGCCCGCCAGATCACTAGGGAAGTCCTGGAAATCCTCCGCGAAACTGGGTTCAAGGCAAGCAGGGAAAAGGCTCAATTGGTTCAGACCAGTGTTAAGTACCTGGGTCTGACCCTGGGACCCGAGGGTCGCACCCCGGACACCCAGCGAATGGAGGTCATTTCCAAGCTGCCTGCACCCACCGACGTCCCCTCCCTTAGAGCCCTTCTAGGAACTTTTAACTTTTCCCGAGACTTCATCGAGTCCTTTGCAGACAAGGCTCGCCCCCTTTATGCTCTCCTCAAAAAGAACACTCCCTGGGAGTGGGGACCGGATCAACAGACAGCCTTAGCCGAACTGAAACGCAGCCTGGCCGCAGCCCCGGCCCTAGCCCATCCAGATGTTACCCAGCCATTCTTTATTCAGCTAGCCGTGTCAGACAAGAGCATAGGAGCCACGCTCACCCAGCAGCAAGCCGGAACTGCAAGAGTAGTAGCCTATGCCTCTCGTAATCTAACTCCGGTCGAGACCAAGTTCAGCCCATGCGAAAAGACGTGCCTTGCTCTAGTTTGGAGTCTGACCCATTGGGAATTTATCATAGGAGGCTCACGCACAATAGTTCAAACCACTCACACGCCCCTCAAATATATTCTGTCTGGCAAAATACAAGATGGACAAGTCTCAAACGCCCGCATAGCACAGTGGACCCTGGCCCTGGTTAACCGCGGAGTAGAATTTAAAAAGGAAACCACTGAGCCCCCAGCCCCCTATGGCCTGTTAGTAACCAGGACCGAGCACGAGTGCCCCCTGGACCCGCCACCGCAGGTTGTTTGGCCAGTCACTTGGGGAGTCCCGCTAGAGGAAGCCCGACAGAACGGCTTCACATGCTGGTTCTGCGACGGCTCCTCCTTTCACGTTGGAGGCTCCCCTCGGACAGGCTACGGCGCTGTGCGAGTGGGCGACGCCCATACCCTCAAAAGTCCAGCCCGCCCCCATTCCAGCCAAGCGGCTGAGGTGCAAGCGCTTCTGGCAGTGCTTGAGTTTGAGCCCCCAGAAAGCCCACTTGCCATTTACACAGACTCGGATTGGACGGCCAAAGCCGCCACAGTCTGGCTCCCGGTGTGGCAGAATCAGGGGTGGAGAGCCAGTGATGGGAAACCCATAGCCCACCTACAGCTATGGCAGCAAGTAGCCGCGCTCCTTCAGTCCCGCACAGGCCCAACGCAGGTTACCCATGTTAAAGGACACCAAAAGACAAACTCAGAGACCGCTTATTGGAATGACCAGGCAGACCTCGCAGCCAAGGCAGCCGCCACAGAAAATGCTCCCTTACCGGAGCCCGCCCCCAATTGTCCCCTCCACCCTGTCACCACCCGGGCACAAGCCCGCAGCCAGGCTCAGGGAATCGCAGGAACACTGGACCTAGCACAACTACAGATATCTGACCCAGAAGTAGCTGACCTCCTAGCCGCAGGAAGAGATCAGACAGGAAGACTATTGATCCGAGAAGAAGAAGGCATAGTTTGGGCAGTAGATGCAGCCGGTGAATGCCACTGGGTAGTGCCACTGGAAGTCAGGGCCGACCTGATTCAGTTTGTCCACGAGCAGGGACACCGAGGCAAGGATCTGACTCTGGAGAGGGTCAAAGAGGTTGGTTGGTGGCCTAGCATGCGTACCGAAGTAGCACAATGGGTGGACAACTGTCTGTCTTGTGCTATGGTCAATGCAGACCCAACTGGACCTAGAGCTCCCCTCCAGCATCAGAGAATTGATGGACCCTGGGCTCGTATACAGATTGACTTTATCGGTCCCCTTCCTCCCACTCCCCGCGGCAATCGCTACTGTCTCACTGTCATAGATCCCTTTAGTAAATGGGTCGAGGCATTCCCGTGTAAGCATAACACTGCAGCCACCACGGCCAAACTACTGTTCAATAATGTGTTTTCGAGATGGGGCACTGTACGAGTCATGGATTCCGATTTGGGCTCACATTTTATCGGAGAAGTAACCCAGGAACTTTGCAAGGCGTTAGGCATTCAACAACGCTTTCACATAGCCGGCCATCCCCAGGCTTCCGGCGCCATAGAAAGAACCAACCGGACCCTCAAGGAGGCTCTCCGCAAGATGGTTCGCTCCTCCGGGAGAGACTGGGATGAAAAACTCCCCATAATTCTAATGGCCATCAGAGGCACCACCGCAGTTCACGGGCTCACGCCCCATATGGTCATGACAGGACGGAAAATGCAGCTCCCAGAAGCCTTCTGGCTAGATACGCAGCTCCCTTCTGATATGCAGCCCGTAGTAATTAATGACGCCTGGGTTCAGGACCTCATCTCATCCATACACGCCGTCCACATGCAAGTGGCCCAGAAGTTAGGCACAGCTCAGAAGGATATGGACCGCAAACTAGGATGGGTCAGGAACCCCAGGCAGTGGGAGGAAGGACAGCTCATTTTATATAGAAAGTTCTCACAGAAGGCACACTCACTAGCCGCCAAATGGCAAGGCCCCGTCCCAATCACGAAAAGAGTCTCTCCAGCCGTCTATCAGGTAGCCATCCAGAGGAAGACAGGAGGCACTTGGCTAAAATACTTCCATGCCTCTCAATTAAAGGAATGGAAAGGGAAGCCGCTCCAAACCGCCCCGCCTGTGTATGACCCTGGGGGAGCTGCCGCCAGCCCAGCCCCCCTCTGCCCAGTGATTCGCCAGACGTCCCTTCACCCTGGGCCAGAGATACCCTGTGTCCCCTTAGACCAGACCTTTGTAGCCTTAGTATAAAAGAAACAGCAGAATATGCAGATGTAGGTGTATGTCAAAAGTTTTTTTTCAGTTCTATTCTTTAACTTCATTAGGCGGGCCCCACAGTTGGGACCCTAGGGGGAAACACGGCAATCAAAGCCAAATAGGACCACCACCGAAAGTGATTCTTAATTGGATTGTAAGCCGCATGTTCGGGAAAAAATTGCACAGGCAAAAGAGATTTGCTGTGTGTGAAAGTGTTTGGAGAGGCTTTAGCCCAAAAGTGAATATGTGCTCCCAATGTTGAAACCACCAAATAAGGTGATTTCTTTGTTTGAAAACATTTCACAGCCGTGCTGGTGAAGATCCCGCATCTACGTAGATTCGGGGTCTCACCTGCCAGACCCACGCTTTCGCATGATGGTCGGCTTTGGCTTTGAGGGCCGTGCCTCCCCTGGAAAAGGACCCCCAGATAGCCCAACATCCCTCTTTTACTAATGTTCATATTCGTCATGGTGAGTTGCTATACGGCGCCACCAGTCAGTACGCTTTAGTGCAAAAGTAAAAGACCCGCCAGTATTTTGTAAATATGTACCCTCTGGAATATGTTATTGAGGTGCGTTCGCTACGCACAAGGGGCAGCGTGCCTCATTTACATAGCCAGGATCCCCCGCGCCAAGATGACCCCCGAGTAACCCAGACCCAGTGGCGCCGGCAGATCTCGGCCGCCTCCACCGCTTTTCGATAAACGCTGCCGAGCACCTTCGGCTCCACTTCGGCCCTTTCCGCCAGCAGCCGCTCGCCCCACGTACTGAAATCTTTTCCCTTGCCCGTACCGAATAAGGGAAAAGAAGGGGGGGAGACATATTGAAGATATAATGAAGCCCTGCCAGGCACCCCAAGTAAGGGCAACCTAAAAGTACCCCAGACCCGTATGCTTCTTGCTCCGTGTGTTTTTCTTTTTGCTCAGCGCACTTTTCTTTTGCTCAGTATATTTTTCTTTTTGCTCAGTGTATCCTTTTTTAAACCAGAAAACGGGGCCTCCCGAGGGAGTCCCTCCAAAAATTGGTTGTCCTGCAAACATATGACGAAAGCCCATTTTTGAAAATTAAAGCGAGGGCCCCCGTCTGCAGCAACCCTTATAGTTACTGGATACCGCTCTCTAGTTTTTTTTCTTTTAAAACGGCAAGGCCAGGCCGAGCCGGACCGATAGCTCTCAGCCCGCAAAATAAAAGCAGCCCGCCACCGAGCAAGGGGCACCTGAAGGCCACATAGTCTAGGCACCCAGGGACCCCTGGGGCGAGTTTGCATAACCCCGCCTAACGTTCAGCCGACCCTTGCCCGACGCAAAGACGTCCCCCCTGAAATATACATGCTTGAGAAAGAAACCTTCGCACAGGAGTTCCCCAGAGCAACAAGCTGGAAGGCTCGCTTAGTGCCCCTGGGACTTCTCGTTCGAACCCCGCTTAACATACTGTGCTGGCAGAAATACGCCCTCCCTTTTCCCCGCTTTACTTTATTTTTTTATTTTGCTGCAACAAACTCAGGGAACCTGTACTTATATCCGCAGGTCTCCCCAGGATATTTTCGTCACAAAAAGGAAAAAGAAGGCCAGGAGATGAGGCACCTGGCTACTCTGTGTTTGCTCATGCTGGCAGGCACCCTAATAGAGGGACGCCCGTCCAAATTAATGCCCTACCCACACTGGAGATGCATCAATACCCTAGCAGGGAATGAAATGATGGTCTGCAAAGTTGTGCAGCAAATTAATATGACCACCCCCACGGACCGCACTAACTTCCGCAGTTGCGAAGAGCAGTGGATCCGACCCCCAGAGCTTGTTATTTTATGTGTAGGAGTAAAAACCATGTCCCAAGAATTAGTATGCTATTCACCTACTGACACAGTGTCACCACTTGCTCCGATTCCATGTATGTTTCTCCCCCGCATCAGGACAGCCCCCACCGCAGTCCCGGTGGTAGACAAATATACCACCCCTGCCAACGTTGAAACCTCGCCATTTGTCACTGAGGCTTTCGGACCATACTGTGAAGTTATTCTAGTGTCGGCCGCAGTATGGAAGGCAGGAGACCCCTTTAGGATGACCATCCTACTAGGCACCACTACCACTGAGTCTGCATCAGTCACTGTCACGCCCCCTTCAGGCACAGTTCTCTCCTTTGCTATAGAACGCTGGGAGAACCTGACCTGGATTGTAAAGGAGGAAGACCTAGCCAAACATGGCCCACCTGATTGGATACTGGTTCAACAGACGCCCGAATGCCAAACCAAGCCCCTAGTAGAGAAATTTCACCGGCTTGGGCTGCTCTTTGTAAATTTGACTCACGAACCAGGCAATTATTCCCTGCTGATCCGGACCCAGGAGACCCACACCATCCAAATTGACCCTTTGATTGCCAGCAATGAACAATTGAGCCAAGGCGGCACGCATATAGTGGGCTCCCATGTTTTGAAAACTGACATTCGAGAGAGAGTTCTAGTCCGCCCACAAATGTCTTTAAAAGAGATCCGCATAGACTTAGCTGAACTAAATATAACCCAGAGGCTGCCGCAGTGCGCTCCCTATCTGGAGGCCGGTAGCAAGGGTTGGAATGCATGGCTACAACTGTGGATCGATCCCTCCCCCTCTCTCTCGCGTGCCAGACGAAGCATTGCCGACTGGACTGCTCCTGCAGCCGGAGGCTTAGCAATCATGGATTCGGTCAACATTGAGACTCTCGCTAATAAGTTTGCCCATGTCACGACTAGCATCTCCGACTTAGGTAAACCGGTGGTGCAGTCCCTAAATTCCATTTCAAATGGGCAACATGAGATCAGCTCCATTTTAGTTAACTGGGAGAGTCAAACTGAAAGAGATTTTTCTCTGCTGCTCAAGGGAACACAGTCTTTGGAACGCAACATGTCAATAGCCATGGCATGTATGCAAGCCCAACAATTAAATCAGGCTGTGGCCATGGGGCTAATTCAGCAAGCCACGGACGGGCACTTGCCCCTGGAAATTAAAAGATTGATTATGCCCAAATTGTCACCCATAGAACTGGAGCTTGAATCCTGGTGGTCCCTCGTAAATTCCTCATTCTCACCGACCACCCAGGAACTTAAATTATTTTTATTAACGGCCAGTGCGCACGAGTCATTCCATGTGTATCCAGTCGTGCCTCTGGGACTCCAAGTCAGCGACACCGAGGTCCTCTACGCCCGCCACCCCGACCATTGGGCCCGCTTCACCCCGACCGGATGGCAGCTTGTCAGCCTCCAAGTGTGCCAGCATCGAGACCAGACCGGCTTCATCTGCCAAGACCAAGCCTTTGCACCTCATCACCCCTGTGTAGCCCCGCAAGTCGACACCCTCAACGAGTGCTCCTTTAAGGTCGTCCGGGAGAATAGCTCCGCTGTGGTCTACATTGGGAAAGGATGTGCCTGCGTGCGAACGGCCTGTGACTTCGTGATCCTGAACTCGTTCCAGCTCAAGCCCGTGATCCCGGGAGTCAACCGCTGCTTCTGCAACCCGTCTTCGGTGGCAGCCTGCGACTTCACCTACACGGTACCGGTCTGGACCCAAGAAGAGATCCTGGTGGCACCCTCCATCTATCGTTATGTGAAGCCAGTCTCCCTTGGCATCGGTCTGGAGCTAATCCACGAGCTCCTGGCCCACCCCCAGCTCCACCGCACCCTCCAGAGCATCCAGAGGGACGGGGATACTACTGCTTTGGTTGTGTCCCACAACGGCAAAGAGATTTTGGACCTTGCCCAGCGGATTAAGACCACCGGTTCTATTATGTGTACGGATCCTGAACCAGCCCCATGGACGCTTTGCTGCCGGACACCGCTCCGAGGCCCTCTTGTGGACTAGGGGGGGACGTGTTTCTCCGCCCCCCAGCCCACGGCCCGTCTCCAAACGACCGCCAGCAGCACCACCTCCATGAGGACTAGAACTGTGTGCCTGAAGCCCTTCTCGCCGCCTGCCGACCCTGCTCTGCGGATTGACGCAGACAGCAAGGGGGGGTGGAAGTGTGTTTTGGAACACATGGACTAAGTTTGCTTGTTTCTGTAAATATGCAACCCAGTCTAGCAGCTGTACTGTGGACTGAGCCATCTGTGATCTTTGTTGCCCTATTGTTTTATGAATATCTTGCCATTGCTTTTTATGAATTTTACTCCCATGAATTTAGCCCCGAACTAGTCCCTCCCTCTATCTACTGCAAGTGCGCCCATGATCTTCCCATGAACTGGGACCCTTTTTATCACCCCCTATTAACTTTATCCCTATGAATTTGATTTTTAACCTTTTGAATTGCCTTTTTAACCTGACTCCCTCCGCCGAGGTAATTCTAGCCTATTTATCATTTTATGAATTGGGTTTTATCCGGGACTTCTCCTGAGCAGTCTCTTTTAAGGGTTATTTTATTCCTGATTTTAGACTCTATGAATTTGGTTTTAATCTGGCCGCATGAGTTAGCCTTTTAATTGCGAAGTTTATTTTTCTGCCCCCATGAGCCCTTCCGCCGCTTACCCTCATGAATTGTTTCTCCGCACTTGCTTTTATTGCTGCTCTTATCTATGAATTGGTTTCAACTTCCTGGTTTATTGCTTTTATCATATATATATGTATTTATGATTTTAATCACCTATGAATTGTTCCACCCTTGATGAATTGATCTATGCCTGGCTTGCACTTTCTTATATGAATTATTCCCTCACCTATGAATTCTGCTTTTAACTTCCCATGAAGTAGCCTGCTTTTATTCTTACATTCATGAATTGTATCCATGAATTGCCTTTGCTTTTAATTCTATGCCTATGAATTAATCCATGTATATGAATTGCTCCTGGTTTTTAGTACTTTTAACCCATCATGAATTACGTATGAAGTATTCCCATGTATGAATTGATCAATGTACACAAATATGAATTATTGCTATTTATATGCATGAATTGCTCATTGCTGCCTATATCACTATGAATTACTATTGCTATAAATTATTGCTATTTATTCTGACGGTTGCACTTAGCACACCTCCTGGTGTGAACCCAGAGACCTGCAGCCCATTGGCTGATCTAAATTGCACTTATTCGGTTAGGTGGTTCTCCAAACTAAATTTTTGAGTGACGCCTCCCCCTCCTTCCCTTCCCACTCCTCCTTCGCTCGAAGCTCGACCACCGGACATTGCCGACCACCTCACCTTTGAAGTCAAGTTCGGTGACCCACGCACCTGACGTCACGGGGTCTCCGAGGGGGGGAATTGTTGCCAAGTAGGCCCCCTCCCCTGCTTTAAAGCCTGCCATGGACTGTGTTAAAGTTTCCTGCATTGCTGTTTTACTGCTACACCAAAGATTGCTTTGCACGTGTGTGTTCTGATACACGTGTCAGTTTCCTGCCTGCGTGTCAATTGCCTTGCTGCTGCTATAGACTGTGTAGTTTACTGACTCCATGTTTGGATAACTGCACAAAGGACTCTCTTTCTGGGCAACCCTGCCCTGACCTGTATCTGGATTTCCCAGTGTGACCTTTGGACTCTGTCACAAGTGTGCCCCGTGCTGGCATTGCCATCTGCCACGGACCGTGCCTGTTCTTTGCCTTGGACTGTGTTTTAAAGTGTTGTTCCCCCTGCCTCTATGGAAGCCTGCCTCATATGGGCCCAAGCCGCTGCTAGCAGCCGGGCGCCCGCCGGGGAAACCTCCAGCGAGCCTGGCTAGGCGCTCCCTGGTCAGTTCCCGCCTGGAGCCTCCCGCGGGCCGGTCCCCGAGCTTGCCCTCGCTACCGGGCAGCCTGCTAACCAGCCCCAGCTATGCCCAGCCGGCATCCATGTTCTCAGGCAGCCAGAAGACCCTGGGAAGAAGACTGCTTTGGGAAGCCATTTCGGCGAAGCGGACACACCACGTCCGCAGCGAGAGCCCCTCGCCCCGCTCTGCATATCTTAGGAGCCGCCCCGGAGAAGAACTAAGTGCCGACCATCCCAAGCACTTAGAGAATGCATCTCAAAGAAACCTCCGCATTCCAGAAGCTGATGACATCAGGACAAGCCCTGTCCGCTGGAACATCCTTTCAGCCCACTTGGATTTCCCCCTCCCTCTTTTGTCCCCTCTTCCTGAGGTGTCACTTATCACAATCTGATTACCAAAGTGGCCCATCCAAGCCATTCAGTAGCCCATTAGACCCTTTGTTTTAATCTGTGAGAACCACCAAGTACAGCACCAGCCCCAGGGTACGTTTTGGGGTATTTAAGCTGGTCTCCCAGACCACTCGGTGCCTCGGCCATTCCCTATCCAGACCTCCTTGCTGTCCGTCTGTGGTTCCAGTGCTGGCATTGGGCCACCCCCCTCGCTGTTGTGTCTCTGCTTCGCTTCAGGATAAGTGAGTATTCCCCCTATCATCGTTGGGAACCTGCTAATGCGAACGTCTCTGTATTTCCTACTCTGTATTTCTTAGATCTTGTGTGTTCTCTTGTATGCTTGTGCAAGTTTAGGCTTACGCCACACTAAATACACGTGTTTGGAACTTATTTGTAGTCTGCCTCTTTTTCACTAGAGTGTCTGGGATCGGGACCTCCGTATACATAGGTTATGATCCGCGCTTAATATTAAGTTACAGACTGCTACAGCTAATTCCCCATTATAATAAAGAGCAGTTCTGGTAACACAAGAATTTGAACATCGGAAACAGTTGGATTTTCATTAATTGTTGTAAGAAATTTGAATAATTATTATGAATTTTGGTGTACTATTTTCTATAATGATTATCTAGCAAAGTAGGTCTTTATCTAGCAATAAATTGTTAGATAACAATTTATCTAACAATATATTAAGTTATATAGCAATTATATTCAAAATTGTACACTTATGTGTGTATGGTAAAGAACTATAATTAAACAAATAACTAATTAAATTACAACCATACATTAAGAAATAAATATTTATAGAAATCAAAAAGATTAATTTTAATAATAAGGTTTATTTATATACAACATTGATTGTCTTACCCCTAGTAGCTAGTGTCTTGAGCATCTTACATAGAATTGCCCACTTGTTAAGCAAGGTCTTTGCACATCAAGACCAATTCTTTTTAATGATCGTCCTTGAGCTGTATTGATGCTCACTGCAAAATTTGCTCTAATGGAATACTGAAGCCTCTTAATGGAAAGTTTGCATGTATTATAGGAATTCTTGGAATAAATTACCTTCTGGCTTGTAATTACTGCTGCTTTAATAACATAGTTAAACAACTACTTTACCACAAGTCTAGTATTGATGGATTCAGATTTTGAAAAAATTTAATAGGTGCACCCATTTTGAGCTTTGATATATGTTGTGGTAATCCTGATTAGAGATGGGCACGAACTGAAATATGAACCAAAATTAAGCGCGAACCAGGCTGGTTCGTGGTTCGCGAACCATGGTTCGTCAGATCCCATTTCTGACGAACTGCCACGAACTTTTAGGCTGGTTCATTTGGTTCATTTTTTGGTTCGTCACTGCAGACAGCTTGGTGCCAATCAATCAGTTTCCTAGGCAACAGGGGATGGACTTCCTGCAGACCTTCTGCTGACCCAGAAGTGACCTTCTTCTAGCCTGGAAGTGACCTTCTGCTGGCCTGGAAGTGACCTTCTGTTGTCCCGAAAGTGATAATTTTCTGACCCAGATGTGCCATTTTCACGAACCAAATGAACTGGTTCGCAAACCAGGGGCAGGTTTGTGAAAGTTCATGGTCCGTGGTGCGTGAAATTTGATGAACCACGAACCACATGGTTTGGGTTTTTTTCGGTTCATGTCCATCTCTAATCCTGATGCTTCCAAAGAGTTTACAGTTTGGTCAGAATTCATCATTGTATGCACCAATATGCATTCTTTTGCCATTCTTGGTATTTTGTCTAGATGTTCTCTGTTAATCACATGATCTACAGCATTATTATAGGTGCTAAAATGGCCCTCTGATGTAACTATATTGGAGAGAGAATGGTTTGTTACATTTGGAAATCGATCCTTTATCAGGTGTTATAGAATTAATTAATCTCAAGTGATTCTCTGCAAATTTGTAAACTGTTACATAACCAGCATATTTTATTCTAAGCTATTCTGCGGGATATAAATATTGGAAATAAACATATGCCATACATTTTGAACTAGACCAGCGCAATAGCTTGAGCTGGCCCTGCTGAGAAGAGGAAATCTGTTTATCTATGTAAGGCCTATATTTAAAGTGTGTCCCAAAGAAGCACTAAAAAAACCTCCTTAAGTGACCAGAAGGGGGAGCATGGAACCTCGCTGGCTGAAAGGCAGAAATTATCTATTGTGCTGTTCTCAGGAGAGCAGCCTGCAAAGTATTTCAGCTGTAACCAGATCTCAGTATCAGAAAGGCAATTTATTCCTTTGAATGTGTTCAAATATAAGCAAGGGTCACTTCGTAGAAAAAGAGCTGCAGGAACACATGCGCATAACTCATTAGCATATGCCACGCCCCTTGACATCACTGGAAGTCTGTCGTTAGCATAATTGATTTGATCGGACCCTAAATGGTCAGGATTTGGCTGCTGCCAGATGGGGGAGTGTTCCCCCACCTGGCAGTGGCCCAATCAGGGCTGTTTTGGCCATAATTTGGGAAGAAACCCCCCCAATCCAGGCCAAAATGGGCCCAAAATGGCTCAAAATTGCCATTTTGAGCATGTTTTGGTCTGGATCAGGCCCAAAACAGCCCAGATTGGGTTGGTGCAAGGCAGGGGAGGGGTCCCCCACCAGGCACCGACCCAATCCTGGTGGTTTTGGCCCTGATCCCGGCTGAAACGGGCCCTGAATGGCTATTTGAGGTCCGTTTGGGCATGGATCAGGGCCGAAACAGCCCAGACCAGGCTGGTGCCTGGCTGGGGAGGGTTCTGCTGCCTGGCACTGACCTGATTCTGACCCTTCTAGCCCCGATCCCAGTGGAAATGGCCATTTTGGACCCATTTGGGCCCGGATCAGGGCTGAAATGGCTGGGACTGGGTTGGTACTGGGCAAGGGAGGCTTCCCCTGTTGGGTTGCCAGGCCCCCTCAACCTCCTGGTGGGGGGATAAGGGCCTGGCACTTTGGGGGAGAGGGGTGCGTGCGCACAAAGCGCCTCAAAACTGGCCCGATCTGCAGCAAAATGGGCCTGAAACGAGTCCTATTTTGGCCAAAACGCGTCTGTTTTGAAGCACTGCAGAGCACAGGAGCACTCCTGCACTCTGCAGCAGCCCCAATCCAGACCAAAACAGGCTGATCCCAGGGGCTGCTGCGCACGGGAGCGCGCATGGAAGGTGCACCTCCCTGCTGGTTAGGTAAGTGGGGGTAGGGTATGGGGAGCGGAGCAGGGGATCCTCGCCCCCACCAGGGGTCAGGCATCGCTATTCCCCTGCCCGGCACCGACCCAATCCTGGCCATTTCGGCCTGGATCTGGGCCGTTTGGACCCTAATCTAGGCTGAAATGGGCCCAAAACTGCTGAAAACCAGGTGGGCAGGGCCACCTAACATGTGACCTCTTGGGAGAACTACCAGAACTGCGCATTCCCCCTCAAAATGAGTTCTGAATATAAGTATCAGTGGCCAGGAAAGGCCAAAGGCAGCAGTGGACCACTTCCTATAGCAATCACAACTAGGATTGCCAACATCCTGGAAAAAAATGTCCTGTCCCCTTAATAGAGGCTTGATGGGATGTTATTTACTGGGTAGTGGTATTACCTCCATGAAAAATGTCACTTGCCTATTTCTATACATTTAGCAGGACATTTTTTTCTCGCTCAGCTGTTGTAACGGAAATCTGCCTGAGATCCTGGAGAGCTCCTGCTTGTCTGAGAGGACAATACTGACCCTGATGGACCAATGGTCTGACTCCCTCGAAGGCAGCTTTATGAAGGAGACCTAATCTCAAGGATAGATGTGTTATTTTTACAATGTCTGTGTCTTGATTTTGAATGGTTCCTTTCTCGGACATGAATCTGCCAGATACAGACTCAAACCAGTCAGTTCAATTTCCTTTGCCTCTCTACTTCTTCCCCCTCCAAAATTTGAACAATTTTTCTAAGGGAGGGGGGATTAGATTCGTCAAAGTTCTTCCTCAGAATCTGAGGGAAATTGACTTATGACAGTTCCATATATGATCAATTTAATAACCTGTTATGAAATCTCAAACAATTTTTATTCCTCCTATAAACTTGAGAACCCTCCACTCTGAAATAGTACATTATCTTTAATAGCATAAAATAGGACACTGGAAGGAAAATTAAATAAAACTCAGTAAATGTTTTGTTTGTATATTTAGTCACAGAACACTGATATTACCGAGGAATATGATCAGGAGGAAGAGATAAAATATGATCAAAGGTGCCTGTTGAAGCATTTCTGAAGTGTGGTTTGTTGCAGAGAAATAAAAAGGAGTCCTGCAGCCTTTTAAAGAATATTAGATTGACTTTGCTGCAAACAGTCTGAAGAAGTGAGGTGTGGCTCACGAAAGGTCAAACCCTACCACAATTTCCCCCCAAAGTTCCTTCTCTCTTTCTGGAGAAGGCCACCAGATGTGGAGAGTGTCTCCTTTGGGAGCCTCGAATAAATTTAAATGTGTACTTTGTTCATCAAGAGCATGAATACCACAAGATGCTGAAGAAAAACTGAAGAAAAAAAAACTGGTTCTGCCTGAAGGCTTTAAACCAGGGGTGGCCAAATGGCGGCTCGCGAGCCGCATGCGGCTCTTCAAGTCTTATTTGGCGGCTCCCGGAGGCTTGCAAGTTCACTCCTCCCCCAGGCTCCTTTAAGGGGCAGAGCCGACCAGCCGCTCACCCGATCTATGCACCCAGCGTGCTTCCCCTTTCCCAACGCTGGAGCAACGAAGGGGCGGGCCAGGGCTGAGGACAGCCCACCCCTCCTCGCCTTGCTGGGCACTCCTCTGCAGGCACTGAGTTTTGCCGGCCCCGCGCTCTCAGTGAGCGCCCAGGAAGGGCAGTTGGGGGGAAGGGGAAAGAGAGGAGTGAAGACGCGACGAGGAAGCGCCAAGGTAGAGGTGGCCCAGGACTTCCTGCTTTCCGGCTTACTCCCGAGAAGGCAAGTGCGCAGCTGCCGAGACCCGCCATGGCATGAAGCACAGCCTGCGCCGGGGGGCGTTTGCATGGGTGGAAGCCTCGTTAGTTGCACGGAGGACTGGCGCACCCATAAGTGTGTGCAGGACAGCTGAGATGGAGGAGCAGGGAATGTGTTTGCTTCAGAGGACATGTGCTTGCTTTAAGATTGTGTGGCTCTGCTTTTGTGATCCTTCCTTCCTTGATTTTTCTTTCTTCCCTCCTTCCTTCCTTTCTCTTTCCTTCTTTCCATTTCTTTCTTCTTTCCATCTTTCTTTTTCTTTCCTTCCTCTTTCTTCCTTTCTCTTCTTTCCTTCTTTCCTTCCTTCCTTCCATATATTTCCATACCTTTCCATATCTTCCTTCCTTCCTTCCTTCCCTTCCTTTCTTTCTTTCTTTCTTTCTTTCTTTCTTTCTTTCTTTCTTTCTTTCCTTCCTTCCTTCCTTCCTTCCTTCCTTCCTTCCTTCCTTCCTTCCTTCCTTCCTTCCTTCCTTCCTTCCTTCCTTCCTTCCTCTTCTTTCCATATCTTTTCATACCTTTCAAAATCTTCCCCTTCCTTTCTCTTTACTTCTTTTAATATCTTTCCATATCTTTCCATGTCTTCCTTCCTTTCGTGTATTTCTTTCCTTCTTTCCCTTCCCTTCTTCCTTCCTTTTTACTTCTTTCCATATCTTTCTATGCCTTCCTTTCCTTCCTTCTTTCCATACCTTCTTTCCTTATCTTTCTTTCTTTCCTTTTAATCCTTCCTTCTTTCCATATCTTCTTTCTTTTTTGTCTTTTCCTTCCTTCTTTCCATGTCTGTTTTTTTCTTCCTTTCCATCTTTCCATGTCTTTCCCTCCCTCCCTTTCCTTTTTTCCTTCCTTTTTTCTTTCCATGTATTTCCTATTTTCAATAAAACATTAGGGTTGCCAATTCCAACAAAACAAAAAACCTGGAGTCTTTAGCCAGAATACTCTACAGGTGGTGCCTTGCAAGGATGACATCACTTTTTGTGATGTCACTTCCAGATCAAAGGTTAGGTGGTAGTCCTTCCCAAGCTCCACCCCTTCTGATGATGTCACTCCCAGCATACTGTGACAAAACCCCACCCCTTCCTGTGATGTCATTTCTCGGCACTCCCCCAAACCCGCCTCTTCCTCTGAAGTCACTTCAATGCATCATGTCTTGTGGCTCTCAAACATCTCAGGTTTATTCTGTGTGGCTCTTGCATTAAGCAAGTGTGGCCACCCCTGCTTTAAACCATAAAATTAAAGACAAAATAATTATTGAGGAAAATAAAATGGAAGGAGGTCGATGTGGATTGTACTATTTGTTTCTCCTTTTATACATTTTGAATCTTTAGGAGGCTAGTATCTGTTTTAAAAGCAGCTCCTTATGTAATAATCTGAATGAACCATATTTTTAGCATCGTTAGTGAGTTCTCAAGGTTGACTCAGCCTTCCATCCTTCTGAGGTCAGTAAAATGAGTACCCAGTTTCCTGGGGGTAAAGTGTAGATGACTGGGGAAGGCAAAGGCAAACCATCCCATAAAAAGTCTGCCAAGAAAACATCTTGTTGCTACACCCCCCTGGTGCTTGCACAGGAGACTACCTTTACCTTTTACCTAGTGAGTTTATAATATTTTAAATGGGTGCAGTGCTGAAAGTGAAGTGGGATGGGAGAGATTTTTCCTCTTCTGGAGAACCTGAAGCCATCTCTCTTCCTTTTCAATGTATGAACATCTTTCCAGAGCCACATTACTAATTGTAGTCACCGGGGCTTTTTTTCAGCCGGAACACAGTGGAATGGAGCTCCGGAACCTCTTGAAAATGGTCACATGGCTGGTGGCCCCGCCCCCTGATCTCCAGACAGAGGGGAGTTTAGCTTGCCCTCCATGCTGCCAAGCGCTCCCACGCTCCACAGGGGCTTGTGTTGGGTGCCGCTGAGGAGCGCAGGAATGCTCCTGCCCTCCACAGCAGCCCAAAACATGCCCACAGATTGGGCCCGTTTTGAGGTGCTGTGGAACGCAGAAGTGTTCCTGTACTCCGCAGCACCTGAAATGGGCCCATTTTGACACAGATCGGGCCAGTTTTGAGCCACTGTGGAGCACGGGAGTGCTCCAGCTCTCCGCAGTGGCCCAAAACGGGCCTCATCTACGCAAAAATGGTCCCGATCTGTGCCCGTTTTGGACTTGGGACTTGCTGGTACTTGCCCACTGCTGCTCAGTGCACTGCAGGAGTACAATGTGCATATTTCTTTGCACATCTCTAAGTTGCTTCCTCCTTTTAGCATCGGTATATCTTGCACAACGTCTGCCAGGAGGCTTCTTGGGGGCAGTAAGAGGTGATGGCTGCAAGAAGTGTGAAGTGGAGTTGGATTGAGGGAGGGGTGGTGTGGTGGGTCCTTCGGCAGGTTCTTGTGAGAGGTTCGCATTGAAATGACCCCTAGAAAGGTCATGCACCATCTCCCCATGAACATTTAAAAACTCAGCTGCCATACTGACTTTTATATAAAATCCCTAATTTTCACCTCAGAACACAGTTCCACAGCTGACCCATCAGTCTGCCAGCCACACAGGAAATCCAGGCCCCACAGAGAGATTGGCAACCCTAGAGGGGAGGTGTATTTTTTACCTCAGGACACATTCAATGACAGGGACTTCCTTGAATGTGTCCTGAGTACTACATGTGTCCTGCATGCTCTTTAGAATGTTGGGCTGATGGCCAATCAAGGCTGTATATGCAAATAACTTCAGGGTAGAGTGGCTGAGTTGGCAGTTGTGGTGGTGGGGGGGGGGGGAATGAGCAGCCTCTCAGCCACACAGGGAAACTGTATCCCTATGTGAAAACAGATTTTACCCCTTTTTACCCCCTTAGGGGGCGAATTTCTTAAAATCCCTTCTTAGTGAGCCTCTACATCACAAAAGGAACGTCCTGCCCAAATTTCAGGTTTCTAGGCCCAGGGGTTTGGGCTGGGCATTGATGAGTCATTCAGGACACTTGTCTTTATATAGATAGATAAATAGCATCCATTCACAAATACAAACAGCTGATAACTCACGTGACATACAAAAATACAATCTATACAACTGACTGTGCATATTTATATCTTCAGAGAAACAGTCTTTAAAATCTCTTCTAACTCAGTCGGCAAGAAGCTCCACGGGAGATGCAACAAAGCAGGTAAGCAGTAACAAAGGTAAAGTGAATTAAATGAGTCTGTTTATTCTCTCTGTAGAAAGCAGTGTGGATGGGGGAAGGTGTCCAAGCCCACCTGTGCCCTGCCCAACCTGGGGCTGGTTTGCATTCAGATGGGGCCTGGCAATCTCCCAGAATTAAAACTGATCTCCAGACTACAGAGCTCAGTTCTCCTGGAGGAAAGGGGGGATTCAATGGCATTAGACCTCAGTGAGGCCCCTCCCCAAACCCTGCCCTCCCCAGTCTCCAGGAATTTCTCAACCTGGAGTTAGCTGCTTTAGCTCTGGGTGAGAAGCAGCACTAGCCATTGTTTGAAGACAGGGAGGAAAACCACACAGGAAATAAGGCCTCTGAACATTTACCAGCCTCTCAACACCTCTGTGATACTCCTGCCCTTGGAGAGCTGCTAACAACAGCATTTGCTTCCAAAAAACAGTCTTTGTGCTAGGGATGCCAGGTCCCCTCAACCTCTCAGCGGAGGACAGGGGCCTGGCACTTACCTTGGGGGAGAGGGGGGTGCGCGCATGTAAAGCGTGCACGCGCCCCCCAAAAGCGTGATGACATCATTTCAGGAGTGACATCATCATGCGGCCCCTGGGAGCGTGCCCAGGCTCTGCAGGGGCTCAAAATGGGCCTGATCTGTGCCAAAACAGGCCTGTTTTGAGGTGCTGCAGAGCGTAGGAGCACTCCTGTGCTCTGCAGCACCCAAAAATGGGCCTGTTTTGGCACAGATCGGGCCCGTTTTGAGGTGCTGTGGAGTGCAGGGGTGCTCCAGTGTGCCACAGCGCCTAAAAACGGGCCTGTTTTGCTGCAGATTGGGCCTGTTTTGAGGCGCTGTGGAGTGCAAGGGTGCTCCTGTGTTCTGCAGCACCCAAAAACTGGCCCATTTTGCTGCGGATCGGGCCCATTTTGGGCGCTCCGGAGTGCAGAAGCTGCTCTCCGCAGCACCTCAAAATGAGTCAAATTTTGGCCAAAACGGGTCCGTTTTGAGGTGCTGCGGAGCACAGGAGCGCTCCCGCGCTCCACAGCAGCCCCAATTCGGGCCAAAACGGGCCTGATCCTGGCAGCTGCTGCACACGGGAGCAAACAGCACTGCGGGGGAGCGTGCATGGAATGTGTGCACCCCCCCTGCTGGTTAGGTAAGTGAAGGCGGGGAGTGGGGGTGGAGGATCCCCCTCCCGCACCGGGCGTCTGGCATCCCTACTCTGTGCACATGCTTGAAGACACTTAAAAAAAAAGATTAGGGTTTGAGTCTAGTGGCACCTTAAAGACCACAAGATTTCAAGAGTCAAAAATTCCTTAGAGAGCTTTGACTTGTGAAAGCTTATACCCTGAAAATCTTGCTAGTCTTTAAGGTGCCACTGAACTCAAATCCTGATGTTCTACTGCAGACCAACACAGCTACCCACCTGAAATTTAAAAAATTAGTGCATGTTTTGCAATTTATATTAACAATATAATCTCCTACATTTTTACAGGTAAATTTAAGAGAACCTACAGAGTATTAATACTATAGCATTTAATTTCCAAAATGCATGAGATCCTTTCATATCATACATATTTTCCCTCCTTCCTAATCCATTTACTATTCTTTTGAATTTCAGGATCCAGAGAGATTGCAAACCAAAGAACAAAAAATATCTGTGGATTGGTCAATTCTTTCTTAGACTGACTTTACAGTCAAGATGTATCCTCCTTTTCCTTTTCAGAACCCAAAATACCCACTTTCCAACCTCAAAGGCAACATTTTCATTCACACCTCCTACACAATACACCCACCCACTTGTTCCTGTAGCGGATATTTGACTTTATTATAATCTCTCTTTATTGCATTATTTGAGCATAAGCGCTTTCTGTGAATTAAATGCCAGTGCTCTGATCACTTGAGGAAAGGTGTTGCCACAGAGTCATTGCCACAGGATGGCCAAGGAGGGGCATGAACTGGATCAGTGCTTCAGTATAGCTCTCCCCCACCCCTGCCATTTTCTCAATGCAACAGTCTCTCCATTTGTTTAGCTGAAAAAAGCTAAACAGAACCATGGCTGTCCTGAATGGAACTGGCCCACTCTTTTTGTGAACCTTTGGTGATGTGTATCACTTCTCCAACACAAACAGCTTTTTGCTCCTTTTGGAGGAAAAGCATACAAATACTCCAATCATTATAGTACCGAAGTAGGGCAAATAGCAGCTGTCTGTGTGCATTTGTGCATGAGATATGTATCAGGAGAGCAGTCGCTGATTAAGCCTTTTTAAAAAATCCCCGGTTGAGGTTGGCCCTTAGTAGTTGCTACAGTGCCCGAATTGACACACACATGTACACTCTCACATTCCCTCAGTTTTTAATACTTCACAGTTAGAGAAGCAAGGAAGGTTGCTGTCCAGGAATGACCATCGAGATACCATTTGGGGGAGGGAACCAGGTTACGGTTGCCAGGTCCAGGTTGGGAAATTCCTGGAGATTTTGGGGGAGGAGCCTGGAGAGGGCGGGGTTCACCCTTCAAAGCAACCATTTTCTCCAGGGGAATTGATCTCTGTTGCATGGAGACCAGTTGTAATTCCAGGAGATCTCCAGCTGGCAACTCTAACAGGGACATCTGAGTCAGCATCTGTCCCTCCCCTTTTTGTATGGCTGCAGCTTTTAGCCCATGACCCTGCTAGAGCATGACCTGTGCTCCCAGAAACAGCTTCAACCTGGGATGGTTTTGTATCCTATCACCTGCTGGAAGAATGTCTAAAGTGCTTGTTTTGCACATCTCTGTTTAAATTATACTTTATTTATTTACATTGTTTACAGTCTACTTTCTCACTGGGACTCAAGGAGGATTACGCAGTGTAAGTACACCACTGGGACACCAGTGGCAACTTTGCCAGTGGTGAAGGGTCAGGGTGTGCTCCTGGATGCCTCCTTGTCAATGGAGGCCCAGGTCACGGCAGTTGCCAAGTCTGCATTTTTCCATCTCCGTCAGATTAGGCTACTTGCCCCCCTACCTGATGCCCCAGGACCTGGCTACAGTGACCCATGCAACAGTCACCTCCATACTAGATTACTGTAACTCTCTCTATGCTGGGCTACCCCTGGACCTGATCCGGAAACTACAACTGGTCCAGAATGCGGCAGCTTGGGTCCTGACTGGTATGTCCTACCAGTCACATATCACACCTGTCCTGTGCCAGCTGCACTGGCTTCTGATTGAATTCCGAATCAGGTTCAAGGTGTTGGTTCTTACCTTTAAAGTCCTGAGCGGGTTGGGACCGGCATATCTTTGGGACCGCCTCTTCCTGTATGTTCTCTGGAGACCACTTTGATCAGTGGATAAATGTTTACTGGTGGTCCCTGGCCCTAGTGCAAGTGCATGTACTTTGCATGAGCTCTCAGTAGGGGGAAAAAAGAAGACTGTCATTTTTTAGACAACTAAACAAAATCCCATGCCTATGTTATTATAAAGGGACTGTCTCACTTGATGACTCTGGGATAAGATGCCCAGTTTGTTATCTGAGCTCAAATGTTCAGCTGACCATAGCAACATGTAACCAAGATCTTCAGCAATAAAAGTGTCTCCCACGCAGCAGCATAGTAAGCACCTCTTTTTGGTGAAGTTTCATACAAGCAAGCGGGGGAATATTTCTGCCACTGAAGACCACAATTTATTTCTCCCAGTGGCTTAGAGACATGAGTTTAAAAGCTAGCAGAAACCACACTCTTTACTGTTACTGCCATGGTTAACCACTAATATGCTTGCCTTCAGCTTCTGTTGAAAAACCATTGACCTGCTGTCATTTCTAATGGTATGCTATATTCAGTCTGCTGATGGTTTACATCACTGCTTCAAAATCACTTCTGACATGATTTGGGTTTGAGGCCTCCATAGAAGCCGATCTTTGGGCTGCAAAAGAGGACCTGGCTGCTCGTTGGTTTGCCCTCCATCTTGAATTTAGGGTTGCCAAATGTTGAGAAACAAAAAATCTATTTTGCTTGGTCCTGTGCCTTTAATAACAATTTTCTGTTAAGGAACTGAGGCTGTTATGGCACCAGCCGTAACAGCTACACTTAACAAACAGCAGCCAATAAGAATCCTACTTGTAAACATAAGGGGAGAGAAACGTTGAATAGCAGTCTGCCAAAGTCATATTGCAAGTAGGAAACAGTAGTTAAAATTTATATTAAAGAGCACAATCCTGCTACAGTGAAGCACTTTTAAGTCTGGTTCATTTCAGTCAGGGAGAGTCTCACCTTGTTCTCAGATTTCTCCAGTTGAAATAATTGAAGTTGTAATACATGGAAGAAGTTCTGTTAGTAACTTGTAAGCCCCGCCCCCCGCCCTAACCTGGATAGCCCAGGTGTGCCCAATCTCAGAAACTAACCAGGGTCAGCCTTGGATGGTTTTTTCTGGGAAAAGAGGTGGTGGAACTCAGGAGCGCACAATGATATCACTTTGGGTCAGCTGGAACAAGGGGGGAGGTTTTTTAAAGTTTAAATCGCCCTCAGCAAAAATGGTCACATGACCAGCGGCCCCGCCCCCTGATCTCCAGACAGAGAGGAGTTTAGATTGCCCTCCACGCTGCTGCGTGGAGGGTGATCTAAACTCCCCTCTGTCTGGAGATCAGGGGGCGGGGCCACTGCCTGTGACCATTTTCAAGAGGTGCTGGAACTCCGTTCCACTGTGTTCCAGCTGAAAATAAGCCCTGGATGGGATACTTCCAAGGAAGACCAAGGTCGCTGTTCAGAGGCAGGCAATGGCAAACCAGGGTCGAATCCACATTACTCATTCTAAGTCGCATGTTCCCCGCATCCCCCATGCAATCCCAAGTGCCGGTCACATTACCTCATTAAACAGACGCATTTCATTCGCATTTCTCCCGAATATGTGGTCGCAGGTTTTCAACGGGAGTTTCACGGTGGCCGTGAACGGGCCAATGCGCAATTTACGCGGTTTTTTTAAAAACCACCCCCCCTTCCTGTCTCTCCGGCCGTTCCGAGAGTTCCTATTGGCTGATTCAACTTGCAAGTGCTCCGTAGTCTGCAAAAGACTGTTTTTGACTTCATAGCATTGGATTTATTGATTATGCTGTTTCTGAATCAAATCTGGTAGTTTGAAAAATCATTTTGGGGTGAATCCATCCTCAGAATGGACTCGCAAAACTTCCTGTTTAACTGTTTTTTATTTTTTTTATTTTATATTACTGTAATATCGAAATCATGAAATATCGAAATAATGACACTCCAAGGAAGTGAAACTTCAGTAAAATTCAGGCACTGAACTGTCCTGCATAGGAAATGCCCACGAAAGCTTCCCACATGCTTCCAAATTTCCAAAAAAGAAACGGGAGAGAGCCATCAGTGCTGTCAGTGGGGGAAAGAGAGGCATCATTATCTTCAATGATGTTTCTTTATAACGCAAGATCGAAATAACGGAAAAGTGCGCTCAAAAAAATAAAAAAAAATGGGCGGGAAAAAAGGTCCCGCCCAAAAAAGCGGTTTTCGAGCAGCCGTGTGACCGGAGGGATGCGCAAGAAAGACGGATTGGAAGCAGGAATGTGAACGAAGAGGAAAAAATCGCGGATTGGAGGCAAACGGAAGATATTCGATAAACATGCGGGTAATGGGTGAATGTGGATTCGACCCATCTCTGTTAGTCTCTTGCCTTGAAAACCCCAGAAGGGGTTACCATAATTTGATGCTACTTTCCACCCCAACTTGTAAGTTATCCTAATAGCATAAGCTTCTACTCTGCATTAGAACTTCCTGAGGGTTCCCCAAAACAGAACAACAAACAGCAGACAAGATACCGAAACTTACCTTTAAGCTGTAAGGAACTAAAACAGCTATAAATAACTGAGGGCTCGAATCCCTACTCGTGAACCTCACTGAGTGATTGCGGGCTAGTCACTGCGGTTTCTTCTGCATGGGGTCTTTGATCCATGCTTGCCTTCCAAACAGCAGCAGTCCTTTGAGGGCTTCTGAGAAACATTTTCAAGCAGTCATCCCCCTTCTGGGTTTGTTTGTTTATTTATTTAGGATATTTCTATGCCCCCTGCTCAAGCTGGCTTACTATTAAAAACACAATATTAAAAACAAAAAAGCTGTTAACAAGCCATTCCCTGGCTTCGCTGTAATCTTTTCAAAACCTATTTTGACAGACACTGGTGCCACATTCAGAACCACTTCCTCTCCGGCCTACAGTCCTGCCACCCCACCCCCCCATGCACCACAGGCATGCTTTTCACCTTTTAAAATGTTTGATGGTAGCAGGGCTTTTTTTCAGCAGGAACGCAGTGGAACGGAGTTCCGGCACCTCTAGAAAATGGGCACATGGCTGGTGGCCCCACCACCTGATCTCCAGACAGAGGGGAGTTCTGTTTGGAGATCATGTGGTGGGGCCACCAGCCATGTGATCATTTTCACCAAGGGTGATTTAAACTTTTAAAAACTCCCCCCTTGTTCCAGCTGACCCAAAGTGACATCATTGTGCAATCCTGAGTTCCACCACCTCTTTTCTCAGAAAAAAAGCCCTGGATGGTAGTAAATATATTACTAAAGAGTGCAGTGTAGTAATATGCTGATTATTGGCTGAAAAAAATAACAGCAAAAAGCCAGATGCAAAGAGTGGGAGAAATGGCAGACATAAGAGGAAAGAACAGTATGGATTCCAGTAAAAGAGAAATGTATTTAAATGAAATCAATTTTTTGATTAAAAGGCAAGCAATTAATCAGCTCTACACACTTTAATTGCCCCATGTGGAGGCTCTATTGCTACTGCAAATGTCTTTGCATTCCCAGTGGCAGTGAGGCCACAGTATCATCCTCATGTGAAGGTAAATTTCTCTCAGGCTAATCTACCTTATAGGGCTGTTGTGAGAATAAACTATAGCTACGTACAGCATCCTGAGTTCCTTGAGAGAACAGCAGGATAAAAAGTTACTTACTTGATTTAAAGATTTAATCACTGCAGGCAATTTTTAATGGATAAATATGAGTGTTAAGGACATACTATTGTTTTTGAAGCTATTTTTGTACAGTTAAGTTTCTGCACTAAATAGCAAAACAGGAAATATTAAAGGCATTTCCCTCAATGTGATAGCAGCGGGTCTTAAATTGTAAGTTACCTCACGCTTCCTTCAACATCTCAAAAAGGCATCAAACTAAAACTTCAGTCACAAAGAAATGTATTTAAACTGAACCAATGACGTGATTAAAAGGCAAGCAATTAGTCAGGTCTGCATACTTTAATTGGTTGAAAGCCATAATGAACATCAAGGGATGATCCAAAATGATTGGAAGATGCCAATCTGAAGGAAAGTGCAAAGACTGGCACAAAAGCAGCCTTCTACATGCTCTTACAGGCTGAGGTTGACGGGTGGTTTTAAACCAGAGACAGACTCACTTGCATTGTTGATTGATGGATTCTCATCAGATAAAGACGTCAGGGAACCTCTGACAGAGGCTACCTGGCTGATCATGTTAGTCATTGCGGGTTGGAGGTGCTCCTCTGCTGCTGCCGTTCAGCTTCCTCCCGCGCATAGCGACTTCTCTGAATGTCATGGCTGAAGACATTGCGTATGCTGATTTAAACATTCAGGAAATATATTCTTTTCCATCTGCTCCACAGCCTTGTCCAGGCAGCAGTAAGTGGCTCACGTATTTGTTTTTGTATAATACGTTCTCTCGTTGAGGTGCAGGGCAATACACCCAAAAAGGATTTCTAGAACACAGGAACATATGAGACGTGTTGGCAGATGTGAAGTTTTCTCCCACTCTCAAAGCTAGACAGCTGAATTTTCTGAAAAGGGTAGTCTGTTTTTTGTTTTTAAAACATCATAGTGTGTGTGTGTGGGGGGGGCGGGATTAGAGTTTTACAAAACATAAATGGTGTGAAGATAGTAGAGAGAGATTTTTTTCCCTATACCTGCCATAATAGGAGCTACCGAAAGAAAATGAATGGAAGTAGTTTCAGGACAGAAAAAAATGAATTTTTTCCCCACAGTATTCATAATTAACTGATGCAGTTTTCTATTATCCGGTGTGGTGATGACCATTGGTTTAGATGGCCATTTTTAAGGGCAAACAAACTTATGGAGGAGAAGTCCCTCAATAGCTTTGAGCCACAAAAAGTGAATGGCGCTTCCCATGTTCAGAGGGAAATTCTTGTTTTTGTGTTGTTTGTAGAAGAATCTGGTTCTTTTAAAACAGGGTGCTGGACCTGTGGTCTGATCTAGGACCAAGGCTCTTATGTGTTCCTTTGCTATTCCTCCTTACTCAACAGACTTTTGGCTTTTCCATATCAAGCATCTTTGATTTCAGATTTGCAATATGGCCTTTTTGTGGGTATTATTTTTCTTTACTGAACTTCTCTCTCGATTTTAGTCATTCTCATTCCCTTTCTTCAAAAGAGGTTCATGGAACAAATGGTAAAACCCATCTTAGGTCAGGTTGTGATACAATAGCTGAAGACCTTGCAAAAATGCTCCATGCAGCAAACACATCAGAAATGGTGCGCTTCAAAAAGAAAAGTTGCATTTTGTTGGGTATTCATTTATACTCATGCAGGCCTGTGTGCTTTTGTTTGTCAGTCACAATTTAAATCTTTAAGTAAAAACTTAAAATATATTTGGTATACACTTTGAAAAAAATGAAAGGGCTGATTTGAAAAATACAACCCTATTACTGGGATTGCTGAAAAGCAATTCTACATTATATAGCCCATAAAACAGCTACAGAATTTTAAAGTCCTTTATTATTCCCATTGGTCCAATTATGTGCATTACCTCTATACCAGAACTACCAGCACAGGGATATATGTCACTGGTATGGAGACGCTGCAAACATTTGGATCAATATATGTAGCAAGTAGGTTTCAGGTCTCAAATGCGTTCCATAAAAATCTATCATCAAGCAAGGCACAAGTAGGTTTTAGTCCAGTTGCACCTTAGAGACCAACAAGATTTAAAGAATGTAAGCTTTTGAGAGCCACTGGACTAAAAGTCCTGCTGTTCCACTGTAGACCAACACGGCTACCCACCTAAGGCACAAGTACTTATTCAGTATTTTCTTGCAAAATACTGCTCTGGATAGTGTTACCAACTCCAGGTTTGGAAATTCCTGGAGATTTGAGCATTGAGCATAGAGAGGGCAGGATTCAGAGAGGGGAACAAACTTAGCAGAGAAGGAACTTAATGCCATACAGTTCACCTTACAAAAAGCCATTTTCTCCAGGAGAACTGATCTCTGGAGTCTGGTCTGGAGATCAATTGTAATTCCTAGAGATCTCCAGGCTCCACCTGGAAGTTGGTAAATTAAGAACAATCCACGGTCAAGGTCTCTACTTATTTAGGTATGACAAAAATAAGATTTTGTAAATTGATCAAAAGAGAAAAAGGACGAGGTCTGAAAATGTGGAGTGTCCGTTAAAAGGTAAAAAGCAAAGGGAAATTGATCTGCTCAAGCCCCTGAGACAATCCTGCAGTGGACAATTTTAGGGATGGGGTGGGGGTTCCAAACTGTTCCCCCTCCCACACACGCACCAAGATTCTTCAAAAGCACCCTAGCTTGTTCTGTACAAAACTGCAGAATATTCCAGAGTGACTATTGACCCTGGTCAAAGCAGTTAAACTTTCCAGCCACCAAAAAGAAGTTGACCTAGCTAGGCTGCAATTCTTACGATTCAGGATTCCAAAATCATCTAAAATATCTGGTAATTGAGATTGCTGTTAAGAATTAATGATAGTCCACCTATTTGAAGCCAGAGTCAAACTATTCTACACAGAAAATTGCTTCTTAGAGCAGGGTCTTTTTAAAAATCAAGGTGTAGCTTAGACCACCTTTATGTTAAGCACTTTCAGGAGTCCGTTCAAGTTAAGTAAAAATGAACCTGGAGTATGTGGGGAGTGGTGGAAGGCCTTTGTATTCAATGAGGGTGTGCAATCCTGCTAGCAAAATCAAGGAGGCAAAATAGAACTGAAATTGTTTAGGGCTTGTCCAGATGTGAAAGTTCCTCCTAACCAGCCATGAAGTCAATGGGGGTGTAAAGGTTCTGCAGTGACACAGCAAAATTGCTTACCGGTTAAAATGAAATCAATGGTCTTAGACTGGAATAAGCCTGTGTAGGATTGCACAGAAAGCGTGATGAGGGAAAACTAAGATTTAAACGCCCTTCGAATATGTGACTGAATGTATCCTAGAAGCTCTGTGGATGTAGTGGGAAGGAGTGAGGGGGAAACTTTCTGTGTAGTAATCTAAGAAGAAACTGAATTATTCCTTAACATCTGATTCCTCTTCCTGCTTCTTCCAATGAACCAAGAGTACCGTTCATTAAGTTTTCACGCTGGGCATATTTGCACCAGACTTAAAATACTTTAATAGATCTTCCTGTTTCCCAAGGTTCCATGGGAACTGTAGGGGAAAGGGATCACTCGCAGAGTAATCTCAGTATTTTCACCAAGTTCCAATTCCCAGAATTCTTTGGAGGGTTCTACAATGTATAAATTCAGTAACATTCTGTAGCGTAGATTTGGCTACAGTTGCTGTTCCTGGGGCGAGCTGAGGCCAGATTTTTTCAGTTTTAGAGAAAGAACAAGGAATGCCTTCAGTTCAGGAATGATTCTACAAAGATTTGGGATTATACATGTTCTGGGATTTCTGCGCTTCCCAGGAGTGCATGGGCCCAATTCAGATTGGAACCACAACATGTGAGGAGGGACCGTTTCAGCCCTCCTCCTTCAGGACATTTTTCCAACATAAAACAGCCTTTGGGAATCATTACCCCACATGGGGAAATTATTATTAGCCACCATTATTTCTCCAGTGAGGCAAGTAGCAACTTCTAGGGAAATTTCAGGACAAGCAAATTGTATGGGATAGCAGAGAGAGAAGTCCCCTCTCCTCATACACTAAGGTCCCAATCCGATTCAGATCCATACATTTATTTATGGAAATCCTAGCACATGTCTGATCCAAAATCCTTGTGGAGGAAACAAGAACTTTAACATGTGAATCAGTCCTCTGAGGAAAGGAGTAAGCTTTTCTTTTACAAATAGTTAGCAGAAGAAAATATAGAATGACCCCCCTCTGATGGGTAGTAACTGTGGTTTTACTGTCTTGTGTCTAGCTTTCCTTTTTCCTAATTGCTGATCCTCCTAAAAATGTCAATGAAAATGGTGCTCCCGTGTCTCTTGTATGCTTTCCCTCCTTTCTGTCAGAATTGTCTATAGAGGTCTTATCTTAAAGAAACGTATTTGTGGTGCAGAGCCAAACGACTAAATTATATTATTCAAACCCTCAATTGAGATGGGCAGTTATACTATCTATCTGTTGCATTCTTCAGTGAGTGGTTGCAGCTCATGAAGTTTACCTCTTTCTTCTCTCTTGAAAAAGTGTGTGTGTCAGGCTAACTTTATACACTATGTAGAATTATATATTGAATGTTCTGTTTTTTTGTGCTTGAGGGAAAGAACTAATTTTGTGAGTTCCCCAAAAATGGCTGGATACTCACTAAAGTCCACACTGAAATAAATGTTAGAAGTTAAGGTGTCGCTGGACTTATTTTATATGTATTGGACCTACACTCAGATTTGAAACTGAGAGTTATGTCCTCATTGTGCATACTAAGATTCAATGTTTTTATCAAAGAGAGAGGGGCTGGGGGGGGGACTCACACAGCATTCAACATAGAGAGCAACTGGCTGAACAGCAGGAGGCACCTGGCTTAACTCAAGACTTTTGCATTTTCTAGTAGTTATACCAAAATCTTGAATTAAGCCTCCCATTGTTTAGTTGGGTATTTTCTACATTTAATATTACACGAGTTTTGCCCATTTTTAATCCCCACAGATACTCCCCAGTGTGCACAGAGGCATCGAGTTGCTCTTGGGGTGGCCTCTGCACTGATTCTCCTAGTCAGCGGGGTTCTAATAGCATTGGCAAGCCGGGGTGAGTAAACTTGTAGTTGATTTTGGTTTACAGAGTTTATTTCCATTATTTACAGTTCACCTTTTTCACTAAGACTCAAGACGGATTACCTAGTATAAGTCAAAACATTCAAAAGGATGGGGCATCCAATAAACAAAACATGTATCAATATGATATGTTAAACAATGCATAAATGTCATAGTAGGACACAGGATTACCAGATACCCTAGAGTCCATCTTGGGAAATTGGGGGGGGGGTCACACAGGAGACATGGGTGGGGGCCATGGGGGGAACTTACCTCATACACATGCAAAGTACTCGTGCACTCTGGGGTTCTGCCTTGTTGCACCAGGAATAACATTCTCAGAGTGGCAAGGAAGAGCTCCAATGCATGCAGGAGTGCACTCTGGAACCCCTGGGTCCATTCTCCGTGTTTCTCCACCCCCACCCTGCTGGCCAGGTGAGTGGTGGTGGGAGGCAGAGGCTGGTAACTCTAGTAGGACAAGGCATACAGCAACAGATACTATGTATCTCACATAGTAGTAGAGTCCACAGTTCGTTTCCCTTTATTAAAGCATCTTTTTAACCATTCTCTTATAATATAGCCCTTTTACTTTCTAGACAATAAACAATGCTGTTACATAGTTTGTGGCATGCCAGGAGGGGAGGGGCCTTCGTACCTTGTTTCTGGCTCATGCTATGAATGCAGCCAATTTGAGCCGCTCCTCCTGGCCACCGAAACACCAAACATTTGTTTCCTTTTCTTTTTAAGTAGTTGCACTAGGCTCCCCTTCTATCTCAATCTAAAGCTGCTGAGTCTATGACAAAAAAAATCTTTGAAGAACCCCCACCCCACCCTCAGCTTGCAATGCTAAGCACATTTTCTAGGATCAGGAGAAAGTCTTATTGAATTCTATGGCACTTTATTCTACATAAATCTGTTTAAGATCCACCTGTTAATTACAGAGTAAAACTACTACAAGATGCCCAATGACCACAGAGTTGCCAGAAATCAATATTTCACACTACAAATCTTTTAAAATGCAGTTCAGCAGAAAGCTCACAGAAAACCACTCCCGATTAAATAAATCGTTACACTGAATAACCCTATCAACGGTGTAGTTTGAAAGCTGTAAAAATCTATAGAAGAAGAAAAATATATTCTGCACTCCTTAACAAGAATCATATTCTTTCTCCGTACTACCCCAAATATGAGACATAGCAAATTCAGCCTGAAGTGCTAGATCCCCCATTACAACATAAAGGCCTGGTCCAGACACACAGGAGATTGAGTTTAGAGCAAAGTGGTAGACTGGACGTTATCAGTTTGGACTTCATCATTTTGGGCTACAGAAGATAATGGTTTAGAAGTAGAGCATCAGTTTCCACCACTAAATCCAGCCTTCTAAGAATCGTAGCTTTTATTTGTAAAAAGCAAATGTTTCTGCTACTCATGGCTGTAAAAAAATATGCTTGAAAGTATCTGGGCAATTCTTTCCAAAATTCAAGAACCTAGAGTGGCTGAATAAGCTTTTTAGTGGTTCAAGAGTAACAGAACAAGACTAAATGACACAGAACTATAAAATTTGCAAAGAAAATAAGAGAATTTATTCAGGAAGGCATTCTTAACAAGGGAAACAGTTGTAGCTTTAACGTCCGTGAACATTTTCAGTAGCTTCATCTCACTATTTTATGTTTTTACCATGTTTTTCTAATGTTATAATCCAGTTTTATAGATTGTTGATTGTTATATTGCTTTGTTATATTTTTTAATAAAATGTAACCTGCCTTGAATCTTAATGAGAAAGGCAGGCTATGATGGAGTAAATAAAATATTTTCTGTTTATATACTAAAACAATGTGTCTAAATTGACAAATAGGTTGAAATCCAAACCCTTAGCTGTAATATTGTTTTGCCCACAGATGAAATGAATGGCTAGATGGTCCAAAGTATAGGCAAGAAAAGACAATATATTTCAGACTCCATCCATGTTACCCTTAATTTCACTCAGTTTCTAGATTTGATATTTATTTTATTTTATTTATATTTCAATTTAATATGCAAGGCTGAACGGAATTAACTGCCTTCACCCTAACCCAGAGCCAAACTACAAGTGATGCCTGACACTAGTTGGACACTTGTCAGCTTCCCTCAAGTTTTGATGGGAAATGTAGGCAGCTTGGCAGAATGTTTGACAAGTGATGGTTGAAAAGTCCATTGGACAGCAGTCGGAGAGCCAAGCTGCAAGACCAGGATGCCTACATTTCCCACCAAAACTTGAGGGAAGCTGACAAGTGTCCAATCTGTGCCTTTTGTCACTTGTGGTTTGGCTCTCAGAAATTGCCACTGCTTATTACTATTGATATGTGGTTTAAGTTTTACAGACTAAAGCAGCATTGAATGGAACAAACAAATGCCCTCCTGACTCTGCATTTCGACGACAGCTGAAACACTTTGCATGCAACTCTCTAGGCAATAGTACAGAAGGTAACCTCAGCCATTTGATACGGCTCAAGTGTTGGTTTGTTTGAGTACCAGAAATATCTGACGGTGACCATCATCCAGTAAGTCTTCCTGCACCCTCTTCTGGACACGTTTGGTTACACTCACACAGAGACAGCTGGTTTATACTGAGTCAGACCATTGGCCCATCTGCATCAGACTTATCTATTCTGATGGGAAGGGGTTCTCCACAGGGCTTTTTTCAGCTAGAATGCAGTGGAACGGAGTTCCGGCACCTCTTGAAAATGGTCACATGGCGCGGAGGGCAATCTAAACTCCCCTCTGTTTGGAGATCAGGAAGCGGGGCCACCAGCCATGTGACCATTTTTGCAGAGGGTGATTTAAACTTTTAAAAACTCCCCCCTTGTTCCAGCTGACCCAAAGTGACGTCATTGTGCAGTCCTGAGTTCCACCACCTCTTTTCCCAGAAAAAAAAGCCCTGGTTCTCCATGATCTCAAGCAGAGGGCTTTTGTTTTATTTATTTATTTACATTATTTATAGTCCACCTTTTTCACTGAGACTCAAGGCGGATTACACAGTGTGAGTCAGTACAATAATTTTGAAGACATTTTGATAAACATGTAATGGGTATATATGTGGAAATTAACAAACATTTAAAAACCCAGCAGAAATTCAATACTGAGCTGAAGAAATGTTGAAACAGAGCATAAGCAATTCTACAACTGACATATTAAACAGCATAGGTACTACTCAGTAGGATCATACTTACAGCAGTATTACTAGAGTCTATGATCCATCAATATTTTCAGCAATGTTAGTGAAGTCTGTGGTCCCTCCCTATCCCTCCACTGCTGGATCTCTATGAGACCACTTCTTTACAGGACAGCTCTCCTATCTGAGTAAAGAGCCTTCTTGAATAATTCATTTTTGCATCATTTGCAGAAAGCCAGGAGAATGGGAGCTTTCCTAACCTCCTCAGGTAGACCATTCCATAAAGCGGGGGCCACTACAGAGAATGCACGTCTACAGGTAGCTGTTGATTTTGCCCATGTGCAAGGTGGCACCTGCAGAAGGCCTTGTTCAGATGAATGAAGCTGCTGTGGTGGAACATAGAGACAGGCAGTCCCGTAGATATAACATACCAAGGCTGTGAGGAGCTTTGTAGGTGATAGCCAATACCTTGAATTGGGCTCCATAACTGATAGGTAGCTTGAAAGAAGCTACAGCAGGAAGTAATTTATGGAGGAACTATCTACAAAAAGGTTTGCCTTCCAGAATTGTAAGCAAACCTTTTCAATGGGCTCCTGATTCACTGCAGATTAGTATTTGAAATGTCCACAGTACTTCTGACAGTACTGCCCTTTTATTTTCCTACCCAGTTCCAGCATGTTCTTTTTTAATTTTGAGATTAGTGCTCAAGCATTGTAATGACAGGTGTAGCAGGTTCTCTGAATTCCCAGCTTTCATTTTTAAAAAAGTAAGTCTATAGCCCCTTCCATCGCAGAAATATGCCTTTTTCCTTATATCTATGCAATGGAAGGGACTAGAGACTTACTTTTTAAAAAATGAAAGCTGGGAATTCAGATAACCTGCTACACCTGTCATTACAATGCTTGAGCACTAATCTCAAAATAAAAAAAAGAACCCACTGGAATTGGGCAGGAAAATAAAAAGGCCGCACTGTCAGAAGTACCGTGGACATTTCAAATACTAATCTGCAGCGAATGGGGAGCCCATTGAAAACTTTACAGGAAAACTAGTTTACACCAAAACTACCTCAACCCTGCATTGAAAATACAACACAAGCAGTTTTGTCTGAAAAGGTTTTTTTAAAGTTAGCAACTGGCAGCCAAACGGGTTGTGTCTGAAATGGCACAAAAAATCCACTAGCTACCAGCTAGTTTACAAAGGTGGTGTGAGAATAAGCTTGCTTGTTATCAAATAGGAGTCTTCCTGCAACACAAATGTTTCCCATGAGTAAAATTCCCTTTTGCAGTGGGATATTTTATTTCATATATAAAATTCTCAGAGTTCATGGAGGGATGGGAACAGAAATGGGTTAAATAATAAAACATGGATTTTGTTTGTTTGTTTATAAACTCTTTTTGGTTTCCACTCCTATCCCTTGCTCCTTCTAGACGATGCCAAGGACTGCAAAATATGCCCCAAGGCCTGGAATTTGCACAGGGATAAGTGCTACTGGATCTCTGAACAGCAAAAAACTTGGAACGAGAGCCGAGAGGACTGCAAAGCAAAGAACTCCACGCTGCTTGTGATTCAGAACATGAAGGAGATGGTAAAGAAAATACCTGGCTGTGAGGGATATTCAGCCAAAGAATGAAATAAACCCTGGAAAATACTTTAGTCTTAGAACCACAACTCTGTGCAATATCCTGATCCACCAAGGAAGGTCTGTATGTGAATTCACATCTGCATCATGGTACTCATACAGTTCCCGTTGAATAGCTGGATGAGTCTTGCAGTTCTCAGGGATCGCACTGCATATCCTTATCCAGTGTCCATTAGGGGCTTGGTTCTTCCACTCGTCTGCCCTCCCCTTACATTGTCATATTGATATAAGGGCTGATATATTTTTTTTAAATCATTCATAGCTTTATATTAACCAACCATTGTAAGAATACATGCAGCAGAGTCTCTGAATTTCCAGCTTTCATATTTTTTTTCTAAAAAGTACATTTCTAGCCCCTTCCCTTGCAGAGATATAATATCTCTGCAATGGAATGGGCTACATTAAAAAATAAAAGCTGGGAAATCAAAGAATTTGCTGCATGTATTCTTACAATGGTAGGTCAATATAACACTATGAATATGACAATTTTAAAAAAAGAAAACAAGATGAACATCCAATAATCGGAAAGTGGGTTGGAAGTGGGTGGGAGTTTCTTTCAAAACTGAAACATTGAAGGATTGGGGTAAAAGTAGTCTCAAAAGAGCCAGGGGGGAAAAAGGCAGGAGGGGACCAAAAAAACTCAAAGCAAAAAATAAAGGCTAAAAAATGCATGCAGAAATCAGGGGATAGATCAAAGCAGTGTGGGGCCAGAACTGAAGGGGAAAAAACTCTGTGGAAAACCCCTTGGTGTTCTTACACACAACTAGTTGAATTAGCTTGGACAAAGTACAAGTGGATGTGGGTCATGCCCATATATTTCACATCCTTGATTTCCCTTGATGATTATTTCTAGCAATGAAGGGACAACAGGAGGCAAAACCAAGATCTCTCCCCTATGTTACAGTAAGGTATAGAAACAACAACAAATGCTCTTAAAATACAAGTCCTTGAGCAAATTAATCTCGAATTTATCTAACAGTGAGCCTTTGAAATTGCTGTGACTTTGTCCCTGTTTTTGAACCCTGAACTGGAAGCAGTTGGTAGTGACAACCACTTTGTGATATCGAGCCCTTAATGGTTCAAATTAATGACTAGGGACAGATTGACACCCTTATCTAGGCAATGATCCTCTCCATGTTGTAGAAAAGTGGCTGTATATCTCATTGCACATATAAAGTAATTAAACATACAATATGGGTGCACCAAGCATCATCTTCATTCCACTGATTCTTCCTTCTCAGAAAAAGGGGAAGAAGCAGAGTTGACCAGGCCTCTGACCACATCCTTAGCAGGATGAGTGTCTAAACAAGCGCTCAAGAACAACATCTATCAATTTCGTTCCTAGCAGCTGCAGTATGACTGTTCGAGTACGAATAATGCCATGTCTAGTTTGACCCTTAATCCCTGGGTATTCAGCACAGACTTTATTTATTTATTTTTATTTTTCAATTTATATACCACCCATCTCCAGGGGCTCTGGGTGGTGAACAGTTTAAAATCGATAAAAACAAGAAAACAACAATGCTAAAATCAATATACAAACCAATAATGAAATAAATTAAACAAGTGCAATGGTGGGGAGAACCCTCCCCCACCCCAAAGGTGGGAGGCCGACATGGCACCGCCCCCTTCAACCACTGAATGCCTGGCGGAACAGCTCTGTCGTACAGGCCTGGTGGAATGATAATATGTCCCGCTGGGCCCGGGTCTCCATTGACAGAGCGTTCCACCAGGCTGGGGCCAGGACTGAAAAGGCCCTGGCCCTGGTTGAAGCGAGGCAGGCTTCCTTAGGGCCGGGGACCACCAGTGAACATTTATCCGCTGATCGAAGTGGTCTCCGGGGAACGTACAGGGAGAGGCGGTCCCGAAGATATGCCGGTCCCAACCTGCTCAGGGCTTTAAAGGTAAGAACCAACACCTTAAACCTGATTCGGAATTCAACCGGAAGCCAGTGCAGCTGGCGCAGGACTGGTGTGTTATGTGACTGGTAAGATATAGCAGTCAGGACCTGCGCCGCCGCATTCTGGACCAGTTGTAGTTTCCGGATGAGGCCCAGGGGTAGCCCAGCATAGAGTGAGTTACAGCAATCTAGCCTGGAGGTGACCATTGCATGGATCACTGTAGCCAGGTCCTGGGGCATCAGGTAGGGGGCAAGTTGCCTGATCTGACGAAGATGGAAAAATGCAGACTTGGCAACCGCCGTGACCTGGGCCTCCATTGATAGGGAGGCATCCAGGAGCACGCCCAGACTCTTCACCACTGGCTAAGTTGCCAGTGGTGTCCCATCCAGGGCAGGGAGCTAGATCCCAACATCTGGCAGCCCCCGTCCCAGCTGCAGGACCTCCGTCTTCACAGGGTTCAATTTCAGCCTGCTCTGTTTCAACCATGCCATCACAGCCTCCAGAACTCTGGCCAGATTGTCTGGGGCCGTGTCTGGCCGGTCGTCCATCAACAGAAAAAGCTGGGTGTCATCCACGTATTGATGACAGCCCAGCCCAAACCTCCGCACCAACTGGGTGAGGGGGCGCATGTAGATGTTAAATAACATCAGGGAGAGTATCACCCCTTGGGGAACCCCACACACCAAAGGGTGACGGGGCGATAGAAGATGTTAGCAAGTGCAAATGTATTTGATGTATCTCAGTATCTTTTTCAATTCTAGGCATTCATGAAGAACATAGAGAACATAACAGGGAAAACAGCAAATGCTTTTTGGTTGGGGCTTACAGTGAACAAATCTGGGACCTGGCACTGGCAGTGGGTGGATGGATCCCTCTTAAAGGAAGACCTGTGAGTATTTCTAGATGGGAGCACACTCTGCTGATTTTCTTTCAAAACAGCAAAAGTCAATGGCTATTGCCATTATTATACAAGGGCTGAAACAACTTCCCAGTTTCACTATTGTAGAATTTATTTCTGGATAGTAAATAGCAGTGGCTAATGCCTGTTTAGTTAAGAGTCCGGAAGCACTTTAAAGACTAACCAACTTTATTGTAGCATAAGCTTTCGAGAATCACAGAATCTTGCATCTGATGAGGAGAACTGTGATTCTTGAAAGCTTATGCTACAATGTTGGTTAGTCTTTAAGATGCTACTGGACTCTTTACTATTTTGCTACAACACCCTAACATGGCTAACTCCTCTGGATCTAATGGCCTTTAAACTGGATTTTGTGGATTTTGACTGTGGTTAATCTCCGCTATTGGTGCCGCCCCTTCAGTATCCTGCTGCAAGCAGCTTACAGTTTAAAAACCACAATATAATAAACAAGCCATTAGACCTAAGCAGCATAAAACTGTTCATAAAACAGAGCAGACCATCAGAAAACTAAAAAGCTAAACCTCCTGGTAAAAAGGCCTGGTAAAAAGATATATTTTAACCTAGTGCCTGGTAAAAAGTAAAGAAGGAACTAGATGATCCTCAAGGGGAAGAATATTCTAAAGGCAAGGTGCCACCAGAGAAAATACTCTGTAGTTACAGGAGAGGGCACAGATATTGTTTTATTATTTGTATATTGATTTTAGTTTTTGTTTTTATCGATTTTAACTGTTCACCGCCCAGAGCCCCTGGGGATGGGCGGTATATAAATTGAATAAATAAATAAATAAATAATATTGGCATTTGAGAAAGAGATCTTAACTGGCAGGCTGGGTAGTATGAGAGGAGACTCTTCTTCAGGTACCCTGGCCATTTAGGGCCTTAACAGTAAAAATTAGCTCTTCGAATTCTGCCCAGAAACATACGGGTAACCACTGCAGACCTTTCAGCACCGTAGTGATATATTCCTTGTCACCAGCCCGACAGTAGCCTTGCCACTGCATTTTGGACCAATTGAAGTTTCTGAACTTTCAAAGGCAGCCTCATGTAGTTCACATTACTGCAATCTAATGTGATCAGAGCATGGATCACTGTGGCCAGATCACACTTTTTGAGGAACGGCTGTAGCTAGTTTATAAAAGGCACTGTGATAATTTCCAGGTTTTGCCCTTCCCATGTATCTAACTGTGTCCCATGAAAAGAAGCTATATTAAGTGATGTCTGTGGCTACATTGTAGTGGGCTGTTTCTCCAAACAAACATTTTTAACCATTCCCCTCTCCTGCACGATACTTATCACCATAAATTATTGACCCATCATTTAGTTGTATAAATAAGACAAGAACAAGCCGTGTAAATAAATATGTTATTTTAGGGTGAATGCATAGGGCAAGCAAATGCAAAATATGACATGTTGATAGTCCCCACTTCTGTCTTAATAAAACACTTAAAAAACATTTTAGCTCATGAACCTAAAAATTAAAGGCAGTACATATTTTTTTAAAATAAAATAACTTACTTTGAGTTTAAGCAGGAGGTCCTAGAATCAAATGAATAAGGCTTGTGTTGCTGAGTTTCTTTGCCCTTCTTGGATGACAGCTGGAGGTGGCAGGAATAAGGGGGCAGCTTTGCCTACTCCGGTATACTTGGCATGCAGGCATCAGTAGATGAAGCTTTTCAGGCAGGGCCGGATCTAGCGTGCCCGGCGCCGGGGGCAATGCTTGTAGGTCCTCGTGCGCGCGCTCCCGACGTGGCGTGATGACATCATTTTGGCGACATCATCGTGCCGGCGCCGGAGGCAGCGTGCGGGGCTGGGAAGCCGCCCACGCCATTTGCTTCTCCGCAGGCAAATGGCGCGGTCGGCTTTGCAGCCCCCCACGCTGTCTTTCACCTGCCCCGTGGGACAAGGGGCGGCCGGCTGCCCCCTCTCCTGCGGGGCAAGCAAATGGCGTGGGCGCCCGCGCTGCCCTTTGCCTGCCCTGCAGGACAGGGGGTGCACTGCAAGCCGGCCACCCCCTGTCCCACAGGGCAAGTGAAAGGCAGCACGTGAGCCTGTGAGGCTGCCCATGCCATGCACCTGCCCTGTGGGACAAGGGGCGGCCGGCTGCCCCCTCTCCTGTGGGGCAAGCGAATGGCGTGGGCGCCCGCGCTGCCCTTTGCCTGCCCTGCAGGACAGGGGGTGCACTGCAAGCCGGCCGCCCCGTCCCGCGGGGCAAGCAAAAGGCAGCGCGGTTGCCCATGCTGCCGCCTGCGTGCTCCGGCAGCTGGGAGCTGCTCCCGGCGCCCCCTCCCTGGCGGCGCCCGGGGGCAGACTACCCCCCTGCCCCTAGATCCGGCCCTGTTTTCAGGGCATGGGAGATAACTGTTTTCACCTGTTAATGTTTAGATTTCATGCCGCAGCTAAAATAACGAGACTGAAACTCAGGGCTTTTTTTCTGGGAAAAGAGGTGGTGGAACTCAGTGGGTTGCCAGCACAGGGGGCAACTCTTGCCCAGGTACCACATGTGCATGCGCAAAGTGCACGCATGCTCCCAAGGCCAATGATGTCACTTTGGGTCAGCTGGAACAAGAGGGGAGTTTTTAAAAGTTTAAATCACCCTCAGCGAAAATGGTCAGTTGGCTGGTGGCCCCACCCCCTGATCTCCATGGGCAAATATGTCCACACAGTGCCTAGCTATTTACGTTAAGAGAATGTTTTTGTTGGTGCAAAAATTTGCCTAAAGAATGCACGGTACATACAGGACTTCTTGCTTGTAGTGCACTTGATTTGCAGCCTTCGTGGATGGATACTGTTCATCTGATCTGAGATTTAATAATTTACCCCTTAAACAATAGGAAGTGTTCCTCATGTGAAAGTTAAAGCAGTATCCTGATCCTGTTTTGGAAATAATTTCCTTTGTGTTTTAGGTTTTCTGTATCACGACCTGCTGAAAAAAACAGCTGTGGGGTGAGAATAGAAAATGGAGAATGGAGAATGGAGAATGTAGTTACTTCTGAAGATTGTGGTTCTCTGTATCCCTGGATATGTGAGAAAATTGCTTTCCAAATCTGAGCACTGATACCAAGTCAACCATTGGAAGCTACCCACCATCTCTTTCTGACTGAGGAGTTGCCTATTTATTTGTTATGCAGGTTACAGATTTACCTCTACCCCACAATCCTTTCTGTCTCCAGTATGCTCGATATTTCCCACCCACTTTGGTTAGGAAGCCTTGCTTTGTGCCCTCATGATATAGGATGAAAAATAGAATAACGTGTCTATCAAAACTGACAATTGTCATGAAACACAGCTTTTGGGTATGTTGGAAGATTTGCAGAAAGCTTCACTCTCCCAATCAAATTATGTTCAATTCTTCTAAACTGTAACACAATTAGTCCCCAAACTTTTTGAGACTACAGGAACCTTTGAAATTCTAACACAGGGCCGTGGGCACAACCACAAAATGGCTACCACAGAAAGTTATGCATAATTCTAATAGTAACTTTGCAACATTTGAGGCAAAAGATCTGTTTAATAGGATACTTTTTAAAATGAACATTTGGTTTTTTTTTAAAAAAAATTCAATACATATGGCTTACCTTCAGGCACAGAATGAAGATCATTATACTGTGGTGGCAGCTGCAGCCAAAGCAACATTTTTTAAAGGTCTCCACAGCCAATCAGATGTCCAATGGCCAATCTGGATCTGCCTACTTTCTAAAAACACTTGGGAGGCTCCAGGAAAGGTGTTGGTGGGTGCCATGGCGACAATGTGTACCATGTTGGGAATCCAGGATCAATACAACTGCTGTCTTTATTTGAATCCTATGTTTTCAGAAATCATAAGAACATAAAAAGAGCCTTTCTTTATTAGACCAGTGGCCCATCCATTTCAGCATCCTGTCTCACACAGCAGCCAACCAGTTATTCTCAAGGGACAAGAAGATGGCATAAAGGCCAAGGCCAAGATCAAGGCCTGATGTAGCCTCCTGGCTCTTGTATTCAGGTTCTCTTTAGTCACTGTGGCTAGTAACCTCTGATAGACTTGGGGAGGATTGGCCATTATGTTCACAGGGACTTTTCCCCATAAGTGGGTGGCCTGCCCCTCAGCCTGGGCTGAGCTAACCAGTGCCAAGGATGGTGCTTGGGCAAGCAACACACAGTGAGGGGAAAGTGGATCCCAGCCAAGCTTTGTGCAATGAGGGTCTGGCTGGGCCGGTGCATAAACTGGAGAGGGGAGGAGGTGTGCCCTTTTCCAGGGCTATTTTTTCTTTCCTGTCCAGCCTTATGATATACCTGTTTTCCGTGAAGATAGTTTCAGATACCTGGAAGGAACAGGTTTGTAGCTTCAGGATGCTGCTAGATCTTGGCCTATGGCTGGAGGCACATGTCTCCTCTGTGCTGTATATGAGGCTGGCTTTGAAAACAGTTCAGAAACTTCAATTTGTCCGAAATGGGACAGCCATCCTAGTGTCAGGGGTTGATGACAAGGAAAATATCATCATGGTGCTGAAAGATCTGCAGTGGTTACCCATATGTGTCTGGGCAGAATTCAAAGTGCTAATTCTTACCATTAAGACCTTAAATGGCTTGGGGCCAGGGTACCTGAAGGACAGTCTCCTCCCATAGTACCCAGCCTACCAGTTAAGATCTGCCAGTCAAGCCCTAGTCTCTGTGCTTTCAGAGGTGAAACAGGTGGCAACTACACACAGGTGGCACCTCAACTCTGGAATGCCTTCCCCTTGAGGCTCATCTGGCACCTACTTTACTCTTTTAGGTGCCCGGCTAAAACATATCTTTTACCCAGGCTTTTAACTAGGGGTTTATTTCATTAACTTTTTAATGGTCTGCTCTGTTTTATGGACAGTTTTTATGCTGCTTGTATTTTTACAGCTTATGTTTTATACTGTGGTTTTCAACTGTAAGTTGCCTCAAGCAGGTCTCTGAAGAGGTGGCATAGAAATATTCTAAATAAATAAATAAAAATAATTATCAAGCACATACACCACACCGTCTCTTTTCTAAACTGGTGAAAAACTCCCACTGAAACTGGCAAGAGCACGCCACCAAGCCCATTGGAAGACCTATGAAGTGGTGATACGACTTGAAAAGAAACATTTTTCTTTGCATCAGTTAGTTCATGACTATCTATACTGTTCAAGGTATTCTGAAATCTAAGTCCTAAATCTGAACCTTTACAGTCTCAAGAACAGACAATTAGCTGTCAGGCTTTTGCAAAGTTTTTTGCTGATAAAATAGCATGAATACACACTGTAGCTGTGATATAGACAAGATAGAAGAAATGTTTAATACACCATCTGGTTCAAGTATGGACGTATCATAAATCAAGAACAGAGTGGAACTACACGAGACGTGCAAGCCTGTTGAGTCCTGCAAAGCTCTCTGGAAAGTGTAGTCTTTAAAAAAAACAGCCGCATGATGCAATTCTCAGCCTGAGAAAATTGCAACTGGAGGGACTCTCTCAAAAATCCTCTGGGAGTGCAGGATGGGGGGGGGACACACACACACAATGTAAGAGAATGCGGGGGGAAAAGCCAAGTTTTTTTGCGCTCAGTATCCCAATCCCTCCCGTTGTTCTTCTCCCAGCAGGGAATTGCAGCATTCTTTCTCTCCGCTTTTTTCCTGCCTCCTGTTACATCCTCCCACCCTTGCCATCACTGAGCTCTTGGAGTACAATCAAGCCAAATGGATTTTTCGAAAAAGAGGCTCTCTCCAGTTGAGCAGCTGTTCTTGGTAAGAAAATCCACTCAGCTGAGTTTTCCTTCAGGAAAGAAAACCGTAGGGCCCAATATTTCTACTCATATTCACTCTCCTAATATTTTCTAATTTTTTTGATTCTATGCTCTCTGATATACCAAACAATGCCTCCCACAAAACACGTCCCTCCCTGTACTGTCCATAGAGCTTATTCCCAGGGATGACTATATCCCATTGATTTCCCCCATTTTACCATGTTTCTGAAACACCTACTAACTATATCTAAATTGCCATTTAGGACCAAGCACTCCATCTCCCCCATCTTGGCTTGGAGGCATCTCGCATTGGCATAGACACCTGTAACATGTTTCCCTCTCCCAACAACCATTGGCCCCTTTGGCCCCTGTATCTTTGCACATGGCCCACCTTTGCCATTCTTCTCTCACTCCCAAGTTCTATTATGATCCTACCATTATAACAAGAGTTTACACTATTGTCTTTTGGACTGACTTGTCCCAAGCAGAGGCTCCATAGCTCCTGTCACTATCCACCCCCCCAGACTAGTTTAAAAGCTGCTCTGCCACCTTTTTGGTACTAAGCACCAGCAACCTAGTGCCCTTTAGGTTCAAGTGAAGCCCATCTATTTTGTACAGGTTTGACTTGTCCCAGAAACTTCCCCCAAGTTCTAACAAATGTAATGTTCTAAGAAATGTTTTTTCTGCCTGAGAGCCTGCTTAATTTTTTCCCCTTAGGAAACAACATCACTTTCTCATCCATCCATGCACTGAGACCCCTAATCTGTGCAAGTGTAGTTGACTCTGAGCACGGAACTGGTCACTGTTCTAAGATTGCTACCTTTGCATTCCTAGCCTTTTAACGTTCTTCTTAGGACAACACAATAACATTTTCCAATGTCATTGGCGCCAATATGCACTACAACTACTGACTCTTCCTCCGCAACTTTTGCACCCGGTTGGCAAGTCACTATGCAGTCAAAAGGGCCTGTCACAGGCTCAATATTCCTAATAATTGAATCACCCATTACCAAAAGCCCACTTCCCCCCCAACCCTAGAGGGGAAATCTTCGGTACAAGATCTTGCTCCATCATACAAGGAAGGGATCCCACATCTAAGGGATCATATATCTCCTCCTCAGCCTGATGCCCTCCAACCATGAGACCCTGAATCTCCACAACAGCAGAAAAGAGATCAGCACAGGAGTGGGACAGTTCTAGTTGGTCCTTGAAGGTCTCGTCCACATACGTCTCTCTCCCTCTGGTTCTCCAGGTCAGCAAGGGAACAAACCTTAAGAGACAAGCACCCCCCCCCCCCACAATTTCTGCCCAGTGAGGCACTCCTTGCAAAATACTGGCTAGCCGCCACTCCTCCTGCTAGCTTTCTAAATTCATAAAATCTGCATAGTATCTAACAGCAAACAGAGGACTGGGAGGATCTTATTAACAGGGGAAATTCCTAATGGAAGTAGGCAAATTCTCTCATCCCATGTTTTGAAGTTTTCAAAGTTATAACTAGCACTTTTAATTGCGCCTGGTATTGAACAGACAACCAACATAGATCTTTCAGCTAGGTGTGTTTATATCAGTGCTGGCTCACTTTGACACCCTCTTATAATAAATAGCAGGGCAAAATAATAGACAACATATAAATCTGTTGGAAAATGCAGCAAAAAGATACCTATATTTAATAATAGAGTTGCATGTTCTTTTTTTTAAAAAAAAACAGTATAGAAGCATGTTTTTTTTGAAAGTTACAAAATACAACGTTTAAAATTCTAACAAAAGGCACGGCATGGCACTCAAGACAGGCACAATAAAAGGACACTTGGAGGTTTAATCCACACAAAAGAACAGCACTATTAGTGAAGATTATATAATTAGGACTAAAAAGTTAACCTCTTGTTTACTGAAATATCTTTGAAATTGACTGTGCTGACCTGTACTGTGTAACTTGCCTTAAGTCTCAGTGAGAAAAGCAGGCTATAAATGACGTAAATAAATAAAGATGGCAACACACAAGTGCCATGGGGCAGAACAATGGGACTCCAGCAATACCTTTTAATACTGACTGAAGCACAAAGCCTGAGATCCCCATTCCTGCCAACTGGTCCAGAAGCACATCATGGCCAATAATATCCAAAGCTGCTGAGAAATCTTCCTTATTCCTGGTTCTTATTATTTTTAAAAATTTATGTTATTTATAGTCTACTTTTCTCACTGAGACTCAAGGCAGATTTTATATAGTGTAAGTCAATATAATCCACAAGATAGGACATCCAGTAAACAGTACAACAGAATTTGGATTGCAGAAAGCTGAAATGAAGCATAAGCATTACATAAGTGCATGTTAAATGATGCATAGCATCATAGCAGAATGCATAGGAGCATACTTACAGCAACAGACAGTACACAGTAGAATAGCCTACAGTCTCTATCCTTTTTACCAAAACATCTTTTTGAACTCTTTCAGTACAGTACAGAGCTGTTACCTGTTTAACTGGGGATGATAAGGACTAGAACTCAGATGCTGAGCATGAAAATCATGTGATCTACCACTGAGATACAGTCCCTCAATTTCTTAAAAGATATTTTAGAATACCTGTCACATTTTAATCCTGCCCTTGCTCCAATGAACTCTGGAAGGCTTACAAAATTTTCTCCATCCCCAAATAAGAGCGGGTAGACTTAGAGAGTAGATGGCCCAAGGTCACCTAGTAAGCTCCCATGACAGAGGGAGGATTTGAAACTGAGTCCTTCTCCAATCTTGGGGCGATACTAGTCACTATAACAAACTACGGGAACAAGCCTAAGCAAGTCTACTCACAAGTAAGTCTCATTAGTCAATGGTCCTGACTCCCAGGAATGAATCCTTAGGATTCAGCTGAACTTTTCAAAACTGCTTTCATGCTTACCTAATTCTCGGTGAAAATACACAAAGAGGGGAAAAGGTAGCCAACTCACCTCATGAATATACAAAAACGTATTGTATGCTAATATCATGCAATACAAGCAAATTATCTTTCCTGTTAGGTGCCAAAGGGTAGGAAAACAGAGCAGGTAACACAGCTGCTACCTGTTTAACCCCTTGAAACAGGGAACTGCTCTGGCTGCAGCACACAGTTCACTATGACTAATGAATTTCACTCAGAGTTTACCAAACTCCACAATTACAGAGAAACAGCAGCGTCCACTATGGCTCTCATGCATGGCACTACCTCACTGTTGCATTCAAGAAGCAGTTTAAATATTAATCACGCTAGGCTACTGACTGCAGTTCTGGTCCCTGTGCAACACGCATGAGATACAAACATCCAGAGTTCATTGGTCGCTAAGTGATTCACTGCAGAACTCTGAAAGGCTGGTTATATGTCTGCATCCAAGGCTAAGCTGAATGTCAAAGAACAAGCAGCATACAAAAGACAGAGACAAAACTGTATTACAGTTTATAAAGATCTCTCCTCTCTCCAACCGTTTTTTCTCAGAAAGAATCAGGCTGATGCAACCAGACTCCCACTGAACATATCAATAAGTTACTTTTAAAAAAAAAATTCCTATTTTTTTAAAAAGTTTATTTTCTCCATCTTAGTTTTCTCTTATTTCTTGTAAGTTGCCCAAGGACTAAGCTAGAAGGAGTTGCATGTGCACATGTGTCAGATTAAATGCTTTTGACTTGGATCCTACAGACAAGTTCCATGCATGCTAGATGTGGCTTCTGTCACCGACTGTGCTTCCTCTCTTGCTAAAACTTCCATTTGTGAATGGACCCAACAAAAACCACGGATTTTGTGCAAATGGAAGCTTTAATGGAAGTATGCTTCATGAAAGAGACTAGCATGCACTTAACTTATTCAGAGAATCCAAGGCATGGTTTTTTCCATTTCCAATCAGTGCTGCTGCTGCGTACAAGAATCAAAAGGCCAGGGCTTTTTTTCCAGCGGGAACGCGGTGGAACGGAGTTCCAGCACCTCTTGAAAATGGTCACATGGCTGGTAGCCCCGCCCCCTGATCTCCAGACAGAGGGGAGTTCTGTTTGGATATCATGGGGTGGGGCCACCAGCCATGTGACCATTTTCACCAAGGGTGATTTAAACTTTTAAAAACTCCCCCCTTGTTCCAGCTAACCCAAAATGATGTCATTGTGCGGTTCTGAGTTCCACCACCTCTTTTCCCAGACCCCCCCCCTGCAAAAGGCTATTTGATGCTCTCATTACAGTTCAGCTTTGAAGCGTAATATGATCTGAGAGGAGAAGGTCATTACTGGGGGTGGGGTGTTCCTGAAATATACCTTGCACAATGTCTTTTGCAAACAACACAAAATGGGATCCAGTCGACAGCACAAGGGCTATTTGCTATGACTTTCTCGTATGAACAGAAATGTTCTGAGATCTCCAACCTGTTTTTCTTCACACTTATGATTCTGTTTATTTAGGAAATGAAGATTTTTTTGTCTTCTTGGTGGTTGGAAGCCCCATTCCCCTTTTTTGGTCAGTAGTAGACTGTCATGAGACACTGAAATGTTCACCCCTTCTGGTTTGTGAACATTGTCATTTATTCTGCCAGATTTGTGTCCTCTGCTTCTTTTGCGGAAAGACTGATCTTTCAGTCTGAAGTAGAAAACAGAAGAGCATTGCTGGCAGATGATGGCCCGGATCACATCACGGGAAGAGCAGTGAACGAGCCTTGTTCCTTTAGTGTTGCGTGAGTAGAAGTCTAGCAAAACTTGCTCCTATCCTATGAGAGCTGAACCTGAAATTGTGGTCACTTTACAGGGAGGCTTAACAGAGGCTCTCAAGACCACGGCTATACAGCCTGGAAAATCCACAACAACCACTGTTCTCCGGCCGTGAAAGCCTTCGACAATACATAGAGGCTCTCATGGTTTGCCACTTTCTATTGAAGAGTTCTTATTTCTGGCATAGGCATCGTGGTGGCTGCAGATCCACTTTCTCTGTATGTAGCAACGTGAGGAAACAGCATAAGCAGAGTCCAGAAATGCACAATTGCCTCCTTCTCCTTTCACCTCCAACCTGCAACATAAGGATGACACCGGTCAAGCCAGGCTGGGCATTTGCTTTTTCATGAGCAGGGGGAGGCATTCCAAACCACACAAAAAGCTGAACTGTTAGAAATGGAGATCCGATCCAGCTTGTCAGTATTTCATGAATAAAACAGAAGTTCAGGGGCATTTTAAAGACTAACAAAATGCATTGCAGCATGAGCATTAAAGGACAGCCAAAAGCCAAGCAGAATCAAAAAGGTAAAGATCTGACTGATCAGAAGCAGAGAAGATTTACAAACTTAAAAGCTTTTCCACAAGACCAACAAACATGTCTCTCTGCATACAGAAGACTAGCAGGTCAGGTAGAAGACGGTTGTCCCCGCTTTATTCCCCATACGCTATTTTGTTCTGTGCAACTTTTGTTCTTAAGGGAGTACTCTGAACTTGAATTCCCCCACCTGCAGTATGGAATGGTATGCCAGAAAGGCTTTACTACCTGATTGTGCGACATCTATAATATTCAGCAAAATTAAGTGGTTAGATCCCTAGGAAAGCTATATTCTGCTTTTGGATCAGATGGAATCAGAAACCTTATCAGGACATGAACAGATAGGATTTAGGCAGGGTTCTTCAACATGTGACCATTGCCTAGTTCTTTATCACTTGGCTGAGAAATATTCATCTTTTAAGGGAGGGCGATTATATGTGGCATTTATTGACCTTAAGGCGGCCTTTCAGTTCTATAAATTATCCAGTACTGTGGAACAAACTTAATCAAACAAATATGAATAAAAGATTTCTAGGACTTATTCAGCGATTATATTTGGTGGTTGTTGTGGATTTTCCGGGCTGTATAGCCATGGTCTTTTCCACGGCTATACAGCCTGGAAAATCCACAACAACCATCGTTCTCCGGCTGTGAAAGCCTTCGACAATACATCAATTATATTCGGGTTTGACTGCCTGAGTATGATGGTGGTATATGGGAAACTTAACAAATCCATTTAATTTGGGAAAGAGGGTACATTAGGGATGTTTGCTGGCACTCCCCCCCCCCAAATACTTAAAATGATGCCGCATCAATATTTGATGACTGCTGCCATCCACCAAAACTAGCTGAGATTGGTGTACCTACTCTGCGTTACGAGGATGATGCTACGGATCCTGTCTCGACTGGAGCTGGGCTGCAAAGGGTCCTGCAATCTTTATCCAAATATTGCTTTCGAGAAAGCTTGGTGATCAGCAACCCGAAATCTAAGATTTTCGTTTTCACCAAAACTAAGAAATGGAATTCATCTCCATGAACACCTATATTGCGCCAGCTGCACTGGTTGCCAGCTGAGTACCGGATCAGGTTCAAGGTTTTGGTATTAACCTATAAAGCCCTATGTGGACTGGGACCAGCGTATCTGCGGGACTGCCTTTCCCCACATGTGCTGGAGGATGCTCCGATCGCAAGAGAAACACCTATTGGTGGTCCCTGGCCTCAACCAGAGCCAGGGTGTTCTCAGTCCTGGCTCCAGTCTGGTGGAACTCTCTGTCTACTGAGACCAAGGCCTGGCAGGATAGGTTATCGTTTTGCCGGGTCTGTAAGATGGAGATTTTCTACCAGGCACATGGTTGAGGCCAGGCTTGGCCTCTACTGGCCAAAAAATGAAAAATAAAGAGGAATATAAGATCTGAACCCTCCCTACTAGAGGTTGTCCACCACCTTGCTTTACTGAGTTGAATTGCTGTTTTACTGATTGCTGCCATCTGGTTACTATATTTATTGTATACTAGCAAGAAAGCCCGTTGTGAGAAAAAATACAATGGGCTCTAGAAACCTGGGTCTGGGGAGGGCTGTCAGATGGGGGGGGGCATGGAAGAGCTGGCAGGCAGGGGAGGCATGGAAGGGCTGGCAGGCAGGGGAGGCATGGAAGGGCTGGCAGGCAGGGGAGGCATGGAAGGGCTGGCAGGCAGGGGAGGCATGGAAGGGCTAGTTGGCAGAAGGGACATGGAAGGGATGGCAGGCAGGGGGGCTGGGGAAGGCTGGCAGGACGGCTCACCTTCCTTCCTCTTTTCCGTGGCTCAGATGGAATTTCGGAGGACAGTGGGCGGTTTGGCCTTAGCTCTCTGCGCTGAGCTTAAGCAGGGCTTGGGAGGGCGGCAGGCGGCTCGCTCTTCCGCGGCTCAATTCTTGCCTTCTCCCTACCCACCTGCAGGGGGGGGGGGGCGGGGACTGGCGAGTGCTCCACGGCAGCCCCCCCCTCGCCCACGAGCCAGCTGATCTGGGGGCAAGGGAGGGGGCAGCAGCCTTCTTCTGCCTCTCCTCCACTGAGCCGCCCGTGCTGCAACAGGCCCAGCAGCCCTGCCTTGCAATGTGCTGCTGGGTGGCTTCGCCGGCACTGGGCAGTGAGAGCTGCCAGGCATGACTGCCCCTTATCCCCGCTAGGGGTGCACTCAGGCGCCTGCGCCCTGGGAACTTTTGTGAGTCGTCTGATAGACGCTAAGGGAATTATGTTATAGGATTAGTGTAGACTTATGATTGAATGTTTTTAAATTTTGGTTGTTTTTATATTGTATAAATTAAAATTTTAAAGTGTTTTTAACTTGTTGTAATCCACCCTGAGCCCTTCGTGGGGAGGGTAGAATAGAAATGAAAGTAAATTAAAAAAATAAAAATAGTCAATCAACGGGTCCAATATCGAGCAAGTCAAGACCTTCTCCTATTTGGAGATTCTGTTTTTGGCAGATCTCCTGGAACAGTGCTTAATAAAGATCAGTTTAGAACAGTGCTTAATAAATCAAAACCATGTACAAATGCTATAAATAGGTTTTTCCACAATACAGGAGGGAAGTCTATTCCTGGAGCAGTGCAAGCTTTTAATTCCTGGAGCAGTGCAAGCCCCTATTATTCCTTATGGCTCAGCTATTTGGATTAAAGCTCTCTCTGATAATATTGATCAACCTTTAGCACAATTTCTCAGGAAAATATTGAATAACCCCTGTTGTGTGTCTAACATTGTATTGTGGGCAGAATTTGGACAGCTATCCTTGGAAGCAACAGCATGGCTCTATGCCTTTAAACAGATTAAAACCACTCTACGCTGAAGATGGGTTTGTTAGAGGCTCTAAATTGGGATACCCACAAACTGACTTGGATGAAAACCCTGAGTGAGAATGTTGATTGATGGTATTTTTGTGATGGGCAAATCCAAAGCATTTTCTCTGATTAAAAACCATGTCCTCGAAATCGACCATAGCAGCTTGATTTTGAGAACCCACCTGCAGTATGCTGCTCAAGATTTATGAATCAATGAGCTTATAAGGGAATAAAAGGAAAGTGACTAGCAAGAAGTTGTAACGTAAGTTTAACAAAATAAAGGAAGGAAGGAAGGAAGGAAGGGCAGTGGCAGCCAGAAAAACAGAGAGGAGCTGTGAATGTACACCATTCCCAGAGATACAGGGTGGCTTTTGGGGGCCTGGACTTCCAACAATTCCTTTCGTCACCCCAATGAATCGCCCCACTGCCTCCTCCTGCCCCACCCAGCATGAGCTGATCCACTGTGTACCTGGGAATGCCTGGCACCCGTCCGTCTCCTTGGCTAAACTGTGCGGAGGAATTGCAATACACAATTCTGTCCACCAGGGGACAGGCAGACCACTTGTGCCATAAGCCTCTGTTATCCTGAGCCTTGTTATCCTGCCTGGTGGGAGCAGGGGAAGGTGGGAATAGGACCCTGCTCAACCCCAGCCTCACATCCAGCATCTGGCCTGCCCTCTCTTCTGCCCACCACTGCCAGTCACGCCTCCCTCCAAGCCAAGCACCAAATGATGTGCCCAACTCACTGCTACGCAAATGAATCAATGGGCTGGGGCAGCACATCTAGGTGTTTTTCGCACAGGGATAGGCTTGTGTGGTTTTCTTGTTGCTGCTGTGGCTATGAACACAGTGCAGTGGCAACAAAGCTTCTACATAGCAGATTTCCTTGATAGCTGGGGAGGTGCACGAATGCCCTGGTCTGGCACCTTCACCACCACCAGACAAGTTATTATTAGTCATTTGAATACGTGTTGAGAATAAAAAGGCATTGGGGGAAACATCAGCTCAATGGCAAGAATACAAGGTCCCAGGTCCAATCCCTGGCACCTCCATTTAATGGATCTCAGGTAGCAGGAAACAGGAAATGCTTTTCTTTGCTAACGAATAAGCAATACTGACTTAGAGAGACCAGTGGTCTGACTTGGAATAAGGCAGGTGGGTGGGTGGGTGGGTGGGTGGGTGGGTGGGTGTGTGTGTGTGTGTGTGTGTGTGTGTGTGTGTGTGTGTGTGTGTGTGTGTGTGTGTGTGTGTGTGCAAAAGTGAACAGAGTTACTCTGGATTTGAAAGAGATAATGACTGAATTTGGAATGTAATGAAATGATCTGCTGAGGATAATCTGAATAAATAAACTAAATGGGCTGTTGCGCATCATTCAAATGTGCATAATTAGAATATCAGGATGTAATGGGCAAAGCAGAGGGGGACGGCCATCCAGGCCTCCTCGGAAATTTATCAGAACAGCTGCCTGACCACTGTTGGATGCAGGACTATGATCGAGATTATTTTTGGACCAATTTAGCAAAGAGATGGTTATTAGGTACGCCCGTGCCTTTGGGTCTTCTGCAGAGCCCTCTCCCCCGCTCCTTCAGTTTAACCCTCCCCAATTCCATCCTCCTCCTCCAATACCACTTTGGGCATTTTTCAAAAAGTATTATAGAATACTAATACACAAATATGACTTTGCTTCAGTCCCTGAATCAGATCTCTTTACGGTCTTCCCTCCATGGGATCCCAGGCAAAGAAACACAGAAAACTTTAGAAAACTAAGAACAAGGACTCACGTGCTGCTTAATTCTGTCCCATCTGCCCATTTCCAAGTCTGGCCAGGCTCTTTCCAAAGGCCAATCCAGTAATCAGCACGGCACTTGTAACGCACAACGAACATCTTTGGTGCATACAAAGACAGAATTACAACAACGTCTTCAAAAAGATTTATATTCCTTCCCTTCAAAAGTGGACAGCTTGACATATATCTAATACTGATTATGTCCTCCCCCGCCACCCCCCACCCCCCAAAAATGTGGACCAAAAAATCAGCAAAGGAGGCCATCCAGGAACAGGGCGGATTTTTCTGTAAGCCTGAGAGTTCCAGAGAACTGTGACTAGCTCAAGGTCACCCAGCTGGCTTCAAGCGGAGGAGTGGGGAATCAAACCCGGCTCTCCAGATTAGAGTCCCACCATCTGGACTACACCGAGTATATTGCAAAAAAACTTTTTAAAAAATAGTTAGATTTGCATTCACATGCAATTTGTAGTAGAATGGAGACAGAAGCCTAAAATAAAGAATATTTTTCCCAGTTGCACATATGTGTAAATGTGGATATTGGTCACATCCCTGATGTCTTTCCACAGGAGAGGCCAGTAGAAATGTCTTACTACTTACAAGACCACGAAGTGAGAGAGTATAAAGGCCTAAGGAAGAAAAGGAGGAGTCAGAGAGAGAAGCTTCCAGGTTAAACAAAAAGAGGCATCCTATTCATCAAGAAGAAAACACATTCACACAATTTGGTTCTAGTACAAAGAGGAATATAGTACCCCTCAGTGTTAAGGCATGCTAACAGTACAATCCTATGCAGAGTTACTCCAGTCTAAGCCCGTTGAAGTCAATGGGCTTAGACTGAAGTAATTCTGCAGAGGATTGTACTGCGAATCACCTTTACTCCAACACCTCCTTCAAGGCCTGTACAATACTTTCTGGCACTGTATGGATTAATCCTCTCTCACACTTATATTGTCTCCATATGTATTTGGTTGTTGTGGATTTTCCAGGCTGTATAGCTGTGGTCTTGGCATTGTAGTTCCTGACGTTTCGCCAGCAGCTGTGGCTGGCATCTTCAGAGGTGTAGCACCGAAAGACAGAGATCTCTCAGTGTCACAGTGTGGAAAAGGTGTTGGCAGGTCATTTATATCTACTCAGGAGGGGTGGGGTTGAGCTGAGTCATCCTGTAAGAGTTTCTCAGGGTGTGGAATGCTAATGGAGGGAGCCATAAGGATACAGTGACGCCTCCCTCCATTAGAATTCCACAACAACCATCGTTCTCCGGCCGTGAAAGCCTTCGTCCGTATGTATTTGTTGTTCTCACCTTTTCTGGCTCATTCTCAATAATAGCGAGGGAGGAACCATAGGAAGCACAAAAGTTTTGGCTGGAAGTCCAGTTTCTTCCTTCATCCGAGAAAAAGTAGCATTTCCTTTTATAGCCAATCCAACCAGATGGGCATGCTGGACCACATGGGGCAGGGATATCCACGTCAGGGAACTGCTGCTGAGATTCCTTATCTACGAATGGAAGAAAGGGAAAGATAATCTCCAAACAACAATCCACACGAACAGATCAAGTGGATCACATTATTATCTCAAAGCTCCCCCAAGGGAGCCCCATCTCCTCTTGAAAAACTTCAGAAAGCAGGTCCCACAACTCCTCAAAGAGTTTAATTTGTTGCTGAACTGGGGTGCCTCAAAAGAGGGAGGAATATTCAAAGGAATGCTATCCGCTTTTCAAACAAGCCCACAAAATTTACTACCCTCTTGCCTACATTTATGTATGTTAGTGAATCCAGGAATTATACAAAGCATTAAAGGGATGTTAGGCTTTCCAAAAATCTCTGTGGGGATGTGTATATCAAGGCCTTTAATTTCCCATCTTAGTCTCTCTATCTTTCCTTACTGCAATTTTCTTTGGCCAGCTTTGCAGGAGTAGCCTGATTAGGGTCAAACTAGATGCTACAGAGAGCAGTGTTGAAAATCAAAATGGTATGCTTTTTTTAAACTTTAAAGCACTAACAACATCACAGGAACCCCGCTTTAATTACTGAAATTACTGAAATGTAGGGGTGGAAGGTTCAAATGTCCTAGTTCAAAATTACATGGCTATAATTTGCCTTTAGAAGATTAATGGAGATCCACGAAGTCTGTCACAGCCTCTTACACTCCATCTATAGCTGATCTGTGGAGGCAATGCAGTCACGGAGAGGGAAAAAATGGACTGGATATAGGGTTACAAGCTCTGGGTTAGGAAATTCCTGGAGATTTGGGGGTGGGCCTGAGGAGGGGAGGGACCTCAGAAGCATATAATGCCATAGAGACCTCCTTCCATAGCAGCCATTTTCTACAGGAAAACTAATCTCTGTAGTCTGGAGATTAGCTGGAATTCTGGGATATCTCCAGGCTCCATCTGGAGGTTGACGACCACTCCTGTCTAGACATCGATGAAGAGAAGCCATGGCAATTAAGGCATGCTGAAGTGGTGCAAGTGAGGGTCAGAGATAGGGTTCCCAGTAGACATGGGCACGATCCAAAAAAAAATACCTATCAAGCTAATTGTGGATCTGCGCTGGTGACGATCCCAGATCTCTGATTCACTCTGATCAAGTCTCATTTCCGATCTGGGATCGGGGAGGCCAAAGTGGAGCCGCCCCCCCCACACACTTAGAGCAGAGGGGGGGGGAAGTTTTTAACCCAGTGACGAGCCGCCTCCCCTCAGGGTGGGGACGTTTACTCTCTCTCTCTCTCTCTCTCTCTCTGTCTCTTAGAACAGGGGGGGGGGAGTTTTTAACTTGTCCTTGCCTCTCCAAAGAGAGAGAGAGAGAGAGAGAGAGAGAGAGAGAGAGAGAGAGAGAGAGACCCCGTCAACAAGTTTCAGCCAGCTTTTTAAAAAAAGCAGGGATAGAATCCTCCCCACCCGATTTTAAAAGCAAGCAGCCAGTCTTCCAAAATGCACTGAATGAACTCAGTCAGGAGGAGAGATCTCTTCTCAGTGTTGTTAACTCTTTCAACGCACTGAATGAACTCAGGGAGAGAAGCGCAAAACAGCTTCTGCTGATAGCCGCGCTCAAAGCCAGGTTTTTTTGTTTTTTCTCTCTCTTAAGTCTTAACCCCTTCCTCTCCAAATCACTTTACTTATATTTTTCTCAGGAAGCCACCTTTTCACTCACAACTGTTTGCTTTTCCTTGCTAGGGGAAATATTATCAAGTTTCAAACAGAGCTCAGGCATTCCTCTGCCTCCGTTGCCAGGGGAATAGATTGTTGGGGCCTGAATCTCTAGCTTCCCAATCGTATCATGATCACCCCGTCCAGCCCCAGTCCAGCCCCCTCCCGACCGCTGGATCGTTTGCTGTGGAAGACAACGATCCACCAGGTCTCGACTGCGCGAACGCCATTATCGTGGGGGTTTTTTTATCGTAATGCAGATCGTGCCCATCTCTAGTTCCCAGGTGCCCACCGGTCACTCAGTGATGGGCGGGAGGAGGCAAGCTCCCGGAGGTTGCCCACCACCAGCATGCACCTCAGGTACACGTGTCATGAGTGTACTCCCCACCAGTGCAGTGATGTCACTTCTGGAACTGATGTCATTGCACTGGCCGTAGAAGCATTCCTGCGCTTCATTTGGGGGCAATTTGAGCCCCAAATGGGCCAAATCGGCCCGGTATGGAGAGTGGAAGCACTCTTGCAGCCGATGAGGAAGCAACGTCATCACGCTGGCTCTGGAGCATGCATGCGTGAAGATCACCACGCTGCCAGCATGGGGTAAGTGCCTGGATACTGACCCTCCTGGAAGGAGGACAGAGGGACCTGGCAACCCTAGTCAGAGAAAGGAAAATCAGAAACAGAAGGATGGGGCACGACAAGGCCAAAAGCTGTTTCTAAATAAAACTATTAAGAAGACATCTATCTAATTTGCCTGATCTCCTTCTCCCGAGGAGCGATGGGCTGCATACAATTCCCCCTCCTTTGTTTTATCCTTGCAACAACCCTTGAGGTAGGTAACAGTCTATTGTAAATATTTCCTTAACAGAGAAAGGCCTGAAGGCCCTTCGCAGCAGGAATGAGCAAATAAAAAATGGAGCCTGCCTTTTCAAAACTTTAATATTTGTATTAAATCTATTAATGAAAGGTAAAGGTAGTCTCCTGTGCAAGCACCAAGTCATTACTGACCCATGGGGGGTGGGGATGTTAAATCATGACATTTTCTTGGCAGACTTTTTGTAATGGGAGTGGTTTTTCATTGCCTTCCCCAGTCATCTACACTTTCCGCCCAGGAAACTGGGCACTCATTTTACCGACCTCGGAAGGATGGAAGGCTGAGTCAACCCTGAGCCGGCTACCTGAACCCGGCCTCTGCCTGGATAGAACTCAGGTTGTGAGCAGAGCTTGGGCTGCAGTACTGCAGCTGTTTACCACTCTGCACCACAGGGCTCTTTTAAATCTATTAACATTATTAGTTAAACAATTCAGTATTTGTTTTCATTCGCTTAAAAGATGTAACTTTTATGTTTTTAACCCCATGATCAAAATTTTCAAGGATTATTGTACCCCTCAGCTAAGCAGTCCACCCTACCAAATTTCAGGCATATAGGGAAAAGCATCTCCATTTTACAGGCTACCTAGTTCTCCCTTAACAGTCAAAAGATCAAAGCGTAAAACAATCAGCTAGATGCTACTGAGAGTCAGCCCAGAACAGCACACACAAAAAAACCCTCATTACATTTGAGCCCCATTTCAGATTTTGCTCAGCTTTCCTGGGGAATCTTTTGCAGAAATCCCCCCTTTGAGCTTCTGTACCCAGGGCCCATAAGGCAGCAGAGTGTTGAACTGAACTGCCTGGAAGGAATCTTTGCAAAAGCTTTCCATGCTTCTAATATTACACTTTAATGTCAAGAATGCAACATTCATTACATATGGGGGAAGTGGCAAAAGATACCCACCATCGACACACAACTCCTTCCCTCCTGTGGTCAACACGGCCTTTGCTGAACTCACAATCGCCTCCCATCCATCCGTTGTACAGATATGCATATTCACCTAACCACTATGCAGCATGACATGATCAGACACACTGAACAAGCATGTCAGATATGTAGCACCAAAACCCCACACAGACACATTCAAGAGGACCAAATTGCATACTGCGTGCAAATATTCACAACAAAATCCTAGCAACCATCTCTTATGAGGAAAAAGCTGCTTTGGGAGGAAGCTGTAAATATGTGCATCTGTATGAACACTTCCTGTTGCTTTTCCTTGGAAAAAGTGGCTGTGGGCCTTTTTTTTTTTTTACATCTTTGCTTGTAATGTGCAATGCAGACCAGAGATTAACAAGAGGAAAGGAAGCTATAACCTGGGGATCAGAGGCATAAGCAAAAGAACACCTTGTCTTTAATCACATTCACTCTGGACCAGTTTCTCATAGTATCATGGGAAACATTCATGAGAACAAACGAGCAGCCTCAGTGGACCAGCACCTAGTTTCACAGTGGCCAAGCAGATGCTCCTGGAAGGCCTGGCTACAATTAGAACATAAGAGATCTAGGCCTCCCTGCATACTCCTCCCTCCCGATCCAGAGCTCCTTATTGCCTCTTCCCATGCAGCTTCAGTAAGCATCTGAATGCAGGAGCCATGAGCCAGGATGGGTCTTTTGACTGACAAGCAAACAAAGCTGCCACCCCCCATTTGTTTCCTCGATTGAGATGCTTACCAGAGTGAAGAAGCAGCTCTCAAACTGCATTGGGCCTTAGCAGCCAAACTGCAGAAGCCAGAGAAGGGTAAATATGGGGCCACAATATTGCTGTGAATGACCAATGAACCAAAGACAAAGAACAGAATCAGAAAACTCACTTGGTGGCCTATAAACAAGTAAACCGAAAAGGACAAGGACAATCAGTAATAAGACAGCAATGGCAACAGTGAGACCGCGTGCGATTCTTGACTTCAGAAGGCAACGGCTTTGGTAATTTCCTGAAAGGAAATAAAGACACACAAACGACACTTGAGGCTGGCAGTGATATGCAATGGGAGACAAGGACAACTGAAACTGTTGTGTTTCTACTCTGGCCACATGAACAAATCCTCTAAGTAGGAGGTGTTCAGGACGATGAAATTGGTTACTAATGCTAAAGCTTGTGCATAACTTATTTAAAGAGACTCATCAGCCAGCCCAAATTCTGCAGCCTTACATATATTACACAATTTAAGCAAAAACACACATACTTGTCAATTTATATGGCAAGGAGCACCTACATGAGGAGACCCAGTGCATTAGAGGATTAACATGCCATGTTTTTAAAAAAACAGGCCCCTTAAGAATTTTTACTAGGAAGTTGGTAACAACATCTGGTTTCTCCTCATTTAAAAAAAGTCAAACATGCATGTCCTTTTATATGTATGATCCATTCACCACAAGAAAAAGGGATGGGCAGCTAGCCTGGGTAATAAATACACACTTTGCTTATAGATAAATACGCTTACAGGGTGGTCTACACAAGTGCCTCTTACACCTACAAATCTTGGGAAACATTCAGAACTATGAGGGGTGGGGGGTGGGACACTCAGCATTTTTTGACAGCACCTTGTCCCCCCTTGAAATAGCTTCTGACAGCCAGCAGTGGAGAGTTGTTTTAGATTGGTTACCTCACTCTGACGATAAAATCCCCCATTTCCCTCCCAGGCCCTTCGAACTGTGGCAAACAGCAAATAAGAATCAAACCAAACATTAGGGAGTTGGCTGGCGGCCACCAAGCAGGGGGGTCTCGTGAGGAATGTATTGCCTGAGATCTGTGGACTGCATGCATATATCATAAACACTGCTATGTAAATAAAGTTGACTTAACAACAACAACATTGGATTTATATACCGCCCATCAGGATGACTTAACACCCACTCAGAGTGGTTTACAAAGTATGCTATTATTATCCCCCCAACAACAAGCACCGACTGATTCCACACATGTTGGATAATGCACTTTCGATGCTCATTAGTGATTGTTTGCAACTGGATTTTCTGTGAGGTGACTGGGGCTGAGAGAGCTCTGAGAGAGCTGTGACTGACCCAAGGTCACCCAGCTGGCTTCAAGTGGAATAGAGGGGAATCAAACCCAGTTCTCTAGATAAGAGTCCCACGCTCTTAACCACTACACCAAACTGGGTCTTGTCTCAAGTGCTGTTTTATGACTTAATTTTAAAAATGGTTGCTTGAGGAGAGGGATTCAATGATACTGTTGCATACGTGGCAGTCTATGCGGACTAGAACTTTGGGGAAAGGTCGGAGGTATTAAAGACAGATCATGCAAATTAGATTTACAAAATCCTCAGTTAAAGTACAATGGCCTTGCTAACTACCTGTTCAGGTACTGCTATTCCTACTTACTGCATTTTGCTTCCTCAGGAATCTCTGTCACTTCAGTTATGTCCTCTTGTAGACCTCTAAATTCGGCATTGGTTCTACACAAACATAACATAAGAAGGCTCATTCTTGATCCGCCTGAAATCAAGCCCAGAATCCTAGTTCTAACAGTGGTCTAAATATGGAAGGGGGAGCTACAACTGGAAACACAGGCAATCCATCTGCTTTCCTACGTCCAGATATGGCAATGGAAACAGCTACCTCAAGACCATTGAAAATCAACATGTTGCCTTTCTACCGTAATATGTCATCTCACAATCTAACTCACTGCCAAAATTCAACATGTAAAAAATATACAAGGGGTTGGCTCCTATTACTCCTCTGCACTAAGTAAAGAGCCTTTTCCTCTGGAGCAAAATCCCTCAATTAATGGAAGGGAGCTATGGGATCAAACTCCATGGCAGTATCACAGCCCTGGGGATAACATGAATCTACTTAACATTAACAATAAGGCACACATGAATTCCTCCTATCATATCCATGATGCATTTTTCAAGTCAAGTATTAGGCAAAGGATTAACAGGCTGTGGGACCGTGAGACATAACATTTCTCAAGCGCATGTCATCCAAGCCCAGCGACTTGTGAATTCTTGTTGATGATATTTTAATTGGATTTTAGTATGTTTATAATTTTTATTATTTGTTATGTGATCGTAGGTTGAAAGATAGGTGTATAAATCAGTATTTGATATTATCATTAGCTCTGGAAAATCACTGGTTGCTACTTCTATTTGATTTTTTCAGCTCCCCTGTTCCCCATCCTCACATCAGTATATCTAAGACCTTCTGCACAGCACAATGATAAAGAATTTATTCTAGTACTCAGCAGCTCCCCAATCCACCAATATCAGCATTTTTTAATTTATAAATCCAATTACTTACCCGCTCTTGTATATTTAAAAAGTCATTATTATTGTCTTAATGAGTTGCTACAAACTTCGCACCTTTCATTGATTTTTGCGTTCCATGTTGCCTAGTTCCCTTTGTTTTGCCCAGTTTTCCACCCTTGTTTTATCCTTCTCACTTGGTTAAGGCGTCCATTTTTAATTAAAAAAATATTTTTATTAGTGTAAAACACACAAAAAAGGAACCAGGGAAAAAGAAAACAGCGCTGGCTACAAAAGCACTATTAGCAAATCTATATGTAAGTATCTATAAAAGGTTTTCAAATATCTAAAAATAAGTTCAAATGCAATTGACGTCTATATGTGATATGTTCAAATGTTGATAAGTTTATAAAGTGTAATTCATTTCCAGGGAATTACAGGAAATGAGCTTTTCTTGTTCCAGTGATGAAGTGTCTTTTAGCAACTGTAAAGGCACGGAGGGTCCATTTCTGTTGACCATCCATTAGATTAGAAAAGACAGGAAAATAGGTTAACAGTACATTAGCATCCTCAAAAATAAATGAGTTTTCTAAAACAACATTACTATAACTAATAACTTCCTCCCAAAAGGGCCGAATAACTGAACATGTCCCAAGTATATGCTTAAGCTATCCATGTTTTACACCAAGCCTCCCCAGCTAAAGCGTTCTCTTGGATGTGTTCCTACATGTCTGAGTTTATAGTATTCATTTTATCCACAGCTACTATTTTAACGACGTTAAATAACCTTCTGCCGCATAGAAAGATTTTGATTTTCCCTTTCAGCTTCTTAAACACTAACTTCCTTTTCTTTCATTTTTTAAAAAAAAGAAGTTTCTTCTCTGGAAATTAAATAGGATGGCGTTGGATTTCCTGGTCACCCTCTAACTCTGAGCAGTCTCACAACCTTTGAATCAGAGCCCTCTACACACAACACAATACAGGTTGAAATCAACACGCACACATGAGGAACAAGCATAAAAGCTCTGGCCCCACTAGCTCATGACTACAGCATGTCCACACAGAGACTCCAGACCTATAATCAGGAACGTTTGAAAGAGTGTTCCCAACCACAGGGAGCAAGCTTATGCACATATGCTTCCTGTCCACATAGATAACAATGCTCACAAGCCAAGAATTCTGCAGGGGGGGGGGCAGGTCCAATGCCTTGTGCCCACTCCTTTTCTATGTGTGCTGACTTCAATGCCTGTAGTGTCATGTGTAGAAGGTCCTGATGTTTTGTTGTCACAACTCCATCCATACATTTACCCAGGGTTTTTTTTTTCTGGGAAAAGAGGTGGTGGAACTCAGTGGGATGCCAGGTGCCCCAGGTACCACATGCACACGCGCAAAGTGTGCACATGCTTCCGGGACCACGCAATGACATCACTTTGGGTCATCTGGAACAAGGGGGGAGCTTTTAAACGTTTAAATCACCCTCAGTGAAAATGGTCACATGTGCGGAGGGCGAGCTAAACTCCCCTCTGTCTGGAGATCAGGGGACGGGGCCACCAGCCATGTGACCATTTTCAAGAGGTGCCAGAACTCCATTCCACCACATTCTGGCAGAAAAAAAAGCCCTGCATTTACCTAGTCAATATGATAACAGTTGAAGTCACTTATTCTCATAACTTTTTCTACTTTGGCTGCTTCCCTGATTTCCTTTTGCAACTCAAAAACGAAACCAGTCATGAAGCTAGAAAGGCAAGCTCTCTTCTTATGAGGCTAGTTTTAACCTTACTGTTATGTGGAGGATTGTATTTTACCTTCCTAATCCCTGTGCTGGTACTGAACTCACACAGGGGCCAAACCTGCCTGGCTCCTTACCTTTCTTCAGGCTCTTCAAGTCTTTCTACTTGCAGACATCTCTCTTCAATCATTGCTGTCCGCAGACAAGTCCAAACATGAAGGGTCTTCCCTCATGAAGTGCGGGGAGGATGTGCAATTTGTCACCTCTTCAGAAAGGACAGCCTGAAAAAAAGGATTGTTGCCCATTTGTCATGTATGCCTGCCTCCATGCCATGATTGTTAAATGCACATTCCATGGTTTTATTGCTTTAAGGTTTTATACTATTGCTCAGATGCTATTGTATGCTCCCTGATCACTATACCTGCCCTTTCAGCTGTTAATTGCATGAGACCCTGAACAGGCCTCATCTGTTATCTTACAGAAATATGCACGGGTCTCGGTCAGCCGTGACCTTGATGTGTCTAACTGCCAGCTCCACTGTTCATCCCAGGTGCTGGGAAACTTTCCTGTGTCCCTAATATGTAGTCTAAACTAGAATAGCTCTCACAGAACTCTTGTAGGCTTTTGCGCCCAATTCCTAACTGACATTTGGAGGGCGGGAAAACCAAACTATAACTGGGGATGTTTGATTCAAGTTGTTACTTCTGCCAATATCCATGATGGAGTACAGACCTGAACTGACTGGATTCTAATAAAGCTACTTCTGCTGGAACACATGTATGTTAACTGTGCATGGGCTTGAGGGATCTAACTGCCAGGGACTGGCACCACTCTTGATCAAACTAGTAAGCTACACAAACCTCCAGGAAAGAGGGCAGAATTATCAATGGCTACTACACATGACAGCAAGACGGAAATGCCGTTTTCAAAGGCAGAATATCACTGAACAACGGAAAGAATTTAAATTTTTTTTTTAAAAAAAGCAAAGTGTTTATTGTTTACATTTCTGCTATCACTTTAGCTTTTAAAAAGGAACAGGCACTAGAGATCACATTGCAAATTTACGATAGCTAATGGAACATACCAAGGACTTTCAGAAGAAAATCAGCTTGTGTTTTATACAGCAAAGCTTTTGACTGTGAGGATCATGAAAAGCTATGGAGAGTCTTAAAAGAAATGGGGGTGCCACAATATCTTATTGTTTTGATGCGCAACTTGTACTCTGGATAAGAGGCTACTGTCAGGACAGAATATGGGGAAACAGAATGGTTTCCAATTGGCAAGGGTGTCAGGCAAGGATGCATATTATCTCCCTACTTGTTCAACCTCTATGCAGAGCATATCATAAGGAAAGCTGGATTAGATCTAGAAGAAGGAGGAGTGAAAATTGGTGGGAGGAACATTAACAATTTGAGATGTGCAGATGACACCACGTTACTAGAAGAAAATAGTGAAGACTTGAAACAACTACTGATGAAGGTTAAAGGAGAAAGAACCAAAGCAAGATTACAGCTGAACATCAAAAAGACAAAAGTAATGACTACTGAGGAATTACACAATTTTAAAGTTGACAATGAGGAAACTGAAATTGTTTAAGATTTCCTATTCCTTGGTTCAATTATCAACCAAAAGGGAGATTGCCACCAAGAAATCAGAAGATTGGGACTTGGAAATGCAGCCATTAGAGAACTAGAAAAGATCCATACGTATAAGAATATCTCTTTGGGGACCAAGATCAAGATAATCCAAACGATGTTATTCCCCATTAGGACATATGGATGTGAAAGTTGGAAAATGAAGAAAGCTGTCAGGAAGAAAATAGATTCATTTGAAATGTGGTGCTGGAGGAGAGTTTTGCAGGTACCATGGATGACCAAAAAGATAAATAAGTGGATTCTAGATCACATCAAACCTGAATTCTCCCTAGAAGCTCAAATGACAAAATTGAGGTTGTTGTACTTTAGTCACAACATGGGAAGACAAGATTGTCTGGAAAAGTCAATAATGCTAGGAAAATTGGAAGGCAGTAGGAAAAGAGGAAGACCCAAAGTGAGATGGCTGGACTGAATAAAAGAAGCCACGTCCTCCAGTTTGCAAGATCTGAGCAAGTCTGTTATAGAATGTTTGGAAGGTCTTTCATTCATAAGCTTGCCATAGGGTAGAGGCAATCTGATGGGACAAATCAGACATACACACAAAGTGTACTCTTACATAGTGGCTATTGTATTCTATTAAATACGTAAATCCTAGCACCGGTGAGAAATGTGGTGGGCCAGAGGGCAGGACAGATGTATGTTGGCTCCCCAAGCCCCTCCAGCCTCAAGAAAGTTATACCACAAAAAAGTGGCATAGTCCAAATGTGCTTATGTTATGGGAAAAGTCATCTTACTCTCCATACACGGTCCTGGCCAAATGTTCTGAAGGAGCACAGGATGCTGACTAAAGCCATGACCAATCCACTCAATCCCCACTGGTGGCCAAGCCCTCACATGGCACCCAATGACACCCCCCACATCAACCTCAGCTTTGGTGCCCATTAAGTATGGGTGCACCACAAGGCTCTCCAGAGAGCCCTCTGCTGTGGGGACTTAAGAGTGAGAGGCACCTCTGTGGCAGAGAAAGAGCACTGAGAGGGCACTTTGAGAAACTGACCAAGCACTTTTGTGAGGCCCCGCCCCGCCCCCAACCGCGCCCTCCTCGTGCTCCGCCGTCCCTTCCTTTGCCTCCAGGGGGAGGGGTGAGTTCCCTCTGCCTCAGACTGGGCTGGGACCGTGGCTGCTCCAGCAGCCTCTGTCTCCAGCCAGCTGTCTCCGAGAACTTCTCCTTCCCTCTCTCTGTGCCACCTCTCAGTCAGCTACTCCTCCTCGGCGTCATCGGGACCTCCCCCTTTATAGCGGCTCTCCTCCCCGCCTCTGGACCCGTCACCAATCCCTGTGCGTGCCACCTCCACCCTCTGCTCTCCCTCGGTTTCCCCCCCCTTCCCTTTGGTCACCGTGCCCGTCCATCATCCTCCCTCCTCACTTCTTCCTTGTCCCGCCAGCTGTCTCCTCTTCCCCGTTGATGGCTCGCCGGTGCTGGCCCTGCGCCAATCCCTGCCCGTGGCTCACACCGGCGAGCCCTCCCAGGAGCCGTCCAGCCAGTCAGGGGATGGCGTGGCTGGCTCTCCGTCCCGCCCCCTCGCCCCGCTGCCGGCCAGGCCCACTCCTGCGCCTCCGACCCGGACGGTGCGGGCGGCCGCCTCGGCGTTTCCTGGGCCGCAGCCCTTCCCCTCGTCGGAGCGGCTTCCCTCGGCGCGGCGGCCGTCCATGCCGGCCCGTGCGGCTCTGCTGACAGGGGCGGCGGCGCGGGTGAGCGCTTCCTTGTTTCGGCCCGGCTCGCCGTGCGCCCCGTCCATGCTCCCCGCAGGTAGGGGGTCCCTGAGGGGTGTTGGGGGTGTGTGGGGGGTGCGCAGGATTGGGGAGGGGAGTTCCGTGGGTGGGGAGGGGAGCTTCGCAGGTGTGGGGGGAGCTCCGCGGGCGGCAGGGAGGCCGGCGTGCGCGCCCAGTCCGGGGCAGGAGGAGCCTGCTCCGGACAACTTTGTACTGACACACAGGAGAAGGCCTAAGTCCAGAAAGTCTGACTAACACCTCCCATTCAAGTTCCCTAACGGTACCCTGTCTCCAGAGTCTCAACTCAAGAGGGCAAAGACACATGACAGTTAAGGAAGAGCTGGGAAGCCGCTGTTCCAGCTTACCCATTCACACCCGCCTCCACCATTCCCCTTATATATGGGCAGAGGACAGAGCACAGCAGTGAATCAGAGTGCCTAGGTGCTGGCTCAGTACTCCTATGGCCAAACAACCCTCACACTCATTTTTACGCAGGATCAGAGCTCCAAACAAACAGAGCAAAGCAAGCTGAGCGCTTCCTAGCTGCAGAGGTAAGAGTCGTTTGGCTTCTCATCGCCTCTGCCTCAATGCTGCCCCCCCTTGGGGCCATGAACCTTCTCGAGGTGCAGCAGACCTGGCCTCGCCATTGCTGCATGTATCTGTTTTTCTTCAGGCGGGTGGAAATCCAACTGGGAGACATGAGTGCGTGGCCTTCAAAGTCCCGTTCTATCCTCTCAGACTGCATTCCCACCCTGGCTCCAGGAGCATTCCCCCAGGGATGGTTGTCTGACCTGCAACTGCCTCTCTCATTCAAAAGCAGCAAAAGGACTGGGTCAACAAGCCTCCAAAAGGCTTCTGGGAGCAGCATGCACATGCACAGTCGACACCTCAGACAATGGGAGTTGGCAACCAGTGGTCAATCATCCTGTTCACATTTGGCAGTTCAATAAAGTCTGTGCTGTACCACAATTCTCTCCCTGTCTGTTTGCTTGCCAGTGGATGACACACACCCCTCCCTGACTCAACCCCTCCCCTCTTTCACTTCCCCTCAGGGCTGCCCCTTCACACATCCAGATGATGGTCTCTGGCTCTGGGCTGGTGTTTTGTTCTGAGGCAAAACAGAGAATTGGTCCAGTGGTACTTTGGAGGCTGAGGCCACACTTTGCTTGATTTAAGGCAATCTACTTTCCTTGGTGATTTAAAGCATTGGCAAAGCAGTCACCTTGATTTTAAACAGTCCACTCTGTAAAAATACAAGATAAGGGGAAAAACAAGCCTGGGACATCCTTCTTGGAAGCTGGAGCTGGCTGTCCTTATAGACAGCTGTACTAGACTTCCCCAAAACAGTGTCTGTGGAAACAATCAACCGGAGCTTGGCTCATAGGTCAGCAGACTGCTTCTCTTTCCCTTTACTTATCATACAAATATTCATTTTTCTTCCAACAGCAACTGCAGTTAGCAAGAGCTTAGAGGTGGAAGGTCCTAGAGATGAGATATTCCTCTTTAAACAGCAGTTTCTTCTTCTCCAAACCTACCATTTGGCATGCAATTTGGCTTTCTAATCCAGTTGCTTCTCTTTTCTTGAATACCGCAAAAGATCGATGTATTGTCGAAGGCTTTCACGGCCGGAGAACGATGGTTGTTGTGGGTTTTCCGGGCTGTATTGCCGTGGTCTTGGCATTGTAGTTCCTGACGTTTCGCCAGCAGCTGTGGCTGGCATCTTCAGAGGTGTAGCACCGCAAAAGATCATTTCCTGAACTAGAAACAGTCTTTAGCCCCCAGTATTCCACCTTCCCCTGATGGCAGGCAGTTCATTATTTATTGCTGCCTTCCAATCTGTTATTGGAACACAGCACCACAAATTTCACCACTGCTTTTTCAGCTGAATGATTTTGGAATATTTTCATTTCAGATTTGGGAATATAGAATATAGGCAGTCTGTGAGAAACTAGGGAGAGGGGGGGGGACCAACAACAGCATTTAGAACAAAACAATCTCTTCCCCCTCCCCTCCTAGTTTGAGCACCATTTACAACTTAATTTCCCTGAAGCAGAAGCCATTTTAAAGGGTTTCCCCTTCCTCCATAGGGCTCAGAGGGGAGGGCACCTCTGGGTGAAAACAGACCTATGAGGACAACTCTTATAATCAGCCCCAGGAAAAATAACGGAAAGGCAACTTACATTTCGCAATTCCAAGCCTTATTTCAATACTGCCACTGTAATTAGTTCACCGCCTTCACTGTCAACAAATCTTGCAGCAAGCCTGTGACTCATCTCTAACCTCTTCCCAAAACGATAGAGAAACCAACAAAATAATTGCAGCAGGAGCCACTCTAGCTCTTTACTGCCATCTACTGGATAATCTACTTCCAATGGGATAATCAATAGAAGCAAAACCAACCAAACAAAAACCCTTGTGGCACCTTCAAGTCTGTCATGATTCTCTTTTGTTCATTATTCAACGGACCCCTTTAACTAAGCAGTCTGTAGATTAGGCAGAAGTTCTTTATTTGCTTTCTAGTTCTGCATTACAAAGGATGCTGTACCCTTTTCCCCTTTTGCTCCCTGTCTCAAAATATTCCTCAAGGAAACGTTTGTGATGTGCATAAAGTGCAGGAGGCTTTGCAATGTTTTTTTCCACACTCACAGTAAAGTGGCTCAGCCCAGACCAGACTAGGTGAGGCTCTTTTGGGGACCTTCTTCCCCCTGCTCATTTATGTTGTATTTTATTAACACCTTGTTGGTGTTTTCGATAAGTTCCCAGTGAGGAGAAAAACAGGATAAATAAAAATAAACTTTGTAAATGACTTGAAAGGAAAAGGGAGAGAAAGACTAGTCTGAATATGTCCCTTAAGGTCCAGAATGCTGACAGGCAGTTAAGGAGAGGGCAGAGATGGGGGAGGGGGCGGGATTAACTTGCCTCTGAGTAATATAGAATTCAAGAGAGGGACGTTAAGGTGACATTTTCACATTTCCTTGTGGCCAGTTTTTCCTCACCAATAGCTAAGTGATGTTGATTCCCTCTGCACCAAACCAGGAAGATGACGAGTTCTGCATGGGAAAGGGGAGAACATCAAATGTAAGGGGGAAATATGAGATTCTGTTTTCACTACAAACAAGCGGAGGGGGGAGGGCGGATATAACCAGACTGCGTGCATGCTGCCTTCATATTGTGAAGGAAATCCTGCAATGAGAGGGCAAAGTAAAAGCTCATAGCTTCGGTCTGCGCCCAGAGGCTTCTAGGATGAAAGAAAGCAACCTGCAACCGGAGTGAGAAACACAGAGACACACGTGCAGTTTGGCAGTATGGGCGTCCATTTTGCTCAGCAGCAACCTTCCTTGTTCCAAACTAAAAGCAAGGGAGGAGCAAGAGCACACTTCTGGGGCTTTTTGGGGACCTGGAGCAATGACATTGCCATCTTCCAGACAGGCTTACTGCTCCAATTTGGGTTCCCTTGTTACCTAAAAGAAACCGTTTCCTCACAACTGCATTTCATATCCCTTGCTGCCCAGGTTTTTCCTCATTTTACTCTTTCTTAAACCTGCTTTCCTGAAATGTTTCCTTGATTTTTTTTGTTTTTTTGTTGCACGTTTGGAATGCCTGCCCCATTTCTCATGGCTCCTCCCACCTTGCCAATTTGTTCTGCTAAACGGTGGGTGATGCACCTAAAAAAAATGCAATCGAGTGATACATGCAAACAATGATATGCCATGCATGTGCTAAACAAACCAGAAGTGACCAATCAGAATGTCAGAAACAAGCAGCCAATTCTTTCCTCACTAATGCCCGGAGCACTTCCCCTAGCACCACATCTGAGCATCATTTTCAAGCTCTATGAGCAATCTATGTTATTGTCCTTTTCAACAGGCAATCTAAGAAGAAAGGCAAGGCTGGGGAAGTACCTGGAGTCTCCTGGAGAGAAAGGGAAATCGCTGACTTCTTATCAATCAAGGGTGAGGAGAAGGTTTAGGAGGCACAGTGCACCGCCCATAGGAACACTGATTACATTGAAAGAACTGCTGAGAAATTGGCCATCCTTGGCCACAGTAGTTTGGCACTAGAGTGCCAAACAAAAACCAAGGTGTTGTGACTTGAGTACGAAAGGACTTGTGCCCACAACAGCAGGTCTTGGAATGCCCCTGCAACCTGACCTTTCTGCTCAGAGCTCCATCAGATTCTGGATGGAGATGTCAGTCAAACCAAGGAGATCTGCGTGAAGTTTACACTTTCAAAATACAGGAGGAACCGAATGCCCTTCCCTTGGAATTGCAGGAGGGTTCTGAGGAACTCCACTCATGATCTCATCACCATTAACAACAACAATTTCCAGGGCTCCACTTCTTCAACTTCAGGTATGTGAGTCCTTTAGGGTTGCCATGTCCAGGTTGGGAAATTTTGGAGGAAGAACCTGGAGAGGGTGGGGTTTGGGGAAGGGCCTCAGTGAGGAATAATGCCATAGAGTCCACCTTCCAAAGCAACCATTTTCTCCAGGGGAACTGATCTCTGTTACCTGGAGATCAGTTCTAATTCCGGTAGCTCTCCAGCCACCACTTGGAGGCTTGCCAAAAAACACAAATGAGCACTGATACAGTGAACTAAATTCTTCACACAATGTTCACAAAAATAATTTAGTGAATTTGAAAGTAATATACAGGAGTGAATACAACACGTGAAATTCTAAAACATCATAATCACTATAATATCATCACAATCAATCACACACAGCAAGGTGTTACAACACCGAGTAGCATGTGTATCCTCAGAAAAGGGAAGAATCCCAAGAGTTCTTTTATGAGCTGTCTTCAGTCAGTACACTGAGGATTCCCGCTGAAACTGCGGGGGCAGATGAAAAGTCCCTCCGGACAAAGTGGAAAGGAGCTGGAAGACTGGGAGGAGAATGGAATGTGCAGGTGGAGAACAGCAACCGGGAGCCCCCGAGGGGGACCTCCCCGCCCTGGAAGTGCGCAGAGTTGCAGCACGTGAAAGAGTTTGTGGGAGAGTCGGAGAAATACCATCGTGGTAGGAGAAACTACGCCCCGTGAAGAAGTGCTCATGAAACAAGCTTGAGATACCCGGAGGCTTGTCGGGCGGGGAGGTCCCCCTCGGGGGCTCCCGGTTGCTGTTCTCCACCTGCACATTCCATTCTCCTCCCAGTAATACTAACAAGCCTCTATGATGTAGCCACTCCCTTCACCACCTGCCACACAGGACAAAGGCAACATAGCACCTGGCTCTGCATGGATGTTTGTGGCAGCCCTACAACCCCCAGACTCCAGCTGTTCAAATCTCCTTCTGCAAACAACTGCCATTTTGATAGCCCACCCAGCCACCTCCGCAGCTCACTCAAGAGAGGAATCCTCAAAAGAAAATCCAGTTTAAGTTCTGCTCAGGAAATGATGCTACTGGCAAGCACTTTTCATAAAGCAAGGAGAACAGAAACAAGGGCAAGCGTCTCTCCCAGTCACTAGGAGTGTAGCTGAGGTTCTGAACAGTCGTTTCCTAGGGGTGGGCTTCTCATGCTTTCTGGATGCATTAGATTACATTTGTTGTTCTTTGCACCTTCCAATTTAACTTATCACTCCCATAGATGCATCAAATTAATTACAGCTTCTGATCATCCCCAGCAGCCCTTGTCCATCCTCTCCCCTCCCTGTCATGTAGCCTGCAAAGTTTATCACACCAGCACTGATCAGGGGGATTGTCAAGGCTCAGGATTCTGCCCCTCGGCACTGCAGCAGCACAACTGCCCAAATAATGGATAACCCTTGCAAACAGCTCCCTGGGTGTCCCATTCTGAGGACAGCCGAGGTTAGTAATGAGCACAAGGTGGGCCACATCCTATCTGCCTTACCCCATTAATTTGGAGACACCATTAGGACACAAACATTTATTAAGCAACATCTCAAATAGCATTTTGAAAAGCAAGTCAAATGTGTGGGGTTGCCAGCTCCAAGACTCCTGTGTTACTCTGTCCATTAACATAGATCCAGAGGAGTTAGCCATGTTAGTCTGTAGTAGCAAAACCGAAGAGAGTCCAGTAGCACCTTTAAGACTAACCAACTTTGCTGTAGCATAAGCTTTCGAGAATCACAGTTCTCTTCATCAGATGCATGACGCATCTGACGAAGAGAACTGTGATTCTCGAAAGCTTATCCTACAGTAAAGTTGGTTAGTCATAAAGGTGCTACTGGACTCTTTTTGGTTCTGTCCACGAAGTTGCATTCATGGCCAGAATTTAAAAAAGTAGAGCTTTCCCACCATGGGGGTCAAGCAGAGGTCTATACAGCAGCCTAAAAAGGTGCTTTCTCTGGATCAGCTTCCAGCTGAGAGTTGCTATAGACAAGCTTTCTAGCACAGGGACAGAGCAATAAATGAGAAAACACAGGCGAGGACACCTTTATTACAGTTCCCCTTATGACCACGCTACAAGTGACAGGGTCCCTCCATTTAAACCCATATCTGCTGACTCCATTCTTAATTGATGGTAGTTTTTTTTAACGCAGAGTTTTAACCCACCCAACCCCTTCTAAACAGACACACAGTGAGGTAGCCCTAACTGAGAGTGCTTGCTGACCGGCCAGCTTGCCCGAGGAAGATGCAGCACTCATCAACCTTGTGATCGGAGGCGTGGAGAGGGGCAGCACAGTGGGGTTGCTATCTTCCTCCTGCATCTTATGTGGACAAGCTGGCTGGTCAGCAAGCATACTCAACAAGTTGCCCCGCTGTGCACCTGTTCTGGAGGGGGGACCTCACGGCTCTGTGTTAAAAAGCTACAAATCAATTAAAAATGGAGTCAGCATACACAGGTTTAAATCGAGGGACCCCATCACTTGTAGTATGACCTTTAGTCCTACCATTTAATCTTTACTTGGAGGAACAAAACAAAAAATATGAGAAGCACATACTCAAGAGTGTAAATAACATTAATTCATGCACTATTACTGCACTCTGTTTAAGGTCACATGTGAGGTTTAGTCAGATTTCACTGCAAGTGGGAATCCCCAAGAAAAACACATTACTATCCAGACTTTATGAAGAACCTTTTGAGTTAAAACATTTCTCTATTATGCAAAACCAGTGAACAAAACCTAAAAGAGAAGGCAAACAAAAAAGGAGCTTAAATTTTCAGCTACAAATGCCAAATCAGCAATTTATTATTTTTCTTTAAAAAATGTTTATATCCCATTCTTCTAGCGAAGCTGGCTACTATGTCAGATTGAAATACTCTATCATTAAAAGAATAACACTTGTACCAATTAAATATCAGTAGCATTAAAATATTTAAAAAGAAAACTAGCAGCAGGATCAGTATTAAAACTACTAGCACATTTAGCGATTTGGAGCAAAAGTGAGAGAGGGGAGAAGAGCCATCAGAATTCAACAAAAGACCAGGGAGAAAAGAATGTCTTTACCTCATATTGAAAGCGTAGCAACCTCTATGCTGTGCCAGGGACTATGGAAAGGGAGTTCCAAAACTCAGGGTTCAAGCACCTTACATTAGAAGGTGGCATGGTGGAGGGAGACCTACACACACAGAGCAGGTTATCTACAGACCATCTTGATAGAAAAGCTTATGGGCTGTTGTGCCCTAACTAACCAACGTAGGAATATTTGCATTTTCGTTGGTCCTTTTTCTTGCTTCTCCACATGCAAATACCATGTAAATTCTGGTCTCCTTCTATAATGAATCATTTTAAAGCTACAGTGACTATAATTCTTTGCCCAGGATTTCCAAAATACAGTGGTCTACCCACATTACTGTGGTAGGCACATTACAAGGCTGTTCTCCCATTAATAGTAGAGTTCTTTGACTCTTGGGGCATTTCCGCATTGAATTTTTGCTGCCACTCGGTTTCTTCCCCCGAGACATTACAGGCAGTAAGTATCATTTGCCAGCTGATGCTGTTTCGATTTCAACCAACTCCTCCTTCCTTTCTCAGACCACCTATGCACTGTTTTTGGATGACGTACCCCTGAACCATTTGGAGGGTGTAGATTGTTATGCTTTTTCAAAGGTCCTACCGGAAACTTTCATGCCCCACCTTCCAGCCCCCTCCTTTTTCAGAGCAGCAGCTGTTTTCCTGTCCTTGCACCTGCTTTTTAAAAGTCATCCTATGAGTGTTGATAGAAGAATGATCTCTTAAAATTTAGCAGCACTGAATTTAACGTGTGCTGCTCTCCCCTCACCCAAAAATAAGATTTTAAATCTGAAACTCAGCACGTTCCAAGGAAGAAGAATGTTTTGGCTTCTCGGTGGAGAAAACAGCAGACGGTGGAGTTAACCCTGTAATGTTTGGTGTGTGTCAGTACTTTGAAGAAGTTTTGTACTCATTTATATTACTTGTGCTTTTTTATATTACCCATGAGGCTTATTATGCATCTTTGGGACAAATAATTTTTACTACAGATATATTAACAACTTTGAGTCTTCTGCCACAAGCAACTTTTAAAAAAATAACACCTTTTATCTTGCGACATACTAATAAATTTTTACTTCTGTTTTTAAATACGGTCCAGCAGTACAATATAAATATGGATTTTGTACTTATAATGGCTGATGTCTCTACACACTTGGAAAAAACCAATTGATAACACCTCATTGCTGTCCCCACCAACCTAAACAGTACATAGCCTGTGCAGAAATTCTGCACAATTAATACCTTCTCTACCATTACTATTTTCTTTTCAGGTCGGGGCAGGCAGATCACAAACCTTTCTCTGAGATGATGGAAAAATAAAATTTACCAATCACTGTTATGGTAATTTTTACGTGTGTCTGGAATGTGCAATCAAATCACTTCCGCCCTATGGCAGGGAACTACTGGAGTCTCCCAGGATTGGTCCTGGGATAAGCAAAGAAGTGGCCAAGTCTGAGGACAACTCCCAATTATTCAGGATGGTGAAAACTAATGAAGAATGTCAAACATCTTTTCAAACTGCATGACATATGAAACTCAATATAAAATGATGCATTTATTTTGGGGGGGGGGGAATCTTAACACCACAGCCAGAAATGACATTGCAGGATGCCATTCCACTACCCATATTTCCCCCTTGCCACTTTGCCAGAGCAAGGGCAGACAGTGCGGGTCTGGAGTTCCTCCACCGCAGCAGGTAAGTGGAAACCCTATCACACAGAGAAAAATCCATTTCAGGAAGGTGGTAGAACTGACGGTTTGATCTTCTCCTTTCAAGTCATTTTTTCTCATATCTTACCATTATATCTACAGACGTTCAGAGCATTTGGGGCCAGAAAGTCAAGGGGGGGGGAATGCCCAAGAGATCAAGTGTTATTTATGGGTACTTGATTTAAAAAACCCCAACATACCTTATTATTGTGTTTTATAAACCAGTTAAGTTTGGAACTAGTAGTATGTATGGTTTGTGCTAGTCTTAATCCCACTGGAATCCTTAAAAGGAGCTGGTGCATTGTGAATGACTTAGAGTATTAAAGGGATCCTAAGAAGCTGCCCAGACCAGAAACCTAAAGTTGTTGTTCCTAAGTCTCCTCATGTACCCCTCAGCTAATTCTTCCCTTTCCTGGTGTTGATGATCAGAGAAGGGATCTGTACCTATGACTCTAGAGGCAAATATCAATTTTATTGTAGCATAAGCTTTCGAGAATCAAGTTCTCTTCGTCAGATGCATGGTACAGAAACTGGTCAAATATAGAAGAGGAGGGAGGAGGAGGGGAGGAGAGAGAAGAGGCAATTAGGGGGGAGTGGGTGGGTGCAACCAAAACATTCCTTTGCTAGTAAATGTAAACATCTCCTTTTGGTGTTGGGGTCAGTTGGAGTTTGCCCTGTTAGTTTGTAGCAGCAAAACCAATTCCAAAGGTTTCTGTTGAACTACAGCGACCTTTAAGTCTTTGATGGAATGTCCTGGTAGATTGAAGTGTTCACCCACTGGTTTCTGGACATTTCCATTTCTAATGTCAGATTTGTGTCCATTTATTCTTTTGCGTAGAGGTTGGCTGGTTTGTCCAATGTACAGAGCAGAAGGACATTGTTGGCACATGAGGGCATATATCAGATTGGAGGATGAGCAGCTGTAAGAGCCAGAGACAGTGTAGTTGATGCCATTGGGTCCTGTAATTGTATTCCCTGGGTAGATATAGGGGCAGAGCTGGCATCTGGGTCTGTTGCAGGGCCTGGTACCTGTGCTGGTGACTCTGCTGGCCGATTCATGATTGTAAGTGAGAAGGTTTAAGGTTGGGGGGCTGTCTGTAAGCAAGGAAAGGTCTTCCACCCAGGGCTTCTGAGAGAGAGGTATCATTTTCCAGGATGGGTTGTAGCTCACTGATGATATGTTGGATGGGTTTGAGCTGGGAGCTATAGGTGACAACCAGTGGTGTTCTGTTGTTAGTTCCTTTAGGTCCTGGAGCAGGCTGTTTCTGGGTACTATGGCCCTATTGATTTGTTTCTTCACTTCATTTGGTGGGTACTGTAGTCCCAAAAATGCTTGTTGTAAATCTGTTTAAGTGTGAGTCTTGGTCGAGAGCATTGGAGCAGATACGGTTGTAACGTAAGGCTTGGCTGTAGACAATAGACTGAGTGGTATGTTTAGGGTGGTAGCTGGAGGCATGTAGATATGAGTATCAGTCTGTTGGTTTCCAGTACAAGGTGGTATTTATTCGTCCATTATGTAGTTGTACAGTGGTGTCCAGGAAGTGTACCTGTTGTGTAGAGTGGTCCAGGCTTAGGTTGATAGTAGGGTGAAAGTTATTGAAGTCCTGATGAAATCTCTCAAGGGCTTCCTTCCCATGGGTCCAAATGATGAAGATGTCATCATTTGGGAGTGGTTGCACCCTCCCACTCCCCCCCTAATTGCCTCTTCTCTCTCCTCCCCTCCTCCCCCTCCTCTTCTATATTTGACCAGTTTCTGTACCATGCATCTGACGAAGAGAACTTGATCTCGAAAGCTTATGCTACAATAAAATTGGTTAGTCTTAAAGGTGCTACTGGACTCTTTTTGATTTTGCTACCACAGACTAACACGGCTAACTCCTCTGCATCTAGAGGCAAATATGGCTCACTATGGAACCAAATACGACTGTTTGAGAAAGAAAATGAAATGCTTCAGTTAAAGTATATTGGAGGGGTAAGTAGGATGGTAGAATAACTAGCATGTAATGGGAATGGCTGGCAAAGATTGTAATGGGCTTCCTAAAGATGCTTCTTAAAAATAGAAATGAACAGTTGCCAGTAATCCAAGTGCAGATTTATGCCAGTGTAGTAAAACAATTATACAGGGTGCTCTAGTATGCATTTATTACTTATTGTGAGACTTCATGTATGCCCCATTCTAATAAAATACTTGCAATAACCAGAGTTTGGGTTACATTATTACAGATAATTAACCTGTCAATTAGCAATAACATTAAATTGTATACTTTCAGTTATACAAATAAGCATTCTTATACTGGCTCTTTGTCAATCTCTTACTCTGAATTTTGAAAAAGTTTGGGTGTTTAATTATAAAAAGTTGCTCACCCCTGATGTAGAGGAGATGACAATAATGTCTAGAGTTTAGGGTTAATTGTCACATTTAAAAAATTAACGTACTAGTAGCTGTCCAGTGGCTGTTTTTAAAGGGCTATGACAAAACTTTCAAGCAAACTTATCACCAGAATAATTTCCTTACTGCAGGTTTAGAAAGCAGATAACAAACACCAGATTTTGAACAGGTGATAACCAGAAAACTGCAGAAGAGTTAACTTAATCTTTGTTCCTGGTAAACGGATGGCAAGTGTTATTAAAACCTGAGTTATTAAGCACCAAGAAGAACAAGCCTTGCTGAGGAAGAATCAGCATGAAGTCTCTCAAAGGAAGTCCTGCCTTGCTCACCTTTTAGAATCCTTTGAATACATCAACAAGCATAGAAGTGATGTAAATAGGCATCATGTACTTGGGACTTCCAAAAACATTTGATTAAGTCTCTCACCAAAAGCTCCTGATTAAATTTGGGTGTCATAAGAGCATTATATTATCTCCCTACATGTTCAGCCTCTATGCAGAGGATATCCTAAGGACAGCTAGATTAGAGTTAGAAGAAGGTGGAGTGAAAATTGGTGGAAGGAGCCTTAACAATCTGAGATATGCCAATAACATCACATTACTGGCAGAAAATAGTGAAGACTTGAAATTACTGATGGTTAAAGAAGAAAGTGCCCAAGCAGGATTACAGCTGAACCTCAAGAAGTCAAAAGTAATGACTACTGAAGAATTACACTGTTTTAAAGTGAACAATGGGGAAACTGAAATTGTTGAAGATGGTCTATTCCTTGGCTCAGTCATCAACCAAAAGGGAGACTGCAACCAAGAAATCAGAAAAAGACAAATAAGTGGGTACTAGATCAAACAAGCCTGAATCCTCCCTAGAAATGACAAAACTGAGGCTATCGAACCAATCACATCATGAGAAGACAAGACTCACTGGAATATACAATAATGTTTGAAAAAGTGGAAGGCAGTAGTAAAAGAGGAAGACCTAAAATGAGATGGCTTGGCTCAATAAAGGGAGCCACGTCTACTAACTTGTAAGGTCTGAGCAAGTCTCTTAATGATAGTATGTTTTGGAGGTCTTTCATTCATAGGTTGGCCATAGGTCGGAGGCAACTTGATGGTACATAACATACATAACAAGAGCATTAGTGCAGTGAAATAAACTATGCGTAAATTGATAGTTTTTGCAATAGAAAGGAGAAAGTACTGGAGTCTCCCAGGATCTGTATTAGGACTGGTACTGGAATAAGCAATGAAATGGCCAAGTTTGTGGACAACACATAATTATTCAGGATAGTGAAAAGCAAAAGGGATTGTCAAGGATCCTTTGGAACTGCTTGAAAAATGAGACTCAGTATAAAATGATGTGCCTGTTGGGCTGGGGGGTCTTAACATCACATACACAGTTTAAACTGAACTGTCAGTGGCTAACCAGGAAAGAAATCTTGGGGTCATGGTAGATAACGCAACAGAGCATGCAGTATTACTGAAAAATGGCATTTTCTTTGTTAGAGAAATTGCATGTATCATAATACCCTGGAATAGATCAAATGTGTGGCTGCATATTCATTGATAACATTTGGTTTTGACCTAGCAGCTTCTACAGCAATTAAGACAGTCAGAAGCAATCTAGAATTTAAACACAGTTTAAACAGAGACAGAGAATACAAATACAGCTCTTAACAAAGCAATGTGCAGATCAAAAGTCTATTTTTTTAAAAAAAAACATGTCTTCCTAAAATAGTCAATGCAACACAGAGAAGGGAATTCCACAACTAACACTACCACTGAAAACCCTTTATTCCTGGTAAACCTTACCTCTGATGATGTTGGCCCCACAAAAGATCCTTGATATGAAATTTTGCATCAGTCTATGATCCTAAATATCTCCCTCATTTCTTCATTGTTCCTCTTTCCTACTATGAGGAAAATCCCTGTACTTCTAGAGAAAAACAGGAACAGGGCAGAGCAGATTGGAGTCTAACTGGACTCTCTAAGATCCGACAGCTACTAAGTCAGAGACTGGCTTTCAATAACACAGACATACTATTTAGGAATAGAATGCAAATGGACGTCATTGTATTGGCTGTACACTCAAAACCGGACTGCCCAGAATGAGAGAGGAATTGATACCAGGAATTGATCTACCAGGAAATCTACCAGGACATTCCATCAAAGACTTAAAGGTCGCTGTGGTTCAAAAGAAACCTTTCAAAAACAAAATCCAACGGGAGGCTGCTGAATTGGAATTCATATGCAAATTTGACTCTGTCAAGCTGGGTCTGAATAGAGACTATGAATGGTTATCACATTATCACAGGTAACAGATTTCCTTTACAGAGGCGTGGTCTAGGGGAGCCCAGTGACGCCTGGTGTGGGCGTTCGGGGACCTCAGTTCTCTTTGTCAGATGCATCTGGCAGGGAGAGCTGTGGTTATCGAAGGCTTATACTACATAGTAATTGGATGCTTTCACTGCTGCAAACTAACATGGCAAACTGACTCCACACCAAAAGGAGATGTTTACATTTACTAGCAAAGGAATGTTTGGGTTGCCTCCCCGCTAATTGCATCCTGTCCCCTTATGATATATGTCCCCTTCTTTCTCGCCTCTCTCCCCTCCTCTTCTGTATTTGACCAGTTCGGATCATGCATCTGATGAAGAGAACTTGATTCTCGAAAGCTTATGCTACAATAAAATTGGTTAGTCTTAAAGGTGCTACTGGACTCTTTTTGAGTGTGCCATAGTGGTTCCAGAGTTCCATTTGGAAAAGGAGACCTGGAGTCAAACCCCTGCTCAGCTATAAAGCACACTGGGTGCCCTTGGACTATCTCTAAGCCAAACCGACCTCACAGGGGTGATCTTTACTTTTTTATTTAAATACATTTTTACTCTAACCTTCCTCCAAGGAGTTCAGTGCTGAATATGTTGCTCTCCCATTCACCACATTAGCTTCACAACCCCCCTGTGAAAAAGATTAGGTCGAGAGGCAGTGACTGGCCCAAAGGCACCCAGCGAGCCTCATAGCAGAGTGGGGATCGGTACCTGAGTCTCTGAGATCCCCGTCTACCCACTGACAGGAAAGGGAACACCACCCTAAACATCTTAGAGGGAGAATAGGATGGGACAGAAATGTAAGAAACAGGATCTAAATGTGCTGCTTCAAAAGGAGGGGCGGGGGAGAGAAGTGGCAACCTTGGGCATCAACCCTCCAAGATAGATTGCTTCCCCAAACTCCTACATGTTTATGGAAACTGTTAAAAAGAAAATGCCCGTTAAATAGCATGCAGAGGGGGAAAGAACAATCTTCCAGAGGAAAACACACACAACATCCCTGCTACTGAAGCCATGCTACTAACGTACATGACAACTAAGTCTGAAGCCAGGCATTGTCAGGGTTATCTGCCGAAAACTAAAGAAACAAAGGATGCCTGTGTGACCTGTGGGAAGGACAACAGCTCTGCCTGTTTACTCTTGAACATCTGCGGTTCGGAATCAATAAAGCTGTGAACAATAATGGATTCTACATTTAATTTACCGTGTGCAGCTGAAGCTATAAGATATAAAAGGCCCGAATTCCTTCCAGAGCTGTAAAAACAAAACGTTTCCATTCCGTTTCCCAGAGAATTGGTTTCCTCGCAGTTCTCATAAATTGCACGCCGCCATGCCTTTCCACCGCGTGGCCAGGGCGCAAGCGAAAAGTCACGTGGCCAGGCCAATTCATCCCGCTTGCCTCCCCCACCCACGACAGTGGAACGAAGTTGTCGCTCGCATCTGTCGGGAGAAGAGAATCAGCTCTCAGGCAGAGAGGCTTTTTCCCACGTTTAGCTTCAATCTCCATTATGCTGCCCTTAAGCACACGGCGCGTGTGAATAAGATGACTCGCCACTCCAGACAAAGAAAGCTGAAATGAGGATGCGCGGCCGCGCCTTCAAGCAAGCAGGGAAAGCTACAGCGGCTGGGTTTTCTGCCCCCATGTTCGATTCCCCACCTTCCTTCCCTGCCTAAGAAACACGCCTCCCGCTCCACATGGAGGCACCCAGTATGCGAAGCTTTCCCCAAGCTACACCCGCGCAGCTCCTTTATCCTGTTCTGCAGCAACCCCTCCCGCTCTCCTAGATAGCTGATCCCCCGGATGAACTCTCCATGCGAAATCGGTTCATTCAGGGATATCAGGAAAAAATAGTTTTATTTTTCTTCCAAAGACAAAAGAAAGAGAGGGAGAAATTACCTGGTAGTAGATGAGCGCCGCAGATTCAACGTTTGTCTTTCATTCAGAAAAAAAGGGCGTGAAGCTCCCACTCGCTGTCCGCTTTTACTATTGAACTTTTCGTGGGTGGATTCAAACGAGAGCCACAAGCGAGCGCGGATGAATGAAAGAGGCGGGTCTTCTCTTGGGGAGGTGGGGTGAAGGATTTAAGAGGCATTTCAGTAGTGCGCATGCGCCCACTGTGCACTGGCGAGAGTGAATACTGAATGAACAGTTCTGCCTCCTGCTGGAAGAGCTGCACCAATACCGGATGAAGCAACAATGATAATCTTTTGCAACTTTAGCCCAAAGTAGATTTATAACAAATGTAACACGCTGCATTTCTCCCCAGTAGGGATTGGGCGCCGAAAACTTTGCATTGTTCTCCTCACCCGTAGTTTATCCTCACAACAACCCTTTAAGGTAGGTTAGGCTGAAAATATTAGCAACCAAAAAAGAGGCGCTAGAGAGAGAAGCTGCAAAGCTGAGAAAACTCCAAATCTCCCCCTTACAAAGAATACTAACAATGTATATGTAAACAATTTTACTCTAAAGTGCTCACAGTGAAATAGTACTCTATGAAATCAATAAATACCAAAAATATTAAATACAGTCTAATAGATTCTAACACTATTACTGTAGCAGGGTTCGGTGTTCCCAAGAATTGAGACTAGACAGAATCTTCAGGAAGGAATGATGTTTATTGCCAGCAGAGCTCAGCGTGACTAGTGCCACAAAGAACTGAGCTCCAGTATAAGGAAGCAACCTTTCTGATATAGCATAGCTTACAGTTACATCACAGAAGGTGGTTACCCACTAGCTAACGGTTACAATTTGCTGTGGCTGCAATCTTACAACATACTTACAACATACAGTTATACAGTTTACCATATTTTAGCCTCATCATCAAGATCATTGCCTCAGACATGACCTTTTCTTAGTGCAGCATAAATCCAGACAAATTCTCTTAATTCAGCAGTTTCATTAGCTTTCAAGCAGTCTATTCTGAGATACACAATGGTGTAACTTCCTCTTTTCTTGAGCTACAGTATCTAGCTGACTTGACAGCTGTATTTTACTCTGAAGAAGGATTTTATTTAATCTTTCTAAATGTTAGTTAATCAGAACAATATTATAACACTTATTAGTTAATAATCAATATAATATAAAACATTTTCCTTGAGGCTTGCTACATTACTATTATATATGCAAATATTAAATCCAATCAATAGAAAATACCTATCAAAAATAATACAACTTTCTATTATTTCCAGTAGTCGCAAGGCATACTAGGATAACAAAATATCAATCTCTTTTTCAAAAATATACTTTATTATTGGTGCTTCATTGATGACATCTTGATTTTTTCCAATTCAGCTTCAGTTAACGAGTTCATTGGTTGCATGAATGATTTGGATCCCAACATTAAATTTATTGATTGATTTCATAGAGCACTTCTTCACTGTTAGCACTTTGCAGTAAAATTGTTTACATAAACATTGAAAATATTAGCAGCCTGCATAGCTCTGACTAGCCTGATCTTATCTTGAGTTAGGAAGCTAAACAGAGTCGGCCATAGTTACTACTTGGGTGGTTACTACCTGGAGGAAGGAAATGGCACAAACAAACCACCTCTGCTCGTTTCTGGCCTTGAAAAGCCCAGGGTCCAGAGGCTGCCGTGAGTTGGTGGTGACTTGCTGGTACATAATTATCATTCAGCTGGGAATGCATGACTGGCTCCAGCTTCCAAAGCAGAGGGAGGCTATGAAGCTGGGTCTGAGAGCCAAAACACACGTTAAGAAAAACCTAGGTTCAGCACTAGGGATGTGCGTTTCGGCATTCAGAATGCCGAAAGAATGCCGAAACAAAAGTGTTTCGGCATTCTTCAAGAATCCCGAAACGTTTCGGGGAATGCCGAAACGTTTCGGGATTGCCGAAAGAAAAACCCGAAACGTTTCGGGATTCTTTCGGCATTCTTTCGGCATTCGAGAATCGCCATTTTGATTTTGCTAGCCGTTTGCCTTAGCAAGCGGCTAGCAAAATCCTGCTGGAAGCAAAGGCTTCCTGCAGGCTCTTAGAAGAGGGGAGGGGGGGAGAAGGAGTGAATCACTCACTCCTTCTGTCACCCCCCACCCCTCTTGCAAAGGAGGATAGGGAATCCTGCTTTGCCTTGCAAATGCAAGGTGCAAGCATTGCATTGCACTTTGCATTTGCAAAGCAGCAGAGATTCCCGCCAAAACTAACAGGTAGGGGAGGGGGAGCAGGAGGAGGGTGGCTCTTGGAGTGTGGGTGGGGAAAGGCAGGGGACTGGGGACTTTAGGAGTCACCAATCCCACTGCTGCATTCTCATGCCAGCCAATAGATTTAAATCTTTGGCTGAGGCTGCAGCAGGGGATTTAAATTTGGAGCAAGACTGTCTGGAACACTTCTGTTGCTGCTGCTGCTGAGCTGTGACCGAGAGAGGAGAAGAAGAGAGACTGCACCTGGAGCCTGGAGGACATCTGCCTGGAGGATCAACTGTGCTGGACATCCTGAGAGGACACCTGGTAGGCCTTTTTAAAATTTTTGTAAATTTTTTTGATGCCGGGCAATGTGCTGCTGTGGCCTGCCTCTGCAAAAAGGTGTTGCAGTTTATTCTTGGCATGGCCTGGGGGACAGGTTGGGCAGACAATCTTTGATGGTGGGGGGGGGGGGGTTCAGCATTGGTTGTTGTGCTTGCCTTCTTTAAGCTTGATCCACTGTTTTAAGATTAAAACCAGAGTGTGCCAGCTTTGGGCCTACACAGGCCAGAAGCCTTTCTTCTGGCTGGCTCTCACAGTTGTGCTTCACAATCTGGAATGGTGTGGCTTGCTTTTCTGTGTCTGGTCCCCTGCTTGCAAGGATTCCCAACAGGCTCCGTCCTGATCAACTGTGCCAGCCTGTGGGCCACACACAGGTATGGCCTGGGGGACAGGTTGGGCAGACAATCTTTGATGGTGGGGGGGGGGGTTCAGCATTGGTTGTTGTGCTTGCCTTCTTTAAGCTTGATCCACTGTTTTAAGATTAAAACCAGAGTGTGCCAGCTTTGGGCCTACACAGGCCAGAAGCCTTTCTTCTGGCTGGCTCTCACAGTTGTGCTTCACAATCTGGAATGGTATGGCTTGCCTTTCTGTGTCTGGTCCCCTGCTAGCAAGGATTCCCAACAGGCTCCGTCCTGATCAACTGTGCCAGCCTGTGGGCCACACACAGGTATGGCCTGGGGGACAGGTTGGGCAGACAATGTTTGATGGTGGGGGGGGGGGGGGTTTCCAGCATTGGTTGTTGTGCTTGCCTTCTTTAAGCTTGATCCACTGTTTTAAGATTAAAACCAGAGTGTGCCAGCTTCGGGCCTACACAGGCCAGAAGCCTTTCTTCTGGCTGGCTCTCACAGTTGTGCTTCACAATCTGGAATGGTGTGGCTTGCCTTTCTGTGTCTGGTCCCCTGCTAGCAAGGATTCCCAACAGGCTCCGTCCTGATCAACTGTGCCAGCCTGTGGGCCACACACAGGTATGGCCTGGGGGACAGGTTGGGCAGACAATGTTTGATGGTGGGGGGGGGGGGGTTTCAGCATTGGTTGTTGTGCTTGCCTTCTTTAAGCTTGATCCACTGTTTGAAGATTAAAACAAGAGTGTGCCAGCTTCGGGCCTACACAGGCCAGAAGCCTTTCTTCTGGCTGGCTCTCACAGTTGTGCTTCACAATCTGGAATGGTGTGGCTTGCCTTTCTGTGTCTGGTCCCCTGCTAGCAAGGATTCCCAACAGGCTCCGTCCTGATCAACTGTGCCAGCCTGTGGGCCACACACAGGTATGGCCTGGGGGACAGGTTGGGCAGACAATGTTTGATGGTGGGGGGGGGGTTTTCAGCATTGGTTGTTGTGCTTGCCTTCTTTAAGCTTGATCCACTGTTTGAAGATTAAAACAAGAGTGTGCCAGCTTCGGGCCTACACAGGCCAGAAGCCTTTCTTCTGGCTGGCTCTCACAGTTGTGCTTCACAATCTGGAATGGTGTGGCTTGCCTTTCTGTGTCTGGTCCCCTGCTAGCAAGGATTCCCAACAGGCTCCGTCCTGATCAACTGTGCCAGCCTGTGGGCCACACACAGGTATGGCCTGGGGGACAGGTTGGGCAGACAATGTTTGATGGTGGGGGGGGGGGGTTTCAGCATTGGTTGTTGTGCTTGCCTTCTTTAAGCTTGATCCACTGTTTGAAGATTAAAACAAGAGTGTGCCAGCTTCGGGCCTACACAGGCCAGAAGCCTTTCTTCTGGCTGGCTCTCACAGTTGTGCTTCACAATCTGGAATGGTGTGGCTTGCCTTTCTGTGTCTGGTCCCCTGCTAGCAAGGATTCCCAACAGGCTCCGTCCTGATCAACTGTGCCAGCCTGTGGGCCACACACAGGTATGGCCTGGGGGACAGGTTGGGCAGACAATGTTTGATGGTGGGGGGGGGGGTTTCAGCATTGGTTGTTGTGCTTGCCTTCTTTAAGCTTGATCCACTGTTTTAAGATTAAAACCAGAGTGTGCCAGCTTTGGGCCTACACAGGCCAGAAGCCTTTCTTCTGGCTGGCTCTCACAGTTGTGCTTCACAATCTGGAATGGTGTGGCTTGCTGTTCTGTGTCTGGTCCCCTGCTAGCAAGGATTCCCAACAGGCTCCGTCCTGATCAACTGTGCCAGCCTGTGGGCCACACACAGGTATGGCCTGGGGGACAGGTTGGGCAGACAATGTTTGATGGTGGGGGGGGGGGTTTCAGCATTGGTTGTTGTGCTTGCCTTCTTTAAGCTTGATCCACTGTTTGAAGATTAAAACCAGAGTGTGCCAGCTTCGGGCCTACACAGGCCAGAAGCCTTTCTTCTGGCTGGCTCTCACAGTTGTGCTTCACAATCTGGAATGGTGTGGCTTGCTTTTCTGTGTCTGGTCCCCTGCTAGCAAGGATTCCCAACAGGCTCCGTCCTGATCAACTGTGCCAGCCTGTGGGCCACACACAGGTATGGCCTGGGGGACAGGTTGGGCAGACAATCTTTGATGGTGGGGGGGGGGTTCAGCATTGGTTGTTGTGCTTGCCTTCTTTAAGCTTGATCCACTGTTTGAAGATTAAAACCAGAGTGTGCCAGCTTCGGGCCTACACAGGCCAGAAGCCTTTCTTCTGGCTGGCTCTCACAGTTGTGCTTCACAATCTGGAATGGTGTGGCTTGCTTTTCTGTGTCTGGTCCCCTGCTAGCAAGGATTCCCAACAGGCTCCGTCCTGATCAACTGTGCCAGCCTGTGGGCCACACACAGGTATGGCCTGGGGGACAGGTTGGGCAGACAATCTTTGATGGTGGGGGGGGGGGGTTCAGCATTGGTTGTTGTGCTTGCCTTCTTTAAGCTTGATCCACTGTTTTAAGATTAAAACCAGAGTGTGCCAGCTTTGGGCCTACACAGGCCAGAAGCCTTTCTTCTGGCTGGCTCTCACAGTTGTGCTTCACAATCTGGAATGGTGTGGCTTGCTGTTCTGTGTCTGGTCCCCTGCTAGCAAGGATTCCCAACAGGCTCCGTCCTGATCAACTGTGCCAGCCTGTGGGCCACACACAGGTATGCTGCTTTGGCCAAGGTAACCCTTTTTGGTTGCTGGCCTGGCACTCACAGTTGTGCTCCACAATCTGGAATGGTGTGGCTTGCGTTTCTGTGTCTGGTCCCCTGCTTGCAAGGATTCCCAACAGGCTCCTTCCTGATCAACTGTGCCAGCCTTCGGCCCACACACAGGCCTGCTGCTCCGGCTTTGGTAACCCTTCCCGTTTGCTGGCCTGGCACTCACTGTTTTGCTTCACATTCAGGTTGTTTATCGTTGGTGGACCTCTTCTGGACTGGACTGCACTTGGTGGACATCGGCCTGCAGATCTCTGCGTGGAGGATCAACATTGCTGGACATCTGCACTGGTGGACTGGTAGGGTTGTTAAATTTGGTTTTTGAGCTTATGTCTGCTGCTGTGCCTACCTGCGAGCATATGCTTTGGCTCTGTCTTTATGGCTTGGGCCGGGGGGGGGGCATTTTCTGGTTGGGCAAGAGGATATTGTTTGGGGGTTAGGGGGGCCAGCATTGATCGCAGTGCCTGCTTTCTTTCATGTTTCATTTTTCAAGTTTGAGTGTGGGGTGGGCATGAACTGCTGTTTCACAGGACTAAAAAATGAGTGTGCCAGCTTCTGGCCTGCACAGGCCAGAAGCTCTGCTGGGTGGATGTGTTTTGTTTTGCTGCTGGTTGGCCCTAGCCTTTAAGGGGGGGGGCTGACTTGGCTTGTGCAACGGGGCCTTGAATTTTGGGGTTGCGTGTGCGGCGTGTGGTGTTGACTCTGCTAACATTTCCAATTTTCTTGACAGCATCGTGGAGGAGAGGAGGACCAGCTGCAAGACCGCCTGAACATCGCTGGACTGCAGGACTGGTGTTACTGTGAGCGAGTCCGGGTTCACATTTGGGTGGCCTTGGGGGTGGGTTCTTGCTAGCTTGGGAGGGGGGAGGCTCATCTTCAAAACACCACATCCACACCCCACACCGACATACCACAGATACATCGGTCCCGCTAAATAGTGTCTCTTAGGTAGGTAGGCCAGTTGGTAGGTGATCAGTGGATAATTGCCCTCAACATAATTATTAGGGAAACCGAGCCTAGTTTTTTTTAAAAAACTAAATAGGGACTCAGCAGGGAAAGCATTAGTGAGTGAGTGTTAGGTTTGAATTCTATATATATATATATATATATATATATAAAAATTTGTAATAGCTGTCAATAGGCTTCCCATTAGTGCCCCCATAACTAGGGTTCCACTGCCCATCTCTGGCACCCGTGGTGGTGCCAGGCCGGCCCGGGCATACTAGTGTGTGAGTGTTTAAGGCTTTGTCACCTGTTATTGGGGTTTAGGGCCAGCTCAATTCCAGAGGAATTCAGCTGATTGGGAGGCTCAGGTTCCCTGACATAAATAGGGTTGCTTAAAAAGGCACTTGATTGTTCATCTCCAAGTCACAGAGCCACTAGAAACACAGATTTATAGCAGGTTAGTTAGGTCTTGAAAACAAAGTTGACCTTTGTTTTCTAAATCTTTTCTGATTAGTTAGGGTTGAATTTGGGAGGGGAAAGTATGTCAGAGAGGAAAGCAGAGAGGGGACCCGGGGGAAAGGCTAGGGAGAAATCTAGAGGGGAGGAGGGGAGGGGGAGGGGGACTGCTGCGGCAGCCCCTCCATCTGAGCGGAGGAGGCCCTCCCCTGCGCTGCTGCCGTTCACCAGCCTGGCTTCTGGTGACAGGAAGAGGGTTCGCAAGACTCTCTTTCCTGAGGCAGCTGCTGGAGGGCCACCCCCAACCCGGGTGCGTGAGGCAGGGGCTGGCACTGGGCAGGGGCCTGCTGCTGAGGCTCCTCCTCCTCCAGTGGTTGCGAGCCAGCTGCTGGAGGAGGGGCAGCATGTGGTGTCTCCTGGGATGGGCGCGGAGCACATGACTTTCCCTGCGCTCCCGCTCACCCCAGGAACCCGGAGGATGTTGGAGGAACTGCCCGTGAGACCCCCCCTGGGGCGGTCCACCCCAGTTTCCTCTGAGGCCAGCAGCAGGCCTCTCGCGGCTGTGCAGGAGGAGAGGACGCGGGAGGAAGAGGCAGAGACTGTGGTGGAAGAGCCCACATCTCTGCCCCTTCAGCCTCGTCCATCCCCACCTGCCCGGCCGAGAGTGGGACACGGTGTGTCCGGCCAGAGCACCTCACAGGAGGTGCCGCAGGGTGGTCCCGAACGCGCTTCTCCTGGGAAGCGTGGGATGCCCTTTTCCTCCGAAATCTGGAAGCACTTCCAGACAACGGAGGATCCCCGAGCAGCCCTGTGCCTGCATTGTAGGCAGCGCATCAGCCGTGGCAAAGATGTGTGGCATCTCTCCACGTCTGGGATGAGGTACCATATGAAGAGGCACCACCAGGCGGTGCTTCTTCGGGAGGAGGGTTCGAGTGGCGCCGCACGGCCGCCAGCTAGCCAGAAGGAGGCAGGCTCCTCTGGTGCTCTCCCCCCAAGGGTACCTGCAGGAAAGGGACGCCAAGCCTCTCTCCCGGAGATGCTTGGTATGCAGGGCGCTAGTGTGCCCAGAGAGGGGATCCGGAGGGCGAGCAGGCGCATCACGCGCCACATCGTCAACATGATAGCAGTGGATGGGCAACCGTATTCCGTAGTTGAAGACTTCGGCTTCTCAGGGCTGCTCCAAGATTGCTTTCCCTGGTACGCCGTCCCTGCTCGCACGTCGTTGAGCAGATCGGTGGTGCCCTCGTTTTACAGGGCTGCCAGGGATCATGTGAAGGCACAGCTGTCCCGGGTTGCCGGGAGAACTGTGCACTTCACATCGGACATCTGGACCTGCCCAAGTGTGCAGCAAGCGTACCTCTCGCTTACTGCTCACTGGTGGGAACCCGAGTCGGTTCTGGGTGGGGGCCGGGGGGAGGTGCCTAGCACAGCTAGACAGGGAAGGATGCGAGACCGCCAGGCCGGCTACTGCAAGGCCTTGCTTCACGCCGAGGTGCTCGACGTGTCCCACACGGCGGAGAACATCGCTGCCACCTTAAGGAGACAGTTGGACGAGTGGATAGGCCAGGGACCCGCCACCGTGGGATGCATGGTGACGGACGGTGGCAAGAACATGAGGGCAGCAGCGCATCTAGTGAGCCGAGAGAGCGTCTACTGTGCCGCTCACAAGCTTCACCTAGTGGTGAGAGATGCGCTGGGGTTGGGCTCCTCGAAGGAACCCGTGGATACCCGGACCCGTGAACTCCAGTTACTTGTCCAGAAATGTCGGAGGCTCACGGGTCACTTCTCGCGCAGCGTGAAGGCCACGCACGAACTGCGCCAGACACAGGTCAGGACAGGTGTGCCAGAGCACGCTCTGATCACTGACGTCAGCACTCGCTGGAACTCCACCTGCGCCATGCTTGAGCGCTTGGTGGAGCAGCAGGCCGCACTCCACGCGTGGCTCTCCGAGCACCGCGGTGCGAGTCAGGTGGGTGAGTTCAACCGGGAGGATTGGCTCACCATCACCCAGACAGTGGAGGTCCTTCAAGGACTTCACTGTGGCGGTCTCGTCAGACACGGCGACCCTCGGTCTGGTCATTCCCCTGGTGCACACGCTCCAGAGGAATCTGGCCACCCTTGCAGACCGGGTCGCGCCCCGTGCTGACCTTGTTCCAGCGGTGCGCGCATTAGTGAGAAGGCTGCAGCAGGGCATAGCTGCCAGGCTAACTCCTCTCACTAAGGAAGAGTCATACATGTTGGCGACCATGTGTGACCCGCGCATAAAGGGCACTTTCGCCGAGCGGGACGGGAACCTCACCCAAGCCAGAGACGGGCTCTGCTCTTGGGTGAGGCGCAGGCAGGCCAAGAGGGGACGCCTGTCGACAGGGGGGACGCAAGAGGGGCCCTGCCGTGCGGGTCCCTCTGACGCCCCCTCTGCGCAGGCCCCCCCCGAGGCCACCACCGGAGTGCCGATGGAGATGGAGATGCTCCGGTGGGCCCTCGTCCCCTCTGGGGTCGTGAGGACCGTGAGAGAGGATCCGGCGGAGGCGATGGTCAGGGACTACCTCGCGGAGCCCTGCGAGTCGCTCTCCACCGATCCGCTCAGCTACTGGGCCAGGAAGGAGTCGGTCTGGCTGGACCTCTCCCTCGAGGCGCAGCGGCTGCTCTCATGCCCTCCGACGAGCGTGGAGAGCGAGCGCGTCTTTTCACATGCGGGCGACATTGTCGGCCCACATCGCACTCGCCTTCTCCCATGGAGAGTCGAGCAGTTGACCTTCCTGAAGGTCAACTCTCGCCTCTTCGATTTCTCAGGACTGGACTTCCAGAGTGACTGAGGTGAGCCCAACTTGTGGCCTGCATCCTCTATGAGTCCAATCCTTTGGAATCGCGCTCTCCCCTGTATAAAACCCTGTATATACAGTTAAAACCGGCCAGTAGAGGGAGGGTGGTTAGGAACCAGTGGCAAAGGGAAAACACCCAGCAATTTGAAAGCCCCCCCCCAGGGTATTCAAAACATCTCCCATCACTGAGACATACCCTGTGGGACCAAATTTATTATGAAAAATAATGCCCCAGAAACATGGATTGCTACTGGAGGGAGAAACAGGTTAGATAGGGATTGCTTAGGTGTTTTTATCAGATGAAATCATTGTAAAAAAAATTGTAGAAGAATTGTTGTACTGTTTTTTGAAAGTTGATGTTCTGTTCATGTAAAAAAAAGGAAAAAAAACCAAAAAAAAATGTTGTGATTATGTTTTTTAAAAGTTGATTGAATGTTCATGTAAAAAAAAAAAAAACCCAAAAAAATGTTGTGATTATGTTTTTTAAAAGTTGATGTTCTGTTCATGTAAAAAAAAGGAAAAAAAACCCCAAAAAAAATGTTGTGATTATGTTTTTTAAAAGTTGATTGAATGTTCATGTTTAAAAAAAAAAATTTGATGTTAATGTTGGGTTTGCATGGTTGGGGGATGCGGGAAGAGTGGTGGATGGGCACCGGCCAATGATGATCTCTCACAGATGTTCCCAGGTAAATTCTGAGGCTGGTGTGGGGGTGGGGGGAGACCTCTGCAGAACTGCTCCAGAAATACCATTGTCCAGTGCCTTGGAAGTGCCCAGTTCAGCTTTGTGTGTCTGAACTGAAAGCACAGCCACAGGAAATGACATAGGTTCTGCTGGACCCTGTTGCAGTGGTTCCCCCCCATTAAGTCGTTTTATGGAGGGAGAGTTGTATTAGGCTGGTAGTTATTATGATCATCTTCTGTTTCCATGCCCTGTTGTGCCCGCTCACTATGTAACCTGTTGTAATGTTCAAAACTTTACTGTTTGTCCATTTCAAAAAAAAAATTGTGTTTAAGATTCTCTGATGTGTAGTTAATTGTGTTGTGTTGTGCTATGAGGGACAATAAGTGTAATATGTTGTGATTTGTTGACCACTTGTAATTTGAAAATGAGAAAATAAAGGTTTTTTAAACTTAATGATTGTGTGTCTGTGTTCCCTTCTTTGATGGGAGGTTGGTTCCCAGCATAGGGAACAATGGGGCAGGCTGGCCAGCCTGTTCCTGGGGTACTCGGTGTGGGGCAGCTGAGGGTGGTTTTGGTTCTGAGAGGGGCTGAGTGGAGGATTTGGGTCTGTGTGTGGCAGCTGGGGTGGGGGAACTGGGTTTGTGTGGGGCTGTAAGGAGTGGACTATGGGGGATGAGAGCACTGGTCGTCCCTTTTGCCCAAGTAGGCCCCTGCTACTGTCCTGGTGTGGGCTTCCATGCCTCTATCAGTTGCTGGCCCTCCTTTGCCATCTTTTTCAGAAATTTTCCTAGGGCTGCCAAACTCCTGGTTGGGCTTGAGTTCAGGTTAGAGAGAGTAGTTCCCTACAGATAAACTGGCTGCTTCCAAGGGCAATCTCTTTAGAGGGCAAATGCGGACCATGGATTCTGGGGGAGATCCCTACTCAGATTTTCCTTTCCACAAGTCCCACCCCCAAATTGCCAGTAACTTCCAAGGCCAGAGTTTGCCACCCCAGAGAGATCCCGTTCCCACCCTCTTAGCCTTGGCATGAAAGTTGTAGCCCCCATGGAACGCTTCCAGGTTCCTGATTCCAAGCCCAATGACACCAATGTAAGACAATCCAGACCTCCATCAAAAATGGATTTTAAGTAGCAGTGGGATTGGGCTGCATTTCAGTCATTCACATATCTGGTTGTGTTCCCAAACATTTAGCTTATGGTTTTTTAAATCAGCGTATGGCACTTAAGGACACTTTTAAATGGTTCTAAAAACATATTTTTATTATGAAGTATTTAATGTGGCATTGATCAAGGGCAGGCCTTTTGGCCAAATGAGCAGTATCAGTACAGTAAAATTTAGACAAAGCTCATAGGAGGAAAAAGCATTCACACTGTGAAGTGGGAAGAAAGTTTCAATTTACATGTACCATGGACTCCGAAAAAGACATGTAAGTGGCATCCAGAACAAATCAGGCCTGCTTTCTCCCTTGAAGATATCAATTGATGATAGTGCTTATGTCACATCATGAGAAGACAAGGTTCACTAGAAAAGACAATAATGCTAAGAAAAATTGAAGGCAGTAGGGAAAAGAAGAATACCCTAGATGTGGTAGATTGACTTCGGTTTGCAATACATGGACAAGGTTTTTGGGATACTGTGGAGCTCAATATAATTCTAAAGTACACCACAAGTGATTTGAATGCATAAAACATACAGACACATACACATAAAATGTATATACCCCCTCCCCACCAAATTAAAGGTTTATCTTATGCCCCGGTTTTCTCCCCCATGGGAACCTAGAGTGGTTTACACATTGCTGTTCTCCCTTGATTTGTTTCACCCTCATCACAACCAGGCTAACAATAGACAGCTGCTCCATGCCTCACATTGGAGTGACTCCACCGATGGCCTTCTTAGTTGTATGAGGGGGTGGAGGGGGGGGGAGGAAGGAAACAACGCACTCCTGCCCACTCTATCTGGGGCCTAGGTTACCAAATTGCTTGGCCTTGGCAAGGAGCCAGTGGTGGGGCGGCACTGGTTCTGGGGCCCCGTCAAGAACATTTGTCCAGGGCCCCAAAATCACCTAGACTGCCTCTGGAAAACACAACACAATTGTTTACTTAGGCTGAGCCAAGAACATCCATCAAGCCTACAAGGCACAGAATCAGAGTCTGCCAGATTCTAGACCAACTCTCTAGCCATTGCACTACAGTGGATATCTAAAAATTGTTCATACCCCCACCAGCAACTTGAACATTTTTCTCCAAAAGGCACACAACTTGGCTGGGTCTCAAAAAGGACTATGATGCATGGGCCTGTCAATGCATACTGGTACTAAGGCTCTGGCCGGGGGGAGGGGGGCATTGTGCCAATGCCACCCTGGCTTTGGAAGGGGACAGTAAAATAGAAGAAATAATCTAGTTTCAGTGCCTCCCCCCCTTCTCTCTCTCTCTCTCTCTCTCTATAATGTGAGTGAAAACATTACTATACCATCACTGAAGCCTACAGGATACTTAGGGTCTGTTCACACACGCATGATCATTTAATGGCAATGCTCTGGCATGATGATGTCTGTTCTAGGAAGTGATGTGATCATCACACAAGGCTGGGGAGCACGCACAATTCACAGCAGGCAGATTTGGGCCACAAGGGATCCTGCTTTGGCCTGCAGGGCCCAAATCAGCCCACTGCAAAGCACAGGCATACTCTCAGGGCAGCCAGATGACATCAGTGACATCACGGCAGCAGCCCCTGGAGCGTACCTTGAAGGCTCATTCACTGACTTTCCCCCTTCGGGGTGATAGGTGAGAGTGGGGGATCCCCCACCAAGGGGAAACGGATCCCTAATTGTGTCTGAGGTTGTGGAAATCAAATGGGTCATATTGCTTCTGTCTTTGAGGGACTTACATGCACATTATATTTAACTCCAGATTTCTTGATTGTCAAGGAATGCATGTGGTGGGGGGTGGGGGGAAGGGTGGGAGAAGGGCCCCTGAGGGTGAGGGTGGCATTTGGCATGCAAAATGCCACCCCTGGCAAGACAAGCCTCTCCCAGCTGTCAGTGGTAGAGATGAGAGCAGAGCACCCACTTGGGGAGGCCATGAAATGGCCCCCCCAAGTGGGAGCAGGCTGAGCCTTGGTGGGGGGATGGGAGGAAGGGTGGGAGAAGGGCCCCAGAGGGTTGGGGGGGGGAATTTGTTGCAGTGGTTCCCCCCCATTAAGTCATGTTATGGAGGGAGAGTTGTATTAGGCTGGTAGTTATTATGATCATCTTCTGTTTCCATGCCCTGTTGTGCCCGCTCACTATGTGACCTGTTGTAATGTTCAAAACTTTACTGTTTGTCCATTTCAAAAAAAAAATTGTGTTTAAGATTCTCTGATGTGTAGTTAATTGTGTTGTGTTGTGCTATGAGGGACAATAAGTGTAATATGTTGTGATTTGTTGACCACTTGTAATTTGAAAATGAGAAAATAAAGGTTTTTTAAACTTAATGATTGTGTGTCTGTGTTCCCTTCTTTGATGGGAGGTTGGTTCCCAGCATAGGGAACAATGGGGCAGGCTGGCCAGCCTTCTCTGCGGGTGGTGGGGGGGTCAGGGGGGTGGTTGTCTGTGTGCCAGGGCAGGTGCTCTTTCCCAGGGACGATTTGGCACTGCCACCATTGTGGCACCCCTTGTCTGTGCAGAACTGCCCTGGGAAAGAGAGTTTAGGGGTTCCCAAAAGGGGAGGGCAGGCCAGCCTGTTCCTGGGGTTATGGTGGGTGTGGGGCAGGTGGGGGTTGATTTGGGTCTGTGAGGGGCTACTGGGGGGATTTGGGTCTGTGTGTGGCAGCTGGGGGGGAATTGGGTTTGTGTGGGGCTGTGAAGGGTGGACTTTAGGGGCTGAGAGCACCTACTTGGGGAGGCCATGAAATGGCCCCCCCAAGTGGGAGCAGGCTGAGCCTTGGTGGGGGGTGGGAGGAGGGGTGGGAGAAGGGCCCCAGAGGGTTGGGGGGCATTTTGCATGCAAAATGCCACCCCTGGCAACACAAGCCTCCCCCAGCTGTCAGTGGTAGAGATTAGAGCACCTACTTGGGGAGGCCATGAAATGGCCCCCCCAAGTGGGAGCAGGCTGAGCCTTGGTGGGGGGTGGGAGGAGGGGTGGGAGAAGGGCCCCTGAGGGCTGGGGGGCATTTTGCATGCAAAATGCCACCCCTGGCAAAGGAAGGAAATAATGAAGAAAGATCAGCAGCAGCATGCTAACAATATGCTGCTCCTTTGCTTTCTTATGGGGAGGATGGGGGGACCTGCTTTGGGGGGCCATAACATGGCCCCCCAAAGTCCAATCTGTCTGAAACTTGGGTAGTTGTTAGAGAAGGGTTAGAGGAAGGTCCCCACCAATTTTGGGCTTATTTGGTGGGAAAATGCCTCCTCCAGGCGTCCTGAAAGACGGAGGCATTTTCCCAGCAAAAAAACCCGAAAGAATCCCGAAAGAATGCCGAAATAATGCCGAATCCCGAATCCCGAAAGAGATTCTTGTTTCGGCTTTCGGCTAATGCCGGTAGAGAATCTTGTTTCGGGTAATCCCGAAACAAGAAAGCCGAAAGTTTTTTCCTTGCACACCCCTATTCAGCACGTGTTCTCTTACCTCAAGGTTTGCCGGGATCTGTAGGAGTCCTGGAAGCTTAAAGTAGGCGTCCTGGAAGCTTAAAGATCTGTAGGGGTCCTGGAAGCTTAAAGTCCTGGAAGCTTAAAGGATCTGCAAGCGTCCTGGAAGCTTAAAGGCGTCCTGGAAGCTTAAAGCTTAAAATACAGGCGCCTGTATTTCCCTTTCCCTTTTTGCTGCTCTGTAAATGCTAAACTTTAAGCTTCCAGGACGCCTACAGATCCCAGCAAACCTTGAGGTAAGAGAACACGTGCTGAACCTAGGTTTTTCTTAACGTGTGTTTTGGCTCAGAGACACTTAAAAAAACCCTGATCTTCAAACTCCACAGTGCCTCAGAGGCAGCACCAAGCACTCCTCAGAAGGCAGGAGAGGCTTGCACAGGAAACAGAGGCTGTGATTGTTGACTGTGCGTCACCATCTCTGCCATCCTCTTGACCACTGAAGACGGACCACTGTGTGTGTTTCCAGTTGCAGTTTCCCTTAACATTCATTTCGTGAAATCTCACTGTCCCTATTTAGACTGGATATGGTCTTTATTTCAACTGAAGATAGGGGAGCAGGCAACATTTCCCTTTACAAGATGGCAAGATACTTCCCAAACCTCAGAAAGGCAGAAAAGATTATGTTTGGGGTTCACCTTGAGGCGATTGCAGTGAATGGCTGGAGAAATGTATATTTATATTAATTATTTTCATTTTTAGTCCCTCTTTTTTGCTGGGATCCATGGCAGATTACAATAGAACTAGGGTTGCCAACCTCCAGGTGGGGCATGGAGATCTCCCAGAATTACAACTGATCTCTAGACTACGGAGATCAGTTCCACTGGAAAAAAAGTCAGGTTTGGAGTGCAGACTTTATGGCACTAAAGTCACTGTGGTCCCTGCCTTCTCATCACCAAATCCTGCCCTCCCAAGTCCCCATCCTCCATCCCTAAATCTCCAGGAATTCCCCAACCCAGAGGTGGCAACCCTAGTAGAAGTATTCAGTCAATCAATAATGATAACCATATTTGAATCTAACTGCAAAGATTCCTAGTAAAACAACACAATGCAGTGGAGCTGAGACTGAAGAAAGGGAAGAAAACCCACAGTATTCTGAACAGAGAGTACCTCCCAAGTTGACCGATTAGATCTCAGTTCTACTCCACTAAAGCAATGCCCCCCTGAAGGATTCTGTTTTGCACATTTTACAAAATAATAGAAGTGTAGAGGCCTCCTAATACTCCATAATTCCTGCCCCTGAGAGGAATAACAGCAGTCCTCTTTAGTCCCATTTGGTATATGTGAGCACGGCAGCTAGCAGCCAGTCTTTGGACGGGCTGGCAGAGCCAGATGGGAGAGGGAAGTGAGGGAGAAAAGCTGTCAGCTTAAATCAGATAGAGTTTAAGGGTGACCAGAGGGATCCTTTCACTGGTAGGGCTGCCAGGTCCCCCGGTGTGGGACAGGGGATACCCCAGACTCTGCCCCCTGCCACTCACCTGGCTGAGGGGGCAGAGGTTTGGGGAATGAATGAATGAATAATGAGCCCAGGAGGCAAAAAAACCCTTCCCAGGCCAGCATGCAGCAGGAACACTCCCACTGGATGCAATGACGTCACTCCCTTAAGTCACATCATCTCACCCGCTGGTGGTGCATGTGCACAAGGAAGATGCCCCCAGTAACTGCCAAGTCTCCTCTCCCTCCGGGAGGTTAAGGGGGCCTGGCAACCCTACTGTCAGGGTTTGCCTAGTGTGTAAGGAGGCTCAACCAGTGAATGTGTGGTCACTTGTAAGACCATTGCCTGTGGTTTCACAGTTGAGACTCTGCAAAAGGTGCTTGCATTTCCTCTGCAGCCCTGAGTCCCATGTCACAGAAAACCAACTGCACATTATTTCTTGAGACGCTTAAAGCGTAACCGTTTTGGACCATGGAAGATGAAGAGGGATACATGGCATTAAAGCCCCGTCCACATAAAGAAGCCTCCCCACGCTGTTCCCACGTTCAGAGGGATGAAGGTATCTTGACAGTCTTGTTTTTAAATATACAGCACCTGGGCATTGTGTTTGAGTGCATGTTTCATGGGGTTTTTTTAGAAAAGGAACATGAAACAATAGTTTTTTCACACAACTTTTTGATGATCATCAACCACTATTCTTTTGTGTGTGGGTGTGTGTGTGCTTTGGACAATTTTGTAGACACTCAGGGTCTCATCAGGAAGATCTTAGAACTTGGAGAGACATGACCAGTTGTTTTTATTTTTAGCTTTTCAAAATAGATTATTTATGCTACTTCCAGGCGGCCAGGTTCCAGAAATGATGAATAAGATTTCATCAGAACTGATCTTTTGAGAAAAAGTATCTTTGAGCATTGCCATCTTGTAAAAGTCTGATACGTTTTTTCAGCCACTTGAGGCCATTTTGTTATACAGCTAGGTCTGAACAAACAACACTGAAGAAGGTCAAATAAGTTTACTTCTGTTCTGTTGGTGATATGATCTTATTCTAATTGTGACTTTTTGTATTTTAGAACGTTGTAATGGAGAATTATTGCTGTAACAGCCTTCTATGTAATAGAAAAGAGCAAGAGTTCAGTAGCACCTAGAAGACTAATAAAACTTGTGGTAGGGTATGAGCTTCCTTCACTGGGTATCTGAAGAAGTGAGGTGTGATTCATGAAAGCTCATACTCTACTACAAATTTTGTTAGTCTTATAGGTACTACTGGACTCTTGCTCTTTTCAGCCTTCTATGTGTAAGAGTTAGTTTCCACCATTCCATTTCAAAATCAAACATTGTGTGACGATAGAGTTCCATGACTAGAACACCAGAAGTATAATTTGGCTCTTAAAAGCTGTCCCATAATAGGTCCAATCTGGATTGGAGCTGTGGCTCTGGGGAAGAAGGGGTTAACTATACCTCCATATGCCATTTCAATTATCAGAAATGTTACTTCTCTTGGCCTGCTTTAAGCTGTATTAGTAGAAAAAGACAGGTATCCATATATCCATACTGTGCCTGTCTTTTCCCCCCATACAATGGCTAACAGCAACTGGGGGGCATATTTTCATAGGCAAAACAGCACTCCAAGCAGGAAGTTAGCACCACACAGTCTCAGTCCATATTGGAAGCCCATATCACCCCTGATTCTTTTTTAGGATCAAATTATGTGTATGGAATTAATCACAGAACTCCAAGTTTGTACTTAATCTGGCCCTCATTCAGGTGTGACCCACAAATGGGATGTAGTTACAGCAGATAGGAGCAGACACAGTTCAATTGCTGGGATCACCAGGGCAGAAAGCAAGTCTAATCCTCCAATGGGTTTGCTAAATTAACCCTTTTACTTTTGCCCAGAGAATCACTCTCTCAGGTGAAGAAAAGTAACATACCACACCTGTGGATAATGTTATAGCTAGGGCCTCCTCCATCTTCTAGGCAACTGGTTGGCCTCGTTCTTGGTCTCACTGAGAAGGATTCCCCAAGGGAATGTAATAGGGTTACCATCAAGGTGAGGGTGGGGCTACAGTTCTTCTGGAATAACAGCTGATCTCTGGACCAGAGAGATCAGCATATTCTATCTATAGTGTATCATAGACATTACACCCCACTGAGCAGCCTCCGTTCCCTAAACTTCACCTTCCCCCAACACCATCCTCAAATTTCCAGGAATTTAAAAGCCAGAGTTGGCAACCCTGTGTGTCTGCTTAGAATGGAATCTGGTTTTTTTTTGCAATATACACATGCTCCACATGTTGTCCACTTATCATATGACTGGTATTTTGTTAGTAAGGCATTATTTTGTTGTAAGGCATTTGAGAGCTCTGACACTGAGGGAAGCCAGCAGAAAACATTAGAATATTATTATGTAGCTTTTCGCTTAGTATCAGAAATAGTACATAGAGAACCAGGATGATCTCTATTGGTACAGTGTTTTTTTCTGCATATAGTATTGGAGATTTATGGTATCTTTTGTGATGCACAATTTATCTGCAAATATTCAGGAGCAGCCAGAATTAATGCAGGCGCTGCTAGTTCCTAGAAGAGCATCAGTATCTGCACAACGACCACATTCCTAATATGGCCTTTTGCCAGTAAGCTGTAAAAATGAAAACTTCCTTTATTTACTCTGACCAAATTCATTCTGTTAAACTGTTTCCCTCAACCTCTCCCTGGCAGTGGCGTGCAACACAAATTTCAATGATTTGGAGTAGCCACCAGCTTTCAAAGGCCTTGAGCCAGTTGCTCATTATTAAATGTCAGTTAGACTATATGTACATATATATGATCAAGTCGCAACCGATTTATGACCCCAGCAAGGCAAGTGAGAAGCAGAGGTGGTTTGCCATTGCCTTCCTTTGCATAGTCTTCCTTCGTGGTTTCCCCCATCCAAATACTGACCCTGCTTAGCTTCCAAGATCTTATGAGATTGGGCTACATTACAGCACAAAAGTCTAAAGAGAGGAGGCCATTTTACAGAACCAAAGAGCTCATTTATAACAGTAATTTCCCTATCCTGAGATTAACTAATCTAAATTCAGGACATCATGGTGATTTTATGGACACTCCTGCAAAATTACACAGGTAATTAGAGCTGTACTATAATGACATGTTTCAGATAGATGCATTGATAAAGAGACAGGGAGTGTCGACTATACTACTGTATGTACTGTCTTGATATAGGTATGATCCTACCATGTAATCTCTGCATCATTTAACATGTCATGTAAATACTTGTATTTTGGTTCAGCTTTGGTTCAGCTCCATTTTCAGATTTCTATTTGTTTTCTGATTTCTGCAATCCAAACCTTATACTTGTATTTATTGGGTGTCCCATCTTGTTGATTGTATTTAACCTACACTGTGTAATCTGCCTTGAGTCTCAGTAGGGGAAAGTGGACTATAAATAATGTAAATAAATAAAAATATAGGACAGCAGTAAACCAGAATGGTCAGTGAAAAGAGGTTTTGTTCTACTTCATGTGTATAGCATAAAATGCCATAGGTAACAGTTATACCTGTTCATTTAACTTTGAATTCTTGCAGGTGTTGCCAAATGGTCCAAACAATCCAAAATCTCACTAGGGATATTAGCGGCAGTCTGTGGCTTTCTGGGACTGGCTTTGATCGGGTTGCTCAGTAAGTGCCTAGAAGTTGTTCAGTTTTACAGCTCCTCTCTCCCCCCTCCCCATCATATAGTATGTATTGCTGTAGACTCCCTTGAAGTAAACACTGGGAAATTGATAGGATTATGTTCTGTTTCAGCAATTCTTCACCCTGTATTGGATTCTTGCTAATGCTATGTTTTTGTACACTTGTAATCATTTACCCTATGACATTATTTATGGAAATGTCCTTGACACTGTATGGAAATGCCTGCCCTTGTCCTTGCTACTGATTTTACTAATCTTGAACTATGTAATCCACCTTGAGTCTCAGTGAAAAAGGAGGACTATAAATTACATAAATAAATAAATAAATACATAAGGAATCTAAAGACAATACAAATGCCAGTGTAGTGCATCGGGGAACTCGTGAGTGCATTCTGCATTTCTTTCCTCCCAGTGCCCTTCTCCCACTGCCAGCCAGGTGAGTGGGAGGGTGGCAGGTAGAACTAGGGATTCCCCTGCTCAGGGCTAGTGCTAGCAAGCCTACATCTTTCCCTTACTGGGAGTTAAGTGGTGGAACCTGAGCCTAAGTTAACATACAAACAAAAGCAGAGGGGAGAAAATAATTCCTTTTTTCCCCAGGCAGGGCTCTTTATCATTTAAGTTCCACTGTACACCACTTTATCATAGCTGACAGGCTTCTTAACAAGTACTAGGCCGTTCTTTTACTCTTTCAGAGAATTTGTCCTCAAAACAGTATTAAAATAGATAGATTTTGGACAGGGCCTTTCCAGGGTGCTTGCTTGATTCCTTAAAACAACTTCCTATCCATTCCTGACCTCCAAATCCTATCAAAAGCTCAAATAAAAAGCCTACACTGTTAACCACAACCACAATTCCCCTGTCTGAGGTAAGAAGTATCTGTCCTCCCCTCTTATGTTGAGGCTGGCTCATGTACCTCCCATCCAGTGCGATTCCAGGGGCTCTGATTGGCTGACCAGCCTTCAGGGCTCGCTGAGGGCAGAATCCCCAAGATTGGTTCAGAGCCCTGGAGGATAGGCAGAACTTTTGGAGTTGATAGCCACAATTTCTTACTCCACTTGAATGAATGAAAGAAAGGAATGGCATTTTGCATCATATGGGTATGGACTGTGGAGTGGACTATAGGACAGTTCGGTGGATAGGGAACTGGTTAGAGGACCGCACTCAAAGAGTGGTGGTCAACGGCATTTCATCAGATTGGAGGGAGGTGTCCAGTGGGGTGCCGCAGGGCTCAGTTTTGGGCCCGGTACTTTTCAATATTTTTATCAATGATCTGGATGAAGGAGTGGAAGGGCTGCTCATTAAATTTGCTGATGATACCAAATTGGGAGGAGTAGCAAACACCCAAGCAGATAGAATTAAAATTCAACAAGACCTAAATACTCTGGAGAACTGGGCAGCTGTGAATAGGATGCAATTCAACAAAGACAAGTGCACAGGATTACATCTGGGCCACAAGAATGGGAAGCACAAATTCTGGATGGGGGATACACTTCTGGGCAGTAGTATATGCGAAAGGGATCTTGGGGTAAGAGTGGACTGTAAACTAAATATGAGCAGTCAGTGTGATGCGGTGGCAAAAAAGGCGAATTCAATCTTGGGTTGTATCAAAGGGGCCATAGCGTTGAAATCGCAGGAGATCATAGCCTCTCTCTATACTGCCTTGGTCAGGCCACACCTGGCGTATTGTGTGAAGTTCTGGAGGCCTCACTTCAAAAAGGATGTGGCCAAAATCGAGAGGGTGCAGAGGAGAGCAACGAGGATGATCAGGGGTCTGGAGACAAAGCCCTATGATGAAAGGCTAAGGGCTTTGGGAATGTTTAGTTTGGAGAAGAGGAGGTTGAGCGGGAACGTGATTGCTCTCTTTAAATATTTGAAAGGCTGTCATTTGGAGGAGGGCAAGGAGCTGTTCCAGTGGGCAGCAGCAGGTAGGAAGCGAAACAATGGGCTTAAATTACATGCACAAAGGTACCGACTGGATATTAGGAAAAACTTTTTCACGGTCAGAGTAGTTTAGAAGTGGAATCAGCTGCCTAGGGAGGTTGTGAGCTCCCCTTCACTGACAGTTTTCAAGAAGAGGCTGGATGAATACTTGTCAGAGATTCTTTAGGCTGATCCTGCACTGGGCAGGGGGTTGGACTAGATGGTCTGTATGGCCCCTTCCAACTCTATGATTCTATGACCTAAATGTGAGGTTGCCACTGAAGAAGACAACGGTCCTCATGTCATTTGATTCAGAAACCTGATATGAGCATGTTTAATACCACCTTTCTGATTTTCATGTATGCACATCAACAGTGGAAGAGGGGCAGGAAAACTATCTAAGTAGCATGCAAATTGATTCTCCCTTTGCTCTTCATCCAGCTCTCTATTTGCTCGAGAATTTCAACATCCATTCCCCCTAGGCATTATATAAAGGCTTTGTTGGGGGAGGGGCACTTATTGTGTATCCCTTCAGTATGCAGAAACTCTCCCAACAGGGCAAATAGCAGCTCTCAAGTGGGCATTTCAAGGTAGGAATATGACGCTGGGGCGCTTCAGCCCTCTTTGCCCATATGCCACAGTCCCAGTATGAACCTGGCCCCTGCGCACTTGCAGCTGAGTTCTGAGCACATAATTTCTAATGCATATATGATTGACAGGACCCAGAAAAGATATGAATATAATGTCACGTATACTTAGGCCTATCAGGTTTGTTATTACTAGTTTCTTATGACCTACGTATCACTATTGGGCAAGTTTTTCAGGGCAGTTTTCACAACAAAGAGACTGCAATGGACCGGAATGGCACCAAGAATGGAATGAGACACCTGAAAGGACTCAAGAGAAGGGAGGATAGCTCCTGTACTGAGGATATTGTCATTCACCTGTGTGAGCCATTCACAGGTAAGCTGACATCTGCCCCTCTTACAATATCCAAAAAGATTCCTCTATCACTGGGAAGGGTAGAATGGAAATTCCTGCTGTTGTACATTAAAACCTCCCAAGAGGCCAGCCGCTCTTTGTTGAGTGGTCTTAGAGCTGCTCTACTCATTACAAGCCACCCCATAGAGGGTCAATTGAAATACTTCAGGTGGGAACTTGCCACAAAATTACCAAATTGGAATGTGCATGATGGGAATCAAAACTGTAATTGAAAGTTTTTATTAATGGAGCATAAGCTTTCGAGAATCAAGTTCTCTTCGTCAGATGCCTGATACAGAGACACCAGTCTCTGTATCAGGCATCTGACGAAGAGAACTTGATTCTCGAAAGCTTATGCTACAATAAAATTGGTTAGTCTTAAAGGTGCTACTGGACTCTTTTTGATTTTGCTACCACAGACTAACATGGCTAACTCCTCTGCATTTATTAATGGAGAACAAGAAGAAAAGGATGTAAATATGAGATTCCCAGGAATTGCAAGCCTGACCTGCAATTCACACTGTTCGTGCCCTGGTTTGTGTTAGTGTAATGATGTAAATGAATAAACAAACATCTTCCATGTTTCAGCTTATTTCCACTGTTCTCTTTTGTGATTTTGCTTTTGTGTGAATTTCCTCCTGTGGGGCTTTAACAACATGTTTGTATAGGTATGTATCTATATAGGGCAAAGGGTCTTGAGGAGGGGGGCTTTGGAGCAAGGAAGTGGCAGCTCAGCTGGGGAAAACCATAAGCACCTTTCCCTCCCACTTCTCCAGCCTCAAGGGCTTCCTGCTCTAAAAATAAAAATGAGATCTGTAGTTCTGATGCCTTTATGTGTAAGGTTGTGCAAAGTGGCAATGGAGGTGGAAGTTGGAGCAGCTAGCAAAGAAAAGAGACAGGATCTGACTCAACCAAGAGTGGGAGAGAAAGCAGGAGTGACACAGTGCAGAGAATACTATGCAGAAATGTTAATTTAAAAGTCGTGGTGGTACAAATCTCTTGCAAGTCTCTTGTTTCTAGAAACAAGGCTTGAGAAAGAAGTGAGTGGTCTGTAGGGACTACCAGGAAGGTTCTTTAAATACAGTGGTAAATATGTAGGGAGAGACTTTTCTCCTTTTCTAAGACACTTGATGGAAGGGAGAGGGTCACACAAAAGTCACTTATTTGGGAGGAAAAGGGTGAGTGGGAAGGAGCTGAAATGGTTTTAGAGGAGTTGGTCTAAAGAGAAGACAGATTATAAGAAGAATATAGCAGGGCTGTATCCAGCCTTCCTCAGTCGGCAAGCTACCATATTTCCAGATGAGGGTTCAAAGAAGTGCATGAAATGTGAGTGATTTCTTCATAGCCGACAGAAACTTCTAGAACAGGGCTCCACTATCTTCTTGAGCCTTTAGAATTCAGACACAGGGTTGTGAGCCAACCACAAAATGGCTGCCACAGGAGGTGAGGCCAACCACAAATCACATTGTGAATCCCTGTTCTGGGACATACCTGTTGCCAAGCCCAACTGTCTAGGTGTACTTTGGAGTCTGTGGATTATTGGAAACATACTGTTACATGTGCCCCTCATGATAAAATGGTAGCAGTCCCGGGGCAGTGTTGACCTGGGTTTAAGGCTGTCATTTCCCCAATAGGGGCTGGGGATCCCCTGCTCCCACCCTCCGCACACCCACCACTCACCTGGCTGGGGGAGGAAGGTGGGGAAACAAGCCTCCTGGGGGCACTCCCAGGGCAACATGATGATGTCAGTCCCAGGAGTGATGTCATCGTGCTGCATTGGGAGTGCTCTTGCACTTTGCATGGGGCTGATTTGGGGCCCAAAGAGGCCAAATTGAGTCTGTTTGGGGCCTAAATCAGCCTGGTGCAAAGCATGCACAGGAAGAGCAAACTGAAGGTGAGTGCTGAATCCCCCCTTCTCCAGCCAGGAGGGTAAGGGGACATGGCAACCCAACCTGGGTTGGTTCCCTTTAGAGTATTGGGGACTTGTTTTGGTGTGTGTGTGTGGGGGGGGGGTTGTATTATTTGCTTTATTTTCAAAAAGAGCACAGAAGCAATCTTTCAGGGCAGTCAATCTGCAACTCCTCATTAGAACGCTAATGAGAGATCCTGTACTCCCAAGGCCTTTCACCCAACTTACAGAAGTGTCTGTCGACTTCTCTTTCTGGTTCCTCCAGAACTGAAATTGCTACTTTGTCACATACAGACGCTTGTCCCTTCTCTTCAGCTTGGGGGGGGGTCACCTCTTCCAAACCCTGATGGGTCCATGGCCACAACTATCTCACAGAGAGTCACAATACAGAGAGTACCAAACAAACATACAATTGAGAAAGACTGACTAGACTGAAATTTAGAAATGCAGTATACTCATTTAATAAACTGTTTTCAATCGAACTGTGTCCAATTCTTATGTGCAAATGAATCCACCCATAAAGGGTAAACAAATACAGCAATTCACAAACAACAAAAGTAATGACTGCTGAGGAATTACACAATTTTAAAGTTGACAATGAGGAAATTGAAATTGTTCAAGATTCTCTATTCCTTGGCTTAACCATCAACCAAAAAGGAGACTGCAATGAAAAAATCAGAAGAAGATTGAGACCTGGAAGAGCAGATGTGAGAGAGCAAGATAAAGATGTCTCTCTGGGAACCAAGATCAAGATAATCCAAACTATGGTATTCCCCATTGCCATGTATGGATGTGAAGGTTGGACAGTAAAGGAAGCCGAGAGGAAGAAAATTGATTCATTTGAAATGTGGTGCTGAAGGAGAGTTTTGCAGATACCATGGACAGCCAAAAAGACAAATCAAGCCTGAATTCTCCTTAGAAGCTAAAAAGACAAATCAAGCCTGAATTCTCCTTAGAAGCTAAAAAGACAAGACTAAGGCTATCATACTTTGGTCACATCATGAGATGACAAGATTATCTGAAAAAGTCAATAATGCTAGGAAAAGAGGAAGACCTAATTGCAAATAGGTACCTTAGAGCCTAAAAGGAAAATTCCCTTTTTAGTTGAAAACACTCTTAAAAATGGGTTAAATTCTAAAGTCACAAATCTTCCAGCAGGCATATGTGTTGTGTACTGTTACATAGATTTAGCTGTAGAACTTAGTGCATTCCCCCCCCTGCCCTTCCTCTAAGGGTCTCAGGGCAATATACCTAATTCTCCCTTTCCCATTTTATCCGCATAACAAGCCTGAAAGGCTGAAAGACTGATTGGCCCAAGGTCACCCAATAAGCTCCATTGCTGAGCAAGGATTTGAACCCAGATCTCCCACATTCTAGCCTGGCATTCTAACCACTGCAGTGGCTCTAGATTATGTCTGCTGAACTCCTCTAAGGTTTCCATTTTTGCTGCTTTAATGAAAAAAGAGCTACTTTAAATTCTACCTGGTTTTATAAATTCTTTGTTATTATTCACATTTATTGGGTGTCTCTCATTTCATATGATTTCAATTGTTATTATATTTTTATTATGTGTCACTTCAGAGACTTTTGTCAAAATGTTGCATATACATTATTACAAACAATTTAAAATACTCTTTTGAAAAATTCTTGGGGAGGGGGAGCAAACGGGAGAATCGAGTATGGTGGTACCTGACTACTTCCCCAAATAATGGATAAAATCTGTTTTCTCTTTCTTCTAGGGAATTCCCAGTGTAAACTCTGTCCCATCAACTGGACTTCCCTGAAGGAAAAGTGCTACTGGTTTTCTAAAGAAAAAAAGGAATGGCTTTGGGCCTACGAAGACTGTGCCAGGAAGAGAGGTCAATTGCTTGTGGTGCTGGACTTGAATGAAATGGTAAAGGGAACCCTGTGATTTGGGGAAAAAAAGAGGGGACGCAATGTCAATTGCAAAATGTGCCTCTTCCTAAGGAAAAAATCCTTTGGTAGGCTGTTATCTTAGGCTATATTGTGATGTCACAAACAAAACTGGATTTTTTTAATGAGAATAAGCTTTGTTTATTTTCAAACAAATGCAGGGCTTTCTTTTCTGGGAAAAGATGTGGTGGAACTCACTGGGTGCCTTATGTACGCATGCATGCATGGTCCCGGGACCATGCGATGATGTCATTTCGGGGAAGTGATGTTATCATGCAGGTCGTGGGTGCCCCAGGAGCATTCCTGTGCTCCACGGTGTCCCAATTCGGGCCTGAATTGGCCTGGAACATGCTGCTGCCACATGGGAGAGCACTCCCCTGCCAGGCAGTGGCCCATTCCTGGGCCAAATTGGGCCTGAAATGGCCCAGATTGGGCCTGGATCGGTGTGGAATGGGCTGCTGCCATGTGGGAGAGCACTCCCCAGCCTGGCAGCAGCCCAATCCTGGCCATTTTGGGCCCAAATCAGCCTGGAACAGGCTGCTGCCATGCAGGAGAGCACTCCCCCACCTGGCAGTGGCCTGATCCTGGCCTTTTCAGCCCCGCAGGGGTGCCCTGATGGGCCCAGCTTGGCTGAAGCCTTCCCCGCCTCCCCGAAGGAGCAGTAGGAAGGCACCTGCCATGGTCCAGCATACTGTTACCCCCCTCCTCACCTCATGTGCTCCCACCCTCACAGGCTTCCTAGGATCCAAAAGCATCCTGCAATCCCCTCGGCCATTTCCTCCAGGGGAACTGATCAGGAGGAGGGCCAACAGTAACATGGGTGTTTTTAAGAGGTGCTGGAATGCCGTTCCACTCCGTTCTGGCTGAAAAAAAGCCCTGAGCTCATGCACACACACATGAAAATGAAGACTTCTTGAGTTAAGAAGTCTTTGATCTAACCTTGGTTTGTTGTGACGCCAAAGAAAATCTCTTCTCCTTTGCCCTCCATTTCAATGGAAGTTGATAGTACTCAAGATTGAAGAAAAACGCTTGGTGAAGATCTAGAACTTTAGAAAAAGGCATACTGTGCCTCAGCCAGATAAGCTCTGGGAGTTTTGTGTTTGGAACTATCAGCAATTAAAAAAAATCAGGCGCCTTCCTGCCTTCTCTCTCTCTTCTTTAAATGTAAGGGGATGCTGAAGAAACTTTTTCCCCAAGGGCTTGTGGTGGCTGCCAACAGCTCCAGGCAGGAATTGTCATCACAATACACTGGTAAAAAGTGGACAGGGAAAAACCAGTTCACCAAGCAAAAGGGTCAAAGTGATCCTGACCACGGCCAGCTCCTAAAAATCAAAGCTGAGTCAAGCATCCGTGCATGTGATCTCTCTCATGAAAGTTCTCTCCTGCCAAAATAAAACAGACCTCTTTTAAAGTACTTGATCAATTCTTGAGCACCCTCAGCTTAAGTATCATGAGGCGTTGCAGCAGCCACCCTCTGGCACTATCCAACCATGTAGGAGCAGAATCACCATGACACAGGGCTTTGTACTGGCTCAAGGAGGTGAGATAGTCTGAGAGTCAACACAAGTCGCAGAGAGATTGGGGCATACCTGCACAGCCATGTTCTTTCTGCTGGATTCCAGTAGCCAATCATTACCCAAGATCCTTAAGACAATTTCCATTCTAAACCTCACACTGAAGGTTGAGAAGATCGGGATTCAGGAGACTGCTTTAATTCAAGAGACAGGGTTTTTGACAGGGTTTTTTAAAAAAAAAATGCTAGTAAAGAGGAGTGAAAATCATAGCATTCCTTATGTGTTTGGCAGGAGTTCATACAGAATATCACTGAAGAGAACTATCCGGTTTGGATTGGACTTAATTTTACATCTCTTGTGAAGAACTGGACCTGGGTAGATCATTCGGTGTTAAATCACAGCTTGTGAGTATTTTACTGTGTTTCTAAGCATGCACATCTGAGCCCATTTTTGAAACCGAGCACACTGTAAACTTACAAGATACCAGGGACCAACAATTCAGTGAGACTTCAAGAGATACCAAAATTGAAAAATAGTATAATTCTGAACAATGAGACAGTGAAAAGTAGCTTTACATATAATTACAAACAACCATCTCAGTGGAATAAGTACAGAGACCAGTCTTAGTCAATTTCACAAGACCAAACCTCCCCAAAAAAGAAACACACGGCGTTGAAAATAAAGTCAGTCCATCAATCCATGGGTTCTCAAGTCTTTTCCAAAATTCAGACGTCCGTGTAGTCCAGAAGCCGTCTGCAGTGTAGCAGTAAGCAATGTGGAAACAATAAGGTGGACAGCGGTCCTCTTAAGCAGTTCTGGTGTAGAGGGGATCTTAGGCAGACAGGTCCCAAGATGGCCTCAACAAGCAGCCAGCAAGATTAATTCATTTAGCTTGTTTCATCTAGCCACGATTTCATCAGGGGGCACAGTCAAAGCCACCAAAGTCCCTCAACAGAAACAGCAAAGCAATTCCTAAGTGCAGTTTATTCTTAGCACGGCAAGGTCAATAAAGAAAATGTCTGCACTTAAGAATTGCTTTGCCGTTTCTGACTTTGGTTTCTAAATTATCAGTTGGCAGGTGGCAGGGAGGGTAGTTTAAACTGCCCAAACCCCAGCCCCCCTACCCCCCCGCCCTACACTTACCTTATCCTGAAGTGCATCATCTTTCCTCTCCTCCCAGGAGGGGTGGGAAGGTCATTTTCGGCCTCTTCTGCCACCCTGGGGGCCTGCAGGGCAACGGAAGAGGTTGAAAATGGCCTTCCTGCCCTTCAAATGGCTGCTGCTGCAGCCATTTGAGGGGCAGGGAAGCCGAAAACACCCCTCAAATGGCCCTTTAAATTGTTAAATGCTCCTTCCCCTGCTGCTGTTAAGGCCAGAAACGGGCATTTAAACCCCACGAACCATGAACTGGTTCGTAACTGGTCCAGTTTCATGGTTCGTATTTTTGTTTGGTTCTGTGCCCATGTCTACTCACTATAATGCAGCTTCATGTGCTCTCGGATTCTTACATGCTAAAATAACTCTGCCCACCTTTTTTTCTTTTTGTAGGTTCTCACTTCCTCTCCCTACAGCTGGAATCAGCTGTGGAATTGTTAAGGGCAAACAAGTTCGCTCTGAAATGTGCAGTGCTGAATTTCGGTGGATTTGTGAAAAGAAAGTTATTTTCTTCTAGCATGCAAGTGCGGCAGGACGCCAGTCTTGTTTAGCACACTAGCCTTTCCTTCCTTTCGGAGATCTGAGCTACAAAGGTTGTTTCTGAGGGATTAACAGGCGCCATGGGTACTTTATAGCTCCCCTTTTAGCATAACAAGCACAGTCATGATGGTTTCCTAACTCTAGCCCCTTCTTCCATTCCCATACATATCAATGGACGTGTGAATTGACTAGACATGAAGATGGTCCACTTAATTGTATTTATAGGGAAAACAAACAGAAGAATGAGTGGCAGAGGTTGCCTTCTACTGTTCTGTGCCTCTCCCCCTGCTCCATTTTTAAATGGTTTCCGCTTTAATTCTTCCTTTTACCAAGAAAAAAACAGCACAATGTTTATAAAGCTTCAAGATATTAGGTATTGATGAGTGAAGGGGGGGATATATCTTCATGAGTAAATAAATATATCTTCATGAGCAATAAAAAGTCACATCGAAAGAATACATTTCATTTTTTAAAATTCAAGCCCAGCTGGTGCCAAAGACATACTGGTAAAGACCTGACATTGCAGCAGAAGGAACAGAATTAAAACCATGACCACCATATAATGCAAGGCAGCCGCACAGATATATTTCTCTTCCCTGGAACCATGCTGCGGGAGCGCTTCAACTATACCATGTTTCCAATAACACATATTAGATACACCTTTCACATATATACACACATTTTGGCTGTTTTCACACTGCTTACCTTCCCTCGCAACAACCCGGAACATTGTGCAAAAAACGTGAAAGATCTCGTTTTCTCGCATGAGATTTGTGCGATGCCACGAGAAAAAGCGCTCTTCTGTGGTTTTTGCGCGATGTTCTGGGTCATTGCGAGGGAAGGTAAGCAGTGTGAAAACGGTCTTTATTTTGCCCTTCCTCCAAGTTGCTCAGGACAGTGAAAGTGGTTCTCTTATCCCACATTTTATGCTCACATCAATTCTGAAACGTAGGCTAGAGTGAGAATATCTGCACCCCGGTTTCTTTCCGAGTGGAGATTTAAACCTGGCTCTGGTGAGCCCTAGTCTTGGTGTTCCAACCACCACATCACAATGGCTCTCTTCCTGTACACTCCCCATAAACATTATTCAGATGTCTTACTTCTGCAGTTAAGCTTTGTTTTGTTAATCCCCCATTTTTCACCAGACTCCCCAAGCCCTTGTCATCTACTGGTCTTCCTACCTATGGTAGATTTAAATAAATGTTTCATTCTTTTGCAAATGCTTGAGTTATATACAGTTATCTACCTGCAGGGGCAGTATGGTTAGACCTGCTGTGGAGCAAGCTAGCTTTTTCTCCTTGGATGTTTTTGTTCTGCACCCAATCCTGATTTCTCTGCCCCCACACATTTATTCATGGTCCAGCCAAGATGTCCATTTCCCCCCCTTTTGATATGAGTAACTTACATAGTTATGGCTTAACCAACTCCTTCACAGAGGATGGAAAGGCAAATCTGGAACACAATATTTTTTTAAAAAAATTATTTATCACCAGTCTATTAGAGCAAAAAGGAAAAACAAGAACAAATAACATCTCTACAAGAGGACAATCAAAATAATGAACCTCAGATGCATAACATACAATCTTTTGTTACAAATTTAGAAACAAGACAAATTTCAAAATAGAGGATATAATTTCTCAACCATAGATACTTGAATGCACAGGAAAACAGAGTCATCCCACATCACCCATTGTCTGTAGGGTTGAGAGTCTAACAAAGTGATATAGGTCTTTAATACTCTCTGGCCAGTGTTCCTTGGATGGCAAAATACTGTATTGATAATTTGGAAAATAACCACCAATAACAACATGTAACCCCTATGGGATCACTGCTACATAACTGAATAGTACACACGCAGGACTCAAGAGTCCAGGGAGTCTTTTGCAGTCAATTTTCTTATTCAGAGAAAACAGAATGAAAATGATGCTTCGTTGGCACATCTACCCCTGCAGACCCCTTCACCTCTACAGGAGTATATCGTATACCCTGCAGCTGTGGACAAGTTTACATCGGGACCACAAAGCGTAGCATCCAGACAAGAATAAAAGAACATGAAAGACACTGCAGACTTGGACAACCTGAAAAATCAGCAGTGGCTGAACATGGCCTAACTCAAACAGGGCACAGTATCTTATTCCAGGACACCAAAATACTGGACAACACTTCCAACTACTTTGTCAGACTGCACAGGGAAGCCATTGAAATTCACAAGCATAAGCAAAACTTCAACAGGAAAGAAGAAACCTTAAGAATGAACAGAGCATGGTTTCCAGTTCTGAAAAACACCAGGCTAACAAAACACTCCACACCCGACAATAGCCCTGCAGGGAAGATTAGCACATCAAGTACCAATCCATATGCAAAAGAACCTCCTCAGGATACAGTGAAGCCTCCCGCCATTAGCATTCCACACCCTGGGAAACTCTTACAGGATGACTCAGCTCAACCCGACCCTTCCTGAGTAGATATAAATGACCTACATCTCTTCTCTTTTCCACACTGTGACACTGAGAGATCTCTGTCTTTTGGTGCTACACCTCTGAAGATGCAAGCCACAGCTGCTGGCGAAACGTCAGGAACTACAATGCCAAGACCACGGCAATACAGCCCGGAAAACCCACAACAACCATCGTTCTCCGGCCGTGAAAGCCTTCGACAATACATCAAACACCTCTACGGGGAGGAAACATTCCAACAGACCCGGAGATTGGAAACACTTCGGAACAAGAAAGCACATCTACTCTGTTCTTTAACCTTTCTTCTACACTGCAGGGACACAAGAACCATTCCATCTTTTCTCACAACTAAAAGAATCTTCAAAACCACACAGGCGAACCGCATTTATGACCGTCTAGAACAGGCCCTCTTACGTGAGAGAATCCACACTACCCGCAGAGAACTTGCTGCCACAGACAAGGAGCTATTTTGCTTGCATATCAACACCAGCCATAAAATGAGAAGTCAGGATTGGGACAAGGTCGATAATCTCACCTACAGGAAGATGGAACAAGTTTTTACCAACCACACATCCAGACAGAAGCAGAAGTTTAACAAACTACAGGAAAAAAGACAGACAAGCCCAATGCTCGACAATGCACGCATTGTCATCAATCTGACAGACCGTCAACTCTCACCAGAAGAAACCTCCATCTTGGCAAAGGGAGGAAACTTTGCAGTCACCCCCACCAGAATTCTTGTGGAAGACATCATTGCAAATGTAGAAGCTGCCATTCGTCATCTACCTGAAGAGGAAGCTGAGGAAATAAGAGGAGAGACAGCCAGGATTCTACGAAAGGCAAAGCTTCCCACCAGCAATATAACACGCAAGGAGAGAAATGCCATCAAGACCCTCAATGCAGATCCAGACATCATCATTCTACCAGCTGATAAAGGCAATGCTACAGTGATCATGAAAACAGAGGAATACAAAAAGAAGATTAAGGAACTCCTGGACCCCTCCACCTACAAAAAACTAAAACGAGATCCCACTTGCAAAATCACCAGGCTAACAAATGCGCTGATCAAGAATTCCTCACTACATCCCGACACGCACAGAAAACTATGCAAGACTGAAGCACAGCCACCTAGACTATATGGACTCCCCAAAATACATAAGGATTCAGTCCCACTCCGACCCATTGTGAGTGCCATTGGTTCACCAACATATGAATTAGCTAGACATCTGGCCGATCTCCTGCAGGACCACATCGGGAAAACCTCGTCTTACACCAAAGATTCAGCAGATTTCATCAACAAGAGGAGAGACAGCCAGATTGAAATGTTTCTCTCAGGGCCAAGCCACAAGTGACAAATTACACTTGAATGGCAAGTAAACAGACTCACATGTATTCCTCCCTGTTCACTTGTGCTCCACTCGATCATATAGTCTATTTACTCCCAGGGCAGACCCCAGTACCATTGGCTCATCTGACTGGGGTGGGGAAGGCATATAGCAGTTTCCTGCCATTATGTGGAGGGCAAGGAAGGTGGGTGCAATCTTGGAGGGCAGCTTGGGCACCCCAGCATCGGCCTCAAATCCTTGGGCTAGTCCTGTTTATGGTACAATGTAAATACCTACCTAAGTATCAGTTGGGGAACAAAACAGCCACAAACTGCACATGAAACTCCTTCTGGAATTGTCATCAAATTTTGGACTTGGGTAGAGAGAGTTGTTTTCCTTGATGTGGTGATGATAATGGCAGGCTGCTGATGCACAGCTAAGAACTGGTGCTCTTTCCCCAGATATATTAGTTTAAGCAGTGGGGAGACACAGGTTCTGTTCAGATTTGGAAATCATTTTCTATATGAGCAATGATGGCTTGGAAGCTTCAATGGCAAAAAATCAGTCATTTCATGTCTGAATTAAGAACTCTCAAGCAAGTGGCCCCTGGGACCCTAATATCTAATGCACCTTTTACACACATATTTTATCCTGTCTTTCCTCTTGAGCTCAGGATGGTGTATGTTGTTCTCTCCCAAATTTTAGGCTCACAATCATCCTCTGATGAGGTAGGAGGGAAGATAGTACCTCATCCCACATAGCTTCATATGGAGTGGAGATTTGAACCTGGATTTCCTGGGCCCCGGGTCTTTTTTTCAGCTGGAACATGGTGGAACAGAGTTCCAGCACCTCTTGAAAATGTTCACATGGCTCCAGACAGAGGGGAATTTAGATTGCCCTCTGTGCTGCTGGAGCAGCATGGAGGACAATCTAAACTCCCCTCTATCTGGAGATCAGAGGGCGGGGCCACTAGCCATGTGAACATTTTCACCGAGGGCAATTTAAACTTAAAAAATGGATTTTGCTTTTTCTGTTAATTCCTCAAACCCATGTTGTGCTTGTGACACATTATTGAACTCTTGTTTTTATTCCTTACCAACTGCCTCCTATGCTTGACTGGAGTGTGTAAAGTTATCCATATGCAGGGGGCACTGTGGCTTTTTCTGCTGTGGAATGTGCTAGGTTTTGCTCCTTGAATCTTCTTTTTTTTTTTGAAAAATTTTTTTATTGGGTTAGAATCCGTTATTTTTACATTTACATTCAATTTTCCCCAAATTTTTCATTTCTAACCCCCTCCCTTTCCCCCCCTTTTGTTGACTTCCAACAGTTTTCCAACCCTTTGTCCCTTTTCCCTTACTTCTATTAAATTTCTCTATCTAAAACAAATACATATTCTCCATTATACTAAGCAGTACATCCTTAACTACTTTTCTTATTATATACCCAAACTGTAAGTCTTTGTTTCCATCTTGGATAAACAATTTATCCCGTTTTCCAATTTTGAATATTTCTATATATCATAAACCTATATATCATAAACCATAAAGATCTTACACATTTAAATCAAACAATTTGACTTATTCTCTATGTATTACTCATTCTATCTTTTTATGGTAATTCTATATAACTCTCGTCACATAGTCAATCAATTTGACTCGTCTATACATTCAGTTTGGTGCATTATACAAATCTTATCAAAGAAAGAAAATATTGTTGGTTACTCAATCCGTATATTTAATCCTCATCCTTAATTATTTTCTATCAATATTCTATTTATTAACCAATATATATCTATATATATATCAATCTGTTAATCTAACTGCTTATAAATTCACATTTATCTCTCCCCCCCCCCCCCGGTAAAGTCACCCCCCTCTACATTTTATTATACTTCAGTAGTTCTCAAACTGCCACAGTTTTCCTCCCACCTCCCATTTCTTCTCCAGATATTGTTTCAGCTTCTCCCAATCTGTGTTAAACTGCCCTGAGTCCAGATTTCTCAGTTTTCTTGTCATCTTGTCCATTTCTGCCATGTACAGCAATTTGTAGGTCCAATCTTCAATAGTTGGCACTTCTTGTACTTTCCATTTTTGCGCGTACAAAAGTCTAGCTGCTGCTGTCATATAAAATATCAACGTCCTATGATGGGCTGGAATTCCCTCCATTCCCAAGTTCAGTAGCAGGAGTTCTGGGTTCTTATTGATTTGAAATTGTAAAATTTCACTCATTTCTCTTATTATTTCCCCCCAGTACTGCCTAGCTACCTCACACGACCACCACATATGATAGAGGGAGCCCTCATGCTTCCTACATTTCCAGCATTTATTAGAAGTGTTCAAATTCCCTAGCGCAATCTTCTTTGGTGTCATGTACCAACGATAGATCATTTTGTAGATATTCTCTTTAATATTTGTACATGTCGTTGTCTTCATTGTAGTCTTCCACAAGTATTCCCATGCCTCCATTGTTATCTCTTTGTTAAAATTTATAGCCCATTTCACCATTTGTGTTTTAACTGTCTCATCCTCAGTATACCATTTCAACAGTACTTGGTATACCTTGGATATTCTTTTCTTGTCCTCTTTAAGAAGGGTCTGCTCTAGTTCCGAATTCTCTATTCGTATACCTCCCTTTACAGAGTCCGAGTTATACAAATCTCTGATCTGTCTATACTGGAACCAATCGTAGTTCGGTGATAGTTCCTCTTGCGTCTTTATTCTAAGTTTAGATGCTTCTATTTTAGTTATTTCTTTATAAGTCAAACATTGTCTTTCGTTATCAACAGCTCTCGGGTCTATCACCTCATATGGAACCACCCACCAAGGAGTTCCTTCTTGTAGATAAATTCTGTACTTCTTCCAGATTGTGTATAGACTTCTCCGTACAAAATGGTGCAGGGACATCGAGTTGACCTTTACTTTGTCATGCCATAGGTATGCATGCCATCCAAATATTTTTTTATATCCCTCTAGGGCTAATAGTTTCTTGTTCTTTAATGTCATCCACTCTTTCAACCAAACTAGGCAGATTGCATCGTGGTAAAGTCTCAGGTTGGGCAGTTGCATTCCGCCTCTTTCCTTTGCATCTTGTAATACTTTCATTTTCACTCGAGGCTTCTTGCCTGCCCATACAAAATCTGATATTTTCCTCTGCCATTTTTCAAATTGTTTAGAGTCTCTGATGATTGGTATTGTCTGTAGCAAAAACATCACTCTTGGTAACACATTCATTTTAACCGCTGCAATCCTACCCAACCATGACAGATTGAGCCTATTCCATTTAATCAAGTCTCTCTCAATCTGAATCCACAATTTTTCATAATTATTCTTGAACAAATCTATATTCTTTGCAGTCAGTTCAATTCCCAAATATTTCACCTTACTTGTTACTTCACAATCCGTTGTTTCCATTAACAATTGTTGTTTCTGCTTAGTCATGTTTTTGCATAGTATCTTTGACTTCTTTTTGTTAATGAAGAAACCTGCCAAGTCTCCAAACTCCTTGATCTTATCTATCACTTTTGGCATGTTCTCCAGTGGGTCCTCTACAATTAACATTATGTCATCCGCAAATGCTCTGACCTTGTATGAGTAGTCCTTTATTTTTATTCCTCGAATTTCCTCGTCTTGTCGTATTTGTATCATCAGAATCTCCAATACTAAAATGAACAACAGTGGAGACAACGGGCAACCTTGTCTTGCTCCTTTGCTTATAGTCAATTTCTTGGTCAATTCATCATTCACCACAATTGCTGCAGTCTGGTCTCTGTAAATTTCCTTAATTGCTCTGATGAATCTTTCTCCTAATTGTAGCTTTTCCATAGTGGCAAACATAAGGTCCCAGTTTAAGTTGTCAAATGCCTTTTCAGCGTCAACAAAGAAGAAACCAACCTCTTTATCACAACGCTTATCATAATATTCAATAGCATCAATCACTGTCGTTAAATTGTCTCTTATTTGTCTGTCTGGTAGAAAGCCTGCTTGCTCCTCCTCTATAACTTCCGAAAGCCACCCCTTCAGTCTCTCCGCCAGTATCTTCGAAAAGATTTTATAATCATTGTTGAGTAACGATATAGGTCTGTAATTTTTCACACTAGTCAAGTCTTGGCCCTCTTTTGGGATCAATGATATGTTCGCTTCAGACCAAGTGTCTGGAATCCTTTGATCCCTTAAAACTCCATTGATCACCTCCTTTAGGAATGGTGCCAGCTCATTGGCCATAGTCTTATAAAATTTAGCTGTAAGTCCGTCTGGCCCTGGCGCCTTTCCTAGATTTGCAGATTGTATTGCCTTACTTATTTCCTCATCCGTTACTTCACTGTTCAGTTTATTTCTCCAAGCGTCCGAGATTTCTGGAAGTGTCATTTTCTCCAAATATGACGCTATTGAATCTTTATTTACTTCTTTCTTATTATACAGTTTAGCGTAGAATTTATAAAAGGCTCTACTAATGGTATTCTGTTCCAAATACGTTTTGTCATCTTCACAAATTTTATTTATTGTTTTCTTTTCCCTTCTCTTCTTCAGTTGCCATGCCAGGTACTTCCCAGGTTTATTTGCACCCTCAAACGCTTTCTGATTCAGCCTTTTAAGATTCCACTCCAATTCTTTATTACTCATTGCTGTTAGCTGTTCTTGCAATATTTTAATTTCCTGGTATAATTTCTTTTTCCCTGGTCTCTTTTTTAACTGTATTTCCTTAGCTTTTATTTTCTCCTCAATCTCTTGTCTCTTCTCCTCTTTCTTCTTTCTTGCTCTACCATTTAAGTCCATTAGTATGCCCCTTATAACCGCCTTATAAGCATCCCAAACTTTATCAGTTGGTACTTCTTTATTCACGTTGTATTGTATGAAAAACTTTGTCTCTCTTCTCAATATTTCCATATTCTCTTTTTCCTGTAACAAATCCTCATTTATTCTCCATGCTTTCCTTTTCCTCCTTTTCCCCAGCTTCCACATAATTGGGTTGTGATCTGAGCCTACCATCGGCATTATTTCTACATCTTTAGTCCATAACGGCAAATCTTTTGAGGCCCAGATCATGTCAATTCTTGATAATGTGGAGTGCCTTGCAGAATAAAAAGTAAACTGTCTACTTTTAGGATATTCTCTCCTCCATACATCTTCAAGAGTCTCTTGTTGAATCAACTCAAAAAAGAGCTTTGGTAATAGTCCTCTTTTCTTTTGTGCCATTGTAGTCTTTTTATCCAGTTCCAAATCTGTCACTCCATTGAAGTCTCCAGCAAGAATTATCTGGTCATATGAAAGATCATCTAAATACTTCCTCAAATCCTCAAAGAAGCTCTCTTTTGCACCGTTGGGTGCATAGATTCCGACTACCAACACTCTCTTTAAATTCCAAGTACATTCCACTGCTACAAATCTGGCTTCCACATCTTTCATTATGAATTTTGGTTGTAGCTCCTCTTTTACATACAACACCACTCCTCTTTTTTTCTTACTTGAGGCCGCTACAAAGTCTTTGCCCAATTTTCCCAGTTTTAGATATTTTACATCCTGTTTTCGAATATGAGTCTCTTGCAAACAAACAATATCACATTTTTGTTTTAGTAGCCAGTGAAAAATATTTTTTCTCTTATTCGGTGAATTTAGTCCATTTACATTCCAAGATAATACTTTACACTCCATATTCATAATCTTGTTGGTAAGTCTTTTTCATTGTCCCTTATAAATCGCTCCATCTCCCGCTCAGATCTGATACGCTTTTTGGCGCCTCCAAATTCGAAGGACAAACCCTCTGGGAGCTCCCATCTGTACCTGATTTTCATGTCCTTCAGCATCTGGATTAGCGCTTTATATTTTTTCCGATCTAGTAACACTGATCTGGGTAGTTCCTTCATTATAATGATTGTCTTGCCATCGATCTCCAATGGATCTTGAAACTGTTTAGTCACAATCTTCTCTTTCATGTTTCTTGTTGTAAATTGTACAATCACGTCTCTTGGTACTTTTCTCTGGGTTGCAATTCTCGAGTTCACACGATATGCCACATCTAGGATAGCCACAACATCCTCCTCCTCCTTCCCCAGGTATTCAGCTAACACCTCCGTCATCTGCTCTTGCGCTGTCTTTCCTTCCATTTCTGGCAGGCCGCGAAATCTGAGCTGCTTCTCCATATGTCTACTTTCCGCAACCGCCATCCTTCCCCTCATCAACCTCATCTCTGTTTGTTGCGTATCTGCTAAGTTCTCCATCGCTCCTTCTACTGTTTTAACTCTCTGCTGCGTCCCTTGTAATTCACTTTGTATTGTTTCCATACCTTTCTTCACTTCTGACAGCTCCGATTTTACTTCTGACAGCTCCGATTTTACTGTCTGTTTAACCTCTTTGATCAGCTCCAATTTCATGTCTTTAAATTCTTTAATCACCTCCAAAAGTTTTTTATCCAGGTTTTCTATTGCCGATTGCCACTCTTTCTTCGACATCGTGGGGCTTGCTTTGGCTCGCTCCCACGAATCCGCTCTCTTCCTTAGCTCCGTGGCGTTAAATTTAGTACCTTTTTTATTTCAAATGTCCCGGTCTTCTTGCATAAATTAATTTTAAAGGGTCCAAAATGTCGGGCGTCTTTTCTCTATGGTCTCTCTATGATTTTATAATCCAATATGGCCTACTTCCTTTTCCGCTGAAGCCGCGACCCTTCCCCTCTCAAAGATGGCGATTCCCTTCTTCCTGCCCTCCAGCAAGGGCCGCTTCTCTCCAGCCGCTCTATTGTTGTTACGCACTTCCTGTCTCCCGTCTTCCCACAGCAGGTCTCGCGATGGTGTCTTTTTCTCACAGCTCCAAAGCCACAGGTATTCAAAACAATAATCCGATTTCCTTAATAACTTCTTTAAACTTAGTCTCTTTTCTAATACAACTCCTGCCGAAGCTTCCCCTCCTTTTCGCTAGTCTGTTGCAGTTTAAAAGTCTACTTTTTTTCCTCTCTGTTTTTATCAATCTGTCCCGTATCGGAAGATAGTGATCTTTACCTTCCCTTCACTTTCCTCGGGTTGTAATCGCTGTTTCGATTTCAAGTTCTCCTTTCCACTTCTTCCCCCAATCGAAGCTTGGGTATGTAGGTCTTATGCCAGCCGAATTGGCCCCAAAACTGCCGCAGAGATTGTAGCCGACCCGTCGCAAGGTGGGACCTCAAGGATCGGGAGGGGACCCGTTATGTAGAGCCCCCCCTCGTCCGAGATCTAACTCACCCTAGGGTCTTGAGCGTTCTTTGCCTGCTCTCCGCCTGAGAGCAGTCGGCCGCGGGCTATTTTCACCCCGCCGGCCGCTTAAAACGGCAGTCCGGTCAGCTCCGCAAATGGAGCTGCGTTAGACCTCCATGAATCCCAAACCGGAAGTCGCTCCTTGAATCTTCTTGCTGTACTGCGTTAGAACTTGATTTCTCCATCCTGTTTGCTCCTTCCCTGTGTTTTAGGCAGGCCTTTTTTGATTGGTTGGAGTGAGTTGCATGTTTGATATAAAAGGAACCTGTCACAGAAGAGTGAAGAAAAATCTGGACATAATATTAATAAACTGGCAATTTTTACAAGACAAAAAAGAACAAAAGATTTAGTAACTTAAAAAACTAAATACCATTTTTATACATTGAAAAAAGTAGCAAGACAAGAGACCAATTTTTATTTGTAAATATATAAATAGAAGCAATACAGTTGTGGAGGAGTTATACAGCAATAAATCTTAAGCCAACCCCTCATTAAAAATCACATTCTATGAATCTTTTAACATCTTTAGAGTCTGCTTCTAGCCTCAATAAATAAATAAACAAATGTTCCCTTCTCATCCCAGTTAGAGATTTTCAAGTGTTTTCTAGATGGAAAGTGCAGCTAAAGGCACATTGGTTTGTTTGCTGCTATCATAGATCACAGACATATCCATAATGGAGGAGGCTCCTTCATTTCAATTGACTGACCTGATACACAAAGCTGACATGCAGAACAATAACAGTAACAACAACATTTGATTTATATACCGCCCTTCAGGATGACTTAACACCCACTCAGAGAGGTTTACAAAGTATGTCAACAATCACCCTGTGAGGTGAGTGGGGCCGAGAGAGCTCCAGAGAACTGTGACTCGCCCAAGGTCACCCAGCTGGCTTCAAGTGGAGGAGTGGGGAATCAAACCCAGTTCTCCAGATTAGAGTCCCGCGCTCTTAACCACTACACCAAACTGGCTCACTAAAAAGAGATCCTGGATCCAAGTCTTAGAAGCATAGATTGAAAAGTTTCTCTCAGCACTCTGATTAGGAAATATTAACAATCAATACATTTTATACTCAAATTCCCCTCCCACGTATTAACAGCAGCAAGATATGTCAGAAGACTTGGGAGTCATGCACAGCTTCCCAATACTAAAAAGCCCAAAATGTAAGAATATTAGGCTATGGTATATTGCAGTCTACCAAAATGGGACATTCCATGAACATAACAGTAATGAAGACCCAATTTGAGAAAGGCAAGCACCCATAGGAAATTCATTTTGAGTGGAAACACAACAAAGGATGCTTAACCCTTCCCTCATATGCAGATCTTGCTAGATCAGAATCAGCACCTTGGAATGGTCCCAGAAGCAGGCTGTACAGTTGGCCCCAAGCTGGGTCCTCCTGAGTGAAACATACATTAAAGAGGTCCCATATTTGAGGATGAGCCCAGTGTGTGTAAAGGGTGATTAAGGCTGAAGTCTGAATAGGCTCCACTCTTGTTAATCAAGAGGAGGAGCCTGTGGGCACATGCACATGGAGAGCTGTGTGTATAGTTCAGGTGAGTGCTTGTGGATGGGCATAGGGGAGGCACTAAGTCATGAACAACAGACAGGACCAGCACCTCAGTCCCACTCATCCTCTGCACACACTGGTGCATCCAGTGCAAATAAAGGGCCCCCAGGTAATTGCATTTCTTCCCTCTAGCATGAAATAGCCCATCTGCATCCTTTTTCATGTCATGAGGTACAAATGGATTTTCAAAGCTTGTTCAATGTTTGGTTATAATAAATGAAAGCTGACAAGGTACTGTTTTGGGAATACAAAGCACAGAAGAACCACCACAAGTAGTACATAACATGCTTTAGTGCACAAATCAAAAGTGCAAAGACTGTTTAATGCTATTAATTAACTCTGCAACAGCATGTTTGAACAGAGCAGGCTTTTAGAGGCAATACTCAGTGAAAAGGAACAAAGGAAAATGGACCCTTCTACAGCAAAAGCAATGAGAGGTACGGATGGACAGCCACAGCCACATAAGTCTATCAATGAGAGCGTCACAAGAAGTGTGGCAGATGCTAAGGGCTTCTGGGGTTTTAAATTTATTTTATTTGGATTTCCATTTCACCCTCCCCACAAAGGGCTAAGGGTGGATTACAGCATATTAAAACACATTAAAGTTAATTTATACAGTTAAAACCATGAATAGATTGATAAAAATATAATATATTCACATATAAAAATGTATGTTCAGATATATATTCAGATGGCGGCAATAAATAGCATCAGACACAACTTGACACAATAAGGTGGTGGACAACCTTTGTAGGGAAGGATTCAGATTTTAGTCTTCTTTATTTTTCAGCCAGTGGAGGCCAAGCCTGACCTCAACCATATGCCTGGCAGAACATCTCTGACTTACAGGCCTGGCAAAATGATACACACCTCCTGCCAGGCCCTGGTCTCAGTAGACAGAGAGTTCCACCAGACTGGGGCCAGGAAAGGGGCATTTCACCCCTGCAGGCTTGGATCAGCTGCTTGTCGGGGAGATTCCCCAACAACCAGCTGATCCAGGGGTAGAAATGCCCCTTTCCCTGCTGCTTAGCAGTGGCACAGAAAGAGGTATTGGGGTTTAACATTAACCAAATGAACTGGCAGACCAGTTTGTGGAAGTTTGAGAAAATGGGCTTCCACGAACCAGCCCAGTTTGTGACAAACTTTAGTTCATCTTGAGGTTCGTGCCCATCTCTAATCTGGATATTAACGAGGAATTACAACTACTGTACATAGATCCAGAGGAGTTAGCCGTGTTAGTCTGTAGTAGCAAAATCAAAAAGAGTCCAGTAGCACCTTTAAGACTAACCAATTTTATTGTAGCATAAGCTTTCGAGAATCACAGTTCTTTGTCAGATGCATGGAGGGCAGAAAGAAACTGGTCAAATATAGAGGGGGGGAGGAGGAGAGGAGGGATGTAAACAACTCCTTTGATATGGAGAGGCAAACAGCTCCTTTTGATGTGGGGATCAGTTTGTTTGTGTAAAGGTTCAAAGGAGTTTGCCGTGTTAGTCTGTAGTAGCAAAATCAAAGAGTCCAGCACCACCACCACCACCATACAATTCCACTGCAGCACAAGCCTTCGATAACCACAGCCCTCCCTGCCAGATGCATCTGACAAAGAGAACTGTGGTCCTCGAAAGCCCATGTCAGGTGCCACTGGACTCTCCCTGACCCTGCCTATGTAAAGGAAATCAGTTACCTGTGATAATGAGATAACCATTCATAGTCCCTATTCAGTCCCATCTTGACAGAGTCAAATTTACATATGAATTCCAATTCAGCAGCTTCCCGTTGGACTTTGTTTTTGAAAGGTTTCTGTTGAACTACAGCAACCTTTAAGTCTTTGATGGAATGTCCTGGTAAATTGAAGTGTTCTCCCACTGGTTTCTGGACGTTGCCATTTCTAATGTCAGATTTGTGTCCATTTATTCTTTTGTGTAGAGGTTGGCTGGTTTGTCCAATGTACAGAGCAGAAGGACATTGTTGGCACATGACGGCATGTATCAGATTGGAGGATGAGCAGCTGTAAGAGCCAGAGACAGTGCAGTTGATGCCATTGGGTCCTGTAATTATATTCCCTCGGTAGTTATAGGGGCTACTACTGTACTACTGTACTGTACTGTACTGTACTGTACTGTACTGTACTGTACAGTACAGTACAGTAATTGTATTCCCTGGTTAGATATAGGGCCAGAGACAGTGTAGCTGATGCCATTTATTTATTTATTTATTCAATTTATATACCGCCCATCCCCAGGGGCTCTGGGTGGTGAACAGTTAAAATCGATAAAAACAAAAACTAAAAATATACAAATAATAAAACAAATTAACAAGGTGCAGTGGTGGGGAGAACCTTCCCCACCCCAAAGGTGGGAGGCCGACATGGCACCGCCTCCTTCAATCACCAAACGCCTGGCGGAACAGCTCTGTCTTACAGGCCTGGCGGAAAGATAATATGTCCCGCTGGGCCCGGGTTTCCATTGACAGAGCGTTCCACTAGGCTGGGGCCAGGACTGAAAAGGCCCTGGCCCTGGTTGAAGCGAGGCGGGCTTCCTTAGGGCCGGGGACCACAAGTAAATGTTTATTCGCTGATCGGAGCGATCTCCGGGGAACGTACAGGGAGAGGCGGTCCCGAAGATATGCCGGTCCCAACCCACTCAGGGCTTTAAAGGTAAGAATCAACACTTTGAACCTGATTTGGAATTCAACCAGAAGCCAGTGCAGCTGGCGCAGAACAGGTGTGATGTGTGACTGGTAAGATATACCAGTCAGGACCCATCCAGGGCAGGGAGCTGGATCCCAACATCTGGCAGCCCCCGTCCCAGCTGCAGGACCTCTGTCTTCACTGGGTTAAATTTCAGCCTGCTCTGTTTCAACCATGCCGTCACAGCCTCCAAAGCTCTGGCCAGATTGTCTGGGGCCGTGTCTGGCCGGCCGTCCATCAACAGAAAAAGTTGGGTGTCATCCGCGTATTGATGACAACCCAACCTGAACCTCCGCACCAACTGGGCGAGGGGGCGCATATAGATGTTAAATAACATTGGGGAGAGTATCGCCCCTTGGGGAACCCTGCACACCAAAGGGTGACGGGGCGATAGATCTCCCCCGAGCGCCACCCTCTGTCCCCGATCCTGGAGAAAGGAGACCAGCCAATGTAAGACTGTCCCCCTAATCCCCAAGTCGGCAAGGCAGCTGGCCAACAAATCATAGTCAACTGTGTCAAACGCTGCTGTGAGATCAAGTAACACAAGCAGCGCTGACCCACCTCGATCCAGATGCCTGCGAAGGTCGTCTGTGAGGGCCACCAAGGCTGTCTCCGTCCCATGGCCAGGACGGAAGCCAGACTGGAATGGGTCCAGGACTAGAGCATCATTCAGGAATTCCTGCAGTTGTACCGCCACCGCCCGCTCAATCACCTTGCCCAGGAATGGGAGGTTCGACACTGGGTGGTAACTGGTCGGGTTGGTGGGGTCCAAAGATGTTTTTTTCAGGAGGGGCCGCACTACTGCCTCCTTTAATACTCCTGGAAAAACCCCAGAGCTCAGGGAGATGTTAACAATGGCCTCCAAATGGTCCTGTAGCCCCTCTGAGCTGGCCTTCACCAGCCAGGATGGGCAGGGGTCCAGAGGACAGGTGCTTGGCCTCATCCCCTGCAGGATCCTGTCAACATCGTCCTGAGAGAGCAGCCTGAAATGGTCTAATACGGACCCAGAAGATGGCCAAGGGGTCTCCAGTTCCCTTACTGTATCAACAGTGGGTGGCAGGCCACGGCGAAGGGACAAGATTTTACCCGCAAAATAGCTTGCAAAAGCCTCGCAGCCAATAGTTGAATTAAGAATTTGATGGTCTCCCTGAGTGAGGGAGACCAAGGACCGAACTGTTTGAAATGATTGAGCCGGGCATGAGCTAGCGGACGCAATGGAAGCAGCAAAGAAATCCCTCTTTGCTGCTTTCACTGCCACCTCATAGGCTTTCATAAACGTCCTATAAGATGTTCTTGCCTCTTCGTTGCGCCCCCGCCTCCACACTTGCTCTAGTCGTCTCAGAGACCGCTTCATCTGGCGAAGCTCCTAGGTAAACCAAGGAGCTACCTGTTTGCGGGCTCGGAGAGGACGGCAGGGGGCAATAGCGTCGATGGCTTCGGAAAGACGGTCATGCCAATCATCCACCAGCTCATCTAACGTACTGCCAGGGGGCATCGGATCCTGCAGAGCCACCTGGAAACCAATTGGATTCATAAGCCTCCTCGGGCGAGCGTAAATCCGCTCACCGCCCACCCGGGAAAGGAGCGGCATGCTCAGACGACCCTTCAGAACAAAGTGATCTCACCATGGCACTGCATCATAGGCATCCAGGACCACCATTATCCCTGCCCCAAAAATCAAATCCAGCGTGTGACTAGGGGTGTGCGATTCGGCATTCCGAATCCCGAAAGATTCCCGGGGGCAGCCGAAACATTTCGGGTATCCGAAAGAAAGAAAGCTGAAATGTTTCGGCTTTTTCGGCTTTCTTTCGGCATTTGAGAATCGCCATTTTCTTTTTGCTAGGCGTTTGCCTTAGCAAGCGCCTAGCAAAATCCTGCTGGAAGCTAAGGCTTCCTGCAGGCTCTAAGAAGAGGGGAGAGGGGAAGAAGGAGTGAATCACTCACTCCTTCTGTCACCCCCCACCCCTCTTGCAAAGGAGGGAAGGGAAGCTGACAGTAAGAAAATGCAATCAAACTGTGTGGAGGGAGAGTTGTGTGAATGAAGCTGGTAGTCATGATAATCTTGTCTAGTGGGCTTCTTTTTCCATGCCCTGTTGTGCCCTCCTGCTATGTTACCTGAATATGTTCTAAAATTTAGAGTTTGTCCTTTAAAAAAAATTTTTTTTACAGATTCTCTGATGTGTAGTTAATTCTGTTGTTCTTTTGTGTGGGCGACAGTTATTGTGTATGTTGTGATTTGTTGACCCATATTGCACTTTGAAAGTGACAAAATTAAGTTTTTTCTAACTTTAATTTTTTTTTTAGGATTCTCTGATGTGTAGTTAATTCTGTTGTTCTTTTGTGTGGGCGACAGTTATTGTGATATGTTATATTGTACTTTGAAAGTGACAAAATAAAGTTTTTTTCTAACTTGAATCATTGTGTGTCTGTGTTCCCTTCTTTGATGCGAGGTTGGTTCCCATCATTGGGAACAATGGGGCAGGCTAGGCAGCCTTCTCTGTAGGTGGGGGGGGGGGTGTCAGGGGGTGGTTGTGTGTCAGGTGCTCTTTCCCAGGGATAAGTTGGCACTCAGGAGTGTGCCCACCATTGTGGCACCCCTGGACTGTGCGGAATTGCCCTGGGAAAGAGTTTAGGAGTTCTCAAAGGGGGAGGGCTGGCCAGCCTGTCCCTGGGGTTATGGTGGGTGTGGGGCAGCTGGGGGTGGATTTGGGTCTGTGAGGGGCTAATGTGGGGATTTGGGTCTGTGTTTGGCAAATGGGGGGGAATTGGGTTTGTCTGGGGCAGTAGGGGGTGGACTTTGGGGGCTGAGAGCACCTACTTGGGGAGGCCATGAAATGCCCCCCCCCAAGGGGGAGCAGGCTGAGCCTTGGTGGGGGGTGGGAGGAAGGGTGGGAGAAGGGCATGCAAAATGCCACCCTTGGCAAAGGAAGCATCCCCAGCTGTCAGTGGTAGAAGAGATAAGAGCACCACCTACTTGGGGAGGCCATGAAATGGCCCCCCAAGGGAGAGCAGGCTGAGCCTTGGTGGGGGGTGGGAGGAAGGGTGGGAGAAGGGCCCCAGAGGGTTGGGGGCATTTTGAATGCAAAATGCCACCCCTGGCAAAGGAAGCCTCCCCCAGCTGTCAGTGGTAGAGGAGATAAGAGCACCACCTACTTAGGGAAGCCATGAAATACCCCCCCAAGGGGGAGCAGGCTGAGCCTTGGTGGGGGGTGGGAGGAAGCGTGGAAGAAGGGCCCCAGAGAGGCAAACAAAGCCTGCCTCTTCATTTTTCCCCCATAGGAAATAATGAAGAAGATGAGGATAGGGGGACCTGGTTCCATCTGAAACTTGGGGGGGGGGGGTTGTTAGAGAGGGGTTAGAGGAAGGTCCCCACCAATTTTGGCTTGATTTGGTGGGAAAATGCCTCCCCCAGGCGTCCGGAAAGACGCGGAGGCATTTTCCCACTGAAAAAAGCCAAATCCCAAAAGCCGAAAATAAGCCGAAAGCCAAAGCCGTTTCGGCTTTTGGCTTAGCCGATAGAGATTCTCATTTCGGCTAAAGCCGTCGTCAGCATGGACGTTGAAATCCCCCGAGAACCAAAAGTTTCGGGAATTCCAAGGCCCAGCTGGCCACCGCCTCCAAGAGACCAGACAGGGAAGATGCAGGTGCAGTAGGCGGTCGGTACACCACGCATATTGCCAGCCTCTCCTTGGCGTCAAACGCTAGGCCCACACAATCAATGCCAGTAATTTTTGGGGTGGGGAGTAGTCTGAAGGAGAAAGACTCCCGAATGAGCAAAGCCATGCCTCCCCCCCCCCCCCCCGACCACTTGTCCGGGACTGGTGGAGGACCATATAACCTGGGGGGGGGGCTAGTTCTTTCAAAGCGACCGTCTCGCCCTCCCTCACCCATGTCTCGGTCACGCAAGCCAGGTCCACATTCAATGCTGCAAGATAATCTTGCAGCGTTTTGGTCTTATTATTTATGGACCTGGCATTGCACAGCGCCAGTGTCGGAGAGTGGTTTAATATCCTAGCCCCACAACAGGTATATCTTGGGATGGGACGCAGATTGGAACGGCACCAAGCCCTACCATGTCTCAGTGCCCTTCCCTTCCATAACCTGCTCCCACCACCATACCTCCCGCATCCCTGGAGCACTGGGATCCCTGACCCCAAGCCAGCCTCCTCACCAATGATCATAGTGCTAACCCACCACCCTCACAAAATCAACAGCCCACCAACTATCACAGACAAAGCTATCAAACATACACAAAACCCCAATACCCTACCAAATTAACAACATAGACTACAATAACTAACACACATAGTATAAAAACAATAAACAGTAACAAGGCGAGCAGTCCCCTAGCAGCAGTCTTATAGGCTGGAGCAACAAGGGGCGGGGCTGGGCAGATGGAAAGCCCAGCCCTTGATGGAAGCAGCTCCCTTGGCAGCGGCAGCAGTGCAGGCTACAACAACCTTTGTAGGCTGGAGCAGCAAGGGGCGGGGCCAGGCAGATGGAAAGCCCAGCCCTTGATGGAAGCAGCTCCCTTGGCGGCGGTAGCATTGGGTCCTGTAATTGTATTCCCTGGGTAGATACAGGGGCTACTACTGTACTACTGTACTGTCTGTTAAAGTTGATGCTTCTGTGCTAGGAGAACTGCAAGTTTTCTTTCCTCTTCAAGGAACATGAAGAGATTTACTACATATCCAGTTTCGGTGAGTAGAACACCATGTTGAGCTGGCTTCTTTGTCATTTAGATATGCACAAGCACCATCAGATCCAATTTTGAACCTGCAACCGGAAGACAATAGAGGCATATTGTGCCAGGCATCTAAACAGCCAATAGCTAATGAATTACATCATATTGCAGGGGGGAGGGGGCGGAGTCCACACCATATTAAGTTGTGGAATGTATGTGAAAAGTAGCATAGAATTATTGCATTGAGCAATGGCCATTAATTTTTTGTGTATGCATTGGTCTATAATCACAGCTCTTTTTCTTATGTGCATGAAGCTCTTTCCAAGCAATATAAATTATTCCTCTAGAGTGCTATACAATTATCCCATAAAGCTGTTGAAACCACGTCTTGGCTACCTCCCCATAACAAGTCTACATCTCTTCTCTGTCCATACCACAGGCTAGGAGGTGGTAAGGCTGGAGGAATCCCACAGAAAGCCATTCTTGCAGACCCCCTATTAAGACACTGGTGCTAAATATTTTAATACAGAGGGGTTTTTCACCTTTAAAGAGGTGGGATGAGAGGATTTCCACAGATACAGTTAGCCTGGCTATGCCACAATATTGCAAAGATCTGGCAAGTTGTGCCTGCAGAAATGCCTTTAGCTGCATAATTGATGAAGAGACAGAAGGCCTAGTGCTGAATGGCCATCCATATATTGGGGCCTAAAGCAAACAACAGAAAAATTGAATTTGTGGCTAAAAATAGGCACAACCACTTGTAAACGCCCTTCAGAAAATGAAAGGCAAAAGCCCCTGAAGGGACCATAGAAAAACTTAACTGACCTAATTACCTTACAACTAATTCTCCACCTGAAAGCCTAACCTAGCAAGGATCCAGTCAATTCATAAAGGGACAGCAACAAATAAAAACTGAAAATGCTTCTGCAGAGCAATCCTATGCAGAAGTATTCTAGCATAAGCCTATTGAAATCAGTGGTCTTAGACTTGAGTTAACTCCAGTTAGGATTGTACTATTAGGTAGTCACCAGAATTGCCTGCATGTTTTGATTACAGAAATGGACAATTTCAGTGGGTAGTTGTGTTGGTCTGCAAAATTTGGATGGATACAAGAAACCTAAACATTGGTAGTTTTCCTTGCTGCTGTAAAAAAACCATTATTAGACATTTGTGATTGGTTGTACAGTTGCCTAGGCAACTGGAGGGGGCTTGCCAGCAAACTTACTGCTTCACTGGCAACACACTGGCGCCAATCCCCATGTGCCTGGCAGAGATGTCAGTACATCCCCAGCATCCCTTGGTGACAGACACATTGATGCCGCTTCCTGGAGCATGGGGTGTAACATCAGCATGCTGGTGTTCTACCATGTATCTTGCTATTTTTTCCATGCCAGCTAGCCAAGCTAGAAATGACAAATTACACTTGAATGGCAAGTGAACAGACTAACCTGTATTCCTCCTGGTTCACTTGCACTCCACTCAATCAAGTGGAGCACAAGTGGTGATCAAGTGGCGTGCAAGTGAATATGGAGAGGAGTACATGTGAGGGCCAAGCTACACATGACGAAAGGCACTTCCCTGGCAAGTGGATTGAGTGAAGGGCAAGTGAACAGGGAGAAATACACTTGCCATTCAAGTGTCATTTGTCACTTGTAGCTTGGCCCTGAGTCTGTTCACATGCCATTCAAGTGTAATTTGTCACTTCTACTTTGGCTCTCAGAAGTAGCAGGAAGTACATGCTGGTAGTGGGCCTTGGTAAGCCTGCTCAGTTGTTATTAACTGAAACAAGTGCAGCAAAAATTCACCAAGTAAAACAAAAACATTTCCCTGAAGACATTTTTAAGGGGAGGGGGGATTTTTAAACTATAATTTCTAAGCAGGTTCCTACCCAAACACCATCTGAATGCTGAATTAAAGGGGACAAGTATCACTTACAGATCATTAAAGAGGGAACCATTTTGCTGCTTCCAAGGCTGTCCTTTTTTCTCCCTCCGAAGGCCAATCCAATAATCAGTACGGTCCTTATATCGCTTCACAAAATCCTTTAATTAAAAAAAACAAATGCAGATGTCATCTTCTAAAACTATTCTAATTCACTTAAAGCAATAATTTTTATTTTAGAAGTTATCACCCTGACCCTCTGTGGATAAAATGGGCTATAAATATCCAATTTCTTTAAGAAGTACTCACAGTCCCCATTGATCACATTTAATGTTCTCTTTCTAGGCTGCTCTGTGAAGAAGAGACTATTTTCTTCTCACAAAGATGGTAAACATGTGTCACTGATTTTCAGTGATCTGTTCAGATATACCAGATATACCCTCATAATGGTAAAAACAAATCCCTTGAGAATGCACAAGGAGATGAAGGTCACAAATCTGAGAAGGCTAAACCATGTTCTCCATGCCACAGACTTCAATAATAAATATCAGTTCTATCCTGTCCTGATTCATCTTCTATCTAGGTATTTTGCAGTCAGATATTCTGCTTGTTTAGGGAGCTGGAGAAATGGAGACCGGGCTCAGTGGCACCCACATAAGGGCAGGGTTTTTTTGTTTTTTTAACTTATGAACAATACAGGATCTTATTGCGTTGTTACAAAAAATGACATACACAATCATATGCATTCATATAATGTGAATGGTTCTCTCACCAATTCCTTCACAGTGTTAAGTTCGACCAAGGAGGCACCATGCGAATTGCAACGGCTTTTGCTGGAACTCCAGTTTGCTTCACTATCAGAGAAATAGTAACACTTTCCTTCCCACCCAATCCAGCCTTCAGAGCAAGATGGGCACGATGGGCATGATTTCAGTGTCACTACAACTGAAACAAAGGAGACAACATCAGCAAAGGAAACAACATCTTAATCTCATGAATATTAACAGATTAGATCTTCATAATTTTGAACAGGAATAAAGACAGTACTACAAAAGAAAAACACGTCTTCAGCATACACAAGGTAAGAAGGCCACTATAATGCCTACTTAGGTCATATGGAGCTTTGGCATGCCAGTGCTACACATAACTGTTGTAGAAGTATTGTTGCAGAGCAGAAAATTTGCACAGCAGATAAAGAATCACAGACACATTTGTGTTCAGCTTCTAAAATAAATGTTTACTACACATAAGGAAAAATAATAAAGGATATATTGGAGATAAAATAAAGAAGGGCTAACTTAGCTCCTACATCCTTACATCCTGGAGAGACCGGTCTAACTAACTGGAGAGCAATGGCATTCTGAGTAAAGGAAAGAATGTCAATTGCCCCCCAGTAAACCTGGTCAGCCAATAATCAATCCTAGATCTGTTCATTAAGCATGCAACTCTCCTTTTACCCTGGCGGGAAGAACAACTTGTCATCTAACTGGTCTTATGCAAACTAGTTGTCTCTAACTAAACACAAACAAATTAACTCTTTCATGACTGAAGAGAATGACACTTGTAAAAATCCCAACAATAACTATGAGGACAGATCAAGATGGGCAGCCATGTTAGTCTATCTGTAGCAGTAGAAAAAGCAAAAGTCTAGTAGCACCTATAAGACTAACAAAATTTGTGGTAGGGTAGGAGCTTTCATGAGGCACAGCTCACTTCTTCAGATATGAGTATATGGGATACGAAGACTCATAAAAGCTCATCTCCTACCACAGTTGTTAGTCTTTTAGGTGCTACTGGACTCGCTTTTTTTCTATAACTATGACCCTGCTTAAGAGGTTTGACATTTTTGGGTTTCTATGCCACAGACAATATAACAGAGCAGCCTCAGCCTGCAGAGCCTTCCTAGTTTGGGGTAATTTAGCACTAAATTGGGTGAAGGACAATGCTTGAGCACAAGGCAGCGATTGCAAAAGTGTATCACTCTGTTGTAGCAAAATAAAAGCCCAGAAGTAACATTTATTTCAATGTGAGCTTTCGTGAGTCACAGCTAGAGATGGGCATGAACAGCAATATGAGCAAAAAAAAAAGGCCACGAACAGCCCAATCTGCTGTTCGCAAACAAGCTGTTAGTGAGGTCCCATTCTAAATGAAAAAGTGGTCAGCTGTTCATCAAGCCTGACAGTCTGGCACCTGCGATCAATTCCCTTGGCAACATAGGCAGCGATTATCTGAACTCTGTCTGAACTCCTGCTGTTGCCCTGGAAACCCCAATCTAAGCCCAATTTAGCTTGATAAGCAGGTCTTCCTTCCAAGTGTTGAGCTCCAAATTTGTTACAAGGCAGCAAAGACCGGGGGGGGGGGGGGCGCTCCCTCCCAGCTCTGGCTTTCATTCTTTGCAGACAGTGGAGAGGGAGAAACAGCTGCTGTTGTCATTTTGAAAGCGAGACAGGGAGAATGCATTGGAGCTTGAATTTCTCTCGGTGTGTGGTGGGATAGGGATCTACCCCTTCAGGTTCCAGGGCTGCTGCCAGGCTCTGGGGCCAGGCTATTATTTATTATTGGTACCTTTCCTGCTGTCTGCTCAGGTAGGGTTTCTGGGAGTGGTGTGGTAGGGATCTACCCCTTCAAGTTACAGGGTTGCTGCCAGGTGGTGCAGTAGGGATTTTGACCAAGCTTGGAGAACAGCTGGAGGACAGCCTGCTGCCCCCCACGAACATCCAACTATGAACATGTTCATGAACAGGTCATGTTCGTAAATGTTCATGAGATCCTATTCGTGGATGGCAACAAACACCATGTTCATTTTTTTCCTGTTCATGCCCATCTCTAGTCACAGCACCCACACAGCAACTCCCGTGATGTGACCAGCAAGCACTTGCTGAAGTCACAATGGCCTTCCTCTAACCTGCAGTGCGGATGCAGACTGAGGAAAAAGCAGTGATCAGGTACAAACATATCCCCATGCAAACGTGTAGGGGTGGTGGTGGTGATTAACCCTTCCTTTACCTACTAGCTGCTCTCCAACTGCAATTCTCCCCATCCCAACTGGCTAGACACCAGGTCTGTTAACAGTCAAACCCCTCCACTGAGGGCATTTTATAGATATTAAATCATAACTCCCCCTTCCTCATATAGTATAAACCCAAGGCACTGCCTGGCCCAAGGCACAATGGATGCCAACCAGGCAGGAGCCTGGAAAACTACCAGTAGGTGTGTCAGAGAAGATGTCTGACCAACAGCCCCTTCCTTGCCCTAGAGAGAGATGTATCATTTAGGACAATGAGGCTCCCAGGAAGCTCCCGACTCATCATATCAGCACCCGATCATACTTCCCCTCTCCCATTCATCCTAATCAACTACACCCAAGCTATTCATCAACCCTGATAGCTTGTCCCATCCAGTACTTGAAGGGTCATCAAGCACTATTCAAAGCTTTAGTCCATCTCCAGTAGATTCATTGGGTCTTTCCCAACCCTCTTGTCCACCTCTGGAGACAGCCATCAAGTTATTATTTGGGCGGTAAAGACATCAGCTTGCCCCAGGAAGCATTTCACCCTATATCTGGGCTCCTTAGCCACCAGCATGTGTGTGTGTCTTGGACCCATTCATACACCTCCAAATTCATCTGTTTCTTTCCATTTTTATCCTGCCCTCCTTGAACAAGCAGGCCCAGAGTGGATTACATCAAATAAAAATATTTATAATAATTTACACCTTAAAAACGTTGGTGAAATGCTGGTCTTTTGCTGCCTCCAAGGTCTTCTCTCTTCAGGACTAGTAATTATCACCTTCCCTGACATTGCTTTCTCCCAACCTCTCCCTGATTTTCTTAGTTAGCCTTGTATGTCTGCTGTGTGTGGTTTTCTGTACATTTGCTCTTTTATTTCTCATTAATAAAAAAAAATCCTGTTGAATATTTGCCTGATTTATTTGAGAGTTCTCTAAGGGAATAATCCCTGTAAACTTAGATGGAGAATCCCCGTTACCCCCCTCTCCCTTGTCTCCTTTAAAGCAAATTCCACCAAGTAATTAAATGACCTATTTGGTAACAGGACTAGGGCAGAGAAAGGTTGGCAAGTTAACACAAGCATCAGCTACCAGTGGGTAAGATTTCACTCTGTCAAATAACTATCATTAGTTGTATTGTCGAAGGCTTTCACGGCCGGAGAACGATGGTTGTTGTGGGTTTTCCGGGCTGTACTGCCGTGGTCTTGGCATTGTAGTTCCTGACGTTTCGCCAGCAGCTGTGGCTGGCATCTTCAGAGGTGTAGCACCAAAAGACAGAGATCTCTCAGTGAGAGATCTCTGTCTTTTGGTGCTACACCTCTGAAGATGCCAGCCACAGCTGCTGGCGAAATGTCAGGAACTACAATGCCAAGACCACGGCAATACAGCCCGGAAAACCCACAACAACCAACTATCATTAGTCCTTATTTTTTCTTGGTGCCTTAAATCAATCCATCCTGCAAGGAATCATATTGAGGGGCTGAGGTTTGCCAACAGGCTAAGAAAAGAGTGTCCTGTGGCTTTAATAGAGGCTTAATGTGTTGAAACAGGCAGCTGAAGCTTTTCATGGCATGGAAGTGAATAACATCACCTGGTATTTGCTGCAGATCCAGCAGATATTAAGGGGACAAGGAGAGGGCCAGTTTGAAAGCCAGCAACCCTAGTGAGGCTAGTTATGTAGTCCAATCTTACTCTGGTGTTATACGCCTTCCTGGCTAATGGGCAAAACAGAAACTGTTCCTTGATTCAAATGTTGATTAAAGTGGTGCAGAGAGAAGCCATGGGGAAGCAGCTTTCACATGCTACTGGAAAGTGGGGCCTTAGAAACCACACTGCTGTGTAACCACAGGGGACAAAAAGTTCTCAACATCATGCTGACTGACCTAGAACTTAGCAAGAATGAAACAAAAAAAAACTCACCGGATAATACCATTACAATGAGCAAAATAATGATTAGAAGTAAAATGGCGATGATTTTTTGGGAAGACCCAGAACATGTGAACCTCCCTGAAAGAGAAAGAAAGACATCAATGACAATGCTCAGGAGAAGAGAAAAAGCTGGCACCAGTTTTCTTTTTCTCTGGCTAGATGGAAAAGCTTAGCTGGAATCCTATGCTTGTTTAGGATTCCCCCCCCCCCAAATTATTTCCAAAAGAGATGGTGTGAACTTAAGCACAAAAGTCAATAAAGATCCCCATACAATTCCTTCTTCTAAACCCATAAGAGGATCTAATTTCCAACAGAGGATCAAACCAAGCAAGATGTGGGGGAAAACATGATCAGGACAGATTCTTGGAATCTATGCACGTGTCCTACGTTCAGTCATTAAACAGTTAAATTGTTAATTCTGTTTGTTTAGTCAGATAATTAGTTAGCATAGGGGCACTTAGGCTTCAAGAGAAGTTCCTGCCAGAGAAAGTGGGAGTTTTTAGTCTTAATAAGGGAATCCAGGAATGTCCATTGGATGAGCTGGTTTATGGGGGGCAATTAGCTAGCAACATATACTAAGGTCTTATTGCTCTTTGTTCACTTCACTTGAGTCTCTTCTCATGCAGTCTAACTCTTTCTCTCTGTACGTATCTTAGTCTAGCTATCAAGATGTAGTCAGAAAGTGTTTATTATTTTTCCTACCAATGTACCCTTTTTATCCTGTTATGTAGTAAAGTATTTTTATAGAGCTAGAACTGTCTGTCTACTTATTTCTACTGCGCTATTATCGTACTTATCTACTCTGCTAACTTATATACATCTGATGGCAGGTGCACCCCCAACAGAGGTTATCGGCCTCAGATGCATTAAGAGACATGACTCTGAGTTCTCATCTTGAAAAAGCCAGATATTTTTAAAATGGAAACTTTTTTTAAAGGCTTTTCCATGGACTTGCAAACTGGAGGACCTTTTCTGATTGAGCTACCCTCTGAGGAGACAACAGAAAAGCTGAAAACTTTGGTAAGCTTATGCCAGGATGAAAGAAGAAACAAAGAGGAAGCAAATCTACACATCAAAGAAGTTCAAACAGCCAGCCTGAAGAAGCAGCAGCAATGAATGGGACCTGAGAAGGACAAAGCACCACCATGGGAGCTGTGGGTGAGAGACAACCAGTTTCTTCATTTATGCACATCCCCAAACTGAATGATCATAACCTTTTAGTATGGAAGTCAAGAATTTTATGTGCCCTAGATGTCCACGATGTGAAACATTTAATCTCAGAAAACCTGCCTGAAAATCAGGCTGAGAGGCAAAAGTTCATGAAACTAGATTCTCAAGCTAGAATGATTATTCTTAGTACAATTGGAGACGATGAATCTCCTTTAATAATAAGTGCCAACACGGCCAGTCAGACTGAGCAGAAATATTCCCAAAGTTCTGATGAGAGAATTCAGCTCCTCAGAATAAGGCTTTATAGCAAACGGCTTCAGGAGCACCAAGATATTCAGACCCATTTGAAAGAAATAATGCAGATTGTTGGGCAACTACAAGCATCTGGAATTGAGATCAACAACTCTGAAATTAATGCAGTTATCTTAAACATCCTGCCTAGATTATATACCAGTGTGAGGTCTGTGCTGGAATCCAGAGAGCAGATAGATATTAATTACACTTTAAATTTCTTGAGATGAATCTATAAAAAAGATCCCTTGAACAGCAGAAGAAAAAATGAGTGTGTTAAAAATAAAACATCTAGAAAGACCACTTGTAACATCTGCCAAAAGGTTGGGCATCTGGCCAAATACTGCAGACAAAGAAAGACCATAAGGTTGTTTTGAATATCAAAGCAGAAGGGGATATTCCAAACCTCATGATAACAGAAGTACATCAAAAGACTTTATTTGCAGGATATAAAATAATGATTTTAACATGAAAGATTTCTACCTCCTCAATAGTGACTCTTTTGAACATATTTGCTCAAACTTAAACTCTTTCCTAAGTTTTAATGGAGAAAGCAAAAAGAATCTTTTACTAGCAAATAGGGGTCGCCTGCAGATCAAAGGATATGGAGATCTTAAGCTGAAAGTTGTTGATTCAGAAGGGGATACTGTAAAGTTGATTCTAAAGGACTGTGTTTATTCTCCCCAAATAAAACAAAATATCCTGTCCATGAGGTAAACTCCTTTATGACGGTTTTAAAATCTCAATGAGTAGAGATGATTGCAGCATTTATATTACTGAAATTAATGTTGAAATTAAGGCTTTAAAAATTGGCAAGAGGCTAACAACAGCTTGGAGAAAGGCAGTTTTTATTAGCAACTATTTAACTATTACATTTATTTCCCTTGCAAGCAAAGTAATGCTCAAAATTCTACAGCAAAGACTCTTACCATATATGGAACAAGAAATGTCAGATGTTCAAGCTGGATTCAGAAAAGGAAGAGGTGCTAGAGATCATATCACAAATGTACAACAGCTAATGGAACATACCAGGGAATTTCAGAAGAATATCAGCCTGTGATTTACAGATTACAGCAAAGCTTTTGACTGTATGGATCATCAAAAGCTATGGAGATTGCTAAAAGAAATAGGGGTGCCTCAACATATTGTTTTGATGTACTCTGGACAAGAGGCTACTGTTATGCAGAATATGGGGAAACAAAATGGTTCTCAATTGGCAAAGGTGTCAGACAGACAAAGATGCATATTATCTCCCTACCTGTTCAACTGCTATGCAGAGTATATAATAAAGAAAGCTAGATTAGATCTAGAAGAATCTGTGGTAAAAATTAGCGGAAGGAACATTAATAATCTGAGATATGCAGATGACACCATGTTACTGACAGAAAACAATGAAGACTTGAAACAACTACTGATGAAGGTTAAAGGAGAAAGCGCCAAAGCAGGATAACATCTGAACATCAAGAAGACAAAAGTAATGACTACTGAGGAGTTATGCAATTTTAAATTTGACAATGAGGAAATTGTAATTGTTCAAAATTTTCTGTTCTTTGGCTCAATAATCAACCAAAAGGCAGACTGCAATGAAGAAATCAGAAGAGGATTGAGACTTGGAAGAGCCGCTGTTAGGAGCTAGATAAGATCCTTAAAGATAAAGATGTCTCTCTGGGAACCAAGATCAAGATAATCCAAACAAAAACCACCTACTCTAGTGTTTACTCCAGTTTAAAGGAGATGGCAGATTGTGAACAGGTCTCCTTGGGTTCTTCATTCATAAACCAAACTTGTCCCAAAGTTCTCATATTTTCCCATCTTATCAGGATGTCCCACCAGTTTCAGCTCACCAGGTTCTTCTGTCATCCCTTCATCTCTGTTGACTGTTGGTCTCACTTGTTCCAAATACTTTAATTCATTTTCAGAGCACACATAGCTGAGAAACCGGGGAATCATTTCTGGCTCCTCTTCAGCAAATGACTAATTTTCTTTCATGTAGTGATCTCTTCCAGCCTTGAAACAGGATGCATAGATTAGCACAAGTTATATACGAAATGGACAGCCTCCCTTTACTTACATGCTGTGATTCTGAGTAGGGGTACTTCAGAGCTGAGTGGGGATTTGAATTTGGCCTAACCTCAGGCCTAATCCAACACTAACTACTGTGCCACACACTGGCTGTCATGTACACAAATGCATATACATCAGTTAAAGAATCAGTTAAGCATAACAGAGGACATATGAAGCTTCTTTTCTGAATTGAACCACTGTTCAACTGCGGTCATTCAGTCTTTTGCAGTCAATCAAATACCACTACTTAATCACCATAGAAGACACCAGTGCTGAGGTAGGAAAATGAAAAGCCCAGCTATTTTATTCAGTTTTGTTCCATTGATGTCTAAGGGAAGAAGGCGCTGGTCTGAAATCAAGAGCTTTATATAAGAATGAGGATTACCAAATTAAGTGTATCTGCAATGACACAGCTGCAGCAAGGCCTCTGGATCAGGAGAGGACTGAGCCATTTCCAAGCAAAGGAATGTTCGGATTGCCTCTATGCTAATTGCATTCTGCCTTCTTGTGATTTATGCCCCCTCCCTTTTCTCTCTCTTTCCCCCTCCTCTTCTGTATCTGCCCAGTTTTGATCAGGCATCTGATGAAGAGAACTTGATTCTCGAAAGCTTATGCTACAATAAAATTGGTTGGTCTTAAAGGTGCTACTGGACTCTTTTTGATTTTGCTACTACAGACTAACACAGCTAACTCCTCTGGATCTATGAGCCTACATAGTAATTTCAAATGGTTCAAGGTCACCTCTAAAATGGTGGCAGCATCCACAGGTTGGCAGCATTTTCAAACAGCCCAAATTCACTTCTAAAATGGTGGCAGCAATCATGGGTCATAATATCTAGCTGTGCCCTCAACGCAAAGAGATATACACCCCATTTGAACCGTATTTTAACTACTAAACAACTAACCACCTGACATACATATCTGCAAAGAAATTAGCAGTTCTCTCAATCAAGTGCTAGGCCTTCTCTCAAGAAGTGCTTTTGCCATTAGTAATATAGGAGAACCTTTACTAACTATTCATGCTCTTTGACCCCTAGCTCCCTGGAAACATCACCCCAAATTCTAAACTTTTTAATTAGAAACAAAAAAAAATCTTAAAGGGAAAATGAGAGGTTACACAAGGACATCATTGATCAATGTTAAGAATCCTGCTTTCTTGCTGCATCTGAGCCTTCTTGGCTCTTGCGTGTAAACATCAAAACAGATCTTCATTCACACCTGTTAAAACAACAAATCATTTTTTTTTACAAACTACAGCAATACATGTTCTGCTAGTCAGCAAGAACATTTAAGAAAACCATAAGGTTGTCAAATTGAACAAGGCCATATTGCATAGAGTGGTTAAAAAAAGAAGTAATTGAAAACTTTAATATTTATCCTAATTATGCTGGTTTATTAGAAAATAAAATCCAGACAGGGTAGTGTTAGACATTACACTTAAACATTTGATTTATATATTGCCCTTCAGAACAATGCCCATTCAGAGCAGTTTACAAAGTGTATTATTAATGTTCTTTTTAAACCTTTTATTTATGTCATTTATAATCCACCTTTCTCACTGAGACTCAAAAGTGGATTACACAGTATGAGGTTAATACAATCAGTATCAAGTAAGTACATTTCAATACAATACCATAGGGAAATCATATACACATTTAAAGACATAGCATTAGCAAGGATCTAAAACAGAGTAGAGATACTGAAGCAAAACATAATCAATTCTAGGACTAAATTTGGACAGCATGGAATGATGGTTGTACATAGGAGTACATATTAAAAGCAGCAGATAATGTATGAGGCAAAAATGGTGATGAAGTCTATGATCTCCAACTTGTTAGTGAAGCATCTGAGACCCCATCCCTACAATGCAGCCCTCCCATTTGAGTAAAAAGCCTTTTGAATAGTTCGGTTTTGCATCGTTTACAGAAAGCCTGGAGAGTGGGGGCTCTTCTGACTTCCTCAGGCAGGTCATTCCACAGGGTAGGGGCTACCACAGAGAAAGCCCGTGCATGGGCTGCTGCTGATTTCACCTGTGTGTAGCCTGGTACCTGCAGGAGACCCTGTTCAGATGAGCGAAGCTGCCATGGAGGAACATAAGAAGGGAGGCAGTCCCATAGGTATGTCAGACTAAAGCCGTGAAGAACTTTGTATGTAGTAACTAATACTTTGAACTGAGCATGGTAAATGATGGGTAGCCAGTGGAGCAACTGTAGGATGGGAGTGATGTTCATGCTCCTGCTCACTCCTGATAACAGTTGAGCTGCAGCATTTTGCACTAATTGGAGCCTCCTAGTTAACTTAGATGGGAGATCTATGTATAGAGCATTACAATAGTCAAGCCTTGATATTACCATAGCATGGATCCAAATGGCCAGGTCAGCCGTGTCAAGATAAGAAGCCATCTTCCAGGCTAGAGTGAGGTTGTAGCAGGCATTTTTTGCCACTGCCTTAATTTGTTTTTCTAGTAAGAATGCTGGATCCAGTATAACCCCTAGGCTCTTAACAGAGTCTGCAAGGATCAGACAAACTCCACTGAAAGTGGGGAGTACAATTTCCTTCAATATCTCTGCCTTCCCAACAAGCATCACTTCAGTCTTGTCTGGGTTCAATTTCAATTTGTTGTTTTTCAACCGTTTCACCACGGCTGTCAGGCAGCGATCTAAGACTTCTACTGCATCCTGCAGGGACTTGGGATAGCGAGATATAGAGTTGGGTATCATCTGCATATTGATGACATCCCACTCCATAGCTGTGAATGAGTTCTAAAGGCTTTATGTAAAGGCTGGATAACATGGGAGATATGATTGCGCCCTGCGGAACCCCACAAGATAGATCCCATTCTGGAGATAGCTGATCTCCAACAGCTACCCTTTGAGTCCATTCCATAAGAAACTATTTAAACCAGTCCAGGGCACATCCTTTGATGCCCACTTCTGTTTCTAAACACCTCAACAGAATAGTCTACTATAGTCTACTATAGTCTACTATATCAAAGGCTGCAGACAGATCCAATAGAAGCCGTAAGGAGGCATGGCCCTTGTCCATATTCAGACGGAGATCATTGACTAATGCTACTAGTGCTGTCTCTGTCCCATGCCCTCATCTGAAGCCTGACTGTTAAGGGTCCAGAGCGTTAGAGTTATCCAAGAAGGTCTGGAGTTGGTCTGCCCAGAAAGGGCAGATTAGAGACTGGGCAATAATTGGCCACATCATTTTTGTCTAGGGATGGTTTTTTAAGTAGTGGACAGATAACTGCCGGTTTGAGTGGCTGGGGGAAGGTGCTCTGAGTTAGTGATTGATTTACAATAAACCTTAGTGGCTCACTTATGTGCTCCTTACTTGAAGTTAACAGCCAGGATGGGCAAGGATCGAGCACACAAGTAGTGGTTTTCATAGACATCAAGATCTTGTTAAGATCTGTTGCTGCTGTTGCTGTAAATGGAATGTTGTTGTTGTTGTGTTTAGGACAATCACCCTGTGATTGGGGCTGAAGAGCTCTGATGGGGCTGAAGAGCTCTGGAAGAGCTGTGACTGACCCGAGATCACCCAGCTGGCTTCGAGGAGTGGGGAGTCAAACCCAGCTCTCCAGAGTCCTGCCACTCTTAACCATGACATCAAACTAGTCCTTCTCTTTGGTGTACATGTGTACCAATGGAGGTTTTCCTATGTTAGATGAGTGATATATTAAATCAAAATGTTGAGTGGCTGTGTGAGTAACCTCTCCTGTTTAAATGCTACAAGCCAGAGGCCACTGTTCTCTGCCCCCTTCTTTTTAAAAATGGTTAACGCTTGCCCCCTTCCTTGCTAGCTCTCTGACCACTTCTGGGAGTATCCTTTTCATTTGGATCAGCCCCTCCCTAATCTCCAAGATCAACTGTATAGAAGGCCTTTTGGTTAACATCAATCCTTGCTCGTTTACAATACAGACCTACTATGACAATTTGAGGCGGGTCTCCATGTTGGTCTGCAGCGAAAAACAAGAGGCACAGAGATGCGTTGCAAGTCCAGCTAGCAAGATTCGGGTCAAATTACACCTTTTATACTAAGAGAGTTCAGCCTTCCAGAAGGAACAGCTGCCTTCATGCATGCGCACCAGCAGTCACTGTAAACTACAGCGACAGTATTTTACAGCACTTCCTCTTCCTTACCTATTTATTAATCACACCTTTCTATGATCAAACGCGTCGTTCAATTCCATTCTTGTTCGGAAGGGCTGGGAAGAGTGAGAGATCCTCTAAATCTGTCCGGTGTTGCAAGACCCAACCCCGCATTCACCGGAGCCTCCGAAGACCGCGGACCTGCAGTCGCTACAGCGAAGAGTGTCCTAGCTGGGCAACAATTCGTTCTCCCGCCGCCGAAGACGCATCCCAAAAAGCGTACTGCAAACGAAGCGCAGACCCACAGCACGTCTGCAGGGAAGTATGCTGCGCGGTGGGGCGGGTCCAGGTGGTGCGAGGCTGAGCGTCAGCAATACCAGCACCAAGGGAAAGAGAAACCGAAACCAGCAAGATAGAGAAGGTGGGGGAGCATCAAGTCCGCGGGCAGGCGGAGAAAGAACCACTCCCAAGAGCTTTACTGAACAGATCGCAGAAAACCCTTGTTTGTATTTAAGATAGTTTTTATGAACAAGGGTGAGAGCGCCTGCTGACGTTATTAACTAACTGTGGGGGAACCTCCGTATACTTCATGTGCTAGATCTGTACCAGCAAAATAACACAGGCGTCCAACAACTAATGGCTTAACACTTGGGGGGGGGGGGGGATGGCACAAAATAACCTGCGTCAAGACTATCTTCCTATAACATCATTGTGTTAGCAGTTTTGACGACTCACATGGATTCCAATGAGCAGGCGCAGAAGTGCGCCCCTAGCGGGGATATGGAGGGAATCGCTCCGTGCTGCAGCAGCCCGATCTGGGTGGCTGCCAGACGGAGGAGCTTGGAGCTGCTGGCCCCGTGCGCCTCCCGCCCACAGCAGCCCAATGGGCGTAAGAGCGAGCCGCCATTATGCTTTTGAGGCTTACGCCTGAGAGCGAGCCGCCATTATGCTTTTGATTTGGAATACTTGTGAATTGTGTCTGCAAGAATTGTAACTGCTTGGAAGGAGAATCCGATACGGGATGTTTATTTGCTAGCTAACCCGTTGCGGTTGCAATTTGATTGGTTTCAGCAGTCAGCGATTGAATTTATTGTCCTACGACCTTATTGGCACTGTGATTTACTTTTGCAATAACGGTTGCACATACTTGTAATTGTACTTGGTTGTATTCATTGTTCCAAATCGGGCTTAGTACATAGCCTAATAAGTACTCTAGGGCAGTCTGTGTTACCGCTTCTTCGGTCGGGGTGGAGAGGTTTTTACCGGGGCTTCCCTAAAGAGCTGTATTGATTGTGATATAGGAATGTTCATTGCACTCTTTGTATAATTTACTTTGATAGAATTGTTTCAAATATACTTTTTGATATTTTCCTAGTTAGTTGGCCACGGCTTTTGCTTTTCCTTTCCTATATACGTGGCTCTCTCGTTGGGGTCTATCAGTCTCCAGGTGGTGGCTGGAGATTTCCCAGAATTACAACTCATCTCCAGGCGACAGAGCTCAGTTCCCCTGGAGAAAATGGCTGCCTTGGAAGGTAGGCTCAAGGGGCATTATATCCACCTGAGGTCCCTCCCCTCTCAAAGCCCACGCTCTCCAGGCTCCACTCCCCCCCCCATCTCCAGGAATGTCCCAATCTGGAGCTGGCAACCCTACAAGTCCCAAAGGGGAGGGGAGGGGGCCACGCAGGGGCAAAGTGGGGAACGGCACTGGGTATACCTCGCTCACCACTCCCCCAAGCTACAATGGGGGCAAGGGCAGGGGGCCCGGAGGTGGGCATGCCACCCTGCCCTCCTTCCCCTGCCCCAGATCCAGATGATGGGGAGGGGGCAATGGTCAGACAGCCCCCCTGCCCTTTCTAGAGCCCGTTGTATTTTTTGCTACAACGGCTTTGTTTCTTAGTAGACAAATAAAAGCAGTATAGGGCTTGAACAGGAGAAATTAACCTGTGAGGAAAAGCCTCGTTTCCATGAAATGCCTGGCTCAGTGATATAATAATAATAATAACATTCAATGTATATACCACCCTTCAGGACAACTTAATGCCCACTCAGAGCAGTTTACAAAGTGTTATTATTATTATTACCCCTGAAATTATTATTGCCTGATGAAATTCAGTAGGAGAGGTGGGATTTGGCCAAAGCAAGACAAGGGCCGTTTCCACATGCTGTTAAAGAGACGGTCTCCTTACTGAACGCTGGCATTTTTTTTCACAGATTCCAGATGCCTCTGATTTCAAAGCGGAAGCAGGCAGTTTGTCTTGCATCTGATCAGCGTCTTTTCTGAGACCGGGAGTTCTCGCTCTTTCCTGTGCCGGGTCAAGGACACTGATCAGACACAAGACAAACTGCCTGCTTCTGCTTTGAAATTGGAGGCATCTGGAACCTGTGAAAAAAAACGCCAGTGTTCAGTAAGTAGACCATCTCTTTAACAGCATATGGGAACAGCCAGGGAGTCAGCAGCATGGCCCACAAAGGAACTCAGTAATCCCACCTCCCCATTGTATCTTTATTTAGTCCCATTTATTGGTACTTGTGAGAGAGCTGCTTTTCTGAGGTTTCTTTCCATTCCACTCTGGGAAGCATTTCAATCGAGCAACTTGGAGGGATGATGATTTAAAATGAATTTTTTAATGTTTCAGCAATGATAAGCTTTTAAAAATGTATAACCTTGTTTAAAATGATATATCTGAACATAATACAAATGTTTTTCTTTAAAAAAAACAGAGCTAATGTCCCTATTACTAATCTACTAATTACTGAATTTCAATTAAAGTTCTGTTTGTCTGTGGAAGACATAATTCATAGAATCATAGGGTCATGACCTTCAGGGTCATCTAGTCCAACCCTCTACACGGTGCAGGAAATTCACAACTACCTCCCCCCCATACACACATCCCCAGTGACTCTTGCTCCATGCCCAGAAGATAGCAAAACACCATCAGGATCCCCAGCCAAACTGACCTGGGGAAAATTTCTTCCTAACCTCAAAAGTGTCAATTGGCATTACCCTGGGCATGTAAGAAGGGGCCATGAGAACTAAGCACTAATATTAAACACATAAACTTGTGTTATGTCACATCATGTAGCTCTGCTCTTGGACAAAAGGCAGGAACAAGTAGCAGGCCCTTTTCAACGCTTGAGCAACCAGTGGTAGGGCTGAGCAACAGGTAGTTTAAGCAGCACACGCACACTGATTAAAGAAGCAATCTGTAGGGAAGGCAGTATCAAAGGCCTTTTTTACTGCGATAGCATGGGAACACCAGCTATTCTAATTTGTCCTACTGAAGCTAAAAGAAAGGTAATTGAGAAGAAATCAAGACACCTACATAGCCAAGGGAGGCAGAGGAAAGCTAAGCGAAGGCTTGCAATGGTCATAGGTGAAATGCAACTCTGCAAGGCCTTCCTTTAATGAAGTAGGCAGTGTGGCTAGTCAGGAGGATGCTATCCATGAGAACATTGATAAGACACCACTCTGAACCCACACACTCTTAAATAGCAGTACATAGCCTCACAGGCAAACAAAAAAAAGCGCTGTCACACATGCAGGCACATAAATGGGAATGCATACAGGCATAAACAGTCCCAATGCATACTTTCAGGGGTTCCCAGGGGCAGTCCCAATGTAATCCCCTCCCCAAGATGCCCAATGAAGCCTTGCCATTGGCTGCTTCCACACACATTGGATAATCCACTTTCAATACTCTTTAGTGAACATTTGAAACTGATTTTCCATGTGTGGAACAAAAAATCCACTTCTAAAGGATTGCAAAAGTGCATTGAAAGTGCATTAATCAATGTGTGTGGAAATAGCCATTATCTCAGATTCCCCCAAAGAACAACCTCCGTTCTACACCATTCATCTTCTAACACCCAGCCCTTTCCATGCCAAGTATGGGAACCTCAAATATCAGGGATGTGACAGTTAAACTCCACTAAGAGGAGAATGCAACAAATCTGGCACCTAGTATCAGTGGGCCAGGGCAGAACAAAGTGGAGGACAGGATGCTAAATAAACAGGTTAAATGACTAGATACAGCAAATTTTACATGGGAGCAAAGAAGGGCTTTGCATTTTATCCAAAACTAGAAACAAAGCCCTTTGTGAGGGGAAATACAACTGGCTCTAGAAAGCTGGAGCTGGAGAGGGCTGGGAGGGGGCTGCAGAGGGCAGGATCAGGGCTGAGGAGGGTGGAGCAAGGTGGCTTGCCCTCTCCCCCAGCTCAAGAGGGGCTTCAGAGGATGGCTGGCGGTTTGCCCTTTCCGCTGCGTCCCCAGCTCAGTCGAGGCTGCTGAGGGCAAACCACGCAGGCTGCCCTTCCTCTCCCTTCCTCCGCTCAAGCCAGGCTGCGGAGGGCAGCTCGCTCTTCCCACCACATCCCATTGCAATCTCAAGGAAGCCTTTTTGGTAGAATTGATCTGACTAAATTGGGGCATAATTTTGCACGAAAATGCACAGGATTACAGCCTGCTGGCAGAATGGAACTCTTTCCTCCTCTGCAGGTAGCCCCAATGCAATATAAAGAACTTGGGAGCTTTTTACCTGCTGAGAAGGACAATCTCTAGCATCCCTCGTAGTAGTGGGAATCAACTCCTGATGAAGTGAAAAAACCTCATCTCCTCCTGATTCGCCTTTTTGTATAGCGGGCAGGCTAGCAGCTTCCCCTTTCTCCTTCTGTATTCCTTTTTCATACCAGTCAAAGCAGGACAGGCCTGAGGGGCCAGAAGGGGCATTAAACAAAGACTGGCAGTACCACAAAAAAAGTGAGATGTGTTAAAAACACTCCAGAACAAGATTTTAGAAATGAAAACTCTGAACGGGCACGTGTTTATTAATCCTTTCCATGCCAAAACGCTCCCAGAACAGCACAAAACAGCTGGAATGGACACTAAAGAAATGCCAGTACCACAAAACAAAGTGAGAAGCATTACAGACAATGCAGAACAAGATTTTAGAACTGAAAACTCTGGACTGCCCCGCTTTTATTAACCCCTTCCCTGCCAAAATGCTCCCGGAACAGCACAAAACAGGCCAGAACGGGCACTAAAGAAATGCCAGTACCCCCCAAAACAGTGGGATGTGTTAAAGACACTCCAGAACATTGAAATGTTTTAAATAAACAATTATTCGTACCCCATAGACCAGTGGCCCAGGGCCAAGGAGACGTCTCCCAGCAGCATCTGTTGAAACCTCTCTTCCAGAAAGGACTCAACTCAGTCTAGCTTAGCACCAGTCAAGCCCATCTCTACCAAGTGGTTCTGAAAGCCAAAAGGCTACCTGTGTCTGTACTCCTTCCCTTAATGAAAGTAGTCGGAGCATGTCTAGGGTGCAGACTAGAACCCAAGGGCTTACATAAAGTGGGGGTCTCTTCCTGTATATGCTGCTGTCCTGTGGAAGGTGTTCTTGCTACTGAGGGAAATGACAACAGGAATGGGGGGTGGACGGGAGGGAGAGCCCTGCTTTTGCTGCCTCCTGGTAACTCTGCTGACACAGTGGGGAATTAACCAAATAGAAGCTTTTATGATGGAGAGTTAAGCAGACCCAACACAGAAAGGTCCTCTGGTGATGCTTTGCTCACCTGATCAGGGGAGGGAGGGAGAAACTGTTATGCGCAAAAGTTTGCGCCTCTGTGGTTTGTTCTCCCTTTTCTGACCAACCACAATAAAAAAAATTTAAAATAAAGATCTGGAGTCCTCTTTTGGAATTGAAGCAAAACAGATGGTTTAATTAATTAAGCTGGTGGATGAGCCTTTTTCTTACACAAAAGTAGACAGTCTCCTTGTGTGAAAAAGCTCATCAAAATTACAATAGAAGCGCAGAGCAATTAATACTTTCAGATAATCATAACAATATTACAATATTCTAATATTTGTTATCTTACTGGCTCGTAAGGTATCTAGGGTCAGTTCTGATTTGAAGATGCAATTCTGGGTTGGCCCCTCTACTTGGGGGAATTCCAAATCTTGCAACCCCCTTATCTTGTCCTCAATGTGGAAGGACACCTGCTAACCTCTCACCTACTTTCTTCTGGGCATAATACTTTCAATGGCTCCAGTGAGTCTCAATCTGGCAGCCTTGGTACCCTCTGATAACTGAAGTCTGTGGGTAGGAAAGGATGTTTTTTCCATCTGTGCCCTTTCCCCAGTTTCTTCTCAGCCTTAAGGAAATAAGGCCACAGGTGGCCAAAACCAGCTTGTTGCATCAAATCAGTTTTCTACAAAAGGCTCTCTGGTACTGATTCCTATTGGAATCTTATAGAATAATATAACATATGCACAATATTTTATAAGTGCAGCTCTACAAGCAGTATATTATTAGTCCTCAGTTCTTGCAGAGTTTCAGCATACTTCTCTTGATCTTCTTGTTTCAAGTGTCATATTCTTACAGGTTGCATTACAAATACTACATTGGCTCCTGAGCGTAGAAAAAAAAAGTGCAAGGCATATAAGTGATATATAAAAGTAGTATATAAAATCCCTTCCTTCAAATCTATATCCATCAAAAGCTGCCATGTGTCTACTGAATGTAAAGCCTGAATGCCTTTGTCCTTCACGTATGTGAGCTTTCCTCTTCCACATATGCTATTGGGAGAGGTTTAAAAAAACCTCCAAACCTTGCTTTTAGAGTGCTGAAATCTACAATGGATGCCCTGGCCCCATTTTTCAGAGTTCACTGACCCACAGTTTGCAAACTGGTGGGTGAAGAAGACCCCATAGCAGACAGATCTTTGGGATATAAACTTCCCTGTGTCCCAACTATCTGGTTCCAGGTTACAGCATTAGCAAATATGAATGCTGTGCTGTCACAAGATGGCATTGTCTACAATATCAAAGGGCACTAAGAAGTACAGGAAAACAAACAAGGATGCAGTTTCCAAATTAGAGGATCAGTGTGAGGCATTCATCAGGGCAACAAGTGATGGTTGTCTGCCATGATGAGGGCAACTATCAGACTGAAATGGATCATCTTTATGACTTTGCAACAGAGGTGGACAGGGTTGCCAAAGTAGATATGGCAACTTCACCTCCACTGGTCCCATCTCTCTTCCAGCAACACTGCCTCATCTGGTGGAGATCCACCAGCTAATGGCTGATATGCAAGTACAAGCCAGCAGCAGGAGGCAGAACCACAGTGAAGCCAAGGACTATTGCTGCCTGTCTCCCTTGGCTTGTCTTTGCCTCGCTTGCCTCATCATGGGTCATCTGTAGCTGGTGCCTCTGGTCAGCGGTGATCACTGGTGGGGCAAGAGGGGCAAAGACAAGCCAAGTGATCTGCTGTAATTCCAGGAGAACTCCTGGTTCCACTTGGAGATTGTAACCTTACCTAGTCTCCTTCCCTTCAAATCAGCTCTGCTGTTCTCTCCCAAATGCTTGAATCATCTCCCCAAGCACCTGCTGACACTTTAGTCAAATCCCTCTTCAAATACCAATGCTTCATGCAGCTTTCCAACCAGTGTCGCCAATTTTTTGCATCACTAATTTTGTTCACATTCGTCCACTCTTCACTGTTCACACACATACCCTTTCCATCATTGTTGCACTTACCTTCATTTTGACCATCTGAGTAAATTGGTCTACGGGGAGAAATCCTTAAAGCGGATTCCTTTGTTTGGTTGATTATATATATTAACAGGACATCTCTTTTTGGTTGTCAGTTGGAGCCTCCAGCCAGGTGACCCCAATTGGCTTGAGGTCATGTTTTAAGGCCCAGGCTACCACCAGACAATTGTGAGGGGGGGGGGGAGAGCTGAAAACATGGTCTGGGTGCACTTTCAGTCCCAGGCCTCTGCAGAAAATCCTGCTGCCTGCTGTTCTCCCCTATTGAAAATCTGGCAATCTATCCTTTCTAGAACTCATCTATAGCTCAACCTACCTTTTTATGGAACACGGCAATCCCATATTTCAGACACTTTTTGTGCAGTGTCTAAGCATGTGGAAGATTTGATGGCTAATTCAGATGGATTGTAACCTCCATATTTAGTTCAAGATTTTTCTGTGAAGAAGGATGCACCTGATATTTGTATAAACATATATCCTGTCCTTAAGTGGCTCCATACCACAAAATGTTTCAACTGCCCATTTCCTCTATTAAGGGGACAAGACATTTTTCTCCAGAACTGTTGGTGACCCGAACTCCAAGCCACTTTGTTAGATGCTTGAAGAAGATTTACAGACAGCAGAAACATATGCACAGAAGAGGAAAAGGGGGAAATGTGTTGAAATATCACAAAATGCAAGACACTGAGTTTTTAGCATTTCTATGCTTTTCAGAATTGTTCAGGATAAGTGCAGTCACCACTGACAACATATTTAAATTAAGCAGTGTTATGCCTACAGTAGCTGAGAAAGTGTCTACTTTGTTTAATACCTGGCTGATAGCTCGACCCATTGGAAAATTCTATCCCAGCAATTTCTGGTTTCTTTAGGGTTATCCTACTATATAAAAGGCTAGGCGTGTTCGAGACAACTCACTTCCCACCATGGTGTGCCTCCAGAGGGTGCTGCCATGGAGGGAAGTCCAGATGAGGCAGCCAGACATCTAGAGAGTGTGCCACGGCTGGAAGCCCAGGCCAAGACCAGGAGTGGAGCAGGTAGCAATGCCTGCCCCCTGCCTTCACCCAGCTGGGATCAGGAGCAGAGAGGGGGCAATTCTGCCCCCCCCCCCAGCCTTCACCCAGGTGGGATCAGAAGTGGAACACGTGGCAATGCTCATCCCCCATCTTCACCCAGCTGGGATCAGATGTGCAGCAGGAGGCAATGCCCACCCCCGCTTCACTTGGCCAGGATCAGGCACAGAGGTGGTGGCTATGCCCACCCATTCCTGCCTTCATCAGGCTTGGATCAATGACAGAGGAGGAGGGAATGCCCGCCTGCCCGCTCTCCCCTTTATAGAGCCCATTGTATTTTCCCCCATAATGGGCTTTGTTGCTAGGGCTTCTATAAGTATACTAGTCTGTAAGGTTTCACCAAATTATTTTCTGCTAAAAAAGACTAGGATGACTATCCTACTTGTTAAGTACTATATATAATGATTATGTCATAAAAAGAAATCTAAAAGATAAGAGTAGCTCTTAAAGATGAGTTTGCAAAGCCTTTATGCATATAAATGTCTTTAACAATGTTATTTAGGGTACATGAAACTAATTATATATAGAATAGCAGGATTTTTTTCTGTGAAAAGAGGTAGTGGAAGTCAGTGGGTTGCCTTCAAAGAAAATGGTCACATGGCCAGTGGCCCCGCCCCCTGATCTCCAGACAGAGGGGAGTTTAGATTGCCCTCTGTCTGGAGATCAGGGGGCGGGGACACCGGCCATGTGACCATTTTCAAGAGGTTCCGGAACTCTGTTCCACTGCGTTTCAGCTGAAAAAAAGCCCTGCAGAATAGCAACAAAAACAATGTGTGTGAAATTTTTAAAAAGGGCGTGTACTAAATTATTGTATTTGGAATACTGTTCCAAACATTGAAATGTTTTCACTTTGTCTGACAACATTGACTGCCTGACATCATTTTTTACTGCTGCAGATACAGCCTATTGCTTGGAACACTTGGGACATTTAAATACACCATGAGGAGCTCGAGTTATCTCAGGGCAAGACAGATGGTACCAGTCCTGACATACTCCCTGACAAAGAACCATCGTGTCCTTTTCGGGCTTCTTACATATGTTACCCATCAAGCACAGAGACCAAGATGAAGAGTAATACAGTTGTACAGCTGAAGATAGAAATTCAATTGTGGATGAAGACCCTTTGGGTGCCCTTCTGGAGATGGGCGCATTGAAATTGCTTTTGACTTTCTGCTTTATTTCTTGCTTTGTTCTCTAATGTTTTTCCTGTGTGAAACTTGATTGTTGAAAAAATCGTTTCTGTCTGAGCAGTTCAGTTGCAATCCATTGCCGTACAGGAATCATGTCTTCTGGGAATGGGACTGCTGGTCCACTGCACAATATGTGTGCAAACAGACAAACAAAAATCCCACAGTTGAACAAATCCTCCTGGACAGGTATGTCACGTGGTGCACTCTGACCAGTCAATTGCTGAAACTGCCTGCATCTCGATAAATGTTTGAAGCACGTTAGTATAATTGGTGGAAAGGCCTTGGTTGGAATCCAGATATAGGATGATCTTCCACTTAGAGAAGACCATCATCAATATCCAGTGACAGTTCTGTACATTTGTGGGAAAGAGCCAGATGTCCTTTGCCATAACATGAGAATGTATACCGAACGTATGCACATTTTTTGTATATCCACGCAGTTCCATGCAACACATGATAAACTCACTGAATACGGTCACATCAACATCTGTGGTGGTCACCGTCACCAGGGTAGCCCTAGTGAGTAGGAAGGCCTCAACAACAGTGTCAACAAGCCAATTATTGTTCAAGAGAAATTCCATGTCCTCAACATTGATGAGAGTTCTTTGTATATATGTGTTTCTCATGCGTGGATAACTTCTTACAGAGTCCCAGGGAACACACTGGCATATTTGCATTTTTTGATTTGCTTTTTGAGGGGTGCTTGAAAAATGTGGGGCTTCTGGTTCATATTCAAGAACCAAGGAGGAGGGTTCCCTTCCTTTGACTGCCACTTCATTCTTATTTGTCCCCTGAGGTGTGACATCAATCGCATCATTACCACTCATGAGAATGGAATCTGATGCTGCCAGTATGGACAGCTCATCTTTTTGCCTTGGTTTCTTTCTTCCAGATTTTCCTTTCCTGGCCCTCATCCTGAGTTTCTTCAAAGAGTAGATCACCTTTTTTGGATGTAGACTTTTCCCTGCCATTATATGGTGGCATGTTCTGAAACTACTACAAGAACATGTTTCTTTTGGGAATAGCTTCACTACATATTCCTTCTCACGTAATCCTCTGACAATGAAGCAGCCAGATTGTGCTTGCAGAAATATGCAATTCTGGTTTACTATTAAATTGGCTAGTCCTTCAATTGTCTTAGATTTACGGTCAACTCTTTGCGATACAGTCTCTTGTTCTGTCTGCATCTTTCCTTGCTTTATAAGATACACAATCTAAAGGAATACAGTCTACTGGAAACTGCATGTCATCAGGATTAAGCTTTCTATTTGTAAATTCCACTAACAGATGGTAGTTTCCAATACCACACAGTCCTCTAAAAATTTCCTTCAGGTAATAGGTTTGAAGAAAGTAAAATGCCAGAATCATTTTGTCCATATGTTGCTCTTTCTCATTACAGAGCCTCTTGAACACAACATTCATGCTTTTGGATACATTTGTTGTGATACCACTTGTTTCCTTATAGATGCCTCTTTTTTCCACTAGCCATCTGCCTCTCTGTCAAAATAACTTTTTGCAGCTTCTGCTCAAAGTAAGCAAGAAAGCTAGCGCTCCACTTGACTTTCAGTTTCCCTAACAATTCCAGAAACTCCTTTTCACTCTTACAATCCAACAGCTGAAGAACATTGTTAGAGTAAGCCATCCGATCAGCTTTTCCACCATCATGTGCTGAAACCCAGAATTCCACATCTTTTATAATATGGTTCCAGCAGAGGACATGCGTACAGTGTGGAATACTTTTTTCTATTCCTTGCAGAATAGCTGCTTCTCTGTCTGTGACTATCACAGCAGAAGAACTGTTTATCTGGGGCACATGTTTCCCCATAAGACAAAAAAAAAAAAAGCCTCGTGCACATTTGTGGTGTGCTTCTCAGGAATCAAAATTGCAAGTAGTACTGCTGGCTTCTCTTCAAAAAACATGCACTGGAAAACTAAGGGGGAAACACAGAAATCTCTAAGCTGAAAAGTGGTGTCATGTGAAAGAAGAGTGGGTTTTTTTGTGTGTGTGTTGCCACTTCTTCAAATATGCTTATAATTTTGTGGTGTGCCAAAGTTACTGAGATTTCTGGGACAAGTGAGTATTGACATACAAACCCTTCCAAGGAATAGTGAAGCCCATACACAGCATTTTAATCATCATGACTAATTCTAGTTTTCTTCTTTTTATACTAGAGTTTGTTTTTTATTTGTTGTATGTCCTTAGGAAGCATAACTTTAACATGGCTAGGGGAAGCACTACTCATAGCTATTTTCTGCTGATAAACTTTGCAGAGACCATCATATGTCTGATCTACAGCTTCTTGCAGAACTGATGGCATGGCACGTACATGAGATATTGTCAGATATTTTTTCATATTTCCATGAGGCACAGAGGGCTGAGGTCTCTCATTTTGTCCAAGATAATGGACAACTACTCTGTCCATGCTTCTATCAGGAAGTTCATCATAATCATATCGGTGGAACATCACTTGCTCTCCATTTATCAGTCTTTGGAAGTACGTCTTTCGTATTAAAGGTTGCTGTCTTGGCAAAAGATGCCTTCCTTTTTGGACCCACTGAAACTGGCCAAATCTCCAATCATCTTTTTTATGTTTGTTTCCTTCAAAGCTGTGTAGAAACATCTGCTCACATTTTGGATTTGAAGCTGGAATAGTTGATATTTTACTTACATCAGGATTTCTTAATATTTCTGCTGCTTCCTGCAGTGAAAGGTGCTCAAACTTTCTCATGTATAATATATTCATTGTTTAGAGCCTCACTTTTCTGTGCTTCTGCCTCACTTTTTCCTACTTTATATAATGAAGAAAGACAATCTAAGTTGCTGCCTCTCAGCCACATTCACAAAATGATTTCTGCTCACATGGGTGTGGTTTGTTAAGTCTACATAGGAAAGTCTCATTCTTTTTCTGAAATACATACCAGACGTTTTAGCGCCCCCTAGAGGGGAAGAGGACTGTACAAAACCCATTCTTTCACCAAAAGATTTCTGCAGTGACATTCGCTTGTATCTAATGAAAAATCTTGAAAGGAAAAAAAATACATAGCCCCCTCCTGTGCCTCTGAGGGACAGAGAGAAAAAGACCAAGCAAGTCAGTCTTCTTGTTTAAGTTTTGCAAAGACTGTAACTTCATTAAAGAATTATTACCTGATTCTTAATCATTTGTTTTTCAATAATTTCATGCTCCAAAAAGTTCACATATGTGACAAGTTGGTGAAATTTCAACCATAAACACTACCCTTCAATTTTAGAAAGAAAGATCTCCTTTAATATTTTGTTCTACGATTACATTTGTATTACAACTGTCTAGCAAAATCAAAATAGTCCCCTAAACTCCAAGGTCCACTAACTAAAATAGGGTATCAGCAGTAAAAAAAATGACCTTAATAGAGAAATCAGCTGAAGTTAGAACTGACAGATCTAATAATTACACCAATCTAGTAATTTCTCTAATTCCCCCCTGAATGTAGTGTGATGCAAGCAAGGTACAATCCTGTGGAACCCCTGTCCATTCCACTGTCTCTTGTATATATGACCATGTTGTTAGCGCACTGTCTTTGAGCAACACAGAAAAGAAAGTAATTGCCATGCTTACAACTCAAGCCTGCATATACAAAACCCCCTAACAACCAGAATGATTAATTCTTCAAGATACCATCTGTGTATGGAATTTCACTTGTAATCAGATCTCAGTATCAGAAAGGCATCTGATTCCTTTGGATGTGTCTTTAGCTTCTAAAACTTTAAAGCCCACATATATTTATTTAAGATAAAGGTAGTCCCCTGTGCAAGCACCAAGCAGTTACTGACCCATGGGGATGGACGTTTTCTTGGCAGACTTTTGTTACAGGGTGGTTTGCCATTGCCTTCCCCAGTCATCTACAGTTCACTTTATCTCCAGGAAACTGGGTACTCATTTTATGGACCTCGGAAGGATGGAAGGCTGAATCAACCTTGAGCCGGCTACCTGAACCAAACTTCTGCTGGGATCAAACTCAAGTCCTGAGCAGAGCTCAGTTATGCCGCTTACCACTCTGCGCCACAGAGCTCTTCCATGCTGATATTTAAATCTATTAAAAGAATCTAACTGTTGTCAACCTTTAAAAGTCTATTTGTACAAAGATATTTGCTCAGAATGTCCCATTAGTTAATGGAAGAGTGCAGGAAATTACAGACTTTCAACCCAAATCACAGAATTAAATGAAACATCTTCCAGAGCGTAGTTTTAATTGTTACAGTCTCTTCTTGCCTGAACGTCCCAATGGACATAGTGTTTTTATTTCTGAGTAAAACATGCAGAGGATTGGTCTGATCCTCTCTTCAGTCTTCTAAGCCATTACTCTGTAGGCACATTTCACAGCAAAGTTTCTCTGTGCTTATGACACATTTTAATCTGGCTGTTATAGTTTGATGTGGAGGGCAAAGCATTGCAACCTCAAGGAAGTCTTTTGGGCAGCATTCTATGCACACTTACTTGTGAACTAATTAAACTAGGGCATAATTTTGCACGAAAATGCACAGGATTACAGCCTGCTGGCAGAATGACTCATTGTTTTGTTTATTACACACCACTCCAGATTACATTCCTCTAAGCATTTGAACCGTACATGTCAGTTTGTGCCTTCGTTCTCCCTCTCTTACCTTCCCAAGGACAGACCAAGTTTGCGGCAGAGCTGCCAATCCCATTGAAAGGTACCTGCGCTCAAATGGAATTCTTTCCTCCTCTGCGGGTAGCCCCAGTGCGATATACGGACCCTGGGAGCTTTTTACCGGCTGAGAAGGACAATCTCTAGCGCCCCTCGTAAGTACCGGGAATCAATTCCTGATGAAGCAAAGAAACCTCAGCGCCTCCTGATTTGCCTTTTTGTAGAGCAGGCAGCGGGCTGCTTCCCGTTTCTCCCGCAGTTTCCAGTTTCCTGCCTCCCTTTCCTCGCTTCCCCCATTACCCTCCCCCCTCTAATTTGCTGAATCATACGTCAGTCTGTATACATAGTACAGTACATCTAGAAGCATTTTATTCATGCTTGTTCTCAGATAACCTAATAGGAGTCCTCCATCAAGACTTAGGTTCATTTTATTGTCCAATGTGAATTTTGCACGTGTGAGTTTTCATGGAGCCATGTGTGAATCATGGCACTCACCCTGTTATTTAATTACCTGACTTGACCATCCATGACCCTGGGGAAGAATTCATTTGATCGACTACACAGATGCCAAAGCAGACTGCAAGATGTTTGAAGTGGATGACAGACAAGTGAACACATCTGTGGTTTGGTTTGTGAGTGATTTTGGCGGTCAAACACCATATATTTATCTGCTGAACCTGTTCATCATGAAGTTTGAATGGTCTTATGAAGTTTGTGGCATCTTTACACCTAAACAAAAATAAGCAATCCTCATTGAAATCAACTCCTTTGCTAGAAAAATGTAAAACTTAAATGAGATTCAGAGCGGGCAGGAAGTTATTTTCTTGTCCTGTCATTGGGAGGTCATTATTTTTTTCTTTTAAACTGTCTAGTTATGCTGCCTGTGGTTTTATGAAATCTTGGTTGGCATTTTTTTAAAAAAAGTCACAGCATGTAATCCTGCACATGCACTGCTTTGCCAGTTTGAGGGGCTTCTAAAGTTTCCAAAATGTTTTTACTTTTTTGTGGTTTTGTGGAAAGCTCTGCAGAAACATCACTCTAGTCTTTAACCTGGCTGCACCAAAATGTCTGTGTTTCGGTCCATACTTTGGCACTGGGCTCCTTATGGGAGGGAGAAATGAGCAAGTGCATCTCCCCCACCACCAATCAGGTCTGCTCATGAGGGGACCTCTCCCCTCCCTGCCTATCAGCTAAAAGTTTGGAAGGAAGACTTCAATCATAGGATGCAATTTAAAAGAGACTCCCCTGGGAAGTAAGCACTGTTGAATAACATGGGACTTACATCTGAGTAGACCTGCTGGGGTGCATCTTGGGTTTTTCTGCAGCACTATCTGGTCACTGGTCTCCCCTCCCCTCCCCCCCCCCCACAAAATCAAAGCACTTGGAATCGCTGCGAGGAAAAGTGCAGGGGTGGGGGGGAGATGGTCTGTTCAATCAATCAACCTTGATAAAAGCCCTGGAAGACTTCAATCATACAGTACAATTCTAAAGACCCTTCCCTGGGAGTAAGCAAAAGGAAACATGGCACCAAAGGTAAACATTTATTGGCACTATAGAAAAAGAAAAAAAGTGAACAGAAAGGATTTTAATGTCTGCTCACCTCCTTTCCCTTAGTCAACCACCTTCTTGCGACACTCACTTTCTTCAGGGTCTGTTGCTGAGTGTGTGTTTGTGTGTAACTCAGGGAAAACCTGGCAGGTCGATGATTTAGAGGGAGAACTGTGTTTTGTGGAATCTTGGTGCCGTAGCATGTAGAAACAGCTGCCTCAGCACCTCATTTCCTCACCCCTCCTTGAAAAGAACAGCCTGCATTTGTGGATGTGCAGCCAATGCCCGTATCTCACATATACAACGGGATGAAATTCATGAAATAAAAAACCCAAAGGGGTCAGATATGAGACAGTGCCAACTGACCCAGAACAAACTAGTAATAGAACAGGATTGTTCTGGAACCCCCACAATTGTTCTGAAATTGAAACTGAAATGGAAACTTTCTAGATGCACACTACTACGTTCACAACCAAGAGCAGCGGTGTGTACATATGGGGGTGACCTGAGCCAGGCCCACCCACAACCATGCCCCATGTCATGAAATGGGGCATACCCCCATGGAAGTGCAACCATTTTTTAAAAGTTTTTTATTAGGTGAGTAAGAAAACATTACAAATAAAGTTTTTATTTAAAACCTAAATATCAATTTCCCCCCCCCTTTTCCCTCCCCCCTTTTTCTCGGACTTCCAACAGCTTTCCAACCCATATCTTATTCTGTTACTTACTCACCTATTCCCTTTACATATTACTATCCCCTATTTCCTTAATAAACTAAATAATATCCATTAAAAACCAGTCTATTCAAAACTTAAACTTAATAATTAACACTTCACTATAAATGGTAAATTATCTCTGATAATTCCCCCAATTAGTAACTTTCAAATTGCCATAATTTCCCCTTCACGTCCCACTTTTTCTCCAAATACTCCTTCAATCTCCCCCAGTAATTGAAACATTCTTCAGAATTCTGGTCTCTCAGCTTTCTTGTCATTTTATCCATTTCTGCCATGTACAGCAATTTTTGTATCCACTCTCCAATAGATGGTATTTCTTGCACTTTCCATTTCTGCGCATATAGTATTCTTGCTGCTGTTGTCATATAGAATAACAGTGTTCTGTGTTGTGTAAGAACATCTTCCATATTTAAGTTCAGTAGCAGGAGTTCTGGGTTCTTTATTATTGAAATCTGCAAAATCTCATTTATCGTTTCTGAAATATCTCCCCAGTACTGCCTAGCCACCTCACAAGTCCACCACATATGATACAATGATCCTTCATGGCTTTTACATTTCCAACACTTATCAGACATCTTAGCATTTCCGTAAGCTATTTCTTTTTGGCGTCAAATACCACCTATATATCATCTTAAAGACATTTTCCTTAATACTGGTACAAGTTGAAATCTTCAATGTATTTTTCCACAAAAACTCCCATGCCTCCATTGTTATGTCTCTTTGACAGTTTATAGCCCACTTCACCATCTGGACTTTAACAGTTTCATCCTCTGTATACCACTTCAAGAGAATTTTATAAATTTTTGAAATTTTCTCATGGAAGTGCAACCATGATGGGAAGAAGGCTTCCCAATACTGGACTGTTAGCACACTCCTTTGCTAGGGATCCCCCTTTCCCTAGGTGGTTTGGGGTACCTCGCAGCTCCCCCATTGTGCTCTGTGGATCAGCTGGTTAAACCAACATAGGAGCCATTGGTTTGCAGGATCAGAGCTCGATGCATTAGCAGCAGCAGTTGATGGAGCAGTCACAATTACACTGAATTTCTTGACAGAATTGGTGTCATTTGGATGGCCACCACATCTGCCTCAGCAGGGTTTCCTGGAAAATGTAGTCCCCCACCCATGGGGGTGGGATTGAAAACCCTAATGGGGATACAGGCATGGCTGTGCCTGGCACGATGTCTGTGCTGTTTGGCACTGCTGCACATGTTTCCATTTAGCGTCTGTACAGAGAGACCAGGGATGGGAGTGTGACTAGTGTAGTCCCGCTTTGCTCAGTTACCAGTTGCATCCAGGCTCCTGGAACATCCTGCCTCAGGCAGATTTCTGACCGGCAAGATCACCTGATGCCTGCAAAGCAAGGGACAGCCTTGCCTGTCCACAGTTCCTGGGAGCAGCTTGCAAAGACACAAGTGCTATACTATGCAGAGGGATTTAGGAACCAAATTGTTCCAAACTCTCCATGATTTGGGAACCCAACTAATCAAAACTCTCTGTGATTTGCTGTTCAGTAAAGTCTGGGGTGTTAAACAACTCTGTCCCTGTCTGTGTGAGAGGTGATGATAAGACGAGGTCCACATCTCTCCCTGTTCTCATGTGTAACTTCCCATTATAGCTATCCCTTCACACATCTGAGAAGGTGGCTGTGGAGTAGTGGTTAGAGTGCCAGACTAGGAGCTGGGAGAACCAGGTTCTAATCCTCTCTGCCATGGAAGCTTGCTGGGTGACTCTTGGGCCAATCACATCCTCTCAACCTAACCTACTTAAACAGGATAAAATGGAGGAGAGCAGAATTAGCCCCACTGAGGGAGCACTTAGCACAGACACCCAAGGGGCAGAGTAAAGTCCATGCCTCTCTCCCTGGCTCTGTATCTCAGAGGAGTTGCTTTTAATGGCCACTGTGATGGGGGAAAGTCCAGCTGAAGGAGGAGCAAGTGTGTAACCATGTCTTTATCTGCCTCCTGCTGGCTCTCTGGCACCAAGAAGTTCCTCTTCATAAATTGGTAAACACCGTGCAGTTTTCAAATGATGAAATGTCGGTGGGAGGACCCGGAGGCTTCTCCATGCCAACACTGTGAAGTGGTTTGGTGCATATCCAGTTCCGTTCTGTGTCGCATCGTGTTGAACTGGCTCCTTCGTCATCCAGGTAAGCACAAAAGCCTTTTGCTCTAATTGTAAACCTGTAATAAGAACCGAGGAGAGTCAAATGCGTTTTCCGATATGTGCCAAGATAATCAATAGTTGGATCCCATGCTTTTCTTTTGCAAAATAAGGAGCTCCTAAGGAATGAATTGTGCTCTTGAGGAGCTTCAGAGCAGAAACCTTTCACAGCAGGAAAAAGTTATTGGATCCACTCCATAGTATTGGGGGTGGGATATACAGTGGCACCTTAAGATTCATCGTAGCATCAATTTCCATGAGCTCACAACCTCAGGTGCAGTTGCTGAAAATGGTGTTTCTCAAGCCCCTCACCCACATATTCATTAAAGTATACTGAAGTTTTGCATTGGGCGCCTGGGATGGGTTATAAGGAACTAGACTTCATGTAGAAAAGAATACTATTAATTATGCCCCACTTTCCCAGGAGATCAGAAGTTCAACGCATAGGTCTTGACTGGGTCAACCGTTCGTTTGAAGAACATGGCAGACATGCAGCATTTTTACAGTATTTGCTGGTATAGGGGTAGATCTCAAGCAGAGGCACTCCTGCATCAAATCCTCAGAGAGAGATCCTGCCCTGACCCAGGGTATTCTGCCCACACACAGCAGTGGCTCATGGCTTCTCTCTAACCACTCCAGCATCAAAACTAGTCTTTCTTTTTACACAAACACACACTTTCCATACTCACTCCCTCTTCCAATCACTAATGGTCGTGAACAAAAAAGGGCTATTTCCACACAGGGGAGGCTGCTGCCAGGGTACCAAGGCAGGGAAACAATGCAGGAACCTGGCATGTGAAAACCCCATTGCCACTGAGCAATTTTGGCTGCCACGGTAGCAATAGGGCAACTACACAAGCCTCCCCTCCTGTGAAAAACACCAATTTTTCAACAAGCCAAAGCCCATTGTAGGGATGTCTACAGTCATGAAGGCACATACGATAGACTTCCACAGTAATCTGCATCCAAGCCCTCAATAACACAAATAGAAGAAAGCTTTTGGGGTGAGAAACACATTTTAAGATGAAAGTTCTATGCCTGCTGCTAAAGCTTTAGAAAGGAAGGCCCCACACCTACCAGTTATTGAAGATGGAATCGTTTGTCCATTTCCATGACTCTCCTACCGTCTGTCTCCGGAGGCCAAACCAGTGATCGGCCGAAATCTTATAACGCATTAGAAAATCCTTTGAATTTAAATAAAATGCAAGTGTGTTAGCTTTTCAAATCTATTTAAATTTAGATTTTGCTTTTTAGATACCATTACCAACCCAGAGCCTCTGTAGCTAAGGTGGCTGCATGGAGATGATTCCGCACATGTTGAATAATGCATTTTCAATGCACTTTATCAATCGTTTGAAGTTGATTTTTTGTTCCACACATGAAAAAATCTGTTCCAAATGATCTATAAAGAGGAGTCAATGTGTGTGGAATCAGCCATGGTCAGAACAGTCAGAGAATTGCATGAGTGCAACAAGGAAATCAGTAGAATTATGTGGCTCACATTGTTACATTGGAAAGGAAGGGAGCAAGTTGAGAAGGCAATGTGGGAGGGAGGCAGCTATCTCTGATATAAGAGGGTCCTAAGTAATAACATTTCAGTCCTGAACAGAGTTATACCCTTCTAAGAACATTGACATCACTGGACTTAGAAAGGTATTATTCTGTTTAGGATTGAACTGTATGGGTTTTATGTGTGAAAAATAGATTCAGAGTCAGTGCCCAGAATTACTAGCCGGAGCAAATGCTGGGGGCACTGACTGAACACCATCAATTTCCAGTATCCATTAGAGGGCAGTGTACCACTGCATAAGTGGAGCTTCCAAACAAACAGCAAATCCCAGCAGCGTTACAGAAGATGCATCACAGCAATCTACTTTGGAGTTTACAAAGATAAGAATTATGTTGCTATGTCTGATGAGACTCATTGGAGTTGATAAAAGTGTTCCTGGCCACTACAAAAAAAAGAGGGGAGATTGAGGCACAGCAATGAATGCACTAGGAGCTGAAGGGTGCAAATCTGAGTAACCAGAGAAGGCTCAACCTTCTCCTTCTATCACAGACGTCAACCGCATCATTAGTTCATTCTTGACCAGATTCACCTTCATTCCAAGTCTTACAGTGCAATCTTAAATGGGGTTCCTCCAGTCTAAGACCATTGATTTCAATGGGATTAGACTGGAGTAACTCTGTTTAGGATTGCACTGTTAGTATGACCAGAGAACACAGTGGTATGAAAAAGAGAGACCATGCACAACATTATCATTATATAGAAGTTCATTAGTGATAATCCTTTCAGGGTCTAACCACCAAGCACATGTTAATCAGCTCCATACTCCATAGCATGAATACCTCTCTTACCATTTCTTCCGGAGTGTCTATTGAAGATAGTGAAGCATTGTAGGAAGAGCACTGCCTTTGGGCGAAGTCCCAGGTCCCTTCAACGTCGGAAAAATAGTAGCACCTTCCTTCATACCCAACCCAGCTTTTAGGGCATGAAATGATATATAAAAAGCATTGGCTAGGTGGTGACGGGCCAGCTGCTGATTTTTTGTGAACTAAAAGTAAGAAAATAACTTTAAGCAGGGATGTTAACTTGATTGAAATTTAGGTACATTAATTTTAGCAGATTAAATAACTTTGGATATGATTAAAAACAATAATTCTGAAGCAACTCTTGGCTTTTATCCATGAAGAATTCAGGTCTGCACTATTTAGTGGCTGTTCTGCAGCTAGGATCTCCAGCACACTAGCTGATCATACCTGTAGAGTGCAGATCTGCCAGGTGGGAAAGGAGCTTCTGCTATCTTTCCCAGCCAGGCAATTCCTAATACAGAATGACCCCATTGACCCACAGACACCACTCTATCCTGTCCTCTCAGGCACCAGCACCCACCTGAGTCTCCACCCAGCAACGCACCACTCTCCTGTCTTGCCTGACTCTTGGAGGGGTTTTCTCTCCCTCCTTCGGTATTAATTGATCATTTTAGGAATTACCCGTCTAGAGGGCCATCGCCTGTATCTCCCACTACCTAGTGTAGGGACAGATTACTGCACTTGTGCCCTCACAGGGAGTCAGTGATTTACCAACTGTACACCTCCCTTCCCCAGTGCCCTTTTCTATAGCCTTTTCAAATGGTGGAGGTCTATGTGGCATGGAGAACAACTACCAGCATTCAAAACAATAATTTGTTAAAAGTAAAATGTCCATGCGCCTACTCTTAGCACAGCAGCAGATATAAGAGAAAGATGTCAACAATCAATTCCTCTGCCCCTCCCTCTGTACATGATCTAGATGGTCTTGTAGGCAGGCTTTTAAAGTTTAGAGATTACAGTGTTCTCAAAGCTTCCCATTACCTCGGTGTCTCTGTTCAGGCCGCCAGCCCTTTGTCTGTTCCATGTGGTAATAGGGGCCTTCACTGGAACTCAGCTGGGAGAGCTCCTTACCTCTAGAGGGAATCAGCCAAAATGGACCCTCGCCCTCTGTGACAAGGAATGTTATTATCTCTGTTTGGCTACCCCCTGTGGGTCAAAGAATCCCTTCTGAAATCTCTATGAAGATACATTCTAGCTTCATTTTGCCACCTTTCCCTCTAGTTTCTGTGTCCCTTCTAGGTGTCAGCTTCCAGTTGGAGGTGTGAGCTGACCATTTTGTGGTCTCCAGCCAGTAAGGGCATTCACATTTCTGAAGCACTGATGGCCAGTACTTGGGGGAGGCTTGAGAGCAACTGACCTCCTCCCTCCTGCATCTCCTCTGTTAGGAGAGAGGAAGACTAAATGTGAAGGGTTTGTACAGTCCAAGCTTTCAAAACTGTATTGTATATGGCCAAAGGTCACTACTATACAACAAAAACAACTGCCTAAGCAGTGCTAAATAAAAACAATAAAAGCATAATGAAGTTGCAAGAAATGTTAAAATTTCCAAGGCCAAAACATAACATAAATTGCAGCACATTAAATGTCAAGCAAAAGTTTAATGTTTATTTTCTTAGCAGTCAGTGCATACAAAGACTTCATTTAAGTAATATCCTGAATGCCACTTCAGTGCACATTAGAATCTGGGAACCCTATGAGTATGGTTAGTTATATGCAGGGCTTTTTTTCTGGGAAAAGAGGTGGTGGAACTCAAGACTGCACAATGATGTCACTTTGGGTCAGCTGGAACAAGGGGGGATTTTTTAGAGTTTAAATTGCCCTTGGTGAAAATGGTCACATGGCCGGTGGCCACGCCCCCCGATCTCCAGACAGAGGGGAGTTTAGATTTCCCTCTGCGCCGCGCGGAGGGCAATCTAAACTCCCCTCTGTCTGAAGATCAGGGGGTGGGGCCACCGGCCATGTGACCATTTTTAAGAGGTGCTGGAACTCCATTCCACTGCGTTCCTGCTGAAAAAAAAGCCCTGGTTATATGATTCTTTCACATTCAACCACTTGGCCAGGGAGGACAGCAGTGACTTCGTGCCAAATGCTTCCAGGGTGGAATGGGAAGAAGCTACAGAGAAGGGCTCTCAGACAACTACCAAGAAGTGAGTCTTAGAAGCCAGAGCTAAAAAATGGCTTAGAACCAAGTACTAAGAAAAGAGCCAGAAAACTCACCTGAAAACCACATAACAACAACAAAGATGTGGAGGCCAATCAGTATAGCAATGATAATAAACATTCTAATTGTTTTCTTCCTACAAAGCGAAGAAGTGGTGCCTAGAGGAAGGCAAGGAGAAGTTAATTTATCTTTGTTAGAATGGGTATTTTCCTGCAGTGATCACATGAAAAATAAACCTTCCAGTGATTTTTGGGCTGCAGTTGCTAGAGCTGTGCATGCCACAGATCTACAGATACCCACTTGCCTTTGGCAAGGAAGAAATTAGTTGTCCCTAGGCAACCCGAGGAGTCTTCCTTCTGCCTTTCCCTTCCCCAAATTGGAAAAGACACAATTGAAGCCCTGGATGCAGCTATCAGTTAGCCTAAATCCTGGAGACTGAGCATCGGGCTTCCTGCACTAGTAGTCTGTCTTGAGACACCCTGCTGTGTTTCCATGCTCGGACCTGGTGGGGCTTTCAAATATCTGGCCTTTCTGTCTCTCTGTGGCAGAATACAGTTGCCCAGCCATATACTCTCTCCTTTAGGGTAAGGGCAGAGACCCAGTGTTGTGCAATGGTATAGTTTGTGCCTTCAGTCTGGCATGCTAACATGTGCTCCAGTGGGGCAAATAGTGACTCTCTGGGGTCATTTCAAGTCAGGAACAACATATGAGAGGAGGCTAAAAACCCCCCTCCCCTTGTGCTGCATTTGTAATCCAAATCACATCCCAGAATGCTTGATTCTCAGAGTCTCTCTACACAAGACATCTGACATGTGAAGAACACATATTGGGAGACACCCTGCGTGATTCCGCACACGTTGGATAATGCACTTTCAATGCACTTTATCAATCGTTTTTGTTCCGCACATGAAAAAACCCATTCCAAAAGATCTATAAAGAGGATTGGAAGTGCATTATCCAACGTGTGCAGAATCACTTAGCCAGGAAAGGTAGTTTAAAAAGACAGAGCTGGCAGTAGAGCAAAAACTTTACTATACTCCAGAGCTTTGTGAAGGGGCTGTAAAATGCCAGAAGGGAAACTTCAGCCCATATAACTTCTCCAGACCCAAGCCTAGCTCTGGAAGGCAGGTCTAGTCCATTTCCATTCTTCACTGCTCTCTGGTTGTGATACCACACAGTTTTAGACTGGAGAGGTGAAAGTGAAAGCCTTTGGAGAGATGAAATTAACAAACCCTTTAAAGAGAGATCTCCGCAAGCTCTGTCTTTTTAAACTACGGTTCCCAGCTAAGATTGTGTCTCCTTACACCTGACAAACATGCACCAAGGTGACTTGTACAGAAAGACTCTCAGAGTGAAAGCAATGCTGGAAAGGCTGTTCATGACATTCCCAGTTTCCTGTTCAGTTGAGTCCTGGGAGACTTGAGTTTGCATCCTTGCTGAGCCATAGATTAACTGTTAGCCAGTTACTCACTTACTCTGTCTCCCTCTTCAGAAATGAAGGACTTGTATGCTGTCCTAGAGAGATAGAGAGGAAGATACACTATATTGCTGTATCTCATGCAATCCCTTTGAGGTGTAGATTGCTACTCAGGGAACTTCCTTCCTCCCTCTTCTTCATCTCTCTTGCTAGCACACACTCTCTCTCCATCTTGCCACTATGGAGGACACGGGGCTTGCCCCCTGTATCAACTAGCATCCTAGCTTTGATAGATTAGATTCTATCTTTCCTCTTTCCTATCCGGAGTTTCCTAAATAAAATGACTCATATTTTCTGTACTAAAGCATGTACAATAAGCTCTGTGTGAGTTTATTGTCTGATCAGCACTCATGTACATGCTTAGCTGTGTTCACTGAGAGCCAAGCTAGAAGTGACGAATGACACTTGCCTGGCAAGTGAACAGACTCACGTGTATTCCTCCCTGCTCACTTGCCATTCACTTGCGCTCCACTGGATCACTAAGTGATCGAGTGAATGAGAGGAGGCACCTTGTGCCTGCTGTTTCCTAACATCTGAGGTGCTTTTTGCCTCCTTTTCTTTTTAAAAAAATATACTGTAATCATTGCTATACTGTAGTAACGCTATAGTGATATATCTACTACCGATTAAAAAACCACTCATTGGTGGCAGAGGGGCAATGGTCAGCACAGGAGGAATGGTGTTACATGTGGCACTGCATGCATTCAAGGAAGTGCAAAAACCCACTTTCCTATCCCAAATCTGTTTTGGGCATGATCATTCAGCAACTAGTGTTCCAAAGCAGATTTGGGAAATCAGTCAGAGGAGCCAGGGAACATGAAGTAAGAGCTCCACGGAGAGGTACCTCCCCACTTGAGCTATTATTTCCCACAGTATACTTAGCCAGAGGTGTGAGATCTATCCTGCTGACCTTATGAAGATGATCAAGCAAACTGCGGGACTTTACAACCTCAAGAAGGAAGGATGTTGAAATATCTCCCCCTAACTCTGAAAGTTATATAGTTAAACTTCTGTTTACTCAAAAGATTGCGAACTTTGGAAAAGGAGATTTGAGTCTGAGCACTTAAAAGATTGCAGTTTGAAGTGGCTCCACTGAAATGTAAACTCCTCTTGAGTTTTGGGCAGGGGATAATATGGTTTATTATCTTTTTAGTAAGCAAAGATTATCATATCCAGATTCCAAAAGCCTACAAAAAGGAATTATTTGCCAACTACCGAAGTCAAATGCCAATATTTTTAACTTGGGCATTTAATCAAAATTGCTCTATGGACTACTTGCTGTTTCCAGGTTGCCAAGGCTATTCATAGCCATTCCACCTTACTTTGCTCTGTTCTTTTAAGAGGCTCCTTCTCATCATCTGACTTCTCTTGCAGGCAGACACTTTCAGACTTACTGTCTGTGGGAAACGTCTCTTCGTTCTCATGGCTGTCCATAGCTGTAAACTTAAGCAGAACAGGTTGTTTCTTCTGTCATGATGCTGAAGTTGTGAATGCGATTTATTCAGGCTTCGGGAAAGATGGCGAAAAATAGAATATAAGACAGGTTAGTTCTCATCCTTAATTACTGCACTAAACACAGCATAAATCTCAAAACGGAAGTACAGATCTGTCAAATAGGATAGCGTGGCAGGGAAGGAACTGGGGAAGATCCAGATAACATCTTGCCGAATCTGTTCTCTTCTGTGCTGATAGGTACTTGCCCAGAGGTGCAAGCCAAAGGGCTCTTATCATTCTGCTCTTAGCCTGAGGGATAGCCTGGAGGGAACATCAGCGAGCAGAGACAGGTAAGACCTACTTGGCACTTAAAAGGCTTCATCCCCCTTTCGTTTGCTCCTGTAGTATTGTTTCTGTATTGTTAGCCACTCAGGGTCATTAGTGGGAAGAAAAGCAGGAAATCAAACCTATATGCAGAAGTAACCCCTATGAGCTAATGGGTTTAGTCCAGTAGGACGGGTCAGTAGCTGGAGTCAGGCAGCAGGGGAGGAAGTTGGTTGCTGGGGAGCTTGATAATAATTAATGGGCTCTTATCACCTTGAATAAGGTAATCAGAACCGTTGTATGTGAACAGTATGACTAAAAGTGGTGTGTGTGTGTATTGTGTTCGGTTGATGTTATTACTGAGATTGTATTGTTCTTGCATGGCTGTAATTCCCCAAGCAGAGGACAGAAGCCTGATCCACTTGCTTCAAATTGGAAGGATTGTAGCAAAAGACTCCAGCATTTGGTGAGATCTGACAAGTTGAACTGTTTACCTTGAGTGGTTTTCAGAGACATTGTTGGCTGAAAATTTTGGAATGGTTGCACTTATGAGTTTAAAGAAAAGAAAAATAGTTGTATTGTACTAATTGTTAAAAGTTTTTTTTTAAGTTTTTTCTTAACTTACAGGTGTGTGAAAGTTTGCTTCTTAAATTACCCTACCAGAACCCATAAAAAAAGAGGTTATACATACAAACATACAGACATGTTATTAGAGACATGCTGATATTTTTTTACAGACATGCTGATATTTGAGATCCTACAGAGAAAATGTCTTTTAAATTTTGGAGACACCATCCCATACAAAAATCTAATACTAATGACTGCAGACATCACACAAACTCTCTCTCTCTCTCTCTCTCTCTCTCTCTCACACACACACACACACACACACACACACACACACACACACACACACACTCACACACAAGTTACTGTTCTACCAAAAAGAGGCTCCCGTGGGGGAGATATACAGAAACTCAAAAACAAAATCTCCCACTTAAATTCGAGTAAGGAAATGGTAGCAAAAATATTGTGTATTTATAAGTGCATAGAATATTCAAAGTGCTCAGTGCATATAATAAATATGATTAAATACATTAAAGTCAATGGAATAAATATAATAAATACAATCAATACATAGCTCCATGGCAAAATGCATCCAAACATCCATCCGACTAATATACATATAAACATACATCTTTATCAACAGTTCATTCACAACCAATCCTCCTTAGTACATTCCATGTCAATTACACTCCTTCAATGGGGTACATCCAATTCGTACATTTCTTAATCTAAATCAAGTCACCGTCTACAAAACGTCTGTGGTTCGGTCTCAAATGTTACGGTCCAAATTACATGAACTATGACAGCATTGAAATGTATGATCACCACTACATATTAGAACAGTATCACTCCTTATCCTTGAGAATTCATGGATGAAGGTTTTGCCAAAAAAACCACTAGCTGCATTTGTTTCAAGCTGTGGCAACCCTATGGCACCCATCAATTAAAAGAGGTACTTCTGGTGTGTAAAAGAACTCCGATGTGTTTATTATTGCCCTTGAAAAAGCTCCAAGTAATTGGATGGGAGACCTCCAACAAAGACCAGGGTTGCAGAAGCAGGCAACGGCAAACCATCTCTGTTAGGCCTCGCCATGAAAACCCCACCAGGGGTCACCATAAGTCAACCATCACTTGAGGGATGGTTGCCCAGTGGGGTGGAGTCAGAAGCTAGAGGCAGGCTGCTGAGGAGTGGCTGTTTGCTGGGGAACTTAATAAATTATAAGCTCTTATCACCTTGAATAAGGTAATCAAATGTTGTATGTAAAATATGATTTAAAGTGGTGTTTGTGTATTGTGTGTAGTTGGTGTTACTGGGATTGTATTATTTTTGCAGGGCTATAATTCCAACAAGAAGACGGAGGCCTGGGGTGCAGCTGCTTCAAATGGATGAGAGGGGACTCATCACTTCTTGGATGTGGAACTGTTTGCCTTTTCAAGGACATTGTTGATTTGGAGTTAATTTTGGTATGGTTGCACTTAAGAGTTGATTTTTTTTAAAGTTGTATTTTATTGTTAAAAAGTTTAAAAGAAAAAAAAGGTATTTCTTAAAATTTTGTGAAGGTGCTTTCTAAGCCCCATAGAAGCCATGAAAAGAGAAGTTACATACCATTCCACACAGAGCTGAGTGAAAAGACTTTCCTCCTTATCTGTACCCAATACAGGTTCAGTTGGGCCAAGGCAAACCGTTGGTAAGGACTCAGAACCAGCATCCGAGGGCAGTTGCTCTCACACACTTCCCTGTACGGAGCTCCTTCATTCTGCACTAGAACCCAAATAAACGCCCAACTGACTATTCTCTGACAGCGGCACAATTATTTCCCTCTCCCCAGAGTTCACCAGGACACTTTCCTTGAACAAGCCCAAGCTCTGGCTGCACCTATTTACAGAAACAGAAATCGAAAGCTGGCAGAATATTTCCATTGTCACAAATATAACTTCCTCCCCCCCCCCCCCGCCATTTGTTGTTTCTTTGGATGATCTCTCTGAATGCCATGCTGCTCAGGGAATGCAGTTTGGTATGAAACACACACAAACAAAACATGAAAAATTGCTTCATGGTATCAACAGAGCATTTTCCTAGGAGAAAACACCATTGAACAGACCTTAGTTGGATTCTGAGTACATCTGCCTAGGAGATCCCTCTCTCTCTGTCTCGCTCTCTTTCTCTCACTCACACACATGCACAAATTTATTTTATATTTATTTTTATATTTCAATTTGTATACCGCCCATCCCCAGGGGCTCTGGGCGGTGAACAGTTAAAATCGATAAAAACAAGAACTAAAGTCAATATACAAACAATAAAACAAATTAACAAAGTGCAGTGGTGGGGAGAACCCTCCCCCACCCCAAAGGTGGGAGGCCGACATGGCACCGCCCCCTTCAATCACCGAATGCCTGGCGGAACAGCTCTGTCTTACAGGCCCGGCGGAACGATAATATGTCCCGCTGGGCCCGGGTTTCCATTGACAGAGCGTTCCACCAGGCTGGGGCCAGGACTGAAAAGGCCCTGGCCCTGGTTGAAGCGAGGCGGGCTTCCTTAGGGCTGGGGACCACAAGTAAATATTTATTCACTGATCGAAGCGATCTCCGGGGAACGTACAGGGAGAGGCGGTCCCGAAGATATGCCGGTCCCAACCCGCTCAGGGCTTTAAAGGTAAGAGAGAAGGGAGAAGCTGAAATAAATAGATCACCAAGATATTAATTTTTTAAAAAAGAAATCCCTGCTTTTCAAGGTTTAGTACTCTCAGTCACTGACAAAAACAAATGAATCCTTTCTAGAGGCAAAGAATGCACCCAGGCTTTCTTAAATCCAGTAGGGGAAATGTATCTGTTTTAACTAACTGTGCATGTAAGCCTTTAAATGCACTATGAAAGGCTGGAAATACTTTTTTTTAACATCTGGCTCCTGGAGATCATACCCGTATCTGCTCCATGAATTAATACAAAGCATTTGATTATACCCTGGTTTGTATTAAGTGGTATCAAATGATGGCCAAATACTTTGCTTGTAGACACTGAAACTAGTTTAGGAAAGAAACCCCTTGATTTATACTACCAATATTTAGAAGGCGAGAGAGAGATGAGAGCCTCTTTGACATTCATAGCTGTGCAGAAAGAGGACTTTTTGTGACTCCTGCTTGTCATATCATGTAAGGTTGCCAGCCTCCAGGTGGTGGCTGGAAATCTCCCGGAATTACAACTGATCTCCAGGGGACAGAGATCGGTTCCCCTGGAGAAATGGCTGCTTTAGAGAGTGGACTTTATGGCATTATACCATTCTGAGGCCCCTCCCCTCCCCAAACCCCACCCTCTCCAGGTTCCACCCTCAAAATCTCCAGGAATTTCCCAACCTGGACCTGGCACCCCTATGGCTGCATGAGTCAGGATTTCCTCTCCTGGACAACCATTCTATTCTTCCGAATCCTTTTCAGCCTGACCCCAGAACTAAGTCACAATAAGTTCAATTAGTGGTACTCCTACTCATGGAATCTAATTACATAAATACACTTCCTGAGTTGATCCTGAGATCTCTCAAAGAGATGTGGGCTTTCCTGCACACTTGACTTATTCCTGATTTTCTTAAGCCATCGATCCACAAGCATTAGAATAGGTTTGGATACAGTTCTTTAGCACGTCTGCCCTCCATCTGCATTTTTACCGTTGTGGAGTCCGTTCATTTTCTTCCTCACATGCCATAATCAGGATTTTCAAGCAAGGGCACTGTTGTCATCTATGGTATCATTGGTGATGTCACTACACCTCCCCCTTTTTCTTTTCTTTTTTTTTGCACATGGTTTTCTATATTGATATAAGGGCTGATTTTTTAAAAAAAGATTGAAAATGAATCCACTGTCAGTCTTTGCATGGGGAAGCTTAAAAGGGGAGCAAGTCTGCCACCCATCTCTATCTCCCCTCTGTGGTCCACCAAGCCCAGGCTGACCCACAGTCAGGAAGCGGAAGACGGCACTGGCAGGGAAAACCAACTTCTGTTAAGATGGTACCCCAAATATATAATATTTGAATCTGTACCTCAGAGGTGGTCTGACGTAAGGAACTCTTCCTTAAAATGAAGGATGCTTGAAATGCAAAACTCCCCATCGCTCCTCTATCTTTTGTATTCACACACATTTCACTCTCAGTTCTGTCACAGCCCTCTTTGTCCCCATCTTCCCTGAAATGGCATCTTTATATAGATAACAGGTACATATAAAATCAGGGCTACCAACCCAAATAGTCCCCAAGGAGAATTTTGTGTACTTCCTTCCTTCTCTTTTTATTGAATTAAAAACATAAATAGGTATATATGCTTAATTTATATATTTTAATAATGCATTTTATAGGTATGTTGTAAACTGCCTCAAGCACAGAACATGATGTAGTACATAAGTTAAATAAATAAAATAAAATCCTATGTATCTTTTACTCACATGCCAGTAGTGACTGTCTTATTTATTTTTTTAAAAATCTGATCCACCCCTCCCTGATCTAGCATGGCACGGAAGAACAGAATTGTCTCCACAGGTCTGGGGAAGGAAATACATCACGTAAGGGACCAGGACAGAACAGAAAAGGGGGAGGTAATGCCACTTCACTGGATGACCTTACATACTCAGCTTAACCAACCTCACTGGTTGGTTGTGAAGGTCAAATGGGAGAGGAGGAGCTACGTGTGCCGCAGGAAACCAGCACGCTTAAGTTGCAGTTTTTAAAAAACGCTAAAGCATTAAAGGAGAAACCACCTAGCCAAACGATGTTATGCTGGAAATCTGTGACTAGATGCTGACATGTAATTTAGCCTTAAAAGGAGCTGTGAGGGTTGAGTGGCAAGAAAGGAGGGGGAAGTACAGCTCTTGCACCCACACTCGCCAGGCTGCTTCTCAAACTAGTGCTCCAAACTAGTTGCTTTTAGCCCTCTTAGAGCAAAGAAGGCAGTCCGAGTGAACGTACCTCTTTCTTTCTCTACCAGAGCTAACGGCTGCCTTTCTGCTCATAGGAGTGGTTTCAGTTGGCAAAATGGGGGAGTTAAGTCCCTCAGTCACACATTCAATCTGATCTGCCGGCACATAGAGCTAAGTTAATCGATATATCTTTTGGACTCACCTCTCCGTAGTGAAGAAAAGAAAAGACGTTTAGGCAGTCTCGTGTGAGCAACTGAAGAAAAGTTCGCTGCAGGCAACAAATGCTTTCATTTTCAAATTACTTTCATTTTCGGCAAGTAAGGGAGCTGCCCCTTCCTTTTCCTGTTTGCTGTTAAATATTGACTTCCCATTTTTCCACCTTTTTGATCAGATATCATATAACCATTTTTTTTACTTCTTAAGTAGAAATTCCCCTTAGTATTGCATAAACTGACTTGCTATTATGCTCCTGACAATCTTCACAAATACATGAAATTAAGAGCAGAATGGAGACCAGAGACAGGGCTTTTTTCAGTGATGGTATCTTGTCTTGGACACAGGTTTGCCACTTGCCAGCCATCTGTCAGCAGCCCCTGAGAGCTTGTGGAGGCAGGGAAGCATGACCTCACAGTGCACAATACCATGATATCTATTTTCAGCTTTTTTCCTTGGGGACCTGGCCACCTTATTTAGATAATTCCTCTTCTGGAAGCTCCCCTGGTACCCATCTTACTCTCTTTAAGCACCGGGCCAAAACATTTCTTTGTTTCCCAAGGTTTTTAATAGTGGGGTTCCATCCTTTTAATATGCTTTTAATGGTCTGCTTTTAGTCTGTTTTATAAATACTGTTTTAAGATATTAAATGTTTTATGCTGTGTTTTTAGGATTTCCAGGCTCAGAATGGCAACCAGTGGGAGTTTGAGAGGACAGGAACATGGGCGGGGTGGCCATTGATGACAGCATGATGGATTTTGCTGCCTAGGGATGTGGTTGGTTCCCCCTCATTGGAAGTCTTTAAGGAGTGGCTGGACGAATGCATGTCAGGGATGCTTTAGGTTGTTCCTGCATTGGGCAAGGGATTGGACTAGATGGTCTGTAAGACCCCTTCCAACTATGATTCTATGATTCACTACCAGGTAGAACTTCCAGGAAAAACTTCCAGGAAAACCCCTGCAAGTGACTTCATGCTGCTGGCCTGATGGAAATTTTATAAATAAACTTTTCTGCCACCACTGTGGGAAACGAGGTAGAGATAAGAGATTCCCCTGACCGCCATGAGGACTAGCAACCTATGAGGTTTTATTATTTTGTTGCAGTCTTTTGCTTGAGAGCTGCTGTGATGGACTGCACTTGAAAGCAGGTTTCCTAAGTGCAGCAATCAGAGAGATGGGAGGGAAAGAGTTAACTACTGCTTAGAATCGAAAACTTGAGTGACAGGCTGCTCCCTCCTCTCTGATTGGTCAGTTAGAACCCAGCTGAAGGGCTGATGTTTCTGACAGGATTGTTCAGAGAGAGTTTGTGAATTGAGTCTGACAGGGAAGATCAGACAGGTTCCCTTCTGGAGTAGGGGAAGAGGAAACTTTTACCGTAACTATAACATCACTGTCCTGAAGAAGAATTCAATTTAAGAATTATTAGTATAAGTGCCAGCAGAAGCTGAAGCCTGCTTGACACAGACACCATAGAACTGGGAGTGTGTTTTGGTAAGAGTGCTTGGGTAGTATGTTATATTCCCTTTTAAGCCGAAAGAAGAAGGGCTATATCTTCTTAGAAGATGATTAATTCCTGTTCAGTTTCTAAAGAGGGTTTGGCTGTGAGGAGGACCCTGGGTCTGTTGTGAAGGGAAAACAGTTTTAAACTAACTCCAGAAAACTTGAGATGTCATAGGAAACTCTGTGAAGAAACGTTGTTGCTGTAACTAAAGTATTAAGTAAAACACCTCTCACTGCTAAGAACCAAGAACATAAGAAACTAAACTTCAAGGAAACTATCTTACCTGTTAATGTGTATTCTGTTCTACCAATAAAATTTTACCTCAGCACTTTCATTCTCTGACTATACTTATTCAATCCTTGGCTGTTAAATAAAGTTGATCTCCAGTGCCATTTCCAACAAAAAGGAAGAGGGCTTCTGCTTCTCCCCATCAAGTTCCTGGGCTGGTCAGATTAACATTTATCTCCCTTTTTGGTTGGTCAAGGGAATGCTGTGGACATTCAGTAAGGCTTTTGATAGGGTTCCGCATAGAATCATAGAATCATAGGGCTGGAAGGGACTTCTAGGGTCATGTAGTCCAACCTCCTGCAAAATGCAGGAAATTCGCAAATACCCCCCACCCTCCACACACACCCAGTGACCCTTACTCCATGCCCAGAAGATGGTAAAACACCGTTAGGATCCTTAGCCAAACTGGTTTGGGGAAAATTGCTACCTGATCTCAAGGTGACGATCCGCCTTACCCTGTGCATGTAAGAAGGGGCCATGAGAACTACGCACTGATGTAACCCTTCCTGCCCTTCCTCTCATGATCTGCCTAGGTTCACAGAATAAGCATTGCTGTCAGATGACCATCTAGCCTCTAATTAAAAACCTCCAAAGAAGAAGAGCCCATCACCCTTTGAGGAAGCCTGTTCCATTGAGGGACTGCTCTGTTAGGCAGTTCTTCCTAATGTTTAGCCAAAAACTCTTTTGATTTAATTTCAACCCATTGGTTCTGGTCCAATCTTCTGTAGTAGTGGAAAACAACTCCACACCATCCTCTATATGACAGCCCTTCAAGTACTTTAAGATGGTTATCATATCACCTCTCGGTCGTCTCCTCTCCTAGTTAAACATACCAAGCTCCTTCAACCTTTCCTCGTAGGACTTGGTCTCTAAACCTCTTGCCATCTTTGTTGCCCTCCTCTGGACACATTCCAGATTGTCTATATCCTTCTGAAATTGTGGTGCCCAAAACTGAACACAGTACTCTAGGTGAGGTCTAACCAGAACAGAGCAGAGCAATACCATCCTTTCATGTGATCTGGACACTATGCTTCTGTTGATACGGCCCCAGATTGCATTTGCCTTTTTAGCTACCACATCATATTGTTGACCCATGTTCAGTGTATGGTCTACTAGGACCCCTAGATCCTTTTCGTACATACTACTGCCAAGATAAGTCTCCCATATCCTATAATAATGCATTTGATTTTTCCTACCTAAATGCAGAATTTTGCATTTATCTTTGTTGAAATTCATTTTATTTCTTTTAGCCCAGTTTCCCAGCCTGTCAAGATCATCCTGTATCCTGACTGTCTCCTACCATATTCCTCCCCCTCCCAATTTAGTATCATCTGCAAATTTAATAAGCATTCCTTCTGTTTTTCATCCAAATCATTTATAAAAATGTTGAACAGAACAGGTCCAAGGAATGATCCTTGAGGTACTCCACTTGTCATTCTTCTCCAAGAGGATAAGGAACCATTTACAAGCACTCTTTGGGTGCAATCTGTCAACCAATTACAGATCCACCTAACAGTAATAGGATCCAAACCACATTTTACCAACTTGTGACAAGAATATTATGTGGAACCTTATCAAAAGCCTTACTGAAGTTGAGATATTCATGATATTGTTGTTGACAAGTTGGTAAAATGTGGTTTGGATCCTATTATAGTTAGGTGGATTTGTTGACAGATTGCACTCCAAGAGTGCTTGTAAATGCTTCCTCATCTTCTCGGAGAGGAGTGACGAGTGCCACAGAGATCTGTCCTGGGCCCTGTGTTGTTCAACATCTTTATACATGATGTCGATGAAGGAATAGAGAGGATGGCTGTTGTGGGTTTTCCGGGCTGTCTTGCCATGGTCTTGGCATTGTAGTTCCTGACGTTTCGCCAGCAGCTGTGGCTGGCATCTTCAAAGGTGTAGCACCAAAAGACAGAGATCTCTCTGAGAGATCTCTGTCTTTTGGTGCTACACCTCTGAAGATGCCAGCCACAGCTGCTGGCGAAACGTCAGGAACTACAATGCCAAGACCACGGCAATACAGCCCGGAAAACCCACAACAGCCATCGTTCTCCGGCCGTGAAAGCCTTCGACAATACAATAGAGAGGATGCTCATTAAATTTGCAGATGATGCTAAATTGGGAGGGACTGCAAATAGAATAGAAGACAGTAAAATCCTAAACAGAATTATTCCAGTCTTACCTGTGCAGTTAGGTTTGGCCAGGGAAGGTACTTGGTCCACATTTCCCCCCATCATTTGGCAATTTGCCTGTGGCATTGAATTTCAGAATGGCTGGATTTAAAGCTTCACATTCTTTTTTATGCTTCCGAAACAGCAAGACCAGTCTTTAAACCCTGGAGCATGGAATGCTGGAGATGGTAATGTAACAGAATGGCTAAAAGAGCAGGGTCAAATCCACATTACTCATTCTAAGTCGCATGTTCCCCGCATTCCCCACACAATCCCGAGTGCCGGTCACATTAACTCATTAAACAGATGCATTTCATTCGCATTTCTCCCGAATATGTAGTCACAGGTTTTCAACGGGAGTTTCACGGTGGCCGTGAATGGGCCAATGCGCAATTTACGTGGTTTTTTTAAAAACCACCCACCTTCCTGTCTCTCCGGCCATTCCGAGAGTTCCTATTGGCTGATTCAACTTGCAAGTGCTCCGTAGTCTGCAAAAGACTGTTTTTGACTTCATAGCATTGGATTTATTGATTATGCTGTTTCTGAATCAAATCTGGTAGTTTGAAAAATCATTTTGGGGTGAATCCATCCTCAGAATGGACTCGCGAAACTTCCTTTTTAACTGTTTTTTATTTTTTTTTATTTTATATTACTGTAATATTGAAATTACAAAATATCGAAATAATGACACTCCAAGGAAGTGAAACTTCAGTAAAATTCAGGCACTGAACTGTCCTGCATAGGAAATGCCCACGAAAGCTTCCCACATGCTTCCAAATTTCCAAAAAAGAAATGGGAGAGAGCCATCAGTGCTGTCAGTGGGGGAAAGAGAGGCATCATTATCTTCAATGATGTTTCTTTATAAGGCAAGATCGAAATAACGGAAAAGTGCGCTCAAAAATTTTTTTTTAAATGGGCGGGAAAAAAAGGTCCCGCCCAAAAAAGCGGTTTTTGAGCGGCCGTATGACCGGAGGGACGCGCGAGAAAGATGGATTGGAAGCAGGAATGTGAACGAAGAGGAAAAAATCACGGATTGGAGGCAAACAGAAGATATCCGATAAACATGCGGGTAATGGGTGAATGTGGATTCGACCCAGGCTGAGATCCAGGAGCCTGTTTAAATCTCACCTCTCACCTTAGTTATTCTCTCTTTCAACCCCTTTCCCCCACTTTTTGCAATGAAGAAACACAGAAATTTGAGGAAGAGGAGGAGGAGTGTCTGCCTCAGACCTTTTTTTGTGCCATGGAACATCACAGATCATTTGCTCTGTGATTTGTTATGCTGCGATCCATGGTCACTTTCATTGTAACAGAGAGCCAACCAAGATGTCACTGCCATTTTAAAGTCATTTGAAAATGCTGTGAGGGCCCTAGCATAGCACTCTTGTCCTCCTCTCCCAACATGCTTTTTCAAATGCAGAAACAGCTATAGAGAGGAGCCATTTTAGCATTTGATAAGGTGTGGGGGGAGGCAAGAGTGCCACACTGTGGACCCAATCAGCATCAGGCTGTTGCAGCATTTTAAATTATTTTAAAACTAGAAACAAAGCCCGTTGTGCAAATAAATACAACGGGCTCTAGAAACCTGGGGCTGGGGCATGCCTAGAAATAGCTCAGGCTGTTTTTAGGCCTGAGGGCAGGTTACCACCATCACCAAAGCAGGATCATCCTTCCATCTTTGTTAGAAACCTTCCAGTTTTTTCCCCTCTTTCCTGCAATCTTCCCAATTCTGCATTGCTCAATATTTTGGGAAAGATCACAGCAAAGCTGGGGCGATACCAGTAAGGGCAGAAAACTCCAGAGCTTCCTGGTCCCATCCTTATCAACACTTTCCCCCCTGCCTTTCTTTTTATATCTTCATAATGAAAGGGGCTAAAGCTGGGGATTCAGAGAACCTGATAAACAACTTGTTATAATGTTATAATGCTATAATAATATGTCAACTGCTGATTTTATGAAAAGCAAGGCCCTCTGGTACCAGGGGGGTAATAGTCTATCAGGGGCTGTGGCATAAGAAATGTAGGGAAATCTGCCATGTGGAAGCCCAGTTGCTACTGTGCTATATTGGTAGCTGCAGCAGCAAGGGGGAAACCATCCAAGCCTGTCCCCCTGTGAAGACCTAAATCAGTTGAGAGAGGCAACATAGATTGACAGAGGCGGCTGGGAGGTGTTCCCTTACTGGCAGCTATAATATTTGTTTCTCCAAGTAGGTCTGAGGCCCTGAATGTGAAATAGAAAAACTATTAATTTTTCTTTTGGGGGAAAAATGGGCTTTGGGCAGCCTTCAGTAGATTAGAGAAAAACCATGATGCTGTGAGGTGGTCAAATGCTCAGAGCCCCCATTTCCTGTGTGACTCTCTTCCTTGACACTGAGAAGCGGGTAGAGTTGCTTCTCCCACAGAGGTGATTTGGGTGTTTTAGAAAAGAGCTCTAGCATCAACCAAACAACATCTTGCTAGATGGAAGATGCGTGCTATACAAACTTTCGGCCAAGGAAAGAGCAACATAGACACAATCCAATGTTACAGTGGCAAGGTAAGTAAAGGCTCTTGTGTGTAAATTGGGTTTCTAGTTGTTAACATTGAGTTGTGTCAGCAGCACAACAACCCTCTGCAGAGCTCAGGATGTGATATTATCATGCTCCAATGTCTCAATATTCCTGCTCATCCAGCCTGCAAATGTGCTTAGCTTTTGCAGGGAGGAGGGGCTAATTTGCAAAAATAATCTTTTGGTTCATTTACAAAAATCATATTTTTTTCTGCATACCAGGGAGTCACCTAAGTGTTTAGAAACTCTTTCTTTGTAGGTGGGTTGTATGATTTTGTTTTCCTGCTGGATCAAATTAATGGTCCACCTAGAAGAGATCCAGCAAGGGCCCGCCAAATGACTCATGAAGGTCCAGGTACCTATAATAATATCTTTTCTCTGCTGTTAATTTCCATAATTTGGTAAAAACAAAAGCAAAAAATTGTTGGTAACACCTTTAATCAGTGCTATTACTACTGCTACTAGTAGTAATAAACCCAAGGAAATTAAGATTTTCTGGGATTTCAAAGTCAAAAAAATAAGAAATTATCATATAATACTCTAGATAATACTGTGGTTGAAATTTAAAAGGCCAAACTGATTGCTGTGGCAATCCCAGGTGACAGTCAAATTGAAGTTAACAAAATATCAAGTGCTACGATCTGAATTTCAGCATCTCTGGGAGAAACATACAACAATTCCAGTAAGGATAAGAGCACTAAGTGTGACCCCCAAAGGACTGACTAAACCGGTTCAAGGTTTTGGTGTTGACCTATAAAGCCCTATGCGGACTGGGCCCAGCATATCTGCAGGACCTCCTCTCCCCATATGTACCCCAGAGGATGCTTCGTTCAACAAATAAACAACTGTTGGTGGTCCCTGGCCCAAGGGAGGCCCACCTGGCCTCAACCAGAGCCAGGGCCTTTTCGGTCCTGGCACCGACCTGGTGGAATTCTCTGTCTGAGGAAACCAGGGCCCGGCGGGATTTATTATCTTTCCGCCAGGCCTGTAAGACAGAGATGTTCCACCAGGCATATGGTGAAGGCTAGGTTGGGCCCCCACTGGCCACACTAAAGATCTGTCCACCACCCCACGTATGAGTCAGGGCTTGAAAAGCAGTATTTTATCATCGCCATCTGAAGAGAAGCTGTATTGTATAAAGTTGTTTTAATGTTATTTGTATACTGTTTTATCTGTTTTTAACTGTATTTATGTAATTTGAAATGTTGTACTCCGCCCTGAGCCCGCCTGGTGGGGAGGGTGGACTAAAAATATAATATAATAAATAATAATAAATAAATAAATCTAGGTGATATTGGGATAGACAGAATAACAACAGGACAGTTGCAAACAACCGCATTACTTGGAACGTGCCACATACTAATGTGCCACATACTCACTGTCACCTAGATTCTTAGATAAAATCTGAGTTGGTAAAGGATCAAAAAATTCCAGCCCAAATATCTGGTGGACTGTGATAACATCACCTAATAATAATTTGCTTCAATAGACTAGCACTCTCTTATCTTTAGAGCTCATAACCTTGTAGTCGGGGCTAAACAGCTACTGAAAATGTAAGCAGAACTTAAGCGATTGGTGATATAATTTTATCCTTTCTTGAATCCTTTCCCTGCCCTTCAGCAGCCAATGACATGGGGTTTGGAGCAGGCAGGGAAACCTACAGTGCAAAGGCATTATATCTTACAATCAAATTAAAATAAACATCATTATAATGAGGAAGGTTTTAATGAACGTCATGATGAGTGTCTTCCATTATGCAAAGTTTGGGCTTTTGAGCAAGAAAATCAGAGTTCATCTCTCTGCTTATCAATGCAGCTCACTGGATGACTTCTCCTATAGATTTACTGTCACCCTTATAATGGGAGAGCCATTTATGCCACCCTGAAGTCCTTGGAGAAAGGCTGGAATGCACATTTAGAAAGTCATCCATAGCTTTTGGAGCCAGAGATGTCGTTGTGCCAGACTCTTGTGTTCAAACGAGTAATAAGGCATGATTGGTAGGCTTACTGGTGTACCTTAAATAGGTGTCCCACTTTCCAGGAGAGGCAGCTGCCGCACGAGGCTAATCCATTCACCTTCTCGTGAGGTAACATGGTGTTAACTGGTTGCCTCGTGAGGTAACATGGTATTAACTGGTAGGGGTGAACCAGGAATTTGTGGATGTCCTATGACTGGCTCTGTTAGGAGGTTATTTTTTGCCTGCTTCTTGTTGCTTGTAGAGGGTGGTATAATCCATGGCCTGGTCCATGGATTGGTTAGGCCAGATTTAGGGGTAGTAGGAATCGGTCGTAAGGCAAATTGTTTAGAGTCCTGAGGCCTCCAAGGATGATGGCCGTTCCTGAAACAGTCTACCACTCAGTGTATGGCAGGGTGGGTTGAGGAGGGAATATTCTTGGTGCTGAGCCACATCAACCAAACCTTTCACTGTCTATGCAGCGCCCTGAAGGAAGGGGGATGAGGTTTAACATCTCTCATCTCCAGGCAAGCAAGACCAGAGGTTATCACTGACCAACTTTGGCACCAGGATGAAGTTGCTTAAAATGTGGAAAGCTGCTGGGCTCCTGAGTTGCAGCCCATCTATAAAAGTAGCATTATTTCTGAGTGTGCCGATCAGCCATTTGAATAAACTAGCCCAACTTACTAATGGAAACACCACCTCTCTACCTTTCCTTTTAGAACACTTTCGATAGATTTTACTCACACTCGCTGTATGACTCATTGCCATATATGAGGAACAAGGAAAAAATTGTACTCTTATTGTGATGAGTGGTCCTGAGTTGGGTTTTGCTATCCTTCATAGTGGTTGATCAGTCTTCTTGTTTGAATACTCTATTTTTTTAAATGTAGACATTACAATTCATGGTGAATGTGAATGCTGATGTTCAATGCTATCAATCAATCCAAGAATAATTTTGTCCATGACCAAAAATAGATCTACTTCCTCATGTACCACTGAATGCTCACAGTTGCATTTAGATGTCTGCCAAGAGGTACTGGTATATTTTGGGGGCTTCAGTTATCACAAAATTTGCCTGGGATTGTTAGTATTTACATATGAATATGCAGGGCTTTTTTCAGCTGGAACGCGGTGGAATGGAGTTCCGGAACCTCTTGAAAATGGACTCATGGCTGGTGGCCCCGCCCCCTGATCTCCAGACAGAGGGGAGTTGAGATTGCCCTCTGTGTGGTGCGGAGGGCAGTCTAAATTCCCCTCTATCTGGAAATCAAGGGGCAAAATATTAATCAGATTTTCCCAGAGGATGTAACAGCCTTATTCCACCATTGTCTGACAACCAGTTACTTCCAATGGGACAACGAATTCTATGAACAGATGGATGGGGTGGCCATGGGGAGCCCTCTCAGCCCAGTTATAGCAAACTTCTACATGGAACATTTTGAAAAAACAGCTCTAGAATCAGCACCCCACAAACCGAGTGTATGGTTCCGGTTTGTGGATGATACATTTATCATTTGGAGCCATGGGGAGGAAGAATTGATGGGGTTTTTGAATCATTTCAACAACATCCACCTGAACATACAATTCACCATGGAGAAAGAAATCGAGGGAAAACTCCCATTCCTGGATACCTGGGTCATCCGCAAAGCAAACTTTCAGTTAGGTCACAAGGTCTACAGGAAACCAACTCACACTGATCGGTACCTACACAAAAACTCCAATCACCATCCCCGACAGAAAAGAGGCATAATGAAAACATTAGTGGATCGTGCAAGACGGATATGTGAGCCGCACTTTCTCAATGAGGAAATTAATCATCTAAACCACGCACTTCAGGCAAATGGCTACTCCAGAAATGAAATCCGAAGAGCAATCAAACCCAGGATGAATCAAACAACCAAAGAAAAACAGTCTCCCACAGGAAAAGTGTTTTTGCCATATATCAAAGGAATTACTGATCAGATGGGAAAGCTTATGAAAAAGCATAACCTTCAAGCAGTATTCAGACCCACCCGAAAAATACAACAGATGCTACGATCAGCAAAAGACAGTAGAGACCCCCTAACCTCTGTAGGAGTATACCGTATACCCTGCAGCTGTGGACAAGTTTACATCGGGACCACAAAGCGTAGCATCCAGACAAGAATAAAAGAACATGAAAGACACTGCAGACTTGGACAACCTGAAAAATCAGCAGTGGCTGAACATAGCCTAACTCAAACAGGGCACAGTATCTTATTCCAGGACACCAAAATACTGGACAACACTTCCAACTACTTTGTCAGACTGCACAGGGAAGCCATTGAAATTCACAAGCATAAGCAAAACTTCAACAGGAAAGAAGAAACCTTAAGAATGAACCGAGCATGGTTTCCAGTTCTGAAAAACACCAGGCTAACAAAACACTCCACACCCGACAATAGCCCTGCAGAGAAGATTAGCACATCAAGTACCAATCCCTATGCAAAAGAACCTCCTCAGGATACAGTGAAGCCTCCCGCCATTAGCATTCCACACCCTGGGAAACTCTTACAGGATGACTCAGCTCAACCCCACCCCTCCTGAGTAGATACAAATGACCTGCCAACATCTTTTCCGCACTGTGACACTGAGAGATCTCTGTCTTTTGGTGCTACACCTCTGAAGATGCCAGCCACAGCTGCTGGCGAAACGTCAGGAACTGCAATGCCAAGACCACGGCAATACAGCCCGGAAAACCCACAACAACCATCGTTCTCCGGCCGTGAAAGCCTTCGACAATACATTGGAGTTTAGATCGCCTTCTGCGCCGCTGGAGCGGCGCGGAGGGCAATCTAAACTCCTCTCTGTCTGGAGATCAGGGGGCGGGGCCACCAGCCATGTGACCATTTTCACCGAGGGTGATTTAAACTTCCCCCTTGTTCCAGCTGACCCAAAGTGACATCATTGGCCCTGGGAGCGTGCACGTACATGTGGTACCAGGGGCACCACCTCCTGCCAAGAGTTGCCCCCTATGCTGGCAACTCATTAAGTTCCTGTGAATATGGATTTTAAAATCTCTGAGAATATGGATTTTAATTACATTTGGGACATTCTCTGTAATACAAATATAGAATCTCCTCCCAACAGAGATTTACTTGGTCTTTTAAGTGCTAGGCGAAAATGCTTTTAATTGTCCAGGCTTTTTATTAACATGTTTTTGTTTAGCTCTTGCTAGGACTGTTTTATTGCAGAAGCTGTTTTATGACGTTTTTAATTCCCTGTTGAATTTGCTTTCCCTTTTTAATAGTGCTATTATCCTGTTGTTATCATGCATTCTTTTATATTCTGTAATATATTTTAGTGCTTTAAAATTGATTTGATGGTAAGCTACAACAGCAGAAAGGCAGGTTTGGATGCTTGTACCTTTTTTTGCGAATGCAGAGTTAATTGCAGTTTTGGGGGGACATTTTAAATTGTGGAGGAGGTATAATGGGTCCTTCCCCCCTCACACACACAAGTGCACCTCTTATTTGGTTTGGTTCTTACTGCATAGACTTAAAAACAGTCCATATTCACATACCTTTAACAATTTGAGCCAGGCTGATTTCCAACTGAAAGCTAACTTGGTATAAGTTCTCCACAACTTTTGTCCTACTCGGCAAGGCTGTTTCAGGATAGCCTCTGGGCATGGGCTAAGTGCAAATTAAACATCTCTTTTCCAATTTATGCATGTTGCATAAATTTCCAGTGGGGTGAGGGGTTATTTCATCACACTGAGTGTTTGTGCTTCCACAACTGTACTCTGGATTCCTTCTACCACCACACATAGCCCTTATTTCCATTCTCATTGCCTGAGCTTTCCATAAAATAAGAACTTCAAGGAACAGGCAAGAGGCATATCAGTTGACCAGGGAGAAAGGTTCAAACTAGGTTTGGTTGTCAGAAACTCAAGACTATTGTTTTGAACACACACACACTTTTTGTTTACTCCTGTACATCTATAATTAATAAGTAACTTATGCTTTGCCCTCAGTCCTGTGAAAACCCTCTGGGGTCCTGCATTTGGTGCCAAGGCAGAAGCACTATCTAAGCCCTCAACCTGGACTTTTGACCAAGGTCCCAGAATATCTTAGACCACTCCTGTCTTTGTCTAAATGCCATTAGGGTGTGATGTGCTCTCAGCAATCTCTTATATCCTTGCCTAGATAGCTGGTTACAAAGCTTATTCTTCCCTTCCTATACTAGTATGTAATTCCTTAGCAATAAAGGGCTTTCATTTATTTCTTAAACAAACAAAGTTCATGTGCACTTTATTCCTAAGGAAGAACCCCCATCTTTTGCTGTGCACAAACAACCTCTTAGCTAAGAGACAATTCCTGAGCATCCCTAGGAAAAATAATCTGTGTAGTTAGGGCTTCATGACTCTGGCAGTCTTTGGAACATATCTGGCAATATGCCTTTGGGCTAGCATACTAGATGTGGTTCTACTTTAGTGAGAGAGAAATCAAGAATGGAAACATCCTTTTCTGATCATCAGACTCAACACTGCCTTAGTGGGCAATACAGAAAAATTCTCAGAAGCCAGCAGGAGGAGAATCACACAGGAAACAATATCTTTGCACCTCTGCTACTCTCTCAACCACTGAAGATGCCCCACAATCTTTGTTTCTAACCCTGGTTTCCTTTACAGTTTTAGTGCATGAAGACTACCTGCCTAATTCAAACAGGCTATAGTCCTTGTGTAGGTGGAAAACAGAGGAAAAATAATCTTCTCTGAACATATTCACAGTGGTGATGAAATTACTAAGAAAAACAACAGGTAGAAAACCAGTGCTTTTTAGTGAGACCACCCATTCCTTTCAGGAGACTGTAGCATTAAACCATAACGTTTTTAATGAATGCTACAGCATCACCTGTACACAATGACATCACTTTCAGGCCACCCTGGAAATGACATCACTGTCATTTACCCTTCCCATCACTGTCATTTACCCTTCCCATCCTTTACCATGGCAACCCTAGTGCTTTTTCATATTCAGTTTCAGGTGAATGAATTTCCATGGTTATAGAACTGTGGTATTAAATCTTCTAACCTGTTCCAAGTTTTAAATTTATTATCCCATTTTCCTTTCACCCTCCAAGAAGCTTGTGGCAGCATACATCGGTCTCCCTTCTTCCATTTTATCTTTGCTAGATCAGGAGCTCCTCCTGACACAGAGGGCTGTGGTCCGAGAATGAATTATTATTATTTAAACAGAGGATCTCCAGTCTTGTTGAGCCTATAGACACTTTGGGAGTTTTGCAAATAGGCAGTAGCAACTAGGGGTGTGTGCCCCAAAATCCTAAGCCAGAAATAAGCATGAAAATACTCTTCCAGGTCATTACTGTGATATCTGAAATGTTAATGACAAGTCTGAGATTCTTAGACATGATGAATCACACACTGCCTTGAAAAAAAATCTGTGTTGTTTTATGTTCATGTGCTTATCTGTCATCATCATCAGCAGTCATCTTGTTTTTCTTTGATTCTCCTCAGGGCTTTTTTTCTGGGAAAAGAAGTGGTGGAACTCAGTGGGTTGCCCTTGGAGAAAATGGTCACATGGCTGGTGGCCCCGCCCCCTGATCTCCAGACAGAGGGGAGTTAAGATTGCCCTCTGCGCCGTGGCACGGAGGGCAATCTAAACTCCCCTCTGTCTGGAGATCAGGGGGCGGGGCCACCAGCCATGTGACCATTTTGAACCGGTTCCGGAACTGTTCCACCGAGTTACAGCTGAAAAAAAGCCCTGATTCTCCTGATCCTTGGCAATGGCATTTCTCTGTTCCAGATAGACCAAGCGGGAGGGCTGATTTCTGGAGGAGCATGGTGCCAGCCAATCAACAATAGAAACAAGCCCCACAGAAGAAATTTAAGCTAAGAAACTTTATACTTAATCAGTCCCTTGGGCCATCAGTGTCAGTGTTGTCTATTCAAATTGGCAACAGCTCTCAAGGGTCTCAGGAAGACATCTTTCACATCTGCTATTATCTGATCCTTTAAAGTGGAGATGCTAGGGACTGAACCTGGGACCTTTTGTGTGCCAAGCAGGGGCTCTACTACTGAGCCACAGCTTGGAATGCTTCTTCCTAAACATGGTAAAGTGGCTCTGGGGAGAACTACTCCATGTCCATGGAAGTATCTATGTCAGGCTCAGATTCCCCCACTCCAACCAGTGGGAAGACATATCTCATAGCAATTGGATGGCTCATACATCACATGAAATCACACACACATGCTCTATTTTTGTTCATTTTGAAAAATTCAAACTTTCAAAGATTACAGTGATGGAAATTGGGATGTTTTCTGCAAAGGAAGCCCTCCTTTGTGAAAGAAGACAACACACCACAAGGAAGGATAGCAAATGCAGTTTTCAGTGGAAAGATATAACAAAAGATATAACAATTTTATCATCAGTCAGTCACTATGAAATACTGGATACAGACTGGATTTTTTTAAAAAAAATCCTAGTGACTAGTGCTCTCTGGCCAGGCTGCCACCATTTCCCCCTATAGGAATCAGTGGCGGGAAGAGCACTTGCATCAACAGGCACTGAGTTTGAGGCTCTGTAAAACTGAATCCCTTTGTTCATTCTGCTTGAAACTTGGAGGGAGGGTTAAATTAGAGAGGGGACTATATTCTGTGCAAATGTGGAGCCATTATCTTTAAACACAGGTGCACCTGACCCTTGAATTGGTTCCTCCACTGAAAATCATGATCCTGGAATTCCAGGACCCCCCCCCCCCCTCAATAGATCTGAATCCCAAACTGGTAGTGTCTCTGCCAAAAATTAGAAATAAATGGTAAAGGTGCTCCCTGAATCCCACATTCAAAATTATAACACAACAAAATGGCTGCCAAAAAGTGGCTGGGGCCAATCACACAAAACATTGAGAAATTCCATGTCAACGTGATTGTTTAATGAGGTCAACTGTTTCCAAATAATAATACCTAATAATAACATTTGATTTATATACTGTCCCTCAGGACAACTTAATGCCCACTGAGAGCGGTTTACAAAGTATGTTATTATCCTCACAACAAAACACCCTGAGAGGTGGGTGGGGCTGAGAGGGCTAGAAACTGTGACTGACCCAAGGTCACCCAGATGGTTTCAAATGAGTGCTCCATGCAGACAAAGGTGATAATTCCTTAGACTTCCCAGTTCCCTGGGTCCAGGAGGGAATTCCCTGTCCCCAAGCACAATCTCCCATCCTCAAGAAACTGAGGAGTTAGAGGGAAAAAAATGATCTCCAAATTGATGTTGTAGGAATTTTCTCTATTCTCTATGGTCATTAGTACCATAAAGATTAGGGGAAATTCATAGAGTGTCACCTAGAAGTGACATCACATCCTCCCCAAATTCCACCATCCCCAGGCATCGCTCCCAGATCTCCTGGCATTTGCCTAAGCAGTGTTGGGAACACCATGCTTTCTGCCTGGCCACATCTGAAGCATCTCCTGCTCCTGGCCCTTTGCTTTGGGGAAGAAATGCTTTGAGGAAGAAGGAAGTGTCAGGAAACACATTAGCAGGCACTATAACACCTTTAGATGCCACGTTAGGGCCACTGATTTAAACCTTGTTAAGACCGTTATTTTTGGTGAGAAGAGTTCACAGCTTTGTATACGCTGGCCTGTGAATAAACCAAGATGGTCAGCAAGGTTGTGCTGCAGAAACATCCAGGCATTTCCTGTTCATACATAGAGAATATGAGGGCTGCATTGGCACCTTAAGAGGAGTTGCATGGGCTGCCTCCTTCATTTTAGTAAAGATGAAAATTTAGGCACATGTGGCTGGTCCATTGAAATGACTGAGGAAGCCCATATGCAAGTTTGAGCTCTGGTCTTAGTAAAGCACTGCTATATTAGAGTGGTGGCCTGGCGCTATTCTCACCAGATATAATACAATACCACATTCTGATCAGTAGCAGGTCATTTTTCCTGTGGTTTCATAGCTGAGACATCGGAAATGGTAGCTCAGCCTTCTGTTTAAAAAAACCAACTGAATACTTACCTAGTTAATTCCGCTATTTTTTGTAACTGTTGAACTGTTCTGGGCAATGGAGGATGAAGAGGGATATATGGTACTAAGTCCTCGGCCGCATAACAAAATCTCCATGCAATATTCAAAAGCTCAGAAGACTAAAGGTATGGGTTTATGGGTCTACCTGGAGGTTAGCTTTTAGCATTTGGGATTTGCGCTTGCATGCTTTTGAACAAAGGGAAGTCAAATTATTTCTTCAAAGTTTGCTTCTGAATAACAATGAAGCAATGTTGCTCATGTATGTGTGAATATCTTTCTGTTGGATCAAGGAATATTGGGAATAAGGTTTCTTTGCCTCTGAAAGCTTGGAGTTTATTAACAGTGTAGAACGCCCAAGTATCACTATAGGCACTTCTGCTGGATTAATAGAAAGAGCTTAATTTGTGACAGGGTGCAACTCTGGCATCTGGTTTCATTGCCAGAACTTAACCCTGAAATAAAAGAAGACTAAATGAAAGAGTATGAGCAGATAGTCACAGCTAAGGACTGTGGCAATGTCTAGCATCAGCTAGTTTAAGATTTTTTCTAATTACTTCAGCTCATAAGTAGAGCATGATGGCTGTTTTCTTCACTGGGTATAAAACCTACATTGATTGGATAGAAGATACATGCAGTTAATGTATATTTTTCTCTCATTGATAACATTCACACATTGTACAAATGGCACCTAACATGCTTAATGTTATCGACTAGTGTTTCCTTCATTAAAATGGCAGCTGACTTCTCCACAGCTGTAGACCTAGAATGTTATAAGTTTGAAGGAAACCTAAATATCATCTTTCATTATGGTACTAACAGGGGTCGTCGTCACACGGGCCCTTATTTCGTCAGTTTTGCACTAGAAATAATTTCTTCTGTTATCATTATTAGAACAGATTCTCCAATCTTTTGATGACTGCTTGTGCTTCCGGTCAGTCATATTAAAAGAGAAAACCGCAATTCGATCGTCTGTCAAAGTGCCTCCAGAAATGGGGCCCTAAAAATCCTGCCCTTTTTTAAAAAAAAAATGTTTTTTGCATATTTGCACTATATCACTCTTCTATTATACCAGTGTTGTGCTGAGCCAACCCAAAAGCCCATAGGTAGCAGAGGTTTCTCACGCATGGCAGAATAGCGCTATAGCACTATAGCGCCATAAGGCTGACATTTTTTTAAAAAAAATTACTTTGAGGCTTAATTGTGGTCACACTGGGGCTTGTGGAAGGCAGGAGAATCAGTGTTAGGTGAGACAGATGATCAGGGAGAGTGAGCGTTTTGGAGTTGCAAAGCATTCATAGTCAATCCAGGGCATTCACATGGAAGTAGATAAAGATGACATAAAGAGTCACAAAGCATGAATTGGGAAAATGTGGAAATCGCAAGAGAGCCAGAATAAGGTGAGCATTCAGCGAGAGATGGCGCTAGTTTGGCGCTAAATTTATGGCCATGTGATGACAGCCAGGGCTTTTTTTCAGCAGGAACGCGGTGGAATGGAGTTCCAGCACCTCTTGAAAATAGCAATAGTGTGTGAAAATAATATTATTTCAAAAAATCTAGTGTGTTTCTTCCTCATTTCCCTCCTGAGCGTTCTGCCACCTCTTTTCCCAGAAAAAAACCCTGGGTACTAATATATTTATTAAAACACAGTCTCTCCTTTTTCAACTGCCTGTGGTGGCTCAGGATCAGTGTGGCTAATAATAATTGTTTCACAAAGAGACAGAGAGAGCAAGCACAAATTCTGTATCCTGAAGAGGACTGCTTCCAACTTGTCTAAATTCTGGCAAATAATCATAGCTTAATTTTTAGGAAGTTAGGGAGTCTAAGCCAGCCATGATAATTCCTGACCATGCCAGAAGGTGAGGAAATTAAAAATATGATATATTGTCGAAGGCTTTCACGGCTGGAGAACGATGGTTGTTGTGGATTTTTCGGGCTGTATAGCCGTGATCTTGGCATTGTAGTTCCTGATGTTTAGCCAGCAGCTGTGACTGGCATCTTCAGAGGTGTAGCACCGAAAGACAGAGATCTCTCAGTGTGGAACAGTGCTGTGAAAGAAGGCAAGATAGAAAGCTCACACAGCCTTGACACAGGAGGAGATCTTTGTGGAAAGGAGAAGAGAGCTAAAACTAATTCAAAATAGCCGGGCAAATCTTTGGCTAGAGTTTATCCTGAATTCTTAACTGCTTCTTTGTTCGAGCTGTGGTGTGCTATATTTAGTGAATACCAAGGTCTTTCAATCTTTTCCCAGAAGCTTTGCAATCTTTCACCACCTTTGTTGCTTCCCTCTAAACCATTTTCAGTTTGACCATATCTTTAAAAAAACCTCTTACACAGACTGAAGATATTTGCACCACTGAGGCCTGACCAGCGGCAAGCCAAGCCAAGCCAAGCAGAATTGCTGACTTGTGTGTCACACACAATATTTCTGTTGATAAACATCTCAGAATTACGCCTGACATCTCCAGCTTTCACTTTTCAGCACTCTTGATTACTCCTTTGACATTTGTGCATTTCTCCTCTTCTGCAATACTGCCACCTAGCCAATGGTCTGCCCCCCAGAATTTCTTTGGTTGATTTACCTCCTCAACAGCTAGTGTAAATAATGGATAAAGAGCTAATAAACCTGTGTTCAAATATCCACTGAGCCATAAATTCACTATTTGGCCTAAGAAAACTACTAGCTTCACAGCCACCAAACTCTGAAATGTCTTGGTGGAACCAGGAATGGATCAATCTGCTCCACATAAGCTTCAGAGTATATGACAGAAGATGGAATGGATTCTGCCATCCACTCTGGGTACACAGAGAGAGGCCTAGCATATCCGAAGAACATAGAACACCTTGATATATTGTCAAAGGTTTTCACGGCACAGTTCGACACTGAGAGATCTCTGTCTTTCGGTGCTACACCTCTGAAGATGCCAATCACAGCTGCTGGCGAAACATCAGGAACTACAATACCAAGGCCACGGCTATACAGCCCGGAAAATCCACAACAACCATTAAAAATATGATGTTATCTGAGGAGACTATGGTTCTTTTCAGAGTATCTTTGTATCTTCTTGTTTGTTTGTTTGTTTGTTTGTTTGTTTGTTTGTTTGTTTGTTTGTTTGTTTATAGTCCACCTTTCTCACTGAGATTCAAAGCAGATTACATAGTGTGAGATTAGTAAAATCAGTAGCAAGGTTATTTCTATACAGTGTTTGAGGTCACATAAACAATGTCATAAGAGAAATAAATATAAGTTTACAAAGACATAGCATTAGCAAGGATCCAACATGGAGTTGAAGAATTGCTGAAACAGAACATAATCAGTTCTAGAGCTGACATTAGACAACATGAGCACAGGTAGTATATAGGAGTACATATTTAAAGCAACAAATAATATATGAGGCAACATAGTGGTGAAGTCTATGGTCCCTAACTCATTAGCGAAGCATCTGAGACTCCCTCCTTATAATATCCCCCTCCTATCTGAGGACAAAGGCTTTTTGAATAATTCAATTTTGCATATTTATGGAAAGTCAGGAGAGTCTCCACAGGATGCAGTAGAAATCTTAGATGGCTGCCTGTCAGACGCGGTGAAATGGCTGAAAAAATAACAAATTGAAATTGGATCCAGACAAACCTGAAGTGATGTTTGTTGGGAAGGCAGAGATCTTGAAAGATATTGTACTCCCCACTTTCGATGGAGTTAATCTGACCCTTGCAAACTCAGTTAAGAGCCTATAGGTAATACTGGATCCAGAGCTACTACTAGAAAAACAAATTAAGGCAGCCACAAAAAAATGCTTTCTATTATCTCCGCCTGGGGCAGGGAATCCCCTGCTCCCACCCTTACCTCCCCTATGCCCACTTACTTGGCCGGGGGGGGGGGTCAGTGGCCTGAATTGGGCTGCACAACACCCCGCAGCAGGCCCATTTTGGACCAAATCAGTGCTGCATTGGGAGCGCGAGGAGTGCCCTTCTGCCTGTGGAGCTGGACTTTAACCCACATAATGATGTCACTCCCGGAAGTGATGTCATCACACATGCTGGGAGAGTGTGCATGTGAACAAAGACTCCAAGCCTCCACAGGGTAAGTGCCAGGCTCCCAATCTCCGACCCGCGGGAGTTAAGGGACATGGCAACCCTACTCTAGCCTGGAAGATGGCGTCTTACCTTGACAGAGCTAACCTGGCAACCTGGATTCATGCTATGGCAAAATCAAAATTTGACTATTGTAATGTACTTCTCTATCTTACAGAGAAATGCCTTTGGATCAGGGCACGGCAGTGATTATTTGGACTCTGCAGTGAAAAAACCAAACAGTGGCAAATCTTAATCTTATTTAAAGGATGGTTTTGTGTATCTTTATTATTAATATATATGAGAGAGGGTGAGAGAGAGAGAAAGGAGAAAAATAAGAAAATGCCAGTGATTAAGAGTTAATGTAAAACCCTTTAAATTCTCGCAGGAATTCACACAAGTTCCAGGCGGTACAAAATCGCACTAGGGATATTAGGAGCTTGCTGTGTCATTCTGGGCTCAGGTGTGATCGTGCTGAGTCTTTTGGGTAAGTGCTTGTATACATCTTTTAAGAAGTATAAGAGAAAAGGCAGATCTAATATTTAAAGAATAGTCTCAGTGAATTCTTCTGTCATGTCATTTTGTCAAATTTACCTCAAGAAGCTGAATGATAATTGAGCTGTCAGTGTTGCCTCTACTGTTGTGTTTTGTTTGCCTTGTTTTATTAATGTGTGCCAGTAGAACATATAGAACATATTCAGGCCCTCCTTCTCATCCTCTCCCTCTTCTGAAAATGGTGGGGGTGGGGGAGGCAGGAGCCCCTTTCCCGTGCCATGGTCCCAACCAGAATTGGGCCCTCCCCTCACGATACTTCACAGGATATTTGCATATTGCAAAGGGTGATAAACACATGGAATTCGTTGCCACAGGAGGTGGTGGCAGCTACAAGCATTGCCAGCTTCAAGAGGGGACTGGACAAATATATGGAGCAGAGGTCCATCAGTGGCTATTAGCCACAGGAGATAGATGGTATTCTCTTTGTGGGGAGGTGGTGCTCTGTTGTCTTGGTGCTGGAAGGAAGGCAGTGGGAGGGCTTCTGGTGTCCTGGCCTCACTGACAGTCCTTTAGATGGCACTGGATTTCTAGCCACTGTGTGTGACAGAATGTTGGACTGGATGGGCCACTGGCCTGATCCAACATGGCTTTGCTTATGTTCTTATGTTCTTATGGCTGCAAGTCTCCACGGTGACCACATGAAAAATGTCATGTCTAGTATGGCTTTCAGCATAATCTTCCTCACAGGAATGTTATGAGGATAAAATGAAGGAAGAGAGATTCATGTATGCCACCTTGAACTCCTTGAAAGAAGGAAGTGCTAAAAATGTAAGAGAATTTTTAAAAATTTGCAAAACTACATCAAGGATTGTGTATTGGTGCTATTGTAGGCAATAGCTAACTGGCACTGTCCGTAGCTGGATTTTGCACGCTGAAGACCTAACTACACGTCTATAGCAGTATTTGCACTGAGCAGCAAGTGATCAAGATTCATTCATTAGTGTGCTCACTGGAGGGAGAAGAACCAAAGCAAATGAAGTATTTTTGTCTCCTACTCCACTCTGTACGGTTGCCAACTGCTAGGTGGGGCCTAGAGTTCTCCCAGAATTACATTGATTTACAGAGATTATTTCTCCTGGTGGAAATGACAGCTTTGGAGGAGGGATTCTGCTGTGCTCCCTCCCCTGCCCCAACTTCCCTGAGTCTCCACCCTTCAATTCTCTACAAATTTTCCAAGCCAGGGTAGGCAACTCAACCCTACCATCAGTAAATGTTTTCTGACTTAGGGCTTCCCTTTCCTATGCCTTTTTTTTAAAAAAAACCTTTTTGATCTGGTTTGTGTAAAAAAAATTTTTTTTATACCAATGTTAATTTGCAATTGTAGGTAGAACAAATTAAAATTGAAAAAAAAATCACTGCAAAACTACCTTGTCCCCACCAACATGTAAGCCAAAGTACATGAACTGAACACAGAGAATACATTTTTTTTCTCGTGTTTATCCTGGAAGTGCAGTCCGTAAGAGGGCAAATGACACCCTGGTGGCCATTTTGGGTCAGGAAAATGGCATGCCCTCCCCTCCAGGCCACAGTCCCAATCTGAACTGAGCCCTGCTGCTCTTGGAAAATAAGTTTCCCAGCAGTCCAACTACTTGCGGAAAATGCAAGTCCGATCAGAAGAAAACCCAGCCCAACCTGTAGCTAAATGTCTTGTGCAGCTTGGCCCACACATAAGACCTTTCCCATCACATATATTTAAAGGTATGATTCCAGTGTGTAACACCTTATGCTTACCAACACTAAACTTCACTTACTGTGTTGTTGATACCCATTGTGTGGAGATCCTACTGAAGCTCTTCGTAGTTGTCTTTAGTTTTCACCTTCCCGAATAATTTGGTATCACCTGCAAAGTTGACTACTAAATGGCCCAGCACCAGTTCCAAATAATTTATGAAAATGTTAAATAGTATTGGTACCGATACTGATCCTCATAAGACCCACTGCTCACTTCCCTCCATAGAGAGAACCATCCATTTATTTCTACACTCTGCTTCCTGTTTTTAACCAAGTTTTAATCCATGAGAGGGCCTGTCCTCTTACTGTATGGTTGCTAACTTTACTTAGGAGCCTTTATTGAAGTTCCTGGGAAGTCTAAGTATATAATACCTACCAATTTTCCCCACAGTCCCTCCCCCTCAGCAATCCTGCCCTTGGTATAGAAGTATTTGTTTTGGTAACTTTCCCTAGGTTTTTAATGCTTGGGTCAGATATGTTGCAGTTCTATCAGATTCATAATGTGATGCATATTGTGCAAATTTAAAACACTGAGGAAGGCCTCATGGCCAAAATGCATTTGGTTTTGGCTTATATGTATTCTGTATTTTAAATAATTTAAATAACCTGGTCACAGGAAAATGCCTGTAAATGTGTGACATCCCCAGCTATACAACTGCAATTATCCACAAAAATTTGTACCTGGAGAAGGTGCTTATGTATGTAACCAAAGTTGATAAATTTTAATGCGCAATTTTTTTTGTTATTCATAATTGATTAAAGAGTCTGTGATTTAATACAATTTTAGCCTTTTTGATATTGACTTTGAGTACCAACACATATCTTTTTTCTTTTTTCAACCTCAATGGTTACCTCGTACTTCTGGGTTGAAGACCCCTTCTTTTTGTAAAACAGAAACCAAGTTGATTACATCTTAAATGTGCTACTTTGTTTTACTTTGCTACAACAGACAAATGCAGCTACCCTTTTGAAATTAGTGCTTGAGTGCTTTACTGATGGTTGTGCAGTCCCCATTCTTTTAAAATACCTCCTTCCCAGTAAACCAAAACATATGGAATGATCACTGTATGCTTGATCTAGTAATAGGTCATTAATGGCAAGATTCAGGTCGAGTAGCACCTTAAATACCAACAAAATTTTCTAGCATATAAACTTTTGAAAGTCAAAGTTCCCTTCATCAGATACAAGTAGTAGAGATTCTTGAGCCTTTATATCCCAGACAGAAGATGAGAAAGATGCTGCAAAGAAGGAGGACAGGATGCAATGGTGCAATGCAACTTGATTAGAGATGGGGGATGCTTAGTGGCAGGATATGTAGAAAATTAGCACCTGTAGTGAGATAAGAAACCCATGTCCTTATTCATTCCTGGGGGGGGGGTGTCCATTGTTCTGAATTTCTGAACAAACTCCAGTTCAGCAATCTCACCTTGTAATCTCCCTTGAAACTTCTCTGCTAATAGTTTATGTTATATGAAATCCTATTGATCAAGTTTTTCAGTGTAGCTTTTACAAAGAAGAAAAGGTAATGGTGTCAAATGCCACTATGTGTGAAGGAGGAAACCAGACAAGGAGCCTGCCAGAATGTTCTCCATCTTTTGAAGACATCATCACTCACCTGAAACATAGTTTGTGTGAGTCACCAACAGGTAAGCACTTCTTTTGCTTTCGCAATACCTGAGAATCTCCCTTCCCAAAGTTTCTTTTGAAAGGTACATGGAATTGCAGTTTCTAATCTTAACTTCTACAGGCTGCTTAGTGCTGTCAGAGCTCTTGGACGAGGGAGGTGAAAGAGGAAATATGCACAGAAATTCCTTGACTGGATATATTATTTGGCTCTTTAAAAAACCAGCCATGGGGCTGCACCAGATCAGGGCTGAAACACTACAGAAGTGGAATCAATTCTTCCTGTTCCAAATGTATTGTGCCTGTCTTTTTCTCCCCCTACTGGAGATTAAAACAACTTCAAAGGGCCATTTCTGATCGAGAAAAGATGTCGAGAGTTTTACTCTCTTTCCTCACTCCACAGAACTGAACAGATCTAGTGAATAGTTCACATTTGATTGATACAATCAAACACAGTGAGTTCAATTGCTGAACACATTCATCACATAATCCATGGCATCCCTGATCCCAGCACAGAACTTGGAATATATAATTGATTGTAAGGACTTGGGGAGGACTTCAGGGAAAACATAATGGCCGTCGTCACACGGGCATCTCTTCCGTTAAATTTACAGCATGTAGCGTCCTACCTGTTATTGGCACAGTAACATTTCTTTGGGTCACCTAACGGCTCTTCGCGCCACCAGCTGTTCACACCGAAGCACTCTGTTCTGTTCTCTCTAACCGTGCAGAAGCAGCTCCTCCCCCTTTTTTAATTATTCTGGCGTTTAATTCCGCTATAACGGAATAACAGCATATAAACATTCTGTTAGAGCAAAACATTACGACCCTTTTGTTTTTCCAACTTTGAAATTATATAAATAGCCCTTTGCCCGCAGAAAACTCCCTGTCTGACGTGATCCCCATCGCTGAAGACTCTGCCATGGCGATTGAGTCATTTTTACTTCAGCAGAAAGTTTGCATTGTGTTATGTCGTTATGGCGTTATAAGGACATAATAAAATAAAAAAAAGGGGAGTCGCAGGAAGAAATGGATTCTGGGATTGAAGGGAGGGCATAGGACGTTGCGAGGCGAAATACATCGATGTGAGGCATTCACACTGAGGCACAAAATAGCGCGACTATCAAGCACAAAGCAGAAGAGAGAAAATCACTACAGTGTTGGAATAAGGTGGGTGTTTGCCGGGAAATAGTGCCATTTTAGCGCTAAATAAAAGCCCGTGTGACGACGGCCAATATGAGAGCCAGTTTGGTCTACTGAAAGCCAGTTTGGTGCCATGGTTAAGAGCAGCGGGACTCTAATCTGGAGAACCAGGTTTGATTCCCCACTCCTCCACTTGAAACCAGCTGGGTGACCTTGGGTCAATCACAGCTTCTAGCAGCTCTCTCAGCCCCACCCACCTCATAGGGTGTTTTGTTGTGGGGATAATAATAACATACTTTGTAAACTGCTCTGAGTGGGTGTTCAGTAGTCCTGATGGGCAGTACATAAATTGAGTGTTTTTTAAAAAAAACATGTTTGGGCCTCTAGGCTAAGGCAGGTATACAAACAAGGAAGAGGAATATTTTCCAAAATAGCCAACTTCCTAGCCAACTGTAAAAGAAGAGAAAATGATGGCTAAAGAGCAAGTTCCCCTCCAAAGCCCACATCTCTGTATCTCTTCCTTCCCTTCCCTTAACAGCAAATGAAATATCTGATAAAAAGTAATATTTACCAGGCTGGTGGTGTCCCCCCACCCAGCCACCTTTTCTCATTAGCTCTGTCTGAAATCTGATCTGTCCCAGACATCTGAATTCTGGGGGAATGCCACAATTGACAGAGAACAGCGGACAGGATGGCATTCATGGGAACACTACAGATTAATGGAATGACATAAGGCCGTCATCCCAAGCCCCCCTCTTCAGTCTTTGGACTGAACCACCTGTAACGCGCTCTCCTGTCACCCCTCCTACAACCGAATCTGCCACAGAGGTTTGTTGTGAGGATAATAAGTAGAGAGGCGTGTACTTGAGCCCATTGGGGGATTACAGAACAAAAAATGCATTACAATTACTTTATAAACAAAAATAAGCAGTTATATGGGGAAGCAAGAGTTAGGATAGTTGGAGTAGCATAGAGGCTAGATCAGGATCTGGAATCACCGCTTTTGAATCCCCGCTATGCCGTGGAAGTTTTCTAGGTGACCCTGGGCCCACCATAATCTCTCAGCATTGCCTGCCCCACAAGGTCGGGGATAAGGTGGAGGAGGGGAGAACTATGTGATAAAGTGCTTTGGGTCCCAATTAGGGAGAGAAGTGGGATATTAATCCTGCTGTATGGTGAGGCAATGAGGATGGAACTGTACATTACAAGGTGAACTTGAAGTGCCATTCTAAAATACTTGACCAAAAAAAGATTTTTTTAAAAAAGTAATTTAACTATTTAATGCCTGGAGTGAGTGATTTATTTTGCGTTTTTTTATTGCCCGCTTTTTTTGCTGAGACTCAAGTCACATTACATAATATATATTTTAAAAAATTCAATCAGACAACATAAGACATCCAATAAACACTGCATTGGGACAAGGATTACAAAATTAGTAAACAGTGCACCAAAGAATTGTCTAGGACAACAAAACTTTCTGAGGCATGGCATGCCATTACAGAGGCCGAAGACATTCAGTTCTGAGGTGGGTGAGTATGCATCCGGCATGCTAACCAGCAGTTTCTTGTAGGGCTTGAGAACTCCCTTGTAGTCATAGAGCTCCAGCATTTTTATGTAGAAAAGGAGATCCACTCTGTGTACAGATAGCTGAACTTTTGTTGAGATGACTGGAGAAATCTGCCTAATAGCAAACTCCAAGGGCACATACATTAACACCTCCGAGTAGAGATGGGCACGATCCAAAAAAAATTAATGATCCAGCTGATCGTGGATCGGCACTGGCGACGATCCTGAATTAACGATCCACACCGATCATCTCCCGTTCCTGAGCCGTGGATCGTGAAGGCTAAAGCAGGCCGCGCTGCTATTCCCAGCTATGTGGGAAGGTGGGTGGTGGTGGCGGCCACTGGGCCTGGCGGGCACGGAGAGGCGGCGATGAGCCACCTCCCCTCAGGTCCCATTCAGCAACACAAGAGGTCTGTGTTTGGCCATCATTGCTGCCTATCAGGGTTTGCAGGGATGAGATTGGAGTGCCCATGGCTACAGAACACACCCTTCCCCCTCCCTCCCCTGGGTGTCTTCTCCCAACTCGTGACTGCTTTGTTGCTCCATGGTTGGAAGGAAGCCCTGCTGATCAAGGAAAGCTGGGCTTCCATTCGGGTTTCCAAGGCGACAGAAGGAGGGCAAACAGAGCTTAGGCTTTCCCCTGGCTCTGTTGCCAGGGGAATAGATTGCTGAAGCCTGAGTGTCTGGATCCCCGATCCGAGCCCGAACACAACAATCCAGGCCTCTCCCAATCACAGGATCGTTGGCTGTGGACAATCACAATCCACCGGGTCATAATCGCACAATCGCCATTACCGTGGGTTTTTTTCTATCGTAATGTGGATCGTGCCCATCTCTACCTTCGAGGCACTGGTGAGGATAAGCAAAGAAGGCTAATGAGTACATTTTAATCATCATCTGAAAGGTGATGACTGCTTCACACCAGGGCTGTGAAATCTGTAGCCCTGAATCATGTGGCGAATGCCATTCCAATTGACAACAGGAATATGTGCAGTAGCTGCATGAAGGCGGTGGTGACCAACACCCTTTGTTTTGTGACATTAATGTGTTGATTTCCTCTGAATTAGGTGTGTAGTTCCCATTCTCCAAAGAATTAGACATCAATCTTCCAGAAAATCCATAGAATTGGTTACATAAGAAGTTGGCTACAATTGCTTAAATTAACTACCAGCCATGCATGTATGTGCCAGTCTGCAAAGCAAATTGAAAGTTGGTTTCTTATACAAAATTGGCATTAACTCATTTGTAATTGGTGCCCATTTGTAATTTGGAAGTACATTTCTGAAGTTGTTTAAAAGGACTCTGTTTAGACAGTGTAGATCAGAAGCCAAAGGGAAGCCCCCGGAAACAGGCAAACGTCAAATACAAACCGGAGAACAACACAAGCAATGAAAAATATATATAATAATTTTATGCAAAAGTGCAAAAGTGCAATTATGTGCAAAGCAGTCTACAGAAATTCCATAAACACAATAAGGAGGTCTGTCGCCAAGGATAATTACAAAAATTCATACATATACAGTGATAGGCTCAACTGGAGGTGGAAAGTGCAAACAGAGGAAAGAACAGTCCATATGTCTATAGATGGAGTCAGAAAGACATAACTAGCCGACGGGCTTCAGCTTTCATTTTCAATTCCCGTTTCGGATCTTCTTCTTCCAGGGATAGTATCTATGGGCTGTTAAACAAAAATAAACTAATAAACCCTATTTCTATATATAACCCAGCACTCAAAGCACATAGTAAAATTAATACTTACTATCCGTTGCCATCTCTCCTCACACACCACAAACAGTTCTGAGCACTGAGTAATCGACAGATACAGTTACTCAACGACCCACCCCGTTATTTATAGTGCCTCCCTTGGGTTACATCATGTATGATTCTTAAAGGGGACGTTCTACTATGGACACATATTGTTCTTCAAAGTAATAAATACACTGTGAGTTCAATGACCAAATGTCACAATAAAACAAAGCTGGAAGTGTAAAGGGAAAAAATCCTCTTATCCAAGTCTCTAGGGTCATTATGTTTTCTAATGATTTTATTTATAGCCCCCGTCATGGATGTGTACTCCAAGGACCATTTGATTCTCGTGTTTACCTGACGGGTTTTAGGCTGCAAAAGTACCTCGCGCAAGGTGGATAGAAAACATTGGCATTTGGTGAGTGGGATCACCGGATGTGAGCAACACCCTCTAGCGGGTCTCAGAAGAACCAGAAGCCTTAAAGACATTTTAGTTAGATCCGAATATTGTGGAGCTGCCCCCGTTCGTTCTCTGCCCACTGGACACTTTCCATGTGGGGACTGTTCAGTATGTAACTTGATGGTGGAATTACCGAGTCTAATAACACTCAAGAGAACTTTTCCATTGAGGTTCTCTACATGTAAATCTTCCAGTGTTGTATATATTATTCAATGTGGTTGCCGCCTTAACTATGTTGGCAGCACCACGCGCCAATTACGCGTTCGGATTCAGGAACATCTGTCTAGGATTAAGAATAACGTCAGGGAGGCTCCTCTAGTTGAACACTTTCTATCTAGCCATAATGACCCTAGAGACTTGTCAGTTTCAGTATTGGAGGTATTAGATGCAGAATGCACCACTAAACTTTTACAATCTGAAAGTAGATGGATTTTCGAGCTCAAGAGTTTGAGTCCAGGGAGGTTGAACCTTTCCATTGATTACTCCTGCTTTCTTGGATAAGAGGATTTTTTCCCTTTACACTTCCAGCTTTGTTTTATTGTGACATTTGGTCATTGAACTCACAGTGTATTTATTACTTTGAAGAACAATATGTGTCCATAGTAGAACGTCCCCTTTAAGAATCATACATGATGTAACCCAAGGGAGGCACTATAAATAACGGGGTGGGTCGTTGAGTAACTGTATCTGTCGATTACTCAGTGCTCAGAACTGTTTGTGGTGTGTGAGGAGAGATGGCAACGGATAGTGAGTATTAATTTTACTATGTGCTTTGAGTGCTGGGTTATATATAGAAATAGGGTTTATTAGTTTATTTTTGTTTAACAGCCCATAGATACTATCCCTGGAAGAAGAAGATCCGAAACGGGAATTGAAAATGAAAGCTGAAGCCCGTCGGCTAGTTATGTCTTTCTGACTCCATCTACAGACATATGGACTGTTCTTTCCTCTGTTTGCACTCTCCACCTCCAGTTGAGCCTATCACTGTATATGTATGAATTTTTGTAATTATCCTTGGCGACAGACCTCCTTATTGTGTTTATGGAATTTCTGTAGACTGCTTTGCACATAATTGCACTTTTGCACTTTTGCATAAAATTATTATATATATTTTTCATTGCTTGTGTTGTTCTCCGGTTTGTATTTGACGTTAGACAGTGTAGATGACTGACATTGTGTGAGCCACGTAGTTATATTTGGTATCAGATTGCAATATTTTCCCACATCACACAGATACACATGCTGCAAGCCAGTGGCTATCAGTGTTTGATTCACTGATAAGTATGCCTGCCAAAAGGGTAGTGAAAAACAAAAACTAGAAAAGTGAAGACAGTCACCCTTCACTGCAGAAGAAAAAAAATGGGACAAGCCAGCTGTCCAAACTAGCAAATGTCTATTGACATGGAATTTGGCAGTATTCCTGCTCTTAATCTTTATCAGCCTGCATCAGGTAAGTGGCAATCGAGGGAGAAGCCAAAGAGTCCTGGAAGTACCATACTGAAGCAATGTATACGCAAGAAGGATCTGGCAGTATGGAGTAATTCAAGAACTAACCACGGGTAGATTTACACCCGTGCATTAAAATATGTCCATATTTATTATCATTTATTGTGAGACCTCATATGCCCCAAACTAGCATTAACCAGTGTTTGGAGTGCAGAAACTTTATGGATTATTAATCATGTCAATTTTCAGTAATGTTAAATTTTGTTCAGTTATGTAAATAGGTTTTCTTTGTTTATCATTTGCTCTGAATTTAATGTACTCTGGGTCAATAATTATAAAAGATTGCTAACTCTGTATTATGAACTCGACTCCTTGTCAAACAAACTGAAATAGTGTAATGTTGGGAAATCTCTTTATTCTCATAGAGATCTCTGAGTGTAAACTCTGTCCCATGAACTGGGTGTCAAAAAAGGGAAAGTGTTATTGGTTTTCCGAAGAGACGAAGAACTGGTTTGAGGCCCAGGACTCTTGTTCTAGGAAGAATGCCCATATGATTGTGTTCCAGAACTCGGAAGAAATGGTAAGAGGCACAGTATGGCTTGATCAAAAAGAGTCCAGTAGCACCTTTAAGACTAACCAATTTTATTATAGCATAAGCTTTCGAGAATCAAGTTCTCTTCATCAGATGCCCAGTTTTGATCAGGCATCTGATGAAGAGAACTTGATTCTCGAAAGCTTATGCTGTAATAAAATTGGTTAGTCTTAAAGGTGCTACTGGACTCTTTTTGATTTTGCTACTACAGACTAACACGGCTAACTCCTCTGGATCTATGAGTATGGCTTGAAAATCATTAAATTTATGGTGGTTTCTAGTGACTGTCTAAGGGACTCAATTAGACAATGCAAGTTATACCCAGTTCAACTCATGTCACACGTAGCAATCTCGTTGAGTCCTACAAGTCTAACACAGACATCTATTCGGTAAGGTTCTCAGTGTTAGAGATAGAACTACATATTGCCTCAGCAACCACTATTTCCATATGTGCTAGGTAATAGCAATGTGAGAAGAGGGTATTGCAAAGAAGTTATGGTTGTTCTAATTGGGTCTACTCAGATGCAAGACCCATTTTTTTCACAATCTAGCTTACTCCTAAAATAGTGTTCTTAGGCTTACCGCCTTTCTCCTCCTTCCTTGACCACCTCTTGAAAAAAACAATTTTTGGTTTAGAGAGGGAATAGTACATGCACAGGAGTTGTTTTTCCTAGCAATGCCCTACCCAGTTTCTGCCGATATACAGGTCCTAGCTGGATTGGGGTGACTCATTTCCCTACCAATAGTTACTAATTTGTTCTGAGCTCAGATCTGGGTGGTTTAAAGCATACGCACCTGGTATCAGTGGCTGAAGGCTCTGTGTATTATGGTCTTCTTCTGGCAGAAATTCATCCAGAACATCATCCAAGGAAACTATCGTTTTTGGATTGGACTTAACTTTACATCTACATGGAAGAACTGGACCTGGGTGGATGGTTCATTGTTAAATCAAACATTGTAAGTTTCCCTTTGTCTTCACTGTATAAATAATTATTTTTATAATTTGATTCACTGTGATGTTAATAGAAGCAACATGATCATTTATTAAAATATTTAATTCATTAAAATATTTATGTACCACTTTTCCTCTTGGCTCATGGTGGGCAATAGTTGGAATTATGAATGCACCAATTCTTCCAACCTTGATGATTTCTGTAGATTGCATGTCATTATTTTCTACCATTATGCCAAGATCTCAAGAAAGCTCCCATTTTAAGAACTGTGCTTATATACCACTCTTCTAGACAGATTACTGCCTCACTCAGACCAGTGAACAAAGTCAATGTTATTATCCCCCAAAAATAGCTAGGGAACTGGGGCTGAGAGAAGTGGCGTACCCAAGCCAGTTTGGTGTAATGCTTAAGAGCGTGGGACTAATCTGGAGAACTGGGTTTGCTTCCCCACTCCTCCACTTCAAGCCAGCTGGGTAACCTTGGGTCAGTCACAGCTCCCTCAGAGCTCTCTCAGCCCCACCCACCTCACAGGGTGTTTTGTTGTGGGGATAATAACATACTTTGTAAACCGCTCTGAGTGGGTGTTAAGTCATCCTGAAGGGTGATATATAAATCAAATGTTGTTGTTGTTGTTATTACTGAGCTCACAGCAGTAATAGAATTCAAACCAACATAGTGCTAATTTGCAACCTAACCACTTAGCCATTATGCTACACTTCCCAACACCACAGGGTAAAATCAAGCTAGTAAAACAAAAATTATGAGCAAATCAATCAAGGAGAAGCAAAAATAATAAATCAGAGCAGAAAGATGAGTGTACAGTTTCATTCCAAGAGACCACTGAAACATGATTGTCTTCATGTACCAGCTAAGGACTAATAATGAGTGATGTGAGAGTACACCCAGAGACAGTGTTGCACAAATCCCTGCTCAGGTGAACCCAGTACATCTCAGATGGGAGGGACATGTGCAGCAGAGCCTCCAAGGAAATCTTAAATTTCAGGTAGGCTCATACAGAGGAAAGCAGCCCTTCATGTACCCTGGACCTAGATTGCTCATGACTAGACATGGGCACGAACCGCATTATGAACCAAAAAAACCCACGAACCATTTGATTATCTGTTTGCGAACCGGTGGTTCATGAGGGTCCATGGCCAATGAACCAGCATTCATTGGAATCCTGGTTCGTTGCATTCGCCCATGGTTCGTGAAGCCAGACAGTCAGGCACCATCAATAAATTCCCTTGGAAATGGAGCTGGGGGAATGCCTGAACTCTGTCTGCACTCCTTCTGTCACCCTGGAAACCCGAATCGAATCCCAGCTTACCTTGATCAGCAGGTCTTCCTTCCAACCATGGAGCTGCAAATTGGTTACAATTGGTAACATTGGAGAAGACACCCGGGGGGAGGGAGGGGGAAGGGAGGTGTTCTGTAGCCATGGGCACTCCAATCTCATCCCTGCAAACCCTGATAGGCAGTTCTGATGGCCAACCCCTTGTACACTGGGCCAATGTCAACTGGTGGCTGTAATTGTATCGAATGGGAGTTTCCTAGGGGCCTCGGATTGGAGAGGGTATAACTCCAAGATTCCTATTGCAATCTTGACCAAACTTGGGTGCTGGCTAGAGGAGAGCCTGCTAAACACTCCCTGGGAATATGGGCTCTCTAAGTCTAAAGGGGACCGTTCTGATGCTCATGAATCACGAACCTTGTACCGGTTCATCAGCGGGAAATGTTCGTTTCGGTTCGTTAGTTCGGGTGCAGTGGCGGCACTAAACCACGAACCACTGGTTCGTTAAATTTTTTTGGTTCATGCCCATGTCTACTTATGACTTTGTAGATCAAGCACAATACCAGCACTTCAATCTGGAAATACACAGGAGGCCAATGTTGCGACACTGGTATGATGTATGTGGCCCATTCAGACGGGAGCGTTCATTTGAACCAACTAACGGTTTTGAAAAGCAGCCCCATATAATCTTCATTGCTGCAGTCTAATCTAGTCACCGCTACAGACAACTTTCTTTGGCTTGGTCCTTAATTAACTCCCGCAAGAGGTAATGTAAATCTCCTCTGGTAACTCCCTCCTTCCTATTATATGGTTGGGGAGAACTTGGTGCAGCCCCTGACAAAGTTAAATTTTCCTGCCTCTGCTCTTGTAGAAGGAGGAACTTAGTGATATTTGTGTACATTCTCTGAATCTGTCTGGGCGTGGTACATAGAAATCACAGAAATGGCACTGCAAACACGCATGCACCACCAGCTGTTCTCCAATAAAAGTACAGAGGAACCATTTCGTTCTGGTCCAAAGAGTTCTGGAGGAAAATGGTATGAATTCACTCTGGAATGTGGAAGTCCTGGCAATCATGGCTCCATTCCAGAAATTCTCCTACACTAGCTGGCTCTTGGATAAATTTAGAAAGGATCCCTGCTCTTGATTCAAGGTTAAGGTCCAATAGCACCTTAAAGACCAACTAGATTTCCAAGGTGTGAGCTTCCAAGAGTCTCAGCTTCCTTCCTCAGATACAAGTGGGAAAAGGAAGGACTCCTTTCTTTTTCCATTCCTCCTATCTGTCAATGGGAGCTTCAGCTCTCAAAAGCTCACACTCTAGAAATCTAGTTGATCTTTAAGGTACTATTGGACCTGAATCTTGCTCTTCTAGTACAGACCCAACACAGCTAACCACCTGAAACTACTCTTGATTCAGTTACTCAAGCTTCTATTGAACAAGTAGGGACATTTATTAAAAGTCTTCAGTGACTGAAAAATGTCTGAGAGGTATAATCTGTGTCAGGCTACACACATCATTTACCAATGCTGCAGTAATACAGACAAGACTACTACTATAAGAACTTTGTCATAATAAGGGCTGAGTACCTCTATAGAAAATTGGAAGAGAAGGCACTGCCTCTTCCCTTACTCTGGCATGTTACGTGATCTGGGCCAAGGTATGTTCCCTTATTTAAATTGCAGTTCTTCCATAGGTTGGTTCTGCATTCCTCTGCTGCTGTAAGGTGCAGCCTAGCACATCCTATGAATCTTATGGAACACAGCAAACCCTGCTGTCAGAACCACATTACATGTTGCATTGTTGGCTTCTCATTTCATTCCACAGGTTTCCAATAACTCTCCCAAAAGACGGACATAGATGTGGAGTTCTTAAAGTCAATCAGGTTCTTTCAGAAATGTGCAATGATCAATTTAAATGGATTTGCAAGAAGGATGCTGTTCTAATTGACCACACGACACTGAAAAGAGGCTTGCTTTAATACATCAACAGAACACCCTTCCTGGGACTGCAAGATTCAACTGTAGGCAGAGGTTCAAGAGGATGACTTCATTCAGTCCCCATTTATGTTCTTCAATATTATGTCTTTGCATTCTCAGTTACAAACCTTCCCAACAATCAAACAGGTACTTTCAATAAAAAGGTCTCTACCCAACTTCCACTTCTTGGCCAGCAAATTTGGTTTTATATATAAGGCTGCTTTTTCAGGTGGCATGAACTCACTTTGAAGAGCAATTAACTTTGAATGTACATTGTGATCAGTGTAGCTTTCTCCTTCAGTGCTCCCACTTCCTATTTTGGGGGAGCTGTTGGGAAGGCCAATCCACCTACTCCATGTTTCACAGCGTGGAAGGGATCATGCCATTCGAAGAGGTCCTGGGATGATCCTCCATTAGCAGTGAGCCATATTTCAGATACAAGACATGATTCCCTGGATGTATTGTTGGAAGCTGCCTTAAGCCCGCCTGTGGGAAGGGCAGGGTATAAGTCAAATAAATAAACACAGGCGGGTTCCAGGTATTCATGCAGTTCAAATAGGCAGCTGACCTGAAGACACTGAACTGGGTGGAAAGATGGAACAAAAATGTTTAAAATGAGTTAAATGAATAAATTTACACCTGGCCAGACTACAGATTATATGTTTGGATGCTGTCTCATGAAAAATATCCTGATATTGAAAATTAGGATGTCATTGAATAAGTCTGGTTCAGCATCTTCTCTTAAGAGTCAGTTTTTTGTGTGTAGTGATCTTTTCAGTAACTACTAGGGAACCAAGGATTTGGCTGGTTACCTGTAATCTTAGCTGATGTGGTCCTGGAACATTTTTAGAACATAATCTACCATAGGTGTGCACTATACCCACTCAATGGTCTTTTGCATCTAACTGCAGTATACAGAATCATGCTAACCAAATTTTAAAAGACACTGTGAACCCAAGAACTATTAAAACAAATTCAAATCAGACAGAGCTTGAAATATTGAAAAAAGTAAGAATATAGTAACAGTAGAAACAGTAAGAATACAAATTCTATTAAGACCCAGTTTACTTCTGCAAACCATACAAAATATACTGGATGCATATGAAAATCAAATATAACAACATTCAATTTATATACCACCCTTCAGGACAACTTAATGCCCACTCAGAGTGGTTTACAAAGTGTTATTATTACCCCACAACAATCACCCTGTGAGGTGGGTGGGGCTGAGAGAGCTCCAGAGAACTGTGACTCGCCCAAGGTCACCCAGCTGGCTTTTGTGGAGGATATAATCAGATACCATCAATATTCCCAGGGCTCATTTCAAGGGGGAACACATAGGAACGCAGTTCCGGCAGTTCCCCAAAGAGGTCACTTGACAGGTGGCCCTGCCCACCTGACTCCCAGCCATTTTGGGCCCATTTTGGCCTGGATTGGGGCCAAAACAGCCCGGATCCGGCCTCTGACGGGTGGTGGATCACTCTCCCACTCAGCAGCAGCCTGATCCTGACCATTTTGGGCCCTTTTTCAGCCATTTTCAGCCCCTTTTTGCCATTGTGGGCCCAGTTTCGGCCCTGAATGGCCAGGATTGGGTCTAAAACAGCCATGACAGGTGATGTCAGGGGGTGTGGCACATGCAAATCAGTTATGCTAATGACACACTTCTGGTGCTGGCAAGGAGCATAGCATATGCTAATGAGTTATGCTAATGAGTTCTTCCAGCTCTTTTTCTACAAAATGACCCCTGAATATTCCCAAATCCCCCAAATGGTTGGAAAGGACCTGGTTGTAAAGTTACATTACAAATAAGCAACACAAGATCCACTCTGTGGTTGTTTGTTCAGACTGTACAGAGTTTCTCTAAGCAGGCCACAGTGTGGCTCACTGTAAATTCCTTCCTATGAGTTGAAGCCCAAACATCACTTCTCACCCATGAACCACCCAAATCCCCCCAGAATTACAGATCATGTCAATTTAAGCGATTCTGTGTTTTGACATAAAACTGAAAAACTATTGTAATAAGAATCAGGTTTAAGAGTAGTGGTGACCAACCACAAGAAGCAACAGTGACAGAACAGATGAGAGATTACCCTTCTGCAGGTTAAAAAAGTCTCTTAGCAAATTAGCAGTCTGCAAAGTAGTGCACCCACAGAGCAAAGGAAACAAAAAATAGTTAAAATACCAAAAAAAAAAATCATATTTGAATTTCACTTAGCTAAGGTCTGTTGGCTGTTACAAATATGGACAGCTGCAAGGATGCTATTTCTTTGGTTTCTGTCTTTTTTAAAAACCAATTTGCCCATCTACTGAGCAATCTTTCATGACATAAAGACAGTAATTCACATGACCTAAAACAACCTCTTCTGGCAAAAACTAAGTTTGGCACTAAATCCATCACAGTAAACATCCCTCATCTCTAGACGTTGCCACAGGCTTTAGATCTTTCAGCCCCACCTTTCAATCTCCAAGATAGAGGAGTCTTCTCCCAAAAATTAACATCTTAAATAAGGTATTTTGTTCTTTAAACTGCCAAGCCTCTGCTTAAGCATGGGATGAATTCAGATCACACAGAAAAATGCTCACAGTATTTCTTTTGGGGGAAAAAACCCGATGTTTAAGTGTTCAAATTATAAATGTTGAGGTAACGGGATTCATCAGTCACCAGCTTGCCATAAATGTCATTTTGGAGGAAAAAATACGGGCAACCCTGGAACGTCAATAACAGGGAACAAACAACAACTCCAGGGAACAAATTCACAATAGTTGTGTAATCTGTATATCATATGAAAGTGCAGAAGTGCAATAGTGCAATTATACAGTTAATAAATACACAATACAAAAATACAGTCATATTCAGTAAACCTATCATTTGAAAAATCTTTGTCGTCCGTACAGTTCGTTTCATTCAGTTAAAGTGCCACAAGCCATAGGAGAGCATAGCTGGAGATTGTAACACATTTGTGTCCAGTCCTGAATTCTTTCATGCCCAGGATGAAGTGAGTTTCACTCACGAAACAGGTTAATGATACTTGCCTGCACATTCCCGTCGGCGTTTTTTGAATAATTTAAATTATTGGACTGTGAATGACATAACACCTCTCTATGAATCTCCACCTCCGGCTTTCTATCAAAATAAGACACTTGGCACTTTAACTGAATGAAACGAACTGTACGGACGACAAAGATTTTTCAAATGATAGGTTTACTGAATATGACTGTATTTTTGTATTGTGTATTTATTAACTGTATAATTGCACTATTGCACTTCTGCACTTTCATATGATATACAGATTACACAACTATTGTGAATTTGTTCCCTGGAGTTGTTGTTTGTTCCCTGTTATAAATGTCATTTTGGCTGACTGGGCACCAAAGTTACTTAATAGTTACAAATAATTAATTTTCCTTCGCTGAACACACATTATTTTGCCCCCTCCCCCACATCTAAAACAGTATTCTGTCAGTTTGATGCTAAAAAATCCTTAACTGTTACTGCCTTTTTAAAAAAAATTTTTAACTTTGCCTGTCCCTTAGAACTGTCATCCTATAGGCTCATTCAGCTATGAATGCTTCAATCTCAAGCCATTTATCATGGCTGATAGGGGTGTGCAAGTCCATATTCCCAAGTCGAATATACACCTGAAAATACCTATTTGGTATTATTTGGGTATATCCAGATATATCCAGCTTATTGGGGTATATTCTGATAAACCAGTGTTTATGTTCCTGAATAATCCAGATATATTTAGAACTATCCAGGAATCTCATTTTAAAGATTGCAGCAGCTTGCCCCTCCCCCTTTTGCAGGCTTCCCAGGCAACGGGGGTGGGGAGCAGCGTTACTTTTGTGGGTGTGTGTGAGCGCACGCACATTCATATGCACACATCTCTCTGTATCAGTGTTGCTTGCTTGCCATATGCCATTGCCAGGTCTGGCTGCTGCCTTGCTATTACTAGCTTGTTAGATTAGATGCCGGGATTCTCTGATTGGATGTTGGTTCAGTTGTGCTTTCATTGGCCCTGTGTTCTGCCTGGCATCTTTGAGAGACACTGGTTCTCTTGGACTTGTAACAGTGTCCTTTGCTTTAGTTTGGTTTTTGTGGGATTCTTTAGTTTGACATTGGTTCTGATGGGCTTTGTTGGTTCTGTTTGCATCGGCAGGCTTTTGGTCATTGGTTGCTGTTGTGTGCTTGGCAAAGGCTTCCTATGTCCTGGAGAAAGCCCTAGAGAATGGCTGGGGTCAGCTTGTTCAAGGGCTGGTAGAATTGGGCCAATTCACTTAAAACTTTGGCGGTGGGGTTAGTGGAGAGGAGGACAAGGTTCCTTATAATGTTGGTGTTGTTTGCTTGAAAGGTGGCCCTTCCAGCCCCTTGGAAAAATTTCGCCACAAGGAATAATGGAGCTGAATACATTTGGAATTCCAAATAAAATTCAAATTTGAATACTATACCAGTGTTTCTGGACCGAAAAATTGGCAATACCGAATATATATGGTATTCCAGATACTCAGATCCAAATAATAGCCATTTTTAAGCACACTCTTAATGGTTTCTGTCTAGGGGCATAAAAGGCCATTGCTCTTGGCTCACTGTCTCAATCCCCCACCATTCACTTAAGCCCAAACTGATGCTAAAAGTTTACAGAAGGCTGAAGGAAAGGACACCCAATACAATACAATCCGCCTGGGTTTGGGAAGCAGCGCAGCTCTCAAAGCTGCATTACAAGCCAGCAGCTCAAGATCCACTCTGTGCTTGCCAGGCTCAGTAAAGTCTATTTATGAAATCTGGGCAGGACTAGTTTTGGGAAAGGAGTGTAGCTAAACAACTTACATTAGAAGGCAGCAGTCCATGATCCACTTTGGGCCTGCTAGGAAGAACTGTGCACTTGACTGAGAGACTATGTAACGCCTCCCTGCCAGATCTGACCTAAGTGGGTCTGCGAAGGAAAAAGGCTCTGCAATTCACATGCAAAACCAGCAGCTCAAGGGCCACTCTGGGACTGCAAGGAAGAAGCCATATGCTTGTTCGTGATGCCTACTGGCAAAATTTAACTCATTTGGGGTTTGGACATTGAAACGGCTTTGGAAGAAAAATCAGTAGAAATGCTAAGGATGTTCACAAACAGTTCTAATACTCATCTTCAAACTTGTTCTAAAAAGAAGAGAGTGGAGAAGTTTCAAGATGAACAAAGGCCTGTCAGTGCTGTGCAAAATTATTAGAGTCCTCTCTGAGGCCACGCCTGGGAAGAAAGCTGCATGACCGTCTTACAGTGTCATCCCAAGCAGATTTACACCATTCTAAGGGATAATAATAACACTGACTTGTTAACCACTCTGAGTGTGGCACTAATCTGTCCTGAAGAGCGGTATAGAAGTACAAGGTTATTATCTGCTCACAGGGAATCATCTCCATATTAAACAGGCATCCACTGCCTCTACTTACAGCACAAAATCGCTAGTACTAAGTTAACAGTTATTGAGTTTTGATTATATAGGAAAATGAGATTTTGCATAGCTGTCCTCTGCTCAAGATTAGAAAATGCAACTGAGAAATTGAGACCTGCCAGAAGCTTAAGAATTCCTCCTTGTAGGCAAGCATTTCCAGTTTCTCTCAAACACCATGAAGCGGTTTGCGACATATCCAGTTGCGGGGCTGGTCGCAGTCTGTGGAGCTCTGCACACCGTCGTTGAGGGTGGCACAGGGGCTATCCCCTTTAATTACAAACCTGCAACAAAGAAGTCAGACCAGATGAGAGCATTATGTTATGTCACACACGAGTTAACAAAATGGCCTTTTCACAGCCACATTCCTCCCAACTCCTTTATTCATTTTCACATCTTCCTTTATATTCAATATACCCCCAAAGAAACCATCTCATTCCAACTATCCCAACCACTAAGAGCCAGTGAGGTCTAGTGATTTGAGGGTCAGACCAGGATCAGAGACACTTTGGTTTGATTCCCCACTCTGCCATGGAAGCTTAGTAGGTTGAACTTAGGCCAGCCATATGCTTTCAGCCTAATCTACCTCACAGGGTTGTTGTGAGGATGAAAGAAGAATGAACTAAGCTGCTTTGGCTGAGTCCCCATTGGAGAGAAAAGGGAATATAAATTAAGAAAATAAATTCATCAGTCATAGGGATTTCGGATGGCACTCAGGGATTTTCCTGCTGATATGGTTGGCCTCTGGAATGAGTAAAAGACCTGGGCAATTGCCGGGATCTCTCCTAGACACCCTTTCTCAAGTCTAAAAGACCAGGCAGTCCTTTGGGTTTACTGAGAAGCTACAGATGATGAAAAGACAAGAGAGATTGCTAAAGCAACAGGGGAGAAAGACTTGGGATGAATCCAGTAAGGCAAGGTCAAGAGTTCATTTTAAAGCCAATTGCACAGTGATGAAGGAACCATATTTCTCTGCCATCACTGCACCCACACTGCAAAGGGCTGCAGAGCTCTTCTTGGGAGGTTAGGGGTCTATTAGGGCCAAGCTACACATGGCGAATGACACTTGAACGGCAAGTGGATTGAGTGGAGGGCAAGTGAACAGGGAGAAATACACTCGCTGTTCAAGTGTCATTCGTCATGTGTAGCTTGGCCCTTAATCTCTGGCCTGCAAGAGAACGTAGACTGCAATCATCTGGTTAAGAACTTTGCGCATAAAATCTCTCACGCATTCTGACTTGCATGGTATATTAGTAAAGGCAAGATCAGATGGTTCCAAGGTGCCAATCTGTCCAGTTATGCAGGATGCCTTTCAGCTTGTTCTGTCTGAGGATATGGACTGGATTCTTGGAAGTTTGTGACCTACCACCTGCTTGGAAGGCTCTTGCCCCTCCTGGCTGCTTAAATCTGCCAGGACGGGGGACTGGCAGACAGAAATGGCCTCAGTTGCCCCAATGGACGACATGCCCCAGGAGATGGACCAGGGGGGGTGCAACCCTGTTCAAACGCCTGCAACTCTTGTCTGCTTTTAAAACTATTAATCACAATACCTTTCTAGGCTGCCTTTCCGGGTTGATTGGAGAGCAGTGTTGAGCAGTGGTTTCAATCCTACCTCAAAAGTAGGCCTCGGTGTGATGCCAGGGGACTACTGCTCTGCCCCTCATCCTGTAGCCTACAGGGTCCTGCAAGTTACTGTCTTGTCCCCATGCTTGTCAACATCTATGGAAAGCCGCTAGAAGAAGTCATGCACAAATTTTGGCTGACCTGCCACCAATAAGAGGATGACACTCAGCTCTATCTCACACTTCCAGCAGACCCCAGGAAGGCCATGGAAACCACGAACAGGGTGTCTGGAGGCAGTTTCAGAATGGATGAGGATGAACAGGCTGAAACTCAATGCTACTATTTGGAGGGAGGTTTGGCTCAGGAAATGGGACATCTCTTATTAGGGATGGCACTTTCTCTAAAGGAGAGGTTCATACCTTGGGGGGGGGGGTGCCCTGCTTCCAGGTCTTCTGCTCGATAAACAGGTGGTGACAGTGGTCAGGAGTACCTTTCATCTGCTTTGACCCTTCTGGGGTGGGGGAATGCATGCCTTGGTGACATCTAGATTAGATTACTGCCATGTGTTGTACGTGGGGCTGCCCTTAAAACTTTTCAGAAGCTACAGTCAGTACAGACTGCTGCCACCAGACCATTGGCTGGAGTGGGTCATAGGAACCATACCACTCTAGTCCTGTTCATCTACTGTGGCTTCCAATTTGCTTCTGGGCCCAATTTTGAAAACTGGTATTGACCTTTAAAACCCAATGGGGCTTGGGCCCAGCATAGTGAAGGTTTCAATCCTACTTTGAAAGAAGGACCACCTACTTCCGTATGAACATAGCCATCCACACCAGTTCTCTTGGGAAGCCCTGCTTTGGGTGCCCCTGCCATTCAATACAAGGCAGATGGCAGGCCGAGAAAGGGCCTTCTCACTCCTGGCATCAGCCTTTGCACTCCCTCCCCATGGAGGTTCATTTGCAACAGCCTCTGCTGTTGTCTTCTGCCAGAGGATGAAGACTGTTTTTGTCTGGCATTCCCCAAAATTAATTTGAAACTTGAAGCTAGATGACAATTTCATGGATATCATAGATAGCCAAACAGATAAATAAGTGGGTTCTAGATAAAATCGAGCCCGAATCCTCTCTTAAAGCTAAAATGACTAAACTGATGCTGTTGTAGTTTGGTTACATCAGGAGAAGACAAGGTTCTCTGGAAAAGACAATAATTCTAGGAAAAGTGGAACGCAGTAGGAAAAGAGAAAGACCCAAAATGAGACAGATTGACTCAATAAAGGAAGCCACGTCCTCCAGTTTGCAAGACCTGGACAAGGCTGTTCATGATAGGATGTTTTGGAGGTCTTTCATTCATAAGGTTACCATAAGTTAGTAGCAACTTAACAGCACATAACCCACACATACCACTAGTAATGGTTACTTGCCCTCTTCTCTGGTTTTGGTGTTATGTGTGTTTTTATTGAATTATTTTATACATACTTCATTTTAAATGTTTTAATGCTGAAATGTTGTAACGTTTTGATGTTCATCACCTTGGGTGTCCCTATTTAAGTGGAAAGGTGGCACAGAATTTTTAAAAATAAATAAAATATGGTTCATTCCTTCTGTCTCCACTTTATTGTTTGCCATTGATGAGCTCTGATCTGGGATTAGTTAATCGCCAAGCTACACTTCCAGCCCCCTGACCAGTATCTGCAGAACATACTGATCCACAAGACAACAAAAATTAGCCAGCCCTTCCTTAACACACTGAAATCCCACACTGAAATCCTAAACCTATTAAGAGGATAGTGAGTTTGATCTAACTTTGTGGGCTTACTTTTCAATAAACATACGTAAGATCAGGCCATAAGATACTAAAAAAACCCTATACTTACATAGCCTTAACATCAGCAGCATGAATGGGGGGGAAACAGTTGTCAATAAAGAGACCCAGGATATTTTAGTAGCACACCAATAGCAAGGTGAAACAAATATATTAAACTAAGAAGTTTGGCACCATTTTGAAGTACCTGAACACAATTACAGTTCAAAATGAACACTGGAATTGTGTTGCAACAATACAAGAAATCCACCAAGCATCTAGAAGGTGAACCGTCAGCCACTTGAATTATTTGATTACTTTTTAAAGCTGCCATGATGACATGATGCCTCACCACAGATCACAAGCAGGTGCTGAAAGTTAAACTGAGTTTACAGAGTCCTGCTGGCTTGGCCAGCACCCAGATGGAGACGTAACTCACTGAACTATTTTAATCCCAGGACTGAATATGACCAGCACTGGATTGTGGCTGTGCAGTTTGTGGGACAGAAGGATTGAGGGAATTATACCATCAGAATTGCTCTTGAAGTAGTGGTGGAAAGTTCCAGATTTCATGAGGTCTGCGTGGGTCCAAGGTGAACGGGACCTCACTTGTTAACCCTATTGTTTACCCAGGACTGTGTACTAATTGGTTGTCTGTCAGCTAGGATTAATTGTGAAGGACAAACACCCAAACAGAAGAGATGCCAATCACCACAAATCTAAGCATCTAGCACATCTGTATCCTGCCCTTCCGTCAATGAGCTCAGGGTGGCATATGTGGGTCTCCCTCCATTTTACCTTCCACAACCACACTGTGAGGCATGTTAGACACAAAAGTGATTGGCCAAAGGACAACCAATACATGTGGTAAATTGTGCCAGATCTCCAAGAACCTAGTCTGACACACTTATACCACCCTAGATTTCAAACACTCAAAAAGGTTTGTCTTTAAAAGCCTTTCTCCCTCAAGCATTCCTCAGCCCCAATATTCAGAAAAACAACCAACACTTACCGTTTGTTAAACTCTGTGCCATTTGTCCATTTCCAGGGCTGTCCTATCTTCTCCCTTCGCAGACCAATCCAATACTCAGTAGCGTCCTTATTCTTGTTTATAAAATCCTTTTAGAAAAGTGTAACGTCTTACTATTTCAATATTCTGTTTTAGAATTGGTTTCCTATGCTGAATCTTCATGGATAGGGTGAATTATCCTACTATATAAAAGGCTAAGCGTATTCTAGACAACTCACTTCCTACTCTGGTGTGCCTCCAGAGGGCGCTGCTGTGGAAGGAAGCCCAAATGAAGCAGCCAGACCTCCAGAGAGCATGCTGCAGCAGGACGTCCAAGCCAAAATCAGGCGTGGAGCAGGTGGCAATGCCTGACCTCTGACTTCACCTAGCTGGGATCCAGAGTGGAGCATGTGGCAATGCCTGCCCTCTGCCTTTGCCCAGCTGGGATCAGGAACATAGAGGGGGCAATGCCTGCCTCCACATCCAATCATCTGGGATCAGGAGCGGAGAAGATGGCAATGCCCAACCCCCACCTTCATTCAGCTGAAATCAGGAGCAAAGCAGGTGACATTGCCCATTCCCTGCCTTCACCCAGCTGGGATCAGGAGCAGAGAAGGTGGCAATGCTTGTTCCCTGTCTTCATCCAGCTGAGATCAGGAACATAGAGGCAGCAATACTCGCCCCCCCCACACCTTCTCCCAGCCAAGATCACGAGTGGAGCAGGTGGCAATGCCTGTGCCCCACCTTCACCCAGCTGGGATCAGGAGCAGAGTAGGTGGCAATACTGCCTCCTTTCACTCAGCCGGGATCAGGCGAGGAGCAGTTAACAATGCCTGTCCCCTTTACCTGGCCAGGATCACGAGTGGAGCATGAGGCAATGCCCATCCCCTTTCAACCAGCCTGGATCAGGTGCAGAGCTCATGATAATGCCTGCACCCAACTTCACCCAGCAGGGATCAGGAGAGGAGCCCACCCCCTTCACCTGGCCGGGATCAGGAGCAGAGCATGCAGCAATGCCCACTCACCCCCTTCACTTGGCCTGGATCAGCCATGGAGCAGGAGGCAATGCCCTCCCTCCATTCAACCTGCTGGAATCAGGCTTGGAGAAGGCGGCAATGCCCGTCCCTTCTTCACCCAGCTGGGATCAGGTCCAGAGCAGGTGACAATGCCCACACCTCCCTTCACTCGGCTGGGACCCCCTTCACTTGGCCGGGATCAGGTACAAAGGAGGTGGCCATGCCTGTCCCCCCTGCCTTCATCCAGCTGGGATCAGTGATGAAGGAGGAGGGAATGCCAGCCTGCCCACTCTCTCCTTTCTAGAGCCTGTTGTTTTTTCCCCACAATGGGCTTTGTTGCTAGTAAATTAAATATATCTACTCAATGCTCAGATTACGCCTTCAATTCTTGTGTCCTGTGGACTGAGGAATTTACTTTTCCTTCTAGGATACAACACAGATTGATGAATTCAATTGTCTTATTTTTCTTTTTATAGTCCATCTCACTCATACTGGAGATGGATCGCAAAATTTAGAGCAATGCAATATGACTAAGCATGTAATAGAACTGGACTACAAATTTAGAAAACGATGCCTTAAACAAGATAATGCATACAATAAACAGCGTCAAACTACAGCCCTTGTCCCTTTGCAAAGTGTCCTCCATATTATTACAAATCCTTTCACCTTTTGTGGAATGAAAGAAGTGTGGGAGCCCTCCTGATCTCCTCAGGCAGGCCGTTCCACAAAGCGGGAACCACAACACAGAATACTCAGGTATTGGCAGCTGCTGACCTTACCCGGTTGCAAGCTGGGACCTTCAAGAGGCTTCGTTCAGAGGAGCATAGCTGTGACAGTGCGGCATATGGGTAGAGGCCATCCTTTAAATATGGGCCCAAGGCCATGGAAGGCGTTGTAGGTGGATTGCCAAAGGATAATGGGAAGTTCCATGTTCAAACTGGTTCTATAGGCAGCATATAAGCTATGGGGTTGGATGTCATCAATATGCAGATGACACTCAACTCTATATCTCACTATCCAGGTCCCCACAGGATGCAGGAGAAATCTTAGATTGCTGCCTGACAGCCACGGTGAAATGGCTGAAAAACAACAAATTGAAATTGAACCCAGACAAGACTGAAGTGATGCTTGTTGGGAAGGCAGAGATCTTGAAGAATATCGTATTTCTCACTTTCGATGGAGTTCATCTGACCCTGGCTGACTCAGTTAAGAACATAGCGGTTATACTGGATCCAGCGTTATTACTAGAAAAACAAGTTAAGGTGGCGGCAAAAAATGCTTTCTACAACCTCATTCTAGTCTGGAAGATGGCTTCTTATCTTGACACGGCTGACCTGGCCACTTGGATCCATGCCATGGTAACATCAAGGCTTGACTATTGTAATGCTCTATACATAGGTCTCCCATCTAAGTTAACTAGGAGGCTCCAATTAGTGCAAAATGCTGCAGCTCGACTGTTATCAGGAGCGAGCAGGAGCATGAACATCACTCCCATCGTACAGTCACTCCACTGGCTACCCATCAGTTATCGTGCTCAGTTCAAGGTATTAGTTATTACATACAAAGTTCTTCATGGCTTTAGTCTGGCATACCTACGGGACCGCCTCCCTCCCTATGTTCCTCCACGGTAGCTTCACTGATCTGAACAGGGTCTTCTGCAGGAGACAGACTGCACACAGGTGAAGTCAGCAGCCGCCCATGCACAGGCTTTCTCTGTGGTGGCCCCTATCCTGTGGAATGACCTGCCTGAGGAAGTCAGAAGAGCCCCCACTCTCCTGGCTTTTCATAAACGATGCAAAACTGAACTATTCAAAAAGGCTTTTTACTCAAATGGGAGGCCTGTATTGTAGGGATGAGATCTCAGATGCTTCGCTAATGAGTTAGAGACCATAGACTTCATCACTATATTGCCTTACATATTATCTGCTGCTTTAAATATGTACTCCTATGTACCACCAGTGCTCCATGTTGTCTAATGTTAGTCCTAGAATTGATTATATGTTCTGCTTCAGTATCTTTTCTACTCTGTATTGGATTCTTGCTAATACTATGTCTTTTAAACTTGTATCTATTTACCCTATGGCATTATTTATGGAGAGGTCCTTGATACTGTATGGAAATGTACTTGATACTGATTGTACTAATCTCATATTGTGTAATCTGCCTTGAGTTTCAGTGAGAAAGGCGGACTATGAATGAATGAATGAAACAAGGTAATAAGTAGCCACTGGCTATATCACATCCTTGGATATGCCTCTTACCTTATTCCTGGAGGAAAAGAGGAGGCAGCAGGCTACGGAAAAGGAGAAAGTGATTTCTCGTATACAGAAGCCCTAATCCATTGGGGGCTTTAGAGGCAAGAACTAGGGTTGTGCCTAAAATACCAACGGCTTTCTGCACCAATTGTGTCCAAACTATCCTCTAAGGGAGCTCTCTAGTCTACCATTAAAAGTTACACAGGGCACAAATGGTGGTCACCAGGTCTGAACACAAACTACAGTGCTACAGGCTTGGCACTAAATGGAGCTGATAAGAAGCACTCCTGCCCACAGCAACAAATATTCACATTAATGGTACATGGGACTTGATATCAAGGCTGTGGTCCTGAGTGACCAAGGCAAGGATGAACTTTGCTAGCAGCTAGAGACTTTGACTTCTCTAGGTTACAAAGCCCAGCCTTGCCTGGACTCAGGTCGTTTGCCCACATTCAGGACATTTCTTGACACAGAAGAGGATAAAACCAGTGTCGTGAAGTCAATGAGCAGAACCACAAGTGACAAAAGGCACAGACTGGACACTTGTCAGCTTCCCTCAAGTTCTGATGGGAAATGTAGGCATCCTGGTCTCGCAGCTTGGCTCTCTGACTGCTGTCCAGTGGACTTTTCAACTGTCACTTGTCCAACATTCCGCCAAGCTGCCTACATTTCCCGCCAAAACTTGAGGGAAGCAGACAAGTGTCCAATCTGTGCCTTTTGTCACTTGTGGTTCTGCTCAATGATGTCCCTATTCTTAATCTCCTTGTGGTCTCCCCTAGTGGCCACTAATAGCTACACAATCTGTGCCAGATCCATTCTATCAAGTTAGAATGCCTCACCATTTCCTGGCTAGTGTCCATCATTGGAAGGGAACCACCAGACGACGAACAGTTCTTGAGGGACAAGTCCCAGGTGCTTTCAGTGTCAGAGAAAAAGTAGCAATATCTTTCTTCATCGCTAATCCAGCCTTGGGGGCAAGAAGCATTCAGGAGCAGGTTAGGGGTTGATGTGGCTTGCAATGGCTTTTTTGGGGCTGCTGTAGGAAAGAAAGACAGAGAAACATGATTTGCACCACTCCCACCCCATCTGCTCCTACAGCACAAGACAGTGGTCAGGAGTGGGGGGGGGGGACTGCTGCATTTCCAAAGCAGGGGATGAAGGGATAGACAGGAAAAGCATACTACATTTGTTAAGCAATCAAAGAGCACTTTTGAGTTCCTAGACAGCAAGAGCTTTTGGTAGACAACTTCTCTACAACTTTATTTCTGCAGTGGAGAACAAAAAAATCCTGTGTTCTGTTTGCATGTACCGAACATTCCTCAAGCTTGATTTCCTGCACCAGGAGCAACCAATTCCAACACTAAAAGAAGAAGACCCAAAAAAGACACCCTTTTTCAACTGTTGCTACAGAAAAAGGAATACAAACTCTTAATAAAGCAGAGGAAGAAAAAGTACACTAGGGAACAGTGGGGTGAACTCATAAATGCAGCCAAAGGTAAAAATACATCTCTGTTCTGGAAGTTGGTGTCTGGTAGAGTATTGGGAGTTAAGTCCCCCACAACTGCATGCATTCCCACGGACAGATGGGTCACCTACTTTAGCAAAATGTATGATGACCATAATGTCTGCCCTTCTCTGGGAGTATCATTAGATGATGCTCCAAAGTGGTCTCCTGTAAAAACTGGAGAGACTGAATCTCTCATTAGCAGATTGAAGATCGCCAAAGCTCCAGGCATTGATGGCATCCCACCAGAACTTCTGAAAGAGAGTAAAGTCTGGTGGACCTCCTTTCTAGCTCCTCTTTTTACATATATTGATAATACAAGCTGTATCCCCAAGTCTTGGGGTACAGCCATAGTGGTTCCAAAAGAAGAAGACTAAAAAAGAATCCCATTCGGCGCGACATTCAATTTTGCGTCCAACTTCAGTGCCAGAAGAATATGGATGTTTTAAAACTTTAAGCACATAAATACTAGGTTTTGTCTACATTGTCACTAATGTCTCTCTACACAAGACATTTTACACAGGGACGCTCAACTGTAGGGAGTCACAATGTTAGCTAGGAAACATAGTTTAAAAAGACAGAGCTAGAGATCACGCCTCAGAAGGTTTGTTAATTTCATCGTCACATCCCTGAAGGCTGTCAATTTCGCTGCTCAAAGTTGAAATTAACAAATCTCTGAGGAGTGACTGCTGGGTCTGTTTTTTAAAAACTATGCTTCCCAGCTAACACTGCAACTGCCTACACTTGAGCATCCTCGTGTAAGATGCCTTGTGTAGACAGACTCTTAGTCCCCAGTGTGCTTTGTCACATTCTCCAGTTCTTGGTTATTTCACCTGTAGATTTTCAGTTTGTGAAGTAAGGGAGCAACAGTGCAAACTGTTAAAATGGCCTCTAAGCTAGAGTTTATTGGGGGTTGATGGAACCCAGTAGGGGATTTCTCCAAATAAGAGTCAGGGGCAAAGAATTTTGCGGGTTTTCTGCTCCTGTGGCAGACCCCCATCTTCTCGCTCATACTCCTGGGGGGTCCCTCGTTCCCCCAGAGCAGCGTGTCAAGCTGCAGCAGAAGAGGGGACATGGTTAAGTCCTGCTTTGCTGAGGGAAATCTCATCCATTAGCGGAAGTTACCACTTGATCTAAGCCTACATAAATACAGCTAGGCTCTTAAAAGAGGCAAATGAAAAAATCACCATAAATTGGAAATAAGGGAATTGAAAACTCACCAAACAGACACAAGAACGGCAATGACAAAACCAACAACAAAACTATTATTGCTATCACAATCTTTTTCTTGCTGAACTTCTTTCTATATCTGTTAGCTAAAAGAGAGACAAACATGTTATCAGTTAATGCAGATAGGCATTATAGTTGGATTTATAGTACCTTGAGTACTATTTATTGTCACATGAACTTTCTTCATTATTCATTTATACATGTTACTTGTAGTCTGCCTTTCTCACTAAAACCCAAGGCAGATGACACAGTGCAAGTCAATATAATCCACAGCTAGTACATTTAGTGAACGGGTATGGGTTGCGGAAATTTGAAAACAAACATAGATTTGAACACAGAGATGAAACATTGCAGAAACAAAGCATATACAATTAATATGACATCTTTAACAACATACAAACTACAGCGTAGGAGCATACCTACATCAGCAGAAAGTACGCAGTAGAATAGTCTACAGTTCCTGTCCCTTACTTAGACATCTCTCTGAGCCATTTCTTACAGGACAGCCCTATTACTTGAGTTTAAAAAGCCCTTCTGAATAATTCAATTTTGTATAGCTTGCAGAAAGCCAGATAAGCAGGAACCTTCCTGACCTCCTCAGGCAGGCCATTACATAAGGTGCGGGCCATCACAGAGAAAGTGTGTGTATGGGCAGCTGTCGATTTTGCCCAACTGCAGGTTAGTATCAGCAGAAGGCCCATTTCATATGAGTGGAGCTGCCGTGGTGGAACATAGGGGGAGAGGTGGTCCCACAAATATGAGGGGCCAAGGCTATGAAGGGCTTTGTGATAGTCGAACTGAGAATAGGAACTACTGGGTAGCCAGTGGAGAGACTGCAGAATGGGAGTAATACGCAGGGCTTTTTTCAGCAGGAACGTGATGGAGCAGAGTTCCGGAATCTCTTGAAAATAGTCACATGGCTGGTGGCCCCGCCCCCTGATCTCCAGACAGAGGGGAGTTGAGATTGCCCTCCACGCCACTGAGCGGCGCAGAGGGCAATCTCAACTCCCCTCTGTCTGGAGATCAGGGGGCGGGGCCACCAGCCATGTGACCATTTTCTCCAAGGGCAGCCCACTGAGTTCCACCACCTCTTTTCCCAGAAAAAAAGCCCTACACATGCTCCACCAAGCTCCTGACAGTAAATGAGCTGTGGTGTTCTGCACCAGCTGGAGACAGTGTTGATTATGTTGCAGTGTTGCACATTACAGAAATGGAGTCTCAATGTTACCATAGCGTAAATCCAGGTAGCCAGATCGGTTGTGTCAAGGGAAGTTTCCATCTTCCAGGCTAGTCTGAGTTGCAAGAAGGCCTTTCTTTGCAGCTGCATTCACTTGCCTCTGTTGCAGCAGTGCTGGAGTCAGAATAACCCCATGGCCCTTAACCAAGTCAGCCCGGGTCCACTGAAACCACAATGTCCTTCAAGCTCTCGGCCTTCCCCACCAGCATCCCTCCTTCTTGTCTAGGTTCAATTTCAATGTGTTGGCTTTCAAATTAATTTTATCAATTTAGTTTTATCAATTTTTTGAATTAATACATGTATCTTTGTATATTGGTATCTATTTATGTCCTATATTAGCTCTTTCCATTTGGATTCATTTAACCTTCCAAATTCTTAATTCATTTTGTGGGTGTTAAGTCTTTTTACCCTCCTCTTTGTGTCCTTTTCAGCCACAGGGGAGGCCCACTCCTCCAGGAGTTGATAGGTCCCCAGTTCTTGGCACCTGGGCTGTGGCACTGGCCATCACCGTCTGGTGGGGAATCTGCATCCCCTGGCAGGACATCCCCACCTGCTTCCCAGTCTTTGGACCCTGCTGTACTTGGTTGACTATGCCCTTGCATGCATGCTGGAACCTGCCCCAAGGGCTGTGCCAGGTTCAATGGAGGCTGCCCTCCTGGCGGCACCCTGTGCCACGTGAGTCCATGATGCACACCCCACTGTCACCTGTGATGGCGGGACTCCTGCTCCAAATATCAATTGTAGGTTTGTTTGGCCCCGTGGTGTCTGCCCCAAGGTGCTCGGCAAGCACAGAGCACTGGTTGTGACACCAGAAACCACATGCCCTGTGGGCCTTGCCTTAATGCGGACTAGGGGCGTGGACATCACCATCTTCTCAGCCTGCCCCTGTGCCTGGGGACAGAATATGGATGCTCCCCCTGTTGAAGTGACCAACTTGCTGTCAAGTGGCATGCTGACTGTGCTGCCCAGTCCCCACTGCATGTGCCATCCAGCAGGGGCTGACTGGGGGGACCACATATCATTTGTGCTGTGTACAAGTACTCACTTCCTTCCATGTTGTTTGGCACTTTATTGTCCTGTTGCATCCCCTCCTGACCCGCACCATTGGCAAGGGGCGATGACTCCAGCATTTGGCTGTCTAAAGCATCTGTGCATTCTGCAATTGTAAACATAAACTCAACCATTGTTGTCCACCTTTTCAGTAGACCCATTCCTGGCAGCCTGTGCCCACCCAGCAGGCTGAGCTGGGCACTGCCAGGGCATGCCCTGGCTGGAGGCCAAACTCCCTTGATGGTTGCTATTGAGGGGGAGGTCTTGCCCTGTGGCGCAGAGTGGCAGGCTGGAGTACTGCAGCCCAAGCTCTGCTCATGATCTGAGTTTGATCCTGGCAGAAGCTGGGTTCAGATAGCCAGCTCAAGGTTGACTCAGCCTTCCATCCTTCCAAGGTACCCAGTTTCCTGGGAGTAAAGTGTAGATGACCAGGGAAGGCAATGGCAAACCACTCCATAACAAAAGTCTGCCAAGAAAACATCATAATGCAACGTCCCCTCACCATGGGTCAGTAATGACTCGGTGCTTGCACAGGGGACTACCTTTACCTTTACCTATCTGTACAGTATAACCATGCCATGCTTACTTGTACTGTCCCATAAGGGGACAGATTGAGGAGTAGGAGGGGCCAAGCTCTGATTTGGATGTAGGTTTTCTGGAGATAAGAAACAAACTACTGGGAGACAATTTTAAGGACTACACAAGATTCCCACAAAATTTATAGCATAAATTATGTATGGATGAATCTGGGCTCAAGATGGCGCTTCACTTTTGCATTGTACTCTAGCTCCATCTACTGAAAGGCTCGTACCTCTATCTCTAGCCTCTTCCACAGAGAAGGTTTGCTTACCATTCTGCTCACTTCTTCCTGAGCATTCATCCAAATCCTGATTCCCCAATCCATTTTCTGGGTTTACAGGGTCAAGAGGTATGTACACTTCTGGTTGCTTTCCAACAGAATCCATGCTTGCCACCATTTCTGTTCTTCCAAATGATACTTGCATTAGAAATTGTTCCACTGGCCTTCATTTCTGCATGATTTATATGGTACTAACGCAATTTACATGCTACCACGTAAATGTTAATCCTTTAATTGCTTAAATGTCTATGTGCATATTTAAATCTTATACTGCAAAAAGCTATTCAAAACAGTTAAGGCCTATGATGTAGAGGTATGTCATTGTCACATTAGACTCTGAGAAGTAAAGTACCATGCCTACTAAAATTAATTGTGCCATGGTGCTGCTTGACATGGAGCCAAAGAAGGTAATGTGATAATGCTACTTGCATTTCCCGGGGCATTGCAACACTGTGGAAGAATCAACTATATCAGGGGTGGCCAAACTTGCTTAATGTAAGAGCCACATAGAATAAATATTTGAGAGCTGCAAGACATGATGCATTGAAGTGACTTCAGATGAGGAGGTGGGTTTGGGGGAGTGTCTTGAAAGTGACATCACAGGAAGGGGTGGGGTTTGGGTGCCGTATTCTGGAAGTAATGTCATCAGAAGGAGTGGAGCTTGTGAAGAGCCATCACATGACCTTTGACTTGGAAGTGACATCACAAAAGTGACGTCACATCCTTGTTAGGCTTCACTCCCAAAGTCCCCAGGTATTTTCTGAGTCAGACCTGGAAAACCCAGCATTTTTATTGAAAATATAAAAAAGACATGGAAAGAAAGAAGGAAGGAAAAAAGGAAAAGGGAAGGAAAGACATGGAAAGGAAGAAGGAGAGGGAGGGGAGAGAAGGAACTCAAATAAAATGTAAGGCCACGGCAATACTCAGAGACCTCTGGGAGCCACACAATATGTCTAGAAGAGCCACATGTGGCTCCTGCGCTGCAGTTTGGCCACCCCCCTAACTATATCCAAGCAATAACTTCTGAAAACAGCAGATCATGCTAGCAGTCAGCTTAGGATAAGTGAACTTAAGTGAGATCACCCACTCATCTGTTATTGTAAAATGTCAAGTCCTCTGAATTTATTTCTATTTATTTATTTGTCCAATTTATATACCACCTCTCTACCATGTCTGGTGCTTGAGGTAGTTCTTCTTTCCACTGTTTTGCCCTAGTAAATTAGGTTAGGCAGAAAGAGTTACTGGCCCATGGTTATCACACAAGTTTTCGGGTTATGGAGGATTTGAACCCAGGTTCTTGCCTCCTGAGTCCCAGTCCCATACTTTAACCAGTGTGCCACCGTGTACATGCCAGTCTTGTCATCCCTAACAACCCATTTAGTTTTTCAGAAAAAACAAGTTGCGGATCCTTATCTAGAAGCACGGTAGATGTTATACACTTCACAGCAAGTTTCTCACGCTGCTGCTATTGCTTTATACAACCAAGTTTTTCAGCTGGAGTTTAAAATTGCAGACTGTACAAATACATCTAATAATTTCCACCCTCCCAGCATATACAGGTTTATGGACTCCAGGCTATTGGCTTCAACTCGGTTCCTCTGTCAGCATCCTGATTTCACAAAGACTTGCAGTTAACTAAAGAGGGCTCCCCCTGCAACTGGGTAAATATTAGTAAAGGTAAATTCTGGCAATTTACTTATCTACCTTGATGACTGTGAACAGAACAGGGTTATAGATAACTTGCAGTGGCCAGCATCACACTAGTGAGTTGTAGGGTTTTTGCAACAGAACCTGCCAGAAGTAACTCCCCCCCCCAACCCCACCCATGGCAGATGTTTTTTGGTGGCGTCCTCTACCCTCTTTCTAAATTCCAGAAGTACTCACCGGCTCAGTAGGTCCCGTTTTGTGCTCTTCCGCAGGAAACAAAATGGCTTGAGCTGGCAGTGGCTGTAAACAGGATTGCTGGAGGCATAATCAAGATTCTGGCATTGATAATCCCATATGAAGAAAGTTCAAGTGATGACACAATTTAACAGTTTGGTATTGAACAGTCCCTCCCTCCGCAGCCTGTTTGTTTATAACAGGAAGGAAGATGTGGTTGCTTGAGCACATTTTTCCCGGATCCTCTGGTTTTCTGGCAACATTGCTAAGGCATGGTATCCGGTAAGTTACTGACCATTTATGATTAGGTTTTATGAGATGGAGATAACATGATCTTCATCTTAGCAATAAAAGTTGCAATAAAATGTTGCATTTCTGTTGCAGCAGAACACCATTAAATGTGACTGTCCTGGTGAAGCCTTATTGCAAAAAGATAAGTAGGAGACTAAAGCCCAGACTAGACTGCGCAGGTCAGTTTCGCAGGTTCAGTTCCCATAACTTTCTTAACCATTTTCACCAGACTTGCCACCAGGACTTGCCACTCTGGCCCCTATGCAACTTTCTCCCGGCTTTCTTGGTAGCTCTTAAACCCGACTGCAGTATCCCCACGCACACTCTTCATTCCGTTTTTGGGTCTTCCGCCTTCTTCCCCCCTCTCCCACTCCCTGCCAGCCCACTACATTGTGATTGTCTACGCTAGTCTAGCCAGCCACTCCCCTTCCCCTCCTTTCCATTCTTCCTCACTCCCCTCTTTTTAAAAATTTGTTTAAAGTCAAGCACAGCTGGAAAGTGTGGGTGGAAGTTCCCTTTTTTATTATTTTTGCAGAGAGAGGGGTGTGTGTGTGTGTGTGTGTGTGTGTGTGAGAGAGAGAGAGAGAGAGAGAGAGAGAGAGAGAGAGAGAGAGTTTGGTGTAGTGGTTAAGAGCGCAGGACTCTAATCAGGAGAGCTGGGTTTGATTCCCCACTCCTCTGCTTGAAGCCAGCTGGGTGACCTTGGGCGAGTCACAGTTCTCTGGAGCTCTCTCAGCCCCACTCAGAGCAGTTTGTAAACTGCTCTGAGTGGGTGTTAAGTCATCCTGAAGGGCTTTATAGAAATCAAATGTTGTTGTTGTTGTTGAATAGGGGGCAAAATATTGGGGTCTCAAAAGTAAAGATTTTAATATCGTTTTAAAGAAGTGCAAAAAGGGATTCCATGCTTTTGGGCTTGACTTCGGGGAAAGTGAGGAGTTATGCCCCCCCCCCCCCGGTTCAGAAGGGACTTTAACCGCGACGGCGACCGCTGTTCCTAAGGGCTCGAGGGGCGACAAGCCCTAACCGATTATTGACCCACCACCCGCAGAGGAGAAGGCGAGGCTTCCGGTCACCGCTCCTCCATGTGCCGCCTCCCGCCCTCCAATGGACCTGCACTACAGATGGCGATGGGTTAATGGGCGCGCCTGGCTGCCACCTGCAGGAACCTTCCGACCGACGCCGGCTAGCGTCCTGCCACTCCTTGGGTGGGGGTTTGCAAACCAACGCCCAAGCCCCAAGCCTCTGTCTTCCTGAAGCCCCTTCCCCCAGCCAGCCGCCCGCCCCCGAACTGGAGAGGAGGGTGCTAGAACTCTCCGAAGTCACAAATCCGTGCGCGGCGGTGGCGGGAAACTAGTTACAACGCGTGCCTGCAAGGTTTCGTGTTCCGAAACGCGTGATCTTAATAACAGGAATCTGACTGACAGGCTGCCCATCCTCCGCACCCCGTGCGGAAAAAAAAGGTTTTCTTTATATCATAACTATCACAATCGACCAGATGTGCCACCCGCCCCGCCTTTTCCCTCCCTCGCTGTGCATCTGGAAAATCAAACAGTGCTCGGAAGCTTACCCCAAGAGACGAACAGCAGGATTCGAATCCAGTAGTCCAATAACAGAGTCCAATAAAACTTTCAGGTCGCCAGCTTCCGACCGTCAAACCTCACGTCTTCAGATAAGAAGCGGCGCTTCCCAACCTTTATAAACTCACGAAGCAGGCGGGCCCGGGGTGAAGCCGTCAGCGGAGAATGACTGCCCCGAGGCACGCTGGGATCCCTCGAAGAGAGCTTGCTGTCGCCTGCGTTAGCGTTACTCATTCTATCTTCTTCTTTCTGTTTTAGTTATATTTAATTACTTTAATATTTCTATTTTCCCTCAATAATGATTCTATATAACTATCATCATATAGTCAATCAATTTGACTCATATATATCTTCAAATAAACATATTCAATTTGGTACATTGTACACGTCTTACCAAAAGAAAATATTGTTAGTTAATCAATCCTTATAGTTAACCCTTATGGTTAGTTATTTTCTATCGATATTCTGTTTGTTAATCTATATATATCTATATATATATCATTCTATTGATCTAACTGCTTAGAAATTCACATTTATCTCTTCTCCCCCCCCCCGTAAAGTCACCCCCCTCTACATTTTATTATACTTCAATAGTTCTCAAACTGCCACAGTTCTCCTCCCACCTCCCATTTCTTCTCCAAATATTGTTTCAGCTTCTCCCAGTCTGTGTTAAACTGCCCTGAGTCCAGATTTCTCAGTTTTCTTGTCATCTTGTCCATTTCTGCCATGTACAGCAATTTGTAGGTCCAATCTTCAATAGTTGGCACTTCTTGTACTTTCCATTTTTGCGCATACAAAAGTCTAGCTGCTGCCGTCATGTAAAATATCAACGTCCTATGATGGGCTGGAATTCCCTCCATTCCCAGGTTTAGTAGCAGGAGTTCTGGGTTTTTATTGATTTGAAATTGTAAAATTTCACTCATTTCTCTTATTATTTCCCCCCAGTACTGCCTGGCTACCTCACACGACCACCACATATGATAGAGGGAGCCCTCATGTTTCCTGCATTTCCAGCATTTATTAGAAGTGTTCAGATTCCCTAGCGCAATCTTCTTTGGTGTCATGTACCAACGATAAGTTCTCTTCGTCAGAACCAGGCCCTGCAACAGACCCAGAACCAGGCCCTGCAACAGACCCAGATGCCAGCTCTGCCCCTATATCTACCCAGGGAATACAATTACAGGACCCAATAGCATCAACTACACTGTCTCTGGCTCTTACTGCTGCTCATCCTCCAATCTGATATATGCCCTCATGTGCCAACAATGTCCTTCTGCTCTGTACATTGGACAAACCAGCCAACCTCTACGCAAAAGAATAAATGGACACAAATCTGACATTAGAAATGGAAACGTCCAGAAACCAGTGGGAGAACACTTCAATCTACCAGGACATTCCATCAAAGACTTAAAGGTCACTGTAGTTCAACAGAAACCTTTCAAAAACAAAATCCAACGGGAGGCTGCTGAATTGGAATTCATATGCAAATTTGACTCTGTCAAGCTGGGACTGAATAGGGACTATGAATGGTTATCATATTACCACAGGTAACAGATTTCCTTTACAGAGGTGGGGTCTGGGGGAGCTCAGTGGCACCTGGTGTGGGCTTTCGGGAACCACAGATCTCTTTGTCAGATGCATCTGGCAGGGAGAGCTGTGGTTGTCGAAGGCCCATACTACATTGGAATTGGATGGTCTAGCTGTTTGGCTGCTACAAACTAACAGGGCAAACTCCTTTGAAGCCAACTGATACATATACTAGCAAAGGAATGTTTTGATTGCTCCCTCCCCCTCCCCCCCTAATTGCCGCCTCTCTTCTCTCTCCTGCTCTTCTGTATTTGGCCAGTATCTGTATCAGGCATCTGACGAAGAGAACTTGATTCTCGAAAGCTTATGCTACAATAAAATTGGTTAGTCTTAAAGGTGCTACTGGACTCTTTTTGATTTTATTCACCATCTGTTTTCCTAATTTACTCAGTTCCTCATATAAGAGGAGAAACTAGCAGAGAGAACAGCAGGATTTGAAACAGTGGCCCCTTAGAGACCAACTGTCTGGGATCTGAGGCTCAACCCCCAGAATTACCAGGAGGAGGGGACGGGAGGCACTTGGGGGACAGCCACCCAGACACCCCAACGGACACCCAGGACCAGAACAGACCAACAACTGAAGGGGAGAGGGAGGCATCTCAGCCACGGGAGGGCAGAGAAGCACCCAGAGAGTCAGGCGAGGCAGGTGGAAGCCAGCTAGCCCCGCCCTCTGGTGGGAAGCCAGGGGGCCAGGCAGGGAGAGTGAGGACCCCCCAGGAGGGAAGTAGACCCGAGGGTGGAGGCGCAGGAAGCAAGGGCAGTCAGCCAGCAGCCTTACCAGCCCGGGAGGAAAGGCAGCCAAAACAGCACAGAGCCACGCCCCAGCCTGCAGGTCAGCTAGACAGCAGTATAAGTTGAATGTTATTATAATTATAAATGGAATGTTATTATAATAGCATCAATCTTTTCTTGCAGTTCTATTGGCTGACTCATTTCACACTTATTTTCTCCTAATTTGGGAATTCTTATTTTTGGTAAAAAAAATTCTATTTCAATATATTTAGACTTTCAATATATTTAGACTTTAGGCAAAGCTGGGAGCAAAACAGGTGGGGCTGCCTGAGGCACTCTACAGAAAGAGCTTGGCAGCCAGCCAAGGAGCCCCTGCCCCAAGCAGCCAGCTCAGTAGAGAAAGCTTTTACACAAACTTCTATAGCCGTCAGTGTCCGAAAGAAAATAGTAGTCTGTGTCCCTTTTACTTTTACTACTCATGCTTTTCCAAAAATTTTTTTAGCTTATACACCAAAGCTTCCCAGCTTTATTACCAATAGGATTGCCAGCTCCAAGTTGGGAAATTCTTGGAGATTTGGGGGGAGAAACCTGGAGAAAGTGGGGTTTGGGGAGGGAAAAGGACCTTGGCATGGCATAATTCCATAGACTCTACCCCCCAAAGTAGTCATTTTCTCCAGGTGAACTGATCTCTGTGGCCTGGAGACCAGTTGCAATTCTGGGAGATCTCCAGCCTCTACCTGGAGGCTGGCAACCCTAATTACCAAACTCATAATAACACTGTGGGATATGAGTGGGAAGGGGACCACATGTAACAATGAATATGATGTGGTTATGTATATGAACTATATGAAATAAAGCTACTTCATTCAAACTTATTTCTATGTAAAGTATAACCATATGGATTAATCCTACTGTTCTACTGCAGACCAATGTGGTTACCCACCTAGAACTATCCTCATGGTAGAAGAATTTTTTTTTTCATAATCTCTACTCTTCCTGGAAGTCTAATCCATCTTCTTCACTAGCTTTAAATTGGACTGTAAAGCAAGGCTGTATTGTAATTTACTCTCTCTTTAAAACCACTGGCAATTAAGATCAGAGATCCCATTAACTGGCTTGAAGACTGGATCTCATAATTAAACAGTCTTTAGGCTGATGACACTGTAATTAATGTTCTTGACAAGCAGAAGCCTCAAGCCAAGAACTGAAGAATGTTATAGGCTCTTATTCTCAAGTTTCAGGTTGTACACTGAATATAGAAAAAACGGAAGCTCTTTTACTTCATGAGTAATACTGACCTTTCTTCCCGGAAATGATTACCAAATATGAATCTAAACACCACTGTGATTACCTACTTAGATATAAATATTGGACAAGACAATACTAATTTGCTGGAAGATTATTTCTAAGTAGTAATATTTGGCATTCAAAATAAACTCCATTTATGGGAGTCCTTCCATCAGTCTATATTTAGCCACATAAATGGAGTCAGTATATTGTTGGTTCCAAAGCTTACCGATTTGTTAGCTTAAATACCTCTGGTAATTTATGAAAAGACCTTAGAAACCTGGCAAGTTTTGATAAGTGGATTAATTTGGGGAAAAGAAGTTCAGAATCAAATGGTCTGTTACCCAAAGTAAATGAGAATATGGAGGTTTAACTTTATTTATTTACTTTATTGATACCCCACTTTTTTCACATTGGGGACCCAAAGAAGCTTATATCATTTTCCTCTCCTCCATTTGATCTTCACAAGAACTTTACAAGGTAGGCTAGGCTGAGAGTGTGAGTCTTGCCCAAGGTCACCCAGTGGAGATTCAAACCCAGGTCTCTCACTCTCTAACACTCTAAACACTACACTACTGCTCAGTGCCCAGTATTCAATTATATTATGCTGTAATATTACTTTCTTGGATTAATAGGTAAGAGCTTGTAAATCCCTCTGAAGCTGCAATAAAACAGGCAGAGGTAAATATGGTATTAATTATGTTCTTATGGCTTAAGAAAATGGAAAGAAAATGGGGGTATAACTATAGTAACTTGGTAGTAAATAATCTTTTAAAATACTGGAATAAATTGAGTAGGAAGTTATCACTGGGAACATCTCTCTTATCTACTGTAAAGGATCTTGATAAATTATATCACCTTATCTAAGTGGGAGAAATTAAACTTATATATGTACACATCTTTGATTGTTAATAACAATATAATCTCATTTCATCAGGTCTCCATGACAAGTAATGGTCAAGTTTATGCATTTGAATATCTTCAGTTTAAAAGGTTTTTGTCCAAATTAGAAATGAAAAGTTTGGACATGCTATACAGACTCTGACAAATTGTTGAAACATGGTAGAAAGCATATGTTAACCAGTCTATATGGCATTTTGATTAAGTCTTGCTTCAACCCCAAACCATTCTTCCAGCAAAAATAGACGTGTCCTAGAATATGTGAACTCAGAGGAAGTAAGGAAGTATTCTTTAACCTATGGTTCTTTATTTGCTGCATGTCTCCTGTTTAAGGAGAACATTATGAAGAGGGGCACTTGACTCCCCTAAAACTGTGAAAATTTACAAATCAGACACTGGTCAATGCTGGCTTTGCAAAATCCCAAATGCGGATTTCATCCATATATGGTGGAAATGCCCACAGCTAATGAGATTTTGGAATATAATTATAAACACTATAAAATCAGGTTTTGGAATAGTTTTACCATTAAGACTCTAAGTGCTACTCCTAAATTATCTTCCAATGACATGAAAAAAATTTCAGGTGATATTTCTAAATATAATTGCTTCAGCATGTTTGGCTTTTGCTAAATTCTGGTGTCACAATACATTTCCAAATGTATAGCTACGGGCAAAGAAAATCAAAGATCCGCTTGTGGTGATTAAACTAACTCTTTTACAGCAAGGTAAAAGTGTAGTGTCTTGAACAAATATGGACTCTAATTAAATGTACAGATATACAGTTTTGTAATGTTTATAATATATTTCCTTTGTAAATAAATAAACAAAACCAAGTTGACACTACAGGTTCTTTCTCTATGTCTACCTATCTTGTGACAGATATGGAGAGTCACTTGGGTTAGGGTTTTTTTCTTTTAAAAATGGGGTTACGGAAGAAATACCACTGCTCCAGTTAGTACTTCCTTAGGAAACTGTAACTGATTAAAGGTGTAAGATTCCCTGGGCACCTGTCTTTTGTGCCAGAACAAGTGTACATTTCCACTTGTAGGACTTACTTTAGGGCACGGAAAGCTTGCAGGTGCCCCAGTTCCTTTTTCTGAGCAGTTGATTGGTCTCAGCACTACAACCAAGCTGTAAACAGGCTTTAGGGGAAAGAATTTCTTGCAAGGAAAACCCCCTTTATCGTGCTTTTTCCCATTTCTCCCCACAAAGCCTGACTTATGGTATGGAGGGTTGGAGAAGCTGGAAGGGATTTGTCACTTATCCCTATATGTAAATGTTGGTTTCTCCTGGAGTTTTCATGCTATATGTGGGTATTTTAGATAACTATCTTTTTTGACATCTATCTTATTAAAAAGAAACTCTGTACTCAGTATAACAATGGGAAATGTGATGCCTCGTCTGTCTATCAGAATATCCTACATAATTACAACGGGAGAAGTGGCAAAGCAATCTTTTCCTTTTCCCATCTTGAGTCTCTCACCCTTTTTCATTTCCCCGGCTATTTCTAAAAGGGGGAGAGGGGAAGCTGCAGAAAGAGAGAGACCGAGAGGGCCCTTAGCACCACCCTCACCTCTCATCTTCCTAAGTTTAAAAGTCACAAGGACTGTAAATTAATTAACTTTTGCACAGGACAACTCCCCCTCCCCTGCCAATTCCTTTTCTTAAAATTTCAATTAAAATGGAGGAAAACTCTAAAATCCAGAATTAGAAAATTTAAAGAAGAGAAATCACCTATGAACACCTGGAAGTTAAGAGTAGATTTCCAAAATTGTACAAAGTTTTCCAAATGACAGCAAACAACAGTTTGGACTGTTTTCCACCCTTTAGATACATTCTGTTAATTAAGTCAATTTCACTATTTGCCAACATTTTAAACCAATTCCTTGATCGAAAAGTTTCTGACCAAGAGGAGCTCTCCTCGATCATGACTCCCAGAGCTCGGAAAGTCAAGGGAAATATAAAATAGGTTTGACAGTTTTTGTTTTCAATATTTTGCTCAGCACTTCTGGTGGCTGCACTTCTTGACAACAGTATATTAATAAATAACAAAACCAGCAATAACAATAATAATAGCGAGAGAATTCATGCTGCTTCCACTCTTCCGATACTAATACCACCATAACACCTCCTAATAAATACTATATTAAGCATCCAAACTACGCAAAAACTCTCCTCGAAACTGTATTACAAATGACATCAGGTCATAAACAAAAGGGATGCTATCATTATTATTTTATTATAGATCGATATATTGTATTATTCCTTGAAGTCATAGTATCCGTGTGCACGCAGCCCCAAAGTTTCTGTCCTCGGGCTTTTGCCTCTCCGCCCGCTCCCTCTTGCCTTGCAAGAACGCCGGCTGCGATTTGAGCCGGAAGAGATCGCGTCCACGTTCTCCCCGCCGCGCTTCCATCTGGAGCAGTCAGATTACACACTGGAAGCCAATCCGAACTTCTTTGTCAGGTCTGGGCCAGGCTGAAGTTCGCAGCGATCCGCGGCGACCTTGAGGCAAGATGAGCTGTTTGGCACGGCGGTGCCGGTGGGCGGCCTGGAGCCGCGCCGCGTTCCTGGGATGGGCCAAATCCACATTACCCCTTTTTTCCCGCGTTTTCCCCGCATTCTCCCCGCAATCCCGAGCCACGGTCACATTGGCCGTTTCCACATGCTGTTAAAGAGACGGTCTCCTTACTGAAGGCTGGCGTTTTTTCCCACAGATTCCAGATGCCTCCGATTTCAAAGCAGAAGCAGGACTTTTGTCTTGCGTCTAATCAGCGTCTTTTCTGAGACCGGGAGTTCCCGCTCTTTCCTGTGCCGGGTCAAGGACGCTGATCAAACGCAAGACAAACGGCCTGCTTCTGCTTTGAAATCAGAGGCATCTGGAATCTGTGGAAAAAAACGCCAGCCTTCAGTAAGGAGACAGTCTCTTTAACAGCATGTGGAAACAGCCATTACCTCATTAAACAGACGCATTTCATTCGCATTTCTCCCGAATATGTGGTCACCGTTTTTCAACGGGAGTTTCACGGTGGCCATGAACGGTCCAATGCACAATTTACGCTGTTTTTTTAAAAACCACCCCCCCCTTCCTGTCTCTCCAGCCGTTCCGAGAGTTCCTATTGGCTGATTCAACTTGCAAGTGCTCCCTAGTCTGCAAAAGACTGTTTTTGACTTCATAGCATTGGATTTATTGATTATGCTGTTTCTGAATCAAATCTGGTAGTTTGAAAAATCATTTTGGGGTGAATCCATCCTCAGAACGGACTCGCGAAACTTCCTTTTTAACTGTTTTTTTTATTTTATATTACTGTAATATCGAAATCACAGTGAATCAATCATTCAAAATAAAGAAAACACAAGGTAGTAAAACTTCAGTAAAATTCAAGCACTGAACTGTCCTGCATAGTTAATGCCCATGAAAGCTTCCCACATGCTTCCAAATTTCCAAAAAAGAAACGGGAGAGAGCCATCAGTGCTGTCAGTGGGGGAAAGAGAGGCATCATTATCTTCAATGATGTTTCTTTATTGCACAAGATCAAAATAACGGAAAAGTGCGCTCAAAAAGAATTTAAAAAATGGGCGGGAAAAAGGTCCCGCCCAAAAAAGCGGTTTTCCAGCGGCTGTGTGACCGGAGGGACGCGTGAGAAAGGCGGATTGGAAGCAGGAATGTGAACGAAGAGGAAAAAATTACGGATTGGAGGCAAACGAAAGATATCCGATAAACATGCGGGTAGTGGGTGAATGTGGATTTGGCCATGGAGAAGGCAGCCATGCGCGGCCAGAAGGAAGAAGAGAGGGGAACACGGCAGAGGGCCGGGAGGTTTCGGGGAAGGGAAAGCGAGGGGCGCTGAGGGCGCTTTGGCTGAGCACTGTGCAAAGTGTTTCAAAAGTCTGGCTCCTTTTTTTCTACAAAACAGATAAGAGTCCAGCAGCACCTTTAAGACTAATTAACTTTACTGTAGCATAAGCTTTTGAGAATCACAGTTCTCTTCATGGAGGGTAAGAAGAAACTGGCCAGATATCTATAGGCGATGAGAGGGGGTGGGGGTGGGGAGCGGATGCAAACCAGTTCGCTTCTTACCCTCCATGCATCTGACCAAGAAAACTGTGGTTCCGGAAAGCTTAAGCTACAGTAAAGTTGGTTATTCTTAAAGGTGCTACGGGGCTCTTTTCTATTTTTCTTCTACAGAGAGAGAGAGAGAGAGAGAGTGGGGGGGGGGGGGCTACACACACAGCTCCACCTAGCCCAAAGCCGAGTGAGTCACTGGCGCTGGGCACATTTGGTTAGTTGCTCGCCCAGAGAGGAGTTAGAGCGGAGTTAGAGCGAGGGAGTGAGGACTGCGCCGCCCTGAAGATGGGCTGGATGGCGCGGCTGTGCTGCTGGGCGGCCTGGAGCCTCGCCGGGTTGGTGGGATGCCAGGAGGCAGCCCGGCATCAGCTTTGCGCAGGTGAGGCCAGCTGGGGCGCGGCCGGTGGGAGGAAGGCGCTGGGGGGGGGGTCGTGTCGAGAGAGTCGAGGGGGGGCAGGGAGGCTTCGGGGGAAGGACGCGCGAGCGGGCGGCCCTTTTCGGCTGTCCTGGGCGCTCGTCTAACTGTTGCGAAAGCCCTCGAAGGTTTGCTTCCTTTTCTGCTGCAGGGAGCTCGAAGCTGAACCTCTGAGTTGCCCTCGGCATGCTGCCCGCTGATCTAAGGGGGGTGGGGGTGGGGGATGTCCGCTGCAGAGCCTGGCTTCGCTGCCGGCTGGTTCATTCCTTTGATCCTCCCCCCCCACCCACCCACCCCCCACACACGGTTGCCAAATGTGACATGTACAAGCGTTTTGCCAGAGGAATCTGTTGCTGCTGGACTCACGTCTACCTGAAGTGAAACACTTACAATTGGAGGGGGGGGAGGGTGACACTAAGAGGCTTTGCTGCCCTGTAGGGTAATCCTAGCCATACCCTCCTAAACTCATTTGATGTCGGTGGGTATAGAAGAGGTGGCCTTCTGCTTAGAAACGCTCCGCCGGAGTTGCCGAAGGACTAGATCTTCACATTATCATGGAAGAATATCAAGAAACCACTGGAGCGGAGCACCAACGTTTAAATGACTGTAAGAGGAAGAGATAAACTGATGCATTTTCCTTTCTTGGTGCACTTATTGACAGATAATTAATATACCTGAATCCAAAATTGAGGGGAAATGATTGGGTTTCCTGACACTGTATTTAAATGTATTGTTGAAGGCTTTCACGGCCGGAGAACGATGGTTGTTGTGGGTTTTCCGGGCTGTATTGCCGTGGTCTTGGCATTGTAGTTCCTGACGTTTCGCCAGCAGCTGTGGCTGGCATCTTCAGAGGATGATCTCTGAGAGATCTCTGTCTTTTGGTGCTACACCAAAGACCACGGCAATACAGCCCGGAAAACTCACAACAACCACTGTATTTAAAATTGACTGGGGGACTTTTTAATTTATGAAAAAGATGGCAAAAGATCTCTCAAACAATTTCTTGGTATCATGCAAGCTTATTTGGATATAACCAGTGACTTAATGAAAATTATGTAGAAACTAGCAAGAAAGCCCGTTGTGAGAAAAAATACAATGGGCTCTTGAAACCTGGGGCTGGGGAGGGCTGTCAGATGGGGGTGGGGCATGGAAGAGCTGGCAGGCAGAGGGGATATGGAAGGGCTGGCAGGCGGGAGGCATGGGAGGGCTGGCATGCAGAGCGGTCATGGAAGGGCTGGATGGCAGAGGGTGCATGGAAGGGATGGCAGGCAGGGGGCATAGAAGGGGTGGCATGCAGAGGGGTCATGAAAGGTCTGGCAGGCAAAGAGGGCATGGAAGGGCTGGCAGGCAGAGGGGCATGGAATGGCGGGCAGGTGGAGGGGTCTGGGGAAGGCTTTTCCGTGGCTCAGATGGGGTTTCGGAGGACTCTGGGCGGTTTGGCCTTCGCTCTCCGCGCCGGGCTTGGAAGGGCGGTGGGCGGCTCACCTTCCCTCTCCTTCCCCACCCGGCTGGGGCTGCGGAGGGCGGATCAGCCTCCCGCCCAGCTCGAGCAGGGCTTGGGAGGGTGGCGGGCGGCTCGCTCTTCCGCGGCTCAATTCTTGCCTTCTCCCTACCCACCTGCAGGGGGGGGCGGGGACTGGCGAGTGCTCCACGGCAGCCCCCCCCCTCGCCTGCGGGCCAGCTGATCTGGGGGCAAGGGAGGGGGCAGCAGCCTTCTTCTGCCTCTCCTCCACTGAGCCGCCCGTGCTGCAACAGGCCCAGCAGCCCTGCCTTGCAACATGCTGCTGGGCGGCTGCGCCAGCACTGGGCAGTGAGAGCTGCCAGGCATGACTGCCCCTTATCCCTGCTAGGGGAAATGTAGGCAGCTTGGCAGAATGTTGGACAAGTGACAGTTGAAAAGTCCCTTGGACAGCAGTCAGAGAGCCAAGCTGCAAGACCAGGACGCCTACATTTCCCATCAAAACTTGAGGGAAGCTGACAAGGGTCCAACCTGTGCCTTTTGTCACTTGTGGTTCCGCTCGTAGGTGCCTGCGCCCTGGGAACTTTTGTGAGTCTCAGATGCTAAGGGAATTATGTTATAGGATAATCTGGGATTAGCCCTAAATGAAATGTATCTTAACATGGGAAGGGCAATGAGCCAAATCTTTCCTCTGAGCCAGTTACAAGGCTACCTAGTAAATCTCCAGAAGTCAGTAGAGGACACACATTGAGACAAATACTGTTGCAAGTGTGATTAAGAATATTACTGCACAGAAAATCAATTTATTTATATTTAGTATTATAAATATATAACTTTAAAATTGATGGTGCTGGAAAGTACCATCAAGTCATAGCTGATGTATGGTGACCCCCCCCCCCTGTGGGGGTTTCAAGGCAATAGAGGTGATTTGCCATTGCCAGTCTCTGCAATCCTCAGTTTTGTTAAAGGTTGCCCATTCAATTACTAACCAAGTTTGACCTTGCTTGTCTTCTAAGATCTGACAAGATTGGGCTGTCCTAGGCTGTTCAGGTCAGAGCAACTTCAAAATTAATCTCTATATGGTTTCTTCTAGCATGTTGTAGATATTTATTATTTTAATTATTAATTATTTTAATTAAAAATAACTATTTAATTATTTTTTAAATATAAATGCTAAATTATGACCTGCCAACATCTTTTCCACACTGTGGCACTGAGAGATCTCTGTCTTTTGCTACACCTCTGAAGACGCCAGCCACAGCTGCTGGCAAAACGTCAGGAACTACAATGCCAAGACCACAGCTGTACAACCCGGAAAATCCACAACAACCAATGCTAACTATGTTTAACAAATAGCTCACTTATACTTCCTTTCAAAATAAACAGGTTGTGTGTTCTGTCCTTGTAGACTTCTCATCCAACTTCTTTATAAGAGCATTGTATATATCTGACCTCCTGAAACATCCATTGGCACTTGAAAAATGTCCCCCACTTTCACTGTTGTTGTAGTATGCAGCTTTAATATATTCCTCTGCCTTAGGGCTGAACACTTTGTTCTTGCACCTGCAGAAGTGATGCTGTGAAATAACTGGAATGTGAAAGGGTGATTATGGTCTATGGATAATTATTGATGTGTATGTGATAAGGGAACTAGAATGTACGTAAGAACTTTACCTTTGAGAACTGAAAGAAGTATTAGAACAGAAGGGACATGTTAAGATTTAAAAAGGGTTTTAGTGCTGTTGAGGGTCTAGGGTGAGAGGGGGAGGGAGGGTGGGAAATGTTTATTTTAATTGATAAATGTAAGACAATTCGTATTTAGAAGTTAAAAGGAAAATGGATGATATATGTAATTTGTAATACTTATCTTAACCTACCCAATAATTTTTTTTTTAAAAAAGAAGTGAAGCTGTGAATCATGAACTTGGACAAGCACACTGATGATCTCACTCACTGTGAAATTCATTCATTTATTTTTCGTCTTATCAAGTAACTCTTTAAAAACAGTCTAAAATATCTGCTTGTCCTGACTTGGATAGCCCAGGTGAACCTGATCTTGTCAGATCTCAGAAGCTAAACAGAGTCAGCCTTGGTTAGTAATTAGATGGGAGACCTCCAGCAAAGACAAGGGTTGTAGAAGCAGGCAATGGTAAACCACTTCTGTTAGTCTCCTGCCATGAAAACTCCACCAGGAGTCACCATAAATCAGCTATGACTTGAGGGCACTCTCTATCACCAAACATCTGCTTACACTATATACACAGCTTGTAAGGAAAATGGCCAAGATGCTGTGAGTTAAATCAGTAATTTAGATCATCATTCAAATAATCAAGAAAATAAAGTAAAATAGAAGAATAATCTCAAACTGGCTTTTGGTGAAATTGTTCACTATTAAGTAGTCTTGGAAATTTTTATAGATTTAAAACTTCTTAGTTGTCCCATTCCAAAGTCTCCAGCTTTTGTTTGCCCTACTTATGAAGTCAAAGTACTCGTTCTTTAAATCAATGGGCCTAGCACATATGAGTTGAATCTATCAAAAAGCACTTCCTGTGATACTTTTATTTGTGTTCATGTTATTTAGACTTGGCCTTTTCCTCGGAGATTCAAGTCACGCAGTACAATACAATCAACAGTTGGGGCATTCCGCTTACAATACAATAGTTATAGATTGCCGAAATTTGAAAACATGCAGAAATCTGATACAGAAATCTCTATATCCTATTATATTGTTTATTGGGATGCCTTTGAATTTCAATCTACTGACTCACACTTTGAGTCTCATTGAGAAAAGTGGACTATAAATATCGTAAATAAAGTTTAAACATTAATTAAACACCTGCTAACCCTTGAGCTAGCCTTTCGTTTGTCTTGACCATCTTCTGTACTAGAGTGAGTTGACTTCTTGTGTTGTCTCAGTGTAAGTACAGCCTTTTCAATAACTTTCTTGCAAGGACCGGAGTCCATTCATTTGGTGAATCACGACTGTGATCTTAACCTCAATAGCTGTATGGTGTCAGTCTCACTATCACTTGTTTTCAATAGGAACGAACAGCAACATTTTCACCATGGAAGTACACACAGGTGACAGTCGGTCACTCAATCTCCCAATTCATCCAAAAAAGCTGAAACTGGTGGAGAAATATGACCCTGAAACAAAGAAATACAAAGAACAGATTCTGGCTGGTCCTGAGTTCTCTTACCATCTAAAGGACAAGAATGCATCGATTTCTTTGGTTAACCAAAACTTCACTGTGTGGAATGCAACCAGGACAGAAGAAGGCCTCTACAGAATCATACAACACATTTATGGTAGATGCCTGGCTGTAGTCAATGTAACTGTGTTAGGTAAGTTGTGAAAATGGTGCAGGCACATGGAGACAGTTCATCACTGGATGGAGACCCAAGTGCTGAGGCAGATCAGTACAGAAGAAAGCCAGTCCTTGAGACTCACTATTGGTTGTCAGGGCTGTGATGATTAGAGGGACTTTTGTTTATCATCTCTCAGGATTTGTGGGGGCTCAAGCACAGGGCTCAGCATAGCTTAGCTGCCACTGCACTATAAGACTCCTTGTGGATCCAAAGGCTAGATAGAAGTGTAGTAAATGAAACCAGCTAATGATCCTAGAGCAGACTTTAACCACCCCTGCAAACTCCTCTCTCTGCCAGCCATTGTGGCATAGGCAATATGATGCTGGGTCCACTGACTAGCTCCCTGCAGGGAGAAGTAATATGCACTTCTGTCACGTTCAACCATAACCCAATGAGCACGTCAGCAGAACATGAAACTAATCTTGTCAGCGAGTGACAGTGAACGTTGATCCTGATCTCTTTTTCCATTTCATTTTCCAGATCTTCCTTTACCTGCAACTGTTACATCATCATTTAATGTATCCTCCAAGGTCACAGAAACAGTCAAATCCTCTTCTCCAGGAATAGGCTGTAAGTTTTGGGGGTAGGGGGTGAATTCTACTCTTTCCTAAAACACATCTTAGGTCATTTTCACTGCTAGCTGTATTGTTAATGAGGTAGAGGCAAGGTGTAACATCAAGGAGCAGGAGGTAGAAAATCAAGCCCTTGTTGCCTCATGGCAACAACAGAGAGGGTTTTTTTTACCACTCTGGAGTCATCATGGCTACTAGAGGCTTAGGCTGCTACCACACAGCAGGAAGGAGTGCAGAGGCATTCAATGTGGCAACTGAGCATCCATATGACAGCTTTCCCCCACATTTGTCTTGCCTCAGTGCCCTACAGCCACCTACACCCCAGTACCCTGAAATGAAAAAGTAAGTCACAAGCCCTTCTTGTTGTGATGATATAATGGGAAATGGTGGCTACCGGGGCTGAAGCAAGGAGAATAGAACTGACATTGTTTGGGGTTTTCCAAAAGTGCACTAGTGTTCAAGAGCACTTTGTTTGCATGGTTTAAGAAAGATCATATCAAGCCAGGTTTGGGATAGATCAGGGTAAAGCAGGAGAAATCCTGACAAGCTGGCAGTTGGAGCATAACTGCACGAGAATGCCTCACAAAACCCATGCCAAACAAGAGCAAAATTCTGGGGAAGCAACCCCAGATATTGCCCATGCACACCTCTCTAATCTTATGGGCTTGAGTTGATCATCTTCTGTTTGTGGGATGCAGTGATAGTATAGGAAAAACAAGATGCCTCAGGAGACCTACTTAAATGAATCATGCTTTGCCCTCTGATCGTAATATAGTCTCTCCCTTGGGCCTTATGAGACTAGGATAAATTTGGTCTATACAGTGAGGACAATTCCTACACATGTGAAATCCTGCCTGTTCCAGGCACTAATTTGCGGGGTAGATGTCAAAGCACTGCTTGCAAAACTAGTGATAGATTACTAGTGATAGATTAGAAAGGTAATAAACTGCTTGGTTCAGAACAGACTTACATGCAAAACCATACTAGCATTTTGTGTACAAGATAAAACTGCGGTGTAGTCAATTGTGAAGTAAGTAACAGAACAGCCTAAATTCTGCCATATAGTCAACAAGTGGAACAACAGGAATGGCTGTTCTTCACAGCTTCCCTTTGCAGCCCCATTGGCTGCATTGAGGACTTAACAGAATCATGCAATTTTGAAAAAAGAATTTCAGAACTTCTGAATGGCAAAATATATCTTGAAACACGATTTAGATAGCCCAGATTCAGAATTTGGATTGGGTGGGCGGGTTTTGACATCTTGTCTTGGCTATATTCCAGTCATATTGCATATTGATAAGCGAATGCTGTCATTCTCCTCAAACACTTTGAACTTGTATTTTTTTTATTGATTTCAGATACTGCTGTATATGTCGCAGTTCCCACTGCAGTTTTCATTGCAGTTGTATTATTGTTTTTATTGTGCAGAAGTTGCTAAAAAAAAATCTAAATGCAGAGCTAACAACTCTACCTCTGCAGTGGACCTTGAACAATCTATGAGTGGATTACTAAATCATCAGCAACAGAGATCACAGTAGTCTGGTGAATTAAAAAAGAAAGAAAGGATGGGGCTGGAAGATTCATATTTTCGCATTGCCTTTGGAAGGGTTTCTGTCTGTGCCTCAGATATTCATGAAGATGGTGGGACCCTGTCTCTTTGGAACCTCTCAGTGGCATCCTTATGGTTGAGGTCACCTAGGATTTTGAGCAAGGTGTCCTCAGAATGGCCAGCTCAAGATTTGCTTCCCAAACTCTGTTCTCTGTGCCCCCGCCTAATTGTTTTATAATGCTGAATGTTGATTTATGTTGGGGGAGGGTTGCCCTGGTTTTTTTTTCTATTATTTGCTTTAATGTTTATTGTTTTATTTGTCTTATTTTTACTTTGAGTGACGACAAACAATTCTCTCAGGAAACGGTATAAATTATGTAACTAAATCATGTACTGGTATGTTCTGGGCAGGTTACTGTTTTTGAAAGCCCTAAAAAGCTTGGACCCAAGGTATCTGAAAAACCAAATCCTTCTCCCATGTGAACCTGATTTTTTTTTAAGAGTAAAGAATTTATTTAAAAAGAAAAGATGTAACAATAGAAAACTATACAAAATTACTGGGTATGGATTGTGAAAATTTGAAAAAAGAAATCCTATACATAGCTAAAATAATGTTGAAACAAAACATAAGCAATTTAACATGACATATTATATTACAAATTATTTCAATTATTGCGACTGCTCTCTGTCCACAGACAGGAGCTCTGCTGCAGAATGATGGTTGAGGGGGTGGGTAGAGGGAGGGGGGTAGAGATAGGAGCTGGCTCACCCCAGTAAGTCACATCAAGAGCCAGAAAGCTGGGGCGATGGAAAGAGAACTCTTCCTTTGGGACAGGAAGGGCATCACAAAAGGTGAGTGGAGAAAGAAGTTTCCAAACCAGCTTTTCAAACAAAAGAGCTGGGTCCAGTAAAGAACTCAAATTCTTAACCAAGTGACTCACCCTATCAAAGGCAGGCAGTACAATCCCAGCTAGAACATCAGTCTTACCTACCAACATTAACTTAAAGGTGCTCCTTAAAAGTACAGGAGCCTGGCCTCCTTTTGCTTCTGATCATTATATCAGAAGTGTGTTGATTTCTATGGTGGAAGTAGATTGGTTACCTGGCATGCTAATCCTGGACCAAAAAGGAAAGAGAAAAGGCCTCCATTCCATACAGTCCTATTCCAACAGTAGGAAGTCAGTCGGTTCAGTTTGATTTGTTTGTATGAAACCAGTGGTCGGCAGATGAAAAGTAAACAATGCTTTAGAAATCCAATCTATCATCTGATGTTTTCACATTTAATGGTCTCCACCATAAAGGGTGGGATGCATCCATTTTTTTTTCTTGCAAGCTTCATTTCGTACAATCAGTATAAAATATACAGGAATGTCTAGCTTCAGAATCAGGTTTCCTAAAACTGCAGAGGGAATGCCTTTATCTGTATTCTGAATTGGCTGTCTTTTGTTAAGTTGAGGGAGTCAGGGTCCCAGGGATAATGACTGGATATTTCCTTGGTGGCAGGCAGATGTTGTCTTAACAGGCTATCTATCTGCAAAGGGTGTGTGTGTGGCTAGAATCAGTGTTCTGCCCATGTGTGGGCATGCATGGGGCTGAAAAAGACAGAGTCTGAATACAGACAAGTAGGGATGTGCATTTCGGCTTTCTGAAAGCCGAAAGAAAGCCGAAACAAAAGGGCATGGAAGCAGTATCTTACACAAAAATAACACAACTCACTTCACATTAAAGAATCACCCCCCAAAAATTGCTGTCAAACGCACTTTATTTCTGTAACTGCTTTAGGTTACACAGTAGGAAGGCACAACAGAGCAGGAAAGCAGTGTACTACACAAAAATAACACAACTCACTTCACATCAGAGAATCACACAAACACAATTGCTGTCAAAAACGGTGAAGTGGGTTGTATTATTTTTTGTAGTACATTGCTATCATGCCCTGTTGTGCCCTCCTACTGTGTAACCTAAAGCTGTTCAAGAAATAAAGTGTTTTTGCCAGGAATTGTGTTTTTGTGATTCTCTGATGTTAAGTGAGTTGTGTTATTTTTGTGTAAGATAGTGCTGCCATGCCCTTTGGTGTTCCCCCCTGCTGTGTAACCTAAAGCTGTTCAAGAAATAAAGTGTTTTTGACAGGAATCGTGCTTTGTGATTCTCTGATGTTAAGTGAGTTGTGTTATTTTTCTGTGTGGGGGACTGCTGGTGTAATGTGTCATAATGCTTAGCCTACTTGTACTTTGGAAGGGAGAAAATAATTTTTAAAAAACTTTATTTTGTGTTGTTCTTGTTTTATTCTTTGTTGTGCAGTTGGTTCCCATCATAGGGAACAATGGGGCTGGCTGGCCAGCCATCTCTGTAGGTGGTGGGGGAATTTGAGGGAGGGTGTCTGTGGTTCAGGTGCTCTTTCACAGGGACCAGCTGGCACTCAGAAGTGTGCCCACCATTGTGGCACCCCTGGGCTGTGCAGAATTGCCCAGGGAAAGAGAGTTTAGAAGTTCCCAGCATAGGGAACAAAGGGAGAGGGCTGGCCTTTGCCAGCCTGTTCTTGGGGTTATGGGTGTGGGGCAGGTGGGGGTGGATTTGGGTCTGTGAGGGGCTAATGTGGGGATTTGGGTCTGTGTGTGGCAGCTGGGGGGGAATTGGGTTTGTGTGGGGCTGTAGGGGGTGGACTTTGGGGGCTGAGAGGACCTACTTGGGGAGGCCATGAAATGGCCCCCCAAGTGGGAGCAGGCTGAGCCTTGGTGGGGGGTGGGAGGAGGGGTGGGAGAAGGGCCCCTGAGGGCTGGGGGGCATTTTGCATGCAAAATGCCACCCCTGGCAAGACAAGCCTCCCCCAGCTGTCAGTGGTAGAGATGAGAGCAGAGCACCTACTTGGGGAGGCCATGAAATGCCCCCCCCCAAGTGGGAGCAGGCTAAGCCTTGGTGGGGGGTGGGAGGAAGGGTGGGAGAAGGGCCCCTGAGGGCTGGGGGGCATTTTGCATGCAAAATGCCACCCCTGGCAAAGGAAGCCTGCCTCTTCATTTTTTCCCCATAGGAAATAATGAAGAAGATGAGCAGCAGCATGCTAACAATATGCTGCTCCTTCGCTTTCTTATGGGAGGATAGGGGGACCTGCTTTGGGGGGCCATAACATGGCCTCCCAAAGTCCAATAGGTCTGAAACTTGGGGGGTTTGTAGAGAGGGGTTAGAGGAAGATCCCCACCAATTTTGGGCTGATTCGGTGGGAAAATGCCTCCCCCAGACGTCCGGGAAGACACCGGAGGCATTTTCCCATTGAAAAAACCGAAAGCCGAAAGTAAGCCGAAAGCCGAAACGGCTGGCCGTTTCGGCTTTCGGCTTATATGAAAGAGAATCCTCTTTCGGCTTTCTGCTTTCGGCTTTAGCCGAAATTTTTTGGCTTGCACACCCCTACAGACAAGTACAGTCAACCATTGCCTTCATGCATGCATCATTAAAATGCTGGAAGACTGAGACAAGTTTGTAACTCAGCTTTCCTGCATGGCTATCAATCAATTTAAGAAACCCAGTATGAGCTGGTTTAAAAATGCCTTTAGTTTTTGCATGTGCACACCCAGACACGCACTCCAAGAGGAAGAAGCAAAGCGCTTTAAATAGAACCGGTGACGTTGGACAAAGAGCTGAGCAGTTTCGCAGGACAATCTCTTGCAGTTACTCAGTCTGTTGAAATCGGTAGACTTAAATGAGAGCATCATTGCATAACATTACTAAAAACTTGGCATAACATTACCAAACCTTTGGATAGCATCACTAAAATCTAGGTTGCAGTCTGTAGCAATAGGGGGCTGCACATCAGTCCTGGTTCTTTGGCAGTCTGATGCAGCCTGTGTTACCAGTTGCGTTGCCTGCTTCAAAAGCCTGTCTTGCAATTTATAAATAGATCATTAGAAAGACCCCGCAAGCCTCCAGGGTGCTCGCCTCTCTCACAAGGACCCTGTACAGTGGCACAAGTCTGGAACTCCGTGCCTCCCAGGGAAGTGAGCCACAAACCATCCTCTTTGGGGGAGGGGGAATTTTTAATTTTTTTTTGCTGCTTAGCAGGTGGAAGGGGCTCGGCTTTCTGTTGCTAGGCGGCTGGAAGGGGGTTTGGCAGCTCCAGCCGTGCGTCAGGCATGCCTTGGCAAGTGTGCCCTGGCCGTCTGTGTCAACAGCGCAGCGAGTGAGGCTGCGCTCGAATCCGGCTGGCTACGGCGCGCCCCCGACGCGCCCTGCCCAGAGCTCCCGTTGGCCTCGGCTGCAGACCGCGCTGCGCTGCTTCCGCTTTACCCAATCTATGGAGAAAAGCCAGAACAAATAACCTGCGTAAGAAGACCTTCAGTTAAGAAAGGCTATTCATCCAGTGTGAAAGTGATGCTCCCTACAGGCGCAGCCTTCCGATGGTTTCAGCAGGAACAAGAATCCAAAGCTTGGCCATCCAGGGCCATGTCACTGCTTGCTTGTGTTGTCTCAGGCACGAAATATTTTTGGCGGAAATGAACGGATGTGCCTGTGTCTCCTTTAGAACCAAAAATATTTTCTCGCAGATTTCATTCCTGTTTTTATAATATTTCCAAGTACTAGCAAAACAAACATTAACTGCTTTTCAAATAATTTTTTAAAAAGGAATCCATAAAGTACCAAGACGTAATAGAGTATGGACAATCAATCGATTTTATTTTCCTGTGTTTTGGTGTTGATGTGGTTTATATGTGGAAGATGCAGTTCTTGTGTAGAGAATGTAAATTTACAGTAACCTTTTAAAATCTAGTTACTAATAAGCACTACTGTAATTAGCACAGCTGTTTACTCATTCTTTTTTTTACTTGATTAATGTCCATCATTAAAGAAAAATAGCGTGGATAATTTCTAGAATGCCTCAATTTCATGTCTATAATTGAGAATATGTTTAAAATAAAGTAGTTTCCCTTTCCCTAACCGTACACATAAGATAAGGTTTAATCAGCAAGATGTTTGGTATTAAAAAGTGGAAGCATACTGCCAAACAGGCAAGATTTTAAAGCAAAATAAAAATATCTATTAAGTTTAGAAACAAAAAAAAACAAAGCTACACACTAAAAACAAACCCTGGAACTAATTGCAACGATTCTCTTTTAGAAACCATTTCAAAAATGTTACTGGGAATTCAGATAACAAGCTATTGCAGGACCTGTGCTGAAAAACATTTGCAAGGAGTCTCCCCCCCCCTCTGTTCGAAGCCCGCGTCTCCTGCTTTCTCACCACCGCTAAAGTGAAAGGTTGTTTGTAATGTTCTAGCAATTCAGGCTGTTTTGTGACTCAGGAGGTTGCAAAGCTCCGTGATGGGAACAGGGATGAATGGAACCCCACAGCCAAGGCTGGTGGAGGGGGTGAAAAGTGTGGCTCGCAAATATTTGAACTTTATGGTGCTGTTGTTCCAGTTCTACTTATGTTACCAAAGTAGAATCCAATATATGCACACTGATAAATTTTTCCCAATGGGAGTAAAAAAACAACAACAACACTTGAAGGGGTGACTTTCAATGAGAAAATAGTTCTGAGGGAAGGGTTTTAAAAGTTCCTTTTGTTTTAAATTTTTGACATGGTATATATGTCAAAACTATATATGTTAGTTAAGTTGATTAATATAACATAATTAGTACTAATTTTTTAATGATTAGCATACCTTTTAGATAGGTTGCTGTAAAAATATTTTAATAGACAACACAAAATATTTTATAGATTATCTAATAATGAGATTTAAGGAGGAAAAGAAGAAACATTTTTGAGTATGGTTGTGTTAGATATTTGAAAACTATATTTTAAAGGCCAGGTGGCTGCTGCATTTTTTATAGTGCTCATAATGCATATTTTTAATTTTCTTTTGGTTGTAATTTTTGTATTTCTTGCTCCCCTTCCCCTTTTCCTCTTTGTACCCTTTTTCTGCTTAGAAAAAAATGAAAAATGAAAAAGCTCCTCTTCACACACACCTCTCTGTTAGAATATTCCTTTAAATTGCAGCTATACTCTGTGGCTCAGGAGCCATATGCTGCTCTTTGATAGGATACCTATCTTCCCAAATGTGGCAGCCTTCCTGTTCCAGTGAAGCAGACAAGGTCACTGTCCACGAGGGCTTGTGATTGGCAGGTGGTTACTACTACCATGGAACAGCTGGCTCTGAAGGGACTGGAAAACGGGCATGCTGTGCACCTCCATAAGCCATGGGCCTCATTCCAAGGACAGAAGTAAAAGGCCCATCCTCGCCATCATTCCCCCTTGTCTGCAGCATCTGCGCCCTCATCTGGGAGCTACTGGGAGAAGATCAAATGGACTACAGAGGAGACAGAGTAAAAACACCACCTTAGCCAAAGAAAGAGCAAGTTAATCACAGTGGGATGTTAGTGTTTTTAACGCCCCTTTCTCCAGGGCCAGTTGGCCTTCCGCTGGGTGCCACAGAAATCTCACTGCTCTGACTGCCCTGCTGTGCCCCACGCAGAGAGAGGAGAGAGAAGCCCTTCCTCTCACTTCAGATGCTCAAAGGCTGGTTAAGGTTCAACAGTGGTGGGAAGACTCGACCCTGCATGCCCCGATTTAGAAAGCTATAACATTCTATAATTTAGAAAGCTATAACTACCTACAAGATTAATAGTTGCATCTAATATTATTGTATGTGTATTTCACAGAGCTCTTTTAGCTGCTAGTAATTGCAAATGTGGGTCTCTACAAGCCATGGAGTGAGTACCACTCCTCTGTTGCATAAAATCAGTCTGCAAAAAGGAATAGCAGACTTGCACACAAGACTTGGAGATTTTATTTTGGCAAAAGTTGTAAAGTTGTGAGACAGTCAGGTTTAGGGACACGAGTCATAAAATTCAGCTTAAGCCTCCATGAGTTTGTTTAATCCTGTCAAGCTCAGGCCTCATTTAAACTGAACACTCATGGGGGCAAAAAAACCTGGTACTTAGCTAGTATATCTTTTCAACCGGGCTGCATGCCAAGTCAGCCACTCAGCCTATGTAATTTGGGGATGCTAACTAAGCACTCAGTGGTGCTTAGTATATGTAGCAGCCCAGTTTAAAAGTGGTACCATGGGAGTGCAGAGTCCCGCAGATAAATGTGCGCCCTACTGAGTGTCACTGTTGACCACGGCTATTTCTCAAGAGTTTAGATACTTCAAGGTGCTTCAGGAGATTTATCTCCCTCCCCCCATTTTACAAATTTCACATGTGTGCGTGCACACACCCCCTTACATCACTTGCTGACTATTGTCTGGTGTTGTTATTCATAATAGAATGACATTTCTGCAAATGGACTAATTCACTTTAAAGTGTGTTTTTCTGGTCTTTTTAAAACAGCAAAATCATAAATGAGCCCCCCAAAGTCAACTTCCCTGCATGATCACAGTCAACAGGCAAAATATTGAGGTGGCTGATCTTACGCCACAGTAGTAAGTTCTTGGTGAGGCCTACCCAACTGAAACGTCTTGTCAGTTTCTACTGGAGTCTCTGGCAATGTGAAAGAGGATCTGTGAGGCTATGCCCACTTCACTGAAAATTAGCAGCCATTTTTATGTAAAATTCTCTTAATAAAACAAAAGCAGGTGTGATTCATACATAGCCCTTTCCAAAAGTCTAAATCTGGCCCACCCATGCATAGACAGGAAGAGAGCTCCGTCCTGCACTCCTCCCCCCAGTGCTGAAGGGAAGTGGGAAGTTGGTGCCGCCGCCTCTCCCTTCTTGTGCTGCAGGGAGGCAGAAAGATTGTGCACACTTTCTTCTCTCCCCCATGCTATGGTAAGGTGGAGAAGGTAGTGCCCATTCTTCTTTCTCCCTTCACACCACGGGGAGTTTGGAGGGGGAGGGGGGAAGACAGTACCCTTCCCCCACCCCCATCAGGTCATGAGGAGGTGAGAAGATAGCACCTACTCTCTTCCTCCCACCACCGACAGGAAGCATTGCCACTGGCCATCTCCTCGTCCTTCCCTTCCACACTCAGGCAAGGCCAAACAGATCTGAATAGCATAGATGGGTGGCTGTGGGACAATAGGGTTGGGTGGTGAGCTGCTGTAGCACAGTGGTTAAGTGTTTTAACTGCAAATCAGCACCCTACTGGTTTGAATCCCACTACTGTAATGAGCTCAGCAGGTGGCCTTGGGTAAGCCACTCTTCTCAGCCCCAGCTCCCCAGCTGCATTGTGGGGATAATAATAACACTAATTTTTTCACCGCTATAGGTAAGGCACTAATCTGTCTAAAACAGCAGTACATAAGCGGAGTTGTTGTTGTTACTGCCAACCTCCAAGTGGGGCCTGGAGATCTGGAATATTCACCAGCCAACAGAGATCAGTTCCCATGGTTGTCTTAGAGGAGAGACTGTATGTCATTATACCCTGTTGAGGTCCCTCCCCTGCCCAAACCCCACTGTTCCCAGACTCCACCCCCAAATCTTTAAGAATTTCCCTAACTGGCACCCCAAGCAATCACTTAGGGCAGGGCATGTCTTTGTCTGTTCATACGTGCCCAATGTCCAGAAGGTATTAACACTAGCTGCATTATCACTCAAGCGACACACTCTTATTTGCAGAATATGATACTTTGTTAGTATCTGAATCATGGTTAGCAGAAAAATTTGTTAGTTATTATGTACTTCATTTATACCCCACCTTTCTACCCAATGGGAAACCAAGGTGGTGTATGTAATTTTCCTTCCCTCCATTTTATCCTTACAACAGCCCTATGAGGTAGGTTAGCCTGAGAGTATGTGACTGGCCCAAGGTTACCCTGCAAGCTTCCATAGCAGAGCAGGGGTTTGAACCTGGTTCTCCCAGATCCTAGTCTGGTACTCTAACCCCTACAACACATTGCATTCTAATGGTCTTGCTGACCACTGTAATGCACGTCTGTTAAATGCTTCTCAGAGGAATTAAGACCGTTTTATTTTTCACTGACTGAAATCCTATTTTATTTCAAGACAGTTCATGCATATCAGGATACTTTTGTTTTCTCAAGCCAGAATGTCTCAGTGAATATTGAGGACACATTAATGAGGGTGCAGAAGGATACAGTTTAGCAGGTCGGGGGTGGGTGGGGAGAAACTTGCTAGCCCAGACTGCTTCAACATTACTTTCAGGAAAAAAATGAGGCTAAATGCCTTTAAAAGAAGCTGTAACATGGGGATACTGGCTGATTCCAGATGGCCCTCCCCATCCCAAAACGTCGTGCATCGTTGCGCGGAAAACGCGAAATACCACGTTTTCTCGCGTGAGTTTTGCGCGATGTCACGCAAAACTCGCGCGAGAAAATGCGGTATTTCACGTTTTTCGTGCAGCGATGCACAACGTTTCGGGACGGGGAGGGCCGTCTGGAATCGGCCACTGTTGCCTTGTGCCTGGAGAGACTTGAGCTGTTTCCCATGTCCTTATAGAGATGACCCGCTCACAGAACATTGGCAGCTTTCCCCCAGGAATTCAGACGTCTCTGTTTGCAAAATGGTTGAGGGTTGTTTGGCTTCTGGTTTTTTGGCACCTTTTCTAGGACCGCAGGAAGTGCAGTCCCAGAAAAGGTGCTGAAAAAACAGAAGCCAAACGGCAATGCAGCCAGCATTCCGTAAGTGGGTCATCCATATAAGGGTGTGTGGAAACAACCTTGGTTAGTTAATAGTTAATAATTTGCTTTATTATAAATAGGATTTCATATTTATTAACCATCTTGGATATTCATTTGAAGAGAAAGGTGGGGTGTAAATAAATAAATAGCAAATCACTCTTGAGGATATGTATGAAAACTTAGTATCAATGACATGTACCTATATAAGGTGTCCAGATACTGTGAGATTTACTAGAGCCTATGAAAAGCACTGTTACAGTAGAACCAGCAATATTCTCAATAGTGACTAGTTGACCTGTCCACTAGCAGGCCTATGTAGGGCTGAATATAGGCCTGGGCCAGGTGGGAAATGTAGGCCCCATTTCTAACTGTACTTTTCAAGTACTTTTGTTATCAATGCTACATACATATGATTTATGTATGGCTATACATATATATGTACATGTGGTATATGATATACTTAAAACATTACAATAGAACACAATAAAAGAAATAGAATGGTAACGACTAAGGAGCCGCTAGTTTGGCAGAAAATCATGACCACATACAAGAAATTAAACAATGTAATCTTAGAACTATATGAAAAAACACTCTAACTACATCACATTAATGACAAAATGAATGATTTCTACAGAACGATTTATAAAAAAAGTAATGGCAAGCAATTTTATTCAAGAAGTATGTAATACTAAGATGATAATAAAATACTGTACTGTAATGAGAAACTCTAAATACATTCTGTATTGGGAATTTCAGATCAGAAATGGGCATCACTTCTTCACATTTCGAAATGCTTTACATGCTTTTCTTTGGGAAAATTCATGAATAACATCAAAAAAACTTTGCCTTGCCACTGTTGATGTTTAAAATGGCTAAACCATTCGACTGTACTTGCACCACTGTGAACTGAAAGTATGACTTAATTCATTTTAGAACACTAAAGTTCCTCATTAGAGGCCACAGTTACTGGTAATGACAGAAAAACGCACAATGTGAATATGATATTTGGAAAAGTATTGCCCAATCTCAAGTTCAATATCTGGCCATAATTTTTTTTCAGTGACACAACATTGAGTTTAAAATTCACATCAAAAATTATTCTAAGTACTTCACTCTGAATTTCACTTGAAATGTGATATTGTAGCTGAAAATAACTAGCTTTTTGTGACAACTCGTTCTTATATACTCGTTCTTATATACTCGTTCTGCTTAAGCTGCCACAAAAACATCAAAAAGTCCACAAATGTCCCTGACTGCAGAAAAGCGACAAGAAAGGCCATCAATAACAAACTCAATTGTGCTGTAGAACACATTCATCCTAAAATAAGTTTTGAGGCTTTATCTATTGGCAGGCGCAGATTAACGGACAGGCTTTGCCCAGGGAGCAATTATTTAGCAACAGGGTTTTTTTTAAAAAAAAAAACACACTTAAATTACTTAATGAAAAGATCTCCGGCAAAAGTACATGGCTGCTAGATTGATTCCATAGGTGCACACATAGTTTGTGTCAAGCTCATTGCTATGGTCTGACTGTTGTAATAAATGCAACATCACAATTGGGAAAAAGCTAGTTGCTAGTAGCAAATGCAACACTAGTACTGTGCGTTGCCCATTTATGTCACAACAAATAGCCCAGGTCCTAGGGGCCCATGACCACCTTAATCCACCCCTACCTGTTAGAAATAGAAGAGAATCAGAATGAGTTACAATTCTACATTTACCTGTAAAACTACGGTGACTGCTGAGGCAAGTCAGCACTGTCACAACATCAACAAACATCTCGTCAAAATTTTTCTGTACCTCCTTGTTTTCCATGAATTGTCACTTAAATAAGCAAAGAGTTAGTTTCTGTTAATGACTCTTATTTGTTTATATTTTATCTGTATTAATCCTCTTTAAATTTTAATATTTAGTGCTAATGGATGCCCCTTAACACTCTTGGAGTAGGCCCTCTCAAAATCATAGACCCATGCCAACTAGTCCCACTCCCCCCCCCCTCTGTTCTGCACAGGGTCAGAGTCCCCAACTCTTTTAAGCCTGCGGTCACTTTTGGAATTCTGACACTGGATGGTGGATGCAATCACAAAATGACTGCCACAAGGTGGAACCATCCACAAAATCTCAGAGAATGAGGTCATGTATCACTTAGTATGGCATTTAAAGATACTGGCATTTAAGTGGTTGGAAGCTGTATTTGGTCCCTTTAAGTAGTAATGGGGTAATTGAACTAATTGTTATATAAGTGGGTATTTGGAATAATTAAGTACCTGTTCCATCGCGTCATTGTTCTTTCAATATTGGAGGTTGAAATAGTAGAAGAAGATATGATGGCAAGTATATAATTTCACAATTTTGTCACATGTTCGTACGGACAAGTTTTGGTTAGCAGCTTAGCACATTATGGTTTATTATAGAAGTAACGGCCTGAAGAAGGAAGTGGGTAAAAGTGAAAGAGACCGGTTGAACTCGTCGCCGTGCTGTGGACATTGCTTTTAGTGAAGTTAACAGCCACTATCACTATATCGTGGCATTGCTGCTACTACTGACCATTTTTTGGACATTGGGTGTATATGTATATATCCCGCATGAGCGGTGCACATTGAATTTGTACTAATGAAGGCTAATTTGAACTGGATATACATTTGATTTTGTATTTCATTAGTCCGTATACTGGGCATTGTGTCGTAGTGAGTCTGGGACTGTATGAGAATTATTATTGTAATCACACTGTATCCATTGTGTGTACTTTGGAACTTCCTTGAGCCTGCGTGCTCTTTCGGTTTTGTATACTTTAGGAAGTGGTTCCCTTTTGCTGGTTGGTCTTATATTGAGCTGGCTTATCCAACACTGAACAATGTTGGTCTCCACAAAATGTTGACTTTTATCTACATTCGCATTCAAGCCAAGCCATTGGCTCTATGAAGTTATCTACCACTAGGGGTCAGCCTTGTACAATCTCTTTCTAGCCCTTCGGAAAATTGCAGGTAGCAGAGCATCTGCTTTTAAAATTATTATTATTATCTTTTTATTAATTTTCCAAACTCTCAAAGAAGAAAAAAAATCTTTTAACAAAATAGAACTTGCAAAACATTTTAAAAGTGACAACCTGCCAACATGATTTGAAACATTATATATAGCTCACTATTGCTCTTTACATTACGGTTTTAAATAGACATAAATTTCAAAGCATACTTTTTGATAATTACCATAAGCCCAACATTTCTAAATTACCAAGTGTTTGATAAGGAAGTTTTGTTACCAAAAAATTATTTCTAGAAGGAAAATCTAAGAAAGGTTCCCATTTAGTATAAAATTCTGTTGTTCTCAAACGGGTTTACTTGTAAATATAACTTTTCCATTATATTTTCCATTATGATTTGATCCCAAACTTTGCTATACCAGGAGTCCAAGTTTGGTAATGTTGGTGATTTCCAATGGGAAGCAATTCTAAATTTCTACCAGGACATTCCATCAAAGACTTAAAGGTTGCTGTAGTTCAACAGAAACCTTTCAAAAACAAAATCCAATGGGAGGCTGCTGAATTGGAATTCATATACAAATTTGACTCTGTCAAGCTGGGACTGAATAGGGACTATGAATGGTTATCACATTATCACAGGTAACAGATTTCCTTTACAGAGGCGGGGTCTGGGGGAGCCCAGTGGTGCCTGGCGTGGGTTTTCGGGGACCACAGTTCTCTTTGTCAGATGCATCTGGCGGGGAGAGCTGTGGTTATCGAAGGCTTATACTACATAGGAATTGGATGGTCTAGCTGTTTTACTGCTGCAAACTAACAGGGCAAACTCCCTTGAAGCCTCACCCAAGCCAACTGACCCTGAAAGGACACCAAAAGGAGATGTTTACATTTACTAGCAAAGGAATGTTTTGGTTGCACCCTCCCTTTCCCCCCCTAACTGCATCTTCTCTCTCCTCCCCTCCTCTTCTATATTTGACCAGTTTATGTACTATGCATCTGACGAAGAGAACTTGATTCTCGAAAGCTTATGCTACAATAAAATTGGTTAGTCTTAAAGGTGCTACTGGACTCTTTTTGATTTTGCTACTACAGACTAACACGGCTAACTCCTCTAGATCACAGGCCTTTTTTGCACAGATGATTTTTGACACTTCTGGCCCCACTCCTCTTCAGATTTTCTTTCAAATTCTGGATGCTCAACTCCCCCTTCAGATTTCAGTGTGGCATTTCAAGGGTTCTCTTCTGAATTTTCTGCTGCACAACTAGCTTTTCCAGGCTTGGATTTTGTGACTAAAATGCAGGGGAAGGGGGCAGGACCATTTCCAGGGCTGTTTTGGCCTTTGAGTGGAGACTCAAGAGGCAAGGCCGGAGAGCAACCAGTGGGCAACAAGCTACCCCTTGACTTGCATGACTCACCTAGGTCTGGCTGCTCCCCACCGTTTAATAGCCGCCACCCCAGAAAAAAACAGTGTGCTTCACTGGTTAGTGTTTCAGACTAGGATCTCAAATCTCCATTCTATTATGGAAACTCATTGGGTGACCTTAGCCAATGTACACACTCTCAGCCTGATTTACCTCACAGGCAGGTCTGGATTGGATATTAAGCCGGCTGAAGGCCTCCACCTTCCACTTGGGGCTGGCCAGCCCTGTGACTCACCAGGGCTGGCGATTTGGCCGCAGGGGGCGCTCTTCCACAGGCCTCCTATAGCCGCCCTAGCGGGACGCTGGCGGGCGGAGGAGGCGCTGCGGCACCTTTCCCTGGCGCGCCCTTCCGTGGTCGAGCCTTCTGTACGGGCTCAAAGGACGCACAGAAAAAACCTCTTGGCTTTCGTCCTGGCTCTGCTGACCTCGGCCAGCTGCCAGTATCGCTCGTTTCTCTGCCCAGGTTCTGCACAATCCAAGGGTGGAGAAACAGGGCAAAGGGTGTAACTGAGATGGCGTAACTCAAAACGCTTCGATGACAGATGGATTAAGTTGCTGGTTTCTGATAGGAAACTAAAAGGAGAACTAGGCTGTTTTCGCAATCTCATCCAACAAGAGCCAGGGCAGAATGGTCAACTTTTTCAGGTGGGTAGCCATGCTGGGCTGCCGTAGAAGAGCAAGATCTGGGTCCGGGTCCAGTTAACACCTTAAAGACCAACTAGATTTCCAGAGTATGAGCTTTCCAGAGTCAGCTGCCCCCTTCCTTGCTGGAGTTTACATGCCTTCCTCTGTTCCACTGAAGTCTCTGCCTGTTTACTCCGAAGCAAGCCCCGCTGAGTTCTAGGGGACTCGCCCCGACTCATGCAAAGGATCGCGACCTTGCCCGACTCTCAACCGGTAGATCGTGTAGCCCTGAGTCCTTTGGCGGCCCCCGTGTCTGCTCGACCTTCATTACTGGTCCGCACCCCTCCCCCGCCTGTGGGAGAGCTGATTCTCTGGTGCTGGGGGTGACTCACAGCTCACCCCCAAAAGAGCACATTTCAAAAGACGAGTTGCTGCAATGGCACAGCCACATGTGTCAAAGCAGATTCCCCCTCTAAAGGGACACGTTCTGAAATAAGAAGCAGTCCCTTTACATAACTAAAGCTTTAAAAAAGTACAACCATCTATTGCTGCACCCAATGGCTATAGGATCTCGTTCCCACCTTCAAAGCCCTCTATGCCCTTACCTCGCATTTTGTTTCCGCTATATTAGAACCTTCTTTACACAAATATAAAGCCAGAGTCCCGCTGCGTTCAGTGGTGCTTACTGCCAGTTAGGGATAAAAAGGATTATTCATTTTTATTTGGTATTTATTTAATCCGCCTTTCTCACCGAGGCTCAAGGCAGATTACACAGCATAAGTCTACACGATCAACAGCTGAGACATTCAATAAACAAAACGATAGGGTATGCCTTGGAGAAATCTCCAAAGAAGCATAAATTCAAATGCAGGAATACAGAGATGACGCGCTGCTGAAACAAAACATAGGTAATTTGAGGTGACATAAGCGACTGGAAACTACCCAGTAGGAGCCTATCTGCATCCAAAGACAGTGCCAGCAGCATCAGAAACAAGCGCCCCCAGAATTGAAAGAGAAGCAGCAGGCAGTTGTTTTTATCCAAAGGCGTGGGGAACTATTTTGCCTGCTAGAAGTACAAGGCAGAGACTCCTGAACTGTCATTCAGCCTCTCTTCGAGGCAGCGGGGCAGAGCCGCAAAACCTTTCACTGCGCCTGTTTGTTGGGGGGAGGGTCCCCGCAAAGCAACTATATCCTGAGCGCCAGGGGGCTGGGCGGGAAGAGGACGGTTGTACTCACTCCCATTTCTGCGATAAGCACGGGTACTCTGGGCGTCCCACTGCCGATCTGCACAGGGTGGATCCCGCAGTACTAGAAATACTTCGCAGGAACCGAAATCAGCTGACGCAAACCAAATTGGGAATGAGACTACGAAGCAGCGGGAGGCAACCTGCTCCTCGCCCCTCCTAGACCCAGCTCTCGCCATAAAATCGCTTCCGAGGCTAACATTGTTGGTGGGGGTTGAGTTTCCCTGGACTAGGAGCGAAAGAAACGCCCATTCTCAGACATGGTTTCTTGCCTGGAAAGTTCTTAAGAAACTGCTTAATAAGGGAATCTATTTCCATGCAAATACTTGGAGCCTGAGAGCAGAACCACAAGTGACAAAAGGCACCGGTTGGACACTTGTCAGCTTCCCTCAAGTTTTGATGGGAAATGTAGGCATCCTATTCTCGCAGCTTGGCTCTCTGACTGCTGTCCAATGGACTTTTCAACTGTCACTTGTCCAACATTCCGCCAAGCTGCCTACATTTCCCATCAAAACTTGAGGGAAGCTGACAGGTGTCCAACCTGTGCCTTTTGTCACTTGTGGTTCTGCTCTGAATCAAAGTTCCATGATCTTATATAGGTTTTTAGGATTGAAGGCACATTCCCTTACAAGCACACAAAACAGATTTTTTTCTCTTTGCTGTAGATAATGGATGGGTTCAAAAGGTTGGGGGTTCCCCTACTGTGTGGGCACAGTGAATGGCACACACCAGGCCATAATATCACTACTCCAGCAGCTCCCCCTACCCCCACACTATGCATGCATGTGTGTTGTGTGGTGTCAACTTGCCTCTGACCTGTGATGACCCTTTGAATGAAAAATCTTCAAAACTTCCGGCTGTTAACAATTTTATCAAACGGTTTTCAAACACTGACTTTGTAAGATTGTCTATTATGTATTCATTGTTATGGATTTGAGTACTTTTTGCACTAATTGCATTTTATAAAGATTCCTTGGTTATTTCCATTACTGGTCGCTCCGGGTAGTTTCTAGTTGTTCCTGTCTGTCATTACCGGAGGAGCCCTCTTTGTGTTTTAGCTGTTAACAATCTTGAGGCTGTTTTTACCCATGCTATAAGGCTGGAGAAAAAGAAATAATTCCCAATCTTACTAAGCCAGCTTTCAGCATTATATTACTAAGGGACAAACTAGATGAGACATTTTGGCACAAGTGGGGTCTGGGTTATGATAATCAGAGTCAGGTCAGGGGAATCCCTACTGATCCCAAAAGTCTCATCTAGTTCAGACCTAATTAGAATCATAGAATCATAAGGTTGGAAGGAACATCCAGGTCATCTAGTCCAACCCCCTACAGAGTGCAGAAAATTCACAACTACCCTCCCCCAACCACCCCAATGACCCCTACTCCATGTCCAGAAGATGGCAAAACACTCTCAGAATCCTTATCCAAACTGGTTTGTGGGAAATTGCTACCTGACCCCAAAGTGGCAATTGGCATTACCCTGGGCATGTAAGAAAGGCCACAAGAACTAAGCACTGTAAATGTATGGTGTATTTGAGGCATCTGTCAGTAAGCATTCAAAGGATTTACGCCCCAGAGCTATGCTTTTGCACCATGAAACACCTTGGATTGTTGGCCCTGTGATTCTCTATGGTGCATAGTTGCTTTCATTGCAATGTAGAGCCAAACAAAATGAAAGGTTGTCCTTGCGGCCCCCACAAGGATGCCACTGACATTTTAAAGCCATTTGAAAATGCTGTGAGGGCCCTATCATGATCAGGAGGCTAATGAAGATGTTGCAACACTGGTATGATGTATCTACCCCATTCAGACTGGAACCTTTCATTTGATTCAACAGCTTTCAAAGATGGCCTCGTGTAACCTTCATTGCAGCAGTCTAATCTAGACATCTTTCTCTGGCTTATAGACAGCTTTCTTTGGCTAGGTCCTTACGTAACTCCCATAAGAGAGAATGTAAACCTCCCATGGTAACTCTGTCCCTCCTGTCATATGGTTGGGGAGAACTTGCTGCACCCCCTCACAAAGTTAACTTCCCCTGCCTCTGCTCTTGTACACTGATGGTCTGCATTGTAGGAGAAATTTAGTAATGTCATGTACACAGTCTAAATCTGGCTGGAGGTGGTACAGTCAATACAGAAACATCATGGCAAACACTCATGCACTACCATTTGTGCAAAACATTTCATTTGTGCAAAACTCAACAAATGAGCCAGAAATACACATGGAAATGGCTGCTTCTGTTCATGAATGATGAACCAAAACCAGGAAACCCAAGTTATAACAACAACCTCCCTCTGAAAAGTTTGTGTGTTTCATTTTGGTCCTTATCTTTGCAGCAGTGGCAGCAACAGCAGGCAGGCAGGCAGTGGGACACCCCACCTCACCTATTAGCTTTGGAAACGTTTGGAAGGGAGAATGTGCTCCCCCCCCCCCGCAGTGCTGCCCTGAGCACTGGTCTGTCTCCCCCATTTCCATGAGGGCACTTAGGTCAGTTGCTGCGAGGAAAAGAATCACTATAAAAAAATAACAACACTGCCGGGGTTCTTTTTTCAGGGACTGAGGGACTCTCCTGGAGCGATACGGTCTGTGTACAAAATCTTTATATTTATTTCGGAGCTTGACAGAAGCATGTATTTTTGTATATGAATTGATAATTTTGAATCTTGAGTAATTAATTCTATATTTATTGCACTGAGCACTTTGACATATGAAATGATTGATGTTAATTAATGTTTATTGAGAGTTTAATTAGTCCCAAGTGTTATTTTTGTTAGTGATTCTATTTGTCCTTGGGAATGCCTCTTTGTTCTGAGTATGTGAGAAAAGAATAACATGGGACTTACATCTGATTAGACCTCTTTATACGGGAATGTGCATTTTGGTTTATTTTGCAGCACTACCTGGGCACTGATCAATCTCCCCCACCCTTTCCTAGGAGTAAACACTACTGAATAACATGGGACTTACATCTGAGCAGACTTGTTTAGGATTTGCCCCCCCCATCCAACATCTGCCAAAACATTATTTAAAAACAATTTCCACATCAATCTTAAGTCAAGCCCCCAAGCCATTCAACTACTCTGCCCTTTCAAAAATCATCCTGCCTGCCTACAGTCAAAAGAGTATCTATGGGGAAAACACAGGTCTATGGTGGGGGGAGAGGCTCAATCATGCTGTCTGCCTGCACTTGGGCAATGGAAATTGGTGGTGATTAATGTGAGAAAGAGAATGCTGAACATCAAAAGGAAGAATTTTTCCTTCAGTGTGGGAATGAAATGGTGAAGCACAAGAAAACATGGCAGCAACAAGATGATGCACTATCATAACTTAGAAAAAGAAAAAAGTGACTATGAAGCAAGATTGTTTATGGGGCCACCACTGCCCTGCTACTGCTTTACCAGCCAGCCATAGCACAAACCTACTGATAATCACCTTATTCAGGGTCTGTCGGTGTCTGTTTAGTGTAAACTGAGGAAAAACTTGGTAGAACATTGGTTTAGAGGGAGGGAGAGTAACGGTTGATGTGAGTTGTTGGTTAAGAGCAAAAATAACTGCCCTAGAGCCTCTTTTCTCCAAGCCTCCCTTGAAAAAAAAACCCCAGTGTACTCATGTGCTGCCAACACTTGCCTTCCCCCAAACATGCTTTATGGTCCATAAAACCAAACCCCATTGTGTGTGCTCCCAAACTCAGTGGGCTGATGGTTTAGAGGAAGAACTCTGTTCTGTGCAATTTTGGTGTTGTTAACTGCAAAAACAGCTGCCCCCAAGAGCCTGGAAGCCCTCATTGCAAAGAATGGGACCAAGACTTGTGATAGTGGAAAAACCCAAATGGATTAGATTCAAACCAGTACCCCCACCCTTGGGAAAAAAATAAAGGTACATAGTTTGTTCAGAAAACCCAGCTTCAAAACTGAAAAGTTTTTGTGCACGCACCTACCACCATTTATCTTATAATAAAAGTACAGTGGAACCACTGAGTTCCACTCCAAAATATTGTGGTGGAAAATGGAATGAACTCATTCCAGAATGTGAAAGTCCTGGCAAACGCGGTCCCATTCCAGACATTCTCCTGCAGTGGGCTGGTAGTTGGATGGACTTTGAAAGGATCCCTACTCTTGATTCAGTTACTTAAGCTTCCATTGAACAAGTGACAGATTTATTAAAAGTCTGTCAGTATGAAAACTGTTCGAGAGGTATAATCGGTGATGGGCCACACACATATCATCACCCAACGCTGCAAGTGACACAGGCAAGTCTACTACTATAAAAGCCTTGTCAATATAAGGGCTAAATAAGGCTGCTCTTACAGGTGGTATGAACTCATCCTGAACAGCAATTAGCTTTGAATGTACATTATGATCAGTGTAGCTTTCTCCTTCAGCGATCCTATTTCCTATTTTTGGGAACTGTTGAGAAGGCAAATCCACCCACTCTTATGTTTTACTGTGTGGAAAGGATTCTGCCATTCGAAGAGGTCCCGGGAAGATCCTCCAGTAGCAGGGGGGGTGGTCCCCCCACCATTGCCCTTTAATGTACTTGGTCAATTTATTATTGCTTATTGTATATTGATTTTAGAATCATTGTTTTCTTGCAATTATTGATTTTAACTGTTGTTCACTGCTCAGAGCCCCTGAGGACAGGCTGTTTATAAATAAGTAAGTAAGTAAGTAAGTAATAATAAAGACCCATATTCCAGACCAAAGAAGTAACTACATTTAGTAATTCTCTGGATGTGCAGATGGGTTCTAGGTATTCATGCAGTTCAAATAGACAGTTGCCTTGAAAACCCTGAACTGGGTAGAAAGATGGTGTTAAAAGTTTAAAATAAGTTTTTTTTAAAAAAAAACTTTCTCCTGGCCAGACTGCAAGTCATATGTTTGGATGCTTTTCATGAAAGATACTCAAATATTGAAAACTAGGTTATCACTGGAGAAGGCAGTTTTAGAATCTCCTTTTAAGAGAAGGTTTTCTGTGCATAGTGACTTTCTTGTTAACTGCCAGGGATCAAAGGATTCAGTCTGCTGCCTGTAATCTTAACTGACATGGTCCAGGAACATTTTTACAATGAAATCTACCTTAGGTGTACACTACGATTTCAGTACCACTCATAGATCTTTTGCAGCCAGTTGCCTTATACAGAATCAAGCAAACAATTTTAAAAAACACTGTGAACCCCAACTATTAAAACAAACTCAAATAAAACAACAAGCTTGAAATACTGAAAAAGGTTTATAGAAACAGTAAGAAAATGAATTCCATTACATCTGCAAAGCATATAAAATATACTGGATGCATATGAAAAATCAAATATAATCAGATGCCAGCAATATCTACAAATTTATTATGATAAAGTTACATTAGAAATAAGCAACCCAAGATCCACTCTGGCCTGCTTAAAGAAACTCTATACAGTCTGAACAAGCGACCACACAGACTGCTATGAGACCACAGAATTTTAGAGGGAGCGCAGAAGGACCCACCTCATATCTGTTTTTAACTGATGCAATCCGCCCTGAGCCCGTTTGCAGGGAGGGCAGAACAGAAATATAATGAAATAAATTTCCCACCCATGAATCATCCCAATCCCTCCAGAATTACTGATTATACAAATTTGATTACAATAATTTTTCCAATTTAAGCTAAAAATGTAATCCAAAATAGGTTTGTAAGTGGTGAAAAACCATAAGCAACAGTAACAGAATATACAAGAGATGACCATTTTGTAGATCAGTGTTCTGCAAAGCAATGTATCCAGGAAGCAAAGAAAACAGGTGAATTAAAACGAGTAAAAATACAAATAAGATTACCCAAATAATTTGAATTTTGTTTAGCCAAGATCTGTTGGCTGTTACAAAAAAGGACAGCTATGAGGAGGCTGTTTCTTTGGTGTATTTAAAAAAAAAACAGTTTGCCCATCTACTGACCAATCTTTCATGATGTACAGATAGTAATTCATATATCTTGACCTAAAACAACCTCATCTGGACAAAACTGAATTTTGAGCTACATCCATCACAGAAAACATCCCTGATCTCTAGAAGTTACCACAGGCTTCAGATCTTTCAGCCCCACTTTTCATTCTCCAAGACAAGAGTCTTCTCCCTAAAATGAATGTCTTCAATAAAATATTTTGTTCTGTAAACTGCCAAACTTCTGGGGTGAGTTTAGAGCACTCAGAAAAAGTCTCAAAGTTTAAATGCTATTCCTATTCCATATTATATGGAATCCATCTTATTTTGGCATATTCTGATATACCAGTATTTATATTCCTGAATAATCTAGAGAGATTTAAGAATATCCAGAAATTTCAGTTTAAAGGTTGCAGCACTTGCCTCCCTCTTTGCAGGATTTCCAGGCAGCAGGAGGAAGGGGGAGAGAGGCAGAATTACTGAATGTGTTCTTTGCTATATGCCATCACCAGGTCTGGCTGCTGCCTTGGTATTACTGGCTTGCTCAGTTGGATGCTGGGATTCTCTGGATTGATGTTGGCTCCATTCGGCTTGCTTTGACCCCGGTTTCTGCCTGACAATCTTTCAGTGAAGCTGGTTCTCTGGGGCTTGCAACTGTGTCCCTTGCTTCCATTTGATTCTGGTGGGATTCTCTGGTTTAACATTAGTTCTGGTGGGATTTGTTGGTTCTGTTTGCTTTTGGTCTTTGGTTGCTGTTGTGTGCTTGGCTAAGGCTTCCTGTGCCCTGAAGAAAGCCTTGGATTCCTCCCAGGAGACTGGCTGTGGGCAGCTTGTTCAGGGACTTGTAGCATTTGGACCCTTCTGTCCAATTCTCTTAAAATTTGGACATGCAAGGGTAGGTTCCTTGCAATTTTGGTGCAGTTTGTTTGAAAAATGCCCCCCTCCAGCCTCCCCTCGCTGAATGATCTCCCCACAGGGAATAATGGAGCTGAATATATTCAGAATTCCAAATAAAATACAAATCTGAGTAGTATGCCAGTATTTCTGGACCCAAATATTGGCAATACCAAATATATATGGTATTCCGAATACTCAAATCCAAATAATAGCCATTTTTTAAATACACACCAATGGTTTCTGTCTAGGGGCATAAAAGGCCATTGCCCTTGGCTCACTGTCTCAATCCCCCACCATTCACTTAAGCCCAAACTGATGCTAAAAGTTTACAGAAGGCTGAAGGAAAGGGCACCCAATACAATACAATCCGCCTGGGTTTGGGAAGCAGTGCAGCTCTCAAAGCTGCATTACAAGCCAGCAGCTCAAGATCCACTCTGTGCTTGCCAGGCTCCGTAAAGTCTATTTATGAAATCTGGGCAGGACTAGTTTTGGGAAAGGAGTGTAGCTAAACAACTCACATTAGAAGGCAGCGGTCCATGATCCACTCTGGGCCTGCTAGGAAGAACTGTGCACTTGACTGAGAGACTACGTAACGCCTCCCTGCCAGATCTGACCTAAGTGGGTCTGCGAAGGAAAAAGACTCTGCAATTCACATGCAAAACCAGCGGCTCAAGGGCCACTCTGGGACTGCAAGGAAGAAGCCATGTACTTGTTCATGAAGCAGCCTAAAGCCTACTGGTAAAATTAGACTCATTTGGGGTTTGGGCACTGAAATGGCTCTGGAAAAAAAATCAGTAGAAATGTTAACGATGTTCACGAACAGCTCTAATATGAGTTCATATGTCTTGAAAATCTGTATTATGATATGAGCACTCATCTTCAAACGTTCTGAAAAGAGTGGAGTAGTTTTAAAATGAACAAAGGCCTTTCATGCTATGCACCTTCAATCCCTGCTCTACTAATAAAACATTCCCCTCCGAAGCCAAGCCATGACCATCTTAAAGTGCCGAATTACACCATTCTAAGGCCACTGATGCCAAGGGGTTAGGAGGGCACGACTCTGCTTAGGATGGCACTGTCAATAGCCGTGAGGATGCTTCCACAGCAGGCTCACTGCCAAAGCTATGCCACATTGTGATCACCCAGCTTTTTTAACTTGTACAATGACGGCAACTGCTGAACCCAAACCACACACTTCTCAGTTACCACGTGTCCCAACAGCATGATAAAAAACTTTTGCACACTGCCTGCAACACAGGTGACATGAAGACAATTGGTGGTTCTGAGATCAAAGGAAATGTTGCTATTAACTTAATATTTGGTCAGATACTATGGTTTCTTCTCTTTAGAAGCCCAATACAAAAATTCTGCTGTCGGCTCTGAATTCAGCCACTCTTGCAAGATCATTAATCATCAGGATTACTTCATGCTTGTGAAATCTTTTTTGCTCCAGTCTATTTGCATACCGATAGTATTTCTGCCCATAGGGAAGCTCCTCCACATCCATTTGCACTACTGAGGCATCCACTGCCTCTACCTACAGCAGAAAATCTTGAGTACTCAATTACCAGTTAGTGGGGTTTGATTATTTTATTTATGTCATTTATAGTCCACTTTTCTCACTGAGACTCAAGGCGGATTACACGGTATGAGATAAGTAGAATCTCATACATTAGTCAGAATGATGAGATTTTGCACAGATATCCTTTGCTCAAAATTAGAAAACAGAGAAATTGAGCTCTGCCAGAAGCTTAAGTAGGGAAGCATTTTCAGTTTCTTTCAAACACCATGAAGAGGTTTACGACATATCCAGTTGCGGCGGTTGTCACAGTCTGTGGAGCTCTGCACACCATCGTTGAGGGTGGCACAGAGGCCATTGCCTTTAATTCCAAACCTGCAACAAAGAAGTCAGACCAGATGAGAGCATTATGTTATGTCACACACTAGTTAACAAATGGCCTTTTCAAAGCCACATTCCTACCTTCTTCATTTTCACATCTTTCTTTATATTCAATATACCTCCAAAGAAATCATCTCTTTCAAACTATCCCAACCACTAAGAGCCAGCGTAGTCTAGTGATCAGAGTGTCAGACCAGGATCTGGAACACAGAGGGCCAAACTACAAGTGACGAATGACACAGGTTGGACACTTGTCAGCTTCCCTCAAGTTTTGATGGGAAATGTAGGCAGCTTGGTGGAATGTTGGACAAGTGACAGTTGAAAAGTCCATTGGACAGCAGTCGGAGAGCCAAGCTTCAAGACCAGGATGCCTACATTTCCCATCAAAACTTGAGGGAAGCTGACAAGTGTCCAACCTGTGTCAGGCGTCACTTGTAGCTTGGCCCTCAGATTTGAATCCCTGCTCTGCCATGGAAACTCAGTAGGTGACCTTAGGCCACTCACATGCTCTCAGCCTAACCTGCCTCACGGGGTTGTTGTGAGGATGAAAGGAGGACAGAAGAATGAACTAAGCAGCTTTGGCTGAGTCCCCAGTGGGGAGAAAAGTGGAGTATAAATTAAGGAAATAATAGACTCTTCTGGAAGGTCAGGTTCTATATGGTTCCAGAGGACTGCTCCGCAGTTCACTGCAATCAGTCTGTTAACAACTTTGCAGATTAAACCTCTCACGTACATTGCATATTAGTAATGACAGCATCGCATGGTCCTAGGGTGTCGATCTGTCCACTTGTGTGGAATACCTTTCAGCTTGATCCGGCTGAGGGTGTGGACTGGATTCTTGGATGTTTGAGATCTACTACCTGCTTGTAAGACCCTTGCCCTCCTGGCTGTTTAAATCTGCTGGGGGGCAGGCTGGCAGACAGAAATGGCCTCAGTTGCCCCTGGTGAGGGATACGTGCTTGGAGATCGGCAGGGGGAATGCAACACTGTTCAATCTCCTGTAACTCTGGTCTGCTTTTGATACTATTGATCATGGCACCCTTCTGAACTGCCTTTCCAGGTTGACTGGGAAACAGTGTTGTGCAGCGGTTCCAATTGTACCTCCGAAGTAGGTTTCAGAGTGTGGTGCTACTGCTCAGCTCCTTAGCCTCTAGCCCACAGGGTCCTGCATGTTACCGTTGTGCCCCCCTGCTTGCCAACATGTATATAAAGCCGCTAGAAGAGGTCATGCACAAATGTTGGCTGACATGCCACCAGTAAGTGGATGACACTCAGCCCTGTCTCATGCTTCCAGCAGATCCTAGCAGGGCTGTGGAAACTGTGAACAGGTGGCTGGAAGCAGTTTCAGAATGGATGCAGGTTAACCAACGGAAATGTAATCCGGACAAAATGGAAGTGCTACTGGTCAGAGGAAGGTTTAACTCGGGAAATGGGACATCTTGTGTTCTGGATGGGGTTGCACTTTTCCTAAAGGAGCAGGTTCACAGCTTGGGGTTGCTCCTGGACCCGGGCCTCTTGTTGGATAAACAGGTGGCTGCAGTGGCCAGGCATACCTTTCATCAGCTATGGCCCTTTTAGTGGGAGTGGGGAAGTTCTTGCCACTGTACTACATGCCCTGGTAACATCTAAATTAGATTACTGCAATGTGTTGTACGTGGGGCTGCCACTCTAGCCCTGTTTATCTATGGCAGCTCTCAATTTGCTTCCAGGCCCAATTCAGGGAGCTGGTATTGCTCTTCAAAACCCAACGTGGCTTGGGCACAGCATACCTGGACAACCTATTTCCATATGAACACAGCTATCCGCACCAGTCTTCTTTGGGTGCCCCTGCCATCCAATACAAGGCAGATGGCAGGCCGAGAAAGGGCCTTCTCACTCCTGGCATCAGCCTTTGTACTCCCTCCCCATGGAGGTTCATTTGCAACAGCCTCTGCTGTTGTCTTCTGCCAGAGGATGAAGGCTGTTTTTGTCTGTTTCCCCCAAATTAATTTGAAATGTGACGCTAGAAGATAGTTTTACGGGTATCATAAATGGCCAAATGGACAAGTGAGTGGGTACTAGATCAAATCAAGCCTGAATTCTCCCTAAACGCTAAAATGAGTAAATTGATGCTGTTGTAGTTTGGTCACATCAGGAGAAGACAAGACTCACTGGAAAAGACAAAAATGCTAGGAAGAGTGAAAGGCAGCAGGAAAAGAGGAAGATGCAACATGAGACAGACTGACTCAATAAAGGAAGCCACAGCCTTCAGTTTGCAAGACCTGAGCAAGGCTATCAATGATAGGATGCTTTGGAGGCCATTCGTTCATCGGGTCACCATAAATCAGAAGTAAATTGATAGCTCACACACACTCCTGGTAATGGTTACTGGCCCTCTTCCCTGGTTTTGGTATTTATTGAATTATTTTATACATATTTCATTTTAAATATTTTAATGTTGAAATGTTTTAATGTTTGCCACTGTGCGGTCCCTATTTGGGTAGAAAGGTGGCATGGAAATGTTTAATAAATAAAATACGGTTCAAGTCTTCTGTCTCCACTTTATTTTTTGACTTGTTCTGATCTGGGCCAAACTTCCAGCAGGCTTAACTGCTGACTGTAGAAGATGTTGGTCCCCAAGATACTGAAAATTAGCCACTCCTGCCTTGCAGTCCTAAACCTGACAGCAAGTCTAATTTAACTCACGGGGCTTTTATGAATAAAAATACATAGTATCAGGCTGCAAGATACTCAAAAGAAGATACTTACATAGCCATAACACATCAGCAGCATGAATGGGGGGAAATAGTGATCAATTAAGAGATCTAAGATATTTTCGTAGCACACAAGCATCAATTACAGTTCAAAATGGACACTGAAATTATTTTGCAAAAATGCAAACAACTGCTACACTATTGAGCTTTACACCTGGAAAAGCAGGTTCGGCTACTTATCTGATGACTATTTAAAGCGTCACGATAAGGTGACTCACTGCAGATCACAAGGTGCAGTGGAGGTACAGAAGGCTAAACTGAGCTTAGCAGAAGAGCTCCAAGCTCCCCTACAAACCCCTGCTGGCCTGGTCACCACCCAGACAGAGGTAAAACTCACTAAAATATTTTCACCTCAGGACAGACAGTAACCAGCACAGGTTACCTGTACAATTTGTGGGACAGAAGTGATGACGAGAAAATGCTGTCCGAATTGCTGTTGAAGAAGTGGCAAAAAGTTCAAGAGTTCACAAGAACTAATTAGATCTAAGATGAACAGGAATTGTCTTGCTAGCCCCATTGTTTACCCAGGACTGTGTACTAATCAGTTGTCTCTCAGCTGGGATTCATACTGAAGGTTGAACACCTAAGGAGAAGAGATGCCAACTGCCAACCAATCTAATCATCTAGCACATCTGTATCCTGCCCTTCCTTCAAGGAGTTTACGGCAGCATATATGGGTCTCCCTCTATTTTACCTTCACAACCACACTGTGAGATAGGCTAGACACAGACAGTTAGTGGCCAAAGGACAACCAACACATCTCATGGTGGTGTGGGGATTTGTGCCTGGGTTACACAGACCCTAATCTGACAAATTTGATGTAGCAGCTAGAGTGCCAGAATAGGATCTGAAAGTCCCGGGCTTGAATCCTTGTTCTGCCATGAAAGGTTGCTGGGTGACTTTGGGCCAGTCGTACCCCCTCAGCCTAACCTGCCTCACAGGGTTGTTGTGAGGATAAAGTGGAGGAGAGAACAATGATGTAAGCTGCTTTGGGTTCCTGGTGTGCAAAAAGCATTAACAGCAGCAACAACACTGACAGCACATTGGATCTCAAACACTAAAAATGTTTGTGTGTCTTAAACAACCCACCCACCCTCTAAGCATTCCTCCGCCTCAACAAACCAACACCACTTACAAAGAGTTGTCAAAATCTGAACCATCTGGCTGTTTCCATGGCTGTCCTATCTTCCGTCTTCGGAGTCCAAGCCAGTATTCGACAGAGCCTTTGTTGTTGTTTATGAAAGCCTGTTTTTGAAAAAAGTTTAATGTCTTACTTTTTAAAATGCATTTTACAACCTATTTTTAATACTACAACAACAACAAATTTCAGTATTTTGTTTTAGTATTTGTTTCCTATGCTGAATCTTCATGGATAGGGTGAATTAGAAATCAAAATTATCTACACTATGTTCAGATTTTGCTTTCAGTTCTCTCTATCCTGTGGACATAAGAATTAACTTTTCCTTCTAGGATACAACACAACTAGATGGCAGAATTCATTGTCTTGTTTTTTATTTATAGCCCACCTCCCTCATCCACACTCAAGATGGATTACAACATTTAGAACAGTGCAATATGACTAATATAAGTGATAGAGAGTGTGATGTTAGAAAGTTTTCTAACGAAGTTAGAAAACAATGACTTGAACAAGATAAAGCATACAATAAACAGTGTCATACTACAGCCTTTGTCCCTTTGTAAAAAGGTTCTCCATTATTACTACCAATCCTCAGGCAGGCTGCTGCACAATGTGGGAGCCACAACCGACAATCCTCAAATACGGGCATCTGCTGATCTAACCTGGTTGCATTGGGACTTTCCACAGACTTTGCTCAGATGAACATAGTTATCGCAATGGGGCATGCGGGGAGAAGCCATTCTTAGGGCCCTAGGCCATGGAGGCGACTGTCAAGATACTGTGAAGTTCCAAGTTCAAACTGGCTCTTTAAGCAGTAAAACAAGGAAATAAGTAGCTACCAGTTATATCACATCCTTGGATAAGCTTCCTACTTTTATTACTGGAGGAAGAGAGGAGGGGACAACTTTCAGATGAGCCAGGATATGGAAAAGGAGAATGTGATCTCCCATGTTCAGAACCGCTAATACACTGGGGGCTTTACAGGCAAGAACTAGGGCGGCTGAGTAGTGCTTAAAATAACAGCAATTTTCTGCACCAAGAGATGCGTTCAAACTACCCTCTAGGAGGGCTCTGTGGCCCAGCCTTAGGGTTACAAGGGTGCAAATGGAGGTCACTAGGCCTGAATCCAATTACAGTGCTACAGACTTGGCCCTAAATGGGAGCTGGCGAGAAGTTCTCCTGGTCCTGATCGCTGCAACAAACATGCATAGCAATGGCTCAAGAAGTTCACTATCAAGGCTGAGATCTGGAGGGACTAGGGGGAGGCTGCACTCTGGTGGTAGCTGGAGATCTCCCTAGGTTACAAGGTCCAACCGCCCCCATTTCTTCAGCCTCGCCTCTACTCCAGTAGTGCACTCACATTCAGAACCTCTTGTAGCACAGAAGAGGACAAAACTAGAGTCAACAGGATTCCGATGTCGCTTCATCCTTAACTACCATGGGGTCTCTCCTAGTGGCTGCTAATAGCCACACAATCTGTGCCAGATCTGTTCTATCAAGTTGAAATGCCTCACCTTTTCCAGATCAGTGGCCATGGTCACCAGGGAGCCGCCAGACAATGCGCAGTGGTCACGGGATGAGTTCCAGGGGCTTTCCGTAACAGAGAAAAAGTAGCAATATCCTTCTGCATCGCCAATCCACCCTTGGGGGCATGACGTCTTCAGGAGTGGTGTTGAGGTTGATGTAGCTTGCAATTTATTAATCTCTGCTTGCAGTTCTTTTATTTGTGCTGTCAGGGAAAAGAAAGTCACAAATCCATGACGTGCACCACCACAATACCATCTGCTCCTACAGCTCAGGATGAAGCCCAGGGGTGGGGGAGGAATAAAGCATTTCCAAGGCAAAGGAGGAAGGGAAGAGGCAGAAAATCATCCCATATTTGTTAAGCAATCAAAGAGCACTTTTGAACTCTAATCAAGCTTAGGTATGCTACAAGACCTTTTTGGGGACAGGTTCTCTTCCACTTTGTTTCTAGGGTGGAGAAGACTCCCGTTTTCTGTTTGCATGTACCAAACATTCCACAAGCTTGTTTCCCAGCTCCAGATGGAAATAATTCCAACACTCAAAGCAGCAAACCAAGTAAGAATCCCAGCTTGAGCATTTAATTTTACATCCAACTCCCATACCTGAAGAATATGGGTGTTTAAGCATATAAATACAAGGTTTATCTACATTGTCCCCAAGATGTTTTGTCACATTCTCCAGTTCTCAGTTGTTTAACTTGTAGATTTTCAGAAAGGGAGCAAGTGGAAACAGTTAAAAAAGGCCTCTGAGGTGGAATTTATTGGAGGCCAATGGAACACTAGCTTGGACGCAGCAGAGGATTTCTGCAAATGAGGGGGGGCCTAATTTTCCTGACTTTCTACTCCTCTAACTTCCCACTCGTGGTGTTTTGGGGGAGCCCCTCATCCCCCAGGAGCAGCATGTCAGGCTGCAGAAGGAGGGGGGAGGGGAGGAATAGCTGCTCTGCTAAAGGAAATCCCAGCAGTTATAGCTGGAGCCAAGCCTATATAATTAAGTCTAGGACCTGATAGGAGGCAGACTGTAAAAAATCACAGAAGACTGAAAACTCACCATGCTGGGCCACATTGTAAGGGCCCGAGATCAGCAACGATAAAAATAAGATGATTGTAATTACTATTATTGCAGTATCTTTCTTGCAGCACTTCAATCTACATCTGACAGCTAAAAGAGAAAAATATGTTGTCATTTTATGCAGATGGATAATCATGGCCAGATTTATAGCACTCTGAGTGCTATTTATTGGAGCATGCACTCTCATTTATTTATTTACTAGCAACAAAGCCTGTTATGGGAAACAATAAAACGGAATCTAGAAAAGGGAAGACGGACAGGCGGGCATTGCCTCCTGCTCTGCGCCTGATACCGGCTGGGTGAAGGCAGGGAGGCAGGCAATGCCACAAGCTCCATGTCTGGGTGAAAGCCAGGGGCAGGGGGGGATTGCCGCCTGATCCCAGCAGAGTGAAGGCAGGGGCGGGCACTGCTCCATGCTTGATCCCAGCCTGGATTTCCTGCTGTGGCAGCACCCTCTGGTGGTGCACCAGGGTAAGGAGCGAGTCATCCAGAACACATTCTTTTATATAATTGAACTAGCAATAAAGTCCGTTGTGGGAAAAAATACAATGGGCTCTAGAAAGGGGAGGGCAGGCAGGCAGGCAGGCATTGCCTCCTCCTCCATCCTCTGTCACTAATCCCAGCCAGTAAAGGAGGAGGGTGGGTATTGTCACCTGCTCCAAGCCTGATGTCAGCCACGTGACGGGGAGGTGGACTTTGCTACCTGCTTTCTGCAAGATAATAGGCCAGGTAAAGGGGGGGGCAGCATTGCCACCTGCTCCATTCCTGATCCCAGCTGGGTGGAGGGAGTGCAGGCCTGCCACCTGCTGTGCTCCTAATTCCAGCAAGTTGAAGGGGCAGCATTACTGCCTGCCTGGCACCTGACTCTGGCAGGGTGAAGATGGGGCGGGCATTGCTGCCTCCTCAGTGCCTTATTCTGGTTAGTCAAGGGGGTGGGCACTGCAACCTGCTCCACTCTTTAACCCGGCTGGGTGAAGGGAAGAAGGGCATTGCCTCCTGCTCTGCACCTGATCCCAGCCAGGTAACGGCATGGGGCGGGCTTTGCAACCTGCTCCACTCCTGATCCCAACCGGGTGATGGTGGGGGGGTGGGGCGGCCATTGCTACCTGCTCCGCTCCAGATCCCAGCTGGGAGAAAGGGAGTGGGCATTGTCATCTGCTCCGCTCCAGATCCCAGATGGGTGAAGGGTGGACAAACATTGCCACCTGCTCCGCTCTTGATCCCACATGGCTGAAGGGTGGACAAACATTGCCACCTGCTCCGCTCCGAATACCGAACGGAAGTGTGAAACCACACGAGTAGAAAAATACACAAACTTAAATGGAGGTGCAGGTGGAGCCAGCATAAAGACGCCGGATGTGATTCATTTTGCGATGATGTAATTGATTGTATGATAGAATTTGTTAACTGCTTCACCTTTGGTATGGGGGATGTTTCTTGCCCCTGAAGAGGTTGCCTTACTCAAGCTGATGCTGCATGTTGGGCGATGCAGGTTTGCATTCGGTGCCCCGCCCTCACCAGCTCCACCTGCAACAAAACACAAAGATGAATATATTCATAAGAACTTTTCTAAGACTTACCTTACAATTACTTGTGGAAGCTTACCTGTGGGATGTCTTCCTGTATGGAATCTCATTGCACCTTGATAATTGCTATTCCTGTTGGATGCCTCTGTACTTAAGAGTTTTTTGTATTACTGTGTTGATTGTAATTTTCTGATTCATAAGAGAGCTTAGCTCCAATATATACTGATTTGACTTTCTTAATTTACAAAGTTAAGTTTGTGTATTTTCCTACTTGTGTGGTTTCACATGAGTAGGCACCTCTTATTGTTATATCCTGCTCCTAATACCAGCTGGGTGAAGTGGAGGGGGGGGCGCATTACCACACGCTCCCATCCTGATCCTGGCCATCACCACAGCACGTTTTCTGGAGGGTCAGGGGGCCTTGCCTGGGCTTCCCTCCACGGCAGCACCCTCTGGTGGTTCATCTTGAATACATTTGCTCAATTATATAGTAAGATAGTCCACCTTTCTCACTGAGACCCAAGGCAGAATACACAGTGGAAGTCAGTATGATCAACAGCTAGGACATTCCAGGAACAAATACAATAGGGTATGGGTTGCAGTAATTTGAAAACAAGCATAAATCTGAACACAGAGATGAAACAAATCATAAGAAATTAAACATGATGTCTTTTAACAACATAGAAACAACCCAGTAGGAGCATATCCGCATCAACAGACCATAGAATAGTCTATGGTCCCTGATAGTAAACAAGCTGCAATGTTCTGCACCAGCTGGATCCCCCTGCTCCCAGCCTCTTCTCCCATCACCTCTTGCCTGGCCAGTGGGGGCAGGGGAGGAGGTGCTGGGAACAGGCCCAGGGACTCTGGCATGCAGAAACGGCCGTATTTGGTTGATGGACGAATTATGTCCTTATGTGTGTTACGTGCCGTCAAGTCATCTCCAACCTCTAGCAACCCTATGAATGAAAGACCTCCAAAACATTCTGTGTGTGCATGCTGGAAATTGCCACAAGGCTTGTGCCAACTTCAACGGAGGCTGCCCTCTTCGTAGCACCCCTGGGGGGTGGCCCTGCAGCCACCTGAGTCCATAACACACATTCTGTTGTGCCCTGTGATGGCAGGACTCCTGCTCCAACCAATGATTGAAGGTTTGCTTTGCTCCCATGGTACCTGCCCCCAGGTGTCCTGCAAGGACAAGGCACAGGCCATGATACCAGGGGCCACCTGCCCCATAGGCCTTGCCCAGGTGTGAGCTGGGAGGACGTTGCTCCGACCTCCAGTCCATCCTGCCCCGTGCCTGTTCCTGGGGACAGAATTGATGTGACCAGTCCGCTGTCAACTGGCATGCTGACTGTGCTGCCCACTCCCCCCTGCATGTGCCAACCAACTCATGTGCCTTTAGGCTATCCTGCTGGGCAGGTGGTCCACGTAATAATTATGCCCCACTGGTAAAGTACGTGGATGGTCTTGACAATTCTGCCTTTTGCGCAGTGTACAAGTACTCACCTTCTTCCATGCCATCTCGCACTCTGGTGTCCTGTTCATTCTCATTCTGAGAATCACCGACAAGCAATGGCATCTGCACTCTGCTTTCCTCCATACGTCCTGCAATTGTATACATAAACTCAACCACTGCTGCCCTCTTTTGGCTTGGAGACAGTAGAATCATCACAGGCAGCTTGTGCCCTGCCAGCAGGCCGAGCAGCACTGCCTGGGCATGCCCTGGCTGGAAGCCTAGCTCCCATGGATAGTTGCTATGGGGGAGTACTTCTTGCCCCCTTTGGCCTCTGAGCCTGGGGTTGACCACCTCCCTGCATGGCCTTTTGGACCCATCCCTCATCTACTGCCAGAGCAAGTCAATCAAGATGGCTGCTAGGACCTGCTGATGTGGTCAAGGAGGGTAAGTTAGCCCCAAATGGGTGGGTTACAGCGGCACCCTGCCACTCCTGATGACCCCCTTAGTCCCCCCCCCCACACACACACCTTTAATGTTGAGGGGAGGGCAAAGCAGATAAAGCAGCCAGAAAGACAGGCTGAGTGCAGTAAAAAACCTATAGCTGTAAGACACAGCCCAGGGCTGCCAATCCCCTGTGGGTGGGGGATACCCTGCCCCCAGTCCATGCTCCCCCGGCTCCCCTCATCAGGCTAGCAGGGGGGTACCTGGGGGGGGGTGCAAAAGCATGAAACACTTCTGCATCATACCAGAAAATGACTTGATTGAATTTCTATGTCATGCTGGAAATTATGACATTTTTCTGGCATGACCGATGGGCGTGATAGGTTTCCGCTGCCTCCTCACCCTCAATTTGGCCCTTGAAACACCCAGCAACCCTTCTTCAGCCTGAGCTTGCAGCAGAGATGCAGGAAAAATACCTCAGGAGAAAAAAAGGAAGCCTGAGCACAAATGCAGAAAAAATACCTCAGGAGAAAAAAAGGAAGCCTGAGCACAAATGCAGAAAAAATACCTCAGGAGAAAAAGAAGCAGGCCGGAGCACAATGGAGGTTCGGCCTGCCTACAGAGCCTATCAGGGACGCTGTCTCCTTTCTGAGGGAAGCCAGGTGAGCTAAGAGCCGAGAGATACCTCCAACTCCCCCCCTCCCTTGATATTTATGTCTCCCACTGGCAGTCCTCCCATGCTGACCAAACTATCAGGGAGACTATTCTTTTTCTGAGGGAAGCCCAAATGATTTGGGAACCTACGGAGACCTCCCTCCTCTCCCAACTCTGGGACTTACTTGTCCATGCAGCTGTTCCCTTGCTTCGTCCTTATGCACTATCCTTCCATTTGCTGGGATAAAAGAGAGCTAGACTGTACACAGCTTGGCCCTTGTATGGTCTCCCCGGGCTGTCCATGACACTGTGCGTGCAGCTGCATCAGCTCAGGTTGGCCCTGCTGTGATCAAACTCTGCCCTCCCTCCCATTTCTGTGAAGGGCGGTGTAGAACGGCCTTCTCGGCCCACTGATTTCAAAGGCATTAAAAGGGTGAGCTATGTTTAAGACTGCGCTGTTTAAGACTGATAAGGTGGCATAAACTTTCATGGATTACAGCCAGTTTGTCCGTTGTTGCATTGACCAGTACACACACACACACAGGTTTAAAAGGTGAAGAACTATGAGGCCCAGACTCCATCAAATGCAACAACAGTGAGAATTCATAATATGCCTTAAATCATCAGCATTTTCAAGCAAGGAGTCACACTTTCCCCTTTTATTTTTGTGGAATTTTCTGTTATATCAATACAAGGGCCGGATTTCTTTTTAAAAGATCAACAATGAACATATGGGGAAGTCTTTGCATGGGGAAGCCTAAAAGGCACACAATTTGGCCACCCATGCCTAAGCCCCATCCCCATCCCCACCCCAAACCAAAGGGCTGGCCCAGGACTAGGAGGCAGAGGCCAGCACTGATGGGGCAAACTGATTTGGGGGGGGGGATGGAGCCCAGAGGCTTTTCAAACCACGCTGCTTTTTCTGGCACCAGAAACTGTCTCCCCTTCCTTGGGCCCCCAGACCTTTTGCAATTTTTGTTTTTTAAAACCACCATTCTCCTAGCATTTACAGACAAATTAATGTAGGCTCAAGATGGTACGTTCCCTTCTGCATTGGCATCTGGCTCCTACTGAAATGTTAGAACCTCTGTCTCACTGTTCTTTAGCAGAGAGAGTTTGCATACCATTCTGTTCACTTCTTCCTGAGTGTTCACTGAAGGGAGGTCTCTTCTGCTCCAAAGTCTGATTCCTCGATTCATTCTCCGCGATTCCAGGGCTAAGCAGCATACTCACTTCTGGTTGATTTCCAACAGAATCCATGCTTGCTACCATTTCTGTTCTTCCAAATGATACTTGCATTAGAAATTGTTCCACTGATCTTCATTCCTGCATGATGTATATGGTGCTAATGCCCCTGGGCTCTGCTACCACATAAATGGAAACTTTATTTGCTGAAGTGTATGCATGTTTAAATCTTGTATTTCAAAAAGCTTTTCAAGCAGAAAAGGCCTATGAAGTAGACGTATGCTGTGTTACATAAAACACTGAGAAGCATTAGGCCAGCTAAACATTAATTGTGGCATGGTGCTGATCAGTATGGAGTGAAAAAGGTAACGTGATAATGGGGCCGGCTTCTCCCAGGGACACGGCAACACTGCGAAGGAATCAACCGCATGCAAGCAAAGACTCCTGCGAACAGCAGATCATGCTAGCAGTCTGCTCTTGGGAGAAGTGAACTCAAAAGAGATCAACTGCTTGCTTAATAAATATTGCAAAATGTCAAGACCTCTGAGGAGCACAAATAATTCTCATTTCCACCATTTTACCCTAACAACTTAGTAAATTAGGGCCATTTCCACACATCCTTAAAGGGACATCTCACTCACCGAACGTGGGTGGCTTTTCCCTTCACTCTAGACGTCTACATTTTCAAAACGGTTCCTTTTTTGCCACCTTTTCTGAGAATACACTTTCCCACGGTGCCAGAAAAGGCACCAAAAAATTGGAAACCAAACAACCTGCAACCATTTTGAAAACAGACGCCTGGAGTGAAGTGGGAAAAGCTGCCCTCATTCGGTGAGTGGGACATGCCTTTAAGGACATGTGGAAACAGCTTAGGTTAGGCAGAAAGAATTACAGGCCCAAGATTTTCAAACAGTTTTAGGATTATGGGGGATTTGAACCCAGATTCCTATCTCCAGAATCCTAGACCCATGCTCAAGCCAGTATATCACCCTTGTCCGTGCCAGTCCCTTTGTCTCTTAAGAACTCAAGTGATTTTTCAGAAAACATAAGCAGATTCTTCACTAGAAGCAACACAGATTTTATACACTTCACAGCTTGTTCCTCACTCTGCTACTGTTGCTTCACAGCCAAGATAAAACTATCTTTTAGCTGGAGCTGTAGGTTAAAGAAACAATTTTCTAGTCAAACTAAATAAAGCTATACAAAAAAACATTAAAAGAGATTTGATTCCAATTTACAAAAGCTTACTAGTTCCTATGTTTTGTACCATACAGAGGAATTCTTTGGTAAATCTGAGATTTGCAAACCACTATTCTCTTCAATTTAACTCTTAGCTTACTTTATTATGACTAGCGCCTACATGACTTAATAGACACTTGCTCAAGTTTAAAAGATGTGAGCTGTGTGCATTTTATCACTTGGAAGGGGAAAAGTGGCATGGAGTTACTTCGCATGTGGTTCCTGAAAAGTACAATACATTTAAAAAGTAGGTTGAGACCAATACATTCCAAAGTCTACACAGCTTCCAAAAGTTTAAGAATCACTAGATTAGGGCAGGAATCCCTAACATGGTGCCTGTGGATACCAGGGTGCCTACCAACACCTTTCTTGGCACCCACCAAGTGCTTTTAGAAAGTGGGTGGGGCCAGGTTAGGTTCTTCCCAAGCAGGTCTTCTGACTGACCATTGAAAATCTGATTGGCTGTTCAGATAACATAATGGTGTTTTAGCAGCACTTGTCACTAATTTTTTTTAAATTCACTCCTCTTCCACAGTATATTTTTAAAGTGCCCCTCCTACATGTGAACTACTTCTATGTGTGTGGCTCTGCCTCCTGCAGAAGACATTTTGAGGTTGGCTGTGCCTCCTGAAACAGCCATTCTAGTGGATTCTATGGTTGTGCCCACCATCCTTGGTCAGAATCCAAAGGTGCCCCCAGGCTCAAAAAGGTTGGGGACCTCCGGACTGGAGAGAAGAGGGAGAAACAGCTGTTCACTGGGAAAATGGAAACAAAAGCAGAGGTGAGTTCTGGTATTAAATGAGTGGCAGACAGAGGTGGACTCAAAAGTAATGATCTTGACTGAATAGAATATCTTCCTGGTGCCACATGCAAAAAAAAGGGGAAGGCAATGAGATAAAAAATCCCCAATATGGTACCTGTGAACACCACGGCAGAAATGAATGGGTTTCCTGGCATCTACTTGTTTCTCCCTGCTGCCACAATTCTATACCTCATTTCAAGAACTTTTTCTTCTCCTCTTCACACTCCTTCATTCTCTAACATTTCTTTCCCCCCCCTTTTACTACACCCCCACCCTTCTTCTCTTTGTCTTCTCAGCCCCTATCCCATGCTACCTCTCCACCAACTTTGAGATGTGCTAAAGGGTGACCAAAGAATAGAGAAAGTGCACTAGTAGCAACAGATTAGGAGAGAGAGCCAAGCTCTAACCACCTCCTGGGAAGCTCTAGCAGTAGCTGCAGGTCAAATGATAATGGGCACTGCAGCTCACATCTTGGCTCCACTTGTCTTTATTTGGGTCACGCATTTGAAACTTTGTCCCAACAAAAGTACTATCACCACCTGAGACAGAATGTAAAAAAAATTCACTCCAAGAAGTGAAAATATATCCAAGGAAACAAGGAAAGAGGAGGACATAGAAAGAAGAAGGATGAAGGTGGGGGGAGGGGAGTTGAGATTTCTACCCTCCCACAGTTTACAGACTCAAGACTATTGGCTACAACTGGATTCCCCTGTGAGCATCCTGATTTCACAAAGATTTGCAGTTAACCAAGGAACACCCCCCCACATTGAGTAAGTATTCATAAACTTGCAATTTACCTCATAACCACCTTGTTGACTGTGAGCAAGACAAGGAAGATGGCAGCTATTTTTTTGACTGGCGCCCCACCCCCTCAATGGTAGCCATTTTGTGTCTAGCACCCTCCCCCCTAATGGCAGCTATTTTGTGGTGGCATCCACTACCTTTTTTCTAAATTCCAAAAGTACCACCCAGCCAAATTGGTGCTATTTTGTACTCTGCCTGAAGCTACAAAACGTCTTGAGCTGGCAGTGACTATAAACAGGATTGCGCCATGCATAATCAAGATTCTAGCATTGATAATCCCATGTGAATAAAGCTCAATGACATAACTTAACAGTTTGGTATTAAACAGTCCCTCCCTCCTTCTTCAGTCTTTGTTTATAACAAGAAAGAGCACTTGGTTGCTTTGTGCACTTTCCCTAGATCTCTGGTTTCCTGGAAAAGATGCTAGTTACAGTAGGGTGTGGTTTCTAATAAATTACCAACTATACTTTTTTTAATTTTTATGAATTGGCGATAACATGACCTCATCAATAGAGGTATTCTACACTATATTTTCCAGTAGATAGTGGCAGAAGACCGTAAGATTTAACTGTACTGGTAAAGCCAATCCAAGGGCAATTTTTACTCCACCATCCACTTTCAGATGATAGGAGAAGATTCTCTTTTTAACTACCCTTCCCGATTAACATTGCGTCTCCCTTCACTTGAGCCTCCTCCTATAATTCGACTCAGCCATGATCTCCTGCAGAATCTCTGACTACATTATATTATCCTTCTGCAGGAAACTTGGGTCTACAAAATCCATTAATTTCCCCAATTATACTTCGCCATCTATTTCTGCATATAAACAAAACAATAGACCCAAAGCAAGATTAACCTGCCATCTCTGGCTAGAGTGCTGATTTCAGTCCCTCCATTTGCTCTACCGCTATTACTTGAATCCACCCATATGAAAGTAATCCTAATCAATGTTTACTGAACGCCTCCGTCTTCTACCTCGAACCGATGAAGACTTCTGGGGAACTTACTCGCCATTTAGTGTCATTTTGGCTGGCCTCTACGCCGTACTCCGAGCAACAGAACAGGGAAGAGTTCCTGCACAGCCGCGAGAAATAACTCGATACGAGCCACAGAGGCCTCAACCCAACAACTCCCTTCTCCACCAGATGTTGACCAATTACAGGAAAAGGCTTTTCCCGTCACCAGCAGAGAGTACCAATGCAAACCTAGGGAGCCGCAAAGGAGGCGCTGTCGCGCGGGATCCGCGGCCGCGGGCCACCGCTGTTCCTAACCGCGAATGCACAGACTGCAGCCGAGCAGCTACACGCTTACCTCCTCATCTCGGGCAGCCGACACAAGGCTGCCGCTTCCTACCGCTCCTCCATGTAACCACCCTCACCCCCGAGGAAATGCTCGCTAGAGCTCGCGACAAAAGTACAGGAGCTCCGTACTGCTTTGCTACCAGCCACCTACCTACTCCTTTTAGTACATCCCTACCTACACACCCCTCCCGATGCCGGCGTGCGCTCTGCAAGGCCTCCGGTGAGGTAGTTTGCAATCGCAAACCGTACACACGCCCCAGGACTGGCGAGCCCCGCCTCCATAAGCTCCCATTCTACCCTCCGACTCAGAAACTGCCTGGAGATAGAGGGGGGATGAGCGCTATCGGAAGTTGTAAGAGCCTGCAAGAATTTGCGCTCCCAAATGCACGATCTTAAGTCAGAGTGACTGACAAGCTGGTCATCCTCCCTCCCCGCGGGAAAAAAAAAATATCCATCATAATCCACCGGTTGCACTCATTCGCCCGCTTGTTTCCCTCCCTCGTTGCGCATCTAAAAACCAAACGGCGCTCGGAAGTTTACCGTAAAAGAAGTTCAGCAGGACTGGAGTCCAGCGGCACTTTAGCGACTGGCAAGAGTTTGAGGGTTCCCGCTTCCAAGAATCACAGCTCTCTCCTTCGGACCGAAGAGGCGTCGCTGAGCTTTTATACTCGGGGAAGGCGGGCTGAAGCAGAGCGTGTAAAGAGGAGAGGAGGCATCTGATTGGATTATCGGGATCGGAACACATTTCTTAGATGGACGGTAGAAAAGGTTGCCGCGAGGCACACGGGGAAAGCCCTCACTTCCTTGAAGCTTATGAAGACTTGACTTCCCTTATTGTACTTACTTTGCCGTTGCAAAAGACTTTGGTTCACCTTGTTAGCCCTGAGTCAGTTTAGCTTTGACTCTGGAAAGCTCATGCCCTTAATGATAAACTACTTAACACTAACATGGACTCTGGTACCAAGGCCTGCAACAAACCAAGATGCCAACTTTGCTCTCATATAGATTCGAGCAACACCATCAGTGGACACAGCAATATCAGCCATACCATGGCCGTTTCCACACGGCTTACCTCTCTTCGTAATGTCCGGGTAAATCGCGCAAAAAACGCAGAAGATCGCGTTTCCTTGCGTGATGTCATGTGACATCATGCAAATCTCGCGCGAGAAAACGTGAACTTCCGCGTTTTTTGCACGATCTTCCGGGACATTACGAAGAGAGGTAAGCCGTGTGGAAATGACCCATCTTGAGTTCATACTCCTGCTCATCCTCCAATGTGATTTATGCCATCACATGTCAGCAGTGCCCCTTCACTCTCTATCCCTCTACTCTCTACAGTGGACAAACTGGCCAATCCCTTCTGCAAAGAATTAATGGACATAAGTCTGATATCAGAAACCAAATTATTCAAAAACCAGTGTGGGAACATTTTAACCTTCCAGGATACTCAGTTGCTGACCTAAAAGTAACAGTTATCCTGCACAGGAATTTCAAAGGGAGATTAGGGAGACTGCTGAATTGCAACTGATAACGAAGCTCCAGACTATGCATCCACCTGGAATGAATCGAGACATTGGCTTCCTGTCTCATTACCAATGCTAATTTCTCCATACTCACTACCCCTCTGCATAGGTAAAGGTAGTCCCCCGTACAAGCACCAAGTCACCAATGATCCATGGGGGACACCACACCATGATGCTTTCTTGGCAGACCTTTTATGGGGTGGTTTGCCATTGCGTTCCCCAGTCATCTACACTTTACCCCCAGGAAACTGGATACTCATTTTACCGACCTCGGAAGGGTGGAAGGCTGAGTCAACCTTGAGCCGGCTACCTGAACCCGGCTTCTGCCAGGATCGAACTCAGGTCATGAGCAGAACTTGGGCTGCAGTACTGCAGCTTACCATTCTGCGCCACAGGGCTCCGCATACCCCACCCTATTAAATCATGCCTGCCATTGTCGTTCACTGGCTATTATCATTTGGCTTCTAAAATCACTCCACTCTCCAAGATATAAGGATAGATGAACTCACGTTCTAGATATATCTGAAGAAGTGAGCTGTGGCTCACGAAAGCTCTTACTCTACCACAAATTTTGTTAGTCTTATAGGTGCTACTTTTCTCCTGAAAATCTAGTTGGTCTTTAAGGTGCTACTGGACCTGAATCTTTCTTTAAACAGAGGACTTCCTAACATGCCCTGTAGTACCTTTTTCCTTTTAGTTAGTTTCAAGCTGAAATACAAAAAGTTCTAAAGGTAATTTGAAGTTTGTGATTTTTTTCTATAAGCTCTAAGAAAGGAGTTATACTACTGTTACCCTTTTGAGTCCTGAGAGCCAAGCTACAAGTGATGCCTGACACAGGTTAGACACTTGTCAGCTTCCCTCAAGTTTTGAGGGGAAATGTAGGCATCCTGGTCTTACAGCTTGGCTTTCCATTTAATTGAAGTTTACAGAACCTGCCCCCTCACACCCATCGGAGGGGAAGGGGGGTGCCCGGCAAGAGCCCGACGTCTGCACTCCCCTCCTGACCGCATGTTCTCCCTCCCATACACTGCTGCTCTGTAAACTGTAATTAAATGGAGAGCCAAGCTGCAAGACCAGGACACCTACCTTTCCCATCAAAACTTGAGGGAAGCTGACAAGTGTCCAACCTGTGTCAGGCGTCACTTGTAGCTTGGCTCTGATCTCATTCTTCTCAATAGTGCTGATCTCTGTTCATTACTCATGGTTTTCTGTGCTAAACAGAAATGTCACTCCATCTCTGCTGTGACAAACATTTATGGCCAAATTCTTACCTAGGGTTCCCAACCTCCAGGTGGAGCCTGGAGGTCTCATAGAATTACAACTGATCTCCATATTACAGAGATAAATTCCCCTAGAGAAAATTGGCAGCTTCAGAAGGTGGATTCCATGGCACCACATTCTTGCTCCCCCCCATCCCCAAACTCCATCCTCCACAGGCTCTGCTCCCAAATCTCAAGGAATCACCCAACCCAGAGTTGGCAACCCTGTTCAGAAGCACTGGAGAAATGCTTGGGTTCAGCTGTGGTGAAACAGATACGATGCATCTGAGCATGAACAGGCTGTCTACAAATCCAGCACCTTTATAACTAAAATCCATTTTTTAAAAAGAAGGATTAACCTGTCAGTGGGAATGATTCTTTGATTAGCCAGGCTAGGAAAGGCAGCACCCATGTTAAAAGACTAGGGTTGCCAGCTCTGGGTTGAGAAATTCCTGTAGGTTTAGGGGTGAAGCCTGGAGAAAGTAGGGCTTGGGGAGGGACCTCAGCAGAATATAATGCCATAGAATCCACCCTCCAAAGCAGCTATTTTCTCCAGGGGAACTGATCTCTGTTGCCTGGGAGAGATCTGGAGGTTGACAGCTCTAGACTGAAGCCTGAGTATAGAAGACAACCAACAGGAATGTTTCTGGGGAGGTTACAAGCAATGCCTGAAGGCATCTGGGTGGCTGCTTGTAAAGAAAAAAGGTGCTGGATTAGTAGGGTCAGGCGATCTCCTGGAATTACAATTGATCTCCAGACTTCAGAGAGCAGCTCACCTGGAAAAAATGGCTGGTCTGGAGGTTGGACTCTATGACATTGTGCTGAGGGCCCTCCCTTCCCAAGTTGCACTCTTAAATGCCCGGGAATTTCCCAAACCAGAGTGGGCAACCCTAAGAATTAGATGTGGTCTGGTTTGATCCAGCTGTGCTGTTCTTAGCCACCATCACACACATCTGGGATTAAGAAGAAAGGATTGGGGTTAAGGAAGGAGGCATTGTCCCTAAAGGTTTGGCTGTTCTTTTTTAGGGATTAGGAAGAAAGTATTCTGGGTAGGGAGGGGGCATTTCCTCTAAGGGCTTGAGAGTCAACTCTTAAAAAAATTAAAACACTCTGGGAAGGAGATGCCACCAAACTCAAACCTTCCAAGCCATACCTTCTGACCTTGAGTTTGTAACCTTTAATGCTAGATGTGTTCTGATAGGCTGTGGTGATTCATCACTTTGAAAGTATGTGGCAGGGAAATGTGTAAGTCTCCAGAAATACCATCAGCTCCACTCCTGGCACTGAGCCCCATCTGCCTCAGCTTGCAGCGTGTTTGCAGCATGTAGCCATTTAGCTGCCTGTAGAAAACATTGCCTTTTTGATAGCACAGGTTATTTACAGCATAGTATGAGTATTTGGGGTTTTTTTTAAAGCAGATTTTATGTCCATGCATTTTTTTAAAAAAGCATTTGGCCTCTTTTATCCCCCAGAGCATTTAATTATTCCTAATGTGAGCTCCTTGGGAACATGAAACCTGGGGGGGGGGTCTGGAGATTTGGGGATGGCACCTGGGGGGAGGGCTGGGACCTCATCTATAACAACGATGACATTTGATTTACATACCGCCCTTCAGGACAACATAATGTCCACTCAGAGTGGTTTACAAAGTATGCTATTATTATCCTCACAACATATGCCCTGTGAGGTGGGTGGGGCTGGGAGAACTCTGAGAGAGCTGTGACTAACCCAAGATCACCCAGCTGGCTTCAAGCGGAGGAGTGGAGAATCAAACCCAGTTCTCCAGATTAGAGTCCCGCGCTCTTAATCGCTACACCAAGCTGTCCCTCTGGGTATGATGCCATAGAGTCCACCCTCCAAAGCAGCCATTTCCTCAGAGAGAAACTGATCTCAGTAGTTTGGGGATCAGTTGTAATTCTTCTAGATCTCCAGACTCCACCTGGAGGCTGGCAGCCCTGTGAGACCAGCACTATGCTCTCAGCTGTACCAGGACAGCCCTTTGAAGTGGTTGATAATTAATAAAATAAAAATAAAAACCTATTCATTTGAAGTGACAGAAGCTCAGATGGAGACTGGTGTTGAGACAGCAGCCAGAGGCTTACTGCTACCTGACATCTCGGTAGGGGCTACCTAAGCCCTGACATCTGGCAGCTGCTTGGTGTGTGTGCCATTAGATTTCATTAAGAAATTTTCCTCTTGCTAGCAGTTGAAATATATCATTGGGATCTTCAGGTGATTGTGCGATCCATACAGTTCATATGGCTGAACAGAAACTAGGGAATTCTTATCTGGCAGTTGTTAATCTATATGAGAGCAAATGTCAAAATTTATTGGGCAGGAGAGTTCTGCCTTTAATGCAACTTTTCATGTGCAAACCAGCTGCATATCAAACTGGATGGCTTATTAGGAAGACCAATGCTAATCAATGCTCTCTTTTAAAAAATCCTAACACACAATATTTAGATTCCTCTTAACAATGACTGAATTTTATTAAATTGCTTGGAGAAGTCTCTTTAAAAAAATGTTTTAATTGTGATCTTACAGAGAGAAAGGTGGACTATAAACAAAGTAAATAAATAAACATTCCAAAAAGCTTTATGACCCAAGTCTTCCATGTAAGTAAAGGGAAGATCGACACTCTAGCATTTACCAGATTAATTTGTTGAACACATTGCCAGAAAATGTGCTTAGTGGCTGGTGGCTTTGATAGCTTTTTAAAGAGAAAACTAGACAAACAGATTTCAATAGGCTTAGACTGAAGTAACTTTTCTTAGAATTGCACTGAAAGTCTTATAATGTAGATCTGTCGGAGGTGTTAGTGATAACCAAGCAGCCCCATTGTGTGGTTGGAAGTCATGCTATAGCTACTTTATTGAAGATAAGCAGGTCTGGGTGAGATCAGTAACTGGGTGGGAGACCACCTATTTATTCACTGTTTGCCACCTTGGGTTAATGATAGAACGCTGAGGTCAATGAAATCAGCTGTGTTCAGAATCTGTACATGTTGAAACATGGAAGCCTGCTGGTCATCCTGAACATGATTATTATTCAATTTTTAACCTGCCTTCCCCACAAGCAAGTTCAGGGCGGGTTACAACAACAATAAAATACATACAAAAATATGAAGAGAATAAACATACACAGAATCAAGAATGCATAAATACACAGGATAAAATAGAAGTCAACATTATCCGTCCAAAATATGGTGCCTAAATATAAATCAAATATGGCACTCAAAGTGTTGTGGGGCTGGACAAATAAATAAAAACCTGCCAAGATCTGAATGGCAGAAAAACACAGCAGAACCAGAGCAAGGAAGGCCAGTAGGACAATGTGCCTTTGCAAGATAATCTTATCAGAAAAGACTTCTGAAAGCTAAACAGGAAATGAAAGATCACACCCACCTCCTCCTGGTCCTACAGAAAGAGAAGGTAATTTTTCTAAATTTAAATGGCCCACATCTTCTCACAATGATGAAATAGCAGGATTTGTAGTCCTATTCTCTCTACGGCTTCAAAATGATACACCAAACAAAGTACACTGACGACCGGTAGTTTAAATGACTTTAAGAGAAGATTAGAGGATCAGTCATATCCACAAGCTATGACAGCTAAATGGCACCTCTTAACTGGTAAGTGGTAACATATTCCTGAGAAGCAGAAACAGGGGCCAAACAGCAGGAGATGGGGATTGCCATACTGTCCTGTTGCCAAGCCTCCATGGGCACCAGGCTGACTATAGTTGGAGACAGAATGCTGGATAGGGCCACTCTTGAACTCGTTCAGCCAGGCGGTGCTCAGTTCCAATTCATTCTTATTTGCTCTGTTTTACCTAATGGCAGGAGACAAATCCCTCTACTTCAAAATTATAGCTGAACCTCAACTGTATTCATTTTTCTATTAATAACTGTATTATTGTAAAGCCCTGACCTGGATGGCCCAGGGTAACCCAATCCTGTCAGCTCTCAGAAGCTAAGCAGGGTCAGCCCTGGTTACTACAGGGATGGGGGACCACCAAGGAAGGTCAGGTTTGCTACACAAAGGCAGGCAATTACAAACCACTTCTATTCATCTCTTGCCTTTACTTATGGAGAGACCATAAGTAAGTGTTTTTCAGACGACTCACTTTATACCCTGGTGTGCCACCAGAGAGCGCTGCAGCAGAGGAAAGCCCAGGTAACTCACACTATCGTTCCAGAAAACATGCTATGGTGGGAAGCCCAGGCCGGGAACAGGAGCGGAGAAGGTGGCAATGCCCACCCCCCCTTCAGCTAGCTGGTATTAGGAATGGAACAGATGGCAATGCCCACCCCCACCTTAACCCAGCTGGTACTAGAAGCAGAGCAGGTGCAAATGCCTGCCTCCCCTTCAGCCAGCTGGTAGTAGGAGCAGAGCAGGTGGCAATGCCCATCCCCCACATTAACATAGCGGATATTAGGAGTATAACAGGTGGCAACGCCCTCCCCCGCCTTAACCCAGGTGGTATTAGGAGCGGAGCAGGTGGTAATGCCCGTCTTTGCCTTAACCCAGCTGGTATTAGGCCCGGAACACGTGGCAATGCCCACCCCCACCTTAACTCAGCTGGTATTAGAAGCAAAGCAGGTGGCAATCCCCCCCCGGTGCTTTATCACAACTGGCATTAGGAGCAGAGCAGGGGCAATTCCTGCCCCTCACCTTTACCCAGCTGGTATTAGGAGCGAAGCAGGTGCCAGTGCCCACCCCCCTTCACCCATCTGGGATCAGGAGTGGAGCAGGTGACTATGCCTACTCTCTGCCTTAACCCAGCTGGTATTAGGACTGAAGCAGGGGGCAATGCCCACCCCCCTTTACCCAAGTGTGATCAGGGGCAGAGCCTTCCCCCTTCCAGCCAGCTGGGATCAGGAGTGGAGCAGGTGCCATTGCCCACCCAGCACCTTCACCTGGGTGGGATCAGGCACAGAGCAGGAGGCAAGTCCCTTCTTCCCTTCACCCAGCTGGGATAAGAAGTAGAGCAGGTGGCAATGCCCGCCCCCTTCAGCCTATTGGAATAAGGCACTGAGCAGGCGACAATGCCCAGCCCATCTTCATCTTGTTGAAACCAGGTGCTAAGAATGCAGCAATCTCTGCCCCCCTTCAAGCTGCTGGAATCAGGAGCAGAGAAGGTGGCAATGCCCACACCCCCTTCACCCAGTTGGGATCAGAAGCAGAGCACATTGCAAAGCCCACTACTTGCCTTCACCTGTCGGGATCAGACAAGGAGCAGGAAGTAATGCCTGCCCCCCTTCACCCAGCTGTAATCAGGTGCAGAACAGAAGGCAATGCCTGTTTTCCCTTCACCCGGCTGGAATCAGGAGCAGAGCAGGTGGCAATGCCTGACCCCCTTTACCTGACCTGTGTCAGGTGTGCAGCAGGTAGCAAAGCTCACTCCCCTTCACATGGCTGAGATCATGCATGGAGCAGGTGGCAATGCCCACTCCCTCCTTTTTCCCCACAACGGGCTTTGTTTCTAGTATATATATAAAGTGAGAAAGGCAGACTATAAATGAAAGAAAGAAAGAAAGAAAGAAAGAAAGAAAGAAAGAAAGAAAGAAAGAAAGAAAGAAAGAAAGAAAGAAAGAAAGAAAGAAAGAAAGTCTCTGAAGTTAAACTTACCAATCGCTGGATAACAGGATGGGTCTTCTCATGGATTAGAAATTGGTTAAATGACACTGGAGGAATTTCTGCTTCCTTAACTCCTCTAAATCTTAATTCTCAACCCCCCACCCTCCCTAAGCAGTTATCAAAATCTTTTGACCACTGAACTGATTGTCTTTATTTTACTAGATCCTTGAGAAGATTCTGGCACAGCTGGGAATGCCGGCTTTTACTAACTGTGCACTCTTCTGTTATTAAAAACATCTTTTCTTAACTGACTCTGGCCTGTATTCAACCACATAGTTAAGACAATGGAAATCCCCTTAAATTTTCTTACCAGGCAGTGGCAATTTTTGCTGATTTCCATTTCCAGCTTCTGCTCCGGTTTTGTTCTTGGGAGAGAGCAGGAGTAAGGAAACAAGTGCCCTTAAATGTTCTTAATGTGGATGGATTCAGGCCTCTATTTTTTGTCTTTCAGATCAGTTATACACAATCCCTCACTGGTCTTCCAGCCTAAATGCTAGATTGAGGGACAATTTTACCCAACTGGCCCCTGGTATCACCTTTCATTTCCGTGTTGCACTGGAAACAATGACATTCCCAGGAGGAGACAGCATTCCAGAGTGTGAGTTCATACAGTACTCCTCTCACACACCTCAAGTACCCCCACATTGAGCCCCGGGGGGGGGGGACCTGGCAACCCTAGGGGAGGCGGGGTTTCTCATTTTATTTCATGTCACAGACAAGAATATGATGGAGGGGGCAGAGCTGTGAAATCTCATACTGTGAGGCTGGAGAGGCAAAAACATTTCTAGGCAGTTGCTCAAATGAGCCCCGGGACCAAGGAAATCTAGATCGGTGTCTCAAAAGCAGTGGGAGTTCCAGAGTGTGTTGCCAACTGCCAAGAAAGAGGTTTGGTTAGCTCTTTTGCCTTTAATGGTAGCCTGGTAAACAGAAATCTAAACAAAGTTGGCTCCCCCCTGAAAAGACACTGTCAAAAGAGAATACAATACAGGAGGGACAAAATATAGTAGTTTCAAAGAACAAAATTTTAACCACTTATATCCATTTAGCTATACATTACACGCTAAAGCCAAACGTTCTCATATCAACTTGTGAACAGTTATATCACATGAAATTGTAATAAAATTTTCTCTGTGAATCCAGTTGACGTCCCCAGATGGAGGACATAGGGGTGTGATGGCAAAGGTAAGTCTTTGGCAATGGAATGTTTGTTGTGCGTATTTTCTTCCTTTTTATAGGTGGTCTTGAGACACTCCAACTCGGGAGGATGGAAAGCACAGTCCCAGGTATAGCCTGGAACCAAGGCCGGCAAGTTTCTAAAGTTCTTCGTCCAAACAGACTTCCTCAGGGGCAAGAAACCTTATTGAGTTTCATTGCTAACACACCAAGAGCAACACCCAATGCGACGTGGAAAAATGGAGCCTATTGTATTTCAACATCCAGAGACTAGAGTTGCTTAGTGCAGATGCGGGAAGACACAGCCATCTGCGGACCTGGATCAGTTGTGTCTTCCCCATGGAGGATAAGATGGGCTTTTTATAAGTCCCTTATTTTCCTTCCTCCCTTAAGCATCTTTACATCTTGGGTTTCACGATATTCAACAGGGCTTATTCCTAGCAGTAACTTACGTCTCAGATACATTTAATTTATCATGCATGCCCTTGGCTGGGGAGTCTTACTCATTCTGCATGTACATTTTTCCCTCTGAGTTCACACTGTTATTTTTTCTATTGCTCACATTGGTCAGGATGGGTGCTCTGAATGAGTGCTCCTTGCAAGCACCATGGAGACCCCTTCTGGGTTGTTTTAAAGCACTTGCTCCTGGAAGTGAGGAATGTCAGGATTCATACTTTGTTTTAGAGAAGAAATGCTTCTCTGCCAAGCAACACAACTGTGGGTGCCATGGTGCCCCCGAGTGCAAGTTGCAAAAAACAACATATCTGTTAGCTCTAATTGTTTTCTCCTTTCTTTTCCTAAGCAAGATGGGAGAGAAAGCATCTACAAGACAGACTGAGAGAAAGTAAGGAAGAATAGGGCCCACAATAATGGATCACTACTGCGAATACCTTATTGCCATATGCACTGAGTAAATAAGTTAAGTAAAATCTGTTCTTTAATAACCCTGTCCTTTTTTGTTTAACATTTCTTACCTAATGAACAATTACTATTCTATTCATGGTAACAGCAAGCCAGTTTGATTGGATCAGGATCACATGGGGTAGCCCAGATAGCATCTTTGTACAATGCCCCTCAGCTAGACGTTATAAGCTAAACAGGCAACTATTGAGCAACGATGTGGTAGCAGGTTTCGCTCCAAGCAGCTTATCCTGATCATTGGGCCACAACTGCATTAAGCTAAAATTACCCAGACATATCAGATTAATTCAGGATGCTGAATGCCAGTCTAGATCCTCTTTCTTGAAGATGCTGCTGCTCTGCAGACCTTCCAGGAAAAATACTTCCACAAATCCAGAGTAGTCCTTGGGAAACTGTATCTGATCAATCTTTCCTACTTCTCCTTTTGTCCAAAATCCAGCCTCCTGGATCCATTTGCCAGACAGCTCCACAACTCACAGGATATTTCAGCTGCATTCTTCAGAGTTCCAGTTTTTTTCTTTGTTGCATTCGTACCTTCATGCAATGTAAGGCGGCACATGTAGGATTCCCATCCAGGCACAGATCGGACCCAGACATACTTAACTACAGCTCTGGGACCTAATTAAATAGTTAGAAGAAGGTGGACCTTCCATTCTCCTCTTAGGATTGTGCAAGAAGATGGCATACAAGATCCAACATAACGAAAGATATTCTGAGGTGGTCCTAGTCATATGTATGAACCTGGAAAAGGAGACAAAACAAAATTTATGCTGAAAACACACTTACTTCTTTAGAAATGTTACATGCCACTTCTCCAAAGACCTGCTTGAGGCAGAGGTTCACAAAATAAAATCAATACAATTAAATCATTACAACATAAAATTTATAAATAACAAAAAAGCCACAAAAATAAGCCAGGAGCAGGAAAATAGTTTAAATCAACTGCCTGCAGCCTAAAATGACATCTGTAAAACAGTCCTCAGGCTAGAAGCAGAACATAAAAATAGCGTAAAAGATGGAACCCTTTATATAAAAGTCTAAGTGGAAAAGAAATACCTTCGATTGGCACCTAAATAGGTGCCAACTCCATGTTGAGAAATTCTGGGTGCTTGGGGAGTGGAGCTTGGAGAGGCCATGTTATGTATTGGGTTAAAATAGGTCTTAGCGAAAGCCTCTGAAAGTATTGAGTGTTATGCACTGTGTTGAGCTTAAGGCTGAGTCAAGGTTCCTAATGTTCTTACTCTCATTGGTTACATTCTGGAGGCAGCAGCCAATTGGTCTACTCTAATAAAGACCAATCACAGGCCTGCCAATCTAATACATTGTATATAGTTCATGCAAATGATAGGATTGTAGGGTGCATGTTTCTATTGGTTACTGGTTATTATCTGGCGGGATTTGTGTGTATATATACTGGCTCACATTGAGCTTCTCAGTCTGCTGTCATCTGTCTTGGCTTGCAATGAAGGGTTTTCTGAGCTGAATTCACTCTGGGCTGAAATCATTCTGAGCACTAGTCTTGATATTTAATAGGGCAGATGAGGTTAGTGGTCTACCCTCCAAAGAAGCCATTTTTTCTTTGTAGCCTGGAAATCTAGTTGAAATTCCAGGAGATCTCTAGGGCAAGCCCCCAACTGGAGGTGGCAACCTATAGAGTGTTTCATAGATGCCAAGTGAGCCTCAAGACATTATGGAGGAGAGGTGCTACCCACTGAACAAGCCTTGTCTCTGGTCACTACTTGTCTCACCTCTGCAGACGTGCTCAGAGACCAAGGCTTGGAAAGGATTGTTACTGGTAGGCTCGACAGAACAGATGGAGGCAGTTCTTCAAAACTGGCTCCAGGTTGTTTATGGCCTTAGAAAATTAAGATAAAATGCTTAATTATGCCTGGAAAACATGATTTCCCCTTCTCAGGCTGGATTGGATTGCCTTGCATTGAGTAATCAAACAGCATTTTCATGTGGCCTGGAGGCAGTCATACATGTACCTTGGCCTTGGCTCTTGGCTCAAACATGTACCTTGGCTCTAAGACATTTAAAAATACACCCTCGTCCAGCAGTGAACTAAAAGAAGTTCCTTCTTTCAGGCAGAAACTTTTAAACGTTTAGCTTGAACAGTGGCAGAATCCTTATCCAAGACAGAATTATCATTTACAACATGGTAAAAGATGAGCAGTCTGGTTATGTGATCTTTAGCTAGTAGGACAAGCAAAAAAACTTCTGGTGTTAATGATTTTATTCAAAGACATGACTCCTTTTGCTAGGCAAGAACTTGACAGATGCTAATTGATCTTGCTATTACAAAACAGCCCATGTGCCATAAAAAATCAGATCTCTTAACAATTCTCAAATGTAACTAAATACATGAACCTTAAGGCAAATCAGGTTTTAGTTCACTGTTAGAAAGAATGCTATGCAAAACTGTGAAGCCCTGAACTCAGAGACAGTTATCTCAACTAAAATCTCTGGCTGGAAGCCACCGCCACAACGCTTGATTAGCTTTTTACATGGCACTTTTTATAGAGGTGACAGCTAGAAACAGATATCTATCTAACATTAACACATGATTGTCCTCTAAATAAAATGATTGGTCCCCAAAGTGATTATAAAGACAGGCAACAGGTGCACTTGGAACACATCTTGATAATTCTCATTAATTTCTCAAAACAAAGTTATAAGACTAAACTCAGCACTTGTTCTCCACTAAAAAGAGCAATAGATCTACTATTTCTTCAGCAACACTAATGAACTGAAAGGCTTAAAGGTGACCCTGTGCTTTTCCTGGCCAGCTGCTGAACCCTATAGAAGTTAGAAAACTACATAAGAATACATACGATTCACATTGTTTCAGGTGGGCAGCCATTTGGTCTGCAGTAGAACAGTAAGATTCATGTCCAGTAGCACCTTAAAGGCCAACAAGATTTTCAACATGTAAGCTAAAGGATCACCATTCTTCCCTGCATGACAAAGGCCGTCGTCACACGGGCATCTCTTCCGTTAAATTTACAGCATATAGCGTCCTACCTGTTATCGGCACAGTAACGTTTCTTTGGGTCACCTAACGGCTCTTCACGCCACCAGCTGTCCACACTGAAGCACTCTGTTCTGTTCTCTCTAACCGCGCAGAAGCAGCTCCTCCCCCTTTTTTTATTATTCTGGTGTTAAATTCCGCTATAACGGAATAACAGCATATAAACATTCCGTTAGAGCAAAACATTACGACCCTTTTGTTTTTCCAACTTTGAAATTATATAAATAGTCCTTTACCCGCCAAAAACTCCGTGTCTGACGTGATCCCCATCGCTGAAGACTCTGCCATGGCAATTGAGTCGTTTTTACTTCAGCAGAAAGTTTGCATTGTGTTATGTCGTTATGGTGTTATAAGGACATAATAAAATTTTAAAAAGGGGGAGTCGCAGGAAGAAATGGATTCTGGGATTGAAGGGAGGGCATAGGGTGTTGCGAGGCGAAATACATCGATGTGAGGCATTCACACTAAGGCACAAAATAGCGCGACTATCAAGCACAAAGCAGAAGAGAGAAAATCGCTACAGTGTTGGAATAAGGTGGGTGTTTGCCGGGAAATAGCGCCATTTTAGCGCTAAATAAAAGCCCGTGTGTCGACGGCCACAGTGAGCTTTGATTCTCAAAAGTTTATCTCCTAAAAACCTTGTTGGTCTTTATAGTACTACTGGCCTCAAATCCATATGATTAACATGCATACGTATGATTAAAATCATGGATATACATGCAACATCATGTGCCAAGCCTTACTAAAATGAGAAGGGAAAGTCATGCTCGTTTTTTGAATCATGGCCAGTATTTAAATATACTTTATATAATTTTGAGCAAGGAAAACAAACCATCTAATTGAGCGTGAAAGCTAATGATATGGGATAGGCTCTAGGCAAACGGTGACTGGCGGTGCAATCCTTTGCAGAGTTACTCCAATTTAAGCACATTGTCTTCAATTGATTTAGACTGGAATAACTCTGCATAGGATTGCACAGTTAATTTGTTTGGTGGTGGCGGTGGTGGTAAATGCAACTTTTCTTTGGCTTTTATAGCTATTGTTTTGTACTGGCATTCAGATTTCCTTGGCAGATTTTTTTTTAAAAATGCAAGATTGGTTGCCATAAATCCTGTGGGCACATGATGTGTTAAAAAGTAACAAGTTAACCTGTACAGCAAATATGACATTAATTTTTAATGTTTCATTTTTCTCTGTTTGGCTCATTAGCCCAGCAGGGGCCCCTAAGGAGGCCAACAATGCAATGCAGAGTAAACCTACTGAATTTCCAGAGTAACTTTGCATAGGATTGCACAGTAGGAACCTTAAAACCATATAAGACATTTTGAAAGTTAAAACAGTTATTCACTGCAGCCTAGGAAAAGCAGCAGCATTAGTAAAACATTATACCAGAACAGTTTGTACTCGTTTCCTAAACATTCAAACTTGTCTCCTGAGCATTCTACATGTTTCAAGTGGGGCAGTAATTAATTGAGAGTCAGGCAAAAGTAATATGGAAATGTCTTTATTAAACCAACTGCTTGAAACTACTGAACTCTGTCTGTCCTGGGCCGTTTCCAGACGGCTTACCTGCAGCCGCTCCATGCCGCAACGTCGCGGATCGTGCCGGGGAAAACGCGAAATATCGCGTTTTCTCGCGCGAGTTTTGCGCGATGTCGCGCAAAACTCGCGCGAGAAAACGCGATATTTCGCGTTTTCCCCGGCACGATCCGCGACGTTGCGGCATGGAGCGGCTGCAGGTAAGCCGTCTGGAAACGGCCCTGAACTCTGCTTTTGCTGAGTCATTTCCTGTAGCTGCTTTCTCTCTTTCCATGTCCCTGAGTTATTCCCCATCTAGTTTCCTAATTTACATTCATACACTCGAGGAGAAACTAGCAAACAGAAGTTGTCACAAAACTAAACACCTCCAGTTTTAATTTCAGTGTTGAAATTAAAGCAGGCCTATTACTGACACTTTGGAATGTCTTCCAAGCCTCAGAATGGGATGAGAAGGTGGTTTCTTCACCTGATTCTTTCACTGTCCAAGGACAGCAGCTCTTCTGTGACACAGAGCTAGGTCCTTCCTTCCTCCCTGGCCTCTTTGGGGAGCCCACTTTAAAGAGGCTGTCTGGCCCCACCCTTCATCACCATCCACTCATCCCGCCTCCCCAGCCACACCTGGCTGTTCCTGGGGATCCTGCATGGATACCAGCTTTCCTTCCTCTTTCAGCCACCCCTCCATTGGCTGTGCCTAGCATTGCCAACCTCCCGGTGGTAAAACCAAAAAAGCAACAGGAACAACCCTCAAGGGAGTACTAAAACAAGCAATATATATGAGGGCAACACAGTGAAAAATTAGTATAAAGTGTTATTGAAAAAGTAACAACAAATGTATAGTCAATTAAAGTGCAACATGCTACAGTACCATAGTACTACAATCAGAACAGGCAGCGGCAACCAACACAACCAAACAAAGTAACGGAGTACAAGGTGAGCACTACATATAAAGTCATATATATTTTTTCATATTACAGGTACTTATGTTCTTTTTTACAGGTGTCCGGAGGAAAGCCTGGGGGCGCAAGACCCCAGCGACTCTACAAGGAGCCAGGCAAAGAACTTGTTTCAAAACGTCTTCCTCAGGAGTCAACTCAGACGACACCTGAAAATAATAAATCCCCACCATGAAGCTCTTTGGTGGAAAAGCAAGCACCCCCAAAGGTATGGCCGCTGGCAGAGGAAGCCCGACTGACAAGCAATGTAAATACAATTGCATTCCTCAGGAGTGGCAACACAGATGACACCTGAAAATAATAAATCACCACCGTGAAGCTCTTTGGTGGAAAAGCAAGCACCTTTTGCTTGTTTTGGACCTCCAGGTGGTGGCTGGAGATCTCCTGGAATTATAACTGATCTCTAGCTCCACAGAAATCAGTTCCTCTGGAGAAAATGGTTGCATTGCGGGGGGGGGGGGTGGACTCTACAGCATTATACCCTGCTAAAGTTCCCCTCCTCCCCAAACCCCACCCTGTGCAAGTTCTACCCTCAAATTCTTACAGGAATTTCCCAACCTGGAGCTGGCAGCCCTAGCTGTGCCATAGGGCTGGCTGGAGTAGACCTTCTGGGCCCGCCTCAGCTTTTCTCTGGGTCCACCTCAGCTTTCTCTCCCCAAGCCTCAGTGCCTGTTAGCAGAGTGCATAGTGAGCAGAGAAATGTAGGTGTAGGAGCTTGTGTAGCTGGATGTGCATGGGAGAGAGAAACAAACTTATATTCTGAGTCTTGGTTATGTTTTAGAAAAGAAATAAAGTTTTTTTTATTGCGTGAATGCCATCCATGATAGGAAACATAAGAGATCGATCCTTATCTAGCTTTCTAGTCTAAGGATGTAAGTGAACTGCAAGACAGTAGGTCTTGCATTCATGGTACAAGGAGGAAAGAAAGAGTGGAGAACATGACAAAGAAACAAAGATGAGGTGTCACAAAGAGGAAGTCCCTGAGGATAGCAGGATAGTAAAGAGCCTCTCTATAACTCTTTGGCCCTGACCTCTCTATAACTCTTTGGATATGAAAATAGCCTAGTGGGGGAATGTGGCAGCTGCTGTGGACAGAGGAGGCAGAGGCTCAGGGACTTCCTGGTTTTGTTAAGATTTTAAGGTTTCATGCTAAGTTTTAACTTGCGTTTAATTTTGCTGAAGGAACAACCTTCGCATAGTTGGTCTGTTGTGATCCTGGGCAGCTTGTCGTGCTCTGATAAGCTAACCAGAAACAAGCAAAGGACAGAAGATTGTGTGGGGGGAGTAAAAGTAATTATTTTCAAGCGGCAAATATCTCGGCTAATGTGTCTCTAAAAAACTCTGCGCTTTTTCCTGTACCACAGCTCTGGGTTATTCTACCATTGCCTGCTTGAAGCTGTGACAAATTATATAGCAAAAAAGGGTGCGCCCATTTGAAGGTGAGGAAAAGCCACCCTTAAATAAACAATCAAAGTTGGAGGATTTTTTTGCCCCGTTTAAACCGCAAAATCGCTTTGAAAGTTTACAGCATGATGCTATGGTTGCTGAGGGGTCAGAGCACTCTCCTACCCAGAGCCAAACACCCCAAAAGGAATCTCCCTCACCCCTACTCTGTTCCCCCTGGGATTTACGTGCTCAGTTGCTGTGAGGAGATGGAGCTTTTAGCTCACCAAACTACTCTAGTGGCGGAATTCATCCGGAAGAAATTTTCTCAGCAAGAGACAATCTTATCTCTCCTTTAGGAGAGATACAAACAAAGCCACAAACACAACTGGGGCTGCTGGCTTAATGGCAAACGTTGCTGCATCACCACAAAAGCGGATGGACTCTAAGATCGCCCCCACGCTAATTTACATGCCCAGCAGTGTGGTAATAAGTGTTTTCCCTTTGAGGAGGCAGCATATCAACTGGAGTACAAAAATGAAGGCAAGATTTCATCTTGCAACCATACTCAAAACTAGTCCTAAGACTATAGATCTTACAAGGTTGGAGAGACTAGATATCCCTCTACACTTTGAGCACCTTCTTTTATACTTCCACACCAAAAGAATTCCTGCCTGTTTGTTTTTACAAGCCTCTAGATTAGTTGAGTTGGGAATTAAGCTTCAAAGACATTTCAGATACTTGGAAATTCTGAGGTTCTAACTGCCCCGAAGAGAAGGTGGAATCTAATCTACTGTCCTCATTCGCTCTACTCCCAGCATGAGACCGGGACTCTGTGATTAGTTGGCTTGTGATCTTGATAAATAATCTGAAAGCCATTAAATGCAATGTGGTGGGTTGTAACCCGGGGTTTAGACCTGTCTCTAGCCCCATCAAACCTAGGCTGGATCCTTCCTGTGGCATGGTTGCTACACTCCTGGAAGTGAGCCATTATCCTCTGGAACCCTCTGCTAATATAGTAAAGAAGAGTGGTGCTTTTAATGTGATTGTGTCATCAGCTACCCCTGAATTAAACATGATAGCTGCACACCCATCTAATGTCCCAGAGAATAATACATCACCAGTTATACTTGAGGGGCCTGGCTGTTCAAACATCCATCCTTGTCAGAGATCTTCTCTTCCCTCTTTGTTTACAACTACAGAGCACAAATGATATGCCTCTATTACTCGTTCTTTCTCTAAATTCTGACTACCGGTTGCTCTTTACAAGCTTTGAACAGTACCTAAGGAACTCTGATGTCATCTTTCTCTAGGAGACTTGGTGTTTGGAATCTTCCCCACCTTTCCTCTAAGGCTTTCATACCCTTGTAACCCCAGCTATCAAATCCAGCCTGTATCCGACGGCCAGTGGTGGTTTGGTGACTTTAATCTCTATAGCCCTAAGAGCAGACTTTCAGCTTCTGCCCTGGTCTGATTGTAGTTACTTTCAGGTCATTCTAATCTCTAGCATATATTTGGGTTGCTTTCTCTGTATTAATGCATATATGCCTTCTTGTAAACACCCCACGTCTTGGAGCCATACTTGGAATTCTTTACAGAGTGTTTTGGAGAAAGCTGAGGAATGCTACCCAAATGTGGATAGCCTCCTCACAGAAAATGTTAATGCTAGGGTTGGTCATGATATCAACAGTTATAGTAAGAAGGAACAAATGCTTTTGGAGGACCACTGGTTTCTCCTGTGGGAGGGCCTCATGTCTCAGAACATGAGGCCCTCCCCTTATGGGCCCCTGTTACATGCTCAGAATGTAGCCAGATGATGGAATCCCTATCTTCAGGTAAAGCTCGTGGGGAAGATAATGATCCCTCCAGAGGTGTTCAAGCTAAACTCACAGTGGTGGAGCCCAATTCTAGCTAGACTTTTTTCATAAATTAATTTCACTTGTTCCATTCTGGCAAATTGAAACTAACCATTATAATCCCTATATATAAAAAAGGTAACAGGCAAGACCCAGCAAATTATCACCCTATCAGCTTATTAGACATCTCACTTAAGCTTTATACCCGTCATCTATTGGGCAAATTGGAAAAGTGGGAAGATGCTACTAAATTGTTTCACCCTGAACAAGCCGACTTCCAAAAAGGCCACAGTACCATTGGTCATTGTTTAACTCTGAAGGGCCTGATTCACAAATATTCTAATAATAGTAAAAGATATCTCTATGTTGCCTTTGTGGATCTCAGTTCTGCTTTTGATTCCATTGTGCGCTCCAGACTCTGGTCCAAACTGGCTAACACAGATATTGATAGGAGACTTCTTAGAATGTTGAGGGATTTACATTCCAATCTTTCTGTAAGGATAAGAGTAAATGCTCAGGGTGCACTTACAGATCCCATTTGTTCCTGCAATCTAAAACAGATGGACGATATTGTTCATTATATCTTACACTGCCCTTATCATGAGACTATTCGTAAGAAATTCCTGCATCCCCTTCTTACTAACTTTTCTGGAACAGAGGAGGATTGTATACACTTTCTATTGGCTGACGCCATTCCAGAGGTTACTCATTTTATCCTTTTATCAATTAACTTAAGGAAGAAGCCTTGGTGGCTCCTAATAGAATTTTAGCTAAATTGTAATATTTATTTTATACATCATATGAGGTTTTAATGTTTTAGGTATGTATACATATTTATTGTGTCTTTTGTGGGGGTATGTATTAACTCTGCATGATGGTTTTGATGTTATGGCCTAGCGCTACATTAATAAACTTTGACTTTATAACTCTTTGGTTTGTCCCCCTCTGAAACCTGAGGAAAGGGACAGCATTAGGTCTTCTCTTCTAACAGTTCCTGGGCAGCTGTTGGGCCTGGCTGGGCCTGAATGACTCTCTCTAGCCCTGCCCCAGCCTCTTTTGTGGCTGCTGATTCTGATCCCTCCCTGAGGTGGAGGCAGCCCTGCCAGCAGGGGTGGCTCCGTGTTTGGCACCCTCCCTAGGCAGAAAGAATGATTAAAAATAAAATTATCACTGCAGAGGTGGGTCCCGCCAACTTTTTAGAGTTTGGAAAGTGTCAATACAGTGGGCAGGAATCAGCAGGTAGACATTATTTAGTTGGTTTTCCAAAAGTCAACTAAGCAAACTTCAAAGTCATAGAATAAGAGGACAAGTTATCTTATGGATTGGAAACTGGCTCAAAAACAAGAAGCGAAGAGTAGGAATAAATAGTCACTTTCACAATGGAGGGATGTGAGCAGCAAGGTCCCATAGCTCCACAAGGATCTCCCCAAAGTGAAGGAATGGCATCCAGATGGCAAATGAGAATCAATGTGAGAAAGTGTAAATTGAAGCACATGGGGGCTAAAAACCCCAGCTTCATATATATATGCTGATGGGATCTGAGTTGGCAGAAACAGTTCTGTGGATCAGTGGCCAAGCAATCATGAGACCCATTGCCTTGCTGATCAGGTCTCCAAGCAGCAACAGATGGAGCAGCTGCCCTAGCAGACCACTTCCTCACAAGAACACTAAGTGTCATTTGAATGGCTACAACATGTGCTATGGGGGGGGGTTCTTTGGCAAATGGAGCCCCCCATGGGGGTGGGAATGCAGGCCCTGCTAGGGCCCCACAGGTATGGCTGTAGCAGGCACAATGCCTGAGCTGTTTGCTATCACTGCACACGTTTCTGTTTTGCATTTGTTCAGGAGGTCATTCAGCAGGGAGACCTGGGAGCATGACTGGTGAAGTCCCTGCCAGGTTCCAGCCTGGCTCCTGGAGCATCCCGCCTCAATCAGTTTTTGTCCAGCAAGAGTGTCCCACTTGCTTACCTGCTGTGCTATGGACAGCTCAGCCTGTCTCCCTTTGGATGCTAGGAGAGGCTTGCAGGGTGGACATGGCGCAACAGAACAGCTTCCATGGGTGTAGCATGGAGGAGCTGTGAAGGGATCTGTTCCCCATTTTGTGGTTTTCAGAGGGCAAAATGACAGCACTGGGGCTTTTGCCTGCCTCTGTCTGCTCCCCCACTGGAACCTAAAGCAGGATCTTGGCCATGCTACCCCAATGCCTTTCAACTGAGCCTTATCTGCTCTTGCAAAGGTCTCTGCCTCACCCTATGTGGCTGGTGGTGACATCAGGGCTGCAGTGGCGTGCCTCCTTCTTGATGGCATGCCTACTTTGAACCTACCTTCTTGGCCCAGTGGTTTAGGTGCTGGCCTTTGGTGTGGGGGCTGTGGGTTTGAGCCTGACTGCTGTCTTTTATTGTTGTTGTTTTACTTTTTCCCAGGGAGGGGTAATGTGGCTTTGAGCCGGAATGGTTGTGTGTGGGTAGTACTTTTGCTGCCAGTTAGACCCTTGCCAGGAAAGGTGAGCATCCCGTCTGCTGCATGGGTGTCCTTTCCCCATGGGCTGCATGCTTGGGCCGCACATCTTTGTTGGGGTAGTACTCTTGCTGGGTCTTTCCTCCCTGTCTGTTGGCTATCCCAGGGGAAGAGGAGAATGGCATCGAGGGCAAGTGGCCAGATCAGCAGGTGGTGATTGGCTGCACCTGGGTGTGACCCTCAGAGGGATGTCACTGGGCACTGTTGCCTGGTTGGTGAGCATTGCCAGGGTTTGTATGGATTCTAGCGTGCTTGCTATACCACCTGTGCTTTACAGAGAGGCACATGTTGCAACTTGCTAGTTCTCCCTGCAGAATATCCATAGGGAATGGTCCAGCACTGCTGCTGGTATGCTAGCAACTGGCTGCCACCACCTCAGTGGACCAGAGGATTGTGCTGTTTAATATTGTATGTTTGTGCTATATACCCACACACCTCAATTTATACTGCTAAAGCTTTCTTGAGGTTTCCCCTCAATGACGAGGGGAAAACAATTGGCAGATGCTACCTTTGGCAGAATACTGGTTTGACCGGTTTTTCTGAAAGGTTCATTACTTGATCCCTACTTGTAATTTTTGGTTTGACTTGTGGTTTAAATGTTATTATGTGGATATTTTAGACAACTGTTATTTTTTTGATGTTTATCAGACCTAGCTCATAAAAAACCCTATACTCTTTATGATAACAATGGGAAATATGATGCCTCGTCCATCATAATTTCTTACATAAGGCCCAAAGGGAGGCAGGGAAGAAATCTTTTCCACCTGCTGCCTTCTTTAGGGGATGGCCAAGAGGAGCTCTTCTTGGCACCATTCTCACAGTGAAACCATAAGCAGAATTACTCCAGTCTAAGCCCATTGATTTCAATGGGCTTAGACTGGAATAACTGCTTAGGATCTCAGTATCATCCCTCACCTTCCCAAGTTAAACTTGGACAATACATTCACCTTTGGACAGGACTATTCTCCTTAGGGTTGCCAACCTCCAGGTGGTGGCTGGAGATCTCCTGGAATTACCACTGATCTCCAGGTCGCACAGATCAATTCCCCTGGAGAAAATGGCTGCTTTGGAAGGTGGACACTATGGCATTCTGCCTCGCTGAAGTCCCTCCTCTCCAGGTAAAACGTAAAAGGTAAATCTCCAGCAATTTCCCAACCTGGAGCTGGCAACCCTAATTCTCTCCCTCCCCCCCCCACCGGGCCGCTCTTTCGAAAGGCAGGAATCCCGAGAAGGGTTTGGACCGAAGGAGCGGGGAGCTGCGGCATCGCGTGAAGGAGAAGCCCCTCCCCCTCCCCCAATCACAGCCCAGAGCCGAGTGAGTCATTGTCGCTGAACATCGCGGAAAGTTTCCGCCTGGGGTGGAGTTTATAGCGTTCGGCGCAGGGAGCGAGGACTGCGCTGCCGCGTGGCCCTCGGTGAAGATGGACTGGCTGGCGCGGCTGTGCTGGTGGGCGGCCTGGACCTGCGCCGCCTTGGCGGGACTCGGGGAGGCAGCCCGGCGGCAGCTTTGCGCAGGTGAGGCCAGCAGGTGCACGGCCACAGGGAGGCGGGAGGGGGGCGGGAGAAGCGCCGCGAGGAGAGAGGCGAGGATTCGCGAGGAAGGTAAACGTCTTAAGTAAATTTTCTTTAAATCAATGGGCCGATTGAATAAGAGACGGATCTGTCAAAAACACTTTCTGTAATACTTTTCACAGAGCAATGTGATAAAATGACTTGTGCAGCCTCAATCGGATGCTTCCTATTTTGCCAGGGTAGTAGACCTAGTAGGATGTTTCCTCTTTATCCTGAAGTACTAACTACTTCTATCTTCTTCTGTTGCCATGACTCAAAGAGTTTTTGCACCTCTAGTCTATGCAGTATCAACTTTACTAAAGTCACTAATCAAGTCCATAATCATAATATGTGAGGGACGTTAGCAAGATACTCCGAATCATTTTTAAAATTTTTATGAAGGAGGGGAAAACACAGGTATGCAAACTTGTATCACTCTTAAAAGTTATTCTAGCAACGGGAATGCTTCTGTTGATTCAGGTAGCTTCCACAAAGGTGTTTTGCCTAGTTTTGGGGTCTGAATGTAGTAGTTTTGATCATGACATCATCCCCAGCAGGGCTTTTTTTCTGGGAAAAGAGGTGGCAGAACTCTCAAGAGGGAAATGAGGGAGAAACACATGGACCCTCTTACAAAACAGCCATTTCCTCCAGGGGAGCTGATCTGGGGGCGGGGCGGTGGCACTGGACACAAGAGGTGCAGGAACTCTGTTCCACTGCATTCCCACTGAAAAAAAACCCTGGTCCCCAGTCATCTTCCAATTGTTCACTTTCATGATTTCCTTTGCATTGCTCCCTTCTTTTCAAAATCTGCTTTGGTACAACCTTTCCAGAAATATAACTGCCCTCCATATGGACAGGGTGCTTCCACTTTTTTAAACCTCCCCACCTATATTGGTGCCACTTCCCCTTGTGCCCACTGCTTTCTACCTCCATGCTACTAACAGACATTCTGATGGCTTTTTAAAGAGTGATACTAGCTATGTTGCTGTATAACATCGCTATGCTATAGTAATACAACTACTCTTTTTTAAGAAGCCAACAAAAAGGCCTCAAGGGAGTGGGTGAAATGGTGGGTGACTGGGGAAGTGGAGGGGAAAGCATGGACAGTGTCCCCATCTGGACACTCCATCCCCTCTGTGAACATCTCTGCAATTGCAGCATCATTGAGAGCACAACTGGGAAGTATCAGCATGTGGAAGAGGCCTCAAGGAGTTAACATGCATGTTTCTCTGTCCCAGCTACCCAACCATCTCTAGATCAATTGTAACAGATATTAATATCCTGACAAATTCTAAACTCTTGGCTCTGTGTGTGCGTGTGTTACCATCGAGCCGCAGCTAACTTATGGTGACCCTCGCTGCTGGGAGTTTCAGTGCAGGAGAAGTTCAGAAGTGGTTTGCCTTAGTCTGTCTCTGCGTAGCAACCCTGGATTTCCTTGTGGTCTCCCGTCCCAATACTAGCCACAGCCGGCCCTACTTAGCTTCCAAGATCTGATGAGATCTGGCTAGCCTAGGCTACCCAGGTCAGCATTTCTGCTTTAATAACAACAACGACATTCGATTTAAATACCGCCCTTCAGGATGACTTCACACTCTTATACTACCTTTCAATAATAAAACAATTTTTCTACCTTCCTGGACTTCATCAGTCTTATTATTTTCAACCATAATGATTTAACTACCACTTCTCAGTCCTAACTCCAGCTTCCCCTTCCCAGAATCCAAAAGGGAGTCCCGCTCACTGGGTGCAGGATTGCCCATTCCCCCAATCATGTTGCCATTTCTTTTTCAATCAATAAAACATTGGATTAGTATTCGTTCTGAATAAACCTGTTAAAAATCTAACACACGTCTAAAGCTGTGTGGAACTCTCATTTTGTCACATGCTCAAATGACAAGCCACTTCCTTCAGCAAAGGTCTATATAGGATATGCCAACATGTGCCCTGAAGTCTCAATCATTATAGAAAATTTCCATTTCCATTATATAACTGAAAGAAACCCAGATTTCACAGTATAGACATAAAGGTTTAGGGTCTAGCAGGGGAGGGAGAGTTATTGAGGGAAGACAGAAAATGGCAATGAGGAGGTGAGAAAGTATAGAAGTTCTCCTTTAATAAGGAGAATTCCTTGGAAATTATTTCATCATAGATCCACAGAACAGGATTCCTCTTATTTTAAAGTCTTCTCAGTTCCAATATACAATATATTTTTTAAAAAGTTTACTTGTTTAGGCTCCACAGAGTCATGGACCTTACATATGATCACATCCAAAAACTTGGCTTAAAGTACCATTTCCCCCATGTATTTCATCACCGTATCTTGATTCCCCTCCTAATTAGCTCTCTGGTGGGGAGCCAAAGCATCTTAATCATTCCCCTCTTCTCCATTTTCTCCTTACAACAGCCCTGTGAGGTCAGTTAGACCGACAGGGTGTGACTATACTGACATAAGCCATCAAGCTTCTATGACAGAGTGAGGATTCAAACGGGGGTCTCCCAGATCCTAGTTTGACACTATGAGGTGACACTGACTACTCTACTCCATCAGGTACTGGTGTCTGGTTGGTCTGTCCTAGCCTCCTCATGGCAGCTGTTAGGTGTCTTAGCATCAGGAATAAATATGCAACTACACAGAAACATATTGGTTGGATGCCTGAGATGTGTTACATTGCTCCTAAATTAAACACCTGTGAAACATTGATCCAGCCTTGTAGCTGTCTTGATCCATCTTCTATCCTAGGGCTTTGGTGAGTTTACTTCTTGTCTTGATTCGGTGTAAGTACAGGCTTCTAAACACCTTCATAACTATGATGTGGACTCATCCACTGGATGAACACTACTGTGATCTTAACCTCAATAGCTGTATGGTGTCATTCTCACTATCGCTTGTTTTCAATAGACAGCAACATTTTCACCATGGAAGTACACAGAGGTGACAGTCGGTCACTCATTCTCTCAATTAATTCAACACTGAAATTGGTGGAGAAATATGACCCTGAGACAAAGAAATACAAAGAACAGATTCTGGCTGGTCCTGGGACCTCTAACTCTCTAAAAGACAAGCACGCATCGATTTCTTTGGTTAACCAAAACTTCACTGTGTGGAATGCAACCGGGACAGAAGAAGGCCTCTACAGAATCATACAACACATTGATGATAGATGCCTGGCTGTAGTCAATGTAACTGTGTTAGGTAAGTTGTGAAAATGGTGCAGGCACATGGAAGCAGTTCATCACTGGATGGAGACCCAAGTCCTTGAGACTCACCAGGGCCTTTTTTCTGGGAAAAGAGGTGGTGGAACTCAGGACCGCACAATGACGTCACTTTGGGCCAGCTGGAACAAGGGGGGAGTTTTTTAAAGCTTAAATCGCCCTTGGGAAAAAATGGTCACATGGCCAGTGGCCCCACCCCCTGATCTCCAGACAGAGGGGAGTTTAGATTGCTTTCTGTGCTGCTGTGTGGAGGGCAATCTAAACTCCCCTCTGTCTGGAGATCGAGGGCGGAGCTACCAGCCATGTGAGGTGCCAGAACTCCGTTCCACTGCGTTCCTTCTGAAAAAAAGCCCTGAGACTCACTATTGGTTGTCAGGGCTGTGATGATTAGAGGGACTTTTGTTTATCGTCCTCTCAGGGTTGGGTGTGTGTGTGTGTGAGGGCTCAAGCACAGGGCTCAGCATAGCTTAGCTGCCACTGTGCTATAAGACTCCTTGTGGACCCAAGGCTGGACAGAAACGGAGTAAATGAAACACCCTAATGATCCTAGAGCAGACTTTAACCACTGCTGCAAACTCCTCTCTCCACCAGCCATTGTGGCACAGGCAATATGTATGTGTACGTGTAGATGCATCTGATGCTGGGTCCACTGACTAGCTCCCTGCAGGGAGAAGTAACATTCACCAATAACCTAACAAGCCTTTCAGTAGTACATGAAGCTAATCTTGACAGTAACACTGACAGTGAATGTTGAATAGCCACCCCAATCTCATTTTTTATATCACTTTCCAGATCTTCCTTTGCCTGCAACAGTCACACCATCATTTAACGTGTCCTCCAATTTCACAAAAACAGTCAAGGCCTCCTCTCCAGGAATAAATTGTAAGTTTTAGAGGGACAGGTGGTGAACTCTTGCCTTTCCTAGAATCATATCAAGTCATTTTTACTGTTAATTGCATTGTTTATTAGAGGCAAGATGTAAAGTCAAGGAGCAAGATATAGAAAAACCACACCTTTGTTGGTTTAAGGCAGTAGTTCCCAAAGTGGGCAACACCGCCCCCTGGGGGGCACTGAAATGATCCAGGTGGGCAGTAGGAGCCTTGGGTGCAATTGGAGGGCGTTGAATAAAAATAAGGGGGCGGTGGAAGCATAAAGAAAGAAGAGTCCAGAACCTATCTAAAGCAGCCCTTTCCTGCCTTCTCTGGGATCAGGGAGGGAGGGAGAGGTGGAGAGGGGTCCCCACAGCCAATCACAGCCATGCATTTGCATGTGCACCCTTGTAAGGCTGGTGTTGCTGCTGGGCTATTGTGTGGTGGCTGCTGCTGGCCTCTGGCTTCAGGCCTTCAGCTGCTGTTGTTCTGGGCCTGCCTGGCTGTGTGGATCATGGTCGACTCTACCTGGACTGAAGAAGACATCTAAAAGGTAAGATTTGGGGGAAATACGTATTTTTAAAAAGGAGGATATTAGTAAAAGGACCTTTTAAATGAGTATCCCTTTACTTTAGGTTGGGCGGCCTGCTTGGGGTGTGCAAATTTGTCACTGCATCTTTTTATCCACTTCTTGAAGGTAGATTTCCAGCAGGGCACTGAGTAATTTTTTTTTCTGAAAAGGGGGCAGTAGGCCAAATAAGTTTGGGAACTTCCGGTTTAAGGAAATGGGGAGAGCTTTTTTCTACTTTGGGATCATCACACATGCCAGAGGCTTAAGTTGCTTCCACACGACAAAAAGGTCTTTGTGTACCTCTCATTGCTGTGGCAAATGCAGAGGCATTCAAAGTGACAACTGACATCCACATGAAAGTTTTCCCCCATGCTTTTCTTGCCTTGGTCCCTCATGGCCACTACCACTCCAGTACCCTTGGAGGGCTTTTTCTGGAATTGACAAATGATAGATTACTATAGTGCAATAATGTTATAATAATGTATTACCATGATCTACTAGCTCTTCCGAATCCCCAGCTTTCATTTTAAATGTAAGGAGAACTCACTAGTTCTCCTTGTGGTGATATAAAGGGAAATGGTGAGCTTTCAGATGATGGAGGGAATTGTGGCCAAGGGGCTGTGGCAAGAAAAATAGTGCAGATGTGCGTGGGTCCTTCAAAAAAGTGCCAGGGAAAACCCAAAAAGCTGGTGATTAGAGGATGATAGCACGGGGATGCTCCACAAAACCCATGCTTATTTGGATGTCAAACAAGAGCAAAACTGTTTGGGAATACAACCTCAGATATTGCCCATACACACATCTCTAACCTCAAGGGCTAAAGTATATCAGTTTTGTCTTCTCTTTGTGAAATGCAATGGTGCAATATGAAGAACAAGATGTCTCAGGAAACTTACATGAATCAAACTTTGCTGGCCAAGTGAAATAAAGCTTGTCTCTCTGATCATAATTCAGCATCTCCCTTGGGCATTATGAGAGTAGGGTAAGATTTGGTCGACACACTGAGGACAGTTCCTATATTCTTGAAAACTACTAGCCTGTTCCAGGCACTCATTTGGGGACAGATGTGAAAGCACTACTTGAAATATGAGTGTTCCATTACCACCAGAAGGGCAATCAGTCTCTTGGACAATTGTGAATTAACAGAACGACCTAAGTGTTGCCACATAATCAGCAAGTGTAACAATATGAATGGCCTATCCCCACAGCTTCCCCTCTCCAGCCCATGAGACATGAGGAATAATTGCTTGCAGGCACTAGAGCTGAGCTGACCATGTGCCTCTAATTGCATTGAGAACTTACAGAATGATGCAATAAAAATGCAAACCTTTGAATGGCAAGACTCATTTTGAGTGCACAATTTAGGCAGCCTAGCTTTAGGTTCAGAATTTGTATTGCCCATGGTTCAGATAGATTCCAACAAGCAATAGTATTTAACAAAAGGAAGCAGCTTTATTCAGCAATAACAGCAATCCTCCACCCACCCAATAACCTTAGTCTTCCAGGAAGGCAGTGTTAGAGCGAGTGTTAAACAACGCTGCGGAATTAAACGCCGAGCTGGTCAGAGAGGCAAAAGCTTTATTTGAGGAAGTTACATACTTGAGGGAAAGGGGGAGAGATAGATCCTAGCTATCTGACTACATCTTGCAGAGAGAGAGAAGAAGTGTGGCAGGAGAGAGAAGAAGCAGGATATTGCCCTGTTTAGCCCAATAGGAGACAAGACAAGGAAATGACCCCCAGGAAACAAGAGAGGTGCTACTCTCACTGTCCTAACTAAGTGATCCTTGCTGCCCCCTGCATGGTAGGCTCTTCTTACTTCTTGCTGCTGCAGTACACCAGACATTGTTATTTCTAACACCCCTTCTCAATGTCTAGTGTACAAAGTCCACAAAGTTCAGTCTTTCTCGTAGACTTTGAAATTTCTCTTTGGCAAGTGGCTTGGTGAGGATGTCTGCTATCATTTCTTCTGTAGGGCAGTACTGTAGCTCAACAAGCCCTTCTTCTTGCATATTTCTCACAATGTGATTCTTTATGTCAATGTGCTTGGTTCTTGATCCAATTCTTTCTGTATTTGCAAGCTTTATGCAAGATTGATTATCTTCAAAGAGTTGTATAGGTTTGGGTTCATTTATCCCAAAGTCTTCTAATAGTTGTAGAATCCACTTGAGTTCTTGGCATGCTTCTGCTGCTGATATGTATTCAGCTTCTGTAGTTGATGTCGCTACTAGGTCTTGCTTTCTGCTTGTCCAACTGATTGCTCCTCCACCATAAAAGAATACTCGTCCACTGGTAGACTTTCTGTCTGTGATGTCTTCTGCCCAGTCAGCATCCATGAATCCCACTAGTCTGGGATTGTCGCTTGCCGGTAGCTTGAGCTTCAGTTGTGCAGTACCTCTCAGGTATCTTGCCAGTCTTTTGACTGCTTGCCAGTCATTCACACTTGGTGATGCACTTTTCGTGCACAGTATTCCAACTGCTGCTGCTATGTCAGGTCTGGTCACTGTACTTATGTAGAGCAGTTTTCCAATTGCTTCTCTGTACACTTTAATGTTTCTCGAAGGTTCATTGTTTCCATTTTGTTTCAGGAAATCTGTTTCCATTGGAGTACATGTTGGTTTTCCATCTTTCATATCCATGTAGTCTAGGAAATCCATGATCTTTTGCTTTTGATTCAGAAGATAGCTTCCATCTTCCTCTCGCTCTATTTGAACTCCAAGGTAAAAGCTGACATTTCCAAGATGCTTTACTTCAACCTCTTGGTTCAGGTGCTGAATTATTTCATCACAATCTTGTTGATCTTCATAACAAAGGAGAATATCATCTACATAAATCAGAATAAAAGTTCATTTGTTGTCTTTCTTTCTTGAGTACAGGCAGCGTTCTGCCCCGCCTTGCTTGAATCCTTCTTTGATGAGCATTTGGTTCAGTTTCTGATTCCAGGCTCTTGCAGCCTGTTTCAGTCCATAAATGCTCTTCTGCAGTTTGCATACAAGTCCTCTGTCTTTGGACTGTTCAAATCCAGGAGGCTGTGTCATATACACATCTTCTTCCAGCTCTCCATGAAGAAAAGCAGTTTTCACATTCAGATGCTCCACATGCATCTTCCTTGCGGCTGCTATGCTCAGTAGTGTTCTTACTGAAGTGTGTTTCACTACTGGCACGAAGGTTTCATCATAGTCTTCTCCATACTTCTGGGAATATCCCTTTGCAACTAGTCTTGCTTTGTACTTTTGTACTTCTCCATCTGCATCAAGTTTGGTTTTGAAAATCCATTTGCATCCTACTGTCCTTTTTCCAGGTGGTAGTTCTGTGAGAATCCATGTCTTGTTCTGGATCAGAGAGTCAATTTCCTCTTTTGCAGCTTTTCTCCATTTCTCTGCTTCTCTTGTTGGCATTCCTTCTATGTCTTCCCAGCTAGAAGGTTCTGGTACAGCTTCTGTTTTTGCCAGGTAAGAGAATTTCAGTGGTGGAACTCCTTTGTTTGTTCTGTCTGAGCATCTGACACTTGGCTCTGCTTCCCCTTCTCTTTCTGTGGGCTCTGCAGGTGTCTCTTGCGTCTCAGTCAGGTCCCAGAGTTGCACAATTTCTGGCTGCTGTGCTGCATCAGCTTCCTTTGGTGTAGACTCTCTGGTGTCAGGCTTGCTTGCCTTCTCTTTTTCATCAATGTACACCACATGGCGGATCTTCACCGTGTCTGTCTCTGGGTTGAGGATTCGATATCCCTTGCATCCCAGTGCATATCCAACAAATATGCCTTTTTCTGTTCTGAGATCCATCTTAGACCTCTTTTCCTTCGGAACATAAGTGTAGGCCTTTGATCCAAACACTCTCAGATGCCTTACATTGGGCTTGCGGTTGTACCACAGTTCAAATGGTGTGCTGCTTGCACCCTTTGTAGGTAGCATGTTCTGCAGATAGGCAGCAGTGTTGATAGCTTCTCCCCAATATTTTTGAGGTAGCTGTGCTTCTTGCAGCATGCTCCTGCACATCTCTGTGAGAGAACGATTTTTCCTCTCCGCTATCCCGTTGAGTTCGGGGGTGTATGGCATGGTCAGGTGATGCTCTATTCCTTCAGCTGCTAGGAAGCTTGTCATCTCCTTCCCCACGTACTCGCCTCCATTGTCTGTGCGGATAGCTATTGGTTTTCTCTGGAATCTGTTCTGCACCATTGCTAGGTACATCTTGAATTTTTCCAGTACTTGGCTCTTTTCCTTGAGCAGGTAAATCACAGTAAATCTTGAAAAATCATCAGTAAAAGTCAGAAAGTACTTACTTCCACTGGGTGTTACTGTTCCCATGGGTCCACAGACATCACTGTGAATCAGCTCCAGTGGTCTTGTCGTCTGCTTCTCACTCTGTTTGGTGAAAGAAGGTCTTGTGCCTTTGGCTTGAATACAGCAAACACATTTCTCTGCATCAGGACATTTTCTCATTTGCAAATCATTAGTCAGATTCTGCCTTTCAAGCTGATATATATAATCCATATTAGCATGTCCAAGCCTTCTATGGATAAGACTAGTACAATTCTTGTGAGTGCACTTTTCAATTAAATTCACTGCGCCTTCAGAGCAATCCAGCATATACAGGCCATCCTCTAATGTGCCTTGTGCAATTAATTCACCTTCATTGCTAATAAAACATTTCTCTCCTTTGAATACAGTCTCAATTCCCTTCTTTGCCATTATTGAAACCGATAATAAATTAGATTTAACTTCAGGTACGTATAGACAATCAGTGATCTGCACTTCTCTAGTTTGGCCACTGGGTAGTGCACAACATGCAGATACGGTCCCTTGCCCCCGAGCTGTTAAAACGTCTCCATTTGCCGTATACAATTTGTCGTGGCTTTCATTCATCTCATTAAAAAACTTCTCATTGTTGCAAAGATGGTTAGTACATGCACTGCCAATTGCCCATTTGCATATGCTTTGATCATTTTTACCAACATTTAAACAATTCTTATCAGATCTGCTTTTCCTTTGACCATCGGCATTAGGTGACTTAATGGCTGCATTAGCATTCCTAAAGCCTTTTGTTTCCGTCCCTCGTGGCGGTTTGCTCACTCTCTGTGAATTACGAAACCAACAGTCTTCCTTTAAATGTCCTTTCTTTCTGCAGTTGCTGCAGGAGAAATCATTTCTTGAACTGACTCTTAAAGCTAGCTCTTTTGGCTCGTGTTTATAAAATTGTTTGTTAAGGCTTTCCTCTTGCAGTCTTGCAAGTACATAGTTTAAGCTTAGACTTTCTCTCATTTCCAAAACATGTACTATGCTTGTATAAGATTGAGGAAGGCTGTTTAGCAAAATTATAGCTAGATCCTCATCCTGGATCTCCTTTCCAAGGGATCTTAATTTCTGTGTTAATTCCATGAAATTTGCAAGATGATCTTTCAGCTGTTGCTGTGGCTTCATCTGAATCCGATACAATTGCCTCATTAGCAAAATTTTAGTTTTAATTGATTCTTGACGGTTTATTTCTAGAAGAGACTTCCACATTTGTCTAGAAGTGGGCTCATGAATTACTCTTATCAATTGTTTATCACTTAAAGCATTAATGATAATAGATCTTGCCTTATTGTCTTGCTTGACCCATTTGGCTTCCTTCTGTGGATCTCCAGTCGGTTTTTCATCTGTTACTGCAGACCAGACGTCCAATTGTATGAGGTGCGCTTTCATTCTTTCTTCCCAAAGATCGTAGTTTCTCCCGTCTTCTAGTCGGTCGACCTGGAACCCCTGCTGTGCACTATAGGAGTCAGCCATCTTTCCTCTATTGTCTGCCCTCTGTACTTTAGCCTGCGGCTACGGCAGAAGTTTTATTGCTCTCTCTTAACTTCAGCTTGCGTTAATTGCCTCTGTGGCCCATTACCCTGTTAGAGCGAGTGTTAAACAACGCTGCGGAATTAAACGCCGAGCTGGTTAGAGAGGCAAAAGCTTTATTTGAGGAAGTTACATACTTGAGGGAAAGGAGGAGAGAGAGATCCTAGCTATCTGACTACATCTTGCAGAGAGAGAGAGAAGAAGTGTGGCAGGAGAGAGAAGAAGCAGGATATTGCCCTGTTTAGCCCAATAGGAGACAAGACAAGGAAATGACCCCCAGGAAACAAGAGAGGTGCTACTGTCACTGTCCTAACTAAGTGATCCTTGCTGCCCCCTGCATGGTAGGCTCTTCTTACTTCTTGCTGCTGCAGTACACCAGACATCGTTATTTCTAACAGGCAGGACAGTCCTTCCAGGCAGGCCGGTCACTTAGCAGCTGGGGTCTCTCTTCTGAAGATGCCAGCTCTCTCTCTCTCCCCTCCACCTCTGAAGTTTTCCCCATTTATGTAGCCATACCTTATCACCACCAGGTGCTTGCTATTTACAGTGCTGTATGCTGTGTGGAGATTAACTCCTTGCTACCCTGAGGCTGCTATTTACATGGAGAAGGGCTGTGTGGCTCACCACCTATCTCCTCGTGTTTACAATGATCTTCTGGTATTTCCACTACATTCCACCCCTTGGTGACCACACAACCTTCCTCCATGCTTTCTCCATAACAGTCCAAGGTTTAAGTATTTACAAACATTCCCTAAGACTCTATTTTCCCATCATCAAAGAAGGTCTTGAGGGCACTACGATTTCAAATAGAAAGAGAAAACAAGTATTAATGACACAAAAACTTCAAGGGTTATCCTTTCTTCCGTAATTGTGTCACATCTAAGCATATTGGGGAAGCAGCATTAGCCACCATGACCCAATATGTAGCTCCTGGTCCCTTACTGATAATTTCTCCTGCTTGGTTGGGTTTGTTTGGATACACAACCCAAACCTTTTGCCCTGGGATAAGGTCAGCATCTGTGGACTCAAATCCTTTCCGTCCTCTTACAGTAGGTGGTTCTGAGCCTGCCACTTCTTGTATATTGGGTATGTGTATTTTTTCACATATCAGCTGAGCAATGCATTGACCTGCCTGACAGTTTACATCATGTGGGCTGGTATTATGCAGAATCACTTGCAGCTCGCCCTGGTAATTATGATCTACCACCCCTCCTAGCACCTGAAGACCTTTAAGGGCTAGTCCAGATCGTGGGGCAATCCGCCCATAAGTTCCAGGAGGGACTGTGGCCCCAATCCCCAGAGGAATGGCCATCAATCCTCCTGCAGAGATGGTCACCTCCTTTGGTGTTATCAAGTCCGCCCCTGCACTATCGGGCATAGGCCGAATGGGCAGTACACCATATGGATGAACTTTCCAAACTTTTAAGTGAGACACTAGGGTAGGCACTTTCAAACCCACCATCCTTTGGAGGGGTGTTTGCCCTGCTCTCAGAGGTCGACTATTCAATTCAAACTCTGCTTGTTCCCAAACTGTTCCCCATTTTCTCAGGGAATGATCAGGAGTCAGCTGTTTTATTTTTTGCTTTAATAATCCATTCATCCTTTCTATTAATCCCGCTGCCCTAGGGTGGTGGGGAATATGAAATACCCATTGAATGTCCCATTCACGAGCCCAGTCCTGTACCTGTGCTCCTTGAAAGTGGCTAGCGTTATCCATTTGAATTGCCAGGGGTGCTCCATACCTTCTAATAAGAAGATCCAAACCTCTGATAGTACTCTGTTGGGTGGCTCTAGCATATGGGTATGTCAACAGATAGCCTGAGCAAGTATCAACCATCATTAGCAGGTATTGCCATCTGCCATGCTGTGGTAGAGGACCAATATAATCCGCTTGCCATATCTGCCCAGGTGCTTTGCCTCTGTGGAGCCGTCCCATAGGAACCTTGGAAAGAGGAACCTGCTTCAAAGTAGAACACAGTTCGCATCCAGCAGTTGCCGCATTAGCTGCATCTAGGGAACAGGGAATACCTCATTGCCATGCCCATTCCCTAGTGGCCTTGGCACCCAAATGTCCAGATTTTTCATGAGCCCATCGGGCAAGGATCAATAATTCGTCTTCCTGATCCTGAGTGGGTCCAGTGGCTCGCACACGGGCTAATTGATCTGCAGCTTGGTTGTGCCATGCTTCAGGAGTACCAGAAGCATGCCCATCAACATGTCCTACATATACAGATATATGTGATAGTAAATCATCAATATGTTGCCATAACTGCTGTCCCCACAATGGGCGCTTATGAATAGTAAAGCCTTCTTTCTTCCACTTGGGAAACCAAGTTGTCAGTCCTTTAAATACTGCCCAAGAGTCTGTGTAGACATATACTTCATCCTTGTGCTGCTCTACAGCTTGTTCTATGGCCATTAACACAGCCATTAACTCTGCATATTGGCTGGATTGCCCTTTCCCAGCTCGAGTTAGTGTGAGTTGCTGTTTAGGATTCAGTGCAGCAGCACGCCATACCCGCTCCCCCCCCCCATACTTGGCAGAACCATCTGTAAACCAAGTAGCCTCACAAGTCACTTCAGTATACGGGGAGCCTCTTTAACAGGTGATTCTTCAAGTGTCTCAACATCGCCTGTCTTTTCGCCATCCACTGGGGTGAGAGCCAATACCTGTTCCTGCAAGGCACTGACTCCCTGGGGACCAGGGCGAGCTCGTTCAGAAATGTACCACTTCCATTTGACAATGGAAGATTGCTGCGCTCTGCCAACTCGAGGACTGGCTGACTCGTCTTTCACCCAGTTCATTATAGGTATACTGGGTCTTATTACTACTGCCTCTTGGCCGGCTCTAGTTCCCAGTAGCATGCTAGCAGTTGGCGTTCAAAGGGAGAGTAGTTTGCCGCAGCATCTGGCAGCCTCCGCGACCAGAAGCCTAAAGGCACACGCTTCCCTCCTTGCCCTCTCTGCCACAAACTCCATACAGCCACCTCTTGGTTGGCAGACACCTGTAGCTCGAATGGGAGCCCTTTTACAAAAGGACCCAGGGGCATTGCAGTTTCTACCACAGCCTTTGCTTCTGCCAGAGCCGCCTGCTGGCGCTCCCCCCATTCAAACTGAGCTTTTTTCCTCGTTACCTGGTAAATGGGGCGCAGAATCTGGGCAGGATGGGGTATGTGCTGCCTCCAAAAACCCATAAGGCCCACAATACGTTGGGCCTCCCTCTTAGAGGTTGGGGCTGGCAAGGCAGCTATCACGTGTAGCACCTTTTCCGGTATATGTCTAACCGGTCCAGCCCATACCACCCCTAGGAACTGTACCTGTTGAGCTGGGCCCTGTATTTTCTTTGGGTTGATTTCCCATCCTCGAGATCGCATATGATCCACTACAGCGGTCAATCCTTGCTGTACCTCCTGCTCTGTAGAGCTTGAAATTATGATATCATCAATAAAATGTGCCATAAACAAGGCAGGACTTAAAGGTACCTGACTCAGATCCCTTGCTACCAGTCCATGGCATAGGGTGGGGCTATGCAAGTACCCTTGTGGTAGGACTTGGAATGTGTATTGCTGCCCCTCCCATGTGAAAGCAAATTGATCCTGAGAGGCCTTCTCAATCCCAATACTAAAGAATGCATTAGCCAAGTCAATCACAGCATGCCATACCCCAGCATTCTTTTCTATGCTTTCTAGTAAGGTCACCATATCAGGTATAGCTACTGCCAAGGGTGGAGCCTGCTTGTTTAGCTGACGATAATCCACAGTCATTCTCCAGCTTCCATCAGGCTTCTTCACTGGCCAAACAGGAGAATTAAAGGGAGACGCTGCTGGCCTCAGAATTCCCACTTCCAACAGTCCCTTTATGGTCTCTGAAATTTCCTTATGCCCACCTGGCAAGCGATATTGCTTCACATTTACTGGCTGCTTTGGTGGGGGAATATGCAAAGGAGTCCATTTCGCTCTTCCCACTATGATGGAGCGAATTCCAAATGCAAATCTACCCACAGGGGTCTAAAACTCTTTTCCCCTGAGTAAATCAATGCCAATAATATATTCTGGAACTTGAGAAACCAATACAGTAGCCCAGAAAGGTGCAGACTTTCCCTGAGCTAAACGTACTCGCACCTGTCTTGTGCGCTCTTCCCCATCCCCATACGCATTAATATATATTATGGGCCCCTTGTGCTTATCTGGGTTCCCATGAATGAGGGTAGCCTCTACTCCCGTGTCCATTAAGGCCATTACACGTTGTGAGTTGCCCTTAGACCAATATATAGTCAAAGGTAGATGTGAGCGTGGGTCTCCAGGAATAGCTGTCTTTATTAGCCTTCTCACTGGAGCCTTGCCACGCCCCTAATCTAAAGGTATAGGCATTTCCCATCCCTTGGATGGCTTGGATAAGTGCGGATACCATGAGTCCTCTCCCTCCCCAGGAGGAGCAGTCGGAGTTATTCCTCTCACCTGAGCACCTTTGGCCTCTGTTACCTTCCGCTCCTGTTTTCCAGTAGCACATGTCTGTTTCCACATCCGGAACAAATCAGGTGTTGGGAGACCGTCTATCTTTTCTCTTGACACTCCTTTCCTGAGAAGCTCAAAAAACATCTGCCCTCGGGTTACTTTCGGTTTCTTCAACCTACTCTCCTGCCACTCCTTTTCTTCTTTAGCCACCCATGTTCTCGGTTTGTTTCCCCCTGGACCATCCCCCAGCTGTCCCAGAAGGATCATCAAATCCCCCACAACCCGTCCCTGGGCAGGTCCCAGCACAGCTAATAGAGCACCACACAGGCTGGGCGGGGCTCCTCTAATTAACCGTGCTCTCATGCCAGCTGTGAGAGGCATTTGGCCAGGACCTGGAAAAGCAGGGATGTAAATTCCAGTTTGCATTGCCATCCCCCTGAGCTGCACTGTTGCCTCAGAAATGGCGTTCCAGGGTGGCAAGTGCTCTTCCCAGTCCATGGGGGCAGGGTACCTTTGTCTTATCCCCATACAGATCCAGGCAAAAAGGGGTTGTGCTTGACCATTAGCTCCCCTCAAGTACCCATTAATTAGTATGTCGTTGGATAGGGCACCCAATTTCAACAATTCCTGGGGGCTCATATGCACACCTGTGCAGCCTTGGTCCCAGAGTCGTACTAGCCACTGGCTCAAGAGCTCTGCAGGCTGCTGCTTAATGCTTTTGGAGATTTCAGATAGCTCCTGCTGACTAAAATCCCTTACAGTTTGAGTAACTTGTGCTTGCCCTCCAGGTGGACCTTTTGCCTTGTTAGTAACCAAAGGTCTCACCTGCACTTCATCATCGCCACATCCTTCCCCCTCAGTCCACTCTCTCTCACTGGAATCCCATGAATCTGCAGAATCCCAGTCTCTGGAAGCCTTGAGTGCTCTGACTGTGTGGGGGTGTTTCTTCTCATTTCTGTTTCGTTTTACTCGGGCAATGCGAACAGCTATGGTCCCAGCCCGTTCCTCTGCATCATTCCTGCCCTCTCTTGCCTTCTTTAGAGCCTCTTGCAAAATCATCTGCTGCTCCTTTAAGGCACTTATCTCCTCTGCCTGCTCTTGCACTTGCTTCCAGGCAGATTCTAACATCTCCCACACCCCTTTAAGTGCAGTTAAAAGTAGCCAGCCTATTTTACCACATTCTTCTGTATCTCCTTCATCATCTTCTCTCCCCACCCCTACTTTCTTCAAGCACTTGGCTATAGCCCTAGGAGTGGGGCCTCCTGCCTTCTCTAACACAGGGCCAAGCTACACATGACAAATGATACTTGAACAGCAAGTGTATTTCTCCCTGTTCACTTCCCTCCACTCAATCCACTTGCCGTTCAAGTGCCATTCATCATGTGTAGCTTGGCCCTCCGAGTCCCATTTTGTTGGTGGGGCTACCTGGTTCAATATGTGCACAGCTGGTGCCCATGCACTGGTACAAGACCATCCTGGGATACAGCTTTGCACACTCTCTGCATTCCTCTGTCTCCATATTGCTTCTGGAATCCTGCCAACTACACCAAATGTATTGCCCATGGTTCAGATAGATTCCAACAAGCAATAGTATTTAACAAAAGGAAGCAGCTTTATTCAGCAATAACAGCAATCCTCCACCCACCCAATAACCTTAGTCTTCCAGGCAGGCAGGCAGGCAGGCAGGACAGTCCTTCCAGGCAGGCTGGTCTCTTAGCAACTGGGGTCTCTCTTCTGAAGATGCCAGCTCTCTCTCTCCCCTCCGCCTCTGAAGTTTTCCCCGTTTATGTAGCCACACCTTATCACCACCAGGTGCTTGCTACTTACAGTGCTGTATGCTGTGTGGAGATTAACTCCTTGCTACCCTGAGGCTACTATTTACATGGAGAAGGGCTGTGTGGCTCACCACCTATCTCGTGTTTACAATGATCTTCCGGTATTTCCACTACAGAATTTAGATGAGAGGGGTCAGCATTTTGTCTTGGCCATATCCCAGTCATGCACAATACATATTGATAAGAGAGAAAGCTGATTGTCAAATACTTTGAACTTTTCTGGTTTGATTTCAGATACTGCCATATCTGTTGCGGTTCCTGTCGTGGGCCTTATTCTGTTTGTTGGAGGCTTTTTCATTGTACGAAAGCTGATCAAGAGACGGTCGGAGTGCAAATGAGTCTACATTTGCAGGGGACCTTGAGCAATATATGAATGGATTGTTGCCTCATCTGCAATACAAGAGCACCACCAGAGTCTAGTGAAAAACGACAGGGCTGAAAGATGCACATTTTTTCATTGCCTGTGGAGGATACCTGTGCGTCAGGTATCCATGAAGAAGGGGGACCAATTGCATTCCTTTGCAGGGATTTCAAAGTTTAAGGTGCTAGTATACACAATAGATGGTTTAGAATAATTTATTAAGCCATGCATTAGCAGAATTTCCACATGGGGAGGATTTTCAGATATATGCTTTATATAGAAAATCTAACATTCTGAAATGGGTCTACTTGGAAGTAAGCCCTGTTTGATTCAGGGGGGCTTAATTCCTGGAATGTATTCTTGGGATTGCAGCCTTTATCATAGACTTACTTGGATACATGCAGCCTTTCACCAGCATGATCAATCCTTGTCTACCTTGGCTCAAATCATCTAGTTAAGGTGGAATGATCAGCTGGGTCTGGGGGGGGGGGCTTCTTAAGAAAGAGGTTGTGGTCCCAGCCACTTTGAAGGAGATGTTTAGGAAACCATTGTTAAGACGCCTCCCACCCCCCTCCAGATCATTCCCGCCTATTGACCTGTTGCAAATCTTCCCCGATTAGGCAAGACATCTTACTATATAATTAACGACGCATGTTTCAGACAACTCACTTTATACCCAGGTGCACCACCAGAGGGTGCTGCCACAGAGGAAAGCCCAGGTAACTCACCATGTCGCTCCAGAAAACATGCCGTAGTGGGAAGCCCAGGCTGGGAATAGGAGCGGAGCAGGTGGCAGTGCCCTCCCCACGCCTTAACCTGGCTGGTATTAGGTGCAGAGCAGGTGGCCCACCCCCCACTTTAACCCAGCTGGTATTAGGAGAGAAGCAGGTGCCAATGCCCACCCCCCATTACCCAGGTGGGATCAGGAGCAGAGCAGGTGGCTATGCCTACTCTCTGCCTTAACCCAGCTGGTATTAGGAGCAGAGCAGATGGCAATGCCCTCCCTTCATCCAGGTGGGATCAGAAGCAGAGCTGAGGGCAATGCCTGCCTCCTTCACGCAGCTGGGATCAGAAGTGGAGCAGGTGCCATTGCCCACCCAGCACCTTCACCTGGGTGGGATCAGGCACAGAGCAGGAGGTAATTCCCTTCTTCCCTTCACCCAGCTGGGATAAAAAGTGGAGCAGGTGGCAATGCCCATCCCCTTCAGTCTACTGGAATAAGGTACTAAGCAGGCGACAATGCCCACCCCATTTTCACCCTACCGGAATCAAGCGTCAACCAGGCAGCAATCTCTGCTCCCCTTCAACCTGCCGGAATCAGGAGCAGAGAAGGTGGCAATGCCTGCACCCCCTTCACCCAATTGGGATCAGGAGCAGAGCACGTAGCAAAGCCCACTGCCCACCTTCACCTGTTTGGATCAGGCAAGGAGCCGGAAGTAATGCCTGCTTCTCCCTTCACCCAGCAGGGAACAGGTGACAATGCCCACCCCCCTTTACCCAGCTGGAATCAGGCTTGGAGCAGGCAGCAATGCCTGCCCCCCTTCAGCCTGCTGTAATCCTTCACCCGGCTGGGATCAGGAGTGGAGCAGGTGGTAATGCCTGCCCCCCTTTACCCGGCCTGTATCAGGCATGCAGCAGGTAGCAAAGCCCACCACCCCTTCATGTTGCTGAGATCAGGTGTGGAGCAGGTGGCAATGCTCACCCCCTTCCTTCACCAGCTGGGATCAGTGACGGAGGAGGAGGGAATGCCTGTCTGCCCGCTCTCCCCTTTCTAGAGCCCGTTGTATTTTTTCCCACAACGGGCATTGTTTCTGGTTATAGATATTCATAGATAACCTTGATTATCTAGATAACCCTTTTGATTTGGCCTCTTCTCTTTTTGAAATGAAAACTCCCTTAGATACTCTGATGGAAACCTTCACAGGGGAAAAGATAAGGGAACTGGGACCCTGTTTCTTTGGAAGCTCTCAGTGGCATCCTTATGACTGAGATCACCTGGGATTTTAAGTAAGGTGCCCTCAGGTCAAAGGTTTAAAAAAGGTAAAGGTGTAAGCATTGAGTCATTATTGACCCACGGGGAGGGGGGGGAGTCATATCACGACGTTTTCTTGACAGACTTTTTACAGGGTGGTTCGCCATTGCCTTCCCCAGTCATCTACGCTTTACTCTCAGGAAACTCGGCACTCATTTTACCAACCTCAGAAGGATGGAAGGCTGAGTCAACCTTGCGCCAGCTGTCTGAACCCGGCTTCTGCCAGGATTGAACTCCAGTCATGAGCAGAGCTTGGGCTGCAGTATTGCAGCTTACCTCTCTGTGCCACGGGTGCCCTCAGGCTGCCAAGACCCAGACATAGATTTCCCTTTCATTTAGTCCATTTAGCCACACCATCATCCATGCTCTCATAAAACTTGGGTTTGGATTTTGTGATACATGGTATGTGGAGCTGCCATTCAAAACTGTTCAAAAAAATCAAGTTGTACCTCATCTGCTGCGTTACTTATAAGGGTACCAAATTCTGAGCATAGTTCTCCAGTGCTAAAAAGATCTTATACTATATATTCCAGGCACATTCCAAAATGCTGGTTCTTTGCATTAAGGCCCAAAATGGTTGGAAGAGGTACCCACAGTGCTGTTTCCTCTCATACTGTTGAAGCCTGCCAGTTAAGATTTTATTTCCAAACCCTGCTTTCTGTGTCCCTGCCTGCAGAGGTTTAAGGGGGCAACAACCAGAAAGAGCTTTTTCAGCGGCAGCACCTTGTGTTTGGAATGCCTCTTCCATTTGAAGCTTCCTGGCATCTGCATTACTATCCCTTAGGTACTAGGTCTAAACACTGAAAACATTTTCTTTTCACTAAGGATTCCGTCTTTTTAAAGCTCTGCTTCTAGCCGCAGAGTGATTTTTATTATACTGTTTTAGGATGAGAAATATTGTTTTATGCTAGAGGGTGTGGGTTTTTTTGGCCTTTGCCTTGTTTTCTAAGATTTTAATATTTATTATTGTATTGTATTGTATTTACTTTGAGAGGCCTTAGGCAAGTCCCTGAGGAAAGTGTATAAATTATATATGAAGAAATTATGTATTGGTATATTCTGGGCAGGTGACTGTTTTTGAAAGCTCGAAAAGGCTTCAGCCCAGGGTATTTGAAGGACCACCTCATCCCACCTGAACCCGATCTTTGAGATATGGCAGATAAGTTTCTGACTTCTGATACTGGGGGAGACAGCAATGGGAGAGCGGGAATTTTGTATTCTTCTGACCTGGGATAAAAATGTGGTGGTGGTGATAGATTCATTCTTGATTCATCCTTCTACATTGCTTTGGATTCTTTCTGAAAACTGGAAAAACAGTTTATAACTTGAAATAAATTAATAAAACCAGATACGGCAGTGAATGTTTTAAATTGGTAACTGGACGACACAATGGGGTGGATGTGGCCTAATAAACTGAAACTTGATCAAAACTGCAGTCCTAAGGAGAGATGCAGGGTTTTTTTCTCCCTTTGAAGTCTAATTAAATCATTAATACCAAACAGCAGGTAAAGTATACATTCTACAGAAGGGTAGAATACAGCACTATCCAATTAGGTAAAGGTAAAAGTAGAGTCCCCATTGGGGGGGGGGGGTGTCATATCACAACATTTTCTTGGCAGACTTTGTTATGAGGTGGTTTGCCATTGCCTTCCCCAGTGATCTACACTTTACTCCCAGGAAACTGGGTACTCATTTTACCAGCTTTGGAAGGATGGAAGGCTGAGTCAACCTTGCGACGGCTATTTGAACCCAGCTTCCGCCAGGATCGAACTCCAGTCATGAGCAGAGCTTGGGCTGCAGTACTGCCGCTTACCACTCTGCACCACGGAGCTCTTTTATTGTCCAATTAAAGCCCTGGAATTTGGCAACACGCTAATCCAGGATATTTCCTTTCTGGTTGAGTGTGTGTGTGTGTGTGTGTGTTTGCGTTGCATAGTTATAAACCCCATTAGCACTGGTGGACTCAGACAAGTGTAATTCTCCTTCGGATCTCACCATTAGATGATGGAAATTGTCAAATGATTCACTTGACCAGTGGGATATGGCATTCATCCTATTGTGGATGAAGCACATTCCCTCTTAAAGATAATACTTGAACTTCAGGGTGGTATCAGATCCAGTTCTGCGTATAGATTCCAAAGTGATTCCGACAGTGAGTACCCATACATTTTCCCCAGTGGGAGTTTTTTTTTTAAATAGTTTGAGGGGGTGACTTTCAGTGAGAAACCCATTTTGAGAGAAGGGTATAAAAGCCCCTCTTCATACATGCCTCTCTGTTAGAATATTGCTCTTCGGTGGGCTACCTGTGGCTCTTCCACAATGCGGCCGCTTTCCCTGTTCCAGTAAAGTGGGCATGGTCATTGTGGTTGGCAGGTGACTGCCGTCTTGAAACAGCTGGCACTGAAGGGACTGAATGTGCTCTGAACCTCCCTGCACTGTGGGCCAAGGATGGAAGTAAAAAGCCCGTCCTCTCCACCATCTCCCCTCCGCTGCAGCCTCTGCTCTCATCCGGGAGCTGCTGGAAGGAGAACAAACGAATTACAGAAAAGAGAGAATAAAACCACCACCGCAGCTAGCCCCCAAAAGAGCCAGCTGCTCACAGATGGTGGTGGCTTCACGTCCCTTTCTCCGGGGTCAGCTGGCCCTCCTCCCCAGTTCCTCAGCAGTCTCACTCTCTCCCCTGAAATGCTGTGCTTCACGCTGAGGGGAGAGTGGAAGCAGAGAGGGAAGCCCTTCCCCTCACTCCAGATATACAAGGGCTGGCTATGATTCAGCAATGGTGGGGAGAGAGAACCTTAGTTGTCCAGAAATACTCTGGTCGTTTAAAAAGTTACAGCTATAGTTATATACAATAGTAATAGTTAGATATAATTCTATTTTGTGTGTGTGTGTGTGTGTGTGTGTGTGCGCACGTGCGCGCGCCACAGCTTTTTGGCTGCTGGTAATTGCCCCGTGGGGCAATTACCAGCTCTGCTCACCAGCAATTACCAAGCTCTGCTCACACAACCTGAGTTTGATCCCGGTGGAAGCCAATTCAAATAGCCGACTCAAGGTTGACTCAGCCTTCCATCCTTTCGAGGTTGGTAAAATGAGTACCCAGTTTCCTGGAGGTAAAGTGTAGATGACTGGGGAAGGCAATGGCAAACCACCCCATAAAAAGTCTGCCAAGAAAACATCATGATGTGACATCCCGCCCCGCCAAGGGTCAGTAATGACTTGGTGCTTGCATGTTTACCTTTTACCTATGTGCAGAGCAAAGCATATCCAGGTGGGTCTACAGTCACTTGGCTGACTAAAGCAGACCCTAGGCTGTGAGCAGACACTAGGCTGTAAGCCATGGGTTAACAGCTGCTTTGGCTTCCACCTTTTGCCCAGGCGCGCGCCCCTCTCTCTCTCTCCCCCCTCCCCCCCCCTCGCCGCCACAGCCAGCGCCAGCCAGCAGTGCGCACCGAGTTGCCAGGCCTGGCAATTCAGCCGCAGGGGGCGCTCTTCTACAGGCCTTCTACGGCCGCATAATGCGGGGGGGGGGAGGCGCTGTGGCGCCCTTTGCTTTGGCGCGCCCTTCCCTTCCCCGGGCAGCTCCTGGCACTGCGTCTAAACGAGGCTCAGCCTTCTGCCCCAAGGCTCCAAGGGCGTACAGAAAATTCCTGGTTTGCTTCCCGCCTCTGCCAGCACCGCGTTTCTCTGCCCAGCTTTTGCACACTCGAAGGGTGGAGAAACAGGGCAAAGGGTGCAGCTCAAAACGCTTCTGCACCCGCTGAAGAATGTCGGCGACCCCACCCAGAGCTGGCTTAAGTTGCTGGTTTCTGATAAAGACACTAAAAGGAGAACTAGGTTGTTTTCGCACTCTCAGCCAGCAAGAGCCAGGGCAGAACGGCAATTTTTAAAATGCAAAGTTAGGCGGGAAGGATGACAGATTTTAACTTGCTGGACTTTACATGCGTTCCTCCGTTCCACTGAAGCCCCTGCCGGTTCACTCGGAAGCAAGCCCCGCTGACTTCCAGGGGACTCACCCCGACTCATGCAAAGGATGGCGACCTCAGCCCGCCGATCGTGTAGCCCTGAGTCCTTTGGCGGCCCCCGTGTCTGCTCGACCTTCATTACTGGTCCGCACCCCTTCCCCGCCTGTGGAGAGCTGATTCTCTGGTGCTGGGGGTGACTCACAGCTCACCCCCAAAAGAGCACATTTCAAAAGTTGAGTTGCTGCAATGGCACAGCCACATGTGTCAAAGCAGATTCGTGCGAAATAAGAAGCAGTCCCGTTACAAAATAAAGCTTTAAAGAAATACAACCAGCTGTTTACTGCACCCAATGGCTGTACGAGCTGGTATCCACTTTCAAAGCCCTTCACGCCCTTACCACTCTCTTCGTTTCCACTTTATTGGAACCTCTTTACACAAATATGGAGCCGCAGGCACCACTCTAGCAGCTCAGCAGTCCCGCAGCGTTCAGTGGTGCTTACTGGCAGAGGATTATTCATTTTTGTTATTATTTATAGTCCGCCTTTCTCACCGAGACTCAAGGTGGATTACGCTGCCTAAGTCTATACGATCAACAGCTGGGACATTCAATAAACAAGAGTATGCTTGCAGAAACGTGAAATTAAGCAAAACTTCGAATACAGAGATGAAACATTACTGCCAAAAAACGTAAGTATGAAGTATGACGGAAACTGTCCCTTAGGAGCATCTCTACATCAAAAGACAGTGCCAGCAGTATCAGAAGCAAGCGCCTATAGAGTTTAATTGAAAGAAAAGCAGCAAGCAGCTGTTTGTAACGAAAGGCATGCGAACTCATTTCCCCTGCTAGAACTACAAGGCAGCCTCCTGCTGTTCAGCCTCAGTCCGAGGCAGCGGGGCAGAGGACGGTTGTACTCACTCTCATTTCTGCAGTAAGTGCAGTTACTCTGGGCGTCCCACGGCCGGATCTGCAGTGGGCCGCGCCCGCAGCACTAGAAATACTTTGCAAGAACAGAAACCAACCGACGTGGCGAACACTCATTTCGCAAACCAAATCTGGCATTCGATTAGGAGCCGACTCGGCTCCTCCCAAACGCAGGCAACCTTCGCCTCGCCCTCCTCGACCCAGCTCTCGCCTCCTCGTTTTCTTGCGCATAAGGAAAAACAGAACGGGGAGTCGCTTGTGGCCCTTCGGGGCTACCAGATTGTTGGTGGGGATGAGTTGCCCTGGAGTAGGAGCGAAAGAAACGCCCGTTCCTCGCCCTGACCTTAACTTTCGCTCCCTGGCTTCAGCCTGGTCTAGGGAAGCCTCTAACCCCCGATGGGGCGGCCTGCCTGTGGCTGCGACTCGGGGCAACTCCGGAACCCGCTTCCAAGCCCCCAAGAGGAGACTCAAGCGCCTTTTCCGCGGACGCGCCGGGCAGCCAGCGCGGCAGCAGCCACCGATTCAGTCATGAAACTTCGTGGGCGATATGGGGTGGGCAGGCCGATCGGCCGTTTTCTCGCGCTCACCGGCTTCTCGCCTTGAGCTGCCTCACAGAGATGTTGTGAAAGCAAAATGGAGGAAATAAGTTTCAGCTCCTTAAGAAAAGGCTGGTTAGTCACAGAGAGCTCGACGGGCGCTAAGCAAGGAGCGCTGAAAACCCTCCAGTTTGCGCGGATGAGCCCCCTCCCAACCCCAGAGGCGACTAAGAGCCAAGCTACAAGTGACACCTTACACAGGTTGGACCCTTGTCAGCTTCCCTCAAGTTTTGATGGGAAATGTAGGCGTCCTGGTCTTGCAGCTTGGCTCTCTGACTGCTGTCCAATGGTCTTTTCAACTGTCACTTGTCCAACACTCCACCAAGCTGCCTACATTTCCCATCAAAACTTGAGGGAAGCTGACAAGTGTCCAACCTTAGGCGTCACTTGTAGCTTGGCTCTGAGCTGCTTTCCCTCCTCTTCGGCTGCTTTTATAGAGCTGCAGGGCCTAACTAATTTCTGTTTTATTTATTTTACCCAATCACCTCTCCCTCCCTCCCTGGCTAAACTAATCCAAAACAATGTGAGGAAGTTGGCTCCAGTCCATGAGAACTTCAGCTGCAGTAGGGGAGGGGGGAGAGAGGTCACATTTGAGCAATGCTTGTGGAGTTTGGGTCTTGTCTGTATTTTCAGCCTGCGAACCTGTTTTGTGTTCGCTGGCTAGGCTTCTGCACATAACATTTCTGTGAGGACTCAGAGAGTGGCCGAGCTGTGCCTGCCAGAAGGGCCAGCAATTGCAGTGCCTGCTAAAACAGGACTGGGTGGGAAAGAGAAGCTTCTGGAAAACCAGCACCATGAACAGTACTAAAAGTCCATTGCTGTCTTCTTGAAGCTGAAGGCTAAGTTTTCAACTTAGTGTTGTTCATTTGAGCCTTTCCCAGATGCCATCCTATTATTGCCAATTTTCTTCACATCTTGAGGGCCAGAAACTTGCTTTTACAATATCACCAATGGTTCTCAGGATACCTTCTAGGTTCTCTTCCAGGTTTTATGTTTGCAAAGCAAATCAATATAATGATAACAACATTTGCTTTATATACCACCCTTCAGGATGACTTAACACCCACTCAGAGTGGTTTACAAAGTATGTTGTCACCACAACGATAATCACCCTGTGAGGTGGGTGGGGCTGAGAGAGCTCCTAGAAGCTGTGAATGACCCAAAGTCACCCAGCCAGCTTCAAGTGGAGGAGTGAGGAATCAAACCCGGTTCTCCAGATTAGAGTCCCGAGCTCTTAACCACTACACCAACAGCTAATTTCGCTCTCCATCCTTCATTTACTTCTTAGTTTTGTTCCTCAGACATTCTGTTGATTTGAAGCCAATCCTCGAAGGCCCATTGCCTTGGCTGTAACTAGCTGGGTTAGTTTCAATCCAGATTATATTAAGCAACATATTTCTCTCTCTCTAGTTTAGCACTGAGATTCAAGTGGGCAGGGGAAGGAGGAGCAAGTATATCTTATCTAAATCTCTTTCTGCATGGTCTAGTTATGTAATTTCAAAAACACAACACAGGTACCGCTTTCACCACTCATGAGAAAGTGTGTAAGGGAAGAAATGGAATCATGGGGAGTATCTGTGTCTGTGTGAGAGAGATGACCATTTATCAAACACATGCATTTCAAGCCAGTGCTGTACTAAGTGACATCCTGCGTTCGGAGGTGACAACATCCCAGGGGTTTAGCTGAGAAAGGCCTACAAATGAGGTGCAGAAATCTGCCCAGCTCTAAATATCCTAGGACTATGTTTCAATGGCTGTCTCTAGGAATTAAAGAGGCCAGTTTTGTATATACTTCCTTGTTTATCCACTGTTGATAGCAGCAGGGTATTGTTGACAAAGGAGAGCATGTATCATGTGGAAAGATGAGCAGGTATATGGAACCCCCAATTAGGTATTTGGGGACAGAGATGGTACCTGGGTTTGTTGCAAGATCTGATCCATGGGTCTCTTTTAGATAGTCCACTGTTGCTGGTGGGAAGCTTTTTTAGATTTGATGGCTCTCTGTAAACGATGAAAGGCCTACGATTTGGGGGGGTTTGTGATGATTTCGTTTATTCTAATCTGAGCTGTATAGCAATACTTTTGAGAGAACTTCTGCCACTGAAAATGGTTTTCCAGGCTCATTGTTTGATGCTCCATCTCGGAGATAATTCCTCCAGTTTCCCTTCTTAAAAATAAGATGAGATCAGGGAATCAGTCTGCTTTGGAGCAGAGAGGGCACCCTGGAAAGTAATCTTCAAGTGAGGAAATACAGTACATTATTTTTTTTAAGGTCATGAAATGGCAGAGCATTGTGATGGTGGGCAGGGACAAGGCAGCATTTTTAGTATACGGGTTTTAAATTTATTTATATACTAAATGTGTGCCCGCTTGCTCTGCTCACCAACTCTGGAGCTTACCGAGTGAGGGATATTTAACAGTAGTTTGAACATTGAACAAATAGTTCTGCCTCTTGCTCAGAGATACGGCAATACCTGATGAAGTAACAGAAGGGAAAGCAATGTAAACTATTTTGTGCTTGTTTGAGGGGGAGGTGGGAGGGGGTACAAATGAAGTAAAATAAATAAGGACACAAACTGCCCCTTAAATGTCTTGTGTGTGCGCAGCAATGCTGCATGCCACATGTGTAACAGTAATACATGACCCATTTGTGAGGAATTAATTGCAAATAATGCATTTTAAACATTGGGAAACACACAACTGCTGCAATACTTGGGTCATCTAACAGATTACAAACTGGTTAAATAGCAGGGTGGAGTAAAGGGACCCATCTCATTAGTGTGCCTCCCTTCTTCCAAGACTGCCTGCAGTGCTTCCTCTCTTTCATTTCCCCTCATTAAAGCTCTCTTGTGTAAGACTGAGAGTTTCTCTACCCAAGACCTCTTACATGAGTAGGGTGAAGTATAAGATCTTACACTTGTTCTCCCATTGTTGATACAAGTCACTTGAGCATCCCCTTGTAAGATGTTTTGTGTAGAGAGGCTCTGAGAATTAGCATGCATGTCCAAAGTCATGGCTGAGTAGAGATTTGAACCACGGTCTCGGCAATCCTCCTACGCTACTCTACCTACAGCACCAGCTATCACAATGGAGGGAAGTAAGTAAGTAGATTCCCCAGAGGTTTGTTTTGAGACCAGTCCTAACTAAATATTTATCAATGATTTGGAGAGAGAGGTAAACTACTAAATGGGCAAATTTGTTATGGGGGACAATTCGTAAAAGTGCTGCCATCAAATGGGATGGCCACTAGCTTAGGTAGTTTTCAAAGATTTAAATTCATTAGTAACAGAACTATCAACGGCTATTAGTAACAGGATCTATATGGCATCTCTGTATTCAGAGACAGTGTACCACTGGATACTAGTTGCTCACAGCCAACAACATGGAGAAGCTTCAGCCCTGATTGTAGGTCTTCCAGAGACATCTGGTTGGCCCCAGTGTAGGAAAGAGGATGCCAAACTGAGATTCTTGGTGTGATCAGTCAAAGCTTTACTTTTGTTTAAGATAGCTTGAAGGAAAATGTTTAGGACTTGTGAACAGCCCAACATGCCACTAACTTAAAAAAAAATGGATTAAAAGCCAATCCATGAAGAGTAAGACTAATTGACTCACATTTTTCGAGAGATAAATACAGGATTTGCACACGTTACCTACTGCACTGTTTTTAATAAAAACCTTTCAAAACCCCATCATGTACTCATATGTAGTTTTGGCCCACCCTTTTATTAGCCTTGGAGGAGGGGGAGACAGGCATATTCTCTTTGCATCTTAGTCCTTCCAGGGCTGCATAGCACAATGGAGTGGTGTGGCTGCTGTTCCCTTTTTTTTGCCACGAAAATGGGCACTGTCTCTTCCAGCTTGTCCCTGGGATAGATAGAATTTTGCTCTGACCTAGCAAGGCAATTCCCTTGTTACTGTTGGTAAAGACAGATCAAACGCTGCTCGACTTCAACATCTACTAGGACAACTGCAGCAGCTACTGCAGTTAACAAAAGGATTGAAAGCAGCAAAACGGTGACACCTTGTGGACATTGACACGGATTCTAATATTTACTTATATAGAATTGCAGCCCACTACCCCCTTTAAAAGCTGTAAAATGAACGGATTTTCAAGACCACGCCATTTGAGGCAGTAGATTCATAGAGGAAGAGAGGCCCTCTAAGGTATGCATCAATAGTTTGCATTAGGTCTGGCTGAAGTGAGCAAAGTTAAAGATTTGCAAGGAACTTAGGGAGGTACAGGTACAGTTAATAAGAGACACCAGGTGAGATTCCCACTTCCGTACTATTAAATAGTAGATCTGTTTTTGCAGAGCCTCAGGCTTCCCAGTCCACAGCAACAGGCAGCCCACTTATTTACAAAGTTTGTATCTTGCCTTTCGGCCCAGAGCCACCAGTATTTGAAAGCAGAACATTGTAAAACTGTAAAAAACTGTAAAAAACTGTAAACTGTAAACTTTACAACTGTAAAACATTGTAAAAAAATGGTTGTTGGGGGTTTTCCGGGCTGTATTGCCGTGGTCTTGGCATTGTAGTTCCTGACGTTTCGCCAGCAGCTGTGGCTGGCATCTTCAGAGGTGTAGCACCAAAAGACAGAGATCTCTCAGTGTCACAGTGTGGAAAAGATGTAGGTCATTTGTATCTACTCAGGAGGGGTGGGGTTGAGCTGAGTCATTCTGTAAGAGTTTCCCAGGGTGTGGAATGCTAATGGCGGGAGGCTTCACTGTATCCTGAGGCGGTTCTTTTGCATATGGATTGGTGCTTGATGTGCTAATCTTCTCTGCAGGGCTATTGTCGGGTGTGGAGTGTTTTGTTGGCCTGGTGTTTTTCAGAACTGGAGCCCATGCTCTGTTCATTCTTAAGGTTTCTTCTTTCCTGTTGAAGTTTTGCTTATGCTTGTGAATTTCAATGGCTTCCCTGTGCAGTCTGACAAAGTAGTTGGAAGTGTTGTCCAGTATTTTGGTGTCCTGGAATAAGATACTGTGCCCTGTTTGAGTTAGGCTATGTTCAGCCACTGCTGATTTTTCAGGCTGTCCAAGTCTGCAGTGTCTTTCATGTTCTTTTATTCTTGTCTGGATGCTACGCTTTGTGGTCCCGATGTAAACTTGTCCACAGCTGCAGGGTATACGGTATACTCCTGCAGAGGTGAGGGGGTCTCTGCTGTCTTTTGCTGATCGTAGCATCTGTTGTATTTTTCGGGTGGGTCTGAATACTGCTTGAAGGTTGTGCTTTTTCATAAGCTTTCCCATCTGATCAGTAATTCCTTTGATATATGGCAAAAACACTTTTCCTGTAGGTGACTGTTTTTCCTTGGTTGTTTGATTCATCCTGGGTTTGATTGCTCTTCGGATTTCATTTCTGGAGTAGCCATTTGCCTGAAGTGCGTGGTTTAGATGATTAATTTCCTCATTGAGAAAGCGCGGCTCACATATCCGTCTTGCACGATCCACTGTTTTCATTATGCCTCTTTTCTGTCGGGGGTGGTGATTGGAGTTTTTGTGTAAGTACCGATCAGTATGAGTTGGTTTCCTGTAGACCTTGTGACCTAACTGAAAGTTTGCTTTGCGGATGACCAAGGTATCCAGGAATGAGAGTTTTCCCTCACTTTCTTTCTCCATTGTGAATTGTATGTTCAGGTGGATGTTGTTGAGATGATTCAAAAACTCCATCAATTCTTCCTCCCCATGGCTCCAAATGATGAATGTATCATCCACAAACCGGAACCATACACTGGGTTTGTGGGGTGCTGATTCTAGAGCTGTTTTTTCAAAATGTTCCATGTAGAAGTTTGCTATAACTGGGCTGAGTGGGCTCCCCAATCACCACCCCCGACAGAAAAGAGGCATAATGAAAACATTAGTGGATCGTGCAAGACGGATATGTGAGCCGCGCAATACAGCTAGGGGGGAGGAAACAGAGGCAAGTGAAAGCTCGCCTGCCCCAGCAGTAAGCAGATCAGCAGCATTGCAAATAATAATAATAAAAATAACATTTGATTTATATACCACCCTTCAGGACGACTTAACACCCACTCGGAGCAGTTTACAAAGTATATCATTATTATCCCCACAGCAACACACACCCTGTGAGATGGGTGGGGCTGAGAAAGCTCCTAGAAGACCCTAGCTGGCTTCAAGTGGAGGAGTGGGGAATCAAACCCAGTTCTCCAAATTAGAGTCTCGTGCTCTTAACCACTACACCAAATTGGCTCTCCAAACTGGATGGAGGCTGAAGCTCTTCCCCTGCTCCCACATCATACATTAAAACCGTATACAAATACCTTTTAAAAACACAGAAAATTAAAAAGCTAAATACAATACAAAAACTGGTGCCATGAACAATACAGGCTACAATAAAACCCATGGATACAGCTGTGGCACAGCCCCAGGGCAGCCACTAGCGGTGCAAGGGACATGGCAGGCCAAAACGGCCCTGGCCAAGGCCAGACAAATGTCCCATGGGCTGGGGACCACCAAGAGCTGTTTATCCACAGAGCACAAGGCCCTACAGGGGACATAGAGGAAGAGGCAGATATCGGTCCTCTTGCTTCACTTTGGTTCTGTTGAGCTTCCTCTTCTGCTTGAGCGCGCGCCTTTGGCCACTGGCAGTCTTGCCCATGTGTGTTTGAGCTTGAGAACTTGGTTAGAAACAGAGAGTGGCTGTTAGAACTTGGTTAGAAACAGAGAGTGGAAACAGAGAGTGGCTGCGCAGTTTATCCAGTGGCACTTGGGGTTGGGGGGACTTGAGTTTGGTTACGTTGGGCTTTTTCTGGGTTGAGGTTGCATTTGCATGTGTGCCTTTGGCCACTGACAGACTTGCCCCCATGTGTTTGTTTAAGAGCCTCCTTACAAATGTTTCCTGTATAGGAAACAATGGAGAGTGACTAGGGGCACATTCTTCAGAGGCCCAGAGAACTGGACCCCAAGGTTCAATCTTCCTGAAAAGTTGGGGGAAGGGGTTTTCAGAGGAAAGTAAGTAGGTTTCCCTGCAAATTTGGTTGGCATTTGTTTGGAAAATGTCCCCAAGGTATCCTTGGGATAGTTTTGCTCATAGGAAATAATAGCCAAATAAATACGAGATTCTCTAATCTCAGAGCCATCTCAGATCTTTCCTGCATTTCAGGAATCCCATATCTTTTTAAGATTCCTGAAACCTGGATCCAGATTTCTCAGATTTTTTTTGGGGGGGGGGGTGCCCATTCCCAATTACCAATGTGAAGAACAACCTTGTATTTTCATGTGTCTCTAGTTCTGTGAAGGCCCTTATAAAGCATGCCCAAACCAGACAGAAGTGTGTGCTGCTGGCATAAAATCCCAACGGCCTAGCTTTTGGCTTAGGACTCAACATGTAGGTGTATGCTTTCTACTGTCATAAACAAAGACCAAAAGGATACTGTGAACAGATAAAAGAAATTCCTAAGAAGGCAAGGAGAAAGGTTAGAGAATACTGAAAATGTTATTTATATACAAAATAGGTTAATATACTGTTACGTCCCTTTCTTTCTCTTGGGTAGATTTTGCCTTTAATATTTCTCTTACACCCTCTGGGTAGATTGCTGCCACCAGGAATATTATATTCCAAGATATTTTATTTAAATTTCCTCTTTAGTCATGTGCCCAGGCACCAGGCTCCTTCATGGTTCTATGTGGCCCTGAGGATAGGAATAGGATATAGGAATGACACATACTCTGGGATATAAGAAAAACAAAGTAAACTTTTATTTTTTATAAGCGTATCGGTTTCATATTATTTTTAAAACTCAATGGTTTCCAAATAGTAGTTCTCAAATTCTTAGTTACTTTACTTAAACCCCGTCACACAGATCTTCTCTAAGGCTTCACACATAGTTTGCCTGCTTTTGATATTAATTTCACTCTTAATTACAAGACCTTTTCTCAGGCGCACACATTGTTTGCCTGCTTTTCCCTGACTGAACATCCTTTCACAAACACACATCTCAGGCTTCTACACAGGTTATTTTTCTCTCAGACAACATAAACAAGCTCAGGCAAAACACAGTTGGCCTCTCTTGCCCTGACTAAAAAAATTTCTCTCCCCTCTCAGTCTAAAACTGCATTCACTCCGCCCACATTCTGTCATCAACCAATCATATCACTCCCTCATCCCTCTTTCACTCCCACTCTTCATCTATACCACACCAAGCATTTAAAGACATACACATTTACTTAAAATCATTACATATACATACAGAAAATAGTACAAAATATGTTAATATGCATATATAAAAATATGCATATTATTGGATGAGATTTGCCAGGGGGCATCTCATTTTCCCCTTCCCCACCACGTTCTTTCCCCCTTCCCTGTCTCCCATTGCCTCTCCTTTTCCTGCATCCTTCTCTCCTTCCCATCCACCTCTGTCTGCTGCCCCTCCCATCTTCTCCTTTCCCCCTCTCCCCTTCAGTAGCCTCTTTCCTATGGCCCAGTTACGTGGTGCTGGTTGAACCGGGCCAGAAGCATGGTGGGGAACCTACAAGGACTTACAAGGGATACTTCCCTTTACCCTGTATCCCTTTCCCCTCACTATTTCCTCTTTCCCTCCTCCTGTCAGCCTCCAGATGCTCACCTTTCCCTGTGTTCTTCTCTCCTTCAAATGCTTCTTCATCTATAGTTTTTAATTTACTTCATTAATATGCTACCATTCTCCACAATGGGGACCCAACAGAGCTTACATCATTCTCCTTGACTCTTATGTTTATTCTCACAGCAACCCTGAGAGACAGCTTAGACTGAGAATGAAAGTTAACCAATGAGCTGGCACAGCAGAATAGCAATTCGAACCTGGTTCTCCCACATCCTACTCTGGGACAGTAGCAAGCAGCCAGGCCTGACAGAGTCATGCAAGTTGCACGGTATCAAGTTGCCCAGTGGCTGGTTCTGAGCCTGACAGCAATGAGCCCTGCATCAAAGGCCAAGAGATCCCTAGAAAGAGCCATCCCTCACCCTCCCATCTTTTACTGACAGAAACAAAGCCAGATATACCAGCTGAACTGCTATGTTTGCCTAGCAACAACCATTGATGGCATCTGATTAAAGCTAGAGGCACTTTTATCATTTGGGGGCTTTTTTAACCCTCCCCCCCACAATGCATAGATTTCAGATTTTTCTGCAAATCTGGGGAATTTTTCAGGTGTGCAGGAAGGTCCCTCTTGTCTGTTCACAGCTCTAATTGCTGGTTTTAAGTATCTTCAAATCTTTGGCACTTTGTTATTGGCATATAAGATATAAAACAGTACAATAATATGACAATAATCACATGTACAAAACCATCAGTATTCAATTTTCTATTCCCATTCTAAAAAAATTATCAAATTCTTAAAAGCTGAGAAACATCTACACCTGCAAGCATTTCAAATTCCTGTCATGCATCACTATTTCTTGCAAATCCAATGACGAATGTTGTCACACGTGGTAGAACTGATTGCATCGTAGCTCAGGTATGCACAACATCCAACACCGCCAATCTTAAACCTGCAAAAGAATAATCCCAGTGGTAAGTCAGGTGTTTTGTTCCAAGCACCAATACAGACAAAAAGCCTTTCTTTGTACAGTTGAGAACTATATTCCTCCAAATCCCTTCCCTTTTCCTTCAAGCACTCTCTATTTTCCCTACTTCTGACAAGCCTTCCTCCCAAAAATTCAACCATGATTAATCAAATGCTTCCACAATGTCATCTGAAACAGTTTCTTGCTTTGTTCATCTTTATCCCCTTAATGTTCCAGAGAGAAATCCTATCACCTTCTTTTGCAATGCTGGGAGGCTGCCAAGGGAATTCTCCCATACCTTGATGAGCACTTTCAAACTGCTGCAGAGTTCTTAAGCCTGCACTGTGTATGGATTTTTCTGTACTCATATAGTTTTAGGCAAGTCCAGGCCTCTTCACAGTAACAAAAACTCTTAGCAATTAATATACAGTGAGCTACTGTGAGCAGATCTCTAGAAAGGCAGAGTTTGTGCGAGATATCTTTCCCACAAACTCAGGGGTTCTTACAGGTTTTCCAGCTCCAAAGTAATCACTGCGGGCTGGCCTTGTTGTGAGGCTATGACTACCCAGTTAGGAGCCAACCCTTCACTATTTATTACTGTGATTTCACTTCAAGTAGGGACAGATACAAAATGTTTTTCTTTGCCCAACCAGGAGGCAGAGGAAGGAAAGAAAGGAGAATAGGCTTTGTCATAATCTAATATCTCAAGGAACGAACATCTTTTGAGTACCTGATGAACCAGAAAGTAACAGAAAGAGTATTGTGAAGTGCCTTATATGCAATGACTAAGACTTTAAAGTTAATACAGGAAATGACAGGGAGGGCATTAAAACACAGTCAGATATAGTGTTTCAGCAGATGTGATCTAATAATCTGCAACTCTCCCCCAAAATACAATGCAATAGCACGTAATGTGAGGAATCTGGATAGCTGGTAAAACCAAGTCATTTTTCAAAAAGGTACTCAGTTCTCCATCATTATTACAAAACAGCCCCCCATTAAAAAAATGTAACTCTGGGACAAGGGTTTATGAGGAAGTTTTACTTGGCTGGTCTCCTTTATAAAAACTTTTGTTAGATAAACTAACTTAGATTATCTCTAGTATTGTTGATACAAGCTCTCAGCCTTCTAAGGAATCCGTGTGTTCCTCCTGATGTTACACATTATCAACTGCTGGTCTTTGTATTTTCAGTGGGAAATTTCAATTTTTTGCTGCTTCTTCCAGAATGCCAGTCATGCAACCTGACACTACCAACTTTTTAAATCTGCCTGCCTGCTCAGCATTTTACGCAGAATGGAGACAAGTCAAGGTCTCAAGATAATAGTCTGAAACATCTGTTTATCTAGACAACGTAGCCACCTGCAACTTCTTCCAAACCCGAGGCAGTTGTCTGCAAACTTTCTATTTTCAAGGAACACTTTCCTCATTACATTTCTGTCGGGATGAATGACCAAAAACTAGTATTCAAGCAGGGAAAATCTATCAACATACATTAAAAAAATTTTAAAAGTTCACATGAAATTTTGTGTGACAAAAATGATTATCCCTTTCAGAAAAACCAATCCTAAGGGCATGCTCCAAACCTATAGCCTAGTTCAGAAAATGGTAATACTTACTGGGTTACAAGGGAACCATTTTGCCATTTCCACAGCTGTTCTACTGTTGTCCTCTGAAGATCTATCCAATATTCACCATGTTGTCCCTTCTTCTTTACAAAACCCTTTAATTAAAAACAATTAACATTATAATACATTTATAAGTAAATTGTAATTGTGCAGGTTGTTGCAAAACTTTTCATTTTAGAATTTATTCCTATACAGCATTTGTGGACAGTGTGCGTTCTTAATAAAAAATATTTATTCAGCTCTTAACTTTCTCTGCTCCTTTCAGTACATAAAGCAATTTACTTTCTCCATGACATAGTATAACTAGCTTTCGGAACTTATTGTCACAGGATATTGTGAAGACTAGTGGTCAAATGTCCCTTCCCAACCCCATTATACCACAATCTGCATCAACTAGTTTCTAAACAGTTAGTTTTGCAGTTACAAAAGCATGAATTTTAATCAACAGCTCTGAATTTGAAGTAGAAATCCAGTGTCTTTGCTCCTAACTGGGTTAAGAGTATTCCTGGATAGCATAAGAGTATCAATGGCTATAGGAGCATCTGAATAAGAAGATGAATATTTGTATATTCAAAAACCCAAAAATCCTGTCTTCCTATGGAAAAATTGGGAAATTTGGGGGAAACACTAAAAAGCATACTGTAGACATGTACAACATTTTCCAAAAAAATGAATAAATATTAATTGTTGCAAAAATTATTTATGTTACGTGTTTGACGATAATACATTATTAAAGAATTCAGTGTTTTCAACATGTGGGCAGTCCTACCCATTGTGACATTATGAGAGCTTCTGTCTATATAATATAGTTTCTTCTGTTTACTACAGAGTCTATTTTCTACCTTCAATATTCCCCAGACCTCTCAGACAGCAAAAGATACATGTGCTATGGTAGCATAAGGTGAAACAGTCTGCAACCTCTTCCTCGGGTATTGGGTATGCTTGAAATTTCTTACAGAAAACATAAATTCCATAAATATGCCAAACTAGCAAAAAAGCCTGTTGAAAAAATACAACGGGCTCTAGAAAGCTGGGGAAGGGTGGGGGGGAGGGTGGCTGGGGAGGGCTGACAGGCTAAGAGGAGGGGGAGCTGGGGGGCTGAGAGGTGGGGACTGGGGAGGGCTGGCAGGTGGAGGCTGAGGAGGATTGATGGAAGGGGAGCTGGGGATCGCAGCTTTGGAGGTCGGCAGGTGGCTCACCCTTCTCTCCCCTTGCTGGCTCAAACAGGGCTGCTGAGGGTGGCTGGCGACTCGCCCCTCCCGCCCCTTGCCCAGCTCAAGTGGGGATGGGGAGGGCTAACGGGAGGAGCTGGGGATCAGGGCTTTGGAGGTCGGCAGGGGGCTCACCCTCCCCTCCCTGGCTCAAGCAGGGTTTCAGAGGGCAACGGGTGCCTTGCCCTTCCTGCCCATCCGTGTCTCAAGTGTCACCAGGGAGAGTGGCAGGCAGCTCACCCTTCCTGTCCCTTGCTTGGCTCAAGCGGGCAGGGGAGGGTGGCGGCGACTTGCCCTTCTCGTCCCTTGCCAGGCTGAAGCAGGACTGGAGAGGGCGGTAGGTGGCTTGCCATTCCCGTCCCTTGCCCAGTTCAAGTGGGGCTGAGGATGGTGGTGGGCAGCTCACCAAGGCACTCCTGTACAGGGTGCCCAGAGGCGCAGGGAGCACAGCAGGGCAGAGGGCAGGCCAGCCATGAGGACTTACCTTTTATCCCCACTAGGGGCACACAATTGTGACTGCGCTGTGGAATCAAGGTGAGTTTGATTAAGAAATTAAGTGTTGCATCTACTTTAATTTTTCCCAAGATTTCTACTTTTCCCCAAAACGTGACCGGGGGGGAGTCCCCCCCAACATCTTCAAAATTTTAAGAAATTTTACATCTCTAAAATGGTGTCCATGACTCTTTATAATTACAAGTTTGAGCCACCATTCTGGATTCAGCTTCAATTGGCTTGCCCACATCCAGACCCCCGTTCTCAGCCAGATTCAGGCTAAATACAGGAGACTGCAAACACAAACTGATGTTCTTTTGCTCTTACAACACCCACAAGGTCTTGCCTATTGGCCGCTAAGCACCGTACACTTCCACTCTACTGAACTTGAACTGCTCGGCTCTCTCACCCGTTCCTGCTTCAAGTCAAGCGTCACCAAGGAAGCACCATACAAAGAGCAGTTCCTGCGGCTGAAGTTCCAGTCCTTCTGCTCATCAGAGAACAAGTAACATGAATGTTCATTTTTGATCCAGCCATGGGGACAGCTGTCTGAAGGGTACGCAGGAGCTTGCGGCTGCTTTGTTACTGTTAAAAAAAGGAAATAAAAGTATGAGATTCACCACCATCTCCTGATGCCGCTCTCAGGGGGAACTATAGCATTTCCAAGGCTCATTTTGACAGTAGTGGAGGAAGACAGGAGACAAGCAGAAAAGCCTTCTAAATTATTCCTGTCCTCCTAACAAGTTTAGGTTGGCTTCAGGATTCCTGCAGGCAAGGTTTCAGCCATTTGGATCCAGTTACAACAGATGCAAGGAGGAGCCAATCTAAAAGCTAAAAAGCTCCAGTTTAATCAAGGAAATCATTATGTTTGTGGGCCATTTAATTTTTTAATCCTATTTCTGTGCCTAAAAAATACAAGGACTTTAAAAACATCAATACATTTAAATAACAGATATCATCCGGCCTGTTAGTCCAGGAAGTGCTTTGCCAGCAGAGGCAATACACTGGTCCGTTCAAATCATCTGCAGATTTCCAATCTGAAAGGAGGAAGAGCAGTGGCAGCTGGCATTACAATGGAGGAATCAAGACAGAGTGGAAGAGCAGCAACAGGGAGATTGACTTGCTACAAGAGATATAGCAGTCTGGAAAAAAAACATATATAAATGCATGTAGGTCCACATAAGAAACAGATAGAAGAAACAGTGTCATCCGAGATGGTAATAGGGGAAGGAGATTAAGAACTTACCGCCTTGGGCAATATTGGCGAAGACTGAGACCGCTAACGATAAACTCAAGATTCCTATTATGATATACGGCCTGCGGAAGTTTCGACAAGCTAAAAAAAAGACACATGACCATCACTCAAAGGTATTTTAAAGGAAGAACTACATTTCTCCACCTAAGCCCCCAGTCTCTGTTGTGACTGTCCCGAGGCTGTGAGTGAACAAGCTGCAACTGAATCCAGATGAGGTGATGGCTGAGGTGAATCCAGATGAGGTGATGGGGATGGCTGATGCCTTGGTAATGACTGGGCTGCCCAAAAGAAGTTTGGGGTACATTCAGAAACAGCCCAGCTAGAGAAAAAGCCGGTTGGTGCTATTTCTTTTCTTTCTTTTTTTAAAAATTCAAACAGATTTTATTAATTAAATAAAACATCCTTATACATATAATGATAACATTTGATGATAACATGAGGTTAACTGTTACAAAATGTTGAACACGTAGATTTTGAAAAATTGTATCATTACAAGTAGGTAACTCTTATTCTGGAAAAGCTTTGCTACTAGAAGTAGTAAACTGTATATAAAGCATCATTGTTCTAAAATAGGTTGATATAGGAAACTTGAAGGCTGCATGTCATTTTTATCAATAAATTTGAAAAAGAGTATCCATTTTTCATAGAAATTTGTTTTTTTATTAGGTGAATTTGAACACTGGATTCTTTCAGTAATTTTTTCAATTATAAACTGATCCCAGACCCAGGAATACCATTGTGTAACTGATGGAGGGGTGCGTTTGTTCCAACTGAGCGCTAGCAGTGACTTCGCTGCATTCAAGAGACTTGATATAAGATGTCAGTGTATATTTGGAGTCTGAACTGCTTGCCAAAGATCTAGAAATATTAGTTGTGGATCTAGTGGGATTTTATATGAAGTTATATTTTCTATTTGTTCTAAAATGTCTCTCCAAAATTTTTTGACACTACAACACTCCCACCAGCAGTGCACATATGAACCATCTTCACCGCATTTTTTCCAGCAAAGAGGAGAATGGGACGATGTGATCTTTGAAAGTTTTTTGGGTGTATAATACCACCTCGTAATGATTTTGAAAGTCTGTAATCAAACATTTATTTCATGAGATTTTAATAGAGATGTCCAGATTTGGGACCATTGTTCTTGTGTTATTATTGCCTTACAATCTTGTTGCCAGCTGTCTTGATATACGTATCGTTTGGGTTTACTGCTATGTAATATTATATTACACATTGGAAATTAAACCTTTGTCAATTTTGAAATTGGGGTCTAAGAGTTTTTCAAGATCTGTTTTGGGTTTTTGATTTATTTCATGTAATTTTATTTGCGAAGCCATGAAGGAAAGCAGGAAATAAATGAACCATGGTATGGAAACGTGTATTCCGTTCAAGTTCTTCTTTTGCTTTGAGGCCTTTTGTTGTTGTTAAATCTGATAGTTTTGTTATATTTAGTGTTTTCCAATAATTTCGTATAGTGAGCTGATTTCCAGGAGGGTACCAGTCTTGTAGGGGGAAAGTAGAATAGCGTGATATTTTAGGAGTTAGTTTTCTTTTGTTTAAGTCCCATATTTTAAGTAGATGTGTTATAAATAGATTGTCATTGAGTTGTTTTGGGCGAGTATTACGTTTACTCCATAAAATTTCTTGAAATGACATTAAAGAGAATAGATAATTTGAAGCTTGGATCCATTCAACACTCTCAATATTTTTCATAACTTGTATTATTTTGGCTAAATGTACTGCACTAGCATATGTTGAGATATCTGGATATACGATACCCCCCGTTGGATGTGAGTTGTCTTAGAATTTGAAAGGAAATTCTCGGTCTCTTATAATTCCATAAAAATTTATTTAATATTGTTTGCCATTGCTTTAATGTAGATTTGGGTGATAGTATAGGAATAGTGTGGAAGAGAAAAATAAATTTTGGTAAAATGAAGGCCTTGATTAAATTTATTCTGTTGTGCCAAGCCAATTGTTGTCTATTCCATTTAAGAATATCAAGTTTTATTTCCTTAATTTTCTTGGTATGATTATATTTTACAATATGATTCACATTATTTGGTATATTAATTCTCAAATAGGGAAGGTATTTATCTATCCATTGATAATTGTACATCTCAAAAAATTTATTTTTAGTTGTTTGTGTATGTTAATTGAAAGAATTGTTGATTTTGCAATGTTTGTTTTTAACCCAGAAAATTGAGCGAATGAGTGAAGTGTGTCTTTCAACTGTTGTAGTGATTCTTCAGGTTTTGTAATGTACAAGAGTATGTCATCAGCAAACATGCTAAGTTTAAAAATCTTATTTCCAATTGTTATTCCATGAATACTGGTTTTTTTCCGGATTTCTGCTGCAAGGGGTTCTAAAGCAAGGGCAAACAAAAGGGGGGAAAGAGGACAACCTTATCGTGTGCCTCTAGTTATATGTATTGCTTGTGAAGAAATATTATTTATTATAATTTGGGCTGTGGCTTGGGAGTAAATTATATTGATAGACTGTATAAATTTATCACCAAAATTCATGAAACGTAATAAAGAAAGAAGGTAGGGTATTTCAAGGGAATCAAAGGCTGTTTCTATATCTAACGAAAGAAATAGTGACTCTGACTTAGATTGTTGTTTGCAAGTGTTGAGTAAGTTTAGTGTCTTATAAATATTATCTGCTATATCCCTTCCAGGAATAAATCCAGTTTGATCTTGTTGGATGTAACTCTTTATAAAAGAGTTTATTCGTTTTGTCATAACAGAAGTAAAAATTTTATAGTCAGTATTTAATAAAGAAATGGGACGGTACGAGGCTGGGTTCATAGTGTTTCTTCCTGGTTTCGGTATTACAATTATTGAAGTGCTACTCCATGTATGGAGTAGATGGCCAAAATCTAATAAGCTATTACAAGATTCAGTAAGCAAAGGTGTTATACTCATATTAAATTTTTTATAGAATTCTATTGGGAACCCGTCTGGTCCCGCAGTTTTATTGCTTTTTGTGGCTTTGATCACCTCTAGTATTTCTTTCGGTGTGACTGGGTTATTTAAAAGTTGACAATGTTTTTCCTCCAATTTTTTAATATCTTTATTACTATTGAAAAAATATTTAATTTTATCTTCAGAAGGATTCTTAAACGTATATAAATTTTTGTAAAAATTTTCAAATATTTAAGCAATTTCTTTGGGTTTATGCTGAATATTATCTTTAGAATCCTGAAGTGGTGAAATTATCCTAGAAGCTCTCTGTTCCTCTATTCTCCATGAGAGTAATTTTAGTTGTTTTGGTGAGTAGTGCCAATGTTTTCGTTTCAAGTATAAAATATTTTTTTGGATTTGATTAATTTCTAATGAGTCCAAAAGTCTGTGTTCATTTAAAAGCTTACAGTAGATTTTTTTGCTACCTGAGTCTTTGTGTTTTTGTTCTAGGATCTTGATATTATTCATTAGTTGTTGTTTTTGCTCATTTTCCAATTTATTTTTGTAGGCTGATATGGATATTAAGTGACCTCTCAGGACTGCCTTGAAAGCGTCCCATTTTATATGTGAATGTATTCCATGTGTATCACTGTCTTTAAAGTAATTATTGTGTTGTTCTATTAACTTAATTGTTCTATCTTTGTATAAAAGGGATTTATCCAATGTCCAATGCTTGTCTGGTTTTGATTGTGTTTCAATCGCCAGATATCTATTAATTGGAATTTTTCCAGTAGCGAAACTAAATCTGTATTACTTTTTTTACTTTGAAGATCTGTTTTGTTGTGGTGAGATTTGTCTAATTTATAATTACAGATATAATTTAAATCAGCCCCAATAATTGTTTCTCCTTCCTGGAAATTCTTTAGTTTATTGAAAACTTCTTCTATGAAAGCTACTTGATTCAGACTGGGTGCGTATACTGAAGCAATAGTAACCTTTTGATTTTCTAGTGTGCCCTTTATAAATAGGTACCTGCCTCGAGGATCTTTGTATGTAGCTTTATGTTGGTAGTCTATAGTTTTAGCAATAATAATGGAAACTCCTCTTGATTTGGAGGAGCCATAGGCATGGTGTTGTTGTTGGATCCATCTGGCTCTTAGGTCTGAATTGTTGTTTAATTTGAGATGTGTTTCTTGAAGGATTGTTATGACAACCTTCAAGTTTCCCAAATTTGTCAATATTCTTTGTCTTTTAATCACGTTATTAAGTCCTTTAACACTGTATGAAATTATATTAACTTTTGAGTGTGCCATGTTTTGCAAATTGAGTTCCAGAATAGCACTTAAATTTGTATTAACTATATTAGTTTCTATGATAGTTAAAAAATTTTTTTTTAAAAAAATCAGATCTTACACTTATAACACTTATCAACAATGTTAATTTTATTATAAATATATTAACTTTGTTAACCCCAGATATCAAGCAATAAAAGGATTGTATATATTTTTATCTACCTTAAATTTGAATAATTGTGATAAACTCTTTTAAACCCCAAACTAAAAGGAAAAAAACCCTTGTTTTCAATGTTGAAGTAATTCTAGATAGTTTCAAGGTTATAAACCTTAGGTAGTTCTATTGTGTAAACTGGTAACTTCAAATGTCTTAACTTTATATTAACTGTATTTTATTTTCCCTTGTCTTTAACCCTCCCTTCCCTTATCTCCCCCAACTAACCAATACTTACTCAAACAATTACTAGAAGGCTATAACTATGATATTTATTATTTATTTTTACTTTCTTCCCCTCCCCTTTCCTATTTCACTTCCCAAATCCTCCCTCCCGTGCTTCCTCCCTTTCTTGCTTTTATCTACCCTCTTTTCACTTTTTCTTTATCTAACACACCCTTCCCCAATCTCCTCCCTCTGTTCACGCCCGTTTACTTCCCTTCTGTTATAAGAACTTAAATCCTTTATATATTAATACCCTCCCTCCCCAAATTTAGTCTTCTATTTAGTACAATTTACGTGTATTAGCAAAGTATTACAGCTCCCTGTGGCTAAAGTGTTACTCATCACACTTCAGCTGTCGGTCATTAACTTAGTTAATGAGCTGTGAAACAAAAAATACTCTAACTAGAGGCAACTCTTGAGTGTCCAAACTCTCCCTTGACCCAAACATTCCGAGATAAATGCAAAGTCAGTTGTATAGTTTAACTATACAGTGTGTTATAAAACGTGTGTTATAAAACGTCCATGTTCATTTATTCAGGAATAATGCACAGGGATTTTGCTTCCCTTAAGAGGTGAAAGATCCTGATCCATCTTCCTCTTTTGTGAACTTTTATCAAGGTCCATAGGGACTTCAATGTTGAGCTTCTGTAGTAGAATTTTCCCTGATTCTGAATCAGAAGCCACAAGTTGTTTCCCTTGGAAGGTTACTGATAATGAAGTTAAATTCACCTATCTGTAGGGAATAGCAGCCTCTTTTAAAGTGTCTGTAGGAGACCTCATTTCTTTTCTTTTAGAAAGTACTTCGTGTGGTAAGTCTGTAAAGACCAAAACAGGATTGTTTTCATGTAGAAGTGATCCTGATCTTCTGGCTTCTGTTATAATTCTATTTCGAGATCTGTGTTCCTAGAATTCAACTAGAGTATCTCTTGGAGATGATTTTTGCTTTTTTGATCCTACTCGGTAAGCTTTGTTAATTATCGGGGCAACTCCGTCTTCTAATTGAATAGCTGTTGTTAGCCAGGAAGCCATAAATGCAGCTAAGTCTTTGTTTTCAGTTTTGCTTTCATCTATGCCCCGAAATCGGAGGTTCCGTTGGTGAAGGGCAACTTCTATTTGCAAGTCTTTCCTGATAAGTGCTTTGGGCAGATTGTATTTCCCGCACTACTTTTTGTGTAGCAGGGTTTAGATCAATTGCTTTCTCAACTTTCTGGTTTGTTTTGTTTAGCTCCAATTTAATCTCAGCTAGTTGGATAGTAATTGGTTGCAACAATAGTCATTTGAGCTAAAATGCTACGTTCCAACATCGCCAGGGAGAGACGGAGCTCAACTAACACGCGTCCATTCTCGTTGGCTCACATGCCATGCCCCGCTGTTGCTATTTCTAAGAAGGGGACTCCTCAACTTCAGTGCCTTGCACAGTCTGCCACAGATACAAAGAGCAGAAAACTGGAGAATCTGCAGTGGCAGCTACCTCCCTGCTCATAGTTATGTTAAAGTGACATGGAAGGAGACTGCTGCAGCTGGTCTTTGCAAAGCTTACTTGACCTGGGAAGCTACCCAGAAATCAGTCAGTCATGTTCAAGGAATGCCCAGGCTTTTCTGGATGAATCCTCAGCTCCCTGGAACCTCACCAATAACCAACTGGGAGCACTGATGGGACAAAAAAGTACACAAACTGAAAACTTGCCAAATTTTATGCTCCAAGATGCAGAAAAACATCTTTTAGCACACTCAATACAAGCTACACATTTTTTTCTGAACTATGAAGTTCAGAACTTTGCCACCTCCCATAGGGAAATATGGAGGGAAGAGTTCTGATCCTGTTCAGGATCCAGCAGTCTGAATCACCACTCAGTCCTCTATCCCCCTTCTGCCTGTGCCTTGGATAGGAGATGAACTGTGGGAGGTGGTATTCACATTTCTTTGGGAGTACACAAGAACTACAACTGTCCATATTTTAGTAACAGAACTGAACACAGTTCAGTTTTGATACCTGTACTAATTAACATTCCATAATGGGCTGAATCTTAGGGACCAAGAGCGGAAGGCTCTTGCAGACACACAATGTTTTCATTCTCTCCTTCCTCAGTAGTTCCTTTCACACATGCACACACCCCAGCAAAAGCAATGCCCGTGCTTGGGGGACCTACAGAGACCAAAAGCTCTGGTGGACCATTCAATAAAAATTAACATTCCTCCCTCTTGCACCAGCAGAAATATCACTGGTAGATGTTGTGGGAATTCCCCGACACACCCACAGCCTTCTGTTCTCCATAGCTTTTGGCTCATATAAGTCCTCCAACCTGGTCTTTTTGGAAGCAACAAGGAGAACACTGAAGACTTCATAAACCACTCATAGGATCTAAGCCCATGTTCTGCTTGCACCAAGGACAGCTAATCCTGAATTCAGGATTAAGGGGGCAATGCTCTTTGAAGTTTAGACTGTTTCTCTGTCATATCTTAGATACGGCAGTAGTGCAAAGTTAATTGAACTGAAATAAAGAACTGTGCAACCCCCACCCCAGATGCAGCTGCTAGCCTTCCCACATACTGAACCCTACAAGACATCTGTTTACATTAAAACAAAACAGGAGATTCTTGTTTTGAAAAAGACAGTCTCAATACTGTAAAGAAGTTCCCACTTTAAAGGATACCAGAATGCCCCAGTGTAGCATGTAAATGTTGCGGTTATTAAATGTGGAAAGAAATGTAAGCTACAAGTAATATGGTTCTTAGAATTACTCAACTGCATCCTGGTGCTCCCAAGTATAGCTTTGTAGAGGTTTATTAGACAGTCAAGATTTCCTTTCACTTTGACTCCAATATCTCAACCTCAGTGTGTCTTTAGCAGAGTAACTTACCATTCTGTTCTTTTGCATCCGAATATCCACCGATGTCAAGTCTCAGCCCCTCCAAACTAATTCCTGGTCCATTTTCTGGGCTACCACCATTTTTAAAAGGTACCTTCTCATCTGGTCCATTGGCAACAGAACATTCGTGCTCCATAATCTCTACCTTGGCTATCCCTGAGATCGATACCTGCATTAAAGGTAGTTGCAAATATCTTCATTTCTACATCATTCACAAAGGCTTCTTATCCAACATTGCTAAAGTCATATTTTTCACAGACTCAGATGCTGCTGACTCTTTGGAATGATCCATTTTCAAAAGTCTTGTATCTTTAATTGGAGAGCCAGTTTGGTGTAGTGGTTAAGAGCGTCGGACTCGAATCTGGAGAACCAGGTTTGATTCCCCACTCCTCCACATGAAGCCAGCTGGGTGACCTTGGGTCAGTCACAGCTTCACGGAGCTCTCTCAGCTCCACCCACCCCACAGAGTGTTTGTTGTGGAGATACTTTGTAAACTGCTCTTACTGGGTGTTAAGTTATCCTGGAGGACAGTATATAAATTGAATGTTGTTATTATTATTGTTAAAAATACACAAGGCCTCCTGATGAGATTTGCCCTGTTGCATAAAGCACTGGAAAGTAAAGCAATTCTTCTAAACTACTATTTTCACAATCCTCCCTGTCATGGTAGCATTTGAAACTGGTTCTTACTGAAGTCTTTTTGTATGCAAACTGACCCCTGCAAGCACAACTCAAAGTGCTCCATAGCAGCCGCCTCTCCTGACAGCACCACAGAAGAACTAGCAATTTTGCACGTGTTCCTGATGTACGTGTTAATGAAAGCAGCAGAGGGAAAACCATAAGGCAAGAACACAAAAGGGCAGAAAACAGTGGAAAGACTCTGGAGCAGATGGGGGGGGAGGAGGAGGTTGCTAGAGAAGAAAGCAGTGACGATCCAGCCTGCTGCTATTACCTCCTGTACAGTAGGCGCATGCCACCACAGCCGGTTTGTAAAATGTTCTCATGTGCATTTCCACCTGTCTCCAGCAGGTAGAAATGCTGGCGGTAAGGCCACCCATTCCCGATCGCTGTTTATATTAACTCACGGCCGGGCGGAGCGTGAAAGCTCGGCTGATAATGCAGAGTAAACAATGGTGCACTCTGCTAGCCTTCCCACTCTGCAGAATCCAAAGCAGGCCGCATGGGGAGAAGAGGGCTCGGGGGCCACGAAACCTTTTCCTAAAATGTGCGTGGGCGACCCTTTACGCCTGCTTCCTGTATATTCATATACTGCATTTTGACTTGTGCTCCCTTCTCGCGAAGCCAGAGGGGTGGAAGAAGTAAAAAGAAGAGGCGGCGCCGCCGCCGGCCAAGGCGTCGGGCTGCCAGGCATGCGTACACCAACGGAGAGGGCGGCGCCTGCCCTTCTTCCTCCGTCCAGCTCCTGGAAGTCCCTAAGAGGTCCACCCTCAAGGGGCGGTCGAGCATGCGCACTCCAAACACATTTCTGCCGGCATTCTCGCCCCCGTGCCGCCGAGAAAGACACGCCCCCCGCTTCCGGGGTGCCCCCCCCAGCATAAATGAAAAGGTACCGTCGGAACAGGCTGCATTCCTTCATTCATGCGTGCAGGGTGCCCCCCCCCATAAATGAAAAGGTGCCGTCGACACAGGCTGCATTCCTTCATTCACGCGTGCGGGGTGCCCCCCCCCAGCATAAATGAAAAGGTGCCGTCGGCACAGGCTGCATTCCTTCATTCACGCGTGCGGGGTGCCCCCCCCAGCATAAATGAAAAGGTGCCGTCGGCACAGGCTGCATTCCTTCGTTCACGCGTGCGGGGTGCCCCCCCCAGCATAAATGAAAAGGTACCGTCGGAACAGGCTGCATTCCTTCATTCATGCGTGCGGGGTGGCCCCCCCCACCATAAATGAAAAGGTGCCGTCGACACAGGCTGCATTCCTTCATTCACGCGTGCGGGGTGCCCCCCCCAGCATAAATGAAAAGGTGCCGTCGGCACAGGCTGCATTCCTTCATTCACGCGTGCGGGGTGCCCCCCCCAGCATAAATGAAAAGGTGCCGTCGGCACAGGCTGCATTCCTTCATTCACGCGTGCGGGGTGCCCCCCCCCCCAGCATAAATGAAAAGGTGCCGTCGGCACAGGCTGCATTCCTTCATTCACGCGTGCGGGGTGCCCCCCCCAGCATAAATGAAAAGGTACCGTCGGAACAGGCTGCATTCCTTCATTCATGCGTGCGGGGTGCCCCCCCCCAGCATAAATGAAAAGGTGCCATCGACACAGGCTGCATTCCTTCATTCACGCGTGCGGGGTGCCCCCCCCCAGCATAAATGAAAAGGTGCCGTCGGCACAGGCTGCATTCCTTCATTCACGCGTGCGGGGTGCCCCCCCCAGCATAAATGAAAAGGTGCCGTCGGCACAGGCTGCATTCCTTCATTCATGCGTGCGGGGTGCCCCCCCCCCAGCATAAATGAAAAGGTGCCGTCGGCACAGGCTGCATTCCTTCATTCACGCGTGCGGGGTGCCCCCCCAGCATAAATGAAAAGGTGCCGTCGGCACAGGCTGCATTCCTTCATTCACGTGTGCGGGGTGCCCCCCCAGCATAAATGAAAAGGTGCCGTCGGCACAGGCTGCATTCCTTCATTCACGCGTGCACACCCGCGTCACGAAGATGAGCGACTGGGCCCCGCTCTGCAGAGCCGGGCAGGCGCTTTTGCCACAGCCCCAGGCCCGTTTCACGCAACTTACCAACACTTCGGGCCCCGATCGAATGGCAGCCCTCGGAGAATGGGGCCTTGCCTCCTTATTGGAGGACGGCCTTCACTCAGTCTGATTGGAGGGCGCGAGACACCCCGCCTCCAAACTGGAAGAAAACGCGGCCCTGAGGTTACCTTAACAAGCCAGTTGGCAGGAATCTCAGTTCTCCATTTTTTGTAAGCGGGGGGGGGGGAGGGGGGCGCGGAATAATGTTAGCCTCCCCCACACACTACTCAAGACCAGAGAGCTTGCAAAGAACATTCTGGATCACACCCTAGTTAAACCGTAGCTTCTGAGTTTTTCATCACATTTTTTAACGATGAACCCCGAGCTGATTTAAACTCGATTCTGGAAGGTCCCGCACTGCAGGCGCTCTGGGGGATTTTTCCTAATGAATGAGCACGACTTCCTACCAGTCATTTAAACATGGTTGTATGTTGCGCACAGGCTGCTATCATGCCCTGAATCATACTGTTTTTTCTGCCCCTTTATTTGCTTGTGTGTGTGAGTTAGGGTTGCCTGCTCCAAGTTGGGAAATTCCTGGAGATCTCGGGTGTGAAACCTGGAGAAAGTGGGGTTTGGGGAGGGAAAGGACCTTGGCATGGCAGAATTCTATACAGTCCACTGGCCAAAGTAGCCATTTTCTCCAGGTGAACTGATCTTTGTGGCCTGGAGACCAGTTGGAGGCTGGCAACCCTAGCGTGAGTGTGTTATGTGCTGTCAAGCTGCCTACAACCTATAGAAATCCTATGAAGGAAAGACCTCCAAAATGTCCTATCATTAACTGACTTGTTCAGATCCTGCAAACTGGAGGACCTAGCTTCTTTTACTGGATCCAGTCATCTCATTCTGGGTTTCCTCTTTTCCTACTGCCTTCCACTTTTCCTAGTATTATCTTTTCCAGTAAGTCTTGTCTTCTCACCAGGAGACCATGTCAAATCAATCAATTTTCTTCCTATCAGCTTTCTTCATTGTCTACACCCAGAAAACTATGAAACTCAAAAACAGCTCACTATTTTGGGGCTTTCAAGGTGGAACTGCATTAGGAGCTGGATCCAGTGGAGCATTTCCATGGTTGGGAGAGAGAATATCACTCCACACCCAGGTCTAAATTCACCACCCAGCTCGGACTCCTGAATAATAACCTTTTGCTTACTAAACCATTTCTAATCTGCTCATTTAAATAAGGAAGCTCCCAACACATCAAACTACCTTATACTGAGTCAGAACCTTGGTCAGTCAATGTCATTATTATCTATTACTCCAATTTGCAGCAGTTCTCCAGGGTCTCAGGCAGCGGTCTATCATATTATCTACTACTTCATCCTTTTAACTGGAGATGCCAGGGATTAAACCTGGGTCCTACTAAATGCCAAGCAGATGCTCTACCCAGCCCCAGCACCAGGATTTCTGGTGCCTGAGGCCAGCTGTGCATGCGAGCACAGCGCGTGCGTGCCCTAGACTGCGTGATGACATCATCACGCAATAACACCAGCCATTGGCCGTCAGGTGGCTGGAGCAGCAAGAGGAGGCTGGCCGCACACTGCCTGCCGCCCTGGCCACCAGGATTTCTGGTGCCTGAGGCCAGCTGTGCATGCGAGCACAGCGCGTGCGTGCCCTAGACTGCGTGATGAAATCATCACGCAATAACACCAGCCATTGGCCGTCAGGTGGCTGGAGCAGCAAGAGGAGGCTGGCCGCACACTGCCTGCCGCCCTGGCCACCTGCTGCCCCTGGCTGGTGGCTGCTGCGCCTGCCTGGGGGCATACACCAGCGGCGGCAGTGTGGGGCTGGCCACCGGCAGCACGGGGCACGCGCCTCCACCACCAGCACCCCCTCCAGCCCCACGACGCCTGTCTCACCAGTGGCACCGGCCCTGGCTCTACTACAGAACCAGGGCTCCTCATCCCCCACAAGAACTCTAGCATTGTGTTTTCAGCATGGCCAACAGATGCCTCCAGGAAGTTCACAACCCCTCCTGATTGTCTCCAATACACAGTATTCAGAGGAATGCTGCTTGTGAACAGCATGTGTGATATTAGCATTTATGCAGCACTTCTGAATGCAGTAAAAATGCTTTGCATACATTTATTTACCAATCCTTAAAACAACCCTTCATACTTCCTCTGTTAACAGCTCTGGTTGTAGTGGTACATGCTGTAGTGGGGAGTGTAGTGGTTGTAGTGGGGAGAGGACACAGAACAGTGAGCCTTCCGATATGTGGTTGGTTACACAGGAAGGTGGTGGTGGGGGAATCATTATCTTGTCTCATTCTCTCCCTTAGCAAAAGGAAGATAGGCAGATAAGTACCCGTCTGTAAATGCAAAGGCATAATGGGACAAGGGAGACGGCTCTCTCTTCCTCTTGCACTGTTTGCAGAGGGGTGGGGATCAGAATCAACTAGGGTTGCCATCCTCCAGGTAGTCCCAAAATATAGAGCAACACGGTAATACTGCTATCAGACAAGAAAAAATTCCCGTGTACTATAATGCCTCCACAATCAACAATAAAGCACGTAATATTATTTCCAGAATTATTTATTCACCAATATATAAGGGGTATATTAAACAACTTGTATTTCAAATTATCTCTCTTAGCACATTCAAGAACTGTACCACATATTGCACTCCCCCTCAACCTCAATCATATAGGCATTTCAGACGTCCTGTAATTATTCTATTAAAGTGTCACGTGCTCCAAGTGCTATAATTGTTACAATTAAAGTGCATTTACTGGTCAGGCATCCTATGACACTACTTTTCCTATACAGGGTATAAATTGCCTTGTTCACAATTATAATATACAGTCACAATATAGGTGCAGTCCAAGATTGACTCCAGACACTGTGGGTGTCACAGTTCATGGGTAGACCTATGTCCTTCCAATATACGTTGTAAACTCTGTGACTGAGTTCTCTTAACGGACGGTCCAGATCCTTGTAAGGTCCGTTTCCAAAGTTCTTTTTCAAAGAGCACAGTAGTCAGAGATTCTTGCAATTAACCTTCCATATCCCCTTCTAGTATTCCATCTCAGATGGAAGTAATTGGAATACTACAATTTATACCCTGTATAGGAAAAGTAGTGTCATAGGATGCCTGACCAGTAAATGCACTTTAATTGTAACAATTATAGCACTTGGAGCACGTGACACTTTAATAGAATAATTACAGGACGTCTGAAATGCCTATATGATTGAGGTTGAGGGGGAGTGCAATATGTGGTACAGTTCTTGAATGTGCTAAGAGAGATAATTTGAAATACAAGTTGTTTAATATACCCCTTATATATTGGTGAATAAATAATTCTGGAAATAATATTACGTGCTTTATTGCTGATTGTGGAGGCATTATAGTACACGGGAATTTTTTCTTGTCTGATATCCTCCAGGTAGTGGCTGGAGATCTCCCGGAATTACAACTAGTCTCCAGGGCACAGAGATCAGTTCACCTGGAGAAAATGGCTACTTTGGGGTGTGTGTGTGGATTCTATGGAATTATGCCATGCCAAGGTCCTTTCCCTCCCCAAACCCCATTTTCTCCAGGTTTCTCCCCCCAGATCTCCAGGAATTTCCCAACTTGGAGCTGGCAACCCTAGAATCAGCAGGAACCAAGTTCCAATAATTACATTTCCCAACGTGCCTAGGTGGAAAAGTCATGAGAGCGGACCTTTGGACACTTACCGTGAAGGGTCCTTCACTTACCTTCACTTACCGTGAAGGGTCCTTCTCCTCTGAGGAAAGGAGGACATCTTGGGGTGATTCCCACCATCCAATCAGGGAGGCAGGAACTAACTTTCTTCCTCTTCCTGTCTAGCCTGTGGGACCACCCTCTCTTCAGTTCAGGTGACTCCACAAAGCAGTAACATTGAATTTATCATTCAGCAACTGTTAATACTGAGAGAAAAAATACCTGTTGCATTAACATGTACTGTAAATAAAGCATAACCCGGAGGAGGTATAAGAATGAGGCAGCAGGGTAGAGAAGGACGGAGACCCGGGGAGGGCAAGATGTCCTCCTTTCCTCAGAGGAGAAGGACCCTTCACGGTAAGTGTCCAAAGGTCCGTTCTCCCTCTGAGGCGGAGGACATCTTGGGTGCTCCCAAAGCAGTTTCCAGTTTCTGGGTGGGATGTGGTCTTCGTCCATGATCACGCACTGCAGTACTTTTCCACTACAGTCGCTGTCCGCTGAATCATATAGATTCGATCTGTAGCATCTTAATAAGGTCAAGACTGACAAACTTGCAGCCTTCTTCTACAAAAGTGTTCCCGTGTAACACTGCACTGGTAGTAGCATCCCTCAAAGAGTGAGCTGGTATCCCACAAGGAACCTCTGCAAAAAGAGTTTTTAGGAGTTTCGATAGTGTATGTTTTGCTATTGGCACCTACTGCTGCTGAAGACATTTTCTTCCCTAAACTGAGATGAGATATATTTAAGAACAGTAAGACTGACTTTCTAAATTGCAATATTCGGAGCAGAGGCCTTAATCCTCCTTCTGACATCTAGGTTGTGTCAGAGCCCCTCCCTAGTCTATTTAGGGTACAGGTATAAATATGGTAGCCTTATCTCTTGCAAACTATGCAGTTTGGAATACGGTTTTGGAAGACAGTACGAGGCATCACCTTACTATTGGGAAAGATACAGAGTTCAGGTCTGACTAAATCTTCTGGCAGACGTGAACATAATAAGGAAGATAGTCTTCATTCTCGGCCTTCTCAGGGGAACATCCTTGACTGGTTCAAATGGATGCTTGGTCAGGGCTGTGTAAAATGTCTACTGAATGAGGGCTTCCCAATAAGAGTTGTAAATTCTGAGCATAAACTGTTTTCTGAATGCTAGGAGAATGTCGGCCACCTCTCAGAAATATTCCCATCTTAGGAAGGTGTTCCTTTCTATTTCCACACGGTTAAGCAGAATAAGTCTAAATGAGAGAGCCAAATCGGCCCCTGCTGTAACTTGACCGGATAGGTCAGTAGGATGAGAGGTAGAAATATCACCATCTGTTGGAGGGTGGAAAGGCATGGTCTGTTACTGGTAAGGGTAGTAATACATAGAGGAGGCCTAATGGCCACTGCAATGTCAGGGCATCTGCTTGTGAGTAGAACAAATCTTGTCATGTACCCCAGTAGTTGATGGCTGTGTTGGGGCGCACACAGGTTCATGAGGTGTTGTGAAGTGCAATGTTATGAGATGTTTCTTAAGGGACTATACCCGTTGTCCCCTCAGCCAGTCTGCCTGGGCATTGGATATGCCTTTGATGTGTACAGTTCTGATTGAAGCTAGGTGACCATCCTCCCAGGTAAGTATCCTTGCTGCCACCTGTGTCACTTCAAGGTCTTGAATCCCCCCTGCTTGTTTATATATATTTTGTCTGCAACCTTGTCCATACAGAGCTCTGAACTGGAAAAGGGCCAGACAAATTGCTCCCCTTTCTACGTCATTGATAGGAAGACATGCCTAACCTGATTCTTACACCTGTAAATAATTTGTTGTTCTTGAAGGATCATGAATCTTTTGCTTTGTATTGGGTTGGTGACCTTAGCTCAGATGGGTTTTGATCTGAAGTGGTATCTGAATGGGAAGATCTGTCTTCTCCAAGATCTGTTGTTAATCAGATCTAAGTAAGGTCTGAAGTGGTCTTGCCTATAGACGACCCCAAAGGTATTGCATTGTAGGTAGCAACTAGCAAACCCATCAGTTTCAGTAGTGTTGTGAGAAGTGATTTTGCACTCTGATGACAGTCTCAGTCAGCAGTTTGGTCTTCCTGACCTTTTCTTTGGTGAGGGATAGAAAAAACCCTTTTGGTGACTGTGATCTAACCCAGGTGTTCAAGCTTGTAGGAACTGAATGGTGAATTGAGTGTTGTGGTGAGATTTTCTCTTGAACCGATCAGGAGATCATCTGGGTACAAGTGAACATGAATACCCCGTCTCTGAAACGTATGATGGGGATGAACATGAATTTTGTAAATACTCTTGGTGTGATGGACAGGCCAAAACAGGATGGCTCAGAACTGCCAATTTTGTTTTTTTTTATTATTATTATTATTATTATTTATTTATTTATTTGTTTGTTTATTTTAAAAACATAAAATCTTAGATAATTTTGATGGGCTGTCAGAATTGGTACATGGAGGTATGTCTCTGTGAGATCTGTAGATGTCATGTGTTCTTCTGATTGATTAGTCACTGCGACTGAGCACAGAGTCTCCATTCAGAAGTGATATAATTTGATAAACTTGTTCAAAAAACTTGAGGTCTAATAACACCCTCCAGTCCCTATTCTTTTTAGGGACTGAGAAGAAGATTGAGTAGACCCCTTTCTGGAGGGCAGCTTTCAAATTGTATGGAATAGCCTTGTGAGACTATGTGTAAGGCCTGCCTGCTTGTCAACCTAAGCTTGATGGTAAAGAGTAGTTGGCCTCTCACGGGACAGCTAGCAAGTTCTGTCTTAGAGATCTGGGTATTAAGGTTGATCTCTTTCCCCGTGTGGAGAACTGTCTGTTTGATCTTGGGAAAAGGTAAGCATTATCCCCACAATACAGCTGGAGAGCTGGGACTGAGAGGACTGGTTTATCCAAGACCATGTGGCAAGTTCATGGCAGCGTTGAGAAGTAAACCTGCAGAGTACTGCATCACTGTTCAGTTATTTAACCGTTATACTACAAGTGTGGTCTTAAAAAGATACACACACCCTTATTAAAGGGTTGCCTAGATTAACCTCAGGATGGCCATTTGGAATCTTGTCTGGACCTTAGTAGTGTGTGTTATGAATAAAAGGCTGAGGTCCAAAGGCTCTCCTCTCAGACTGTTTGAGTGTTTTTGGCAACACATTCTTCTGTCCTAGGTCCCAATCTAGATCTTTCCCAGGGCACCCCCAAATAGCTTGTCTCTCTGAAAGAGGTAAGCCAGGATGATAATTTTAGAGTGTGAATCTGCTGGCCATGCTCCTACTCAAGCGTGCCAGCTTGTCACTGCTGTCAAGACCATAATCCTAGAAGAAAAAGGTAAATGTATCCAGGATGATGTCTGTCTTGAAGGTATTGGCCCTTACATTTCTGTTTGCCCCTTCAATGGGGGCAGCTATTGTTGTACAGGAGGAGTTGGATCAGTTTCCAGATCCATACTCCTGACACTCTTGAGGCAATAGAGACAATAGCTGTAGCCTTAATAGCCATGGTCACGGACTCGTGAGCTCTTGTTAGCATGGCCTCTCTCTTCGTGTCTAAGTGGTCTCTGACTGATCCTTACCCATCTTCTGACCAGAGCCCAGATGACTGAAGAGTAGCCACTGGAGGTTCCATCGCAGGTACCTGCAACAACTCATAGCAAAAAAGGTAGTAAGTACAGGGTTTTTTTTGGGGGGGGGAGACCAAGTTTGGGGATTATTAATTGGCTTATGGTGTAGAACACTCAGCCTTGAACCTTCTCCACAAATATTCTGGAAATGGGAGGACCTTTCCTGAGGAACCTTCATGAGGAAGTGACTCGTTTCCCTGGGCTGGATTTAGTATTCCCAGTCTAAGGGTCCTACTCCCCCAAGGCTAATTTTTACAGCTCTAAGGCTGAGAATGTCTTAGGTGTAAATACTGGTAGACCTCAGATTCTGACAGCTGGACTGACTGTTCTGGTAGGGATATTTCTTCCTTTTCCACATCTGAAGGAATTCATCCTTCTCCCTGTCATTACAAACTCCATCTGAGGGTGATTCCCCTGCTCCGTGGGGATCCCTGACTTATAAACGTTACAAACTGCCTTATTCTGACTCAGACCATCGGTCAGTGTTCTCTCCTCAGACTGGCAGCAGGTCACCAGGGTCTCAGAAAGAGGGTTTTTTTTTTTTCCCTCCTCATCTACCTAATCTCTTAAACTGGAATTAAGGGGAACAAACCTGGATCTTTTGCATACAAAGCAGAAGCTCTTCCACAGAGCTACAGCCTTACTCATGGAGGGAGGAGGAGGCAGACACCACACCACTATTTCCTCTCTCCTGGTTAGTCTTAAGAGTTAAAAGGTTCAAAGACACCAGCAAAATTGCGCCCTTTATACATTACCCATCTGACAGGGAAAGGCAGGGCTAGATCCTGTTGTAAAAGCAGGGCTAAATCCAAAGGGGAAAGGCCTGCTGTAAAATCTCCAGGCAGGAGATTGGCATGGGCACATTCACATGGAGCCAGGGTGGAGGAGATTCCTGGAATCTTTATAGGGCCAAGGTGCTTCTGACTGGTAAGTAACAGGATTTCCTCCCTCACAGCCAGTCTAATTGCTGACAGGAATTCTGGAGGTATAACACGCTCGGGGGAACACTTACGTGGCCCTCCTGGGCTTGTCGGCTGGAGCTCTGGGTGTCTGGATTATGTTTCAGCCGTGTTTCTCCTGCCAGGAGATTGGCAAGTGCATTGCGTTGTTTCCCGCCAAAATTGAGCTCCAGCAGGTGGCGCTGTTCTCAGCTGGCTGGCTGAGGCACGCTGTTTTAACAAGCTCCCTCTGTGGAAGAGGGGGCTGTTGAGAGGCCTGCGTCTCTTCCAAGGCCATTTCCTTGCCGGGGAACACATACAGCCTCAGAGGCATGTTGGTGCCGGCTGGGCCTGTTCCCGCCATCGGTAGGACGGCACTCCATGGGAACAGCCCATATTCTCCTTGCCAGGGAACCCATACAGCCTCAGAGGCATGCTGGTGCTGGCTGGGCCTGTTCCCGCCACCGGAAGGATGGCTCTCCGTGGGAACAGCCCAAATTCTTCTCCATGAAGCTTTCCTCAGAGTCCGATGACTCTCTAGAGACCATCTCGTCCTCTTCTTTTCTTTCTTTGGCAAGAGGAGTAAAAGAAGAGGAAATGGGAGGAGAGTAAGGTAATGAAGTAAGTAAGGAGTAAGGTAAAGAATGATTTGAGGAAGAAGAAAGATAAATAAGAGATAGAGAGAAAAAAGGCAGCAGAGCTAGTCTGCTGCAGAACTGCTCTCCCTGGAGGCAGGAACAGAACTGAAGAGAGGGTGGTCCCACAGGCTAGACAGGAAGAGGAAGAAAGTTAGTTCCTGCCTCCCTGATTGGATGGTGGGAATCACCCCAAGATGTCCTCCGCCTCAGAGGGAGAATGACATTTCCGTTCTCTGGAACCAGTGCTATTTTCAGCACCAAGAAGGAGAGGGAGCTGGGAGAATGTGGCTGGTTTTGTTTCCCTTGTTCTCGGTTGGTTGCTGCCAGGTAGTAAAACGTGGTGAGTCTTAACCCGATCTCTGTGGTTTGGGATGGAGGTCTGTTGTCTTTTCTCCCTCTCCTTTAAGTGGTTCTCAATCTCTTCCCTGATGCTGTTCTATACTGTCTTACCATTGATCTGTCAAGGCACATGTCATCTAATCTGACTAGCAGGAGCTCTTGAAGTCTCAGGCCAGAGGTATTTAACATCCGCTACTATCTGATCCTTAAAAAAAGGGGTAGGTGAAATCTGGGAACTTTTGTGCAAAGTATATGCTTTATTCCTAGTACCTGAGACACCACTTTTGTAGGAAAAAAACAGATAAGGTGACCTACACTGTGCAGATAAACTTAATATTCTAAGCTACAATCTTGTTAAGATTTGTCCCCTTTCTTTAAACCCAAAGTTAAAGCCCTGAGAATACTAAATGAAATACTTTGCCTGTGTGCACATGCAGAGTGCTTCCCCTCACCACTCACTCCTAGCCACAATACTAATGATATTAAAAGGGTAAAAATTAGGGCAGGGCCATAATTTTTACAGCAATGATTTTACAGCACAGAGCCATTGCATCCAACTCTTTGAATACTAATTTGTGCTGGAGGGGCGAGCCTTCCAAGTATGTGGTTGGTTACACGGTTGGGGTGGGGGGGGGATCGTTATCTTGTCTCAGTTTGGGGGGAGTGGGCTGTCTAAATGATTCTATGTGAGGTTGTCAGCTATTTTTCTCTCTTGTACTTTAAAAGGAAGAGGACAGGCAGTCAGCAAGTGTAGTTCTGCCTCTTGCCAATGCTTTACACTGGGAGCAACTGCATCTAATGTATTTCTGCCGGACATGCAGTTTTTTGCGGGGAGGAAACCCTTGGCTCTTTCCAGTTCTACTATATGGAGCTGAGCCGTGTGCCATATAGCTGGACTTGATGGCAGCACTTCTGAGGGAGGGCTAACAACATATGCCTTTCCTGTTCCTGTCCACCCAGTTGGGTGAGCAGTTAGAGAACTGAAACTGAGCAGTTGGGGCACGGGCACTAGTCTGACCTCCGCCTCTTGTCTTGCTGCTGCTTGGCCTGTTGCTGGGGGAAAAGCAAACTTTACTTTCTGGGCAGCATTCCCATTACTGGGAATCCAACCCATGTCTCTCATCTGCAACATCAGTTCCTCTCCCCAGTAATGTTATCTGATGACTCTCGAAGGTTTATGCTACCGGACCTGAATGTTGCTGTTTCTCCAATGAGATATTGCTGGGGGGGGGGAGCTGGGGAGAAGGAGTTATTTTTGTGGAAGGCACAGTTGGATGTTCCTTATCTGCTGCCCCAGTTTCTGCATTCTGACTGTGTTTTAAACTGCACATAATGGTTTTTGCCTACTATCATTCTTTAACAGTGTTTATGTATTGGTTTTAACTAGCTAGAAGCTTACAGTGTTTTGTCATTGTAGCTTTTGCTGTTTTGTTAGCCACCTTGAACTTGCAAAGCTTAGGAGGGGAATAAATATTATAAATCAATACATACATTCCTTATACGTCATGCTACCAAGCCCCCTCCTGCCTGGCATATCCCTTACCAAGTGAGATCTTCAGTGGGTCCGCTACAGTTGTCCGTGCTGAGCGAGCTTCGGGACAGTAGGAATGCAGTAGCTGGAGTGGCCGTGCTACATCCCCCCTTGCAAAAGGGGGCTTTGCTGCAGGCTGGAACTTGAAATCCCCACCTGCAGAGACCTCTGGGAGTGCTGCCTGCAGGACTCCCATTAGACTCCTTGGGACTGAAAGAGCTGGCCCTCTGTTCTCCCTACCTTTGGGCACTCCACACGTTGGCAGCAGCTACATGACATTTAGGGACTGCAGCCATGTTGGTGAGCATGCCACTATGTGACTGGTGGGTGTTGGCAAGACCTCTACATATTCTGGTGCAATCTATCAGCTCAGTGTGCCTTGAGTAAGGGATGTTTCAGTTGGTTGTTCTACCTCTCCCTGCCCCAGAACTTGTGATGCCATGCCAACGTGGCTGCTCCATCAGCAGAGGTTTTTATGTATTTACTTCAACTATACCCTGCCTTTCTCCCCAATGGGGATGCAAAGCAGCTTGTATCATTCACCTCACCTCCATTTTGTCCTCATAACAACTCTGATGGGCCCAAAGTCATCCAGCAAGCATCCATGGAAGAATAGCCACGAGAACTAAGGCCTCCCATTTCCTAGCTGGACATTGTGGCCACTATCCCACAATGCCTTTCAGTTTAGGATGGGTCTGTTACAGGGCCAGATTGACAGGGCGGGGGGGGCAGGGGGTAGTCTGCCCCCAGTGCCATCAAAAAGGGGGCGCCAGGCGCAGCTGCCAAACCCCAGGAGCGCGCAGGCGGCTGAGCAGAGGGAAGTGGGAGCCCGCCCATGCCATTCGCCTTCCGCGAGAGCAGGGAGTGCGCAGCAAGCCTGCCACTCCGTCAGTGTGCCACCCACGCAGCAAGCTGGCTGCCCTGGCGCATTGCGGAGCTAGCAGTGGCAGTGTGGGTGGCTGGGAGGCTGCCCGTGCCATTCACCTGCCCCTCAGGACAGGGGGCCCGCGGCAAGCCGGCCGCCCCCTCAGCGGGGCAGGCGGACGGAACGGGCGGCCTCCCAGCCACCCACACTGCCTCTGCCAGCTCCATGGTGCACTGGGGCAGCTGGCTTGCTGCACGGGGCAGTGCGCTCTGCAGTGTGTGATGACCTCATGGAAGTGGCAACATTACGCAGTGCTGAGAGTGTGCATGATGTGCGCGCACGCAAGGCCAGACTAGGGTTGTCCTGGGCGCCGGCAACCCTAGATCCAGCCCTGGTCTGTTATCTACTTTGCTGCTCCATATAATTCTCATGCTTTTCTCTGGTTCCTTTGAAGCAGTATGCAAAGATACTTGAAGGAGTTGCATCAGGTGTGCACACGCATTGTAGCTTTTTTACTCCAAGACCTCCACTGCAAAGAGGTTTTTCCTCAGTGAAATGAACCATTGAACTACTGTAACATGCATTAATGCAAGTGGTCTGGGCAACCTGCCTAAAAACCACAAGTGTTGGGATTTTAGCGAGTGTTTCCACCATGAAAGAGAGAAACTGTTTGTGTTACTTACTTAATTAGTAAACTTACTTTAAATGTAGCCACTTGGGCCTCGAGCAAGGATTTCCGCCATAGAAGGGGAGTCTCTAAGCATAATGAAGTAGAATTAGGATTTCTATTGGACAACTTTATTGGGGGGGGGAGCAATTAAGTGATCCTATATGCTGAATTTTAATTATCTTTGTCTCAGCCAGGTACTTGCTTTTCTCACTTTGCTCTCGTAGTCTCTCTCAGTTACTTTCACCTTAGTAATATATTATTTTTCTCCAATGTAACCCTAATACTTTTTATCCTTTAGTAAAGTATTCTTACAGAGCTACACTGGTGTGACTATTCTCATTACTTCCAATGCACAATCACTGCAGAACTCTGCTAATTTTCCAACAAGAAGGCACCAGGTGAACCCCAACTGACCCATTTTCTCATAACCTGCCTACCTGTGGTTTCTTGTTCAAGTTTTTGAACATGCTTGAAAAGTTTACATTACCTGAAAGACTGCCATTAGGAATTCTTAAAATGACAACAGCATGGGCAATGGAATGAAGAGGGTAAGGGCTATCTCAGAGACAGCACGTGTGCAGGTAGCTTCAGATGAATGAAGCTACCATGGTGGAGCATAGGGGGAGAGGAAGTCTTGCAGATATCAGGGGCCGAAGCCGTGAATGGCTTTGTATGTGATAGTCAAAGCCTTGAAATGAGCCCAGTAACTGGTGAGTAACCAGTGGAGCAACTGTTAAATGACAGTCACTCCTGAAAGTAAATGAGCTTTACTTTCACTATTATGAGCTGTACTTTCACTACAACACTATTAGTAAAACACGTTTTATCTTTATTGGTCTTGCCTCTTTATTGCATGAGTAATCTGGAAGACGGACTCTGGTATAGCTGGTTAAGATCCGCACTAATTAAGCCCAGACTGCAAGCTAACTTCCCCAGAAAATAGCAGTTCTGGTAACAAGACGTGAACCAGCTGATGCAACAGTTGCAGAGAGGTAATGTTCCTTTGCTGCTTTCACTGTTGCTTCATAGGTCTTTCCATGGGAGCTCTATCACGTTCAGTACAAGTTTTCTGCCTGCATCTTTCTAGGTATCTTCCAGCCCTCCTTAGGTCGCCCAGCTCAGTGATGAACCATAGGGCTGGCTTCTGAAACAAGGGTGGGAGAGGTCAGGGAGCAGCTATCTAGCTAATTGCTTCAAAAAGCTTCACATTCCAAGTTTCCACCACAGCAGAATATGTGTTTGGAATTCTAAAATCCCCCAGAGCATTCTGGCATTTTGGAATCTGGAAGGATCTAAGCATTTGTGGGTTGATTGTTCAAATGGGTCCCCCCTTTGGGGGGTAGTGTCAAGACCATATTCACCTCTTACTTAACTGTCCACGGTTCAGCCCAAATCCCCAGTCCTGAAAGAAGAGCATCCCTCAAAGGCTCAGAGCAAAAGATTAAGTCCAAGGTATGGCCTTTTCCACCTATGAGGCCTGTTAGTATTTGGAAGAGGCTGAGGGCAGCCAAGAAAGCTAGGAAATTCTGAGCTGACCCTGACAAAAAGCACTCAACGTGGATGTTGATGTCATCCTGGACAACCAGCCTCGGTATCTCCAGCACCACATCCAAGAGTGCCTCTGCCAACCCAGAAAGAGAGCTTAATGGGGAAATAGGCAGCCAGTAAACAAGAATATCCAGTCTGTTCTCAGTTCCTGATATAAGGAGCATACAGTCAATGTCAGTTATAGTTTGTACCAGAAGTCTGCAAACTTGAAGGACTCATGGATATAACAACAACCTCACCTCCCCAGCTGCCCGTGAGGGGCTGCTGCATAATTAGCAAATATTGAAAAAACTGAAACTTTATTCTGAGTATATAGGCAAATAAGTGGGATACAGGATAAACCATCTAAAAAGACAACGAGTGTTAAGTAAAAACTACCCAGACATACCTGCTTATAACGGGGGATATCAAATGCCAACCCAAACAAAAGGATCTGGATTTCTGAACCATGCTGATGCTCTGCAGATCCTTCAGCAAAGGGAGTGCCATAAATCCAAAGCGGCCACTAGGAAGAGATCCACATCTGCTTCCCATGGTCTTACTGCTCAGTGAACATCGCTCCCAGCTGGGCATTCCAGATTCCATCTGCCAGAGGCAGCAGAGTATGTAGGATCCCAGCTAAGAGGTTAGGAAAGCTGGACACAACTTCTTCCTTTGTGTTTTTCGTAAGGTTAGTTGAGAAGATAACATATCCAATGCAAGGAAAGGTGCTTGCAGGAGATCCCAGTACTGCAGCAACCTGAAAAGAGAAGAAAGGATAAAGATCTCAGCATAAACACAACTGAATCCTGGATTTTTGCTTTGCTGCTCTCAAGCTGTATTGCCAAGCAGTGGGACTATTTAGATTATTCCTGCATTGATTATTATAGAGACACAGATCTGTCATATTAGAAATATATCTTATTTATAATAAATAAAGGATACATGTCTCTGTCTGTGACAGGCATAACACATTAGAAAACAGAGCTAGGAGTCTTAAAAATGGCCACCACCTTCAGGGTGATCGTGGGAGTTGCAGTGCCACAGATGAAGGGAATTGGAACGTCCTGGACCAGATTAGCTTCAGAACATCCTTTAGGCATTTGCAGTGGAACTCAACGTTTACTCACAGAAAAGGAGAGTGGAAAATATCCCCTCCTTTATAAAACAGGGGCAACAATAGTAGTGTTAGAAAATCCCAACCTATCAGAGCCATTGTGTCTGACTAGGATCTAGGAGATTCACATTAGATTTCATCTCTACTATATAACCTTGCTTGGTGACCTTTGACTAGTCACACATACTCAGCCTAACCTACTTCACAGGGTTGTTGTGAGGATAAAATAGAGGACAGAAGCTGCCAGGGGTCCACACTGGGAAAAAAGGCAGCACAGACAGGGAGAAGGGAGTATATCCCCTCCTTTATAAAACAAAAAGTAGTTAAAAACAATGGTTAGAATGTCTGACTAGAATCTATCAGACCTAGGTTCAAATATCACTTCTGCTTGGTGACCTTGGGTCATTCACACATTCTCAACCTAACCTACCTCACAGGGCTGTTGTTGTAAAGATAAAATAGAGGACAGGAGAACGTGAGGCACAAAATGCCTTCCCCTCATCAGTGAAAAACTGCCCCCACACTTCAGTAGTTCAGTAGCCTACTTAAAAATGCAGCAATGGGATCACTGAATTATATTTTTAAGTCCCCTATTAAAATGCAGGTAGGATAACACATGCCCAGTACCTTTCATCAGAATAAAATGCTGGATCACACCAGAGATCTCTCTAGTCCAGTATCCTGATTCCTATTGTGGTCAACCAGATGCTTCTGGGAATCCCACCAACAGGGAATAAGGGCAAAAGATACTACACAGAGTTGCTCACAAAATTGGCAATCAGAAGTATATTGCCCCTGAATATAGAGGTTCTATTTAGCCATCATAGCTAATGGCCACTCGTGAACCTGTAAAAAAGCCCAGCCATGCAGTTTCTGTCACAAATGGCCTTCTCTTCTATCAATTAATGATTCTGGAAACTACCCTGTTCTTAGCCCCTGAAGGTTCCCTATATAATCCAGTCAATATCCATGCCAGTGCCTCTCAATTTTCTTCTCTATAGCCATGTGGCTAATTTTGTAATTTGATATTCAGACAACATACAAATGTCTACTGATGCAGGATAAGCTTCATCTGGAGTTAGCTTCATCAGATAATAATAACAGCAACGTGCTTCTATACCACCCTTTTGAACAGATTACTGCCCCTCTCAGAGCAGTGAACAAAGTCAGTGTTGTTATTATCCCCACAATATAGCTGGGGCCAAGAGGAGTGGCTTACTCAAGCCCCGCTGAAGAGTTCAGAGAGTGTAAGACTCTCTGGATTCCCACGGAGGACAGAAGGAGGCATAAACGAAATTTTAAAAAATTAAAAAATACTTCCCTTGTTTCCAACACCAAGTTTCTGATTTAAGATCGTCCATTGAGGCTCCTGACATGCTCACTAACCATGACCTTGCCTTATCTCTGGCAGCAGACTTCCTGGTTCTCATCCAGTTGCTACCATGTGCTTAATCCTGATGGGTCTATAATCTCATCCACATTATCACTTGCTTTGACAGGAAATGAAGGATGCCTCCAAGTGAACACTCTGGTTTCGAAAGAAGGTGCCAGTCAGTCCATCTCAGTATTAATAAAACAAAGATGTTGAAGGTGTCCAAGAATGACACCCAGAAAGGTCAATCAGACAAAATACTTCTGGTTCATCCTGGGGATTCTAACCTTTTAACCAATATCATAGAATTATAGAGTTGGAAGGGACCGTACAGAACATCTAGTCCAACCCCCTGCCCAGTGCAGGATCAGCCAAAAGCATCCCTGACAAATATTCATCCAGCCTCTTCTTGAAAACTGCCAGTAAGGGGAGCTCACCACCTCCCTAGGCAGCTGATTCCACTTTTGAACTACTCTGGCCGTGAAAAAGTTCTTCCTAATATCCAGCCAGTACCTTTCTGCATGTAATTTAAGCTCATTGCTTTGAGTCCTATCCAATGTTGCCAACTGGAACAGCTCCTTGCCCTCCTCCAAATGACAGCCTTTCAAATACTTAAAGAGAGTAATCGTGTCCCCCCTCAACCTCCTCTTCTGCAAACTAAACATTCCCAAGGCCCTCAGCCTTTCCTCGTAGGGCTCAGTCTCCAGACCCCTGATCATTCTTGTCGCTCTCCTTTGCACCCTCTCGATTTTGGCCACATCCTTTTTGAAGTGAGGCCTCCAGAACTGCACACAATACTCCAGGTGCGGCCTGACCAAGGCAGTATAGAGTGGGGCTATGACCTCCTGCGATTTTGACGCTATGGCCCCTTTGACACAACACAGGATTGAATTGGCCTTTTTTGCCACCGCATCACACTGACTGCTCATATTCAGTCCACTCTTACCCCAAGATCCCTTTCACATATACTATTGCCCAGAAGTGTATCCCCCATCCAGTATTTGTGCTTCCCATTTTGTGGCCCAGATGTAATACTGTGCACTTGTCTTTGTTGAATTGCATCCTATTCACAGCTGCCCACTTCTCCAGAGTATTCAGGTCTTGTTGAATTTTTATTCTGTCTTCTTGGGTGTTTGCTACCGCTCCCAATTTGGTATCATCAGCAAATTTAATGAGCAGCCCTTCCACTCCTTCATCCAGATCATTGATAAAAATATTGAAAAGTACCGGGCCCAAAACCGAGCCCTGCAGCACCCCACTGGACACCTCCCTCCAATCTGATTAAACGCTGTTGACCACCACTCTTTGGGTGCGGTCCTCTAACCAGTTCCCTGTCCACTGAACTGTCCTATAGTCCAGTCCACAGTCTTCCAGTTTGCCCATCAGAATGTCATGGGGGACCTTATCAAAAGCTTTACTGAAATCCAGATAAATCACGTCAACAGAGTTCCCCTGATCCAGTAAGATGGTCACTCGATCAAAGAAGGAAACCAGGTTGGTTTGCCAAGATCTGTTAGGGACAGAACCATGCTGACTTCCCCGGATCACTGAGCGGTCCTTCAGATGCTTACAGATTGATCCCTTTAAAATCTATTCTATTATCTTCCCAGCTACAGAAGTCAGACTGACCGGCCTGTAGTTCCCCGGGTCATCCTTCTTCCCTTTCTTAAAGATTGGGATAACATTTGCTCTTCTCCAATCTTGTGGCACATCCCCAGTCCTCCAGGAGGCCTTGAAGATGATGGACAGGGGTTCTGCAAGTTCTCTAGAAAGTTCTTTCAGCACTCTTGGGTGCACCCCATCCGTACCCCATTCCTTCTCTCCTCTGTGGTACCAAACTGGGTAACCTCCCACTACCCCCATGACTCTGTAAGTATTTCCTGCTATACCGAGTTGCATATAAAAACATAAAACTGGAAGGGATCCCAACAGTCATCTAGTCCAACCCCTTGCACAATGCAGGAAATTCAGCGCTCTCTCGCTTTCTCACCTCCCCCAGTGACCCCTGCTCTATGCTCAGAGGAAGGCAAAAAACCTCCAGGATCACTGGCCAATCTGGCTTGGAGGAAAATTCCTTCCTGACCCCAAAGTGGCAATCAGCAGTACCCTGGGCGTGCAAGAAAGGGTCAGGAGAGCCTAGCAGCAGCTCATTCCTACTGACCCTCCCTCTCCTGATCTGCACAAATTCACTCTGAGTCATTGAACCATCATTACTGTCAGGTGGCCATCTAGCCTCTTACTTAGCTCCAAGGAATGAGAGCCCACCACTTCCCAACAGGGTGGATAAAAATCAATGATTTTTTAAAAAAAATAAAAAAAATCAGATTTTTTTTATTTAAATCAGATTTTTTAAATTTAAATCGGATTTTTTAAATTTAAATTGGATTTGTTTAAATAAAATGCTTTTTGAGGACAATATATTACCATCCAAAGGTTATAAAGATTAGTTTTTAATTATGTAGAATAAGGCTGTATATGTTTAATTTTTTTGGTAAATAAATTCCATTAATCCATTCACAATGTCATGCTCTTCCAGAGGTTTTTGTAAGATTATTGGGCAGTTTCTCTGCCTACAAGATATTATCACAGATGCTTGGTTTTGCAGTTCTCAAAACTGAACTTGTGTCAGCTCAGCAGAGATCACATGCCTCTTCTTCACAGCAAAAATGTTATAACATGAACAGAGTTGAGAAAAAGACCTTAATCCTATTGTTCTACAACCCTATGAAGACAGAATCAACCCCTCCAGTGCTAAGTTTCAAGAAGTTCAGTGAATAGAAACAATATTTTTCTGATTGTTTGGAGTGGAATAGATCTGCAGAAGAAGAAACTAAGTGTGAGGAGGGAGGGGCAAGCAGTACAAAATGAAAGTGAAACTTTTTGAGCACAATACTGCACAAGTCTTTGGATCTTTTGTGTGTATGACCTGAGGTTTATCACATTCTTTCCTTGGAGGAAAAATCCTATAATGGCAGCAGGCCGTAAAAGAGACCCAGTTTGGGAATACTTTAATGAAGTTCCTTTACCTATCGGTAAGGCAGGCATGCGTGCAAAATGCAAACGCTGCAACAAAGAAATGCAAGGCCTGGTGGCCCGAATGAGGCAACATCATGAGAAGTGCTGTGATGAAGATGACCAAAGAAACACATTTGAACAGGCAGGATCTTCAGGTTGGTAAACATTTTTATTGAATCATATTTCTAAAGACTGCCTTGAACTGTCATGTTTGAGCAAAATTATATTTCTTATTATTACTGCATGTTACTGTCATTTGGTACAGTTATGAAGAAAAGCAAATATTCCTTTTGGGGCAGTGCTGTACAATAAGCAGAAATTGTATAAACAATAAAATAACAGCATTGACTTTTTTGTTTAGGGGAGTTCATCGTCAACATTAAGGATTCTGGAAACTATCCACCTTCAAGATCACCATCCTCCTGTTCTACAGTTTCAGAGTTATCCATCCCGGATAGTGCTTCATTTGCATCATCATCAGATACCCACAGTATATCACCTAAGAAAGAAAAAACCCTTCCCTCCTGGAACCACCATAGATAAGTTTGTGATAAAAACTAGCAGATTAGAAAAAGAGTTAATTGATGAAAAAATTGCCCAGTTTGTTTATGCAACGAACTCTTCTTTCCGTCTGACTGAGAACCCACATTTCATTAATATGGTTCAGTCACTGAGACCAGGATACAGTCCACCCTGCAGAGCAGATGTTGCAGGGAAACTGCTGGATAAAGGGTATGACAGAGAAATGGAGCAATGTGCAACAGCTCTGGAGGGTAGAATTGTTAACCTAAGTATTGATGGGTGGAGTAATGCCCACAATGATCCTGTTGTATGTGCTTGTATAACAACAGAAGAAGGGAAAGTCTTCCTTGCACAAACAATTGATACATCAGGAAACGCACACACAGCAGAATACTTACAAGAAGTGGCAGTAAAAGCTATAATAACATGTGAACAAAAATTCAAATGTCTAGTACGCAGTTTGGTCACAGACAATGCTGCAAATGTATCCAAGATGAGAAGAAATTTAGAAGAGCAGGAAGGGAATACAAAGCTAATAACATATTCTGATGACAGTTTGTGAACAAAATCGAGATAAAATAGATGGCACTGTCACGGCCAAAATCCTCAACATTGGGCTTAAGAGAAATGTTGAACATATGCTGAGCATCCTGAAACCCATCTCTGAAGCTTTAAACAAAATACCGAAAAATAATGTTTTATTGCTGATGCTGTTGAAATTTGGAAGGAACTGAGTGAACACTTAAAAACAGAACTACACATGGACAGAATTAAATTACAAGCATTAAAAAAACGAATGGGACAAGCACTGTCTCCAGCTCATTTTTTGGCAAATATTGTCAATATCCAGTACCAGGGTCAAAACTTAAGTGCTGAAGAAGAGGAGTTAGCTATATATATTTAGTTTAGCCAAATTAGTTAACAAACATGGATGTTTGTTTAAACAAATAACTAGGGGTGTGCAAAGGCACCCTGATTCGTGTTTTCCGAATCTGCTAAACCCGAATCGAGAGGCCGATTCGGGTTTAGCAGAAACCCGAATCGCCCAGCCAATTCGGGTTTACCGATTCGGATTGATTCGGGTTTTTTTTCAATGGGAAAAAGCCTCCCCAGGCTTCTCTGAAGCCTGGGGGAGGCATTTTCCCACCGAATCACCCCAAATTTGGTGGAGGCCTTCCTCTAACTCCCCTCTAACAACCCCCCAAGTTTCAGAACGATTGGACTTTGGGGGCCCATGTTATGGCCCCCCAAACCAGGTCCCCCTATCCTCTCCTAAAAAAAGCCATAGCTTTAGGTTGCTGCTGCTGATCTTCATTCATTTTTTCCTATGGGGAAAAAATGAAGAGGCAGGCTTCCTTTGCCAGGGGTGGCATTTCGCATGCAAAATGCCCCCCAACCCTCAGGGGCCCTTCTCCCACCTTTTCTCCCACCCCCCACCAAGGCTCAGCCTGCTCCCACTTGGAGGGGATATTTCATGGCCTCCCCAAGTAGGTGCTCTTTTCTCTACTACAGCTGGGGGAGGCTTGTCTTGCCAGGGATGGCATTTTGCATGCAAAATGCCCCCCTACCCTCAGGGGCCCTTCTCCCACCTTTCCTCCCACCCCTCACCAAGGCTCAGCCTGCTCCCACTTGGGGGGGCATTTCATGGCCTCCCCAAGTAGGTGCTCTCAGCCCCCAAAGTCCACCCCTTACAGCCCCACACAAACTCAATTCCCCCCCAGCTGCCACACACAGACCCAAATCCCCACATTAGCCCCTCACAGACCCAAATCCACCCCCAGCAGCCCCACACCCATAACCCCAGGAACAGGCTGGCAAAGGCCAGCCCTCTCCCTTTGTTCCCTATGCTGGGAACTTCTAAACTCTCTTTCCCTGGGCAATTCTGCACAGCCCAGGGGTGCCACAATGGTGGGCACACTTCTGAGTGCCAGCTGGTCCCTGTGAAAGAGCACCTGAACCACAGACACCCTCCCTCAAATTCCCCCACCACCTACAGAGATGGCTGGCCAGCCAGCCCCATTGTTCCCTATGATGGGAACCAACTGCACAACAAAGAATAAAACACGAACAACACAAAATAAAGTTTTTTAAAAAATATTTTCTCCCTTTCAAAGTACAAGTAGGCAAAGCATTATGACACATTACACCAGCAGTCCCCCACGCAGAAAAATAACACAACTCACTTAACATCAGAGAATCACAGAAGCACAATTCCTGTCAAAAACACTTTTATTTCTTGAACTGCTTTAGGTTACACAGTAGGAGGGCACAACAGGGCATGATAGCAGTGCACTACACAAAATAATACAACCCACTTCACCGTTTTTGACAGCAATTGTGTTTGGGTGATTCTCTGATGTGAAGTGAGTTGCATATTAAAGTTATACCAGCAAGAATTAGTCTTTATGTAGAAAACTATGATTTAAATCAAGCCTTACTGACTAGTGATTTAAATCATGATTTAAATCGTGATTTAAATCAGTTTGATTTAAATCAAATCCACCCTGCTTCCCAAGGAAGCCTGTTTCACTAAGGAACTGCTTTGTCAGGAAGTTCTTCCTAATGCTTAGCCCCAAACTCTTTTGCTTTACTTTTAATGCATCGTTTCTGGTCTGACCCTCTGGGGCAACAGAAAACAATTCTGCTCCATCATCTACGTGACAGCCCTTCAAATACTTGGAGAGGGCTATCATATCACCTCTCAGTCTCCTCCTCTCCAGGCTAAACATACCCAGCCCCTTCAACCTTTCCGACATAGGACATCGTCTTCAAATCCCTCACCATCTTTGTTGCCCTCTTCTGGACACATGCCAGCTTGTCACCATCTAGGACTCCATATTGGGTGGAGGGCATTTCTCCACACATTTCAATACAGTTCTTTTCCAAAGCTGCTCAATGCATTAGGGAGTGGCAGAATTATGAAAAAGAGATACCTTTAAGCCTGTTCAATTGCAGGATCTATTTTGTGTGGTGTGATTTGGGCACAAAATTTAGATGGTGAGTAGGAGCAACATTTAGACCTGACCATACCCCAATCCTAAGCAATATGTATCATTAAGGGAAGGCTACGTAGTCATTCCTTTAAAAGCTATGAACTTTTATTTCAGATGGAACTGTGGAGGCTACTGTACTGAGCATCATTTGGAACTTCTGGTGTAGGTGCCACCTATATTTTAGCTGCCATTGTTATTATCTGTCTTGCATTAAAGTACTGCTAGAAAGAAGATGAAGGAGAAGCCATGGAGATGAGAGTGTTTCTTTGTGGTGCCTTTTAGGAGGTACATAACTGTTGAAGGTAAAGATCACAGGATGTGCAGGTCTACTCTGTGTGTGTGTGTGTGTGTGTGTGTGTGTGAGAGAGAGAGAGAGAGAGAGAGAGAGAGAGAGAGAGAGAGAGAGAGAGAGAGAGAGAATATTTGTTGTAATTTACGTTCACCAGCCATTTCCAGATGCTGAAGTAGCATTTTTAGAGATACTTATTTGACTAGATGTGGCTTACATGAATTGCGTTTCAAGACTGTTTGGAAATCTGTTAGTTAACCACTACTTAATATATTTTGTCATTATGCCATTTGAATCTATATATACTTTGAGGCCATCATATTAGGCCATTTTTGCTACCTCTGTTTTTTTAAGATTAGATTGATGGTGAGTGGATATGGAGCCTTTTCTGTGAATGTATTCTACTTTGGACTACCCTTTTCAGAGACATCTGCTTGATAGCCACTTTTGTGCCTTTTTATTTTTCTGGGCATTTGATTATTTTAGCACTTTTTTCTCATTTAGTCTGTATAACATAAAATGTGTTAAATAAAATGCAAAGCTTATATACTGGAACTCCTGCTTGTCTTTAAGATGCCACTGGATGTTAATGAGCACAAAGTTGTCCCCATGACATCTTTGTTTACTTTCCACCCCCTGCCTTTTCTCTCAGTTTTTCAACACTTTATCTTATCTCTCTTTTCCTTTTGTCAAGGGATCCTGATTAAACTCAGCCCCCATCCTGCCTAGCTTCTTTCTGCATCCTCTATGAGTCTCTCTACATGCAACATCTCGCTCGGGGATCCTCAAGTGTAGCAAGACCCAATGTTAGCTGGGAAGGCGAATATGAAATTAACAAACCCTCTGAGGAGTGATCTCTGCTGGCTCTGTCTTTTTAAACTACCCTAGTGTAGAGAGGTGAAATTTTAAGCTATGCTTCCCACCTAATATTAAGCCTTCCATCACTTGAGCGTCCTCGTGTAAGATGTCTTGTCCTTTCCCCCCAGTTCCCTCCCTCTATTTTGGAGCTTTGGAAGAAACTAGTTTTTTTGGAAAAGAAAAAATAAACACATTTGGGGGGAAATTAAAATATATGCAACACTTTTCTATGAAACCTAAACTTATGTTACAGTTATATGCATCAGTTGTAACACAGCTAGGATACTAACTTTTACTAATTGGCACTTATAGAACTATGATTTCTAAAAGTTTTCTACAAACAAAATTACAAATTACCCAATACTTGAGAGAGCTGCAAATTGCTGAATCTTATGTTACTTAAGCACATGTATCTTGCCATCTGAGAGGTTGGAAAAATAGAGAACACATTTTATAGTGAAGAAGTGAGTATAATATTTGGGGACAAATACAATACAGCATATTAATTGTTGCCAAAAGTAGCCACATATACAACATTTTCAAGGATAGGTTTATTATGTAAATATATTGTGTAAACAATATCCACAGAAATTACTATGCTGCATATCATCTTACTTAACATTTTAATGCGCAACATGCGCAACAAGTTTTTTCTTGGGTGTATGTTTACTTCACACCACGAGAGGGCAGAAGAAGACTGTCAATGCTGAAAACATTTAAGTGTTGAAAAGCCCTATTGTTCCCTCCTCTTGGAAAAGAATTTCAGAAGATACATACGTAAGAGTAACCTAGATTCATCATTATGGAATACAAGTTCTTGAGTTACGCTGAAAGGATTCTTGGCTTTTTCCCCATATATGTAGGTATCTGTCATCTTTTTTTTTTTAAGTACTATGCAGAACACTTGGAGAACTGTGTTTCAGGATCTAACCAATGACTATAAACAGAGCCCAACTGCATAATAAAATCATTTTCCTTACTTGAGGTACTTTATTAAATATCCCCCCTTTCCAGAGAAACAGCTAGCTAGACAGTTCACAAAATCCCTGAACCAGCAAAGATGGTAAATTAAAAATGGCATCCAAAGGTAGTTATAATCAAAGCACCAGACATCAGAAGACCAATCCACAATATGAAGTAGTCACATTTTATATATCTTTGTATTAGCAGCTTAACTGTATATGATCTTTATGGACTCTAGGTGATCCTATTGACCAGGAGAAGGGGATTATAAAGAGGAGTTGATGACATTAACTGGGGCACAAGTTTAGCTACAGTCCTTTAGCTTTATAGTTTTTACCTGCAATATAAATAAATTGTATTTTTTTACATTTACAAACTAGCAGCAGCATGTGTGGGGGGGGGGGCACATATACTGTCTTCCCTCATGCTGAATCCCAGGTTAAAATGTTACTGAAGTGCCTTGTGGTGAAACCACTTAAGTAACAATCCTTTCATTAAAGCAAAAGACTCAAGAGGATGGAAAATAGCACACAGAGATGCTGTCTACAATGAGGATTGACAAATCCCAGTTGCCAGTTTACCATGGTGCTTAGAAATTTCATTGTGACAGCTAGTATTAGAAAATATGTTCATAAAAATACAAAGCCATGAAGACTGAAATATGAGCCTGGCTCCTAAATTTCTGGGTACGCTTCTAGAGGCAAAGAAAAGTTTTCAAGGCCTGGTCTACAATCTTTGACAAAAACACCATGTAGCTTACAACAAAATGAGAGGTGATTATCCCTTGCTGCTCCTCTGTACTGACCATACTTAGAGCCACACCTTTTTAAGGAAGATAAAATAATATTAAAACAATGCAAACACCCTAAAACAACCAATAATAGGACTAGGATTACAGAATTAGAAAACAGTGTAAACACAAAACTGCCTAGGCAAGATATACTATCATCAATGCAAACAGTGGAGTATAAAAGAAGACAATGCAGTAAAAGCAGGATAACAATAAACATATGACTTATCATCGATTACAGAGAACTGTGTGTTTTACTTGACAGGACTCGCATATCAAGTGAAAGCAGGTATACGGAGAAGAAGAAACTGGCTATATAGGTTTATTCTTGTTAGAATATAACGATCATAAAACTGTTTTTCTCTTACACTCAGTAAAGCAGATCATCTAGCTGGCTTGGAGTTACAGCAGAGAAGTGTTCAGTCCTGTGTTATCATTCTTACTTCTCCTTGCCATAAGTACCTGCTCCTTCAACTAATGGCATTTTCTACATTCCAATTCAAGGCTAAACAGGAACCAACAAGGACCTGGGACCCTGATTATGCATGGAAGACCAGCATATATTAATGCAACTGGGAGGGGAAAAAAAAACATGCCGCTGATCATACATGACAATCCAACACCTAAGCACCATGCTGGAATTTGCAATGTCTGAAATGGTTGAATAAGATGGATTATGAACTCAATGGGCCAGCTGAAAGGAGGATTCCCTTAGCTCACATCTCAAGTTTCTTTTCTCTGGATGAACTGGTTTGTGAAGGACAGGTGGCTATCCTGCCCCCAAAAGGCGTAACAGCCAATCAATTGTAAAGGCCTGAGCTAATCTGAATGCTGCTATAAGGTCGAATCACTTTTCAGAGAGCTGTTTGGATGTGGAGAAAATGCAGCAGTGAACAGCTTCTGGGCTGCCTCAGCAAGAGAGACAGAAGCAGTAGATCTGCCTCAAGAGGAGTGCAGGGCAGAGTAGCTCCATTGCAGAAAGAGGATGAATGATCATTTTAGGCCTGACTCTGGTGAGAAGACTTGTGTAGTTTGACTCTTAGGGAAAGAGTAGAGTATTTGCTTAAAGTCCTGTGTGCAAAAGAGAGGATCGAATCTGGCATTTAGACTGCTGAAGCATCTCAGAAATAACCAATTGTAAAGGGCCCTGAACAATAAAAGGATGGATAAATATAATTCAGAGATGGTTTTAAGGTTTAAAGTTCTGTGTTGTCATATGCTGAAGAATTTTAAATCCAATCTGCAGCTGTAACTAGTATATGCCTCAGCCAGGTTTTTCCTTACTCTGATTTTTAGAAGCCTGTGCCTGATGGAGTGTGCTTTTAAATTCATGTACCCTCTTTGTTGTTCTTTTTAAACTTTCACTTCAGGGCAGTGTCCTACTCACACACCACATTGTTCTACCTTAAAAAACCCACAGCTTTGGGTAAGCTGGACTCACCTGAGGCATTCCTAACAAAGTTGACAGCATACAAGAGGTGCACCCTAGTGATGTAAGAGTCCGTACATGCATGTAAAAATCACACATTACTAGTACAAAACTAGGGAAGCTACTAGAGAATATGCCATCCCTAATTGAGCACACACAAGTAACAATATATCCTTCAATGACACCCCACAAAATCTTGATTATTGGAGCCCAGGAATTGGAATGCAGAGTCTGTGAGTGGATGGTGCTGAAAGCCACAGCTCTTCTGGGTTTCCCTCTCCTCACAGGTGGCATTTCTGACCATGAGAAAGTTTATGCCCATGCTCAGAGGACCCACATAGAGTAATAGCAACACAGGTTGGGAGGATGCAGCGGGAAAGGGGATGAGGACAAAATGGCTCCCTCCTTCCATCCCCATTTCTTTCCTCACAACAACCCTGTGTGGTAAGTTTGTATGGTGACCCCAACAGTTTTCGAGAAAAGAGCCCTTCAAAGGTCCTTTGCACTGCCTTCCTCTGCAAAGCAACACTGGTCTTCCTTGATGGTCTCCCCATCCAAGTACTAGCCAGGGCCAACCCTGCTTAGCTTCTGAGATCTGATGAGAGTAAGAGCCAAAACACACGTTAAGAAAAACCTAGGTTCAGCACGTGTTCTCTTACCTCAAGGTTTGCCGGGATCTGTAGGAGTCCTGGAAGCTTAAAGTAGGCGTCCTGGAAGCTTAAAGATCTGTAGGGGTCCTGGAAGCTTAAAGTCCTGGAAGCTTAAAGGATCTGCAAGCGTCCTGGAAGCTTAAAGGCGTCCTGGAAGCTTAAAGCTTAAAATACAGGCGCCTGTATTTCCCTTTCCCTTTTTGCTGCTCTGTAAATGCTAAACTTTAAGCTTCCAGGACGCCTACAGATCCCAGCAAACCTTGAGGTAAGAGAACACGTGCTGAACCTAGGTTTTTCTTAACGTGTGTTTTGGCTCTAAGCTAGCCTGGGCACACGGCCAAACAATCACACTAGTCTCCAGACGCACCTTAAAAGTCTAACATTTATTCTACCGTAAGGGTCAGGTCTAATTTCATCAGATGCACATGTGCAGCCTGGCAACTGGTGGAGACATGTTGGTGGCATCCTGTGCTCAGAGAGGCAGCAGGCAAACAGGGCTGCCAGTGGGAGGCCTGGCTGTCCATTGAGCTCTGACCCAGCAAAATCTTTTCATCTTCAAAGCACCACTGGATTCCTGCCTCAATTGTTGTTGCAACAGACTACCTCTCTTGAGTCATCACATTGGCTCTTGTTCAATCAATGACATTTATTTCCTGCCTTATTTCTGAAATGCCATCTCAGTGTTTTATATATGTGTTTTAGTTCTAATTGGTTTTATGATGTATTTGATAATGCATTGTTTTAATTGTTGTTCGCTGCCTCGGTGGCTCTCATTGTGTAGAAAGACATGATATTAATTTTGTAACTAAAATAAATCCATTTATACACAACTAAGCCTTCGTGGACTGAAAAGGGGGATCTAGACCCCCAAAGTTTATACCCCAATATTGTCCGTCTTAAAAGCGGCACACATCCCCAGCTGCCGCAGACTAATATGGCCGCCACCGCCACACCATTTGCTGTGTGGACGGATCACTTTCCCCGCTAGAGGGCGGACGATCTCCAAAAGCCACAACGCAGCTTGTTTACCGAGCCGGTTGAAGCTTCACCTCCTCCACTGTCCTCGTTTACCCTCCAAACAATATGTTATCATGGGAGGCTGACTGTGATACCATTTTTTCCATATGTATTATATGTATGTATATGTATTTTTCCGTATGTATTTTTCCATAGGTATTATATAAAGATGTATATAATCCTACATAGCTCTATGAGTAGTTTCCTATCCAAATCAAATTCAAATATGAGAAGATTAAATTGTCTATATACAACATTCAGTGCAAATAATTCAACAACAGTCACCCTCGACCAGCTTCAATTAAAACAGGGCACTACACCCGTTTTGAAAACTAAAAAGGTCCGAACTGCCACTTCCAGACTGGATATTTTTTAACAAAACATACAACTTCGGGTTTTTTTTTAAATTTTAAAAAGTATCGCAGGGGGCGATTCAGGGCAAAAAAGGGCTTCTTCTCCCCCCCCCCTCCAAGCCGAAACACCCTCAGACCGAGCGGTGAAGAAACTGGACATTTCCCCCTTTAACAAAGGTTGGTTTCATCTTCTCTTTCTGCTCCTTCCCCTCGCCGCAAAGCAAAATTCTAACACCGTCTCTCTACGTGGAAAAGGCAGGAAGGAGCGCAGTCGCAACTTACAAATTCGAACGGCGATCCGTTCGGAGGTTCTCTGGGCAACAACGACGTAGTAGGGGAAAAACAGTCTCCGAATTCTTTGCGTTCACGCGGAGGCACCGTGACTCGCCCGTGCTCTGTGAGAAAGAAAATGGAACCTCGCCTCGCTTCCTGGCTTAGAGCCCAGCCGCAAGGGAGGGGGAGGGGAGGACTGGTGCTAAAAGCGTCCCGTTGCGGTGCTCACAGCGCAGCGCCCTGCAGCTTGTTTGCCAGGGCGGCTCTCCCATTCTTATTTGCTTTGAGCAAGTATCAGACTGCCTCAGAGACGGCAGGAAAAGAGAAGGTATTTGTCAACCCTTTCAGTGAACTCTTCTTCTGCCTGTATCCACCCTGGGAAGATCAGAGTCATGGAGGGCTTTGAAAAAAACAAAGAGAGGTTTGTGCAGCAGCTGGGAGCAATCAAGAATCCCATGGGAGAAATCCTTTGATCAAAATAATAAGCCAAGTGAATGGAAACCTAGGATAGGAAGGGAATGACTGACTATATCAAAATAATATCCTGTCAACAGCCCGAATATGAACAAGTCTAATTGTGGGATTCAATCAATAAGTCGATCTGGGATTCAGTGGCTACAGCTCTTTTTTTTAAAGTGATTCAAGGAATATGTTGAGGAGAAGCAAAAGAAAAATTTCTCACATGGATTTGAAACACCTTTGAAATGTTAGGCCTTAAAATGTAAGTCTTGTTAAGCTGAAATGTTAACAGTGAGGAGATTTTTAATTTCACCCATTCATTGTTTCATAGTGTAAGCTTCCTAAATTGTGAGGCGGGTTGAAAGATGGAGATCACAGACTTGGTGCATGTTGAAAAACAATCCCTTTTCATAAGCCAAGAAGTTGAAGAGAGGCATAGTTCAAAGGTGAGCTAGTGGTGAGTGATTGCTCTATATCTCCAAGTCCAAATTTGCAGATAGCCGGATTGGAAAATACCTTTGTGTGAGAAACTGGAGAGCTGCTGGTGGTCTGTGTAGTTGTTTCCTGTCTGCACAGAGTAATGATGGGCTGACTCAGAAGAAGGCAGCTATAATGAACAAAGCCAGGGCTGGATGGCTGCGGTTCCACCAGGAACTTGTCCAAACAGAAACTGACTTTGTGCAGCTTGACTTACTTGAACCAACTCAGGGCTCCAAATGAAAAGATGTGTTTACATAGCTACAACAGGTAGAAACTTGTTTGCTTATGCTCAGACTGCCTTTTTCAAGTGGCTGGTAAAGCTGAGTAGAATGTCTGCCACACCCGGAGTTGTTAAGAAAGGTAAAATCTATGCTAAGGATTACTAGGAAAGAGAGAGAAAACAACAGCTTGTATCATAATATGCTGTAGTGCAGCTGAATTTGGAATACGCTGTATACATTTGGGGTGCCCCTCCAATTTCAAAAATGATATAATTCATAGAACAAAATGATGGAGGCCTTGTGCTGTCGATGGTCAAAGAAAAAAAAGCATCTACTCAAGAAGAAAGGGAGTTCAGACCTTTTCAGTTTATTTGACTAAGAGAACATATGGCAGAGGTTTGTAAAATGAAGCATGGATTAGAAAAAGTGAATTGCATGATCTTTTTCTCCTCTCATAGTGCTACAACTCAGAGGCACCCAAAGAAATTGATGGGCAGTAAATTTAGATGAGACAAGAGAAATTACTTCACAATTAAACTAACCTGTGGAACTCACTGCCATAGGAGCTGATGAAGGCTACTATCTTAGAGAGTTTTAAAAGGGAATGAGATAATTCCATGGATTATAAATATGTACCTGACTGTTAGTTATGATAGCTAAAGGAAGAAACTTATCCATTTCTGGGAGGGGGGAGGGGAGGAATAAGAGAGGCTAGCTGCTTTCATGCTCTGCTTGGGGACTTCCAAGTGACATCTAACTGGCCACTGTGGGAATCAGGATGCTGGACTAGATGAGCCTGTGGTTTAATTTAAACTGAGTCTTCATTTACTCTTCTTTACCATCTAGTGTTTGCAGTTCAGAGGATGTAACCAGTTGCCTAGTAGTGTTGGGCTTTTGTAACAAAAACCTTATCTCATTTTTTCTGAAAATGTGGTTGCTTCATATTCACATTCATAATCAGTTATGGTTCATAGCACCCCCCTTCCCTGAGTATTTGGTGTAAGGTCTTTTCTAGTTTATTTTTTCTCAAGCAAATTAGAAGCTCCACCATTGAAGAATAGTTTGTCTGAAGGTAGGAGCTTTGATTCTTGAAAACTTACCCTCTGAAAATCTCATTGGTCTCTAAGGTGCCACTGAACTAAAATCATACAATAAGAGAAAGTACTTAAGGGGAGTCCTTTTTAAAGGAAGGAGGACAAGTGTCCATTTCCTGTTTGTGTAAACTTGCATGAATGCTTGAAGTTGAAACTGGCCCAAACTGATGTGAGGTCGTGGAGGTGGAATGCAACTGCGGGTGGAGAAAGTGTAAATCCTTGTTGAGCGAGAGGGAGAGAGACAGGGCAGAGCAAGTAGGGACTCAATGAAGTTCTCCCATGTGCTGGTCTGTAGCCAAGTAACTACAGGGTCAGCATCTGTACATCCTGGGGAGTGAACATTTCATTCTCTTGCCTTCCATTGCTGATCTCCTGCAGCTGCCTTCTCTTGCTCCTCCTCCCTATTATTGGGGGAGGAGAGGAAATGACAAAGCAGCTGGCTAAAAGAGAAAAGCCGTTATGAAGTTTCGTTGCCAAGTTTGTTTGATGGCTTCATTGCAGGTTCTTTTATTGTCTCCGTGTGCGTTTCCTATAGGCTAATAGTGTCACATGAGAAGGACTACAGTCTGAGGCTTGGACTGTTGACTTTCAAACGACTGCGGCAGGGTTTTATGGCCTTTTGAAAGTTACTGAACAACAAACGGGACTGTGCTCGGAACTTAGGGGCAGGCAGGTTTTCAATTAAGTTTGTCAGATGCTATATAAATACCAAATACTATTTTTTTAAAAACAAACATTACAGTTGTAGATATTCTGTAAATAAATTTGCTCAGTTTGGAGAGCAAATTGTAGTAAAGTACACATGCAAGAACACAGCAGGACTTGAGTCCGATGGCAGATATCTGAAAAAGGGAGCTCTAACTCTTGAAAGGTTATATCTAGAAAATCGTGTTGGTCTCAAAGGTGCCATTGGATTCAAACCCTGCACAAATCTCCTTTGGTATAGAACTAGTTACACCGTTCTTTGGATGCTGGCTGCAGTCACTTTTTCAACTGGTCTTTTATTGTATGTTAAATTTAGGTTGTAGTAACTATGTGATTACACAGGGTGGGGGTGGGGGGAAGCACTGAGTGCCTCCATCCAAGCAGGAGAAGAAAGCTTTTTCTTCACTTGATTTAGCAGCAAAGACATTTCCAGGACAGAGAATGTGGCTTCCAAACAATCCTTTATTCATTAAAAATAAATCATTGGTGGAGGGGGACATGGTGTCAACGCGGAGCAGGAAGGACACCTAAGGCAGGGTCTCTACCCCCCCCCCCATATCGCTATTAAAACCGTCACAACAAAAAGAAACAAAGTAATTATGGGAAAGAAGATGTCAGAGAAAAAGAGGCACCAGGTAAAAGCAATAAAAAACTTACAGGACTTTTTTACAAGCCAGGAAATAGCATTGGAGTCAGGGAGACAGCAGGGAGAGGAAAACAAAATGGCAGGCGCAACTAAAACTGCTGAAATAAGCTCACCCTCCCAACAAGACAGTTTTACTGAACTGTTAAAATGAATGGAACAAAACTTACTTGACAACATAAAAATGCTATCACAGCAATTTACAGCACAAGTTGCTGAAATGAAAACAAATAAATAAGGTGACTCACAGTGCTAATAGAGCAGTGGAAATAAGTAACGCAGCTCAGATAGAAGTCAAGGAGCTTCAACGTAAAAATACTCAACATCAGGAAAGATTATTGATTGGAAATGGCTATAAGATAGAGGAATGTTAAATTTAGAGGATTTAAAGAAAATATTAATGCAAATGAAGAGTTCCCACTGTCTTTCTGGCCTCATGGCTAACAAATCAGCTGCAGTGGAACGAGAATGAAGACGAGGCTCCAAAAATAAGAAAAAGCTTACAGAGTAGGTTCAAGGAATGGTGGAAAAAATAAGTTCCCCAGAGACATTATAGTTACATTTCAAGATGGAAACATCAAGAAAATGATTCTTGTGACAGCCAGAGTGAGGGAAGCACTAGATTACAACGGAAGCCCAATATTAGCCCTCACTGATCTACCACCAGAAGTGCTGAGCAAAAGGAGAGAATTGAAAAGAATGACTGAAGTACTAAGGGAAGCCCAAATAAACTATAAATGGACCAATCTTGTTCAACTAGAGGTCACACATCAAGAATAAATCTACAGAGCTATCGATCAAGATTCTGGAGAAGCACTTCTTAGAGCCGTTGCAATTGTGCCCCCAATAGAAGCGGAGAGGAACACACAGAAAAGAAGAATGCTATCTTCTTTATCCCCCATTAAGAATAGTAAAATACCAGTTCATTTGAACTAGCAGATTGTTCTCAATACACAGGACATAATTTTTCATGTTGTGAAATAAAAAAGAAGCATTTAAATAAGATATCATGGTGGTGGAGGGATAGGGGGGTATTGCATTTAGCCCTCGTTGTCTTTTCCTGTTTTTGGAATTGATTTTTTAAACCAATAATCTGTTGGGTATTTACCTGCAGGTCACCGAGTCAGGATTGTCTGAATGTTGGGGTGGGGGAATGGAGAAAGGTGGGGGTGGAAAGGGAGGGAATGGAAGAACAGCAGAACGTATGGTTGTTAACTATCTTTAGGGGGGAAAGAGGGAGGGGGAAGGGAGGGTTTGTTCTAGTTAAGTTGTAGTGATCTAATGATAGTTACATATTATTATCTTTTCTCTTATCATCTTTAAGTTCAAGTCTATGACTAAAGTTTGATTATCATTTTGTGAAACATATCTTTGACTATCCACTAGGAAGAAACCTTGTGCATTATACTAAACATATTTTACTATGAACATTTATCTAATATTATCTTGGACTTGATATCTTTAAAAGCCTTGTAACTATTTGCATTTGTAAGCATTGTTATATAAAAACTTATAAAAATAAAAACAAATTTTAAAAAAATTAATCATTGGTAAGCAGATGTTTGTTGGAGAACTTGTGTCTTACCTTATATAAGACTGTGTTAGTCTGCTCTCTTGCACCAGTTAGAAAGCATCAGGAAGAAACATGAATATATTTTGCTTGTAAAATCAGACAGAATTTAACGCAATGAAGTTTGGCAATTCTGCTAGTTTATACTTTGACTGTTGCTAGGGTTATAAGTTTTTGGTTTCAAAACCCTGGGACCTGGATTGTTGAACTCTGGGCAGAGTGGGACCAGAATCGTGTGGGTTGTGGCAGAAGCAGAGCCCATAGCAAAAGGTAAATGTCTGTCTTTGGCTGGTGCTGGCAGAAACAGGGAGCTGACTCCTGTCCTTGGATTCTAGTGCAGAATGGAAGTGGGTGGAATTGCTGGGCTATGAGTGTTGCGTCACTGGGTTGCCATGCTCTCAGCAGAGCCTGTAGAGAGCAACTGTACAGGAAGCTCCCATATACACTTTACACAGCAGTCTGTAAAGCAGTAACCTCACCAACCCAAATTCTTGCCTGGGATACAAAGTTCAAACAAATGCAGCAACAGCAAAATAATACTGTTGAGTTTCCAGAAAGTTAAAAAAAATCTGGAAAGCAGCTGCTGAGCTTTGGAAAAACTAAACCACGCAAGCCTGTTTTTCTGATCAGTGTGCAGTCCATGTAAATCTGCTCCGTAGCACAGTTCAGATCCTATTTATGTTTAACATTAAGGTCAATTTATTTATTTACATTATTTACAATCCCCCTTTCTCACTGAGACTCAAGACGGATTACATAGTGTAAGTCAATATGATCAATGGCTGGGATATTCAATAAACAATAAATAAACCATAGCCACTGTTCTCCTTTCCTCCTGCTCCACATCAACTACCACCAACCTCTGAGGTACATTAGGGTGATAGTGTAGGCCCAAGGCCACCCCCCCAAAAAAATCCATGAGAAAAGCATGACGCTGAAGTTGGTTCCCAGTTCCTGCTTCCTTATTCACAGTTCCTAGTTTCTTATTCGCAAAACCAAACATAAAATATTAGGGAAGTGAAAAAGCTCTGCACCACAAAATAAAGTTTGTAAGGGCACATTTTCATCTCCGTATACAGAAGACTCTGCCCTCTATGTAGACCAATACTGGGCCATTCTACAAAGCCAGTTCTTGAGTTAACAGCTTAAAAGTAGGCTGCCCCAGAACAAATCAATAATCAGAAAGGGGGACAGCTGCAGCAGAAAAAAAAACAGTGAAGAGGACATGAGCTAGTGCTGATCCAAACACTGGTTTTGGAGGTAAGACCTTCTATTTGACTTGCCTCCCAGAAGCTTGTATTAGGAATAGCTGTGAATAAGGAACTGATAGGTAGCCGGTGGAGTGACTGTAGGATGGGAGTGATGTTCATGCTCCTGCTCACTCCTGATAACGGTTGAGCTGCAGCATTTTGCACTAATCAGAGGCTCCTAGTTAGCTTAGATGGGAGACCTATCCTATAACATAATTCTCTTAGCGTCTTTCTGATGATGCACATTTATCCTGGTGCGCCTGCACGGACACACCAGGATAAAAAGGACGGCGCTAGCGGCAGAGGGCCAGGTAAATCTGCCTGGCCCACTGCCACAAGGGTTCATAGTCCAGGTGGAGGTGGAGGAGGGCAGCAGCGGCGGTGGCAGCGTGGGAAGGGTGCCGTGCCTGCAAGCCTCGGTGGAGCTGCGGTGGGGCTGAAGTGCCCGCTGCCCTCTGACTCCCACCAACCCTCCCTCCTGCCTCTTAGCTCTCCCCAGATCCCCCCCTTGCCCCCTACCTGCCATCCCTCCCCCACTTGCCTGCCAGCAAGCCTTTCCCAGACTCCTCTACCTGCCAGCCAGCCCTTCCCACCCACACCCACCCCTGCCAGCCCTCCCCAGACCCAGCTTTCTAGAACCCATTGTATTTATTTGCTCAACAGGCTCTGTTTCTAGTGTATAATATTATAATACTCAAGCCTTGATGTTACCATAGTATGGATCCAAGTGGCCAGGTCGACTGTGTTGAGATAAGAAGCCATTTTCCAGCCGTGACGTTGTGAAAAGCATTTTTTGCCACTACCTTAACTGGTTTTTCTAGTAGTAGCACTGGATCCAGTATAACTCCTAGGCTCTTAACCAAGAGCCAAAACACACGTTAAGAAAAACCTAGGTTCAGCACGTGTTCTCTTACCTCAAGGTTTGCCGGGATCTGTAGGCGTCCTGGAAGCTTAAAGTTTAGCATTTATAGAGCGCCTGTATTTTAAGCTTTAAGCTTCCAGGACGCCTTTAAGCTTCCAGGACCTTAAGCTTCCAGGACGCCTACAGATCCCGGCAAACCTTTAGATAAGAGAACACGTGCTGAACCTAGGTTTTTCTTAACGTGTGTTTTGGCTCCAAGTTGGCAAGAGTCAAACAAACTCCATCAAAAGTGGGGTGTGCAATATCCTTCAAGATCTCTGCCTTCCCAACAAGCATCACTTCATTCTTGTCTGGGTTCAATTTCAATTTGTTCTTTTTCAGTCAATTCACCATGGCTATCAGGCAGCGATCTAAGATTTCTACTGCATCCTGTGGGGACTTAGATAGCAAGATATAGAGTTGAGTGTCATCTGCATATTGGTGACATCCAATTCCATAGGTGCGAATGAGTTCTCCTAAAGGCTTTACATAGAGGTTGGATAGCATAAGATTGCACCCTGCAGAACCCTGCAAGATAGCTCCCATTCTAGAGACAGCTGATCTCCGATGGCAACCCTTTGAGTCTGTCCCATGAGAAATGATTTAAACCAGTCCAAGGCACATCCTTTGATGCCCACTTCTGTTTCTAACCACTCAACAGGATGGCATGGTCTACTGTGTCAAAGGCTGCAGACAGATCCAGGAGGGTGAATAAGGAGGCATGGCTTTTGCCTATATTCAGATGGCGATCATCCCCTAATGCTACTAGTGCTGTTTTGGTCCCATGCCTTGGTCTGAATCCTGACTGGAAAGGGTCTAGAGCACTAGAGTTATCCAAGAAGGTCTGGAGTTGGTCAGCTACTGCTTTCTTAATCACTTTGCCTAGAAAGGGCAGTTAGAGACTGGGCAATAATTGACCACATCATTTTTGTCTAGGGGTGGTTTTTTAAGTAGTGGACAGATAGCAGCCTGTTTGAGCTGCTGGGTCATCTCATTCTGGTCTTTTTTCTTATTGCCTTCCATCTTTCCTAGCAGGGAGTCTTGTCCTCTCACGACGTGACAAATGAGATGATAGCTTCAAATTGTGTCATTTTAGCTTCTAGGGAGAATTCATGCTTGATTAGATCTAGAAACTACTTATTTGTCTTTTTGGCCATCCAAGGTATCTGTAAAACTCTCTTCCAGTGCCACATTTCAAATGAATCAATTTTCTTCCTGTCAGTTTTCTTCATTGCGCAACCTTCACAATAAGGTAGTAACCTTTTCTGCTGTACTGGGGAGAGTGAAACCCCTATGATTAGTTTCATGCGGGTAGCAGTGTTAGTATGCAGTAGAAAAGCAAGATTTGGGTCCAGTAGCACCTTACAGACCAGCTAGATTTCCAGGGTATGAGTTTTCAAGAGTTATTTCTTGTGGCTGGAGCTGTAACTTTGCTGCTACTTCCCTCTTTTCCCCTTTCCCTTTGGGGGAGGGGAACAGGAATGTTTGGCATCTGCTACTTTCTTCCTTTTTTTAAGTTTAGTGTTGCCAGTTCCCCTCCCTCCCCACAGACTCTGACAGAAGCAAATTTCTTCTGAAGAGAACCAAGTTCTGAGGAAATGCCTGTAAGGGGCAAAGTGCCTCTGAACATTCCCCCACCCACCCCCACACACAGAGGAAGCTTCTGGGCCTAGAAATGAATCATCAACCAACACTATGGCGAAAGCATGGGAGGAAAAGGCTTGAGCCGATCTGCAGGCAAGCAGCAGCTTTTTTTAAGAACTGGAGTTTTCAGATGGGTTGAAGTCACTACAACAAGAACAGCCCATGCCAGTTCAGTCTTCCAGGTGCCTCTCAACTAAATCTAAGTCACAGGGGGATCCAGGGGACAGGGAAGTTAAAATGGACCTGGGAACTAGCTGAGCAGCCTCTCTAGTAACCCAATCAACAATAGAGGAATCAACTGCATAAAATGAGTTAAACGTCCAGTTTGCTCCTGCCACTAGCAACATTGAGTCCTGAGCTATGAACCAGTTCCTTAAACATTATAACTGTCAGGCTATGGATGACAGGGTACAGCAGATAGATCTCTGGAGCACCACATCAAGACACAGGTTCTTGGATAAATGACTTTTATTCAGAAATCAAATCTTTTCTATATACAGGTCCATAGGACTACTTAGAAACAAGGCAACCAACTAAGCAGCAAGAGTAGAAGTTGACAGTAATGACATCATGTGAGAGATCTTTCTCTTTTACACTCTAGCTTACTCCTTTCTCCCCCTCCCATTGTAAACAATACTTTGACGCTTTTTCAGTTTGAAAATTACTGAAATACAACAAAAGAAGAGGGAAGTGACTTTACCGGGGGGAGGAAAGTTAAATGAGAAATTCTAAGCAACTATTTTATTTGACTACTATATGTAGTATTAAGTAATAGAGGTGTTATTATAAGAATTATAAGGATAGAAACTAACTAATTTTATCTCTGGCAGATAATTGTATAATGGAGAAATTATATAACTAAAATAGAAGGCGGAAAGAAATATATAGTAACATAAGGAATATGAGTTAAATTGATTGACTTATGCCGAATGTATATTGAGTTTATAGAAGTACCTAGAAATATGTAGAGTATGGGTCAAATTGATTGATTATTCATGGCAGACAACTGTATAATGGAGAAATTATATAATCAAAATAGAATGAATATATTGTCGAAGGCTTTCACGGCCGGAGAACGATGGTTGTTGTGGGTTTTCCAGGCTGTATTGCCGTGGTCTTGGCACTGTAGTTCCTGACGTTTCGCCAGCAGCTGTGGCTGGCATCTTCAGAGGTGTAGCACCAAAAGACAGAGATCTCTCAGTGTCACAGTGTGGAAAAGATGTGGGTCATTTGTATCTACTCAGGAGGGGTGGGGTTGAGCTGAGTCATCCTGTAAGAGTTTCCCAGGGTGTGGAATGCTAATGGCGGGAGACTTCACTGTATCCTGAGGAGGTTCTTTTGCATATGGATTGGTACTTGATGTGCTAATCTTCTCTGCAGGGCTATTGTCAGGGATAGAATGTTTTGTTAGCCTGGTGTTTTTCAGAACTGGCAACCATGCTCGGTTCATTCTTAAGGTTTCTTCTTTCCTGTTGAAGTTTTGCTTATGCTTGTGAATTTCAATGGCTTCCCTGTGCAGTCTGACAAAGTAGTTGGAAGTGTTGTCCAGTATTTTGGTGTCCTAGAATAAGATACTGTGCCCTGTTTGAGTTAGGCTATGTTCAGCCACTGCTGATTTTTCAGGTTGTCCAAGTCTGCAGTGTCTTTCATGTTCTTTTATTCTTGTCTGGATGCTACGCTTTGTGGTCCCGATGTAAACTTGTCCACAGCTGCAGGGTATACGGTATACTCCTGCAGAGGTTAGGGGGTCTCTACTGTCTTTTGCTGATCGTAGCATCTGTTGTATTTTTCGGGTGGGTCTGAATACTGCTTGAAGGTTATGTTTTTTCATAAGCTTTCCCATCTGATCAGTAATTCCTTTGATATATGGCAAAAACACTTTTCCTGTGGGAGACTGTTTTTCTTTGGTTGTTTGATTCATCCTGGGTTTGATTGCTCTTCGGATTTCATTTCTGGAGTAGCCATTTGCCTGAAGTGCGTGGTTTAGATGATTAATTTCCTCATTGAGAAAGTGCGGCTCACATATCCGTCTTGCACGATCCACTAATGTTTTCATTATGCCTCTTTTTTGTCGGGGGTGGTGATTGGAGTTTTTGTGTAGGTACCGATCAGTGTGAGTTGGTTTCCTGTAGACCTTGTGACCTAACTGAAAGTTTGCTTTGCGGATGACCCAGGTATCCAGGAATGGGAGTTTTCCCTCGATTTCTTTCTCCATGGTGAATTGTATGTTCAGGTGGATGTTGTTGAGATGATTCAAAAACCCCATCAATTCTTCCTCCCCATGGCTCCAAATGATAAATGTATCATCCACAAACCGGAACCATACACTAGGTTTGTGGGGTGCTGATTCTAGAGCTGTTTTTTCAAAATGTTCCATGTAGAAGTTTGCTATAACTGGGCTGAGGGGGCTCCCCATGGCCACCCCATCCATCTGTTCATAGAATTCGTTGTCCCATTGGAAGTAACTGGTTGTCAGGCAATGGTGGAATAAGGCTGTTACATCCTCTGGGAAAATCTGATTAATAAGTGCAATAGTGTCTTTTACTGGAACCTTGGTAAACAGGGATACAACATCAAAACTGACAAGTATGTCTTGTGGATTGAGTTTCAGAGAACTGATTTTGTTGATGAAATCTGCTGAAGAATGAATATAAGCTAGAAGGAAGTAAAGAGCAACATATAGAGTACAAGTTAAATTGATTGACTTATATTGAATGTATACAATGTTTATAGAAGTACTTAAAGTTATGTAGAATAAGGGACAAATTGTTTGTCCCATATTGACGAGACTAGAATGAATAAGAATATAGAGTACAAAATTAGACAAATGATTGTTATTATTAAAGAATATACACCAGGAATGTAATACTTAGTTGATGAGTTAAGTGGGAAAGGGAATAGAGATAGCACTGTGTTATAATAGATAAGCTTAGAAGAGAATGAAAGTATATGCTTAATAGAATAAAATAAGTTTGAAATGAGTAGGGGGAAAAATGGATAAGGGGTTGGGAAACTGTTGGAAGTCAACAAAAGGGGGGGAAAGGGAGGGGGTTAGAACTGGAATATTTAAAGGAAATTGATTGTAATGGATATTATAGTGATTTCTAATCCAATAAAATTTTTTAAAAAATACTTTGACGCTTTTTCTGTGTGAGAAGGTTTCACGTATTTAAGATATCACATTGAGTACAGAGGAAGCAAGACACAGCACTGTCTGGAAATGAGTACAAGGTCATAAACACAGTTACAGAAATCACCTGTGAAAGTCTGAGAGAAGAACAGTTATGCTACCAGTAATTGATATACATTGGAACACACTATGTTTACCAGAAAGAAAACCAATATTGGCATGGATGGCGCTCAGACATGACATTCTGCCCCCCTAAAGATGGCCTCTCCCTCTAAGGCCCCGGTTTGTCAGGATAGTGTTTATGAAAGTTTGAAATTAATCTGGGTGCATTCATATGGGACTGCTCTACCCATTCTCCGTACGATTCATCAAATTCTTTCCACCTGACTAGGTAAAAGAGTTTGTTGTGCTTAAGTTTTGAGTCTAGGATTTCTTCCACTTCGTAATGAACATGTCCATCCACCAGCATTGGATGTGGGGGCCCCTTTTCTGGATGCCACTGATCAGGTAAGGGGGCCCTTTTCAAAAAAATGAAGTGGAACACTGGGTGGATTTGTTTTAAGTTATTTGGACGTTCAATCTATACAGTCACAGGATTAACTTCTTTACAGGAAAAGGTCCTAGATATCTCCATCCAAGCTTCTTGCTAGGTTGTTCCCCTTTTATTTTTTTGGTGGAGATGTATACAAAATCTCCTGGTTTTAGTTCCCATTGTTCTGAGTATTTTGTATCAGCAAACTTTTTGTAATCCTCTTTGACTTTGTCCAAAGTTTTTTGAATAATTCCCCATTGGGAAATTAAATTAGTCCACCACTCATCTAGATCTCCTCCAATGTTCCCTCTAAGCGGTGCAGTGTTGTGAGCCAGAAATCCAATTTGTGAGCAGCAACTTGCAAGTTGTGAGCATGCCTTTTCGAAAACCAGAATCCATTTGATTAAAAGACTTTTGATTTAGGTTGTCTGAGACATTGGTATTGGGTGCCATCAATATGTTGATAACACCCACTTAGGCATGTGGTTCTCAAAAGCTTATGCCTCAATAAAGTGGGTTAGTCTTAAAGATGCTACTGGACTCTTTACTATTTTGCAACTACAGACTAACATGGCTAACTCCTCTGGATCTACAGAGAAGAAGAATTGTGCATCATCCAGCCCCGCAATGCACTCACTCTCTGGCTATTCCCTTCTACCTTTTATATAAAAAGGTGTTGTGAAGCATGCCTGCAAATGGCTCAGACACCATTTCTTTCCCCAGGCATCAGTGTATTGCCAGAGTTTTCTTTGCATTTTGGGCAACATCAGGCAGATGAGCTTCAGTAACGGTTCCTCTTTGCCCACAAGCAAATCCTAAACAGAATGTGACGTGCAGTCATTACTCCCTCTACCTCTGCTCTGTCGATTGGCATTTCCTGTCTCTTCTGTGGCCAGGTCTGCAGAAAGAAGAAGGAAGCTGGCTGAAGTTGCAGGGGGAGCACCTATTTAGCTTCCAGCTGAGAGCTGCTCATTGGAACGGCCTAGAACTGGCCTTTAGCCACCCTAGAGGCTTCATGGCTTTAAAACTCTTTCCTTTTCTCTTTGTGAGTTCTGGTCATGGAATCTTTGAAATGAAATCAAGTCATAAAGCATAAAGTCAGCACTGAAGTCCTGCCTTCTCCTTGCTTGCCATTCTGTTTTATTACACTGTATTGCAATGATCTATTCTCCCCTGAAGATATAAGCAGATTGCAATTGATGTACAAAAATACTGGTAAAACTGAGGCCGCAGCTCCCCACTCCCCATGGAGTAATTTAACTAGAGGACAGCCTGTCTTACCAGCATGTGTAAAATTTCCAGATTCAGACCCTAGCTCTGTCATGAATTTTCCTTGCCATGCAAGTCTTTGTGACTAGGAAGTCAATTTTTTGTGTGCATGTAAAATAGATTTCCTTAGTCATGAATTTACACACACAAAAAAAGAGTATTTCCCTACCTGGAGCTGGCAACCCTAGGAGTGTGAAACACTACCGCCATCTCCTCTTCCTCCTCCAGCACCCGCGCTGGGCCAGAGAGGCTGCTCGGTGGGCTGGTGAGAAATAGCATGGGTGCCTGCCGCTGCCACCTTTTCCTCCAGCACTGGACCAGAGAGGATGCTTGGCGGGCTGGCGAAAGGCCTTGGGGATACCCACCGTGGCTCCTCTTCCACACCAGGCAACGGACCTGGGTAAGGCCGCGCGGATGCCTGCCTGGGAAAGGCCACGTGGGCGCCTGCCTTGGCTCTTCCCCTAGAGCCCGACAAGGGGCTGGGGAAAGGCCGCGCGGGTGCTTGCCATGGCTCCTCTTCCAGAGCCCAGCGAGGGGCCAGGAAAAGGCTGTGTGGGCGCCTGCCACAGCTCTTTCCCCTGAGCCTGGCGAGGGGCCAGGGAAAGGCCACGTGCCTGCTGCATCTCTTTCCTCCGAGCCTGGCGAGGGGCTGGGGAAAGGGCATGCGGGCACCTGCTGTGGTGCCTCCTCCAGAGCCCGGGGGAAAGGCTGCCTGGGTGCCTGCTGCGGCTTTTCCCTCCCCCCCCTGAGCCTGGTGGGGGGCCGGAGAAAGGCTGTGCGGGTGGCTGCTGCGGTGCCTCCTCCAGAGCCCAGTGAGGGGCTGGGGAAAGGCCACACTGGCGCCTGCTGCAGCTCTTCCCACAGAGCCCGGTGATGGGCTGGGGAAAGGCTGCGCAGGCTCCTGCTGCAGATCCTCTTCCAGAGCCCAGTGAGGGGCCAGGGAAAGGCCGCATGGGTGTCTGGCACTGCTCTTCCCCCCCCCCGAGTCTGGCAAGGGGCTGGGGAAAGGCTGCATGGGCGCCTGCTGCGGCTCTCCCCTCCCCAAGCGTGGCGAGGGGCTGGGGAAAGGCCGCGCGTGGGTGCCTCCCGCGGCTCTTTCCCCCGAGCCTGGCAAGGGGCTGGGGAAAGGCCACGCAGGCGCCTGCTGTGGTGCCTCCTCCAGAGCCTGGGGGAAAGGCTGCCTGGGTGCCTGCTGCGGCTTTTCCCTCCCCCCCCGAGCCCGGCGGGGGGCCGGAGAAAGGCCGTGCGGGTGGCTGCTGTGGTGCCTCCTCCAGAGCCCAGTGAGGGGCTGGGGAAAGGCCACACCGGCGCCTGCTGCAGCTCTTCCCACAGAGCCCGGTGATGGGCTGGGGAAAGGCTGTGCAGGCGCCTGCCGCGGATCCTCTTCCAGAGCCCAGCGAGGGGCTAGGGAAAGGCCGCATGGGTGCCTGCTGCGGCTCTCCCCCCCCCGAGTGTGGCAAGGGGCTGGGGAAAGGCCCCGCAGGCGCCTGCTGTGGTGCCTCCTCCAGAGCCTGGGGAAAAGGCTGCCTGGGTGCCTGCTGTAGATACAATAAAGGACCAGGTCCTTTTACAAAAAGTATATTCAAAGTGCAAGTGCTATAAATAGTGAAAATTCATACACATGTAAATTCATATCCGTACATTCATTCCATAGTCATCACAGATTTGTGAGGGAAAATACATTCATATACATTGAACGATAGGGCTATGACTCCATAGGTCTTTCCATAGGTGCTTATACAAGGTATTGTGCAAAGACTAGCAGTCCTGGGTACTTCCAGAACGATGAGAAGCGACACAGTTGGAAATAAAAGCAAGGTTTCAAACCAAGCCCAATCTGGGGCCGGCTTCACACTGCGGATTTCGTGATTCCTTCATCAGGAGCGTGCAGTTTGCTTCATCAGGTCAGGACCAAGCACAATCCAACGTTATTTCCTCACCAACACTCTCAAAAGCCCATAACACGGCGGCTGTGCATATTCGGCCCCAGTCCCACTCCGACCCATCGTGAGTGCCATTGGTTCACCGACATACGAATTAGCTAGACATCTGGCCGATCTCCTGCAGGACCACATCGGGAAAACCTCGTCTTACATCAAAGATTCAGCAGATTTCATCAACAAAATCAATTCTCTGAAATTCAATCCACAAGACATACTTGTCAGTTTTGATGTTGTATCCCTGTTTACCAAGGTTCCAGTAAAAGACACTATTGCACTGATTAATCAGATTTTCCCAGAGGATGTAACAGCCTTATTCCATCATTGTCTGACAACCAGTTACTTCCAATGGGATAACGAATTCTATGAACAGATGGATGGGGTGGCCATGGGGAGCCCTCTCAGCCCAGTTATAGCAAACTTCTACATGGAACATTTTGAAAAAACAGCTCTAGAATCAGCACCCTACAAACCTAGTGTATGGTTCCGGTTTGTGGATGATACATTTATCATTTGGAGCCATGGGGAGGAAGAATTGATGGGGTTTTTGAATCATCTCAACAACATCCACCTGAACATACAATTCACCATGGAGAAAGAAATCGAGGGAAAACTCCCATTTCTGGATACCTTGGTCATCCGCAAAGCAAACTTTCAGTTAGGTCACAAGGTCTACAGGAAACCAACTCACACTGATCGGTACTTACACAAAAACTCCAATCACCACCCCCGACAGAAAAGAGAGGCATAATGAAAACATTAGTGGATCGTGCAAGACGGATATGTGAGCCACACTTTCTCAATGAGGAAATTAATCATCTAAACCACGCACTTCAGGCAAATGGCTACTCCAGAAATGAAATCCGAAGAGCAATCAAACCCAGGATGAATCAAACAACCAAGGAAAAACAGTATCCTACAGGGAAAGTGTTTTTGCCATATATCAAAGGAATTACTGATCAGATGGGAAAGCTTATGAAAAAGCATAACCTCCAAGCAGTATTCAGACCCACCCAAAAAATACAACAGATGCTACGATCAGCAAAAGACAGTAGAGACCCCCTCACCTCTGCAGGAGTATACCGTATACCCTGCAGCTGTGGACAAGTTTACATCGGGACCACAAAGCATAGCATCCAGACAAGAATAAAAGAACATGAAAGACACTGCAGACTTGGACAACCTGAAAAATCAGCAGTGGCTGAACATAGCCTAACTCAAACAGGGCACAGTATCTTATTCCAGGACACCAAAATACTGGACAACACTTCCAACTACTTTGTCAGACTGCACAGGGAAGCCATTGAAATTCACAAGCATAAGCAAAACTTCAACAGGAAAGAAGAAACCTTAAGAATGAACAGAGCATGGTTTCCAGTTCTGAAAAACACCAGGCTAACTAAACACTCTACACCCGACAATAGCCCTGCAGAGAAGAATAGCACATCAAGCACCAATCCATATGCAAAAGAACCTCCTCAGGATACAGTGAAGTCTCCCGCCATTAGCATTCCACACCCTGGGAAACTCTTACAGGATGACTCAGCTCAATCCCACCCCTCCTGAGTAGATATAAATGACCTGCCACATCTTTTCCACACTGTGACACTGAGAGATCTCTATCTTTTGGTGCTACACCTCTGAAGATGCCAGCCACAGCTGCTGGCAAAACGTCAGGAACTACAATGCCAAGACCACGGCAATACAGCCCGGAAAACCCACAACAACCATGTTATACGCATATTCTGCAAAATCAATAAAATCCAACCAATTGTCTTCTTGGTAGTTAATGTAGCATCTTAGGAATTGTTCAAGCACCTGTTTTGTGTGTTCTGACTGTCTGTTGCTTTGAGGATGATAGGCGGAGTGAATTCCTTGCTCGATTCCTGCTACTTTAAGACGCTCCCGCCAGAAGTTGGCAATGAATTGTGGACCGCAGTCAGATATCACCTTGCTGGGAAATGAGTGCAGTTTTACAATATGTTTCAAGAACAGGCTGGTTTGTTTCTTGGCTGTGGGAATTGTAGTACAAGGAATAAAATTAGCCTGTTTTGAAAAGAGGTCCACCACTACTAAAATGACTGTGTGTCCTTTTGAGGGAGGAAGATCAGTAATAAAGTCCATTGAAATCACAGCCCACAGTCTGGGAGGGGTTTCTAATGGCTGCAACAGTCCAGGGGGTTTCCCCTTCCTTGATTTTCCCATTGTACACACTGAGCAGGAGGATACATATTGAGATATCTTTTCTCATCGCTGGCAACCAAAATTGTCTTTGAACTAAGTGTAAAGTTTTAAGATATCCCAAATGCCCAGTGTTTTTTGCATCATGACATTGGTGCAAGATTTCTTTTTTTAAGTTAACTGGGGGCCAAGCTACAAGTGACGAATGACACTTGAACAGCAAGTGGATTGAGTGGAGGGCAAGTGAACAGGGAGAAATACACTTGCTGTTCAAGTGTCATTCGTCACTTGTAGCTTGGCCCTCAGATATAAAGTTTGCTCCCTTTGTACCAGTGGCCATCCCCCCCCCCACCTGTTTCAGTTCGGCTTTGGGCACATTTCCCCCCTCCTTTTCAATCTCTCCCTTTAATTTCCCCATTCTGAGAGATCGGGTTTCAGGCTGCTCTGCATTTTTGCGGCTTGGCTACATGTTGTCACCACTCCTCCCAACTGAGCTTGTGAAAAAACTGTATCAGTTATCTCCTCCCTCTGGCTGTCATGTTGGGGCTTGTGTGAAAGGGCATCTGCTAGGAAATTCAACCGCCCAGGGAAGTATTTCAACATGAAGTTGAATTTAGAGAAAAATTCCGCCCACCTTAATTGTTTAGCATTTAGTTTCCGGGGGGTGCGTAGTGTCTCCAAGTTTTTATGATCAGTCCATACTTCAAAAGGCACTTTAGTCCCCTCTATCCAATGCTGCCAAGTTTCAAGGGCTAGTTTTACGGCAAAAGATTCTTTTCCCCACACGCTCCAATTGCGATCAGTCTCAGAGAATTTCTTAGAAATGTACGTGCAGGGGTGCAGTTTCCCCTCATCGTTAGGCTGTAAGAGCACCCCTCCTACTGCCGTGTTGCTGGCATCCACTTGCACTACAAATTTTCAGTTCTCTTCAGGGTGCTGCAGAACCAGTTCAGAAATAAACAGCTTTTTTAGGTTTTGAAAAGCCTCTTGGCACTATACTGTCCAATTCAATTTAGCACTAGGTTTTTTCCTTTGCAGCCCTTTCCCTTTTGTTTTTTAACAAGTCTGTTCAGGGGAGGGTGATTTGAGCAAAGTTCTTTATGAAGGGTCTGTAAAAGTTAGCAAACCCTAGGAATGACTGCAGTTGCCTCCTTGTTTCGGGGGCCTCCCACCCCACTACAACTTAGATTTTTGCCGGGTCCATTTTCAGTCCTGGGTGAGAGATTCGGTACTCCAAAAATCCAGCTACTCTTTATGAAATTCACATTTAGACAGTTTCACTGGCAGTTTGTGTTTCTTTAGGGCAGTCAGTACCTTTCTGACCAGTTCCACAAGCGATTCTTTATCAGCAGAATAAATCAACCCATCATCTAGGTAAACAACTACACCTTTGTACAGGTATTCATGCAGTACCTCGTTGATTAAGTTCATGAACACCCCTGGCACCCCCTGTAACCCAAAAGGCATTATGAGGTATTTGAATTGGCCTAGGGACATATTGAATGCAGTTTTCCATTCGTCCCCCTCCCTTATCCTTACTCGGATAAAAGTAAGCATCTTTTAAATCCAGTTTTGAAAAATTTCTCCCTTGCGCCACCACACTGAGCAAATCTCTAATCAGGGGAACGGGGTATGCATTGGACATTGATACAGCATTTATTCCCCTGTAATCAGTACACAGTCATAGTCCCCCATCTTTCTTTTTTCAAAATAATACAGGCACCGCATGGTCGGAGCTAGTGGGGCAGATGAATCCACGCTCCAGGTTTTTATCAATGAACTCTCTCCGTTCTTTTTCTTTTGGCTGGGCTCATTGAATATAATTTACCTTTAGGTAATTTTCTCCCTGGGATCAGTTCAATAGCACAGTCTGTTTTTCTATGGAGGGGTAGTTCATCTGCTTCTTTTTCATCAAACACTTGTTTTAAATCCTGGTATTCAGAGGGAATGCCCCCTTCTTCTTCTGTAGTTAATAACACAGCTTCCAATGGGGAGGATGCCTCCTTCCCCCACATTTTAGTCCATGCAGGCTTTGCACAACAATCACTTTTAAAGACCACCATTCCAGTAGACCATTTGATATATGAGTCATGGTCCCATAGCCAATGGCTTCCCAGCACCAAAGGGTGTTTGGCTACATCACTAACTATAGATGTCCAATTTTCCCAGTGGTCTCCCATGCCAGTAGCATTAGGAACTGTTTTTTGCTGTGCGGGATGCATATTAGACCTGTCCATTTGTCCAAATACTATGGGGTCTTCAAGTTCGCTTGTTTCTAAGCCCAGTCCATTAACTAAAGCTGGTGATATTAAATCCCATGAACATTTTTGAGCAGCTGGGGGAAGATGCCCTGAGTTAGCAATTGATTTACAATAGACCTCAGTGGTTCGCTTATGTGGTCCTTACTTGATTTTAACAGCCAAGATGACCAAGGCTCAAGTAGTGGCTTTCATAGATGTCAGGATCCTGTTAAGATCTGTCATTGCAATTGGTTCAAGGCTGTCCAAATGTAAGCCAGATGGTGCATTAAGCATTTCTTCCATCTCGCCTGCATTGCAGCTAGCATCTAAATCAGAGCGTAGTCGTGCTATTTTATCAGCAAAAAACTTAGCAAAGGCCTCACAGCTGATTGTCTGTTCTTGAGACTATAAAGATTCAAATTTAGCATTTAGAAAGTGTCTGGAAATCTTAAATAACTGGGATGGTTGTGAACTAGCCAACCTAATAGTTGCTGAGAAATAACATTTCTTTGCTACTTTTGTTTCTGCTTTATAGATCCTCCAGGGGGTTCTGTAGCATGCTCTATCTGCTTCCGTGTGGATTTTTTGCCAGCATCTTTCTAGACATCTTCCAACTCTCTTTAAGTCAGCCAGCTCCATGGTAAACTATGGGGCTGGATTCTGTCCCACAGGCTGGAGGGGTTGACAAGGTACAATGGTGTCAATAGCTTCAAGGAGCCTTGTGTATCGTGCTCCTACAGCAGCAACCATGGAGCATGTGCCTGGAATTCTAAAATCCCCCAAGGCATCTTGGAATCTATGAGCCTTCCTGGATGTATCATTTTAACTGGATCCCCTGTTTTGCAGGGTGTTGGGGCCATATTCACTTTTGCCTTCAGCAGATGATGGTCTGACTACGGTTCAGGCTGAATCTCCAGTGTTGAAACAAGATTTTCCCTCAAAGGTTCAGTTCAAAATATTAAGTCTAAGATGTGGCCTCTTTCATGTGTAGGGCCTGTCATAATTTGTGAGAGGCCCAGGGTTGCCTCTCACAAGGGAAGCTATAAATTCCTGAGCCGGGCCTGACTTTGAACACTCAGCATGGATGTTGAAGTCTCCCGGAACAATAAGTCTAGATGTCTCCAACACAACGTCTGCTAGCAGCTCTGCCAACTCAGAAACGATGTTTATTGGGGAGCTGGGTGGTCTGTAAACAAGAAGGATACCCAGTCGTTCTTTAATTCCCAGAGACAGGTGCATACCAGACAGGTGCATACCAGCTATAGCTTGTACTAAGAGTCTATCAAAGTTGAAGGACTCACAGAGGAAAATAGCAGCTCCTTCTCCCCGACTACCATAGCCAGGGGGAGTTAGTTGGGACAGACATACCATGTCATTTTCTTGTAGCCAGGTCTCCATTAGGCAAGCTACATCAATTTCCTCTTCTTCTAATGTCCCAGCAATGCATGTAACCTTGTTCCTAACTTATCTAGTATTGCATAGTATTAGTGTAGCAGGGGAGGCAGAAGTGGTCCCATTGTCAACAGGAGAAATGCTAAAGAGATTAGATAAACAGTGATCTTCATCTAGTCAACCCCAAATTGTAAGCATATGAAGTTTCCTCTTCTTCATTTGGGGTGCAATAATGAGGGGGCCTCTCAGAAGAAACAGGCCCTTGGCTCTGTTGCTGTTTCTCCCTCCCAGCAGGAACTGCCACTCTGACAATCTGGGTATTGTCCAAAGTACAAGTCTGGCTCCACCTAGACTTAGAAAGTCTTCACCTCTGGGCCCTGCTTGCTTTTTCCTGTCCCTTCATCCACCTACCAATCAGTCATCCCTGACAGGAACAGGAGGACTGAAATAGAAGCCCTTCCCTCCTCAGCAGTTCCCATTTCTTGGCTTGTTGGGGAAATAGTGCCATCTCGTGGTGTATTTGTGTGTGTTATGTACTAGCAACTTGCCTCTGACCTATGGCGACCCTATGAAAGAAAGATCTCCAAAGTCCTATCATTAACAGACTTGCTCAGATCCTGCAAACTGGAAGATGTAGCTTCTTTTATTGAGTCAAGCCATCTCATTTTAAGTCTTCCTCTTTTCCTGCTGCCTTCCACTTTTCCTAGCATTATTGACTTTTCCAGAGAATCTTGTCTTCTCATGATGTGACCATTGTCATTTTAGCTTCTAGGGAGAATTCTGGTGTGATTTGATCTAGTACTAGATTTGATCTAATTTGTCTTTTTGGCCATCCATGGTATCCTCAAAACTCCTCCAGCACCACATTTCAAATGAACCAATTTTCTTCCTGACAGCTTTCTTCATTGTCCAACTTTCACATCCATACATCGTAATGGGGATTGGATTATCTTGATCTTGGTTCCCAGAGAGACACCTTTATTTTTAATCCAGAAGAGTTAGCCGTGTTAGTCTTGGAGCAACACTTCCTCAGCTCCCATCCATTGAAACCACTACTATACTTAAGATTCTTGGATGACATCTTCATCATTTGGACCCATGGGAAGGAAACCCTTGAGAGATTTCATCAAGACTTCAACAACTTTCACCCTACTATCAACCTGAGCCTGGACCACTCTACACAACAGGTACACTTTCTGGACACCACTGTACAACTACATAATGGATGGATAAATACCACCTTATACCGGAAACCCACAGATCAATACTCATATCTACATGCCTCCAGCTACCACCCTAAACATACCACTCGGTCGATTGTCTACAGCCAAGCCTTACATTACAATTGTATCTGCTCCGATGCCCTTGATCGGGACTCCCACTTAAGAAATTTATAACAAGCATTTTTGGGACTACAGTACCCACCAAATGAAGTGAGGAAACAAATCAACAGGGCCAGACTAGTACCCAGAAACAGCCTGCTCCAGGACAAACCTAAAGGAACTAACAACAGAACACCACTGGTTGTCACCTATAGTTCCCAGCTCAAACCCATCCAACGTATCATCAGTGATCTACAACCCATCCTGGAAAATGATACCTCTCTCTCAGAAGCCCTGGGTGGAAGACCTTTCCTTGCCTATAGACAGCCCCCCAACCTTAAACGACTTCTCACTTACAATCATGAATCGGCTAGCAGAGTCACCAGCACAGGTACCAGGCCCTGCAACAGACCCAGATGCCAGCTCTGCCCTTATATCTACCCAGGAAATACAATTACAGGACCCAATAGCTTCAACTACACTGTCTCTGGCTCTTATAGCTGCTCATCCTCCAATGTGATATATTCCCTCATGTGCCAACAATGTCCATCTGCTCTGTACATTGGACAAACCAGCCAACCTCTACACAAAAGAATAAATGGACACAAGTCTGAAATTAGAAATGGCAACATCCAGAAACCAGTGGGAGAACACTTCAATCTACCAGGGCATTCCATCAAGGACTTAAAGGTCACTGTAGTTCAACAGAAACCTTTCAAAAACAAAATCCAACGGGAAGCTGCTGAATTGGAATTCATATGTAAATTTGACTCTGTCACGCTGGGACTGAATAGGGACTATGAATGGTTATCTCATTATCACAGGTAACTGATTTCCTTTACAGAAGCAAACTGTAACCATATCAGAAGGAGCTGTTTGCATCTATTCCGCCCTCCCCTCTCCTCCTCTATATCTGACCAGTTTCTTCTTGCCCACCATGCATCTGACGAAAAGAACTGTGATTCTCGAAAGCTTATGCTACAGTAAAGTTGGTTAGTCTTAAAGGTGCTGCTGGACTCATTGAGTTTATCTTTAAGGATTTTCTCTAGCTCCCTCACAGCTACTCTTCCAAGTCTCAGTCTTCTGATTTCTTAATTGCAGTCTCTCTTTTGGTGGGTGATTGAGCCAAGGAGTAGAAAATCTTGAACAATTTCAATTTCCTCATTGTGACATAAATAAAAATAAATTTAAAATTGCGTAATTTCTCAGTAGTTTTTCTTGATGTTCAGCTGTAATCCTGCTTTGGCTCTTTCTCCTTTAACCTTCATCAGTGGTCATTTCAAGTCTTCACTATTTTCTGCTAGTAATGTGGTGTCATTTGCATATCTCAAATTGTTAATGTTCCTTCCACCAATTTTCACTCTGCCTTCTTCTAGATCTAATCCAGCTTTCTTCATGAAATACTCTGCATAGAGTTTTTTTTTTAATTTTTATTGGAATTAGAAATATTTTGTCATTTATAACAATCAAATTACTTTAATATTCCAGTTCTAACCCCCTCCCTTCCCCCCCCCCGTTTGTTGACTTCCAACAGTTTTCCAACCCTTTGTCTACTCTTCCCCTACTCATTTCAACTTATTTTGTCAATTAAACATATACTTTCACACTCTTCTAAGCTAGTCTATTGTAACACAGTGCTAAGTCAGTTTCCCTTCACTTATCAACTAACTAATACATTCCTGGCATGTTATTCAATAGTAATAATACTGGTAATATTCTCAATATCCTGTACTCTAACTTATTCATTCTAATGTCTTCAATATGGGACAAACAATTTATCCCTCCCTATACATAACTTGAGTACTCATAAGTGATGAATACATTTATAAGTCAACCAATTTAACTTATACTCTATATGTTACTCTTTACTTCCTCTTATATCTCTTATCTTTATAACATAAAGTCAATCAATTTGACTCATATTCTACACATTTCTAAATATAACTATAAACACAATATACATTCGACATAAGTCAATCAATTTGACCCATGTTCTGCACATTTCTAAATATCGTTATAACCAAAAATACCTTCAGCATAAGTCAATCAATTTAACCTATTTCTATATGCTACTTCTCACATATATATATCACATAATGACTATCACTTAATACTGTATAGAATAATCAAATAAAATAATTGCTTAGTAATTCTTCTTTAACTCTCCTCCCCCCGGTATAGTCACTTCTCTCTTCTTTTGTTTTTCTTCAATAATTTTCAAACTGCCACAGTTCTCCTCCCACCTCCCATTTTTTCACCAAATATTGTTTCAGCTTCTCCCAATCTGTGTTAAACTGTCCTGGATCAAGGTCTCTTAGTTTTCTTGTCAGTTTATCCATCTCCGCCATGTACAGCAATTTGTGAATCCAGTCCTCGATAGTTGGCACTTCTTGTACTTTCCACTTTTGCACATACAAAAGTCTAGCCGCTGCTGTCATATAAAAAAGCAATGTCCTATGTTGTGCTGGAATATCTTCCATTCCCAAGTTCAGTAGCAGGAGTTCTGGGTTCTTATTAACTTGAAACTGTAAAATCTCACTTATTACTCTTATTATTTCCCCCCAGTACTGCCTGGCTACCTCACAAGTCCACCACATATGGTACAAGGAACCTTCATGCTTTTTACATTTCCAGCATTTATTAGACGTGTTCACATTCCCTAGCGCAATTTTCTTTGGTGTCAGGTACCAACGATAGATCATTTTATAGACATTCTCTTTAATGTTAGTGCATGTCGTAATCTTCAAAGTATTTTTCCACAAGTATTCCCACGCCTCCATTGTTATTTCTTTATTAAAATTTATAGCCCACTTCACCATTTGCACCTTAACTACCTCTTCTTCAGTATACCATTTTAACAACACTTTATAGACCTTTGAAATTTCCTTTTTGTCTTCTTGTAAAATTACTTCCTCCAAGTCCGAGCTCTCCATTCTTATCCCTCCCTTGGCACAATCCGATTTATAAAGGTCTCTGAGCTGTCTATATTGAAACCAGTCATAGTTTGGAGACAACTCTTCTTGCGTCTTTATTCTTAATTTAGATAATTCTATTCGTGTTATCTCCTTATACGTTAAACACTGTTGTTCATTATCAACAGTTCTCGGATCTATCACTTCATAAGGAACCACCCAGGAGGGAATTCCTTCTTGTAGGTAATCTCTGTACTTTTTCCATATTGTGAAGAGGCTTCTCCGAATGTAATGGTGTAAAAACATAGAGTCCGCTTTTACTTTATCATACCACAAGTATGCATGCCATCCAAATATTTTTTTATATCCCTCTAAGGCCAGCAATTTGCGATTTTTAAGCATCATCCAGTCCTTCAGCCAAACCAAGCAGATTGCCTCATAGTAAAGTCTTAGGTTGGGCAGTTGCATTCCGCCTCTCTCTTTCGCGTCCTGTAACACTTTCATTTTCACTCGAGGCTTTTTGCCTGCCCAAACAAAGTCCGATATCTTTCTCTGCCATTTCTCAAACTGCTTGGAATCCCGAATAACTGGTATTGTCTGTAACAAAAACATCACTCTTGGCAGCACATTCATCTTGACTGCTGCAATTCTTCCCAACCATGACAAATTCAATCTATTCCATTTAATCAAGTCTCGCTCTATTTGAGTCCACAATTTCTCATAATTATTCTTGAATAGGTCTATATTCTTTGCAGTCAGTTCAATTCCCAAGTATTTCACCTTATTTGTTACTTCACAGTCTGTTATTTCCATAAGTTGCTGTTGTTTTTGTTTAGTCATATTTTTGCACAGTATCTTTGACTTCTTTTTATTTACAAAAAAACCTGCCAAATCTCCAAATTCTGTGATTTTTTCTATTACCCTTGGCATGTTTTCAATTGGATCTTCCACAATTAACATTATATCGTCTGCAAATGCTCTGACCTTATAGGAAAAGTCTTTTATCTTTATTCCACGGATTGCATTATCTTCTCGGATCTGTATCATCAAAATTTCCAAAACCATTATAAACAACAGTGGAGACAATGGGCAACCTTGTCTTATACCTTTGCCTATAGTCAATTTCTTAGTCACCTCGTCATTCACCACAATTGCTGCACTCTGGTCTCTGTAGATTTCTTTTACTGCTCTGATAAATCTTTCTCCCAACTGTAGCTGTTCCATAGTGGCGAACATAAAATCCCAGTTCAAATTGTCAAATGCTTTTTCAGCGTCCACAAAGAAGAACCCAACCTCCTTATCACAATGCCTATCATAATATTCAATAGCATTTATAACTGTCCTTAAATTGTCTCTGATTTGTCTATTCGGTAAAAAAACAGCTTGTTCTTCCCCTATAACTTCGGATAGCCATCCCTTTACTCTTTCCGCTAAGATCTTCGCAAAGATCTTATAGTCATTGTTAAGTAAGGAAATAGGTCTGTAATTTTTGACGTTAGTCAAGTCCTGCCCTTCTTTAGGGATCAATGATATATTAGCTTCACTCCAAGTATCTGGAATTCTTTGGTCTCTCATAACACCATTGATCACTTCTTTTAGGAATGACACCAGTTCATTGACCATTACCTTATAAAATTTAGCTGTGAGTCCATCAGGCCCTGGTGCCTTACCCAGATTTGTTGACTGTATTGCCTTCCTTATCTCTTCCTCTGTCACTTCACTATTCAATTTATTTCTCCAATCTTCCGAGATCACTGGGAGCCTCATTTTCCCTAGATATGTCGCTATTGAATCTTTATTCACCTCTTTTTTATTATACAATTTAGCGTAAAATTTGTAGAAGGCTCTACTAATAGCAGTCTGTTCCAGATATACATTATTATCCTCACATATTTTATTTATTGTCTTCTTCTCCTTTCTCTTCTTCAATTGCCATGCCAAATATTTTCCAGGTTTATTTGCTCCTTCAAACGACTTTTGATTCATTCTCTTCAGATTCCATTCCAGTTCTTTATTATTCATTGCTGTCAACTGTTCTTGTAAAATTTTAATGTCTTGGTAAACTTTCTTCTTCCCTGGTCTTTTCTTTAGTAGTATTTCTTTGGCTTTTATTTTCTCTGTAATCTCCTGTCTCTTCTCCTCTTGTTTTTTCCTGGCTCTTCCATTTAAGTCCATTAGTATGCCTCTAATTACTGCCTTATAGGTATCCCATATCTTGTTGGTTGGTACTTCTCGATTCATGTTGTATTGTATGAAGAACTTAGTTTCCCTTCTCAACATCTCCAAGTTTTCTCCCTCTTGCAACAAGTCCTCATTTATTCTCCATCCTTTCCTCTTAGTTCTTTTCCCAAACTTCCACATAATTGGATTGTGATCTGAGCCTACCATAGGCATTATTTCCACCTCTTTAGTCCATAACACTAAGTCCTTTGAGGCCCAGATCATATCGATTCGTGATAGAGTGTCTTGCGGAGAAAAATGTGAATTGTCTGCCCTTGGGATTCTGTATTCTCCATACATCTTCCAAAGTTTCCTGCTGCATTAATGCAAAAAAAGTTTTTGGTAGTAGTCCTCTTTTCTTTTGTGCAGTTACTGATTTCTTGTCCTGCTCCAAATTTGTAACTCCATTGAAGTCTCCTGCAAGAATTATCTGGTCGTAAGAAAGTTCATCTAATTGCTTCCTCAAATCCTCAAAGAAGCTTTCTTTTGCTCCATTAGGTGCATAGATTCCAATCACCAGCACTTTCTTTAAATTCCATGTACATTCCACCGCTAAAAATCTGGCTTCTGGGTCCTTAAACACTAACTTTGGCTGCAGCTCCTCTCTAATATACAAGACCACTCCCCTTTTTTTCTTTTTTGTGGCCGCTACAAAATGAGTGCCCAATTTGCTCAGTTTTAGATATTTTACATCCTGTTTTCTAATATGAGTCTCTTGTAAACAAACAATATCACATTTCTGTTTTAATAGCCAGTGAAAAGTACTTTTTCTCTTATTGGGTGAATTAAGTCCATTTACATTCCAAGATATAACCTTACATTCCATATTCATAGCCTTGTTGCTGGTAAGTCCTTTTCATTGTCCCTCATAAACTTTTCCATTTCAAATTCAGATCTGATGCGCTTTTTCACTCCTCCAAACTCAAATGCCAGTCCTTCCGGTAATTCCCATCTATACCTTATTTTCATGTCCTTCAAAATTTGGACTAAGGCTTTATATTTTTTCCGATCAAGCAACACCGATCTGGGTAACTCCTTCATAATAATCACCGTCTTGCCATCAACCTCCAATGGGTCTTGAAATTGCTCGCTCACAATCATTTCTTTCATATTTCTGGTTGTAAATTGCACAATCACGTCTCTTGGTAACTTCCTCTGGGTCGCAAATCTTGAGTTTATACGATACACCACATCTAGGATAGCCACGATTTCTTCTTCTTCCTTCCCCAGGTATCCAGCTTCAGCAACTTGCTCTTGAGCTGTCTTTCCCTCCATCTCCGGCAAACCGCGAAACCTTAGCTGCTTTTCCATATACTTGCTCTCCACAATAGCCATTCTGCCCCTCATCGTCCTCATATCTGTCTGTTGCGTGTCTGAGAGATTCTCCATCGCCTTTTCCACCACGTTAACTTTTTGCTGTGTTGCTTCCATTCCCTTTTTCATTTCTGCCAATTCACTTTTAACTGTCTCTTTAACTTCTTTGATCTCTTTCACCAGCTCCTGCTGGACCTTTAACATTTCCGAAAATCTTTTATCTAAATTTTCCATAGCCGTCTGCCACTCTTTTTTCGACATCGTGGGGCTTGACTTGCCTCGCTCCCACGAATCTGTTCGTTTCCTTAACTCCGTGGCGCTTGGCTAAGTGTCCCTTTAATTTAATTTAATTCAAATGTCCCGGTTTCAAAAGGAAAAAAAAAGCACTTACAAAATCCAAAATGCTGGCCGTCTTTTCTCTATGGTTTTTCTATATTTTTGTAATCCAATATGGCATACTTCCTCTTCTGCTGAAGCCCGTGCCCTTCCCTTTTCAAAGATGGCGATTGCCCTCTTCCTGTCTGCCTTAGGGCCGTCTCTCTCCAGCAGCTCTATCACAATTACGTACTTCCTGTTTCCCGTCTCCTCACAGCAGCTCTCGCGATGGTAGAAGCTTTCTCACAGTCTATTATCTCCTCACAACCACAGGTATGAACAACAATCCTCCAATTTCTCTAATTACTTCTTTTAGCTTAGTCCTTTTACTAATCTGTTTCTTGCCGAGTCTTCCTCTACTTTTAATCAAACTGTTGCAGTTTAAAAGTCCCCTTTAATACTTCTTTACTTTAAGTAATTCGCCCCGTTTCAAGAGATAGTGATCTTTACCTTTTCAAACGTCTTTCTGGGTTGTAATCACTGCTTCAAACTCAGGTTTTCTTTCACCTTCTTTCCTCCTGTTGATGCTTGGGCATGTAGATCTTATGCCAGCCGTCACTGGCCCCAGAACTGCCGCAGAGATATAGGCCGACCTGTCTTAGGGTGGGACCTCAAGGGACGGGGGAGAGTCCATTGCGCAGAACTCCCCCTCGCCCGAGATCAACGCGCCCTGAGGTACTTGAGCGTTCAAAGCCTGTTCTCCGCCTGAGAGCAGGGACCGCAGGCTTATTTGCCCCCGCCGGTCACTAAAAACGGCAACCCGGTCAGCTCTGCTCCCAGAGCTGTGTTAGACCTCCATGGATCCCAAACAGGAAGTCGACTAATACTCTGCATAGAGGTTGAATAGGTAAGGAGATAAAACGCATTTTTGTCTGAAACCCTTGCCAATTTTCTGTATTTATGAGCAGCAAATGGTGTGCAAAACTACTGTTTTTAAATATCTGGTCTAAGAGTTCTTGGGGGTTTGAATGCTTGGATTGATCTTAACAAAAGGTATTACACTGCTTTTGGTTTTGAGATTTTGCTGTGAACCAGCATAATTTTTTTGTACTTTGGAAATATCAGATTTAGCTAATACAGGGAGGGTTAAGGATCCTGCAAACATTCACAGGGTATCTGATTTGTTTATAAGTCACCCAATGGGGATCCCAAATGGCTCACAGAATTCTCTCCTTCTCCATGTTATCCTCACAACAACCCTATGAGGTAGGTTAGAATGAGAGTATGTGTGATAGGCCCAGGTTCATCCAGCAAGCCTCCATGGCAGAGCAGGGTTTTGAATCTGAGTGTCCCAAATCCTAGTCCAACGCTCTAAATACTACACAATGAGCACTACACAGAAACAAGAAAGGAAAACAAAAAAAAATACAATAAACATCCTGGACTGGCTCAAGATGGCTACATTTCGAAAGGGACTTATAGGCTGTCTCATTCTACCTCCTACACTATGCAGGAAATTCAATTGTGCAAGACATTCATCTGTGCAGAAAATTCATCTGTGCAGGAAATTCAATTGTGCAAGACTGTCATGGGCTGGGCTGGGGTTCCACCTCGGAAGCCGGGTCAGGCGGGGGGGAGAGCCCAAAGCACGCCGGGGGTTTTTTTTGAAAGTTTTTTTATTTTTCGATACCTAACATACAAAACTACAATAACAATGACTACAAAAGATTACAATAGCACAAGGGAAGGAAAAGAGGGGAGAAAGAAGAAAAGGGGAAGGGGGGATGGAAAAAAAAGGGAAGGTAACCTACAAACACTAAACACTACACTTCAATGCTTTCCCTTCATACTGCCGTAATAAAGAAATAGCTTGATAAAGTAATGATGGAGTGGTTGATCATACAGAATACAAATTACAATCGAATTCAAATTAAGTTTTCCTCCCCCTCCTGGGTCCCGGACGCAGTTCTCTCTGAGCAACTGCAGCCGCAGTGCTCGTTTCCTCCCCCCCCTCCTCAAACTTCTCCCTTTCTTCTTGCTTGGTGCACTGAAATTCCGGATTTTTATCCTCAAAATCCCTTAGTTGATCTTCTGATAATATCTTATAGGTTTGGCCTTTGTAACTAAACCAGATTCCTTCTGGAAATAACCATTTGTACTTTATTCCACGTTCCCTCAGAAGAGCTGCGAGCTTTTTATACTTAAAATGTCTTTTCCGAACGAAAAATGGGACGTCCTTCAGTATCTTAACTTTGTTGCCCAAAAGGTCCAAATCCGCATTGTATGAGTTATAGAGGATAGTGTCTCGGATCCTTTAAGATGAAAAATCGATGATGATCTCACGAGGCAGCTGACGCTTCGTTGCATATTTTGAAGAAGCCCGGCGGACTTCCAAAATGGCACTTTTAACCTCTTCTTTAGTTGTCCTCGCGGGTGTCGCCAGTAGTTCCGAGACCAGACCCCATAAATACTCATTTTCCTCCTCTTTCACGTTCTGGAGGCGCAAAATTGTCTGCGTTCGTTCCACTTGTAGCCCGATCAGCTGGTTCTCCACCAGCTTTAGCTCTTTTTTCGTAGCCTTCACGAGTGACGCACTTTCCCGGGCAGCCTTCTCTGCCCCCCCCCCCCGCTGCTTCCTTAATGGTTTTCACTTTGCTTTCAAAGCACGCCGGGGTTGATAGCCAGTACGTCTGTCCATCAGGGGAGCAAGCAAAGGAGAGTCTGAGAGCCAAGCCGAGGTCTGAAAGCCGAGTTGTCAGTCCAATGCACAGACAAGTGAGGGGTGGTTGAGGACAAAGCCAAGGTCAGGACACAGGAGATCTATCTGAGCGAGGGCAGGGTACAAGGCAAAGGCGTAGCTTCCAGGAGCCAAGCTGCTGGGTATTAGGAGTAGTGAATGATGTTGCTCCCACGCTGGGCTCTGCCCAGCATCTCCCTTATAAGCTCAGCGCTGCATAAGAGGACGAAGCCCAGGTGTTTCTCCTTCACTTGATTGCCCCACCTCGTCTTCAGCGTTCAGCTCCGCCCACCGCTGCACTTGCAGGCGCGCACTCCTCCGCTGTTCCCAAACTGCCTCTCTTGCTCAAGCCTTCCGCCTCGCCGCTGGCTCGCAAGGCTTGGTTCTCCGAGGCACCAGTTGCTCCTTCTCCCTGTGCACTCCCTCCTTTTCACTCTCTTGCACTGAGGGACTGGGTTGAGCTGAGGGACTAGGTTGCACTGAGGGACTGGGTTGCTGGTTGCCGGACAGCTCTTCAGGGACTGCAGGTGTAACTTCTCTTTTCATGGGTTCTATGGGGCTTAGAAAGCAACTGCTGGTTTTTCAGGTTGGCCAAGTCTGCAATGTCTTTCATGTTCTTTTATTCTTGTCTGGATGCTGTGCTGTGTGGTCCCAATGTAAACTTGTCCACAGCTGCAGGGTATACAGTATACTCCTGCAGAGGTGACGGGGTCTCTACTGTCTTTTGCTGATCGTAGCATCTGTTGTATTTTTCTGGTGGGTCGGAATACTGTTTGTAGGTTGTGCTTTTTCATAAGCTGTCCCATCTGATCCCTTTGATATATGGCAAAAATGCTTTTCCTGTAGGAGACTGTTTTTCCTTAGTTGTTTGATTTATCCTGGGTTTAATTGCTGTTCTGATTTCATTTCTGGAGTAGCCATTTGCTTGAAGTGCATGATTTAGATGATTAATTTCCTCATTGAGAAAGTGAGGCTCACATATCCGTCTTGCACGGTCTACTAATGTTTTCATTATGCCTCTTTTCTGTCGAGGGTGGTGATTGGAGTTTTTGTGTAAGTAAGAGGCATAATGAAAACATTAGTAGACAGTGCAAGACGGATATATGAATAAAAGAACATGAAAGACACTGCAGACTTGGACAACCTGAAAAATCAGCAGTGGCTGAACATAGCCTACTCAAACAGGACACAGTATCTTATTCCAGGACACCAAAATACTGGACAACACTTCCAACTACTTTGTCAGATTGCACAGGGAAGCCATTGAATTTCACAAGCATAAGCAAAACTTCAACAGGAAAGAAGAGACTTTAAGAATGAATAGAGCATGGTTTCCAGTTCTGAAAAACACCAGGCTAACAAAAGACTCTACAACCCACAATAGCCCTGCAGAGAAGATTAGCATATCAAGCACCAATCCATATGCAAAAGAACCTCCTCAGGATACAGTGAAGCAGTAGCACTCCATTAGCATTCCACACCCTGGGAAACCCTTACAGGATGACACAACCCAACCCACCTTTCTGAGTAGATATAAATGAACTGCCAACATCTTCTCCACAGTTTGACACTGAGAGATCCCTATCTTTCAGTGCTACACCTCTGAAGATGCCAGTCACAGCTGCTGGTGAAACATCAGGAACCAGAACGCCAAGACCATGGCAATACAGCCCGGAAAATCCACAACAACCATCGTTCTCCAGCCGTGAAAGCCTTGGACAATATACCAGACTGGATTTATGGTCTTCTACTGATATCTATTGGACCAAAGGTGACAATGAAGGTGTCACAAATAAATGGAACTGAGCTGCAGCACTCTTTACAGCAAACCATACAAGTAGTTATGAATCAAGTAAATAACACACAGGATCAAGTTATGAACCAAGTTGAAAAATTGAAAATGGGAGTTGCAGAGCTGAAGGTTATAATGAAGGGTAAGCAATCCCAGCCGGCTGGAATCTGAGAGGTAACTCAAAAAGAGAGAAATGTGGTAAATAAAAGCAAAATTACACACGTCTTGTCAGACTATGTCAATCCAGAACTGATTGTCTGTTTCACTTCCCTTCTGCAAGAAGACAAGGTCTTTTGGTTTCAAAAGGTTTAATGTGAATAACAGCATTCATCTCCAGACGTACATATTCCAGGATAGAGATCCTGGCCAACCAAATTATTGTCGAGAATGACTCATGAAAAGAAAGTGGTTACATTTCACACTCCCAAGCCCAGCCTCCCCCCTTGAGTTTGCATAGCCAGCTTCTCAGAGGAACGACGAGCTGGCCAAGTTCGTGCTGACAGATAAGAGGATTTCCTTTCCCATGGACTCGGCTCCGTGCAGGTGTTGGGGCCTAAAGGGAAAGAAGACTAAACACTACAAAGTTAAACATGGCGTTACTGAGGTTAAACAGGCTCTGACATTCTGCCACCCTTAAGATCCCTCTCCCCCGGTTTGTTAGGATATGCTTGATGAAACTGCTTAAGTAGGCGAGGGGCTTTCACATGGATAGACTCAACCCACTCTCTATACCCTTCCTCGAAGTCCTTCCAATGAATTAGATAAAATAGCTTGTTATATCTGATCTTAGAGTCCAATATCTCTTCCACTTCATAGTGAACTTGGTCATTGATCATGGTTGGGATGGGGGTAGTTGGTGAGGGATGCCATTGATATGGTGCAGGGGCCTTTTTCAGGAGGCTCACATGAAATGTTGGGTGTACATGGCGTAAATTCTTTGGTAGGATAAGTTCTACGGTTACTTGGTTGATTACTCTTTTAATAGGAAAGGGTCCCAAATATTTCAAGGCAAATTTTTTGCTGGCTTGGACTACTCGAAGGTTTTTTGTGGATATGTATACTTTGTCTCCTGGGTGTAATTCCCATTCTTTCACACAGTGGCGGTCTGCATATTTTTTGTAATCTGTTTTTGCTTTATTTAAGGCTGTTTGTATAGCTGTCCAATGTTGGCTAAGGGTGGTCCACCATTGATGTAGGTCTCCTACTGGTTGTTTTCCTTGCGGCAGCTCAAAGGGGAAAGCTTTTCCATCATAGCCGTGAACAATTTTAAAGGGAGTTTCACCTGTTGAACTGTGGACTGCGTTGTTATAAGAATATTCAGCAAAATGAAGAAGCTCCACCCAGTTATCCTGTTGGAAATTAATATAACATCGAAGAAATTGCTCTAATATCTGATTTGTTTTTTCCGATTGTCCATCGCTTTGCGGGTGGAAAGCTGAACTGATTCCTTGCTCCATTCCTGTTAGTTGTAGTAATTCTTTCCAGAAATTGGCAATAAACTGTCCATCGCGATTGGATATCACCTTAGAAGGAAAAGAATGTAGCTTAACAATGTGTTTCATAAAGATTTCCACTAGTTTCTTGGCGGTGGGTATGGTTGTACAAGGTATAAAATGTGCTTGTTTGGAGAACAGATCCACCACCACTAAAATACATGAGCAACCCTTGGAGGTAGGAAGATCCGTAATAAAGTCCATAGAAATTACTTCCCAAGGTCTACTTGTTGTTTCTAGCGGCTGTAAAAGTCCCAGCGGTTTTCCCTTTCTGATTTTGGCGCTTAGGCACATTGGGCATGAGGAAACATATTGGGAAACATCTTTTCGAATACCCGGCCACCAAAATTGTCTTTGTATTAAATGGAGAGTTTTTAAATAGCCAAAGTGACCCACAGTGCGGGCGTCATGACAACGTTGTAAAACTTCCTTTTGCAGGCTAGCTGGTATGTATAATCGATCGTCTTTTACCCAGTCTCCCTCCGCTGTTTGGGACATTTTTGCTTTGGGCGCTCCCTCCCCTTCCTTTTCCGCCTCACTTTTCACTTTTGCTCTCCACCCTTTTTCTGCTGCTTGAGTCTGCGTAGTTTGGCTGTGAGTGGTAACCACTCCTCCTAGTTGGTGGGGGGTGAATACGGTGTCAATGGTTTCCTCCTTCTTGCTTTGATGTTGGGGCATGCGCGAGACAGCGTCCCCTAGGAAATTAGTTTTGTTTCGTAAGAAGTTTAGGGTGAAATTGAATTTTGAAAAGAATTCCGCCCATCTGAGTTGTTTAGCATTAAGGCGTCTGGGGCTTTTTAAAGCTTCTAAGTTTTTGTGATCCATCCAAACCTCGAATGGGTGGCAAGCCCCTTCGAGCCAGTGGCGCCATACTGTGAAAGCTACTTTTATGGCGAAGGCTTCCTTTTCCCATACATTCCAATGCCGTTCAGCTTCTGAAAATTTTCTGGACAGATATGCGCATGGTTTGGCTTTCCCATCCTCCCCCTTCTGCAGAAGCACGCCTCCAATGGCTGCATCGCTGGCGTCAACCTGCACTATGAAGGGTTGATTTTTGTCTGGGTGTTTTAGGACAGGCTCTGAAGTAAATTTGAGTTTGAGTTCATCAAAGGCTGTCTGGCAATTTTGGTCCCAGATTAATTTGGAAGTGGGTTTCTTTGCGTGATCCCCCTTCCCTTTAGTTTTTAGAAGCTCGGTTAAAGGTAGGGCTATCCTGGCAAATCATTCTATAAAGTCTCTGTAAAAGTTGGCAAATTCCAAGAAGGATTGTAGCTGTTTATGAGTACGGGGAGTCTGCCATTCTTGTACGGCTTTAATTTTGGCAGGATCCATTTTTAGTCCTTCTTCCGAAATGCGGTAGCCCAAATAGTCCAGCTCTGTTTTATGGAACTCACATTTAGAAAGCTTGATAGGGAGTTTGTTGCACATTAACGTAGTTAGTACTTCTTGAACTAATTTTACATGCTCTTCTTTTGTTTTTGAATAAATTAAAACGTCATCTAGGTAAACGACCACTCCCTTATATAAAAATTTATGCAATACTTCATTGATCATGGCCATGTATACTGAAGGGGCACCAGATAAGCCAAAAGGCATGACTAGGTATTCATATTGGCCTAAGGGCGTATTGAACGCGGTTTTCCACTCATCTCCTTCTTTAATTCTTACATGGAAGTAGGCATCTTTCAAGTCTAATTTGGAGAATATCTTACCTTGCGCCATGACGTTGAGTAGGTCTCTGATGAGAGGGATGGGACAGGCATTGGTTGCTGACACTGCATTGGTTCCTCTGAAGTCGGTACAGAGCCTTAAGCCGCCATCCTTTTTCTTGACAAACAGTACTGGAGCTGCATGTGGACTGCTAGCCGGGTGTATAAATCCTCTCTCTAAATTCTTGTCGATGAATTTTCTGAGTTCCTCTCTTTCCAATGGGCTCATAGAATATAGCTTGCCTTTGGGTAGCTCTTCCCCTGGCAGGATCTCGATAGCGCAGTTGGTAGCGCGATGAGGGGGAAGACTGTCAGCTTCTTCCTCGCTAGACGCTTGCTTCAGGTTTCTATATTCTTTAGGTATACGATTCAATTCTTCTTTAGTTAGCAGTGCGACATCTGGTAGAGGGGGTATGGTTTTTCCCCATTCTGCCTGCCAGTTATGAAGTTTGCATTTTTCATGATTGAAATTTATTGTTCCTTTGGTCCAGTCTATACCAGGGTTATGATCCCATAACCATCAACTGCCCAGGATTAATGGGTATTTGGCCGCTTGGCTTATCACGAAGCATCTCCGTGGGTATTGGTTCAGTTTCTAAAGTTACTGGAGACATGTTGAATCCATCCATTTGTTCAAAAATAATAGGATTTTCCAGTTCTTTAGCTCTTAGACCCAGTCCATTCACTAAAGCTGGGGTTATAATGTCTCTGGAGCATCTCAAATCAATTAATGCCTTCACGCATATATGTGTCCCTCTTATGGGATTTAATAAAACAACTGGGGTGAATAAAATAGACCCTTTTTCTCTCACCTCACGTGGGGAGATTTCTTTTTTGATCTGTCGGTCGAGTCTCCTTACGACAGATCCATCTCGTTTCCTGACTGGGGGCTGGGTACGTCTTCTTCCTCCCCGTTGGGTTGCACGTCAAGCTCCATCAGCACTTCCTCTGCTTCCAAGCCTTTCTCGGGCTGGTTGCGCTTCGGCATTCCTCTTCCTCGGCTTGTTCTTGGGGCTGGGATGGGTCTCGCCGGAGTGGGGACTGTTTGCACTGGTAGGCGGGCTGGGCACTGCGCTGCAAAGTGTCCACTTTGGCCAAAGTGGAGACATAATCCCTGCCTCCAATGTGTGTCTCTGGTTCTGCGGCTCGGGGGTCCCCCCTTCCCTCTTTTTTTTATTATCGGCGTTCTTCTTGTTCCCATAGCCTGCTGTTGCTCTACTAGCTGCACTTGCTGTATACGGTTTTTGACCTCTCAGGCTAACTGGATCCAGCCGAGGAAGGTTGGAGGGTCATCCTGCATCAGAGCCCGGTCCAGCAACTGGGGATTGATGCCTCCTTTAAACATTACTATTTTAGTCCCTTCTTCACAGTGAGGGCACTTTGCTGCCAATTGTCTGAATTTTGCAGCATAGTCTCTGACAGGTTGAATGCCTTGACGTAAAACTTGCAATTCCGTGTGGGATCGATCCTCTTCCAGAGGATCTTCATATTGGGCTCACAACACAGCCATAAAACTTTGTAAAGTGTCCAGCTCTGGTGCGCCAGAGTCGTATAAAGTTACATGACATTCAGCTGCTTTGCCTTCCAACCTCAGTGCTAAATGATCGATTCTGCTCTCCTCATCCAGAAACAGATGCCCCCATCGATTAAAGAATTGAAGTACTTGAACTACGAAAAATCCCGACTTTTGTGTATCTCCATCAAAAGTGGCTTCCAATTTAATCCAGTCCCAAGGTAACTCTGGTTCCCTCCTCCTATCTTGTAAGCCTTGGGTCGGAGGAGGAGGCGGATGTATTGGCCCTTGTAGCGCTCCTCTGGGTTGACCTCGTGGAACTCCCATTGGTTGAGTTCTGGGTGGGTTCCCAGGTGGTGGGACTCTCGGGAATGCTCCCGGAGCTCCTGGAGGGACTTGTAGAGGAGGTGGTTGCTGCGGTGCCACTTGTCTCGGCTGCATTGGCACTTGTCTCGGAGGGGGAGGAAGCTGTGGAGGAATGTTCTGACCTGAAGGCAGTGGCTGTGGAATGGGTTGACGAGGCACTGGTTGAGTTGGATCCGGAAGCGTTGGAGAAGGCGATTGCAACCCTTGCGCGGTTACTTGTGGTTGTTGCGGGGCGGGCGTTGTTCGTGCCGTTCGTACCTGCGGTTGTTGCAGCGGCAGCGGCGACGGGCCTATGCTGGATCCCAGAGTGGATTGCGTGGCCACCGATATTTGAACACCTACGGGCACTTGTCCTTGTGCCATTGCTGACGCTTGTCGAAGTTGGTTGGCTGCTGCTGTCGAACTTGGTCGGCCGCCACGCGCTCTTCCCTCTGCCCTCTCACCAACTCACCAATGAGAAAAACAGCCTGGGCTAATTCTTCCTCCATCGTACCCATTCGAATTTCCATCTGCCTGTAATATTCAGCGACTTCTTGTGCTGCTCTGTCCTCCCTTTCTTCACTTGTCTCTGAGGGTTCAGACGGTTCTCTTGACCGAGGTGGAATATAATCCGAAGGCCATGGCTGCATTGGTCCTTCTGCTCCTCCGACGGCCCCTCTCTCTTGGGTTATTCTTCCAGTATCACTAGTCGATATCGGGCTCGTTGTAGCACCGCTTTGCATTCGTAGCTCCTCTTCTTCAGACATACCGGCTAAAATTCCCTTCGCTAGCCCGGTAATTGCTGAAATTCCAGTATCCACTGCTTGCGTTTGATATTCTAATTGCTGTGTGCGTCTGCGCTCCCACGCTCTAGCCGAGTTCACATCCGTGTAATCCCAGCTCAGAAGTTTGTTCCTGGTGGTTTCCCAATCCTGGAAACTGTCTGAGCCTCGGGGATCCCACTCTTCCGGGTGGCCTGCATCAATATTCCATTTGTACCAGGGCTGATTGCTGGCCCACGCTTCTTCCGGCATGCAGGTGGCCCTCCTTAGATCCCATATGATGCTAGCCCTTCCTGCTCCGTTGACCCGACGGTACGCCGAACATCAGTCATTGACTGGGAAAACATGGTCCCAGCTCTCCTCAGCATAGAACTTCCATGTTAGCACTGGTATGAATGGATTTCTGCCTATGAGTAGGGTTTGCAATTATTAAAACTGAAGAAATTGTATATTAAGCCTTGTACTTCTGTGTGAATTGCTTTATACCACTGTGAGGCTTGATATTGGTTGTATTATAGATTTATTAGTGTTAGTAAGCCAGACGTGGGTAATTTTGCTTTTCTTGTGGACTCTGAGAGGTAGCAGATTTGAAACACGAGACTGGTACACAAAGATATAAAGTAACTGCCTCTCAACAAAAATCTAAATGGAAATATGAAAAAGGGAAGGTAGAAAGAACAACAAATAAGCAAAGACTACAAGATATGAAGAAGAGGACAGAGGAGCATTTGGAAGGTGTAAAGAAAGACAAGCTCAAAGACACCCTGCTACACTACACATTTCAATCTCAAGCCAGTTCAACCAAACCTAAAATCCTCTTATCAAAGAAAAAAACCAAGAATTAAACGGAAAGCACATGGAAGAAAAAGAAAAAAAAGAAAAGAGTATATGTAAGACATCAGCTTTGTGAATATTACACTTGCTGGAATGATGACAACTGATACCTGAACTTGAGGTCTTGAAAATGGCTAGATATATACTTATGGAATGTGATAAATATGGGATTTAGAACATGTTGAAAAATTATTTGAAGGAACTCTATCCTTTTGATAAGGAAAATGGAAAAATTGATATAGAGGCATTACAATTTGTAAATAAATGTAATGACAAGATTTCACAGTTGAATTTGGATGAAAATCAAACATTGGAAATTAACTCTTTGGAAACAGCATTTCCAGTTAAGAGTCAGAGGAAGAAGAAAAGAATGGCAAATAAGCGTGTAGATGATGAAGGATATTCCTCTGATTCTCTAGCTGATTTTCAAGTAAGTGTTTACCCTAATAATGAGCTGCATTGTCCAGTCACTAGATTCACACTTCGTACAACACAAAAAGTTGTATAAAGATTTATCCTGCTTGGACCTAGCAAAGTTTAAAACTATTGCAGAAAAGTGCCTTGAAGAAGCATTGGAAGGTATTATTAAGCTTGTCTCCACAAATCAACAAAGATCAAGTAATATTGGAATTGTTTTCTTTTGCTTCGAACTTTGATGTATTAAAGCTATTGCTTAATGATGGTGAGAATATAGATTCCAGTTGCAACAAGTGTAAAATCTGTAGCACTTGCCCATCGTGTGTACTAAAAAATCTGGCATCCAACAGACTTCATGACAAGGCATATGAAAACCTTTATGAACTTTATAAAGTCATCTGCACACTATCAGTTACTCAAGTCCAATGTGAGAGGACATTTTCAAAGCTAAAGATAATAAAGACAAGGCTAAGAAATTCACTATCTGAGGAGAACTTGGAATCATACATGTTGCTCTCCACTGAAAAGGAATTGTTAGATGAATCGGATGCAGAAGCAATTATTGACAGATGAGCACAATCATCTAGTGAATTCGAACGATTGCTCTTAATATTGTGGACTGCATGAAATGTGCTTTTGAACTACCTGTTAATGTATTAGATGTTCAGTACAAGCAAACTATTTAAAAATATCCACCATTTATTTAAAATTATTTTTATCTGTATTTACATTTAGTATCTACTGTATACTGCCAGTAATATGTACAATATATGTACACTGTAATTACTAACAAATATATGTTTATTTCAGGGCCAGATCTACATATTGGGGGGGGGGCAAAAGTGAAAAATGGCACCCCCTTATATATATATTTATATATACATATATGATCAATGTTTCTAATATAGATAGATAATAAACAACTCTTAAACACCAGCATAGATTGTGTTGACTTCTATGAATTGTTAATAAATAACAGTTTTATATTATCTTATCCATCATTAGAATTCCTTTTGTTGTAGGGAGCCAAGGGAGTTCATAGGCAGACATGCATGTTAGAGATTAGGAAGACAGAGTTTAAGGAACTCAGAGGCCTGATGAGAGTCATTCCATGGCAAAAAATACTGGAAGGGAGAGGAGCAAGCGAAGGGCGGGCTCTCCTAAAACAAGAGCTATTGCGAGCTCAAGCTGTCAGTATTCCAGTAAGACAAATATGGTAGGGAATTCACAATGACGGGGGAAATTTAAACTCTCACAATGGAAGCTCACTACCCAAATAAAGAAAATAGATTCAAATTCTTTATTCTAGAAAAATAACATTTATTGGTTAGCCAAAGCATGTTTCTGACACCCAAAAGAATCCACAGCAGATGCAAAGTAGAGATATATGAAAAGTAAACTCTCTTGCTAGGGCATCATGTCCTTAGGAGAAAATGCAGATAACTACTTCACTTCAACTAAAAGTGAACTTTTCGGGTTTTTTTCCTGCAAAACTTCGCACTGCATCATCATAATTTATGGTATTTGCCACATCACTTTCTTTTTTTTTTAATTAACATTTTTAACATACAAAAAGAACAATAGTAACTGTACAAACACAACATAGTACCATACATAACTATGCTCAACCAGGAGATTAACATCAACAGTTATTACACAAGTAAAAAGAGAACATGTATTATTAACAAAGTCCTATTATGGTTGTTGTGGGTTTTCCGGGCTGTATTGCCGTGTTCTTGGCATTGTAGTTCCTGACGTTTCGCCAGTAGCAGAAATGAAATCCAAAGAGCAATCAAACCCAGGATGAATCAAACAACCAAGGAAAAACAGTCTCCTACAGGAAAAGTGTTTTTGCCATATATCAAAGGAATTACTGATCAGATGGGAAAGCTTATGAAAAAGCATAACCTTCAAGCAGTATTCAGACCCACCCGAAAAATACAACAGATGCTACGATCAGCAAAAGACAGCAGAGACCCCCTCACCTCTGCAGGAGTATACCGTATACCCTGCAGCTGTGGACAAGTTTACATCGGGACCACAAAGCATAGCATCCAGACAAGAATAAAAGAACATGAAAGACACTGCAGACTTGGACAACCGGAAAAATCAGCAGTGGCTGAACATAGCCTAACTCAAACAGGACACAGTATCTTATTCCAGGACACCAAAATACTGGACAACACTTCCAAGTACTTTGTCAGACTGCACAGGGAAGCCATTGAAATTCACAAACATAAGCAAAACTTCAACAGGAAAGAAGAAACCTTAAGAATGAACAGAGCATGGGTTCCAGTTCTGAAAAACACCAGGCTAACAAAACACTCCACACCAGACAATAGCCCTGCAGAGAAGATTAGCACATCAAGCACCAATCCATATGCAAAAGAACCTCCTCAGGATACAGTGAAGCCTCCCGCCATTAGCATTCCACACCCTGGGAAACTCTTACAGGATGACTCAGCTCAACCCCACCCCTCCTGAGTAGATACAAATGACCTGCCAACATCTTTTCCACACTGTGACACTGAAAGATCTCTGTCTTTTGGTGCTACACCTCTGAAGATGCCAGCCACAGCTGCTGGCGAAACGTCAGGAACTACAATGCCAAGACCACGGCAATACAGCCCGGAAAACCCACAACAACCATCGTTCTCCGGCCGTGAAAGCCTTCGACAATACAAAGTCCTATTACATTGAAAAGCGAGTAACAACTTATCAGGCTAAAATACAAACAGGTAAATTCAATGCATCACATAACAAGCCTATAATTCAAATTTCTGGGTTTATAATTGCGTAATGGGGTAACTTTGAAACCAACCAGTCATTCTGAGATAAAAAGTCCAAAGAAGGATACCATTTTGCATAGAAATTTGTGGATCTGGAGGGGTTCTGCAGCAATTGAATTCTGTCTGCTATCTTTTCCATCATAAGTTGATCCCATACCATCTTATACCATGTGTCAAGATTGGGCGGGAAGTGTGATTTCCACCTAGCTGCTATCGCATTTTTGGCAGCAACCAAAAAAGTTCTGATTAAATCCTTCTTCTGTTGGGGAATTGCATAATCTTTCCAAAGATCTAAGAGAACAATTTCTGGGCGGAAGGGTATCACATGAGTTGTGATACGGGAGATTTCGTGAAAGATCGCCTGCCAGAAGCTTGCTATGAATTTACACTCCCACCAACAATGTATGAACGTACATTGCCCTCTGCATTTCTTCCAACAGAGGGGAGATCTGTTTGGATATATTTTGGCCAGTTTCTGGGGAGTGAGGTACCATCTATGGATAAGCTTGTAGGTCTGAAGTTTCACATTGATCACAGAGGACTTAATCAATGTAGAGGCCAAAACCTGCTCCCAATCCTCCTGTGAAATATTTATTCCACAGTCAAGTTGCCACTTGTTGAATAGGGTCTCATTTCGAGGTTTCTTGGTATTTATCAGTATGTGGTAGATTTTTGATAGCAGACCCTTACGAATAAATGATTGGGAGTCTAAAAGAGTTTCAAGTTCAGTTATCGGTTTGGCCATTATATTTTTTTATCTCCATTCAAGAGATAGCTTAATTGGAAATAGAAGAACCATGGGACTTCTCTTCCCGTTCTGTTGTTCAGTTCCGCCCTGTCTATTATACCACTCTTAGTTGCTATATCCAACAGTCTTATGTCTCTTAATTCATCCCAAGAATGTAGCACTGTTATATTATGCTGGTTAGGCATGCCTTTATGTGCTGTAATCACTGAGAACCTAGATATTGTTGGAAGGAGAGTATGCCTATGCCTGTCCCAGAGTTTTAAAAGTGCCTTAAGAAATGTATTATGATATATAGAGGGGGAGCGCAGAGTCTGTTTGGACCAAAATGTTTCCTGAAGTGTTTTGGGCAGGGAAAGATCTGCAAGATATCAATCCAATCAGAGTGTCCGTTATGATGTAGGATTTGAAGTATATCAGACAATCTGGCTGCATCATAATAGAGCCCTATGTCCGGGTATTTAAAGCTTCCTTCTGTCTTACGAGCACGCAGGGCTGTAAAGGCTATTCTGGGACTCTTATATTGCCATAAGAAGTGGTTCAATGTTGTTTGCCAGTTTTGTTGGGGATATCTATAGGAATAGTTCGAAATAGAAATATTAATTTTGGGAGGACAAATGAATTTATTAAATGGTATCTCTCATACCACGACAAGTTTTGTTTGTTCCATTTAAGCAAAAGGTGTTTAATTTCTTTCATTTTATGTGTATGATTTACTTGTAGTAGATGAGTTGGATTAGACGGAATATTTATACCCAAATAGTGAAGATGTGATTTAGCCCATTGGTAGTCACACTGCTGTTTTATAATGCCTGTTGTTGCGTCAGATAGATTTATAGACAGAATGGTGGATTTGCTTTGATTTACATTTAGACCAGATACTTGCCCAAATTGAGACAGCTCTTCATGGAGAAACCTAAGAGAGTCAATTGGACGTGTGATAAACAGAAGAATGTCATCAGCGAATAAACATAGTTTAAAGGTGGTTTTATTAATTTCTGTACCTTGGATTTTATTATTTTTCCTTATCGCCTCCACTAGAGGCTCTATAGCCAATGCGAAAAGAATAGGTGATAAGAGGCATCCCTGATGCGTACCTCGATGGAGAGAGAAAAAGTCAGATGATGTATCATTAAGTTTAATTTTCGCACGTGGGCACCCATATATTGCTGTAATTATTTGTAAGAAATTAGAACCAAAGATGTATTGTCGTATTGTCGAAGGCTTTCACGGCCGGAGAACGATGGTTGTTGGGGGTTTTCCGGGCTGTATTGCCGTGGTCTTGGCATTGTAGTTCCTGACGTTTCGCCAGCAGCTGTGGCTGGCATCTTCAGAGGTGTAGCACCAAAAGACAGAGATCTCTCAGTGTCACAGTGTGGAAAAGAACCAAAATTCATTTGGAAAAGAAGTGCTTGCAGGTATGAGATCTCTAGGGTATCGAAGGCTTTCTCTACACCCAATGAAAGAAACATGGTTTGAACATTATAATGCTTACTGAATGCCAAAATATTTAACTTTTTATAAATATTGTCTGATATGTCTCTATTGGAGATAAAGCCAATCTGATCCTTGTGTATATAATTTCCAATAAATGAGTTAAAGTGATGTGCCAATATTGAGGTGAAGATTTTATAATCAATGTTCAATAGAGAGATTGGTCTATAGGAACCTGGATTTGAGAGGTCTTTCCCTTCTTTGGGGATCATTGTTATTGTAGCCTCCGACCATGTTCTGGGGAGGGTACCCAACTTGCAGATGTTATTGCATGCCAGTAGTAAAGGTGGGGCTAATAGTAAAGCAAATTTCTTGTAAAATTCAGCCGAATAGCCATCAGGCCCTGAAGCCTTATTACTCTTCAATCTTTTAATAGAGTCTAGCAACTCTGTGGTAGTGATCGGATTGTCCATTATCTGACTATGCGTCTCTGTTAGTTTTTTAATATTCTTGTGATGTAACAGATAGTTTCTGATCATCCTGTTATCAGGTTTGGTTGATGTGTACAAATTTGAATAAAAGTTTTTGAACACTTTCAAACTATCAGGGGACCTAGTGAATACTTGTCCTTTAGCATCTTTTATGAGCTTAATGTGTCTGTTAAGTCTTTTCTCCTTAACTTTCCAGGATATACAGCACAATGTTCTAGGAGAATGGCTCCAGTATTTTTGTTTCAGATACAAGAGGTTTTTTTGGATTTGGTGGGTCTCAAGAGATTCCAAAGCTTTACGTTCATTTAATAGTTGTTTATAAATTTTTTGCTACCCCTTTCTTTATGCAAAAATTCCAATTGATGGATTTTATCTACTATGATCTGTTTCTGAAGCTGTTTCTTTCTGTTAAGGGAAGCAGATAGAGCTATCAACTGCCCCCTTAGTACCGCTTTAAGAGCATCCCTTATTATTTGGGGGGATGTCATGCCTGTCTGATTGTCTTTAAGGTATTGGGTGATATACTGTTCAATTTTTAAAACATTGTCCTCATTAAGAATTAAGTTTTTGTTAAACATCCAGTGTCTCTCTTTTACACATGTCCTTTCTAGAGATAATTTACAGTTCACCCACGCATGGTCAGAGTATTCTATGTTCCCTATACTTGACTGCATTCTGTCAGTCAAGTCAGATGACACCAGAATATAGTCAATTCTGGTGTAAATGTCATGACGGGGAGAATAATATGTGTAGTCCCTGGTTAGTTTGTTCATTTCCCTCCATATATCCACCAAGTGAAATTAGGTAAATAATGTGAGCAGTTTCATATCAGGGTTGAGAATTTTGGATTTTCTAAGCTTTTTAGATGCTTTATTATGATTAAATGAGGATTTGTCCAGATTATAGTTTGCTACATAATTAAAGTCTCCTCCCATGACCACCGGGCCCTCCTGAAAGCCCTCCAACTTCTGCAAAACTTCTACAGTGAAGTCTAATTGTTGTGTATTAGGTGCATAGACTGTAGCCAGTGTGAGCAAGTGCCCATTCAATTGGCCTTTTATAAACAAAAACCAGCCCCTGGGGTCCTTTAGAGTAGCCTTGTGTACAAACTGAACATTTTTGGCTAACAGGATTGCCACCCCTCGGGACTTTGAAGAGCCTTTTGCATGGAATTGCATTTGGACCCATGAGGCCTTAAGTTCCTCATCGTAATTTGCATGCAGGTGCGTTTCTTGGATCAGAGGTATATCTACATCAAGCTTTGCTAGATTGGACAGGACCCTCTTCCTTTTCACTAAATTGTTTAAACCCCTCACGTTCTGAGAAACAATGTGAAGGTCTGGTTGTGAAGGCATCATAGAAAAGAAAAACCCGGAATATCAGAGATGACTTTAGAGTTAAAGCTAAATATGTTTGATTAAGGATCACTTACATTTGGACCTTTAGGGAGCATACAGTATTTCCTAGTTCAATACTCCTTGGATTCACTAGGGTAACAAAGATGCCCTAAATAACAAGTAGAATTTTAACGTACAAGTGCAATAGGTTTCAGATAAGTAAATCAATATCTATTATTAACTAATTAATCATTTAGCAATTCATTACTTATTCAAATTAATCATACAATGAATTTATGATAGAGCATAAAAACAGAATCACATAACCTAAATTCATTAGAGATTACTGTGATGAAAAATCAATTTGTTGTGAGAACTTCCAATAGTCAATCAAACCCCCACTGCCCCCCTGAGATATAAAGACAATTAAACAGACTGTCTGTGAGCAAGACTTATAGTTGTGTTGCTCTGTTAAGATTTTGTTTCCCCCCCTAAGTATATAATAAGTTAATCAATTGATTAATAATTGATTATGAATGATTTCTTTAAAATACTTCAAGTAAGAGCAGAAGAATTCAATGAATTTACCTCAGGTACTAAATTACTAATATGTCACAACTACCTAACTTAAACTATGTACAACAAGCACTCAGCACTTTACTATTTATCCTTTTTCAGATCCAAAAAATATGTATAAATACACCTATGAAATATAACTTTTAGTAATAATTTACTCCAATAGATTAACAACAATTAATTGTGCTAAACAGTCCTCAGCAGCCCTGTGAAGAATTCCTGCGTCGAGGCTGCTGTAATAAAACAATAAAGAGGGCTAATAAGGGCTAATAAGGAAACAAACCTTCCAATCCCACCCCAACCACCCCTCCCTGCAAATAAACACAGTGGGATAAGGACGTTCTACAACAACATTCTGGCCATAGATTGTATACATCTGAAAGTCAGGTGCCTCGAACAGGTATTTTTCTGAGGAGACGTTGGTAGGCTTCGCTTTCGTTTCTGTGAGCTGGCTTCCGTTTCCATGGCAACCTCTATACCCAGTTCATGAAGGAAATGAAGACCTTCATCTGGAGTGGAGATTAACTATTGTTTGCCATTAGCCTTGACTCACAGCGCAGAATATCTGGACCAACTGTACTCTATCTGGGCATTTCTAAGCTCTTCAGTAAAGTGCCTAAGGTGTCGCCTCCGCTCCAAGATTTCCACCGGCAGGTCCGTGAAGACACTAACCCGCACTCTGTCGCAAGATAGATATTTTCGCACCCTTGCCGCCTCGAGCATTTTCTTTCTCGCCCTCCAGTCCGCAAAGACAGCCACAATATCTCGCCGTCCTTTTCTTTTGTCAGGGTTTCTAGGACCCACTCTGTATGCTTTGGTGATAAGAATCGAAGGGGTCTCTTTCAGCTGTAACTCTGCTGCCAACCAGCCCGCCAAAAAATTAGAAAGGTCCTTATCTGCAGACATATTCTCCTCTATCCCTCTGAATTTCAAATTAGAGCCCCTCATTTGGATCTCCATGTCTAAAATTTTATTTTGCATACGATCACTCTCTGATTTCAGGGAACGAACATCTTCCCTCAGAGCGGCATTTTGATTGAGAGCCTGATCTGACGTTGAAACAACAGAGTCCATAACTATCTTAAGGTCGTTTAGTTGTTGTGACAGTGGCTCCATCAAATGCGAAATTTTGTCAGAGAAGGTTACTTCTAGCTCCTGTAACAGGGTTTTAAGAGGTGGGTCATAAGCGATCGTTTGTGAATTTCGTGCCTCAACATTTGCCTCAGCGGCCACCATGTTAGCATTTGCTCCCTCTGCCTCCCCTTCTGCGCCTTCAGGCTGCGATGCCGGAAAATAACTCTAAATTTTTCATGGCTTTATTATTTTGTTTCTTGGGGGGGGGGCAGATTGTGCTTACCCTTCATGCTAGAATGTGTACAATGTATATCTGACCGATTATCGGGATTTTTGGGGCGAGATTGGAATGGAGCTTCAGCTTCGAGCGTCCATTCCTCTTGGTGCCGACGCCCACCCCCCCACATCACTTTCAATAGATAATAGAGCCAGGCTTGACAAACGCTCCTAGATACATTGCTGACCTGAGATAGGTTTTTATAAGCTTCATTTTGCTAAAACTTCTCTCACAGGATGCTGATGTTGTTGGTAGAGTGGCATACATTCTTAACGCTATACACAAATTAGGAAATGCATCCTGTAAATCATTTGTGTAAATCACAGATAATAAATGTAGGCAGCTCATTTGTTCTGAATTTTTGGAAAAATTATGAGTTTGATCTCTGAATGTTTCAAGTTCACATTTAAATTCATAAGTATTTAAGTCCTCTGAATATTTTTTTGCCAAATGTTCTGCAGCCACCATTGAGCTACTCGTTTTCATCAACTTTTCACCACCACGAAAAGAAAAATCTGTGTTTAGTCTTTTGGTGTTTTCAAGTCTTGTATGCAATTCTGTTCGTATTCTGTCAAAAACCATGTTAATCTCGTGCTTGAATTGCTCTTCTGTTGAAAATGTGCAGGCCTTATCGCTTGTAACTGGGAGATTTTGGGGGGAATTTAAATGTATGCAATACTTAACTTACTTTCCTGTCAAGTCACTCATTGATTTTACAACTTAAAATGTATTAGCATATAGAAGTGTACTATGTGGAATCTCTTTTGGCTGGAGATCAGATCTAATTCTGGGAGATCTCCAGCCTGGAAGCTGGCAATCATACACATAAGGCTGGATGCTAAGGACAGTTCTTACTAGAGGTGTAAAATGTCCGCACATTTTGGCACCATAGGAAAAAGGTCCTTTCTTTTTTTTCCTACAGAAAAATCAACTGGGAAATTTTGGGGGAAATTGATACGTATGCAATACTTAACTTACTTTCCTGTCAAACCACGTCTTATTTTATTGATTTAACAACTTAGCATATAGAAGTGTGCTTTGTGGAATAATGAAATTTAAAAGTATAAAGTATTCTAGTATCCCATGCCCCTACCTTCCTGCCTTGGTTTGATCATCTCCCTCAGTGCTGATCTCGGAGCAAATACAGCCCCTGCTGCTGGGACAATGGAGGAACCCTCCCCCTCCCCCTCCATGCACACGTGCATTCTGCGCTGTCCCACCTTTTGGCGCGGCGGCACTTCAAGCTCTTCTCATCCCAGGCAGCAGTGTGCAGACGCAGACGGGGAGGAGGGGGAGGGAAGCAAATGAGCCAGGCAGGAGCACCTATTTGCTGGGAAGAGAGGCAAATGCAGATCCTCCTCCTTGCCGGTGTGTGGAGCTGCCCTTTCTTTGATGGTGCAAATAGAGGTGCCTGCCAGCTGCCAGCTGCCGGGGCCTGGGGTGTGTGGCAGTGGAGCCCTCCCCCTCCCCCTCAATACACATATGCCTTCTGCTGGCTATCCCACCGTTTGGCGTGCTTTGCTCTTGAGAGCTGAGGCAGAAAAAAAACAAGTGGGAGAGCTGGGCACAAGCGGCTATTTGCTGGGGAGGCGAACTCTGTTCCCCTTCTTTGTCGCCCCCTCTTTGATGGCGCCCGGGGCAGGCAAACCCCCTGCCCCCACCCCCCAAGATCTGGGCTTGATTTATTTCACAAACATTTTAATTGTACCTTTTTCACTTATGTATTTTTTGAAAAAATTATTTATTTCTTATAAAAATTAAATGATAGGCTTATAGTTGTGGGTGGACCCCCTTTGTCTCCTAGCAACCGATATTTTTAGACCCAGTCTGCCACTGATTTTGGTGTTGTTCAGTGATAAGAAGGGAGAACAGTTGACAGACGTCACCCCACAGCTTAAATACACTTGCAGTGTCCATGTTATTAAGAAATCTGGGAGGAGCCAAGAAGTAAGCAAGTGTAACATCCATTTGGGCAAAAGGGCAGGGAGAGATTTGATGTTGATCCTAGATATTTGGACCCTTCTCTTCTGCCCAATGCTAGTCAGTCTCCATTGCATCCTCCAATCCTTGCATTCCTTCACCACAATTTTCCATTGTGTCCATTGGTTCTTCTTCATTGGTCTTGCTCTGGGGCAAAAGTACTGCCTCAGTCTCCATGTTTTGGGAGACCCTGATTGACAGAGATATATTCTTCTTCAGTTGGACATCAACAGAGATGAGTTGACCTAAAAATCCAGACACAAAGAGTCACTGTGAGAACTTGTGTAAAGGTGTCAAGAACTTGGCAGCACCTGAGTATATCTGTCATGTAAGGTATGCTGTTATATGGAATCCTTACTCTGGGATTGTCGCCTCAAGAAATTTTCCTTTCTCTGCTTCTGTTAATCTAGAAGAAGCCCAATTCAGAAGAAGCAATCCAGAAGAAGCCCAATTTTTGCATTTCTCAAACCAACCACAGAAAGTCCAGTGAGAGTCTGGTAAAAACAATCTTTCCATATCAGCCTATAATTGGCTATATGAGCACAGATATTTCTATGCTGCAGAAAAAAAACAATAATAACAAGAGCTAGCATGGTGTAATGGACTAAGAACTGGGAGATTCAGGTTCAAATCTGCCCTGGGCCAGTCACACAGTCTTAGCCAGACCTACCTCACAGGTGTATTGTGAATATAAAATGTAAGCCACTTAGTATCTCCACTGGGGAGAAAAGTGGGTTATAAATGAAATAGATAAATTATTCCAAAGCCACCACACTTTTGCCAGTCTTTTTGTTCTTACCAGCTGAGGATACTTGAATCCGAAGACTGGAGCCATGAACGGACAAGGCAGATCTTCCTAAACACCTGAAAAATGCCCCAGGTTTGCAAAAAAACCCCTGGAAATCTAAATAAACAGAAGCGGCCACCGGATGACTTGATAAGACATGCATGAATCACCAAGGTCTGGCTTCTTCCTGTTGTTTAACCACAAGACATGCATGAATCACCCAGGTCTGGCCTCCTGCTGCTGTTCAACAGCAGCCTACCCCCCAAAACAATGCAGAGTAGAGAAGTGTTTCAGGGTAGGATCTGGGAGACCCATGTTTGAACCACCACTCTGCTGTGTCTTTGATCCCGTCACATATGCTCAGCCTAACTTACCTCTCAGGGTTACTGTGAATATAATATGGAGGTAAGGAGAATGATGTAAGCTGCAATGGATCCCCATTATGGAGAAAGGCAGTATATAAATTAATAAATATAGATGAAGATGAGGGGAGCAGATAAAAGGTAAGTTGTTTAATGGACTTGAAGAAGAGAATGATGGAAGGGAAAGTGAGCTTATAGAGGCTGCTAGGAAGAGGGATAGAGGAAACAATGTGGGGAAGGGGGTATAGGGAAAAGTGAAGTACCCTTTCAAGTCCTTACAGTGGAAGATAGATAACAAGTTGTGTAGTAAACAAAGGAAGATGCATTATTTGGACAGCAACACTTGCCTTGATTTATAAATATTCATCAAGCATCCAATCCACCTTGAGTAATAAATTCCAATTTCCAGAGTTGGGTAAACTGTATTTACTTTGTTCTTGTTCTATTTCAGAGCTGTTAATATCTGTATGGAGTTTCAGAGCTGTTCAGACGACAACATTGCCTAGGGATTACAGCTGAAATCCTCCAGTTTTTATTAACAGTTCTGAAATAGAACAAGAACAAAGTAAATACAGTTTGTCTTGTCGAAGGCTTTCATGGCCGGAGAACGATGGTTGTTGTGGGTTTTCCGGGCTGTATTGCCGTGGTCTTGGCATTGTAGTTCCTGACGTTTCGCCAGCAGCTGTGACTGGCATCTTCAGAGGTGTAGCACCAAAAGACAGAGATCTCTCAGTGTCACAGTGTGGAAAAGATGTAGATCATTGGTATCTACTCAGGAGGGGTGGGGTTGAGCAATCCGAAGAGCAATCAAACCCAGGATGAATCAAACAACCAAGGAAAAACAGTCTCCTACAGGAAAAGTGTTTTTGCCATATATCAAAGGAATTACTGATCAGATGGGAAAGCTTATGAAAAAGCATAACCTTCAAGCAGTATTCAGACCCACCCGAAAAATACAACAGATGCTACGATCAGCAAAAGAAAGTAGAGACCCCCTCACCTCTGCAGGAGTATACCGTATACCCTGCAGCTGTGGACAAGTTTACATCGGGACCACAAAGCGTAGCATCCAGACAAGAATAAAAGAACATGAAAGACACTGCAGACTTGGACAACCGGAAAAATCAGCAGTGGCTGAACATAGCCTAACTCAAACAGGGCACAGTATCTTATTCCAGAACACCAAAATACTGGACAACACTTCCAACTACTTTGTCAGACTGCACAGGGAAGCCATTGAAATTCACAAGCATAAGCAAAACTTCAACAGGAAAGAAGAAACCTTAAGAATGAACAGAGCATGGTTTCCAGTTCTGAAAAACACCAGGCTAACAAAACATTCTATCCCCGACAATAGCCCTGCAGAGAAGATTAGCACATCAAGTACCAATCCATATGCAAAAGAACCTCCTCTGGATACAGTGAAGCCTCCCGCCATTAGCATTCCACACCCTGGGAAACTCTTACAGGATGACTCAGCTCAACCCCACCCCTCCTGAGTAGATACAAATGACCTACATCTTTTCCACACTGTGACACTGAGAGATCTCTGTCTTTTGGTGCTACACCTCTGAAGATGCCAGCCACAGCTGCTGGCGAAACGTCAGGAACTACAATGCCAAGACCACGGCAATACAGCCTGGAAAACCCACAACAACCTAAATACAGTTTACCCAACTCTGGAATTGGAATTTTGTTACTCAAAGTGGATTGAATGGATTGGATGCTTGATGAATATTTATGAATATTTATTATTATTTATGAATTTTATTGGATATAGATTGGTAGGATTTTAGATATTTATTGGAGAATAATTATCACACCTGAGTACTTGCACTTTTGTATGAGTTAAAAATATAAAAATTTACAAAATATATTAAATATACAAAAATTTATATAGTGATAACCTTCAAGGTTTGTATTTTGTTTGAGATTGTTCTACACTTGGAGGACACCTCTTGTTTAGCTATTTTGATATAAATCAAAAGCAAAATTAATAATCCTGTCCGTTTTCCTTTACTGTCTCTTTCCTTTTTTTTTTTTGAAAAATTTTTATTGGGTTAGTATCAATTATTTTCACATTACAATCAATTTTCCCATTTCCCAATTTCTAACCCCCTCCCTTTCCCCCCTTTTGTTGACTTCCAACAGTTTTCCAACCCTTTGTCCCTTTTCCCTTACTCCTTTTATATTCCTCTATCTAACATATATATATTCTCCCATTATTCTAAGCAATACTTCTTTAACTATTTTTAAAACTCTGTACCCTTACTATGAGTCCCTTTTTCCATATTGGATAAACAATTTATCCCATTTTTCATAATTTCCATTTCAAATATTTCTATAGATCGTAAACCATATAAACCATACATTCATATAATTCAACCAATCTAACTTATGTTCTATATGTTACTCATTCTATCTTCTTTCTGTTTTAGTTATATTTAATTACATTGGTATTTCTATTCCCCTTCAGTATATAGCTATCGTCATATGATATCAATCAATTTGACTCATATATATCTTCCAATAAACATATTCAGATTGGTACATTATACAAATTTTACCAGAAAGAAAATATTGTTAGTTAATCAATCCTTATAGTTAATCCTTATGGTTAATTATTTTCTATCAATATTCTATTTGTTATTCTATATATATCAATCTAATAACATAGCTGCTTAGAAATTCACATTTACCTCCTCTCCCCCCCGGTAAAGTCACCCCCCTCTGCATTTTATTGTATTTCAATAGTTCTCAAACTGCCACAGTTCTCCTCCCACCTCCCATTTCTTCACCAGATATTGTTTCAGCTTCTCCCAGTCCTGGGTCAAGGTTTCTCAGTTTTCTTGTCATTTTGTCCATTTCTGCCATATACAGCAATTTGTAGATCCAGTCTTCAATAGTTGGCACTTCTTGTACTTTCCATTTTTGCGCATACAAAAGTCTGGCTGCTGCTGTCATATAAAATAACAATGTCCTGTGTTGAGCTGGAATGCCCTCCATTCCCAAGTTTAGTAGCAGGAGTTCTGGGTTCTTATTAATTTGAAATTGTAAAATCTCATTTATTACTCTTATTTCCCCCCAGTACTGCCTGGCTACCTTACATGTCCACCACATATGATAGAGGGATCCCTCATGTTTTTTGCATTTCCAGCACTTGTTAGAAATGTTCAAATTCCCTAGCGCAATCTTCTTTGGTGTCATGTACCAACGGTAAATCATTTTGTAAATGTTTTCTTTGATACTGGTGCACGTCATAATCTTCATTGTAGTCTTCCACAAGTATTCCCATGCCTCCATTGTTATTTCTTTGTTGAAATTTATGGCCCACTTCACCATTTGTACTTTAACTATTTCATCCTCAGTATACCATTTCAACAGTACTTGGTATACCTTAGATATTCCCTTCTTATCATCTTTTAAAAGCGTCTGCTCTAGTTCCGAATTCTCTGTTCGTATACCTCCCTTTACAGAGTCCGAATTGTATAGATCTCTGATCTGTCTATACTGAAACCAGTCGTAATTAGGTGATAGCTCCTCCTGAGTCTTTATTTTCAGTTTAGATGATTCTATTCGGGTTATCTCCTTATAGGTTAAACATTGTTGCTCAGTATCGACAGCTCTCGGATCTATCACCTCATATGGAACTACCCACAAAGGGATTCCTTCTTGTAGATAGACTCTGTATTTCTTCCAAATTGCATATAAACTTCTCCGTATATAATGGTGCAGGAACATCGAGTTCGCCTTTACTTTGTCATGCCATAGGTATGCATGCCATCCAAAAAAATTTTTATATCCCTCTAGGGCTAGTAATTTCTTATTTTTCAATGTCATCCAGTCTTTCAGCCACACTAGGCAGATTGCATCATGATAAAGTCTTAGATTGGGCAGTTGCATTCCGCCTCTTTCTTTTGCATCTTGTAAAACTTTCATTTTCACTCGAGGCTTCTTGCCTGCCCAAACAAAATCTGATATTTTCCTCTGCCATTTTTCAAACTGCTTGGAGTCCCTGATGATTGGTATTGTCTGTAGCAAAAACATTACTTTTGGTAACACATTCATCTTAACTGCTGCAATCCTTCCCAACCATGACAAATTCAGTCTATTCCATTTAATCAGATCACGCTCTATCTGAGTCCATAATTTTTCGTAGTTATTTTTAAATAAATCTATATTCTTTGCAGTCAGTTCAATTCCCAAATATTTCACCTTACTTGTTACTTCCGAATCCGTTATTTCCATTAGCAATTGTTGTTTTTGCTTAGTCATGTTTTTGCATAATATCTTTGACTTCTTTTTGTTAATACTGTCTCTTTCCTAATTAACAATAATTAGTGTTCTCTGCATATTAGCAAGAAGTCAAGTATTTCGTTGTGATATTTGGGTTGAATCAGGGTCATATAGATGGAATCTTTGGGGGCCAAAGGTGCGTCTTAGCAGCGCTGGTGAGCAGCGGGAAACGCAATCCAACCAGAATAGTTTGGCAGCAAAGCAGAGACAGTGAGGACCAACTCCAGCCTCCTCTAACTCCAGCCCGATGCTAAAGTTTGGTTGAAATTTTTATATTTCTTATTCACATTCTCGCTTCCTTCGTTTTGCTTTGAAAACATTTAATATTTTATATAGAGGGTGAATCTTGTTCGCCCATCCTCTGCCCCGCTTTTCCACCCGCCCTCCCCTCTTAAGCAGCTCAAGCCCAGTGCCCGCCCCTCCCGCGAAGTGTCTCCCCAGGGCAAAGGAGGGGGGTGGGGCCAGGCTGTTAGAGCAAGTGTAAAACAACGCTGCGGAAGAAACACTGAGCTGATTAGAGAGGCAAAAGCTTTATTTGAGGAAGTTACATACTTGAGGGAAAGAGGGAGAGAGAGATCCTAGCTATCTGACTACATCTTGCAGAGAGAGAGAAGAAGTGTGGCAGGAGAGAGAAGAAGCAGGATATTGCCCTGTTTAGCCCAATAGGAGACAAGACAAGGAAATGACCCCCAGGAAACAAGAGAGGTGCTTCTCTCACTGTCCTAACTAAGGGCCAAGCTACACATGACGAATGACACTTGAACGGCAAGTGGATTGAGTGGAGGGCAAGTGAACAGGGAGAAATACACTTGCCATTCAAGTGTCATTTGTCACTTGTAGTTTGGCCCTAAGTGATCCTTGCTGCCCCCTGCATGGTAGGCTCTTCTTCCTTCATGCTGCTACAGTATACCAGACATTGCTATTTCCAACACAGGCCACGGAGGCGAGTGGCTTCTGCAGATAACAATCCTATAGGTTTGGGGGGGGGGAGCGTTAACCTCGCTCCATTTTAATTTTTTTTCCAGATTTTCCTGCAACTTGGGGGAAGAGGGAAGTGTCTCCCCCAAGTTTGTTTTAAAAACTTCCTTCTGTCAATGCAGTCCTGACCGGCGGGTTCAAGTAACCACAAACTGAGCGCAGTTGAGAAGTGGGGACCAGCAACCAAATGTTGGGGCTGTCCTTTGCCTACTAGACGAAGAGGGGAGAGGAATCCAAGCTCAGCCTTTCCCCCCCATTCTTGGGACTCCGACTGTAGCCCAAAGACAGCCGCAGGGAGGCTACCAGTTTCTTAACAGTCTTGGGCTGTTCAAGGGAACCTGCCGGAGAAGGCCCTGCAGCTCCGGTCTCTCCGAGCCTTTCCGGGCCTCAGCGGGGGCCAGCAGCGCACCCCACAGCCCCCAGGATGGCTGGAGAGGCGACGCTTGCTCTGCCCCCTTTCAGCCATCCCTTTGGCTCTGACAGCTTGCACGGTGGGGCTGCCTCAGCAAGCCCGCGCTTTCCCGAAATGAGGGACCGAAGTGGTACCCGAGGGGACTCATGGCCCGCCCTGGGGTCCGCTGAGCTGCCAGGAGAAGCGCCGCGCCTTGCCCTGCCACTGCCCCCCCCCCCCACACACACACTGCTGCATATCACCGTCCCCCTCCCTCCCTCTTTCCCCTGGCGGCTCCAGCGCTTCTCCCCTCCTGCGTCTGCCCTGCGCCCTTTCGCAACTCTCCCGCTGATCCTTACCGGTGTCTCCGTAGCAGAGAAGGGAGCTTCATCTGCATTTTTCCGATTTCCCTCCTGTTGCGGTTAGGGAAAGCCCACAGAATAAGGAGAGAGTTACGGTAAAACCCAGGAAAAAAGCAAAAGCCGTGACCAACTAACTAAGGCAGAATGAAAATCAGTTCCAAAAGAATACTGCAAAAGTTACTTTATATGAAAGTTAATGGAATATGAAACAAACTCTAAGTGGTCAAAAGCTGGCACAATTTGCTAACAAGTGCCCTGTGGGAGTGAGTTACAGCTACAATATGCAAATCCAATGCTTGCACACCCCACAGAGTCACCTTGAGTAACCACAGAGTATATGGACGAAAATTTATAGTAGCTATACAAGCTTACATATCAAAATTCATATACAGCATTTTATATGGCAAAAACCAAGTGACTGGAGTGGAGGATGCCCCGTTGGTATCACATTTCATGGAGAAAAACATACGGATCATGGTTTTCTTTATTCGGTGCTGCATGTCAGCAAATTTAAGGATGCTGCTTTTGCACGTAGAGACTTGAGAAGAAAGGAAGTGTGGTGGATTCATAGACTCCGGACTTTGGAACCAGATGGACTCAACATTGCCTGTGATTTGACAGCTTTTCTGTGAGGACTGTTACCAGGACTCTGTCTCTTTAAAGAATTTTGGAATGACCTGCATTTAAGTAATTGGTTTCTGTTTGACTGTGCCTTCGCCATTGAGCAAGCTGCCAGTGCGTATGAATCGTGGCTGTGGCTTTCCTTGCGGTTGTAAGTATTCTTTAGTGTGATTTATGCTTAATGTGCCTTATTGTTATATTATATAGTTAAATGTGTATTATTTATTACAGCTGTAACTACCAGGAAGAAGGGGATGCCTGAAACGGGATTCCTTGCTAGCTAACCCGTTGAGGTTACACCTAATTGTACTTTCAAATATATTTATTGGTCAGACACTTGGTTTTTTGCCATGTATAATGCTGTATATGAATTTTGATATGTTAGCTTGTACAGCTACTGAAAATTTGCGGTTACATTGAAATACTTATATTTATTGGTCAGTCACTTGGTTTTTGCCATATAAAATGCTGTATATGAATTCTGATATGTAAGCTTGTATAGCTACTGTAAATTTTCATCCATATACTCTGTGGTTACTCAAGGTGACTCTGTGGGGTGTTGAATTTGCATATTGTAGCTGTAACTCACTCTCACAGGACACTTGTTAGCAAATTGTGCCAGCTTTTGACCACTTAAAGTTTTTCATATTCCATTAACTTTCTTATAAAGTAACTTTTGCAGTATTCTTTTGGAACTGATTTTCATTCTGCCTTAGTTAGTTGGTCACGGCTTTTGGCTTTTTTCGGCGGTTAGGTAAAGGGCAGGTGGGAGAGGCAGCGCTGAGCTCTAGAGGAGTTTGGGCTGTTAGGAGCCCAGAGGATCCTTCCCCGCCTGCCTGCACTTTGGCCGAGGGGCTTCTGCCACAGCCGCCTTGTCCCCCCCCCCATTCCTGATCCTCCTTCTCCCCGACCGGCGAGGTGGGATTCCACTTTTCTCTTCCGCCCTCCTGTAGCCTTCAGACGACACCGTGTCTGAAGAAGGGAGCTGTGACTCTCAAAAGCTCACACCCTGAAATTCTTGGGAGTCGAGTCTCTAATCAAGATTCCCATGGTATAAGCTTTCCAGAGTCGTTATTTGAATCCTGCACACCAACAAGTCTACCAGCCTGAAAGATAGCACTCCCCCCCCCTTCCCTTTTCACGCTATTAACCACTGTCTGGCGTTTTCAGGGTAACATGCCTAAGCCCCTAAGTAGAATTAGAAAACTTGGGGCATCTTCCTGATTCCGTGGTCCTGGGAAATGTTCTATCCCGCCCCCAACTGCTGCTTGCTCCCACCTGTGGTCTGCAGAGACTTCAGAACCTCCGGAGCCCCGGCAGGGCGTCCCCAGCACCCCGTTTCCTATCCCAGCAACTGCCCGCAAGGCGCCTGGTCTACCATCTAATATTTCTTCCTTACCAGTAGAAAAGAGCAAGGGTCCAGTAGCACCTATAAGGCTAACAAAATTTGTGGTAGGGGATGAGCTTTCGTAGAGGATGCTGTTCGTCTTAAAGGTGCTACTAGACTCTTGCTCTTCTCTACTGTTAGCGACAGACTAACAGGGCTACCCACCTTGTTCTTCCTTACCAGTTTTTGTGGAGGGGGGTGGACACGGGGTCTTGGATGCCCACTTGGCTGGACCGTGGAAAGAGCCGCAGAGCGCAAAAGACAAAGAAATGATTTGAGCCTTAAAAGTTGCTGAGTGCTACTAGGTCCAAAAGAGGATGTGATAATATCATGGTGCTCCCCCCCCCCCCCAGCATTCTTGCAACAGTCCTGGCCGAACAGCAGCGAGGTGTTGTGGAGCTAATCTCTGTCAGGATGACCATTTTCATTTTTGGCACCAGAAATCCCACCATCACCCTGAAGCAGAGGGTCATTTTCGAGAATGATGTATTGTCGAAGGCTTTCACGGCCGGAGAACGATGGCTGTTGTGGGATTTCCGGACCACGGCGATACAGCCCGGAAAACCCACAACAGCCATTTTCGAGAATATTTTCCGGTGAGTTAGACCTGCCCCAGAAGGAGTAACAAAGGGATGGAAAGACCCCTCGTTTCATTGTTATAGATTAGAGGAGGGAGGGGGAGAAACAAGACCCTTTCTCTTGCTCAGTAATTCACATCCCACTCCCCGCCCTATGAATTTCCGAAGCGAAACGAGAAGACTTCCGTGATCGAATTCTGAACTCTCCAGCTCCGCAGTTCCTTCGCTGCTCCCCTTAGAGGTTGCTTTGGCTTACCTCATTTTTCAGAATTCCTTGGCACAAAACGTGTAGCAGGCCGTCAGTTGTTTTCCAGCCAATATTCAAAGCAAATGACAGACAAAAAGTTGCAACGTTAAAGGAAATAAAACATATCACATCCCAAGAGATCATAGGTGATCTTCCGTGGTTCGGTATTTTGCTGTTCCACTAGGACGACAAAACGGCATGTTGTTCGAGCAAATGAACACAGACCCTGAGCTCCTGGCCCATCTGCAGAGCCAGCTGGTTCTGCTGTGCACACACTACATATTGGAAGGGGGGGGCAGGAGTCCCTAGTGCCACGGTTCCCACCTGAACATGCCCCTGCAGTATTTTGACACCAGTTGCCACCAAGGATGACAGTCCCAGCTGGGAACTCGTGTTAAAAATTAGCTTGGACAGACAGGAAGGAGGTCGGGGAGGAATCATAGAATCATAGAGTTGGAAGGGGCCATACAGACCATCTAGTCCAACCCCCTGCCCAGTGTAGGATCAGCCTAAAGCATCTCTGACAAGTACTCATCCAGCCTCTTCTTGAAAACTGCCAATGAAGGGGAGCTCAACACCTCCCTAGGCAGAGAGGGAGTGCCAGAGGAGGTGCTGGAGGAGCTTTATGTCTCTTTGTGTGTCCTGCTGCCCTCTTTCTTTTCCACCGATGACGCGTGAGTATAGGGAAGGACGCTGGAATCCTCTTTCCTAACACCTTGTCCAAGCAATTGCATTGATTATTTATTCTTTTCTTTATGTCATTTATAGTCTGCCTTTCTCACTGAGAGCCAAGCTACAAGTGACGCCTGACACAGGTTGGATACTTGTCAGCTTCCCTCAAGTTTTGATGGGAAATGTAGGCATCCTGGTCTTGCAGCTGTAATGGAGAGCCAAGCTGTAAAACCAGGATGCCCACATTTCCCATCAAAACTTGAGGGAAGCTGACAAGTGGCCAACCTGTGTAAGGCGTCACTTGTAGCTTGGCTCTGAGACCCAGTCTCAGTGTACAGTCAATATCAAGGACATTTCCATAAACAATGCCATAAGGTAAAGAGATACAAGTTCACAAAGACATAGCATTAGCAGGAATCCAATCTTCTCCTATAACGTAATTGAGTTAGCGATTTCCGATTACTCACATTGATTCCACTGAGAAGCGGATGTGCCTCCTAGTGGATGTCACTCCCCTCCTTCCGTGGCTGGATCCCGGCTGCTGTTCCTCTCAGAAGCCCATCAGGGCACTTGGCTCCACCTCCCCTAGCCCTCCCCCCCAGCAGCACCTGGGCAGACGCCAACTAAACCAGCAGCTGTGGGTGCAGGAGCAGGGCGCCTGGTGTGTTCTGCCCCCCAAGCCTCCAGCCCTGGAGCCTGGAGAGGGGCGGGCAGCCTGCAGCCCTTCGCGGACGCGTAGCTGTGAAGGGCAGGGAGACCGGCCGCCCACCTGCCAAGCCTCCTCCCCCTGCCCTTGCCCTCCTCCCCCCAACCCAGATTGGGACACTTGGGAGGGGGCCCGGCCGGGCCACCCTGCCCTCCTCCCTCTTTCTCATATCGAGGTGTTGGGGAGGGGGCAATACCCAGCCCCGCCAGCCTGCCCTCCTTCCCCGCTCCAGATCGGGGCACTGGGGAGGGGGCAATGCTTGGCTCCACTGCCCTGCCTTCCTCCTAACCCAGATCGGAGTGCTGGGCAGTGCCCAGCCAGACCACCCTGCCCTCCTACCCCCTGCCTCATATCCTGGTGTTGGGGAGCGGGCAATGGCCTGCCCAGCCCCCCTGCTCTTTCTAGAGCCCGTTGTATTTTTTGCCACCACGGGCTTTGTTGCTAGTTCTCCATATTCTGTGATGTAATGGGGGGTGGAGGGAATCTCATCTTCACAGAGGCATAGAGCAGACCGTATGAAGTTCTTAGTGCATATAAATGGTCTTTTGTCAAATAGCTGAGGTGGAGGTGACCCTCAGGAAGGAAACAGTTGTCTTTGAATGTGCTGCTGAGAGGCTGACTGATAAGACTGCGGTTTAGTTGCTGCTGGAGTTGTCTGTCCAGTACACATAGATCCACTTGTTAGGCATCAGAGGGAATTCTCTGGAATTCTCAGGAACAGAATAGTTGTATGTGGGGTAATCCAATGAATCTTCAACAAAGATGGGGAGTAGTGGAATGAAGGGACAAAATACAAGAAGTTTACTTGGTCGTATAGGAGGTCCCCCTTTGTGCACATATCAGTTAAGGTCTTCCCCCCAAAGTCCTTCTGTCACAGACTCCAGATCTGCATGGAAACAGATTAGAGAACATGCCTCCTTCGTGGTGGCTCCTGTACTTTCAAATGGACTGCCAGAACTAGTACAAGATTATCAGAGTAAAAGTAATATTAATAAGTTTAACTAAACTCACTACTGTCATTCTAAAATCTTTCATATTGGAAGAGTTTTATTATTTATTATTTCTATAATGCCAATTCTAACTTTGTATGATGAATAATATGTATTATTTTTGAATCTCTGTGGTTTTATGATTCATTGTTCATTTTAACCTTTGCACTGCAAGAAGATGGGGCATAACATTTTTATTGAACAGAGCAGCCTAGCTTCTCACTTCCACTATTTTCTGTCAGAGGCTCTGACTTTAGTTAGAGGCTTCTTAGAAGCCATCCATCACTGTTCTCCCCTCACAAAAGAAGTCAAGGCAGTGTAATTGCTAGAAAGTCAGAATGAGAAGACTAAGGTTCAACCCCAACTCAACCATGAAGCTCATGAGCTGGCCTTTTTTCGGCCTAGTTTATAAATCTCTCATTCAGAATTCCTTTGGGGGGGAAAGGTAAAGGTAGTCCCCTGTGCAAACACTGAGTCATTACTGACCCATGGGGTTCGTCACATCATGACGGTTTTCTTGGCAGGCTTTTTACGGGGTGGTTTGCCATTGCCAGATACTAGAAATAATCCACAAGTGATATTGCGAGAACATTTTTATTTTATTCATTTATACTCTAACTTTATCCTCAATGGAAACTTAAAGCACCTTACATTGTTCTCCCCCCTCCGTTTTATCCTAGCAACAACCCTGTAAGGTAGGTTAGCCTGTGAGTATGTGACTGGGAAGTTTTTGTGGCAGAATAGAGATTCAAACCTGGGTCTCCCAGTTCTTAGTCCAAAACTCTAACCACTACTCCACCCTGCCTCATAAATATTCCAGGCCAGTTTAGACCATTTGAGGGGTGGGTGGATTTTGGGGGGTGCTGTTTGCAGAGGATATTCGCAATTAGCAGCAGAAGCAGAATTCAAGGGAGGTGGGAACCCATCACTATTTATTGGACTTTAGCAAAATATGTCCTAGGCCTTGCGCTGAAGCTCCTCCAACCCCCATGAACACCAGCTGCCACCACTGCTGGGTTCTCTTCAGATCAGCAGCCCTGATGGCCACATTGGCTGCATTAAGCAATCAGGGAGGAGTGGGAGGCAAAAACTAGGCTGGAAAGGGCCCTGGCCCACTGACATGGTGGGAGAATGAAGATAAGTAGGATTTTGCAGGGCTGGGGCCACTCCTTTGTGGCAGCGGTGGTTCTTTCTCCACTGGTGCTTCTGAAGCAGTAGCTGCTTGTGCCAACTGCTTCCATGGCTTGGGCTACCCACTTCACAGGTCTACAAAGCCGGAGAGGAGAGAAAGTGAGAGCCTGGACATTCTTCTAGAATGCTTTCAGCCCTTCTGACACTGGCGGGGGGGGGGGGAGTGTCTGAAAACTTTCTAGCAATTGTCAAAGCTTGGGCCTTGCCTCTGATGGTTCAGGTTCTGCCTCCATACTAATTCGAAGAGGATTCTTCTACCTGGGGTTTCATTGGCATTCCTTTGCACTTCCTTAGCCTTGCATCAAAAGCAAATAATTCCAAGGCCAAAATGCCTTTGAATGGCTGTCAGATTCTATTTGTTGCAACGCATTCGGTTCTGACATCTTTCTTCAAAAGAAAAAAAAGACATTTGCCCTTTCTTTTATCTTCCCACATTTTTGATTTCTAGAAACACTTGACGGGCACTAGGAAAAGTGTTGGTGGGCACAATGGTGTTGCAGGCCCTGGGCCTAAAGCATCCCTGACAAGTACTCATCCAGCCAGTGAGGGGGAGCCCACCACATCCCTAGGCAGTCGATTCCACCTCTGTACTACTCTTAAGGCGAAGAAGTTTTTCCTAATGTCCAGCCAGTACTTTCCCTCTTGTAGTTTAAATTCATTGTTTCAATTCCTGTCCTCTGTTGCCACCAGGAACAGCTCCCTTCCCTCTCTTAAATAACAGCCTTTTAAATAGCAAGATTGGGGTCAGTAGCACCTTAGAGATCAACTAGATTTCCAAGGTGTGAGCTTTCCAGAGTCACAGCTCCCTTCCTCAGACAGATGGATTGGGAAAAGACAGGAGTCTTTCAAATCTAGCTAGCTTCTTGACATTCTAATTTGTGATACCCTTCCCACCCTCCGCCTGGATTTGGCCAACATACAGTGTGGATCAGTCCATTGCGTGAGTAATGTCCGGGGATGAGTTCCTGGCATCTTTCTTTTCATCTGGCGAGTAACGGTTAAAACATCTGGAACTCTGTTTTGTGTGTATTGGACCTAGATAAGGATCAAGGAGGTGCTAGAGGGCCACCTGCCTCTATTATTTTCCTACATTCGTGGGAATTTGCACCCATCCCACCAAGAGGGATGCTGTAGGTAGCATCTCTAACTCTCAAGTTAGCTTAGTCAGCATTTAGTTCTGCTTTAGGTCGTGATATGCTTTCCCCTATGTATCCTGCGCTCTCGTTTGTAGACTTGTGCTGGAGTGAATAAAAATCACTCTCTTTTTCAAGAAAGCAGAAGGGGGCAAGATTCTGCTTGAGTATTAGCTCACAGTCTCTCTCTCACACACGCTTGCTCCTGGCTGGGTGGGAGTACGCGGGAAGTAATGGAGTCGACGGCCTCAGGGTGCATCGACAAAAAAGCACCTGTACCCGAACTGAGCGTGGAGCAGAAGCCTGAAACACAAAAGCAAAGGATAGCGGAGGAGGGGGGACTGCCTCCTTCCACAAGCGCACGCAACACACTGACGCCACCAAAGCACACCAGCAGCCCCCACGCTGCAGCTCCTCTGGGGCATTGGCGGAGCCCGCCTCCGTCTGCAATCGCTGCGCCTGGCCCTCGGTCTCCGAGAGAGGCTCTCCCGGCTGGGTGGCGGTTGATTCGAGCTGCTGGGGATCCAGGATCTGCCGCCGCCGTCCAGCCCCTGAGACTGGCTGGAAACATCCCACTAACATTTGAGCTCATTTTGGTAAACATTCGAGAAGGACGGAAAGAAAAAGTGCCTCTGCACTGATTTGCAAGAAAACATGCGCCGTCCCTAACTCTTGTTGCTACTGCCTATCTGCTGCTTCTATCTGCTCCCATTCTTCCTCCATGTCCTCCTTCAGGTTTACCAGGCTGCTGAGCGGAGATACTCCGGGGAAGGGGCATCTTGCGCGCCCGTCCTCCGCCGCTCTAGCAGCTCCCGCTTCCAGGCACCATTGCCAGGCTTCCCCCCATCTCTCTGCTGGGCGGGCGGTGGCGGCAAGTGGCCCCTGCCCTCTCTCTCCTACCTGCCCCAGGTGCCTCTGAAATCTCCCACCCAGGGCAAAATGCCGGGTGGGGCCAGGCGAGGAAGACGCAGTTCCTCGGTGGGGGTGATGGGGAACGCCCTCAAAATCATAGCTGATAGCAACCCCTGGTGGGGTTTTCATGGCAAGAGACTAACGGGTGGTTTGCCATTGCCTGCCTCTGCAGCCCTGGCCTTCGTTGGAGGTCTCCCATCCAAGTCCCAAGGCTGACTCTTCTTAGCTTCTGACATCTGACGAGATCAGGCTCACTTGAGCTATCCAGGTTAAGACGTATATTAAATATAACAAACTAAAGAGGGTTTTAAAATAGACTAAAAATTGTGCATTAGCAGGATTCTTAATTTTTAGCGAATTAATGTGATGCGAGTTGGGTGGTTAAGGGGTTTCTCTTATCATTTTCTCCCATCCAGATGAGCTAGAACAGAATTTTCACCTACAAATAAGATTCCGCTCCATTTTAATGGAGGGTGGCATTGTGAGTTTCTTTCTCTTATGGTTTTAGTGTGGTACCCACCGCACTGGGAAACGAGGATATTGAAAATGTATGTTCTTATTTGGTAGCTTTGTCATTTGTTAATTCCGGTGTTTAAAAATTAAATTGCAAATGCCAGTAAGTCGTATCATTGTGAGCTTGATTTTATGCAGACTTGTTTAAACGGATCAATGGATTCATTTTAAAAGCAGGTATTTAGGACATCAAACACTGGCTGATTCCAAATTAGGGTGCCCCCACCCCCACCGCTGTTCCTTTTGCCGATGCGATTGTTGTTCAATTCCAATTTAAAACCGAGATTTCTCACGACACAAGACAATTTGTTTTTCTTTTAAAAATATTTTTATTTAAATGTTATAATAGAACTGTACAATAAATGATCTAAAAATGCTTTAACATGATAAACAGATAACTATTAAATAAACATGCCTATTATACAGCTAATTGTTGACTAATCTGTTTTTTTTGTTAGGTGTTTCCGGTTTCATAGCATGAACTGTGCATTTCCTATCTTTCTTTAGTAACTCTCCACCTGTTTCGTGCGTGACAACCCTCCTCAAGAATAGCAGTGCTAGTAAGAATGAAACACTCCACTTCTTCCACTCCACATGCAGAAGATGGGATTGTACGATATGTGCGCTGCACCAAGGCTGTTTTAACAAACTGTACTTTATTTTTATGCTACCAGTGTTTTATTTTTTATGCATCTAAATTGTTGTGATCCGCTCTGAGCCGGCTAGCAGGACTATACATTTAGTAAATAAATAAAATAAGTTCTTACTTTCCCATGTTAACTGGCGGGCCCTGCTGTTGGATTCATAGTCAAGCCAGTGCTATTCAGGCGTTGCATTATTTCAGTGTCCCCAGGGGAGATGTTTCAGTTGCCTTCTCCCTATCATTGCTGGGTTAATATTCATTGCTGTCTTAAATATTTATTTTGGACAAGACAATGGGGCAGCCCCCCCCCCTTTCCTTGGCTCAGGAATTAATTCCATCCTTACATTTTTGCCCTGACCGAAGGAATGATAATACACACCCCTCCATGGTGCTGAGAGCCACCATGGGCCCCTGAACAAAAACCCCATCTACCCCATCTCTCTCACTGGTAAGACCCTGATCCAAAACATAATAAAAGAAATCACTTGGCTTTCTGTTACTGCGAACATAATAATAATTGCTCATTAGGTAAGTAACATCAATGGGAAAAGGACAGTGTTATTAAATAATAGATTTTACTTATGCTTTACACAGTGCAAACTGCAATGGGATACAATGCCAAACAAACATATCAACAAAAAAACTGAAGTAAGCAGAATCAGGAAGAACCCTGAGCCAAGGGACCTAGGAAAAACACTGATCGGCTCCATTAATTAAATGTGAGACACAATTTATCTGGGAATAAGCCCTGTTGAATTACGTGAGATACCATTCTCTCTCAAGAAGTACTAAACTGCATAAAAGCTTCACAAATATTTAAACTAACCTGAAACTAAAAAAGCAAACGTACAACAGCCAAAATATGCTGGAGGGAGGAGGGGGAAGGGTTGAGAAGATGTGAAAAATCCATTTTGTCATTGAGGGAGGGGAACCAGGTGAGCCAAATGGGTGCTCTTCCTGCACCTGGACTAATTTAGAAAGTGGTCCTAGTCCCCACATGCTGAAATTCAACTCCACTTGCTCCTTTGATTTGATTTATTGGATTTATATCCCACCCTCCCCACAAGCAGGCTCATGGCGGGCTACAACGTCAGAAACATCAATGATACATAAATACTTAAAACACACAAAAATACTATAAAATACAATATAAACAATAAAATATAAGTTCACAAAGGATCTCCAAGACACGACTTCCAGAAACAGACAATTGTTCACCCCATGTTCACGAATGACTGTCGGGCAGACAGGGCAATCTGATCAAAACAGCAGAGGTGGAGCAGACCAGACAAGAGGCATTCATCCCCTCCCACCTACCCTGCTGCCGCCTCCTTAAAGGGGAAAAAGAAAAGAAGGAAAGCAGAGAGAAGGTACAGGTCCTTAGTAGATAAAACAGTACAGAACTGACAAGAAGTTTTCAAAGTAATCCTAAACTAATCTCCTTAGAAATAAGTCTTATTTATTTCAATGGGGCTTATCCCCAGTTTTCTGTTAACATATAATATTAATTAATTAAAAAGTAAAGTTGCATTTTAGTGGGATTTAAACATGGTTTTACTCATACACATTTTTTCTCAAATCTGTGGTAATTTCTACAAGTTCAGAAATCAATGTATGAATCGAAAGAAACAAGTTTTAGTCATATAAGCAGAAACTATAACACATCTGTTATTATTTTTATGCTGTTTTTTATGCTGGCCTGGCACTAGATTACTTTTTAGGTTTGCCGTAACAAACTAACTTGGCTACACTTCTAGAATTGTCACATTTCCATTTCTCCCAAGAGCTCACTAGAACTAAAGAGTTTGTTTTCAACAAGGGCTGAGATCTGGAGGAAAAACAAAACAGAGTGACTTTCCCTCAATATTTAAAAAAACCCTACACTCTCCTTTCATCTTATAAATCCGATTTTTAGCAGTTAGGTAGGTTGCTTGCCAAATAATCTTTAGACCTTGTACCAGTTTCACTCATGAAGTCTATCAGAAACTCTGGTAGCCATTTATCAACTCAGCATAGGCGTATAATGCAAGCAAGAGAAAAATCGCAAGGCTAATTGAAACTGAAGTGCCCTGGGATAAGCATAGGTGTCCATTTATTTCTTTTAAGCATTTTTGTTCTGCCTTAAGTCATTTGGCTCAAAGCTGCGAACGCTCTCGCTTCCAATCTGCATGGCAAAAATTAACACATTGATAGATGCAAAAAGATTAAATACAATAATAATTCAGTCATTTGAACGAATCCGACTAACTGTTGCACTCGGTCACTACCGATGTGGAACACTTCCACCAGGTGAAGCAATTATTGTTACTGATTGTCGGACTTGGGAACCGATTCCTTCCTTTCGTTTATGAACTGAGCAAAGAACGCTGCAGGTTCCCCATCCCCCTAATTTATAAATTAATTCCTTCCTTGCATTTCCACTCTGATCAGAACGGTACAGATTCCTCCCTCATAGGTCCACTTGGAGTGCGGAGTCCCCTGAAACTGGAGATGAGTGATATGGGCTCCTCCACACCTTATTTTGGCCCACAGAGCTTTTCAATTTCCCCTCAATATTTGTGTTTGTATTTACCAGTAAGAAACCAGGAAATGGAAACCGAGAACCTGCTTCAACTAGGACAAGAACAACATAGGTCTTCCCAGGAAATTCAGCAGCAAGTCTTGTCCCGGTACCGATAGAGAAAACTGGGTTGAACTTACCTGTAACTGTTTGCTGATGGTATCTGAAGAAGTGAGCTGTGGCTCAAGCTCATACCCTAACCCCTAATTTTGTTAGTCTTATAGCTGCAGACTCTTCAAGAGGGGTTTCCCTACAGCTACGACCCTTCTGTGTCAATGGCATAATGCTTGATGAATGTGAACACGGTAGACTTACACATGTCAGCTAGAGGGATGCCCAAGCTGAAGGCGGAGGAGGAGCCCAGCGAAGACATGACACAGGGGTTGAGTGGTTTGACTGTGAATCAGCACTCTGCTGGTTCGAATCTCACTACTGCCATGAGCTCAGTAGGTGGCCTCTCAGCCCCAGTTCCCTAGCTGTATCATGGGGAAAATAATAACACTAACTTATTCAACACTCTGGGTGGGGCACTAATCTGTCCAGAGGAGCGATGTATAAGCGTTCTTGTTGTTATTCAGCTGACCATGAACCGGTCATGCTATCCGGATACAGAGAACAGAAAAAGGATTGAAGACTCCATCGAACTATCAAAGGAGACGTCCATAAACACTAGCACACTGAAAGAAATGTATGTTTTTGACATTATTTACAATAATTATGCCATTGTTGTAATATAATTATAAATGGTTGATTCGAATGTAATTCAGTAGTTGTATGCTTCCCTTATTTGCAAACACAATTTCTCCCAGTCTTATGTTATCGATTTCCTCGAGTATAACATAGCCACTGTATGAGGCATTTTATGTACAATAATTCGTTCGCTCTTCTGCCTTCTCTGTTCTTCCTGTAATACAATAGCAAACATCAAGACGTCGAGAGGAACAGAATGGAAGAGATGTTATCCATTTATTTTAGAATGCCATAGAGATACAATTGTACCCCCCACGCACACACACAACGTAAAAAATAGAATAAGGGGGATACCAGCTCCCTCTTTCCCCAGTCCCAGCCGCTGAGGGCTTTTCACGTGTCTGAAAGGCAGAAACGGAAAACGAAACCCGCTTTCTCTTGTCCTGCGGAACGCAGCAGTGGCTGACACCCACAGTCGAATCTTGGTCTGCCGTCTTCCGCTCCACAACCGCGGAGCTTCACTTTTCTCTACCTGCTGTCTGTTGCCTCTGCCCACCCTGCAGTCATTTTCTGTCCTCCGCGGAGCTCCACTTTTTATAGAGATCACGAATCTCCCTCCAAAAAGTTGCTGGTGAGTGTGGCTGAAGAAGGCAAAGAGCAACTGTCCGGGGAAAACTACGTGTGTGTATTTGGGGGGTGTCTTAAGCCCCTTCTCTCCGCATGCGATGACCCTGATCCAACCACTTCCTCCTGAAAATTCACTTTTAAAAAATAGCTGGAAGCTGGTTTGGCCGGCATGCAGCGTGGCTCAGTCCATGCCCTAGGACGAATTCCCGGCATCTTTCTTCCCATCAGGAGACTGGGGGAGAGTGTGTGTTGGAGCTGGATAAGGCGCCGGGAGGTGACAGGGGGGCACCTGCCTCTATTTGCCTACATTCTTGGGTGATTGCACCCAACTCACTGAGAGGGGTGCTGTAAAATTAGCTTAGTTAGCATTGTTATATTCTTTTCTTAACTCCAGTATAGGATGTGATATATTTTGCCCTATGCATTGGGTGCTCTAGTTTGTAGACTCGTGGAGTAAATAAAGACCTCTCGTTTTCAAGAAAGTAGAATGCGTGGACCCTGGGCATAGGACCCTGGGCTCAGACTCTCTCTGACACACACTCCTGGATGGGGGTCTCAGAGGCAAGAGGGGCAAGTCAACGGCCTCAGTCTGCGCCGACACAAATGTGCACCAGTGCCCGAACTGACGGTGGAGCAGAAGACTTTGCGTGGCGACAAAAACTGCGGGGAGCGGAGGAGAAGTGGGATCACGTCCTTCCACACGCGCACGCAACACACTGACGCCGCCGAAGCACCCCCAAGCTCCAGCCCCCAAACTCCAGCTTCTCCGGGGCATTTGCAGACCCAGCCGGCTGCAATCGCCACGCCTGGCGCTCGGCCTCCGAGCGAGGCTCTCCTGGGCTGGGTGGGGGCGGTATTGCGGCCGGCAGAGCTGATTGGTCGGCTCGGATCCTTTCGCGCCACGGCGTAGAACCCGGACGATTTACAGAGGCACGGCGAGTGGATTAGTGACGTCATGGCCCGGCGGCTCTGTAGAAGGAGCTGAGCTGATTAGGGCCGCGCCTCCGAGGGTGGGCCGCGTTTATAAAAGGGGCTGGCCGCGTCCCTCGTGATCAATTCATTCTGAGAAAGCGGGAGCGAGGCGCGTCGTCTGCGGCTCGAACAGGTTCGTTTACCTTGCAACAGACCTGCTGAACACAAAGCTGAGACGGCTTTGCCTTCTTGTTCTGCCTGCCGGCCCCCTCTCGCTTCCACCTGCTAGTTCCCCTCCCCGCCGGCCAAGAACTCTTGCGGGGAAATGCTTTCGTTCGAGTCAGCTTCGCGGCTTTCTTCTGGGAGGGTCCGGCCGGGCTGGGGCCGCCGCTCGCTCATCCGCAGGGCTAGATCGTGGCCAGCCTCTGCTTCGCCGAACGTGCTCCTCCCTGGAGGGCTTCCCAGAAAGAGTGAGAGAGGTGCCGGGGCCCCACCGGAGATGTCGCCCCTTTACAAGCAGGAAGGGGCCTTGGCTCTCCTCGACGGCTGGGGCGCTCTGCTCCCCTTAGGTTCCTCCCTCCCGATTGAGTCCCGGTCCCCCGCCCCAAGTAGCTGCCCAGCAGCTGGGCCAGGGGATACCCTTGCTGCCCAGCGAGGACTGCGCCTTACGCGGCCTCGCCTGGATCGGGGTCTCTGTCGCGGGCCGGGAGCACCCGCGGCTTCCCATTTGCTACTGCGGGAGGGACGCTGGGAACCGTCGGCTGGATGCTTTGGCGCGGCTTCCCACTGGCTCCGTGGAGCCCGCCCGCTTGCCTCTTCCCCTCTTCTCCTTGGTTGCTGCTCTTCAGGCTGCCCCTGGTGGACATCGGCGCCGCCTCCGCGGCGGGGCGCGCCAGACTCCAGGTGGGTGGGGACAGCGACAGTCCCTGCAGTGCCAGCACCTCCCTTGCCTGGATAGCTGCGGGCCAAGAAGATTTTTTGAGGGAGAAGAGCTCCTCTCATGGGAGCAGTCTCAGCACATGGCTAAGATCTACATTGGAGGGTGTGTGTGGATTCCTACCTGAACCATTCTTTTCTATGTTTCCTGCAGAAACCCTTTTGCTGCTATGCGTTTGCAACCATATTTCTGGAATATTTCCCTGTTCTTACTATCTCTCTGGATGCCTGCAATGGCAGACTTGGACTTAGAGGACTGCCAGAAATGGCAGCAAGGTAAGGTGGAGTGGGGCAATCTCTGTGCTGTGGCACCAGAAGCAGGGGTGCCACTCATTCCAAAGTCAGGCCCTTTGCTGGAGGTAGCTAGTCTGAACACGTGGCACACCTGATTTGTTCTCACACCTAGGCTATGCATGTTGCTTTGATCTCTCATGTGGAAAGATGTGAGAAAGGGCAAATGTTTTCTTCTTATTTTGAAGAAAGATGTCAGAACTGAATGGTGATGCAATAAATAGAATCTGACAGCCATTCAAGGCATTCTGGCCTTGAAATTATTTGCTTTTGATGCAAGGCTAAGGAAGTGCAGAAGTGTGCCCATGAAACCTCAGAGTCTGGGTTTAGGGAGGGAACTCTACCTTCCCAAGAAGTCTTGCTGTGAGATTATTTCTCTCTATAAAATAGATTTTGACATAGTTACATTTCTACCCTCTGTCAATATAACTTCTAGTCATAACAATAATTCCTATTAATAATTAATTATCAATAAAAAACCCTCAGAGTCAATCAAATCCCTTATTAATTGAGCTTTTAGTGATTTATAGCTGTTTCATTGGATTATCCAACATTGCTTAAATAAATGCACATATTAAGCCTCTACGCAGATGCCTTTTTATTTATGTCATTTATAGCCCACCTTTTTCAGTGAGACTCAAGGCAGATCGCATAGCACAAGACAATTACATCAACAGGAAACAGATAGCCAATAAATCCTGTAATAAGGTTTGGATTGCAGAAATCTGAAAACTGAGCTGAAACCAGTCTGAAACAATGGCCATTTTCGCACTTATGGTTTAAACCGCCACTTATGAGCATTCGCCCCGATCACAGTGGCTTCATCATTGCACCCGTTCATTTCACACTGTCCACTGCAATTTTGATTTGGTGTCTGTGCTTCATTTCAAACCCTCGGTGCAGTTTCGGGCTGTTGGGGCCTTGCAATTCACGTCACACTTTTTAAAAAAAAATTGACCATGTGTAGTAACGTTGCAATGTTGGAACCCTTCCCCCCCCTCTTTCGCTGATTGGGCTGTTCCCTGCCCACTGGAGAGGCAATTGGTGGCAGAGTTCTGGGGAAAACATGTACCGCTCTCATTTTTTTTTAGTCAAGCCAGGCAAGAGTTAAATGCTGCTGATTCATCCCCTCTTGGCAAGCTCCAAAGGGCTGTGCAAAATGCTTGGTTTTTTTTCTCTTTGGCAAAGACTGAAACATGCAAAAACAAAAAGAGCACGCAGGCTCAAGGAAGTTCCAAATCACACACGGTAACTACGGTGTAATTATAATAATAATTCTCATGCAGTCCCAAATTCACTACACCACAACGCCCAAATTACAGACTAGTGAAATACAAAATCAAATGTTTTCCCGGTTCAAGTTAACCTTCATTAGTACAATTTCGATCACCCAATGTCCAAAAATAGTTAGTAGTAGCAGCAATGCCACGATATAGTAATAGTGGCTGTTAATTTCACTGAAAGCAGTATCCACGGCACCACAACGCCCAAATTACAGACTAGTGAAATACAAAATCAAATGTTTTCCCGGTTCAAGTTAACCTTCATTAGTACAATTTCGATCACCCAATGTCCAAAAATAGTTAGTAGTAGCAGCAATGCCACGATATAGTAATAGTGGCTGTTAATTTCACTGAAAGCAGTATCCACGGCGACGAGTTCACCCGGTCTCTTTCACTTTTACTCGTTTCACTTCCTTCTTCAGGCCGTTATTTCATCATTTCTTCTTCTACTTTTTCCACCTCCAATAGTGAAAGAACAATGATGCAGTGGAACAAAGACTGAAACATGCCTGGGAGGGAGGGAAAAGCAGCTGTTTAATCCTTTCCTGGCTGTTTAAAGCGAGGAAGAAAGTGCAGTAACATTACAAGTTGCAACCTATTCTTGTTTTTTTTAAAAAAAGTGTCTGCATACCCTAAGAGAGGAAGGAGAAAACAGCTATTTAACCCTTTCCTTGCTTTTAAAGCAAGCAGGGAATTAGTAGCAAGCTTAGGAATCGTTCCTGGCTTTGGAAAAAAAAATAAAACAGCATGCATACCGGGAGGAAGGAAACCAACGGAAAAGCAGCCTTATGACCCTCGCCTTGCTTTACTAAAAAAAATGGTGGACAAGGAATTCAGAGAGCTGAGGAGGGTGGTAGTGGTTAATTTTGGACAAACCAATCAGCTTCCAGGGAAAAAAGAGAGGGGGGAGAGAAGCAAAAAGGCAGCAAAAGTGTTCACATTAGCAAAATGCGGGCCAGCTGGCAGTCGGCAGCAGACTTAAAAAAACATCTGGGTATGTCTGTAGGGGGAAAAATCGGGAATACAGCGGGCAAAAAGTGGGACTGCATCCCATGACTGCTTTGTAACTGTGAAAACCTTGCAAACATGGGATGTGGAACAGGTGCAAACGCTCTAAAAACCAAGTGCGAAAAGTACCAATGAATACATCACAATGAAGAAATTATATAGTTACAGCAACGAAGAACATACTGTACTCAGCAGTATAATCTATGCTATTACCTGTGTAGAAAAGTCTTCCTGATCTCCTCAGCAGGCCATTTGACAAGGTGGGGCCACTACAGAGAATGTCCATGTACAGGCAGTTGAAGGTTTTGCCCATTTGCAGGGTGCAAAAAGCCCAAAGCTGTCATGACAGAGCACAGGGGAAGAGGCAGTCCCAGAGTGATAGAGGATCCAAGCCGTGAAGGTGTTTGTGTGTGATGGCCACTATCTTGAATTGAGCCTGGAAACTTGTGAGAGTCAGAGCTCCCTTCTTCAGACTCATCTTCTCCAGCAAATATCGAAGGGTAAAAATATGCATCTAACTAATCACCAAATTGTAAGAACCGGAATGGACTGAAAACAAACCACCAAGCCTCTCATTTTCAGAAGCAGCATAGTGGGCAGAGAAGGGGATTAGCAACTCAGCTTGCGAATAGGGCATTAAGTGACCTTGGGTGACCTTGGGCAAGTTGTTCTCTCAACCTGACAGGGTTGTTGTGAAACAAGAATGGATTATCCCAGAGCTTCCTAACCTTGTTGAACCTGAGGATACTTTTTGGACTTTTCAGAACTTAGAGTGGGCACCAGCATAAAATAAACTATCACGGGAGGTGAGGCCAGTTATGAAATACTGAGAGGATCCAAGCCAAGCATGGAGACGGCTGGCTGTGAAAGAGTGCTCCCTTGAATGAGAGGCGATGCTTCCTGGACTCTTTTTAAGCAATTCCTGCTCTAATGGGATGGACGAAAACCTGCACTGGCCCCTTGTTTTGGGGAAGAAAGAAATGGATGTGTGAAATATGCAGTGTAGATCTCCTTGGAGGCACTGCAAAATAAAAATAACAGCCTAATTTAAACTGTTCTCCATTTGTTAATCAATTTAACATGTAGTTAGTTCATCTACTCATTAAATCCCCCAGTCCCTCTCACAGGTGAAACATAGCGGATAAACACAAAAGATGGTGTCATAAAAAGCCCATGGCATTATCGAGCCGCTTCCTGTCTTGAGTGTTAAAACGAATGTCTGAAATGTGATGAGTATCAGCATTCACTTGTCTATGTTGACCCCAGGAGCAGACTTACTGATTCTGGGGTCCTGGGCAAAAGTTCAGTATGGAGTCCCAAAATCACCTCCACTGTCCCCTGCCAGTCTCCCCACCAGGGCCACAAGCCTTCCCCGTCAAGGTTAGCCCAGCCCCAAGCAAGAGGTGTCCTGAGCAGCTGTTGCTCTGGCAAGTGGGTAGCCCAAGCCCTGGAAGCAGTTGTGGCACAAGCAAGCTACTGCTTCAAAAGCACCGCCACAAATGGGTGGCCCTGGCCCTGTAAAACCTGCTTGTCTTCATCTCCACCCCCCCCCCCATGCCTTCCATTTCTTCCTGATGGTTTAGTGCAGTAACTGCAGTAGTCATGGCTGCTGATCCAAAGAGATTCCAGCCGTGGTGGTAGCTGGTGTTAGGAGGGTTGGGGGTGCTTCAGCGCAAGGCCTGGAACATATGTTGCTAAAGTTCAAGGTACCCACCTTCCTTGAATTCCACTTCTGTGGTTAATTGAGAATATCGTCTGCAAATAGTACCATCCATGCGCTCCTCAAAAGTTCTAAACTGGCTTGGAACAGTTAGTGTTGGAGTAGGAACTGGAAGACCCAGGTTTGAATCTCTGCCACAGAAACTTCCTGGATGACCTTGGGCCAGTCACATACTCATGGCTGAGACTACCTTACAGCATTGTTGGGAGGATATAATGGAGGAGGGAGAACAATGTAAGGTGCTTTTAAGTCTCCATTGGGAAGATAGGCAGAGTATAAATGATGTAAATAAATAAAATAAAAATGTTCTGGCAACAGCAATTGCAAATTGTATCTCGAGTACCCTTCTCTAAAGGAACACAGAGTGAGATACATCCCTTCTGATTTGCAGATTTCCCCATCTTTGTTGCAGATTCCTTGGCTTGCCCCACATACAACTGTTCCGTTCCTGAGAATTCCACGATAAGATTCCCTTTGATACCTAACAATTGGATCTATGTGTACTGGACAGGCAACTCCAGCAGCACACAAACCGCAATCTTATCAATCAGTAATGGGGTCCTACAGCCTCTCAGCAGCAAATTCAAAGAAAACTGTTTCCTTTCTGAGGGTCACCTCAAACTCAGCCATTTGAAAGAAGACCAGCAAGGAGAATATGAAGTGAAACATAAGGAACGCCCCATATTTCATTTCTATATTTTCATGTTGCCAGGTGAGTCAGAACTATTTCTTGCTCAGAATTCTGCAATACCCTCTTAGTTGCCGGATGCCAACATGCCCCTTTCACTCTCACAGTTTGAGCTGCGGTTGCTTCTCTGGTTTGTGGAACAAATCTCAGCAGAGGCTTCAAGGAGAATCTGTGCCAAGTCATTTCTATGCACTAAGAACTTCATACGGTCTGCTCTATATCTCTGTGAAGATAGGATTTTTCCCCCTATTACATCACAGAATATGGAGAATGTGTAGATGTAAAACACACCCATAATTCCTGCTTGAGCATTTCATACTATTTATGCCTGTATGCACAGTTTGTCTGCATCTGTTTGAAGTATGTTGGGAGAAAAGAGATTTGATTCGGGGAGCGAAATTCAAGAGCCCTGGTTGCCCTGAGGTACTTCAGGAGCTGGACAAAGTACTACTCAGGGTCATTAGTAGCACACCTGTTCTAAATCAAGCATTTTGTACATGTTCTTCTGAATTGGTGTCTGGTTTAAGGCAGGGGGAGGGACTTGTTTTTTAAGTGACTTTAACAGCATCTTCCTTTGGAAACTGAGTTGATTTAGAACCATCCTATTTCATTCCAGATCAACAGAGCAGAAGGAACCAGGCTGTCTCTGCAGCTCCTGTGATGTCTCCATCCCTTCTCCTCCTGTGCTGTGTGCTGCTCATGGTTGTTGGAAGAGAGGTTGGTTTTCCCCGGTGCTGTTTACTTTGGCCTTCTGGCTGCGGGGTTTAACTCTTGTTGTCTGTTGACGGGGTATGTAGGAAAACAATCTCAAGCCTTGCCAACTGGTATAGACAGAGATGAGGCCAAACAGAGTGCTGAATTTTTGACTCCAGCTGAGCCCTTGGTTTCCAGCAGCATTGCAGTATGAAAGCCCTTTCCCTATTAGGATAACTGGGGATAGGGGGTAGGGGGAGTGGGAAAGCTTACACAGCAGGTGTTTCTATTCTAGACATACAAGTCATGGTTAACTTTGCCTGTAAGTGTTCTTTGGAGGAGGTGCAGCACTTGATATACTGCAGCTTTATTCCCTTGGCTCTGTATGGGATTGTTGCTTCCACTATCAACATTTTGTGCTGCAGTCAGCCCCCTCCCCAACAGAAATTTGTTGCATTCTGAGAATGTCCTCTCTCACTTTTGAAGTTTCCAGGCTGAAAATGCACAGGCAACAATATCTCCCAAACTAGGAAATAACTGAGGAGGATTTTCACTGCTTAGAAGTTGTATCTGTGCTGGCAGAACAAAGACAGGACCCTAGCTCAGTGCTTGAGCACACACTTTGATGTAGAAGACCCCACATTTACTCCCTGCTGTTTCTAGTTAAAAGGACCTTGGGTAGATGGCAGATGTGTTCTTCTGCATTGATATAAAGCAGTCTCAAATACAGAACTGGCAAAAAAGGGCTTTTGGTACCTAGGCTGGTTGGCCTGCCATTCTCCCTCCTTCATAAGGATGGGGGCAAAGGTAGGCAGGCCAGAGGCGCCATTTTGGGCAAGACTCTTCTGGTGCCTCACACCATTTAGTCCCTTGGCAATTGCCTAGGTGTACCTAGTGGGTGGGACATCCTGATCAGATGTTGACTGTTCAGTGCCCTGCATATAACCCTTTGCCTGGCTAGCAGAAACAGAGTAATACATTCACACATGCAGGTTATGTATTATACACCAGCTGCAAATCCATCAGTTTGCTTATACAAAACTGGACTTTTCTTGATGCAAAACTCTACTTTTTATGCAGCTCCAGTAATGTCTGTGCCAAGTGCAGCTCTCCAGCTATCCTACTGGATGGATCACTGAAACGATCCCTGTGGCCTTCCATTTTGTTCCCTGCATTCCAACACCAGCAGCAGGTGTAAACCTCCGGTATGCTGAAGTCTCCTCTGAATGAAAAACTGAATCTCTGCCTCCAGGCTCAAGCACATCTATCTTGTTTACATGATTCCTGTTAAAGAGAACTAAGAAATTTTAAAAATCTTTTAAATTATTTATTTAAATTTATTATTTAAATAATTTATTTAAAACATTAACCCTCCACCTTTTCCTACTCCAAAAGGTGGCTCAAGGCAGCTTACAACATATAACAAACACATTAAAAAATTAATTGGTAAGGAACCACTTTCCCCAAAGTGAGCTATAAACAAAAAGTTTTGATGAGTATTCAGTATACCATTCTGTTTCTTGGAAACATTCAAAGTACCTCCAGGTCTCATAGCTGGGGACCTTTCAGGGCCAGAGATGCTTCAGCTATGATGGTTGTTGTGGGTTTTCCGGGCTGTATTGCCGTGGTCTTGGCATTGTAGTTCCTGACATTTCGCCAGCAGCTGTGGCTGGCATCTTCAGAGGTGTAGCACCAAAAGACAGAGATCTCTCAGTGTCACAGTGTCACCACGGCAATACAGCCCGGAAAACCCACAACAACCATCGTTCTCCAGCTGTGAAAGCCTTCGACAATGCTTCAGCTATGATACCGCAGTCACATTTCAAGTGCTGTTCAGAACCAAGTACTTCTTAAAAGAATTTTTGATGTGAATTTTAAACTCGTTGTGTTACTGTAAAAAAAATTTACGGTCAGATATTGATTGGGCATTATTTTTCCAAATATTGTAATCACATTGCACATTTTTCTGTCATTACCAGCAACTGTGGCCTCTAATGAGAAGAACTTTAGAGTTCTAAAATGAATTAAGTCATACTTTCAGTTCACAATGGTGCAAGTATGGTTGAATGGTTTAGTTATTTTGAACATCAATAGGGACAAGGCAAAGTTGCTTGATTTTTAAAATGTTATTCATGAATTTTCCCAAAGGAAAGCACGTAAAGCATTTCTAAATGTGAAGAAGTGATGCCCATTTCTGATCTGAAATTCCCAATACAGAATATATTTAGTTCTTCTCATTACAGTACTGTACTTTATTATCGTCTTAGTATTACATCTTGAATAAAATTGCTTGCCATTACTTTTTTTTAATAAATCGTTTTGTAGAAATCTACGTTTTGCCATTAATGTGACGTAAAGAATGTTTTATCTTATAGTTCTAAGAATAAATTGTTTAATTTCTTGTAAGTGGCCATGATTTTGTGCCAAACAACTGGCTCCTTAGGTGTTACAGTTCTATTTCTTTGATTCTCTTCTATTACTTGTAAGTAAATCATACACCACATGTACATACCCATACATAAATTATATGTATATAGCATTGATCACAAAAGTACTTGAAAAGTACAGTTTGAAATGTCTACATTTCCCACCTGGCCTGGGCCTATATCCAGCTCTACATGGCCCTGTTTGGAGGTGTCAGTGTGCTGTGTGCATGTGTAGAAGGAGGCAATCCTCCTCTCTCCCTTGCTAGTCCACTGTCCTTTGCTTTTGTCACTAGCCAAAGGCTTCTGCTTCACCATCAGTCTGGGCACTGGTACACCTGTGTCCACGCACACTGAGACCATCGACTCCCCTCTCTGCCTCCCACATATTCTCACCCAGCCAGGAGTTTGTGGGTGTGAGCTAATGCCTAAGTAGAATCTTGATACATTCTGCTTTCTTGAAAAAGAGAGCGATCTTTATTCGCTCCAGCATAGGTCTACAAACTAGAGTGCAGGATACATAGGGGAAAGCATATCACAGCCTAAAGCAGAGCAGGGAATATAAAAATGCTGACTAAGCTAATGATAGTTAGAGATGTTGCCTACAGCATCCCCCTTAGTAGGTAACTATGTTGGTCTGCAGTAGAACAGCAGGATTTGAGTTCAAAGGCACTTTAGAGACCAGTAAGTTTGAGAGTCACAGCTCGCTTCTTCAGATATAGAGCTATTTGAACAAAAATGTTTTTTTATGTTCAGAGGTGATAAGACAGCTGAGGAGAATCCTTTCTTCTGCCTGTAGTCTCAGTGAGGATAATTAGGCCCTGAACAGCTTGCTGAGGTCCATAAATAAAAGTAGAATGGGACCACAGTCCCCTGCAGGCTATCAGTCACTGAACAATCAATCTCTTTGCAATATTTGTAATATAAAGTGCAATGTTTCTATTATTTTTCAAGGATATTATAATAGTTATTCATCTGTTCTACTTTTGTTTACACCCATGGCGGCCTCCACTTCTTATCTGCTATTCTTAAAGAGGGGTCCATAAATAAGCAAGGAGAGGGCTAAAAATATTTTCAGTATGTTCAGTTATATATTATTTTTAGTTGAGAAATCTGGAGAGTTGGGACTGTTCTTACTCTGTGAGGGAGTATTTGTATTAATTTAGACTTGTTTGAGGGAGGTGGGTGGAGCTAAGATTTATAGAAAAAGATTTCTGTGGCAAGAAATTTTTCAAATAATAGAAATTCTTTAAAAATTGCATTTGATATAGATGTTTCTAAAAGTCTATACATTCGTTGGTTAAAAGCTGAAGCTCTTTGAAGAATGAGAGAGAGAGAGACAGAGGTCCTGCTTCCCTGAACATACCCTGGAGGTATACACGAGAAAAAAGTTATACCTATAGGCTCAGGAAAGTGGTGCTGTCATAGGAACAAGTTTACTTTCTCAGGGTTTCAAAATCTCTCACAGGTTCTTGGAAAAAAGGCTGTTGACATAAGACAAAAGTTTGCAAATTTCTTGCCTAGCTGTTTCTGATTCCCAAGAATGCATATTCAATGCTGGTACTCGAGATGCATGAAGTAATCAGAACTGTTTCATGACCCAGACTAGGTATAAGTGAAGAGTCCAGATTAAAGTACAGGAGGAAAATATATGCAGGCCAACTGGGCAGACTGGAAGCAGCATACAAATTTCTCTACCATCCCACCCTGTGTGCCCCTCACAAATGGCAACATGCCATGGAAGCTTTTGGGACTACACCAAGGCCTGTGGGTATGTGGCCTCTTATGTACAACATGTTACCTTTATTCTACAATGACAGGAATGGGGCAAGGGCCAAAAAGACAATGTTTTGGAAACAAGTACATCCAGCAGATGTTAAAGTTCAACTGAAGCCAGAGACTTTTTTATTGGGAATGATGGGCTCTCAGCTGGAAAATAGTGTCAGTACTCCCTATGATTACAGCAGCAAGACTACTATATGCACAAAAGCGGAAGAGTTCGACACTGGCTACAATGGAGGAATGGCTGACAAAGGTGTTAGAATTGACAATGCTGGCAAAACTTACTGTATTGATTAGAAAAAAGTCAGTAAATTTGTTGATGAATAGAAATCCTTCATAGATTTTTTTTACATAAAATAGATAATAATGATTTGTGGATTTATGGACTAAGCAATGTGGATGTTAGAAAAAAAGAGAGCTTTTAATGATTATTTAGTGTAAATCTGAAGATGATACCAATATTTGTTGTGGAGAAAATCAGATGTTCTTTTAATTTATATAGTTTGCTTTTTTCTTTTTTGTTGCGTCTTTGTAGTATTTATAGTATTTCTCTTGGTTAGCTGTTTGTGTTTCTTTTATTAGAGTTTGGGTAACTAGTTTTTAGGATTGCTCTTGGATTATATAAAACTCTTAATAAAAAAAAGAAATGTACAAAACAAGTTGAGAAGATGCAATGGTTCATATAACAATTCAGTAACTGTTGCCTTCAGACCCAGCTTTCTGCCAAACCGTCTCAAGAAGAACTTGACACAAGTGGGCTTATGATTTTCCTTTCTCCAAAGAAATGCCCTTCTAATTTCCTCCTCCGCATAAGGAATTTTAAGGCAGAGTAAGGACCTTTCTTTTAACCAAGCCCTATCTGGCAGTTTACCTGTCAGTGTCCACTACCCATTCCCCCCACACACCCTGGTTTGTTGGTAAGAGCTTCCCGGAGGCAGGACATGGTTTTGATTGTCACGCAATTCATTTCTGCTGTCAAAGGGCATACCTGACACTGTTCTTTGTCACAATCCCACTCTTCCAGTGACGAGCCTGAGGCAGTGTACATGGTCCTCCCCCTCAGTTTATCCTCACAACAACCCTGTGAGGTAGGCTAGGCTGAGAAATGGTCATTTAGTGAGATTTATGGCTCAACAGGGCGGCAAACACAGGTCTCCCCAGTTAGTTCAATACTTTATCCAACTACACCACACTCCATGCCCAGTCCTGAGTTTGAGGCACAGGGTAGCTCTTGCAACACTCTGGGCTCTCTTATGGCCATTGAAACTGTGAAGAAACAGAACGACCCCTCCCTCTTTCCAGACCACAGAAAAAGATCTCAATTTACAAACAACTTTCAGATGCATCATTTGTTTCAGACTTTTGTTTCAATAAAACAAATATGAAAAAAGGCTATTTACAATTCAGGCTGTGTTTAGGTTCTGTCCCCTTTCCCCAAACTTAATGGAGTCCCAGGCTGCAAATTGATTGCCATGGAAGTGGCATCAGTCTCTTTCAGCTCCATCTTAGCTAAGGGGCTAAAAAACAACTATCCTTGTTTACACCACTAGCTCCTCTGTCTTCTCAGGAAGGGAGGCCAGTGGGCTTCATTGCAGCGCTTCACTTTTCTCTGGCTTAAGAGAGGAGAGCAAGAGGGGGCAGCGCTTGAGCACTCACCATCTCTGGACTGGGAGCCTGGGAAACAGGCTGAGAGGGTTGGTGCAGTCAACCTGTAGTCCTGTTAGTAAGCCTTTGCTGTTGACTCCAACTGTGCTTATGCGCCAGGGGAGATTTGCCCTCTCCACACAGGTATGAGAAGAATACAAGAGCAGTAAGAACTTTCTCTATACAAGTTGCCTAACAGGCACAAAATCAACAGATTTTTTTTTCTCCCTCAAGCTGAATTTGCAAAGTTTTGTGTGAAGTTATAGTCATTCTCTCATGCACATTCTCACACAAGAAACAAGGCAGAACCAGGTCGGCCCTTGATTCTTACATCACACACTAAAAGGAGTCATCTCTCTGGAGCTGGGGGTGGGTGGGTTATGCAGACCTTGTTACTGATTAAAAACTGGTGACACAACTGTTTCCCTTTCAGGATATGAGCCATGTAGTATCTACCTCCTTTCACTTTAAGAGGCTTCAGTGTCTTTAGGACATACCTTATATAACAACAACGGATAGATGGGGAACCCACCGCATTAAAGCCATTATGAGCGTTTTCATTGAGGCAGACTTTTGAGATTGGTTTGGTTGCAACATTGTATACATTGTATACAAGGTAACATGGATAGACGGTTATAATGTTGGTTAAAAACGTTTTTTTATGTAACATGGTTTTTATGTAACATGATATTTACTATGATATTCATTTGTATGTAGAAATATGTGCCTGTTGAAGAAGTGAAGTAATCACGAAACGGGGTGAGATCTTATATGCTGGCAAATCCCGTAGGCGTGGCATATGAAGTCTGACTGCACGTTGGACATCTGATTTCCATCATCCTCTGCATTCTTGATACTGCACTTACTTTTGGACGTTATAGCCGCTTCTGTTTTTGGGTGGTTTCCTTCCAACCACCCTTACTGTCTCTTATTTATGTGAGTGCCTGCATGCACCCTGATACTGTTTCTGTCATTGTATTATTTTGGATTACTTGTGAGGAAGTGCCTGCGTGCACCCTTATATTGGTATTACCCCTTTCGGTGCCTGTGAGCACCTTGGTGTTCATTGGACTTGTATTTATTGGCATGGTTGTAGTTTATGTATATACAATTTGACGTTTAATTAGTACACACCAATTGTGATATTTATTATATTCACACTTTTGATATATTTCTGTTTCTGTGGCTTCATTGTGTGCTCATTGTATGCTTTTCATTTTGAGGCTTCGGTTTTCTTTTTTCTTTTTTCCTTCTGCTTGTGTTTGCACCGGGGCTGCCCCTCCTTTGTTTCCACTGATTAAAAACTGACAAGAAAAATCCACCTTTCACCTACTTCCGCAGCATACGGTGTCCTCAACATACACAGAACACTGGAAGATCATTCTTTCACTCATATTTTAAGGCAACCTTCCTATTTCAGCTGGGAAGAATGTTGACAGGTGACAAAGTTTTAACCATTTCACTGCATAAGCAGTAACTTCTCCTCTTCTTGGCTGATCAGGAGTCATCAGACAAAGTCCATTATGCCTCCTTCTCAAAGAAACTGGTAGATATTCCCCTATGAGTTATTCAACCAAAGTTATGACACCCAGGAGCATTTGGCCTGGGAAAGGTTTAATAAAAGTATGAGATTTCCATGTTTTTATTTCTAAGATATTGATCCCCAGTGTCTTTATTTATTTATTTATATTTCAATTTATATACCGCCCATCCCAGCGGCTCTGGGCGGTGAACAGTTTAAAATCGATAAAAACAAGAAAACAACAATACTAAAATCAATATACAAAACAATAATGAAACAAATTAACCAAGTGCAATGGTGGGGAGAACCCTCCCCCACCCCAAAGGTGGGAGGCCGACATGGCACCGCCCCCTTCAACCACCGAACGCCTGGCAGAACAGCTCTGTCTTACAGGCCTGGCGGAACAATAATATGTCTGTAGGATGGTAATCCTGCATTGACAGAGCATTCCACCAGGCTGGGGCCAGGACTGAAAAGGCCCTGGCCCTGGTTGAAGCAAGGTGGGCTTCCTTAGGGCCAGGGACCACCAGTAAACATTTATCCACTGATCGAAGCGGTCTCCGGGGAACGTACAGGTAGAGGTGGTCCAGAAGATATGCAGGTCCCAACCCACTCAGGGCTTTAAAGGTAAGAACCAACACCTTGAACCTGATTTGGAATTCAACCAGAAGCCAGTGCAGCTGGCGCAGGACAGGTGTGATATGTGACTGGTAAGATATACCAGTCAGGGCCCGCGCTGCCGCACTCTGGACTAGTTGTAGTTTCCGGATCAGGCCCAGGGGTAGCCCAGTGTAGAGTGAGTTACAGTAATCTAGCCTGGAGGTGACCGTTGCATGACTCGCTGTAGCCAGGTCCTGGGGCGTCAGGTAGGGGTCAAGTTGCCCGATCTGACGAAGATGGAAAAATGCAGACCGGGGCCCCCATTGATAGTTTGCAGATTTCTTGCCTAGCTGTTCTGATTCTTTCGATCCTTTGATTGCGGCATTGGAGTCTGTGGAAGCTACAAAATTGGATTTACAATATATTACTGGAAGAATTTTTTACTTCGAGGCTAGAACTCTGCAGCGTGAAGCAGAAGGAGTTAATTCCAGGAACGAAGCCAAGTCCGGGAACGGAGCCAGGTCCGGGCATGGAGCCAAGCCTGGGAGTAGTGCCAAGGTCAGTGGATATGCTGCGGCTGGAGAAGATTACTCATCGACACAGAGCTCGTCAGCATTGCAGGTGCAGCGGCGTTGCTTCAATTGTGGATCCTTGGAACATATTGCCAGAGACTGCCCAGCCAGGAGAAAGTGTCGTGGAAAGAAGAAGTTCAGCTCAACACAGAAGCAGACAGCTACAATTGTAAATCTGAAGATACCAATATTTGTTGTAGAGAAAATCAGATGCCCTTTTAGTTTATATAGTTTTCTTTTTTTTGTTGTATCTTTGTAGTATTTGGATTGTGGTGTTATTTCTGTTGGTTAGTTGTTTGTGTTTCTTTTATTAGAGTTAGGGTAACTAGTTTTTAGGATTGCTCTTGGATTATCGAATCGAATACCTTTATTGGCGTAACAGGACATACATATGCACAGTCAGCAAAGAGACAAAAAAAATCCCTTGCCTCATCACTTAAACCATTTTTCTCCTCTTCAGTGCACAACCAAGAAATTCAGCCACAGACTCAATGACCCCAGCGTTATGTGTGGAAAGTAAAAGGCATGTCTTACTGTCGTCCGACTGACCTTCATGATTTTGAAGCAAAGGTTCTAGATAAACGGTGCGAATATCACAATACAATAAGCAGTACAGGAAAACATGTTCAGTACTTTCGATATCCCTCAAGTCACAGGCACAATACCTTGTGGAGTAAGGAGTTTTCTTAAACCTCCCGTGGAGTACCGCAGAGGGAAGGACACTTTGCTATTTTGTCTGAGGCAGGCTTAACAGATCCACTTCTAGAGGCTGAGGAGTTAGCCGTGTTAGTCTGTGGTAGCAAAATCAAAAAGAGTCCAGTAGCACCTTTAAGACTAACCAATTTTATTGTAGCATAAGCTTTCGAGAATCAAGTTCTCTTCGTCAAGATGCATGGTACAGATACTGGCCAGTATTTGGCCAGTATCTGTATCAGGCATCTGACGAAGAGAACTTGATTCTCGAAAGCTTATGCTACAATAAAATTGGTTAGTCTTAAAGGTGCTACTGGACTCTTTTTGATTTGACTTCTAGAGGCTGTATGTAATTAGTGTATGCAATGGATCTTATGTGGCAAATGACTGTAGTCATTTCACATACGTTGTAGTTATTTCAGGAAACCACATTCTTTGAAGAAATGGTGTAAATAAAACTCTCCCTCTGAGTAAGTGAATCTGATCTAATTGTGTGGTATTATGAAAACAGCTTTTTAAAAAAACAACAACACAGATCAGGTTTACTGAGCCTTGACCTACTCCTTCCTTCCTTCCATCTGTCTGTCCATCCATCCTCTTTCTTTCTGAAGCCAGTGGCAAAAAGGTCTTTGCCTTGCTGCAGGAGGCCCAGCCAGCCACAAAACAGCAGCTACAGTTTACCGTTAGTCTCACAGTGAAGATCCTTGAGCTGTGGAAGCAGCTTCTGCCAAAGCAATGTTTTAAAAATCTGCACAGCCAATCAAATATCCAATGGCCTATCAGAAGCCCTGCTTGGCTAAAGCCCCACCTGGTCCCACCCACTTTCTAGAAACATTTGGCAGGCACCAGGAAAGGTGTTGGTGGGCACAGTGGTGCTTGCAGATACCATGGCCTAAAGCATCCCTGACAAGTACTCATCCAACTGCTCCTTGAAGCCTGCCCGTGAGGGGGAACCCACCACATCCCTAGGCAGCCGATTCCACTTGCTGAATTACTACAAACCTGAAGAAGATTTTCCTAACATCCGGCTGATACCGTCCCTCCTGTCGTTTAAACTACTGTTTTGAGTCCTATCCTCCATTGCCAAAAGGAATGGCTCTCTTTTCTCCTCTAAACGACAGCCTTTTAAATAACAAGATTGGGGTCCAGTAGCACCTTAGAGACTAATGAGATTTCCAAGGTGTGAACTTTCTAGAGTCACAGCTCCCTTCTTCAGACAGATGGAGTAGGAAAAGACATGAGTCTTTCAAATCTAGCCAGCTTCTTGACATTCTAATTTGCAATACCTTTCCCACCCTCCACCTGGATTTGGCCAACATACAGTGTGGATCAGTCCATTGCGTGAGTAATGTCCGAGGATGAGTCCCTGGCATCTTTCTTTTCATCTGGTGAGTAACGGTTAAAACATCTAGAACTCTGTTTTGTGTGTATTGGACCCAGATAAGGATCAAGGAGGTACTAGAGGGCCACCTGCCTCTATTATTTGCCTACATTCGTGGGAGTTTGCAGCCATCCCACCAAGAGGGATGCTGTAGGTAGCATCTCTAACTCTCAAGTTAGCTTAGTCAGCATTTATCTCTGCTTTAGGTCGTGATATGCTTTCCCCTATGTATCCTGCGCTCTCGTTTGTAGACTTGTGCTGGAGTGAATAAAAATCGCTCTCTTTTTCAAGAAAGCTGAAGGGGGCAAGATTCTGCTTGAGTATTAGCTCACAGTCTCTCTCTCACACACGCTTGCTCCTGGCTGGGTGGGAGTACGTGGGAAGTAATGGGGGGGGGGAGTCGACGGCCTCGGGGTGCATCGACAAAAAAGCACCTGTACCTGAACTGAGGGTGGAGCAGAAGCCTGAAACACAAAAGCAAAGGATAGCGGAGGAGGGGGGACTGCCTCCTTCCACAAGCGCACGCAACACACTGACGCCACCAAAGCACAACAGCAGCCCCCACGCTCCAGCTCCTCTGGGGCATTGGCGGACCCCGCCTCCGTCTGCAATCGCTGCGCCTGGCCCTCTGTCAGTAAGGGTTAAAACATACGGAGGGATGCTGTAGCTAACATCTCTAACTCTCAAGTTAGCTTAGTTAGCATTTTATATTCTTTTCTTAGCTCTGCTTTTAGCTGTGGTATGCTTTAATATAATAACAACATTCAATTTATATACCACCCTTCCAGGCAACTTAACGCCCACTCAGAGAGGTTTACAAACTATGCTATTATAATCCTCACAACAATCGCCCTGTGAGGTGGGTGGGGCTGAGAGAGCTCCAAGAAGCTGTGACTGACCCATCATCGCCCACCTGGCTTCCCCTATGTAGCCTGCGCTGTAGTTTGTAGACTTGTGCTGGAGTGAATAAAGATCATTCTTTTTTTCAAGAAAGCAGAATGTGTCAAGATTCTACCTAGGCATGCTCTCACACTCATTCCTGGCTGGGTGGGAGTATGCAGGAGGTAAGGAGGGCGGGAGTCGAGGGCCTCAGGGTGCACCGACACAACGGTGCATCAGTGCCCGAATTGATGGTGGGGCAGAAGCCTTTGGCTGGTGACCAAAGCAGCGGGGGAGAGGGGGGGCTGCCTCCTTCTACATGCGCACACAACACACTGGCGGCCCCGAAACACACCAGAGACGCTCTCATAGCTGGGTGGGGGCTGCTTCGAGCTGCTCTGTAGAGCCACGCAAGGCCGGATCTTGGGGGGGGCAGGGGGATTGCCTGCCCTGGGCACCATCAAAGAGGGGGCGGCAAATGGGCAAAGAGAAGAATCCGAGTTCTCCTCCCCAGCAAACAGCCGCTCGTGCCCAGCTCTCCCTCTTGTTTTTTTTCTGCCTCAACTCTCAAGAGCAAAGCACACCAAACGGTGGGACAGCCAGCAGAAGGCATGTGTGTGTGAAGGGGGAGGGGAAGGGGAAGGGCTCCACTGCCGCCCCCCCCCCCCCCGCAGGCCCCGGCAGCCAGCAGCCGCCTCCATTTGCTCCATCAAAGAGAGCAGCCTGTGTGCTGGCAAGGAGGGGGATCTGCATTCGCCTCTCTTCCCAGCAAATAGGCGCTTGTGCCTGGCTCACTCGCTTTTTTCCTGTCTCTGCATGTGCGCGCTGCTGCCTGGGATGAGAAGAGCTTGAAGTGCCACCGTGCCAAAAGGTGCGCATGGAGGGGGAGGGGGGGGCTCCTCCATCACCCCACCAGCTGGCAGGCACCATTCTATTTGCTGTATTTGCTCAGAGATTAGCACGGAGGGAGATGATCAAACCAAGGCAGGAAGGAAGGGGCGTGGGATACTAATACTAATATACTTTATACTTTTAAATTTAATTATTCCACATAGCACACTTCTATATGCTAAGTTGTTAAATCAATAAAATAAGTCTTTCTTTAGAGTGCAACAATAAATGAAGAGCATTGTGTGAATGTCGTCTTGGGTCTACTGTAACATTGCAGTTTATCACACAATGCTAGAGGTAAATTTTGACCCAGTATTTTACCTAGAATAATTCCAGCACTTTAGAATGGACTATATTATATTAAAAAAATTCCCTCCCCACTTTTTTTGTTTCAGCTCTAGATAAAACACTGGGAGCATTGCATGATTGGTTTCCATATGTGTGGGTGTGTTTGATCATAAATTGTTTATAATTGACCACTAAGGAAGGCCTAAGGGCCGAAACGTGCCTGGTCAGTTCTGTACTGTACTGTGTTACCAGAACTGCTCTTTTATTATAATGGGGAATTAGCTGTAGCAGTCTGTAACTATTAATATTAAGCGAGGATCATAACCTATGTATACGGAGGTCCTGATCCCAGACACTCTAGTGAAAAAGAGGCAGACAACGAGTCAGGTCCAAACACGTGTATTAGGTGTGGCGTAAGCCTAGCTTGCACAATCATACAAGGAACATACAAGGTCTAAGAAATACAGAGTAGGAAATACAGAGACATTCGCATTAGCTGGTTCCCAACGATGATAGGGGAAATACTCACTTATCCTGGAGCGAAGCAGAGACACAACAGCGAGAGTGGCCCAATGCCAGCACTGGGACCACAGACGGACAGCAAGGAAGTCTGGATAGGGATGGCCTGAGCACCGAGTGGTCTGGGAGACCAGCTTAAATACCCCAAAACGTACCCTGGGGCTGGTGCTGTACTTGGTGGTTCTCACAGATTAAAACAAAGGGTCTAATGGGCTACTGAATGGCTTGGATGGGCCACTTTGGTAATCAGATCGTGATAAGTGACACCTCAGGAAAAGGGGACAAAAGAGGGAGGGGGAAATCCAAGTGGGCTGAAAGGATGTTCCAGCGGACAGGGCTTGTCCTGATGTCATCGGCTTTGGAATGCGGAGGTTTCTTTGAGATGCATTCTCTAAGTGCTTGGGATGGTCGGCACTTAGTTCCTTCTCCGGGGCGGCTCCTAAGATATGCAGAGCGGGGCGAGGGGCTCTCGCTGCGGACGTGGTGTGCCCGCTTCGCCGAAATGGCTTCTCAAAGCAGTCTTCTTCCCAGGGTCTTCTGGGTGCCTGAGAACATGGATGCCGGTTGGGCATAGCTGGGGCTGGATAGCAGGCTGCCCGGTAGCGAGGGCAAGCTCGGCGACCGGCTCACGGGAGGCTCCAGGCGGGAACTGACCAGGGAGCGCCTAGCCAGGCTCGCTGGAGGTTTCCCCGGCTGGCGCCCGGCTGCTAGCAGCGGCTTGGGCCCATATGAGGCAGGCTTCCATGGAGGCAGGGGAACAACACTTTAAAACACAGTCCAAAGCAGGGAACAGGCACGGTCCGTGGCAGATGGCAATGCAGGCACGGGGCACACTTGTAACACAGTCCAAAGCACACACTGGGAAGTCCAGGCACAGGGCAGGGCAGGGCTGCCCAGGAAAAGAGTCCTTTGTGCAGTTAACCAAACATGGAGTCAGTAAACTACACAGTCTATAACAGCAGCAAGGTAATTGACACGCAGGCAGGAAACTGACACGTGTATCAGAGTACACACACGTGCACAGCAGTCTTTGGGTGTAGCAGTAAAACAGCAACGCAGGAAACTTTAACACAGTTCATAGCAGGCTTCAAAGCAGGGGAGGGGGCCTACTTGGCAACAATTCCCCCCCTCGGAGACCCCGGGACGTCAGGAGCGCGGGTCTCCGAACTTGACTTCGAAGGCGAGGTGGTCAGCAATGTCCGGTGGTCGAGCTTCGAGCGAAGAAGGAGTGGGAAGGGAAGGAGGGGGAGGCGTCACTCAAAAATTTAGTTTGGAGAACCACCTAATCCGAATAAGTGCAAATTTAGATCGGCCAATGGGCTGCAGGTCTCTGGGTTCACACCAGGGGGTGTGCTAAGTGCAATCGTCAGAATAAATAGTAATAATTCATAGCAATAGTAATTCATAGTAATAGGCAGCAATGATCAATTCATGCATATAAACAACAACAATTCATGTTTGGGTACATTGATTAATTCATGATTGAAGGTAATGCATACGTAATTCATGGTGGATTAAAAGCACTAAAACCAGGGGCAATTCATATACATGGATCAATTCATAAGCATAAGTTTAAAAGCAAAGGCAATTCATGGTTCAATTCATGAATGTAGGATTAAAAGCAATTCATAGAGGATAAAAGTGAAGGGTGCAAGCAAGGCATAGATCAATTCATAGAGGGTAGAGCAATTCATAGATTGAACAATTCATAGATAATTAAAACCATAAATACATAAATACATAGGATTAAAAGCAATGATTCGGGAGGTTAAAACCAATAAAGCAGCAAGAGTAAAAGCAAGTGCGTGGAAACAATTCATGAGGGGTGAGCGGCGGAAGGGCTCATAGGGGGTCAGAAAAATAGAATTCTCAATTAAAAGACCAACTCATATAGTCAGATTAAAACCAAATTCATCGAGCTTAAAATCAGAAATAAAATAACCTTTAAAAGAGACCGTTCAGGAGGGGTCCCGGTTAAAACCAAATTCATAAAATAATAGATATGCTAGAATTACCTCGGCGGAGGGAGTCGGGTTAAAAAGGCAATTCCTGAGGTTAAAATCAAATTCATAGGGATAAAGTTCATGGGCGCACTTGCAATAGATAGAGAGAGGGACTAGTTCGGGGCTAAATTCATGGGAGTTAAAATTCATAAAAGCAGTGGAGGGAAATTCATAAAACCATAGAGTAACAAAGATCACAGGCGGCTCAGTCCGCAGTACAGCTGCTGGACCGGGTTGCATATATACAGGAACAAGCAAACTTAGTCCATGTGTCCCAAAACACACTTCCACCCCCCCTTGCTGTCTGCGTCAATCCGCAGAGCAGGGTCGGCAGGCGGCGAGAAGGGCTTCAGGCACACAGTTCTAGTCCTCATGGAGGTAGTGCCGCTGGCGGCCGTTTGGAGACGGGCCGTGGGCTGGGAGGCAGGGAAACACGTCCCCCCCTAGTCCACAAGAGGGCCTCGGAGCGGAGTCCGGCAGCAGAGCGTCCATGGGGCCGGTGCAGGATCCGTACACATAATAAAACATAGTCATAGTTCACGACAACATAAGCAATAAAACAAACAAGGGTTAAAGGAGGGCGCCAAGAACGACCCTTAAGGCAAAAGAAGGTCGGGGTTATAGTGATCCAAGCGGTAAGACAGCTGGAGTTGCTGGAGCTGTCGGCGGCTCCAACAGCCCAAATAAAGTAATGAGGCACATAATAAAACTTGGAAGGCCAGAATAACGACGATCGGGTGCAAAGCCAAATTGTAAATTCCAGTGGCAGTGGGGCTCCAGCCAAAGAGGGTTTCCCACCACGAATGCTCACCGGTGGTCTTAATCCGCTGGACCAGATCCAAAATCTCCTTTCCGTTGTGGGACACAACCAAAGCAGTAGTATCCCCGTCCCTCTGGATGCTCTGGAGGGTGCGGTGGAGCTGCGGGTGGGCCAGGAGCTCGTGGATTAATTCCAGACCGATGCCAAGGGCGACAGGCTTCACATAACGATAGATGGAGGGCGCCACCAGGATCTCTTCTTGGGTCCAGACCGGTACCGTGTAGGTGAAGTCGCAGGCTGCCACCGAAGACAGGTTGCAAAAGCAGCGGTTGACTCCCGGGATCACGGGCTTCAGCTGGAACGAGTTCAGGATCACAAAGTCGCAGGCCGTTCGCACGCAGGCACATCCTTTCCCAATGTAGACCACAGCGGAGCTGTTCTCCCGGACGACCTCGAAAGAGCACTCATTGAGGGCGTCGACTTGCGGGGCTACACAGGGGTGATGAGGTGCAAAGGCTTGGTCCTGGCAAATGAAGCCGGTCTGGTCTCGATGCTGGCACCCTTGGAGGCTGACGAGTTGCCATCCGGTCGGGGTGAAGCGGGCCCAATGGTCGGGGTGTCGGGCGTAGAGGACCTCAGTGTCGCTGACTTGGAGTCCCAGAGGCACGACTGGATACACATGGAATGACTCGTGCGCACTGGCCGTTAATAAAAATAATTTAAGCTCCTGGGTGGTCGGTGAGAATGAGGAATTTACGAGAGACCACCAGGATTCAAGCTCCAGTTCTATGGGTGACAATTTGGGCATAATCAATCTTTTGATTTCCAGGGGCAAGTGCCCGTCCGTGGCTTGCCGAATTAGCCCCATGGCCACAGCCTGATTTAATTGTTGGGCTTGCATACATGCCATAGCTATTGACACGTTGCGTTCAAAAGACTGTGTCCCTTTGAGCAGCAGAGAAGAATCTCTTTCAATTTGACTCTCCCAGTTAACTAAAATGGAGCTGATCTCGTGTTGCCCATTCGAAATGGAATTTAGAGACTGCACCACCGGTTTACCTAAGTCAGAGATGCTAGTCGTAACATGGGCAAACTTATTAGCGAGAGTCTCAATGTTGACCGAATCCATGATTGCTAAGCCTCCGGCTGCAGGAGCAGTCCAGTCGGCAATGCTTCGTCTGGCACGCGAGAGAGAGGGGGAGGGATCGATCCACAGTTGTAGCCATGCATTCCAACCCTTGCTACCGGCCTCCAGATAGGGAGCGCACTGCGGCAGCCTCTGAGTTGCATTTAGTTCAGCTAAGTCTATGCGGACCTCTTTTAAAGACATTTGCGGGCGGACTAGAACTCTCTCTCGAATGTCAGTTTTCAAAACATGGGAGCCCACTATATGCGTGCCGCCTTGGCTCAATTGTTCATTGCTAGCAATCAAAGGGTCAATTTGGATGGTGTGGGTCTCCTGGGTCCGGATCAGCAGGGAATAATTGCCTGGTTCGTGAGTCAAATTTACAAAGAGCAGCCCAAGCCGGTGAAATTTTTCTACTAGGGGCTTGGTTTGGCATTCGGGCGTCTGTTGAACCAGAATCCAATCGGGTGGGCCATGTTTGGCTAGGTCTTCTTCCTTTACAATCCAGGTCAGGTTCTCCCAGCGTTCTATAGCAAAGGAGAGAACTGCGCCTGAAGGGGGCGTGATAGTGACTGATGCAGACTCAGTGGTAGTGGTGCCTAGTAGGATGGTCATTCTAAAGGGGTCTCCTGCCTTCCATACTGCGGCCGACACTAAAATAACTTCACAGTATGGTCCGAAAGCCTCAGTGACAAATGGCGAGGTTTCGAAATTGGCAGGGGTGGTATATTTGTCTACCACCGGGACTGCGGTGGGGGCTGGCCTGATACGGGGAAGAAACATACATGGAATCGGAGCAAGTGGTGACACTGTGTCAGTAGGCGAGTAACATACTAGTTCTTGAGACAGAGTTTTTACTCCCACACATAAAATGACAAGCTCTGGGGGCCGGATCCACTGCTCTTCGCAACTGCGGAAGTTAGTGCGATCCGTAGGGGTGGTCATATTGCTCTGCTGCACAACTTTGCAGACCATCATTTCGTTTCCTGCCAGGGTATTAATACATCTCCAGTGGGGGTAGGGCATTAATTTGGACGGACGTCCCTCTATTAGGGTGCCTGCCAGCACGAGCAAACACAGAGTAGCCAGGTGCCTCATCTCCTGGCCTTCCTTTTCCTTTTTGTGGCGAAAATATCCTGGGGAGACCTGCGGATATAAGTACCGGTTCCCTGAGTTTATTGCAGCAAAATAAAATAAAGTAAAGCGAGGAAAAAGGAGGGCGTATTTCTGCCAGCACTGTCTATTAGGTGGGGCTCGAACGAGAAGTCCCAGAGCACTAAGCGAGCCTTCCAGCTTGTTGCTCTGGGGAACTCCTGTGCGAAGGTTTCTTTCTAAGGCATGTATATTTCAGAGGGGACGTCTTTGCGTCGGGCAAGGGTCGGCTGTGCGTTAGGCGGGATTATGCAAACTCGCCCCGGGGGTCCCTGGGTGCCTAGGCTATGTGGCCTTCAGGTGCCCCTTGCTCGGCGGCGGGCTATTTTCATTTTGCGGGCTGAGAGCTGTCGGTCCGGCTCGGCCTGGCCTTGCCGTTTTAAAAAGAAAAGAAAACTAAAGAGCGGCTTACATTGACTATAAGGGTTGCTGCAGACGGGGGCCCTCGCTTTAATTTTTCAAAAATAGGCCTTCGTCATATGTTTGCAGGACTAGCAATTTTTGGAGGGACTTCCTCAGGAGGCCCCATTTTCTGGTTTAAAAAAAAAAGGGTGCACCGGGCAAAAGGAAAAATATACTGAGCAAACGAAAAATGCACTGAGCAAAAAGAAAAATACACGGAGCAAGAGGCATACGGGTGTGGGGTACTTTTGGGTTGCCCTCACTTGGAAGGCCTGGCAGGGCTTCATTAAAACTTCAATATGTCTCCCCCCCTTCTTTTCCCTTGTACGGTACGGGCAAGGGAAAAGATTACGTGGGGCGGGCGGCTGCTGGCGGAAAGGGCCGAAGTGGAGCCGAAGGTGCTCGGCAGCGTTTATCGAAAAGCGGCGGAGGCGGCCGAGATCTGCCGGCGCCACTGAGTCTGGGTGAATCGGGGGTCATCTTGGCGCAGGGGATCCTGGCTATGTAAATGAGGTACGCTGCCCCTTGTGCGTGGCGAACGCACCCCAATAGCATATTCCAGGGGTAACATATTTACAAAATACTGGCGGGTCTTTTACCTTTGCACTAAAGCGTACTAGATGGTGGCGCCGTACAGCAACTCACCATGACGAATATGAACATTAGTAAAAGAGGGGTATTGGGCTGTTTGGGGATCCTTTTCCAGGGGAGGCACGGCCCTCAAAGCCAAAGCCGACCATCATGCGAAAGCGTGGGTCTGGCAGGTGAGACCCCGAATCTACGTAGATGCGGGATCTTCACCAGCACGGCGGGTGAAATGTTTTCAAACAAAGAAATCACCTTATTTGGTGGTTTCAACGTTGGAAGACTGCATTCACTTCTGGGCTAAAGCCTCTCCAACCACTTTCACACACAGCAAATCTCTTTTGCCTGTGCAATTTTTTTCCGAACATGCGGCTTACAATCCAATCAAGAATCACTTTCGGTGGTGGTCCTATTTGGCTTTGATTGCCGTGTCTTTCCCCAAGGGTCCCAACTGTGGGGCCCGCCTAATGAAGTAAAAGAATAGAACTGGAAAAACTTTTAACATTTACACCGATATCTACATATTCTATTGTTTCTTTTATTCTAAAGCTACAAAAGTCTGATCTAAGGGGACACACGGTATCTCTGGCCCAGGGTGGAGTGATATCTGGCGAATCACTGGGCAGAGGGGGGCTGGGCTGGTGGTGGCTCCCCCAGGGTCGTACACAGGAGGGGCGGTTTGGAGCGGCTTTCCCTTTCCATTCTTTTAATTGAGAGGCGTGAAAGTATTTTAGCCAAGTTCCTCCTGTCTTTCTTTGGATGGCTACCTGATAGACAGCTGGGGAGACTCTTTTTGTGATAGGGACTGGGCCTTGCCATTTGGCTGCTAGTGAATGCGCCTTTTGCGAAAACTTCCTGTACAGAACGAGCTGTCCTTCCTCCCACTGCCTGGGGTTCCTGACCCATCCTAGTTTGCGGTCCATATCTTTCTGAGCTGTGCCCAACCTCTGGGCCACTTGCATGTGGACGGCGTGTATGGATGAGAGCAGATCCTGGACCCAAGCGTCATTAATTACTACGGGCTGCATATCAGAAGGGAGCTGCGTATCTAGCCAGAAGGCTTCCGGGAGTTGCATTCTTCGCCCTGTCATTACCATATGAGGTGTGAGCCCGTGAACTGCGGTAGTGCCTCTAATGGCCATTAGGATTATGGGGAGTTTTTCATCCCAGTCTCTCCCGGAGGAGCGAACCATCTTGCGGAGAGCCTCCTTGAGGATCCGGTTGGTTCTTTCTATTGCGCCTGAAGCTTGAGGGTGGCCTGCTATGTGGAAGCGTTGCTGGATGCCCAGTGCTTTACAAAGCTCCTGTGTTACTTCTCCAATGAAGTGTGAGCCTAAATCAGAGTCCATGACTCTCACAATGCCCCATCTTGAAAAGACATTATTGAACAGTAGTTTGGCTGTGGTGGCTGCATTGTTGCTCTTGCACGGAAACGCTTCGACCCATTTGCTAAAGGGGTCAATGACAGTGAGACAGTAGCGATTGCCGCGAGCAGTGGGGGGAAGAGGGCCGATAAAGTCAATCTGTATGCGAGCCCAGGGTCCATCAATTCTCTGATGCTGGAGGGGAGCTCTAGGTCCGGTGGGGTCTGCATTAACCATAGCGCAGGACAGACAGTTGTCTACCCATTGCGCTACTTCGGTGCGCATGCCAGGCCACCAACCAACCTCTTTTACCCTTTCCAGAGTCAGATCCTTGCCTCGGTGTCCCTGCTCGTGGACAAACTGAATTAAGTCAGCCCTAACTTCCAATGGCACTACCCAATGGCGTTCGCCGGCTGCATCTACTGCCCAGACTATGTCTTCCTCTTCTCTGATCATGAGTCTCCCTGTCTGATCCCTTCCTGCGGCTAGGAGGTCAGTTATTTCTGGGTCAGATAGTTGCAGTCGTGCTAGGTCTAGTGTTCCTGCGGTTCCCTGAGCTTGGCTGCGGGCTTGTGCCCGAGTGGTGACAGGGCGGAGGGGACAGTCGGTGGCTGATTCCGGTAGGGGAGCATTTTCAGTGGCGGCTGCCTTGGCTGCAAGGTCTGCCTGGTCGTTCCAATAAGCGGTCTCTGAATTTGTCTTCTGGTGTCCCTTGACATGGGTCACCTGTGTTGGGCCTGAGCGGGACTGGAGGAGTGCTGCTACCTGCTGCCATAGCTGTAGGTGGGCTACGGGTTTCCCATCGCTGGCTCTCCACCCCTGATTCTGCCATACCGGGAGCCAGACCGTGGCGGCTTTGGCCGTCCAATCCGAGTCTGTGTAAATGGCAAGTGGGCTTTCTGGGGGCTCAAACTCAAGCACTGCCAGAAGCGCTTGCACCTCAGCCGCTTGGCTGGAATGGGGGCGGGCTGGACCTTTGAGAGTATGGGCGTCGCTCACTCGCACGGCGCCGTAGCCTGTCCGAGGGGAGCCTCCAACGTGAAAGGAGGAGCCGTCACAGAACCAGCATGTGAAGCCGTTCTGTCGGGCTTCCTCTAGCGGGACTCCCCAAGTAACTGGCCAGACAACCTGTGGTGGCGGGTCCAGGGGGCACTCGTGCTCGGTCCCGGTTACCAATAGGCCATAGGGGGCTGGTGGCTCAGTGGTCTCCTTTTTAAATTCCACTCCGCGGTTGACTAGGGCCAGGGTCCACTGTGCTATGCGGGCGTTTGAAACCTGTCCGTCTTGTATCTTGCCAGACAGAATATATTTGAGAGGCGTGTGGGTAGTTTGAACTATTGTGCGGGAGCCTCCTATGATAAATTCCCAATGGGTCAGACTCCAAACTAGAGCAAGGCATGTCTTCTCGCATGGGCTAAACTTAGCTTCCACTGCGGTTAGGTTGCGAGAGGCATAGGCTACTACTCTAGCGGTCCCCGCTTGCTGCTGGGTGAGCGTGGCTCCTATGCTCTTGTCTGATACTGCTAACTGGATAAAGAATGGCTGAGTTACATCTGGATGGGCTAGGGCCGGGGCTGCGGCCAGGCTGCGCTTTAGCTCGGCTAAGGCTGTCTGTTGCTCCGGTCCCCACTCCCAGGGAGTGTTTTTCTTGAGGAGAGCATAAAGGGGGCGAGCTTTGTCTGCAAAGGACTCAATGAAGTCTCGTGAGAAGTTAAAAGTTCCTAAAAGGGCTCTGAGGGAGGGGACATCGGTGGGTGCAGGCAGCTTGGAAATGACCTCCATTCGCTGGGCGTCCGGGGTACGACCCTCGGGTCCCAGGGTCAGACCCAGGTACTTGACGCTGGTCCGAACCAATTGGGCCTTTTCCCTGCTGGCCTTGAACCCAGTCTCGCGGAGGAGTTCCAGGACTTCCCTGGTGATTTGGCGGGCTAATTCTTCCGTGGGGGCGTGGACTAAAATGTCATCCACGTAGCTCAGTACGTGGGGCCTCGAGGAGGGTTGGAGGCGTTCCCACATCTGGACTACATGGGCATGACAAATGCTGGGGCTGGAGTGGAATCCCTGGGGTGTCCGCTTGAATGCGTATTGCTGGCCGCGGAAAGTGAACGCGAACTTGTACCAGCAAGACTCATGCAACCGGATAGAATGGAAAGCGTTGGCCAGGTCTATGACCGAGTAGAACCGGGACCCAGCGGCAATGGCCGTCAGGATCTCATTGTACTTGGCCACAACCGGGGCAACTGGAGGGGTGGTGGCATTCAGGGCACGGAAGTCGACCGTCATTCTCCAGGTCACTCCATCTGCTTTCAGAACTGGCCACAATGGGGCGTTGCAGATGGACTGCATCGGGAGGATGACGTCCCACTCAAGGAGTCCTTCTATAGTCTTGGCTATCCCTGCCTCAGCTTCTGCTGGGTACTTGTACTGTCTTTGGGGAGGGGGGTCCTTTCCTTCAATCAGGACGCAGGCGCCCTTCACTATCCCACACTCGGCCTTGTCTGTCACCCACACTTCAGGAAAGTCCTGAACCCAGGGGTCTCCTGTGATGGGGGCGAGAGGAAGGGGGGCCTTGAGGGCTGCGCATCGGTGGACTGCATTAACAAAGTCGGGGCCTCCCGGGATGCGCCACAGGAGCCCGTTCGCTAGGTCAATGGTCAGTCCCTCGGCACGGAAAAATGGCATGCCCAAAAGTCCATCGTCTTCTCCCCGGTTTGCGCATGCCGAAATCCGGGTGGCCAGGTTCCCAACGGAAAGGGGGATGTCCTGCCAGACCGGGGATTCCTGCATGCCGCCTCCAAAACCGGCGAGCTGCATTGTAGTGGGGGTCTGGGTGCCCTTTGTAACTAAGGTGGGCCGGAGTATATTAAGGGAAGCTCCGGTGTCTATAAGGAGAGTGGCAGGCTTCTTCTTTTCCCCGGGAGTCCCGATCCCTGCCTTTACTGTCGGTCTCCCCCATGTGTCCGGCTTTAGTTTGGCAACTATGCCCACGGAAGGAGACTGGGACTCGGGGCAACCCTATGCTGATCCTGCACTCTGGTCGGTGGAAGCGGCGCTTCCTCTAAAGGGGTTGTTGGGGCTCGGGCGCTCCCGAACCGCAGCTATCGGGGGACTCGAGAAGGGAGGGTCTGGCGGCAAAGGGGGCGCCGACGGAGGTACTGGGGGCTGCTGCTGGTCTTCCCACTCCATGATCGCCTTCATTAGAACGGACGTGGGCTTTCCGTCGAAGAGCTCCATGTTCGCTCCAATGTTTTTGAGGCGCATCCAAAGTTCCCAACGGAGGGAGTCCCTGGACTGGGGCGTGCTGCCTCGGTCCCGGTAGCCCTCGTGGTCGCCCTGCGATGCTCCCCAAGCATTAGACTGATCTGGAGGCGGGTAGATCTGATGGTGGTACGGGTGCGATGCTCGCGAGTGAGAAGGGGCTATGGGTGCATCCTGTAGTCGGGGCTCGTGGGGTCCTTGCTGGGAGGAGGAACTGTAACTCGGGGTAGGCGCAAAGGAAACTCCCGGGCGGTAGTCCCTCGGTCCTCTTCCCCGGTTAAAGCTATTGCTCCTTCCCCTCAGGATTCCTCCCCTTGCCTCCGGATACGGGCTGCGTCCCTGTGGTCGGTACTGAGAGTGAGGGCCATGATTGGCGTAGGTGACTGCACTTATCGGCTCGCTCTCCTTCCTACGAGAGGCCGGGGGCTTCACATGGCGGATGGCGCCGGTTTCTCGCAACAGGCCAGCAATGCTTCTGATGCGAGCTTCCAGGTCTCCCCATGAGATGCTCCCGGGCTCTACTCCTGCTAGCGCTAGGCGGGTGGTACTATTGAGTCCATCTAAGACTGCCCGTCTGAATTCTAGCTCATCGAAGTCGGGTACATCGCTTGCATCTAGGTCCACTTCGTCTGCTAGCTCAGCGAGAAGCTGCTTCCTAGCTAAATATGCCTCGGGGTCCTCTCCGGGTTTTTGAGATTCGGCAATGTACAGGGCTTTCAAGCTTTTGGTGGGCCACAGGAATGCACAAATTTCTTTAATTGCTCCGTACTGACTGCGGGTGGCTAACCTTCGGTTCGAGATATAGGCATTGAGGGCCGAAACTATCTCAGGGGCGGCGCATTGGCGAGCCAGTTGGGCTACATCGGAACCACTAGCGGAGGGCTGGGAGGTGGTCACATGGGTGAACCACTGGATGGCTGTGTCCCGGTTTAGGGGTCCCATGCGATCTGCTATGGCTTGGAGCTCATCGGGCCTCCAATTGCGGGTTTCCTTAACGACCCGGTCTGTTTTCCTGCCATCCTCGTCCATGGATACTATTTCCTTGGTGGCTATGGGATGGAGGGGCTGTGGGACTTCCTCGGGCTGGGGCGACTGGGATGCCCAGCTATCCTTACCATCTTCTGGGAGGGCCAAGAGGGCTGAGGGGTGTACGGCGGAAATTACGGCCTGTTGCATCCCTAAGTGTCGCTTTAGAGCCTCTAGCTCCCTCTTACAAGCTGAATGGTCCGCGGCTGCGGTTTTAGACTGGTTGTGGTCCGCCATGAACCGGGCGGCATGGGTGAGCTTGGTAATCTCTTCTTGTCCCTCCGTTAATGCGTGCTCAGCCATATCGGCACGAGCGGTGGCCGCTTCAGCCTTGTGCTGAGCGTCCTGGAGGGCGGTAGTTAGTCCTTGCTTCTCTAATATGAAATTGACGCGTTCGGCGCGCCACTCAACTGCCTTTTCCTCATGTTCTCTTTCCTGTTCGACTAGTTTGGCCCTGAGGCTCTGGATTTCTAGACGCAAGGCGTCCTGCTCTCGTTTTGACCTCTCCTCTAACTCCTCCTGTGCTGTTTGCAACTTGCTAATTAGGGACACACTGTCCTGCAGGGCGGTGAAAAGTGCCCAGGCTCCATATCTGTCCTTTTTGCTAGCCCTAGGTTTCTCCTTGTCACAGAAGTCCTGGAAGGCGCTTCTAACTATCTGGAGTGGGTCGGGTCCCTTGAAGGAACCGGCTTCCCAAGGGCAATCTCCTTTCTTAACTAGCCACTTCTCCAGGCGGGGCACGGTGGGGTTTGCCCGGTACATTTTTCTTTTTAGTTTAAGGCTGATCTCGGGGGAGGTTAAAGAGTAGATCAGCGACACCAGGGGTGGGGCGATTAAAGCTGCTCAAGGGTTTTAACAACTTCTTCCTCTCTATGTTCCTTTCGGGAGGTTTATCCTTCCCTCAGGTCCTCAAGGGTTTTTACCAGGGGGTTTTAAGGTTCTACTTTTAGGTTCACAAGGGTATTTTTAAGGGTTCTACACTCGGCTCTTCTCCACCGGGGGAGAAGGAAAAATTCCTATTCCCGTTTCAAGCTTGCCTACAAGCCACGGGACCAGGAAAAGTTTACTGGCTCAGAGGGTGCTCTCAAGCTCTCTAAGCCCAAGAACAAAAATGCCCAGTGCTTCCAAGCCTCTGCCTAGAAGCTAAAGCTCAGGGGTCTCCCAAGCCTCTACTCGGAAAACCAAAGCTCAGGGGTCTCCCAAGCCTATGCGCTCAGAAAACCAAAAAGTGTTCCCAAGCCTCTGCTCAGGAACTGCTACTAAGGGGGTCTCCTAAGCCTCTGCTCAGGCAACCAGAAATGCTCCCAAGCCTCTGCTCAGAAGCCAAAATGCTCTCAAGCTCTCTGCCCAAGAACTAAACTCAAAGTGTCCCCAGGCCTCGTGCCCAGAGACAAACGGTTAACTGTCTCCAAGCCAAGACCAAAAGACTACAGCGCTCAAGGACTGCCTCTGCACGTCCCCAAGCAAAATTGCTCAGGAGTAAAACCACGGTACTCCCAAGCGGAAAAGCGCTCAAGAGTTCTAACAACTCCCAAGCAAAAGTGTGCCCAAGAGTCTACCTTAAAACTCTTAAGCACGGTGCGGCCGGCTGCCGCGGGGCTTCAGGAACCTGGCTTTAGATTCCCAAAGCTAACTAACTAAACGGACTATCGATCCCTTCACGTTTCCTCCGGAGCGGGGATTGAAGCCTAAGTGCTGGCAGGAACGGGGTTTGGACGGACTTAGGAGAGACGGGGGCGGGCGGAAGAGAATTTTATATGTGCTGCTTCAGGATATATATATCTATAGAGCCTACTTCTGGGATCCCACCCACATAGACGCGTTTAGGCGGCCCGGAAGGTGGCCAGGAACTTCACCAGTTCAGAGGTCCTCACCCACAGTACACCGGTTATAACGGCTGGAGGGCCTCGCGGTGCACCACAAAAGGCAAGTAGTCCAAAGCTGGCTGAAGGAGGAAATGGGGAAAAGCCAACCCACAAGATAGAAATGCTCACTAGAGCCACACACACTCACACTTTTAATTCCCTGAGCTAAATTGCGCTCTTTACACTGAGGTCTGGAAAATTTTCCTCTAAGTCAGTTCGCTGAAAACACGCGTGTCGACTCACGTGTATTCACACGAACCGGGTTATGCCCGCATTCTCCACCAGTAAACTGTTACCAGAACTGCTCTTTTATTATAATGGGGAATTAGCTGTAGCAGTCTGTAACTATTAATATTAAGCGAGGATCATAACCTATGTATACGGAGGTCCTGATCCCAGACACTCTAGTGAAAAAGAGGCAGACAACGAGTCAGGTCCAAACACGTGTATTAGGTGTGGCGTAAGCCTAGCTTGCACAATCATACAAGGAACATACAAGGTCTAAGAAATACAGAGTAGGAAATACAGAGACATTCGCATTAGCTGGTTCCCAACGATGATAGGGGAAATACTCACTTATCCTGGAGCGAAGCAGAGACACAACAGCGAGAGTGGCCCAATGCCAGCACTGGGACCACAGACGGACAGCAAGGAAGTCTGGATAGGGATGGCCTGAGCACCGAGTGGTCTGGGAGACCAGCTTAAATACCCCAAAACGTACCCTGGGGCTGGTGCTGTACTTGGTGGTTCTCACAGATTAAAACAAAGGGTCTAATGGGCTACTGAATGGCTTGGATGGGCCACTTTGGTAATCAGATCGTGATAAGTGACACCTCAGGAAAAGGGGACAAAAGAGGGAGGGGGAAATCCAAGTGGGCTGAAAGGATGTTCCAGCGGACAGGGCTTGTCCTGATGTCATCGGCTTTGGAATGCGGAGGTTTCTTTGAGATGCATTCTCTAAGTGCTTGGGATGGTCGGCACTTAGTTCCTTCTCCGGGGCGGCTCCTAAGATATGCAGAGCGGGGCGAGGGGCTCTCGCTGCGGACGTGGTGTGCCCGCTTCGCCGAAATGGCTTCTCAAAGCAGTCTTCTTCCCAGGGTCTTCTGGGTGCCTGAGAACATGGATGCCGGTTGGGCATAGCTGGGGCTGGATAGCAGGCTGCCCGGTAGCGAGGGCAAGCTCGGCGACCGGCTCACGGGAGGCTCCAGGCGGGAACTGACCAGGGAGCGCCTAGCCAGGCTCGCTGGAGGTTTCCCCGGCTGGCGCCCGGCTGCTAGCAGCGGCTTGGGCCCATATGAGGCAGGCTTCCATGGAGGCAGGGGAACAACACTTTAAAACACAGTCCAAAGCAGGGAACAGGCACGGTCCGTGGCAGATGGCAATGCAGGCACGGGGCACACTTGTAACACAGTCCAAAGCACACACTGGGAAGTCCAGGCACAGGGCAGGGCAGGGCTGCCCAGGAAAAGAGTCCTTTGTGCAGTTAACCAAACATGGAGTCAGTAAACTACACAGTCTATAACAGCAGCAAGGTAATTGACACGCAGGCAGGAAACTGACACGTGTATCAGAGTACACACACGTGCACAGCAGTCTTTGGGTGTAGCAGTAAAACAGCAACGCAGGAAACTTTAACACAGTTCATAGCAGGCTTCAAAGCAGGGGAGGGGGCCTACTTGGCAACAACTGTACCTTGGTCTATTTGTGCTGGTCATTGCACTGTACCATCATCTGTATCTTGAGATGTTTTAGTAAGTTTTAGTGTGTATATATATGTAGCCTGTTATTAAGGCCTTATGTTTTACTCTTGTTTTTATTCATATTGGTGCACATCTATAATAAATACTTTTTAATATTTAATATATAGAGACATACTTTTAGGTTGTTACTTAACCCCTCTTGTGCCCATCCCCCTCTGCCAGTCTGGTCCCATCCTTGCACCTGCCCCTCCTCCACACCTACCCCTCCCCTCCCCCTCTGCCAGTCTGGTCCCCTCCCTGTTCCTGCTCCTCCCCCTCCACACCTTCCCCCTCTGTCAGTTTGGCCCCTCCCTCCTTTGCCTGTCCAGTCTCTCCTCCCCACATCTGCCTCTCCACAGGCCAACAACTCTTGCTGTGGTATGTTTTAGTTAAGGCCACAGAGCTGTAGAGTGGTATTGCCATGGGACAGCAATGTACTCTTTAGACAAGGAGTATCACGTGTTCTCTGGATACTGATCTTTGGATCCTGATGCCAAGAGATAATGTGAAAAGTAAGGAGGGAAGCTCTTGAAGGAAAACCAGCTGTTGGCAGAAATTGATCAGTCATGGCATCGTAACATGACAACATGCAAGAATCACTGCCAATTCATAACAGCTTTAATGGTGTGAATTTCTCCGGGGCAGGTTTGTCAGGGAGGTTTCCCTACCCTAGGGGCATCAAACAGCCTGCAGCAGTTGCTCTGCAGGGTCCTCCCACATTGCACCATTGCTAGCCCAAGCCTGTTGAGGCCCTTGCAGTCAGCTGAGCAGCCCTTCCAGCGGCTAGCTCTGTGCTCACGCCTGGCTCTCCAGCACCTTAGTTTCTGTGTTAGAATTAGGCCAGCCAGTGCTTCACAGATTCCTTCCCTGTCTGGATAGCTGCAGAGCAGAGATTTCTGAAGAGGACAGGCTGATCTCATGGGAGCACTCTTAGGGTAAAGCTAAGGTCTATATGGTGTGTGTATGAATTCCTAATGTGAATCATTGTTTTCTTTTGCTTCCTACAGATTCCCTCCTGTCTCTTTTGCTGCTATGCATTTAGAACAACATTTCTGGAATATTTCCCTGTTTTTCTTGCTATCTTTCTGGATGCCTGCAATGGCAGACCTGGATTTAGAGGACTGCCAGAAATGGCAGCAAGGTAAGGCGGATTGGGGCAATCTCTACGCTGTGGCACCAGAAGCAGGGGTGCCAGTCATTCCAAAGTCAGACCCTTTGCTGGAGGTAGCCAGTCTGAGCATGTGGCACACCTGATTTGTTCTCACACCTAGGCTCAGCATGTTGCTTTGGTCTCAGATGTGGGATGATGTAAGAAAGAGCAAATGCTTTCTTTTCTTTTTTTTGAAGAAATGTCAGAACTGAATGGTGATGCAACATATAGAATCTGACCAAGGCAGGAAGGAAGGGGCGTGGGATACTAATACTAATATACTTTATACTTTTAAATTTAATTATTCCACATAGCACACTTCTATATGCTAAGTTGTTAAATCAATAAAATAAGACATGATTTGTCAGGAAAGTAAGTTAATGAATTGCATACATATCAATTCCCCCCCAAATTTCCCAGGTTATGTAGCAAAAAAAAAAAGGAGGGGGGACCTTTTTCCTATGGCTTCAAAACTTGTGGAAATTTTACACCACTAGTAAGAACAGTCCTTAGCATCCAGCCTTATGGTATGGTGGTTGCCAGCTTCCAGGCTGGAAATCTCCCAGAATTAGATCTGATCTCCAGCCAAAAGAGATTACCTCAGGTCAGCAATGTATCAGGAGTGTTTGTCAAGACTGGCTATATTGTCAATTGAAAGTGGTGTGGCAAATACCATAAATTATGATGATGCTGTGAGAAGTTTTGAAGGAAAAAAAGCCAGAAAAGTTCACTTTTAGTTGAAGTTAAGTAGTTATCTGCATTTTCTCCTAAGGACATGATGCCCTAGCAAGAGAGTTTACTTTTCATATATCTCTACTTTGCATCTGCTGTGGATTCTTTTGGGTGTCAGAAACTTGCCTTGGCTAACCAATAAATGTTATTTTTCTAGAATTAAGAATTTGAATCTATTTTCTTTATTTGGGTAGTGGGCTTCCATTGTTGGATTTTAAATTTCCCCTGTCGTACCACATTTGTCTTACTGGAACATTGACAGCTTGAGCTCGCAATAGCTCTTGTTTTAGGAGAGCCCACCCTTCGCTTGCTCCTCTCCCTTCCAGTATTTTTTGCCATGGAATGACTCTCATCAGGCCTCTGAGTTCCTTAAACTCTGTCTTCCTAATATCTAACATGCATGTCTGCCTATGAACTCCCTTGGCTCCCTACAACAAAAGGAATTCTAGGAGGAATGCTTAGCTAATGATGGATAAGATAATGTAAAGTTGTTATTATTAACAATTCATACAAGTCAACACAATTTATTTGGTGGTTTAAGAGTTGTTTATTATATATCTATATTAAAACATTGATCATATATGTATACATAAAGAAAAAATATAAGGGGGTGCCATTTTTCACTTTTGCCCCCCCTCAAAAAATATGTAGATCCGGCCATGGAGCCACGCCAAGAGGCACCGGGCGGCTGAATAAACTCCTACGCCTTTGGCTTCACAGAACAGCTGTATTCCCTAGACACCTCTGTTGCCTGTCATCATGACTCAGGCATGCCGACGGAGACGCAGAGAGAGTGGCAGCGCAGCTCTCCAGCACGTGATACCTAAGCTATGTGCCGGCCGGCGGGCTCCTCCCAGCTGAAAAACCGGCGCACGCGGGTGGTGCGTCCAGTGAATTTGGGATTCTCCTGAGTCCTGAGTAGAAGCCTGGAGCGCGGAGGGACGTCAGACTCGCAACCCGGTAGGTTTGCCTTGCAAAAGACACGCTGGGGCACACGGCTGAGACTGTTTCGCCTTTTGGTGCCCCCCCGCCCCCCCCCGCCTGCTACATCTAGGCTGCGAAATTCCGGGAGATTTGGGTGGGGGGTGGAGCCTGCAGAGGACAGAGTTTGAGGAGGGAGGGGACTAAAGTGGGACATAATACCATGCAGCCCACCCTCCAAAGCAGTCATTTTCTCCAGGAGAACCTGCTTCTGTCATCTGGAGGTCAGTTGTAATTCGGGGAGATCTACAGCCACCACCTGCAAACTGGCAAATCATGAATCATGAAGCTATCTGTTTGACATGGCAGAGAAACAAGATGATGCCTCGGGGACTTAATGAAGAAGTGGACTGGACTTACTGTGTCTGAGATGGATTTGATTTGATTTGGACAATGGCCCTAACTGAATGTGTGGTGTGTCCCAGCCACTCTGGTGTTCCCTTCCTTCTCTTCTCCCCTCCACATCTGCTCATCTCATGGGAGAGATTACATCATCCCTATACCTTTTCATATAGCTGAATTTTTTTAGGTTAAAGTGCTTCTGTATCTTTACTACAGATTGATGTAACACACTCCTATACATTGGAAACCAAGCCTCAGGTGGGTTTGTGATTGGATTTGGAGAACTTAGGTCGTTAATTAAGAGCATGTTAGGGAACAATTTTATAATTTGATACATTTTTTCTTTAGAGTGCAACAATAAATGAAGAGCATTGTGTGAATGTCGTCTTGGGTCTACTGTAACATTGCAGTTTATCACACAATGCTAGAGGTAAATTTTGACCCAGTATTTTACCTAGAATAATTCCAGCACTTTAGAATGGACTATATTATATTAAAAAAATTCCCTCCCCACTTTTTTTGTTTCAGCTCTAGATAAAACACTGGGAGCATTGCATGATTGGTTTCCATATGTGTGGTGTGTTTGATCATAAATTGTTTATAATTGACCACTAAGGAAGGCCTAAGGGCCGAAACGTGCCTGGTCAGTTCTGTACTGTACTGTACCTTGGTCTATTTGTGCTGGTCATTGCACTGTACCATCATCTGTATCTTGAGATGTTTTAGTAAGTTTTAGTGTGTATATATATGTAGCCTGTTATTAAGGCCTTATGTTTTACTCTTGTTTTTATTCATATTGGTGCACATCTATAATAAATACTTTTTAATATTTAATATATAGAGACATACTTTTAGGTTGTTACTTAACCCCTCTTGTGCCCATCCCCCTCTGCCAGTCTGGTCCCATCCTTGCACCTGCCCCTCCTCCACACCTACCCCTCCCCTCCCCCTCTGCCAGTCTGGTCCCCTCCCTGTTCCTGCTCCTCCCCCTCCACACCTTCCCCCTCTGTCAGTTTGGCCCCTCCCTCCTTTGCCTGTCCAGTCTCTCCTCCCCACATCTGCCTCTCCACAGGCCAACAACTCTTGCTGTGGTATGTTTTAGTTAAGGCCACAGAGCTGTAGAGTGGTATTGCCATGGGACAGCAATGTACTCTTTAGACAAGGAGTATCACGTGTTCTCTGGATACTGATCTTTGGATCCTGATGCCAAGAGATAATGTGAAAAGTAAGGAGGGAAGCTCTTGAAGGAAAACCAGCTGTTGGCAGAAATTGATCAGTCATGACATCGTAACATGACAACATGCAAGAATCACTGCCAATTCATAACAGCTTTAATGGTGTGAATTTCTCCGGGGCAGGTTTGTCAGGGAGGTTTCCCTACCCTAGGGGCATCAAACAGCCTGCAGCAGTTGCTCTGCAGGGTCCTCCCACATTGCACCATTGCTAGCCCAAGCCTGTTGAGGCCCTTGCAGTCAGCTGAGCAGCCCTTCCAGCGGCTAGCTCTGTGCTCACGCCTGGCTCTCCAGCACCTTAGTTTCTGTGTTAGAATTAGGCCAGCCAGTGCTTCACAGATTCCTTCCCTGTCTGGATAGCTGCAGAGCAGAGATTTTTGAAGAGGACAGGCTGATCTCATGGGAGCACTCTTAGGGTAAAGCTAAGGTCTATATGGTGTGTGTATGAATTCCTAATGTGAATCATTGTTTTCTTTTGCTTCCTACAGATTCCCTCCTGTCTCTTTTGCTGCTATGCATTTAGAACAACATTTCTGGAATATTTCCCTGTTTTTCTTGCTATCTTTCTGGATGCCTGCAATGGCAGACCTGGATTTAGAGGACTGCCAGAAATGGCAGCAAGGTAAGGCGGATTGAGGCAATCTCTACGCTGTGGCACCAGAAGCAGGGGTGCCAGTCATTCCAAAGTCAGACCCTTTGCTGGAGGTAGCCAGTCTGAGCATGTGGCACACCTGATTTGTTCTCACACCTAGGCTCAGCATGTTGCTTTGGTCTCAGATGTGGGATGATGTAAGAAAGAGCAAATGCTTTCTTTTCTTTTTTTTGAAGAAATGTCAGAACTGAATGGTGATGCAACATATAGAATCTGACAGCCATTCAAAGGCATTTTGGCCTTGGAATTATTTGCTTTTGATGCAAGGCTAAGGAAGTGCAAAGGAATGCCAATGAAACCCCAGGTAGAAGAATCCTCTTCGAATTAGTATGGAGGCAGAACCTGAACCATCAGAGGCAAGGCCCAAGCTTTGACAATTGCTAGAAAGTTTTCAGACACTCCCCCCCCCCCCGCCAGTGTCAGAAGGGCTGAAAGCATTCTAGAAGAATGTCCAGGCTCTCACTTTCTCTCCTCTCCGGCTTTGTAGACCTGTGAAGTGGGTAGCCCAAGCCATGGAAGCAGTTGGCACAAGCAGCTACTGCTTCAGAAGCACCAGTGGAGAAAGAACCACCGCTGCCACAAAGGAGTGGCCCCAGCCCTGCAAAATCCTACTTATCTTCATTCTCCCACCATGTCAGTGGGCCAGGGCCCTTTCCAGCCTAGTTTTTGCCTCCCATTCCTCCCTGATTGCTTAATGCAGCCAATGTGGCCATCAGGGCTGCTGATCTGAAGAGAGCCCAGCAGTGGTGGCCCCTGGTGTTCATGGGGGCTGGAGGAGCTTCAGCGCAAGGCCTAGGACATATTCTGCTAAAGTCCAATAAATAGTGATGGGTTCCCACCTCCCTTGAATTCTGCTTCTGCTGCTAATTGCGACTATCCTCTGCAAACAGTGCCCAAAAAATCCACCCACTCCTCAAACATTCTAAACTGGCCTGGAACATTTATGAGGCAGGGTGGAGTAGTGGTTAGAGTTTTGGACTAAGAACTGGGAGTCCCAGGTTTGAATCTCTATTCTGCCACAAAAACTTGCCAGTCACATACAGGTTAGCCTACCTTACACGGTTGTTGTGAGGATAACATGTAGGGGGGAGAACAATATAAGGTGCTTTAAGTTTTCATTAAGGATAAAGTTAGAGTATAAATGAATAAAATAAAAATGTTCTTGCAATATCACTTGTGAATTATTTCTAGTATCCGGCAATGGAAAACCACCCCGTAAAAAGCCTGCTAAGAAAACCATCATGATGTGACATTCCCCCCTGGGACAATAATGACTCTGTGCTTGCACAGGGGACTACCTTTACCTTTTCCCCCCAAAGGAATTCCAAATGAGATATATATATATAAGCTGGGCTGAAAAAAGGCCATCTCATGAGCTTCATGGCTGAGTTGGGGTTGAACCTTGGTCTTCTCATTCTGACTTTCTAGCAATTAAACCACCTTGACTTCTTTTGTGGGGGAAGAACAGTGGCGGATGGTTGTTGCCCACACCTTGTCTGTTGGCTTCTGACTGAAAACAGTTGGAAGTGGGAAGCTAGGCTGTTCTGTTTAATAAAAATGTTATACCCCATCTTTTTGCAGTTCAAAGGGGCATATATAATTGGGTTAAAATGAGCAATGGATCATAAAACCACAGAGCTCCAAAAAAGGAAATTACACACACTTATACACGCTATACCACACACAAAGTTAAAATTGGCATTATAAAAATAATAAATAATAAAACTCTTCCAATATGAAAGATTTTTAGAATGACAGTAGTGAGTTTAGTTAAACTTATTTATATTACTTTTACCCTGATAATCTTGTACTAGTTCTGGCAGTCCATTTGAAAGTACAGGAGCCACCACAAAGAAGGCATGTTCTCTAATCTGTTTCCATGCAGATCTGGAGTCTGTGACAGAAGGACTTTGGGGGGAAGACCTTAACTGATATGTGCACAAAGGGGGGCCTCCTATATGACCAAGTAAACTTCTTGTATTTTGTCCCTTCATTCCACCATTCCCCATCTTTGTTGCAGATTCCTTGGCTTGCTTCACATACAACTGTTCCATTCCTGAGAATTCCACGATAAGATTCCCTCGGATGCCTAACAAGTGGATCTATGTGTACTGGACAGGCGACTCCAGCAGCAACCAAACTGCAATCTTATCAATCAGTAATGGGGTCCTACATCTTCTCAGCAGCAAATTCAAAGACAACTGTTTCCTTTCTGAGGGTTACCTCAAACTCAGCCATTTGAAAGAAGACCAGCAAGGAGAATATGAAGTGAAACATAAGGAACGCCCCATATTTCATTTCTATATTTTCATGTTGCCAGGTGAGTCAGAACTATTTCTTGCTCAGAATTCTGCAATACCCTCTTAGTTGCCGGATGTCAACTAGATGCCCCTTTAATTCAGACAGTTTGACCTGCAGTTGCTTCTCTGGTTTGTGGAACAAATCTTAGCAAAGGCTTCTAGGAGAATCTATTCCGAATTCATTTATACGCACAAAGAACTTCATACGGTCTGCTCTATATCTCTGTGAAGATAGGATCCTCCCCCATTACATCACAAAATATGGAGAATGTGTAAATGTACAACACACCCACAAATCCTGCTTGAGCATTTCATACTATTCATGCCTGTATGCACAGCTTGTCTGCATCTGTTTGAAATACATTGGGAGAAAAGAGTTTTGATTCGGGGAGCCAAATTCAGGAGTCCTGGTTGCCCTGAGGTACTCCAGGAATCGGTGTCATTTAGTAGCACACCTGTTCTAAATCGAGTGTCTTGTGCATTGTGTTCTGAACAGGTGTGGGTTTAAGGCAGGGAGAGGGACAGTGATGACTCTCGCCTGAATGTGGCAGCTGGGTCAATGTCTTTGCTATTTGTCCTGAAATAAAAGGAAAGGCCATTGCCCACTTTTATAACTAAAATATGTGATGATTAAAAATGGGTCATGACTGGGTAGTGAAGCTAAGCATTAAAAAGAAGATACAGGTCAGCTGATAAGACCGTGTGAAGGAATGGCGTCACAAGCCCCCTGTCCTCAATTTCCATGCGTTCAGAAAAGCCCCACTGCTGTTCCAGGTCTCTGCCCGGTGAAACAACCCTTTCCTCAACTTTTGCTTTGGGTAGTAACTGCTGCCACCAACAAATCTGAGATAGTATCTCCTGGCAGATAGATTTGTATATCTAGCACTCTGTGACTGAGTAGCCCTTTATGCTCTGCCCTAGTTGCTATGCGTCCTAGTTTGCTCATACGGGCTAGCATGGAGATAGATCAAGATGGGTAGCTGTGTTAGTCAGTCTGTAGCAGTAGAAAAGAGCAAGAGTTCAGTAGCACCTATAAGACTACCAACATTTGTAGTAGGGTATGAGCTTTCATGAGTCACAGCTCACTTCTTCAGCTAACATGGAGACAACCTATTGCAATTGGTCAAGACAGAGTCCCAAGGGAGAGGTTTAACGCTCCATGACTTGTACCCATCCAAAAAGAAGGCCAAGAGAGAAGAGAGTTTCTTCTTGCTGTCCTGAGAATTTATAATGTCCCCCTGAGAATCCATCCCCTTTCTGGGTTATTCTCAGTCTTCCTGGTCAAGAGGAAGAAAAATGACCGAGCTATTTGGCTTTTGCAGTCACTGTCCTTTAGGTGTGACCATCTAGCCGGGTCCAGGCACTGGAGTGCTTTGTGCTTAAGAGAGAAATGACTGGCCTCCCGTAGTTCTCCTTTTGTATTGTCCTGAAACCCCAATTAATAATATATCAAGGTGGGATTCTAATGTAGAGGGCATTTCTCTGGAATTCCCATTTTTAATCCAGGATACCTTAAATTCCCATGGCTGATGACTCGCTTGGAAGAATCAGGTAAATGTATTTAAAACTTGTGTCCTGAATACTCAAGAGATTTTAATGACAGCTTCCTTTGGAAACTGAGTTGATTTAGAACTGTCTTATTTCATTCCAGATCAACAGAGCACAAGGAACCAGGCCATCTCTGCAGCTCCTATGATGTCTCCATCCCTTCTCCTCCTGTGCTGTGTGCTGCTCATGGTTGGTGGAAGAGAGGTTGGTTTCCCCCGGTGCTGTTTACTTTGGCCTTCTGGCTGTGGGGTTTAACTGTTATTGTCTGCCTTGCCAGCTGATATGGACAGAGATGAGGCAGAGTGCTGGATTTCTGACTCCAGCTCAGCCCTTGGTCTCCAGTAGCCTTGCAGTATGAAATGTCCCTAACAGGAAAACTAGGGGTTTGGAGGGGCAGGTGGGTGGGAGGGCTTACACAACAGGTGCTTCTATTCTAAAAATACAATCGAGGTTATGTTTGCCTGTAAGTGTTCTTTGGAGGAGGTTCTCTGTGCAGCATCTGATAAACTGCAGCTTCACTCCCTTGGCTCTGGATGGGATTGTTGCTCCCGTTATCAAGATTCTGTGCTGCAGTCAGCCCCCTCCCCAATAAAATTTTGTTGCATTCTGAGAATGCCATCTCTCACTTGTAAATCAAGTTTCCAGGTTGAAAATGCACAGGCAACAACATCTCTCAAACTAGAAAATAACTGAGCAGGATTTTCTGTGCTTAGAGGTTGTATCTGTACTAGTAGACCAAAGACAGGACCTTAGTTCAGTGCTTGAGCATATGCTTTGATGTAGAAGACTCCACATTTGGGTAGGACCTTGGGTACATGGCAGCACTCATTGATCTGAATTGATATAAAGCAGTCTCAAATACAGGACGGACCAAAAGGGTTTTGGATACCTAAGCTAGTTGGTCTGTCATGAGAATGGGGCAAAGGTTGGCAGGCCAGAGGTGCCATTTTGGGCAAGAATTTTTTGGTGCCTCACACCCTTAATTCCCTTGGCAATTGCCTAGGTGTACCTAGTGGATGGGGTGTCCTGATTGAACGTCGACTGTTCGGTGCCCTGCCTAACCCTTTGCCTGACTAGCAGAAACAGAATAATACATTCACACACGAGATTATATATTATACACCAGTTGCAAATACATCAGTTTGCTTACACAAAACATGACTTTTTTGATGCAAAACTCTACTTTTTATGCAGCTCCAGTAATGTCTGTGGCAAGTGCAGCTCTCCTAGTGGATGGATCACTGAAACGATCCCTGTGGCCTTCCATTTTGTTCCCTGCATTCCAACACCAGCAGCAGGTGTAAACCTCCGGTATGCTGAAGTCTCCTCTGAATGAAGAACTGAATCTCTGCCTCCAGAATCAAGCACATATATCTTGTTTACAAGATTCCTGTTAAAGAGAACTGAGAAATGTTCATTGTTTTAAATTAGTCCTTTAAATTTAATATTTAAATAATTTATTTAAAACATTAACCTTCCACCTTTTCCTACTCCAAAAGGTGGCTCAAGGCAGCTTACAACACATAATGAATATAAAAAAATTAATTGGTAAGAAACCAATTGCCCAAAGTGAGCCACAAACAAAAAGTTTCGATTAGTATTCATTATACTATTCTATTTCTTGGAAACATTCAAAGTACCTCATATCTATGTATTGTCGAAGGCTTTCACAGCCGGAGAACGATGGTTGTTGTGGGTTTTCCGGGCTGTATTGCCGTGGTCTTGGCATTGTAGTTCCTGACGTTTCGCCAGCAGCTGAAGATGCCAGCCACAGCTGCTGGCGAAACGTCAGGAACTACAATGCCAAGACCATGACAATACAGCCCGGAAAACCCACAACAACCATACCTCATATCTGGCTTCAGGTTTCATAGCTGGGGACCTTTCAGGGCCAGAGATGCTTCGCCTTATCAATAGAAGGCAATCGTTACCTTCATGAAATTGTCCTGGTTTTTTTTGCAGGACACTTTGATATTTTGTATTTTTTTACTTCAATATGTGTACAGGTGCTTTCCCCAGCTGTCTGTGTAACCTCAATGAGCATCAGAAAAATACATACAGCACCTCAGTTCTTTCACTTTGAATATCTGGAAAAAAATGCTTGTTTGTATACTTTACCTTAATTCTACGGTCAATACTTTCAATATGCTTATTATTATGTGTTTAAAAGCTAGCATGAACATTTACTGTGACTTGACAGAAGTTAATGCCATCTTAACAGATCTGTAGGATTTTTATCACTACAGATCTGTTATTATTTCAAATAAATTAATTTGGACAAAAGTTCAGCCATGTTGATCTGCAGTAGAACAGCAGGATTTGAGTCCCATGGCACTTTAGAGACCAGTAAGATTTTCAGGGTGGAAAGCTTTTGAGAGTCACAGCTACCTTCTTCAGATACAGAACTATTTGAACAAAAATGTTTATGTTCAGAGGTGATAAGACAGCTGAGGAGAATCTTTTCTTCGGCTCACAGTCTCAGTGGGGATGGTTAGGCCCTGAACAGCTTACCGATGTCCATAAATAAAAGTAGAATGGGACCACAGTCCCCTGTGGGCTATCAATCACTGTGAACAATCAATCTCTTTGTAATATTTATAATATAAAGTGCAAGGTTTCTATTATTTTTCAAGGATGTTATGTTATTCATCTGTTCTACTTTTGTTTGCACCCATGGAGGCCTCCTGTTCCTATTTGCTATTTTTAAAGTGAGGTCCATAAATAAGCAGAGAGGGCTAAAAATAACCCTTTATTTTCCATATGTACAGTTATATACTATTTTTTGTTAAGAAATCTGGAAAGTTGGGACTATTCTTACTATCTGTGAGGGAGAGTTGTATGAATTTAGACTTGTTTGTGGGGGGTGGGTGAAGCCAGGTTTCATAGTAAAGGAGATCTTTTTCAAATAATAGAAATTGTTAAACAAATTGCATTTTATATAAATGTTTCTGAAAGTCTGTACGTTAATTGGTTAAAAGCTGAAGCTCTTTGAAGAATGATGAAAGGGAGAAAGAGCACCTGCTCCCCTGACATACCCAGGAGGTACAAGAGAAAAAAAGTTATACCTATAGGCTCAGGAAAGTGCTGCTTTCATAGGAACAAGTTTCCATTCTCAGGGTTTCAAAACCTCTGGCAGGTCCTTGGAAAAAAGGCTGTATTTTCTATATTTAAATTTAAAAGTACAAAGGATGGTTATCCTTAATTTTTTCTCTCTCACACTAGGGTCCTTTCACGGCTAGTCAAGAGATTCTGCTACCTCAACAACTCCAGTAACATTTGAGCACTCTTCTGTCCCAAAATACTCTCCACTTATGAGTGTTTTGTTAAACATGTATTTGATTTTTCTTGTAGGAAAGATGGCTGCAAGCTCAGTGCAGCAGTTTATTTCACAGAGAAGGCAAACTTTTCATACAATACTGGGCAATGTAGTCCAAATATCAAACTTGAGACATCTACTCCAAGGTCAAGCATAGCACATCATTATCTTTGCCAGAATGAGAAGGCCATTAGACAAATTCCTGGTATGTCTTTATAGTATTTGTATGTGGTGTTATTTCTGTATGTTGGTTAGTTGTTTGTGTTTCTTTTAGTTTTGAGGATTGTTCTTGGATTATATAAAAAAGAAATTACAAAGTAAATCGAGAAGATAATGTTCCATGTAATAGTTCAGTATCTGTTGCCTTCAGACCTGGCTTTCAGCCAAACCATCTCATAAAGAACTTGGCACAAATGGGCTTATGATTTTCCTTTCTTCAAAGAAATGCTCTTCGAATTTCCTCCTCTGCATGAGGAATTTTGACACAGAGTAAGATGGAGTTATGAAATTAATTCTTTAAACCAAACCCTATCTGGCACTTTAACTATGCTTCCACTAGCCATTCCCCTCTACACACACCTGATTTGTTGGTTTTGATTGTCTCACACCTTATTTCTGCTGTCAAAGGGCACACCTCTGATCTTTGTCACAATTTTATCCCACTCTTCCTGCAAGGAACTTGGGGCAGTGTACATGGTCCTCTTGCACATTTTATCATCACAACAACCCTGTGAGGTAGGCTGGGCTGAGAAATGATGTCACTTTGCGAGTTTTGTGGCTTAACAAGGAGGCAAACACAGGTCTCCCCAGTTAGTTCAATACTTTATCCAACTACACCACACTCCATGCCCAGTCCTGAGTTTGAGGCACAGGGTAGCTCTTGCAACACTCTGGGCTCTCTTATGGCCATTGACACTGTAAAGAAACAGAACTACCCCTCCCTCTTTCCAGACCACAGAAAAAGAGAGATCTCAATTTACAAACAACTTTCAGATGCATCATTTATTTCAGACTTTTGTTTTAGTAAAACAAATATGAAAAAAGTCTATTTACAATTCAGGCTCTGTTTAGATTCTGTCCCAAACTTAATGGAGTCCCAGGCTGCAAATTGATTGCCATGGAAGTGGCATCAGTCTCTTTCAGCTCCATCTTAGCTAAGGGGCTAAAAAATAACTATCCTTGTTTACACCACTAGCTCCTCTGTCTTCTCAGGAAGGGAGGACAGTGTGCTTCATTGCAGCGCTTCACTTTTCTGTAGCTTAAGAGAGGAGAGCAAGAGGGGGCAGTGCTTGAGCACTCACCATCTCTGGACTGGGAGCCTGGGAAACAGGCTGAGAAGGTTGGTGCAGTCAACCTGTAGTCCTGTTAGTAAGCCTTGGCTGTTGATTCCAACTGTGCTTATGCACCAGGGGAGATTTGCCCTCTACATACAGGTATGAGAAGGATATAAGAGTAGTAAGAACTTTCTCTGTACAAGTTGCCTAACAGGCACAAAATCAACAGATATTTTCCCCCTTACTAAATTTGCAAAGTTTCATGTGACGTTATAGTCATTCTCTCATGCACATTCTCACACAAGAAACAAGGCAGAACCAGGTCGGCCCTTGAATCTTACATCACACACTAAAAGGAGTCATCTCTCTGGAGCTGGGGGTGGGTGGGTTATGCAGACCTTGTTACTGATTAAAAACTGGTAAGAAAATAACAGTGCTTCTTGCACCTAGTTCCACAGCATATGGTGTCCAAAACATACACAGAACCCGGGAAGTTCATTCTTTCATGTTTTAAGGTAACCTTCCTATTTCTCTCCCACACACATGCACACACCCTGCTGTACGTTCTGTAAGGAGTAGGGGACAATGCCTACACACTATCTGAACATTTTAGGCACACAGGAAGAATGTTGACAGGTGATGAAGTTTTTCCTTCCTCTAACAGTTCTCCTCTTCTTGGCTGATCAGGAGTCAGACAAACTCTGTTATGCCATCTTCTCAAAACAATCTGGCGGATATTCTCCTATGGTTTATTCAACCAAAGTTATGACACCCCACTCTACTACTATGTAGTATCAAGGGAGAGAAGAAAGAAGTTCTGAGTCTAGTCACTGCCCTCAGGAACTGTGTTTCTGCCGCTTCCAGAACCGTTTGACGTCCGAGTGGCCAGCGGGGGTCACCACCATGAGACGTCTGGCTGGGTTTTCGAAAACAAGCACCCCGAGTTCCCTGGCATGGTCACGCAGTAGCTCAAAATCCACTTGGGACAGAAACTGGTTGTAGAGAACACCTAAGAGGGATCAGAAAAACAGTGTAAAGGTCATTGGATCCACAAAGGGATGTGAAGAGGGAGAGAAGGATGGGAGGATGTGCAAAACAGATTATTATTGCCTTTTTTAAAACACTGATCAGCCATCAAAGCTCAAAGTGGCTTCCAACAAAACAACAATGAAATAATTTAATATAAAATATAATAAAATCAAATGCTGCAGCTAGAACGGGGGAACAACAATCAGTTGGCAGCCACAGATCTTCCAGCAGAGGTAGATTTGATATCCTCTTTGACAACCTGTAAGATCACAGCAGCTCCAAGCCCGAAGGGATTCCAAAGCCTCAGAGCTACAGTCCTGGTCCTTTTCGCAGGCAGCCTTACCTTCAGTGATGAGGGCATCACATACAGCAGGGTTTAACCCATACAACATAAGCCCCAGATGGGTTCATGAAGAAAAAGGCATAGAAGTGGAAAGGAAGATCAGTGACTGTCTTGGAGAGGTATGTGTAGGGAAAATTGTTAAAGCACAAAAGTCTGCCTGAGGGAGACAAAATCCACCCACTCCCTCTTGCCATCACATTCTCCTCTTCCTTTCTAATAGCCTCTTTCTTCTGTGCATACTCACCCTCGGAGAACCGCAGCCGGTCTCGTTCCAGTTCCCACAGGCGGATCTGATCTGTGATGGTGGGGGGCAGCACGGGGGTCTGTTGGGAGAAGAAATTATGGACATGTGGCAAAGAAGCTATTTGCCAAGGTGCAGAAAAAGATTAGTTTTTCTCATTGCTGCAGCAGCTAAGTCTTTTCTTAGCATTTGCCTGTCCCCCCCTTACCCAGAATCCCACAATAATTCTCCCTTCCCAATATTAAAGCCCAGTACAGACAACAGCCCTGCACAATTACTTGGTGGTGTGCCGGGTGTGACTACACAGAAGAAGTGGCCGTGTTGACTCTCCCTCCTTGTGATCAGTGACATTTAGAAAGCAGCATTACTGATCAGAGGGAGGGGGCTTACGGATTACAGAATTAGAAGACAATGCAAAAGAACCGGTATAATTCACAAACAATGCAGTAAAATTGGATTACAAAAATCAGAGAACATTGAAATAAAAACAGTTACAAGCAAACTTTCAGCTGTTCTGATTTGGGGTGAAGACTGAGATCTCAGAACATTAGGGATGCAGATGAGTTTTAAAAACTCTGCTTTGGGCAGGTGTATGCTTCTACTTTTCCTTAAAAGAGGAAATGTCTGAGGAACGGGGATAGAAGAAACGATTTCCCTTGGAAAGCTGTTGAAGTTTGCTTAGTAAGGATAACATAGTTGCTTTTTCCTACCCTGAACCTTGCTGCTACCTTCTCTGCCAGAGATTACAGCATGGGAAGGCAACCTTTTCTGGCTCAAGCGTTACAATTTGGGTTGAATTGTTCTTTTTGATCAGTTTAGACTGGGGGCTTGAGCCAAGAATATGTTACTTAACCCACCCCGTTCCACACTGCCGTATCTTAATATTAGTATTACTTTTAGTAAAGGTAACACTTGGGGCTACACTTATAAGCTGTAACCCAGGATAAATTTGGAGGACAGATGACAGGTATGGGTCTGGTCAATGTCTGGATGGGAGACATTCCCTCCCCACTCCCAGGGAAATCGTATGCAAGCCGTTTTGGAGTTCCCTGTATGCCAACTACAGTCTTCTGACAGCTGCCATCTAGCATGTAGACTTGTCATCCACAGATCCTGTTCTTTCTCCCCAGTGGCCCCCGTCTTGTGGAAGGGACTCCCTGAGGGGGGAGGGTTGCATTGTCTTTAGAAGGTGCTGTAACGGGCTTTTAACAGAGTTTAAACTGCAGGCACAGAAGAGGGGAGTAAAGAAAGTTTTTCTACATTTTGTATGATTTTAATTTTTGGAACTGTAAGCCCCTTTTAGCCACAAGGGAAAGATGGGAGAAATGAACATTTTAACAAAATAAATTAAAAAAGAAAATGGGATAAAATGCACATAATGAACAAATATAATCAGTAGGGCATCCTTCTAAAGTGACTCAGAAATGCTGTTTTCCAGCCCTGCTTCTTTCCCCACCTGTTTCAGCATCACGGAGTGGGCTCTAGTACGCAGGAAGTGAATGATCTGTAGAAAACACAGAAGCCTGTGAATTAATCAAAGGCTGACCTTCACACATTTCGACTGTCATAATTACATGATCCCTGTTGCCAGTGAAGGTTGCGTCCATGCTGGGACATATTTACTTGGAATCTCGCAACAGAGGAAACTAAAGAGCCCTCCAAACAAACTGCAACCCTTCACCCCCTTTCGAAGTGGCTTGCCCTAGGGGAAACCAGCAACGGTTTTGATTGCCTCTCAGGGATTCTCACCTGATCTGCTGTGATGCCGTTTGCGATGGCCTGCTGCACGCTCTCCCGGGTGACTTGAGCCACCACCAAATTGGGGAAACGATACAGCATTTCTGAGAAGAGAGCAATGAGGGCGATCTGCAACTCAGAGTCTGGAAGCAGGTAGAGAGACAGGGGGAAGAAGCAGAAAGAAACAAAGGTCATGTTTTTCTTTCTAAAATAGTAAGTATGCAAGCTGAAGCCTCTCTGGAAAGGGAACTTTTTAAGCAGAAAGAGATCTTCCTCATCCCAGACTGGGGATGGTGGTGCTTGCATGTTGTAATGTTAAAATACTCTCAACATGCTCAAAAACACCCTTCTTGAATCAGATCAAATGAGCCCTGGAATTGAAAATAGGTTGTCAGCTACATCCCAGAGAGCCTGAATAAATGAAGAGCCTATAATTATTTGTTTTTAATCATGTTATTTATACTCCACTTTTCTCCCTGAAACTTAAGGCAGATTACACAGCGTAAGGCAATATGATCAAAGGATGGGACAACCAATAAACAATGCAGGAGAGTTTGGATTGCAGAAATCTGAAAAGAAGCTGAAATTTGATCCAAAGCTAAAACAAGAAGCATTTAAACATGACATGTTAAACGATGCAGAAATTACATAGTAGGAGCATACTTACTGCAACAGACAGTATGCAGTAGTATAGTCCACAGTCCCTATCCTTTTACCAAGCATCTTTCTGAAGCATTTCATTACAGCGCTGCCTTATTAACTGTAAGGCCATCCCAAATAATTCAGTTTTGCATAGGCTGATTCCACACATGTTGGATAATGCACTTTCAATGCACTTTATCAATCATTTGAAGTGGATTTTTTGTTCTGCATACAAAAAAATCCGTTCCAAATGATCTATAAAGAGGATTGGAAGTGCATTATCCAATGTGTGCAGAATCACTCATTGTTTGTGGAAGGCCAAGAGAATGGGAGCTTTTCTAACCTCATCAGGCAGACCACAACAGAGAATGCACAAGAAAGAGAAAGAGACTCTGTATAATTTTATTGACCTGACTTGTATAATTGTTATTTTTATTGTCTTGGTTTTATTGTCTTGCTTGCTTTTGTTTTATCGTTTTTAACTGACAGCCTCTTTGAGCAGGTCTGGAGAGGTGACATATACATTTTCTAAGCAAATAAATAAATTAAGTAATCCAGGGTTCTTGATCCATTTTACTTTCATTTCAACTTAGGTGCCAGAATACCATGTGTATTATCTGGGATTTACACAGGCAGGCAGGCAGGCAGGCCAGCAAGCCAACCAGGACTTAAAGATAATGAACAAGGAGAAGATAAGGCTGCATGGTCCCAGTGAAGTAAGCAAACCAGCATAGCAGCAGCGCACTGTGCTTTGACCTCTGACCTGTGTATGCATAGATCCTGTAGTTAGTCTCCACAACAATGAAGCCCTGGTTGTGGGTGTCCACTGTGGTGCCTGAGATGCCAGAGGAAAGGTTGATGGCCAGGCGGGTGGGGTAGTAACGCCTGGATTTCCTCTGCAACAGAAGAAGAAAGGAAAACAGTATTAAGACTCTGGTAGGTTTGAGGCCCCCCTCTATTTATAACTGTTGATAATTCACAATCCACACTTAAGATTCCCAGTCACAAGAACCATCGTCTCCCAGCTGCTGCTAACATCTTCCGTTCCCCAGCCTGCAGCTTCTGGGATATTCCTCCGCCCCCAACTTTGCTTCCCCCCAAACCACAGGTCCATCTCTTAAGCCTTTCAATGCATTACCTTCCTCTGAAAGACCAGGCCGAATTCCCGAAGATGCTGAAGGAAATTCAGCAGAGAGTCACTCATCCCTTCCACGGAATAATCCTGGAAGAGAAAAAAACAGGGCTAGTTCACAGGCCTATCACTGGAATTAATCAACATGCAGTAACTGGCAACAGATTGAATGAATGGCTTGACTGAAAAGCACCCTAGCCCTGTTCATAATTTACAATGAATGCACATATCAGCTGTGTACAGCGTACATGATTTTTCTTCGTATGTGCTCTGAGTAATTCTCATGCTACATTCAATGCATGTACAGCTGATCACGCCATTTGTCCAGGTGCTTATCCCTCGTCTCATATGTAAAGTGACCACACATTGGCTCTTGCTTACAAACAGAAGTATGCATGTATGTGCAGGATTTACATGCATTTACAGCCACATGTGAACATACAAAATTCTGTCTGTGGTGAACACTCTGCACATATCCAAGCCATCACATGGTACTGCATGTGTCAAGAAATGGGCATGTCTGAATAAGCACACAACAGCCTTGTGCAGAAATAACATGGTTTCTTTTTTTTAACCATTGCTAAGGGCTGCCTAAATCATGGTTGAAGAATGTGGTCTGGGCATTACACACGGAGCTCTGTGCTGGCAAGTAGTTCCATGGTGACAGCCAAAACATAACCGCTGGAGGCAGGGCTTAGCTCACTCTGTTGAGCCATAATTTCACTACATGTTGGGATCTTAAGCCCCGTTAAGGCAGCATACCATGGTAAACCGTGTCCACTGTGTTCGGTGTGTTTATCAGCTAGCACCAGTCTTGAATATCCCATAGCTTTCCTCCACACACTTCTCTCTGGGTTTTGTAGAGGATGCCCTCCACCAGGAAGCCTGCTTCTTCTGGTGCTAGGCACTTCTGCTACACCAGTGTCTCTCAATGAGCTGCAAAGTACCTAGCGCAAGAAGAATGAGCCCTGCAACAGAGCACTGTCTCTGCAGTGTGAAAGGTGCAAATGGATTTACGTTGAAGACTGAACGACATGGAGAACCAACCTCACTACAGCAACTAGTTCTGGGACTGTCCAGTTTCTGAATGGGAGACCACATGGAAACATTATATACATAGGGTTGGATCCCACAAATCATCAGCTGTGCAGCTGTGCTCATGGAAGAGAAATAGTAAAGAGTCCACTAGCACCTTTAAGACTAACAAATGTTATTGTAGCATAAGCTTTCAAGAACCACAGCTTTCTTCGTCAGATGCACAAAGCTTATGCTACAATAAAATTTGTTAGTCTTAAAGGTACTGCTGGACTCTTTAACTTTTATGCAGCAACAGACTAACATGGCTAACTCCTCTGGATCTATGACCATGGAAGAGAAGTGATTTTGTCTCTCACTGCAGTCTGCTGACCTGTGAAGCTGCTACTCCATGTGGGTCTTGTGGTCCTGGGAATCAATTTTCCCAGTATTGGAAGGGGCTGCTGTGGGGAGGGGGATGCAGGGAAGACCGGCAAGCTTGAGCAAGAGGATCGCTGGATCTAACCCATTCCTTTGAGTTTCACAGAAGAGTGTCATACTAGGCTCAAGGAGACTGCAGGTTCGAATCTTTGCTCTACCACAGAATCTCACAGTTCAATGTTGGTTCCAATCACACTCTCTCAGCCTAACCTACATCACAGGGTTGTTGTGAGGATAAATGGAGGAGAGGAGGATGTGAGCTGCTTTTGGTCCCCATTGAGGAGAAAGGTGGGGTATAAAGGAAGTAAAGATATAAACCATATCAATTTTTGGTGCAGCCATACTTGGAATACCATGTACAGTACCTATCACCCCATCTTAAACAGAATATTGTAGAACTGGGAAATAAAATGTTGAAGAGGGCAACTGAAATGACTAAAGAGCTGGATCGTCTTTTCTATGACGAAAGACTTGGACTTGTTTGGTGTAGTGGTTAAGTGGTAGGACTGTAATCTGGAGAACTGGGTTTGATTCCCTATTCCTCCGCTTGAAGCCAGCTGGGTGACCTTGGATCAGTCACAGCTTCTCACAGCTCTCTCAGCACCACCTACCTCACTGGGTGTCTGTTTGTGGGGATAATAATGACATTGACTTGTTGTTGTTATTATTATGTATATGTATACAGAGCTCCGTGTATGTGAGTATGAATGTGAGTGCCATCAAGTTGCAACCAACTTATGGTGACCCCATCGAGGGGCTTTCAAGGCAAGTGAGGAGCAGAGGTGGTTTGCCATTGCATTCCTCTGCAGAGCAACCCGTCTTTCCTGGAGGTCTCCCATCCAAGTATTGATCAGGGCTGACCCTGCTTGGCTTCTGAGATCGGGCTATACCTTGCTGCCTTCCCCTAGGAGTTTTTAGTTAACAAAAAAGGGCAGGGACATGAAATATATTTGGTAAATTAGAAGCAGTGTAGGGAGAACGACGAAAGGAGATTTAACTGACAGTAGTGTCAGTAAAAAAAAAATCCTAGTTTTGTACTCGTAGTGCATAATTATGGAATTTATCCCTCTCTCCAAACCTCGTTTAAGTGCCCTACTCTGTGGATTGGAACAGAACAAAACCCCTTGCCCTTCCTCACCTTGCCGAGCGTGGAGAAGCTGAGCTGAAAGAGGAAGGAAAGGATCTCTACCAGATCCATGCCCCGGGTCTGTAAGAAGCAATGCAGAGAAAGGCAGGGGGTTAAAAACACAACTGGGGACACACAGAGCGGCTGGGGCTGAGGTGGTGGGCAGTCACCTCAGCTGACTGGAGATATTGCAGCATGAAGTACCAGAGCTGAGATGAGGTGTCCAGCAACAGGAACTGGAAGCCAGAAGACGTGATGCATGGCGGTTCTCCGGGCTCACTGCTGAAGAGGAGGAGAAAGGCACAGAAGTCAAAGGAGAGCCAGTTTGGTGTAGTGGTTAAGAGCGCGGGACTCTAATCTGGAGAGCTGGGTTTGATTCCCTACTCCTCCGCTTGAAGCCAGCTGGGTGACCTTGGGCTAGTCACAGCTCTCTGGAGCTCTCTCAGCTCCACCCACCTCTCAGCGTGATTATTATTGTGGGGATAATAATGACATACTTTGTAAACTGCTCTGAGTGGGCATTAAGTTGTCCTGAAGGGCAGTATATAAATCGAATGTTGTTGTTGTTATAAAACTGTGGGAGGGGCCTTTGGTGGGAGGGGAGATGCAGGAGGCTGTCCTACTTTTGTACAGTTCTCTTTCACACATACACTCTGTGTACAGAAGTACCTTTTTCTCCACACAAGGAAGCTCTTACTAAGTGAGGATATCCCTGCATTCTCCTTTTCAAGATGGAAAGCAGTTGTTTCTATAGGGAACAGGTCTCTCTGTGGTGGACAGAGGCATCATGGGAAAGAATGGAGCAAACAGCATTCCAGTTTTCAGTTCTGGAACAGAGGATACTGCCTTCTGTGTAAAGAGGAGTCCATACTCTGGTCTCTTCAGTTTTTACTGCTCCTCTGAGGGCCTGAGTACATTTTAAAGCTGCCAAGAGGAGGAGGGGGCACTTTAAACTGCTCCCTGACTTGCAGTACAATCATAAGAAGAGTTACTCTACTCTAAGCTCACTGACCTCAATGGGCTTACACTGGAGTAACTCTGCTTAGGATTGCAATGTTGGAGCCTTACCAGGACCAGTGGCAGGACCCAATTTTTTATTCCTAAGGCATGGGGCTGGATTAAACCTGCTATTCTCTAAGGGTACATGAAGAGGCCCTATGGCTGAATGACTAAATGCCATTCCCTGCTACTTCACAGGAGGCCAGAATACAGCCCCATCTCCTTTTCATTCCCAGTCTCGTAGCCCTAACTCTCTTAAAATTGTCTGTTCAGCTGGGTCTTCTGCTCTCTTCCCTGCCACTGACCTCTTCATCAGCCCAGCTTCAATGAGCAGCTGGGCTAAGTCCTGGCTCACTGCCGCACTTGGGGAGCCCACCATAAAGTGCAAGATGACCTAAAGGAAACATAACGGAGAAAAAGGAAGAAGGGTGAGACCTCTTGGGCTGTGAGATTTGCACTGATGCTTTTGAGCTGGTCCATTTATCATCAGTACATAAAGAAAAAACCCTGCATAGTGGCTTCCTTTCACATTAGCTGTAGGCACGCTCGTAGCGAGCGGCCACAATAAATCTACCACCTCATGGCTCATTTGGATGGTAGAAAGGATGCAGTCTCCAAAAGCACAGTTAGGACTGGGCCAAATGAAGGATCCCGAGCATGCAATCTGGGACGGGCTTCTGAGTTAGCACTGGCTGTAGATTTAAGGCTATATAAATGCCCATCGAAATTAGCCACTAAGACAACTGAGAAAAAAGCAGAGACCTCCAAATCCAAGGGCTGGTAAGCACAAAGCTATTTGAAATGTTCCCAGGAGGTTTGTGGGACAGCATTTCACACTGGGGAGACTCAAAGTAAAAGATACGGCTATGCAGCAAACATATGCAACTGTTGTTATTAACATACTGAATCAAACCACTGGTGTTTAGGACTATCTCTGGCAGTGATCCTTTAAGGTCTCAGACCCCAGCACCTGCTACCTACATGTTTTTAAGCTAGAGAAGCTGGGGATTGAATCTGGGTCCTTCTGCATGCAAATCATGTGCTTCACTACTAGTCCCCAGGCCCTTGCTCAACCCACCAAGTGCCAAGGAAAGAAAAAAAAACCCATGAAGGCTCACCCATTTCCTGACTCATCTCTCAGTACATGAAGGAGAGGCCCTGAATTGGTGAATCCTTGGTGAGGCACAAGAGTAAAGGGCAGTTCGCAAGGATTTACTTCAGAGGCAAGACACTCCAATCTCAGCGCACTTCAGCCCAATTCCTTACCAGCCAGAACACAAAGACAAAAGACGCTCACCTCCCACCTCTCCTCAGCATACTTGTCGAGAGATGGGACATCTCGGGCGTGCTTGTCTGGGCCCAGTTGGCTGGTGTCATCAGACCAGGCCTTGCCTCTGTAGAGACAGGATAAGAAGCAAGACACGGTCTATTTTAAACACATTCATGCAGTTGCCAATGTAATGTGTTATCCACAATTAAAGAGCACCGTGAAAGAGATGGGTTGGGGGTAGGGGATTGCATTTAAGAGAAGAGAAGACAAGGAATATCCATTACATAAGCATGGGTGACTTGTTCCTCATGCGCTGAAATGAGATCTTGCCTCTCACAGCCTTCTCTTCAAAATCACAACCTTCTTCCTTGATTCTCAAGACACAAGTATCTCCAGGGTTCTTACTTACCCTCCCAGCAAAGCAATGCGCAAGTTCTCCTTGAAGATGGGGTTCAAGATGATCCCTTGGAGACCACCTGGGAGCAACTGCGTGTGCCAGAGCCGCAGCCCCAACAAGACATCTGAGCTTTCGTCCTGCTCCCTGAAGGATGAGATAATTGTGGGACGTGAGAACACAGGTAAAGGAAGACTTTCTTGGCCTATATTTTCTATTTGTTGGCCTCTATTCCCTATTTGTTGGTCCTCCAGGCCTTCTGAGAGGTTAGGCAACTGGCAACACAGCAGAGGGTCTTCTTGGTTATGGTGCCAACATTGTAGAACTCCGTCTCCTTCCACTACTGTGTGGTTTTATGCTGTGTGTTATAATGGCCTGCTTTCAATTGTCAGCTGCCTTGGTGGCCCTGACTGGGCAGAAAGGTGGGATAAAAAATTTGTAAATAAAAATAAACTGGTTAACCTCTGTGTGAAAAAGAATGCTGGACTAGATAGACCACTGGCATGAACCAGTACAGCACTTTTTATAAGCAGGTACTCCACAACCCTGGAACTCCCTTCCTCATGAAATGCAGAAAAGCTTAAGCTGGAGAATTTCCAGAACCCTTTCTTAGTTTGTCAGTCTTTCAACAGACATCATTCAACAGGATTAGGCAGGGGTCATTCTGTAGAAAAAGAGCTAGAGGAACTCATTAGCATAACTCATTAGAATATGCCATATCCCTTGACATCACCAGAAGTGTGTCATTAGAATAACTGATTTGCATATGCCACACCCCCTGACATCACCTATCCTGGCTGTTTTGGACCCAATCCTTGCCATTCAGGGCTGGAATTGGGCCCAAAATGGCAAAAGGGGGCTGAAAATGGTTGAAAAGGGGATCAAAATGGTCAGGATCAGGCCACTGCTGAGCGAAAGAGTGATCCACCACCCGTCAGAGGCCTGATCTGGGCTGTTTTGGCCCCAATCTAGGCTGAAATGGGCCCCAATGGCCGAGAGTCAGGTGGGCGGGGCCACCTGACGTGACCTATTTGAGGAACTGCCAGAACTGCGTTCCTGCGTGTACCCCCTTAAAATGTATTTTAATGTATTCAGCCTACTATTTTCATCTGAATGGAAACTGGAGGTGGCTTTAATACACTGTCCCGCAACAGAACCTACCTGACGTATTCCTTCTTTACCCATGAAGCCACAGCTGCTTGCGGGAGGGGCTGCTCCAGGAAGAGCATTCGCATGACATAGTTCTTAGCCAGTCCTGGCAGCTCGCTAGAAACAAAGAACAGTATCTTAAATATTTTAATGCCAGGGGCTCCTAAATATTTTTGCCAAATATATCCTGCCTGAAAGCCACCATGTTGGTTCAATGACATCACTACACCCCAAAAGTTCCCTTTCCGTAAAGACATAAATGCTATTCTATTTATTGCACCAGAGTCACCAGTTAGATATACTAATAAAACTACCAAAGAAAATACAGTGCAGCAGGTATTTGGTGTGAGGGTAGGAGGGGACTTGGGACAAGATCTAAAATAAATTATTTCAAAATACACATGTGCACATACTTTAGAAAGCAATGCAGCTTTCACAAACATGTTTTTATTTTTATTTTTAAACTTGTGAACATAGTAAATGTATTAACTCAGGAAACAGCCCATTTTAACAACCAGCCTGTTTTAAACAACCAGGGCTATTCAATTTAAACAGAGGGATACATTTTCTTGTTCTTTGAACAGATGCAATCAAATACTGTGGCCCAACTTAAATGTGAAAGCAGAGTGCACAACCCCCCGAACTGAACAATAAACCTGACGCTCAAATGTCTTGTTTATACCTACAAGTACGCCATTAGCATGCCCGAGACCTATGGCCCTGCGTTATATAGTTATTCAGATCTTGCAATCTGCAATCTGGGTTTTTTAGTTATTACTCCCGGGCAGGTTGTGAGGGAACAGCATTTCCATACACAGAACAATGGGGATTCTTACTCACCGGAAGACTGCTAGGCAGGTGGCAGGATGATTGTACAGTCTGTCTAGGATGCCCGGGCTAAGACCCCGCAGGAATTCGTGAAGATTCTTGCATTTCAGCTGTACCCTCTGAAGCTTCATCACGGAGTCCATAACACTCTACAGGTCAAAGAAGTTAGTTATGGATAAGGGATTCTGAACCTTGTTCTTTGCAGCATGTAATGGCCAACCACAATCACCAACACACTAAGATACATCTGATCCAGACCTGTTATGCAAAGGACAGTGAATAAGGCCAAGTGCCAGGGTCCCGGCACCAATGCAACATGATAAGTAGAGATGGTGTATTTTGGGTGTGCAACCCGGTCCAGCATTCAGGAAAAACCCTGGATTTTTGCTGATCCAGCTATTTCTGGCTTTCCTGAATCAAATCAGAGAACCCTGGATAAACCAGGGAAGCTGGATCCAACCCCTCAGAGAAATCCAGGTAAATCTGGCTTCATCTAGGAAACACTGCTTCAGCCTGAGACTGGCTCCTTCCTGGGCTTATCTTGCATTTTTCTAAGATGAGGAAATGAGAGAGAAAGGGGGAGTGAGTGGCTAATCTGCACAGGAGCTTTACTGTTTGCCTAGCTTCCGTGAGGGCCACTGGGTTCAGTTGGGGTAAGTTGCAACAGAGCCCCTTGCATCAGTAGGGTTTGGGTGGAATTTGCTGCTTTGACGTGATTCTCTGGTTGGTTCCCTTGCTTCACTTTGGTTCTGGGGGGATTCCATCTATTCCCTTGCTTCAGTTTGGTTGTTGGACTTCTTCTAGCATTTGGGAGTGTGCCCTTGGCCACTGTCAGCCTTGCCCCTGTGTGTGTCTGCTTGAGAGCCTGCTTGGATATGATTACCCTGTAGGAAACAACAGAGAGTGGCTGGAGGCACTTTCTTCAGGGGCCCATAAAATTGAACCTCAAGGTCAAATCTTCCTGAAACTACGGTTGTCATTAGAGGACAGTCAGGAGTAGGTTCCCTCCAAATTTGGTGGAGTTTGCTTCAAAAATGCCACCGCCAACCCCCTGGATAGCCTCCAGATAGTTTTCCCCATAGGGAATAATAGCCACATAAATCCAGGATTCTCTGATCTGTCTTGCCCAGATTAGATAATCTTTCTTGGATTTCAGGAATCCTGATTTTTGGGGGGATCCATGAAAACCAGATCTGGATTTCCCAGGAGGTTTTTTTTGTGTGCACACCCCTAGTTGCATCAGTGTAGCAAAACTTACAGGATGCTGACATTACTAAGTTTACCAACATCTGATGGTGCCAACTTCGCAATGCAAATCATTACATCAGTCAAAGAGGCACTTGGTGGAGAAATTAAAACAATGTGCACAATCCTATCTGCTTCAACATTATCCAGGACTCCCCTTGCCTTATGAATCCCAAACATGACTATTAGCAGATTCCCCCCCCCCCCAAAAAGTGAAAGACATTTAGATGCCCTGTAGTGACTGCACATTAGCTGTATGATGAAACCACCAGCCAGGATACCTCTTGAGGTACAAAAGTGAAGCCGGGCCTAAGTAGCTCTAAGAGATGTACAGTATGTTCAGAAATATTACGTGATACAACCTGAAACTGCAGTCTGTCTTCTGCAGCCTGTTTCTGCCTTCCAGAAAAACATAATTTGGTGACTGTAAAGTCAGGCCTGCAAGATTTACTCATGGGGGTGGGGGGGCAGTCTGCATTGGATGGTAGTTTGGGGGAAGGGAGGGATTTAAAAATTCAGCAAGGATGGGGTAGATATTGAAGATGTTGCCAGCAAATAAATGGACTGTGTGATGTAGTGTCAGCCAACATGAACAGCAGTTAAAGGATCAGTCTAGGAGGCCCCCATTCAGCCATGAAGTTCACAGTGGGTGACTTTGGAGTGCAATCCAAAGCATGTTTACTCAGAAGTAAGTGTTGTTGAGTTCAATGGGGCTCACTTCCTAGAAAGTGTGTTTAGGATTTCAGCCTTTGGGCCAACCATTATCTCTCAGTCTAACCTCTCCCAGGGAAGAGAGGAAGAAACATACCTTTGAACCTCATGGAGAAAGGGTGGGATGAAAGGGTGGGATAAAAATATGATCATTACAATAACAATAATAACAACAACATTTGACTTATATACTTCCCTTCAGGACAACTTAATGCCTACTCAGAGAGGTTTACAAAGTATGTTGTTATTATATTCACAACAATCACCCTGTGAAATGTGTGGGGCTGAGAGAGCTCCAAGAATCTGTGACTGAGAGCAGAACCACAAGTGACAAAAGGCACAGATTGGACACTTGTCAGCTTCCCTCAAGTTTCGATGGGAAATGTAGGCATCCTATTCTCGCAGCTTGGCTCTCTGACTGCTGTTCAATGGACTTTCAACTGTCACTTGTCCAACATTCTGCCAAGCTGCCTACATTTCCCGCCAAAACTTGAGGGAAGCAGACAAGTGTCCAATCTGTGCCTTTTGTCACTTGTGGTTCTGCTCTGACCCAAGGTCACCCAGCGGGCTTCAAGCAGAGGAGTGGGGAATCAAACCCGGTTCTCCAGATTAGAGTCCTGCCATTCTTAACCACTACACTGAACTGGTTCTAGAGTGCTATCTATACAGCTACCTGCCCCTGCCTGCCCACCTTTATTTATTTATTTATTTATTTATTTATTTATTTATTTATTTATTTATTTATTTATTTATTTATTTATTTATTTATTCCGCCTTTCTCACTGAGACTCAAGGCAGATTACACAGTATGAGATTAGTACGATCAGTATCAAGTACATTTCAATACAGTATCAAGGACATTTCCATAAACAATGCCATAGGGTAAATAGATACAAGTTTAAAAAACACAGTATTAGCAGGAATCCAAAAAATACTGAAGCAGAACATAATCAATTCTAGGACTAACATTAGACAACATGGAGCACTGGTGGTACATAGGAGTACATATTTAAAGCAGCAGATAATATGTAAGGCAATATAGTGGTGAAGTCTATGGTTCCTAACTCGTTAGCAAAGCATCTGAAACCCCCTCCCTACAATCCAGCCCTCCCATTATGCGCATGAGGAGTGCCTTAGTAGAAAAGGCACCTGTCTTTTTCTGGGACATTTTATGGTTGGGAGTAGCTGAATGATGGTGTCTACACATGTACAAGCACACACATCTACATAGGTATCTCCCCTTTCCAGATTCAGTACTGCATTAGAAGTCTCCAAATGTGCAATACACAAAAGCAACCTCTATCCTTAAGAACAAAAGAAGATCCCAGCAAGATTGGACCAGTGGTCAACTGAGTCCAGCGTCCTGCTTCACACAATGGTCAACCAGTTGCCCTGGAGGGGCCAACAAGGAGGGCATAGAGGTCAAGCACGTCCCCTGATGTTGATTTCCAACACTGGTACTCAGAGGTTTGCCACCGGTGTCTACAGAGGTTTCCTTTAATGACCATGGCCAGTTGCTAGTGATGGACCTCCCCTTGAGCCTGTTGAACCCCCTTTGAAAAAGATGAAAAAGAAAAGGGGGTGGGGGGAAGTCCCCACAGACTCAACCCAATCGAGGCTGGGGCAAATACAAGGGGCCAAATTACAAACTAAAATAAAAATATTCAAAGTAGGTATTTATGAGTGTACACAATGTTGTAGTTAAAAACAAGTTTAAAAGATAATGCCTAAATTACAGGCTACATGCATATGATGAAAGTAACTAAAACGTTCTCCATACACAGATGATGTTACAGTCCAATGACCGACACAAAGACAGACCAGACATGTTTCGGCCCTCAGGCCTTCTTCCGTGGCCAGTTGTACAATATTTATGGTAAACAAACACACCCACACATCCTGAAACCAATATAAAAATGCTCCCGATGCTCTTGTCTTTTGAATTGTGTGGTAGAATTCAAATTGTTGCAGCAGGCTGTGGACTGCACTCACACAATGATCTTCACTGGATATAGTATTCTGAGGCTTGGATTCCAATGTCTTTGAGTGTTTCATCAATCTGCAGTTACAGTTATGGTATCTAAATGTGTGGGTGTGTTTGTTTACCACGAATATTGTACAACTGGCCACTGAGGAAGGCCTGAGGGCCAAAATGCGTCTGGTCTGTCTTTGTGTCGGTCACTGACTGTAGCATCATCTGTGTATGGAGAACGTTTTAGTTACTTTTAACATACAAGCTTCAAGTACAGAGCATTTTAAATGTGTCAACTGGCCCTACACAGAAGCCATGGAATTGGAGAAGTAGGACACCGAGAAAGCCATCTTTAGTAGGTTTATTAAGAATCCTACCCAAGCCTATTACATGGACCTACTAGCACTGCCAAGACCACATTTATACATTCAACAGAATGAGATGAAAGAGTCCTTAGAATGGATTACACCACTTGATTCTGCAGGTGCCAGATCATATTTTCCAAATTCTCCTGGTACAAACCTCCATGCAAGTGGAAAACTAGCACAGCAAGGAGAAGTCTACACTGAATCATTTTCAGATGTGCTAGCTAACTGCATGCAGGATATTTTCCACTGACAGGAGCATTCAAAAGCGCAGCCCCCACTCACAGTCTCCAGTGACACAGGGCCAAACTACAAGTGACGAATGACACAGGTTGGACACTTGTCAGCTTCCCTCAAGTTTTGAGGGGAAATGTAGGCAGCTTGGCAGAATGATGGACAAGTGACAGTTGAAAAGTCCATTGGACAGCAGTCGGAGAGCCAAGCTACAAGACCAGGACGCCTACATTTCCCATCAAAACTTGAGGGAAGCTGACAAGTGTCCAACCTGTGTCATTCGTCACTTGTAACTTGGCCCACAGTCATCTCTTTTTTCCCCCCACAGTCATCTCTTTCTGTTGTATGTCTGGATCCTGCCTACTGAACGTTGTAACCTTCAGCTCTGATTCAAAAACAAGCTAGGATGTTTCCAGAGCTCAGTCCAGACGTTTCTGACGTTTCCCCCTCTCCTCTGTTCCCTTTATTAGACATAGAGCAGGTTGTAACATGCCGTCAAATCTCAGCAGATTTAGGACGACGCCCGAAGGGTTTTCAATGGAAGAGATGTTCAGAGGCGGTTTTCCATTGCCTGCCTCTGCACAGTGACCCTGGAATTCCTTGGTAGTCTCCTATCCAAATTCTAACCAGAGCCAACCTTGCTTAACTTCTGAGATCTGATGAGACAGGAATATCCTGCGCTATCCAAGTCATTAGACGTACAGCCGATGCCTGTTTCCACGATCGAGCTCAACAAACCTTCCTCCCCTTTAGGTATGCATACGACAGCAGCGTATGCACTTTTAAACGCACGAAATGCTTTGCATTTTTGCACCCTTCGCTCCTAGAAGCTTCCCCTCCAAAAACCTCCGATGGCAAATTCAGAGGACTCGCTGCCTGCCTGCACAGCCGATTCCCCAAGTCCCCCAGTCAAGCCTAGCCCGGGATCCTCTCGGTTTTTGCACCACCCCGTTTCTTCGTCCGCTGCTGCGCAAAGAAGTCTCATTCTGCCTCTGCCCCCCGCCTCCCCAGCAACTCACCGGCTTTGCATTTTCCGATCTTCATGTCCTCATGGCTCCGCTCTGAGCCTTTCCTCCCCTTCCGATGTCGTTCGAGCTCCCGTCATGCACCTCACGCAGGAAACCGGCCATCGTGGGAAGGGCTCCAGGTTGCACGTGAGCGGCTTCCTAAAGGCAAGCAAAAGCCTGCTGGGGGATTCTTCGCCATCATAGCGGGGCGGTCGTCGAAGAATGTGCTGTACTCTTTCCTTGGGCGCTGGAGCATTTAAAGGTAAATCTGCAGCCAGATTTATTGCAATAACCACGTTGTGCTGGGAGTCAGACTCCTGCGTATTTTCCCTAGCTCTGAGAATGGGGAGGGAGTGGGTTCAGTGGTTAGAGCAAGTGGTAGTGCCAAGTCCTCTTGACAGGATCCTGTGCCTTTGAACAGCCACGGTGAAATTCAGCCGGTGAAGCTCTTCCCGCTATTGTATCCGCAGAGCTAGGAAAAGATTTCTCGCTCGCTGAATTTCTGCCTGCTAATAAACACGGGCTCTGCTGAGGGGGGGGGGGAAGTTGGCCATCCCGTTGATACAGGAGCTAAAATACTTTTATTCCTGGCTTCTGAGTCCGCAGTCAATAAATCTTTTGTTTTTCTAATACTAAAAGGACGTACAAGACAGCTCACAACAAACTAAACTAGGTAGAACTTAAAGCATTTTTACTTCTTCCCTCCCTGACAACCAGGCTGAGCAGATCTACTCAGAAGTAGCTCTCATTTTAGTCATTAGGGCTTACTCCCAGGAAAGTGTTCATAAAATTACAGCCTGTGGCCTGGTTTACAAGTACAAAAGGAATTAGATGACAGAAATAGAATGCTGGTGAAAGAAACAATTCCTCTCCTATGTTAATACTTCCATGTCAAGTGGAAAGCAAACCCTGTATGTGAAGAGCTAGACTAGAATCGTTCTCCCTAATGAGCTATTTTTAAAAAATTACAGGGAATTTTACACAGGGGAAGCATTAAAAATGTGACATATGCAAACATAACATAAAAGCAATGCTGCCTATTTTCTAATGTAGCAGATATCATATTTTTACGCTGCTGTACTATTGAATGTTGTCATATTGTTTTAAGTTGCCACTGTTGAAAAACATCATATAAATACTTTGAATAAAAATAACGCATACTGGAATGCAAGCAGTTAATAAATAAACCTACATGAGAAACAATTTTACATCAAATAAGGATCATTCAAAATCAAAACATCCTTATGAAACTGTTATTTATTTATTTATTTATTTTATTTCTTTTCACTGGGATTCCCAGCATGTTACTAGCAGGATGGAGCTATTCAATCAGTAAACTACTTACAAAGTATGATAACATTTGAATGATAACAATATTTGAATCTGACAATAAAGATTCCTACTAAAACAAAGATTCCTAGTCAATCAGCAAAATAATGCAGCAGGGTTGGGACTGAAGAAGCGGAAGAAAAAACACTTAGATCCTAGAGTCTTCCTACTATTAAGTGATCTCTTGATACCAGAAGTACCTGGGTAATACAGTGTGCTCACTTAACTGGCATTAGGTATCCTATGCTGTAACACTCACATGCACAAATAGTTCAGATGTCAGAGTGTATCTGCTTCCTCCTTTCTTGACAAGCCAGGAGTTAACAAATATGAATGAATGAAAGATCTTTGAACTTGAAGCTAATTTGTGGTATTCAGTTCAGTTTTGCTGATCTTTCATTCATGCTTGTTAACTTTTGGCTTTTCAGGAAAGAAGGAAGCACGTGGGATGTCCCAGCCTAGATAGCCCAAGGCAAGCCTGATCTTGTCAGATCTCAGAAGCTAAGCAGGGTTGGCCTTGGTCAGTAAATAGATGGGAGATCTTTAGAAAAGACTAGGGCCTCTATGTAGAGACAGTAAAGAGTCCAGTAGCATCTTTAAGACTAACCAACTTTATTGTAGCATAAGCTTTCGAGAGCCACAGCTTTCTTCATCAGATGCAGGTGCCCTATGCTATAACACGCAAAGGTACTATTTTGCTACTTCAGACTAACACAGCTAACTCCTCTGGATCTATGTAGAGACAGGTAATGGCAAATCACCTCTGAACATCTCTTGCCTTGAAAACCCCAACAAAGATCATCATAAGTGGGCTACAACTTATGGCATTTCCCACCACCATGTGTATGATTAGAGTCCTAACTAATTTTGTTTGTTGGTTCTTTGTGCAGATTGTATATGCTGTGCAAATACTGAAGAGAGACGGGATTTCTTTGAGCTGTGAGACAAAGGCTTCGTGATTTTTCATGCACATATTTCTAAGAACTGAATACAATCACAAACATGCCATCGGCCCATCTGAATTCCGTCAGCAGCCAGAGGCTGTGTTCTCTATGCCATCTGCTTCTCCGGGCTAAGAAGAGAAGTTGGGAGGTACCCGGTGGATGCAAATCATATTCCCAAGCCAATAACCCTCATCCCAAGAACCAGGTGGGGAAAATGTCTCATCTGAAAAACAAGGCAGAGAAACAAAAGCGGCAACAGGAGAAGCTGGAATCCATTGAAGCCAGACTGGCAACGGGCCAGAAGGTGAGGAAGCCGGCCCAGTTTTCACCAGTTGATAATTAGCAAGGGACTGAAGTTAAATGCTGAAGGATCTGTATGCCAGATCAGGAATGGTACGGGGTGGGGTGAAGTGGGAGACCAGTATGTTAGTTTCATGAACTGTTACATGGAGCATAAAGTACTTAGGATTTATTTATTTATTTAAAATATTTGATGGTTGCTCTCTATTTCTCCACCCCTGCAAAGCATGTACAGAATCTCTTGCATCCGCGATGACAAACATTAGTAGGTAAAAACTAGCAAATTATTGCCCAGCTGTAAAAACCAATAAAAGCAGTAGGGAAAATTTCCTATTAAAACTTCAGCAGAATTAAGCAGACTGCGGTCAAAGTAAAGTACTGCACAGTTTTTTGCCAGACTAGTTGTCAATATTTTAAGGTTTTTAAAAAAATCCGAATAACCAATTTTAAATAAATCCATAAATGCCTGGAGGACAAATATTCGTAACTATCTCCTAAAGCTTAGGAAACTAGGCACACAGAGAATTGCTGAGGAGAGGGTACTCCATAGTCAAGGTGCCACTATAGTAAAGGCCCTGTCTCTGGTTGCTGCCCACCTTATCTTCGAAGGTGTGTGTCATGCTGTGCAAACTGCTAATAGGTTGAGTGCAAAGGAAATTAATCCAGTATACCATTATGGCATTGCACTGGTGTAATACAAATCATTCAGGTTAACTAAGTAAATGCAGTTATATGGACTTAAGGTTTGATTTGGGATGAGGAATGATGGGTATTTTATATGGCTCTGTGCGAGCTGTACTTTAGCCACTGGTATGTTATCCCTTTGGTCTGCATTATAAAACCATAAGAGTGATATTTTAAGCTACTGTCTGTTGAGTGGGGGAATGATATAACTGATTTCTCCTTGGTCTGCAGGTCTGTTTTTACCATTTCTCTTTTGTTTCCCCGTTCCTCAGGAAGAGCCTCCAAGGCAAACCAGAGCTTGGGCTCTGAAAAACACTGTTCTGTATGACATTCCCACTGTTGCTGGAGAAAAGAAAGGTACAGTGAATTTTTTTAACTCTTTGTTCTTCATAATGAGTGATTTACCCAGATAGTTTCAGATAGGTAGCCATGTTGGTCTGCAGTAGAACAGCAGGATTTGCGTCCAGTGGCACTTCAGAAACCAAGATTTTCTGAGTATAAGCTCTTGAGAGTCCAAACTCCCTTCAGAGCTTGACTCCTGAAGATCTTGTTGGGCTCTAAGGTGCCACTGGACTCCAATGGTACAGCTTCATTCAGATAGGTTTAAAAAAGAAAGACTAGAAAAGTAAGGTTAAGTATGAAAATTATCTGAAATTCTGTGCGAAGGAAACCTCAATGGATCAGAACATGGCCCAATTAAAATACGGTGCTGGTGGGCAGGAAGAACTCATTTATGCTGTGTTGCATGTGTTGAGTGTCCCCATTAAATCGGGCCATCGGTTGCTTGCGCTTGCAATGTTAGCACATCAGGATAGGCATGGTGCTAGCGTGCTAATGTTGCATGCAATGCAGCTTCAGGCCCACTTTAAATGAGACCCTGGGTGCATGCAATATTGGCATGAGTAAATTTTTCTTTCTAATTGGAATACATTATAAATTTACCTAAATTCTGCACATTCAGCAAATTTGAAAGTGCCTGTTTGTTAGCCTAGGGAAGGGAAATCACTCAGCATTGCACAGTTGCCAAGATGGAGATCCACATGAATGGGGAATTAGAAGAAACGATTGGGCATCATGTTATAAAAGCCAGCTTATCCGCACTTTGAATGGGAAATGTCTAAGCCTAGAACGCTTTGAAATGATACACATGAGAAACAACCATTCGGATAATTCAACCTAGATAAAAATGAATTGCCTGTTTTTGCATACAAGTATCCTGGACATGAAATGTTACTATTTTGCAAGGAAAAAACCAAACCAAACAATTTTGAAATGATTGGTCATGTTTTATATACAGGAGATGCAGTGATCAGTCCCTTACTGATCACCTTGTTGAAATTTGCTTCTGGTATTTAAGCAGCAGAGGGCGCTCTTAAATGATACAGTCCTGTGAGGCATAGCCAGCCAATTCAAAGATCCACTTCATTGGGAAGAGTTCTAAAAAGTCTTATTTCTCAAAGGAGTGCCTTCCTTATATTTGAGATGTGTGGAAGGAGAACATATATGAGACATATAAACCTTCGAATGAAAGCCTTTTTAAAAGAACAATGCTTAAAATGTTTTGATTTTCTTTCTTGCAGTTGGAGCATACACTCAGAGCGGAACTACGAGCGGAACTACAAGTGACAAAAGGCACAGATTGGACCCTAGTCAGTTTCCCTCAAGTTTTGATGGGAAATGTAGGCAGCTTGGTGGAATGTTGGACAAGTGACAGTTGACAAGTCCCTTGGACAGCAGTCGGAGAGCCAAGCTGCAAGACTAGGATGCCTACATTTCCCATCAAAACTTGAGGGAAGCTGACAAGTATCCAATCTGTGCCTTTTGTCACTTGTAGTTCTGCTCTACAAGTGACAAAAGGCACAGATTGGACACTTGTCAGCTTCCCTCAAGTTTTGATGGGAAATGTAGGCATCCTAGTCTTGAAGCTTGGCTCTCCGACTGCTGTCCAAGGGACTCTTCAACTGTCACTTGTCCAACATTCCGCCAAGCTGCCTACATTTCCCATCAAAAATTGAAGGAAGCTGACAAGTGTCCAATATGTGCCTTTTGTCACTTGTAGTTCTGCTCTCAGTTGCTCCAGAGCCAAACAATCTGGAATTTGAAAGTTAAAAATTAATGTAGCTTCCAGGAATCAGATTTTCATGGTGATGGTTGAAGGAGCATTTGGATGGCCTTCAGGAGCCAGGGCTGCAGTAAATATTTTAGTCCAATCCCCTGCACAGTGCAGGAAATTCACAACGACCTTCCCACCTCACCCCCCAGGAACCCCTGCTCAATGCCCAGAAGATGGCAAAAAACTTCCAGGATCCCTAGCCAAACTGGCATGGAGAAAATTCCTTCTTGACCCCAAAGGTTCTTGAAATGTGCCAAGAATCATGAGTATCATGTAGTGTAGAGCAAAACTGCAGTCATAGAATGAGGGAGAATTAATATCTTGCCTATTTATTACAATCTGCAATCACAAATGTTGTCAAGCTTTTGCAGTGGGGGTTAGCCTAATTAACCTCTTTCATCCTTATGAAAGTGCCACGATCATTTCAGCATTGCTAATTTTATAATGTAGGGCAATTTCTGTGCATCATCCAAACATTGGTAAAAAGCAATACTGTGATCAAATAATATTATAAAGCGGAGGGTTTGGGGCGGGGAACAGAGTAGATTTAGGATCCCCTTTTCTCCTTTTTGTGGGGTTCTTGTGCTTGAAATGTAACATTGTTACAAGTGGGAAGTGAGCCCATGTTAAATAAGCAGTAGCCATTAAAGGGAAAGCCTGGGCATTTTGGAGGTCACTCATCCTGTGTTCCTTGTGGTTTTTATATAGTTGTATCAATGCATACGGCTCTTTACGAAGTAACGTAAGTAAGACAGGCAGGTCTCTTCCCCCAAGGAGCAGACTATCCAAATTTTCAACAGCTGGGAAGATTTTGTAGCGAAAGTAGACGAAGGGAAGGGAAGGAAGCAAAGTGCCAGAGTGGAAAAGAAGTCCTTCTTAGTTTCTTTCTAAGGATCAGATGTTGCCCACACATTCCCACGATTTTTTTTTCTATCATGAGGGCTAGAAACTTGCTTAATAAAAACTGAAAGGCTGTTGGGTTTCATACCATGTAATAAATTTGACTATACTTCTGCAGCGACACTGTTTATGCCAGTGATGGATGGATTGCAGCTGCACCATGAAGAATATCCTTTTTTAATACTACGGTTCTCTTTGTTTTTGTCTTACCCACAGATACCTCAGGACCATTGCCTACCTCTTATAGCCCACGCTACATTGAAGCTGCTTGGTATGCTTGGTGGGTCAAGGAGGGATTTTTTAAGCCAGAATACCAGGTAGAGAATTATCTGATATAAACTGATTGCATTCAATTCTGTTGTAAGCAAAAAAAGATTAGGGCTCTCCCTTCAACTTGATGGGCTGACGAAAGGGTGGCTCTCAGAGCTGGTGATCCTATAAGGTGCCACTTGCTGATGGACGTTGTTCTGTCCTCAGATTGCAAATCATAGCAGCTACAAGACAGAGGTTTTAGACTAGGCTGTACCACTTGAGACTGCAGGTAATGGATTCCATCTTTGGACAGTCCTTTGCATAAAGATATCTCCATGGGGACAGAAAGCTACCACAGCAGGGAGAAAGGTTTTACTCCTTCCCGTTGCTTGTTGTGCTGGTTTTCTTCTTACAGGGAGCTTTTAACATACCACAATGTGGTCCTCCACCTGCAGTCTGAAGTGGTGCAGTCTGTAACACCCGCTCAGATCTCTGCCACCTCATTCCAGCTGCATATGTGAACCAAGCCCAAGTCATGAATAAGGAAAGTCCCTTGCTCAGACCTTACTTCTGGCATGAGGCTAGCTGTTCTCTCTCAGCTTCAGGACCAGATCTTTAATCATTGGGGAGGGATAATTATACTCACCATAGACGATGCTGATCTGTTCCCTTTTCTCTTTTTGGACAGCATCGACTGCTCCATCAGAAGCCTGAAACGTTCTGTCTCTCCATCCCCCCACCAAACGTCACAGGGTCCCTGCACTTGGGGCATGCCTTGACCATAGCTATTGAAGATGCTTTGGTACGGTGGTAAGTGACATTCTGGAAGGCCTGGGGCATGGCTGTGCAGCAAGAGGCCACTGGGCCTTACACATGCCAATGGAATTTGTGCAAAATTGATGTCAAGCACATATAGCCAGAACCATTCAGCCCCCTTATCCTGCTGAGGCATTATAAACCACAAGGGAAAGGCGAAGTATAAATACTTTAATAAGTAAGGTCTACAGACCTGATGTTTGATGTCCCCCTTGAATTTGAGATGCTGTAATTGATGTCATTGCACTGGGATATCCCCCCCCCCCCGTGCAAATCATGCGCTGTTGTTGGGACTGTCATTCTTTTCTAATTTTTGAGGAGGGAGAGAAACAGACTAAAGTATTTTCAAAGCACAGTCGCACTGGTTCTGATGTGGCATGAGATGAGTTCAGTTATCTCTCTCTGAGTGTGTTTTTAGCAACAGTACATGTACAATCCCCAGCTTCTGAGCTTTGTGTTTTTGATTGACATACCACAGGAAGAGGATGGAAGGCTGTAAAGTGCTGTGGGTTCCAGGTTCAGATCATGCTGGAATTGCAACTCAGGTGAGAACAACCAATTCTGGCTGATTCAAAGGGGAAGCGAATATACTGGACAAATAATCTTCCCGTCATCTGCCTCCTTGATGTCATTCCTAGGGCTTTAGTGTTTCCTCATGTTCTCTTTCTGTGCGTATATAAAAACATTGATGACATTTTATTCCACACCAAATCTTCTTGAGGAATAATCACCTTTTGGCTGTTGTTACTGACACTTCTAGGGTTTTGAGGAAGTTGGGAATAGGTTTCTAGTCAAGTTTCTCCGTGTGTCTGGCTTTTGCATTCCTTGTTCTCTCATCTTGCCAGGCTGTGGTGGAAAAAAAAATCTGGAAAGAACGGAGGGCCCTTCGCCAAGACCTAACACGAGAGGAGTTCCTGCAGGAAGTCTGGAACTGGAAAGAAGCGTGAGTGTGTGATCTAGGCCTGCAGCGTGGGGCCTAAGCATTGACTGGCGGTTGTGGGGTGTGAGGGGGTGAATTTGTCAAGGTGAAGCCGTTGATACACATAATTTATTGTGTTTATATCAAGGGAAGGAATAAGTTTACTTCCTTTCTGAGTAGAATATATCCTGCATATTTTCATTAAACATTCACAAGAAAGGGGGGGGATTCTTTTTCTTTTTTTTAAGCTGATAATTCCAGGAATGGACCTGAGCACTCTCCCTACCCTGTGACTCTGGTATTGAGTTGCCTTGATTTTGTAATAAATTATTTCTGTGCCAGGACATTCCACAGAGAACAAGACTGGGGAGGGGGACATCCTCTTCCTCAACAGCAACAACAAAAAGGGACTTTATGGCAGCAGTACAAAAAGGTCAACCAATTTAATTTCAAATTTCAATAAGAGGTTTGTTTTTGTTTTCGTTTCCTCCCCGAGATCAGGAAAGGGAATGAAATCTTCCAGCAGATGAAGGCGATGGGAGCATCACTAGACTGGGACAGGGCCTGTTTCACCATGGATTCTGTAAGTGGTAGTGAAACATACTGATCTATGAATGTTTGTGATTCATGATTTGTGGGCTCCCCACCCTCTTATATTTACAAAGGAAAGTGACTGGATTTTGCAGCCAGACAATGGAGGCAAAACCTCCCCCCCAAATTCTCCTTCTGAAATAAGCAATGCCTGTTATTTCATATCATATTTATTTCTTAGATTTCTGTAGTGCTTGTATAATAAAAGTTTGCAAAGTGGTTTACAATTAACTGAAACAACAATCACATTAAAACATCATCATTAAAAAAACTCCTAAAATGTTATAAACAAGGCTGCAGAAAGGCAGTGGTTGAAGCTGACAAATTTTAAGTCTTTAACCAATCTCAGCCTTCAGTATTAAAAGTCTGGCAGGTCATGCCCAGTCCGTTGCTGGAATGAGATCAGTAGTGGGGATGAATTGGCATCTGCAGTGATGGGGTGAGTTCTCCATCATGCAAGGGCAACCACTGAAAAGGCCTTGCTGTGTGAATGTCAGTTTTGTATCCACCAGAGATGGTACCTTAAGTTGGACACCACTATTAGATGTTAAGGAGTTCATATGAGAGTAGACACCCTTCTGTGGGTACCTCAGATCTAAACCATTAACTTTTAAAACCAGCATGCACCTAGAAACCTATAAATAGGCAATGTAATTCTCAGAGCATGCTTGCAAAATGCTTCCTTATATCTTGAGCAGATTTTTGAACCAGTTGAAGTTTCCAGGTGGTCTTCACAGACAGGGCCCATGTATAATGTGACGTTAACTTCTATACAGTACAGTCACTGGAATAGCCTCAATGTGAGTCAGTGGCCAGAATGTTGGATCTGGGGAACCAGGTTCTCATCCGGGTCAGCTGTGAAGTTTGCAGCTCAGCCACTCTTTCAGCTTGAGTCACCTTGCATGATAGTTGTGAGGCGAAATGGTTGTTCTCTGCTCCTTGGAGGAACAGCAAGATACAAATTTGATAAGCAAAATTAAATACAGGATTTAACATTTAAAAAACAAGTGGTTACTAAATGTCATTAGTAATGGAGAGGCATTGTGTGTTTAGGGTCTTGGCCCAAAAGCTGGTATGCTTGCCTCTTGTTTCTGCCACAAATCGGCTTTATCCACAATAATTCCAGCTCCCTTTCCTTCCATAGGACTTTTCCCAAGCTGTGACTGAGGCGTTTGTGAGACTGCATGAGGACGGTCTGATATATCGGAACAGGCAGCTGGTAAACTGGTCATGCGCCTTGCGGTCAGCCATTTCTGACATTGAGGTATGGAACTGGTGTCTAGGTGAAGAGGGAGGAGAAGCCCAGGGCTCTTTGTACAGAGACCACTCACAGATGGTTGCTTTGGCAGGTGGAGAACAGGCAGCTTGAGGGACGGACGGAGCTCTCTGTTCCTGGGGTCCAGGGCAAAGTGCCGTTTGGAGTCTTGGTGACATTTGCTTACAAAGTAGAAGGAGAGGAAGGTGAGTTAGGAATCGGATACAGCAAGGGCTGGATAGGGACAATCGTCATCATTTGCCTCCCACCTTTCTAAGAGTTCAGCGCAGCAGAACAGGGTTTTTTGCCCACTTCATTTTTGCAACAATCCCGTGCAGTAGGTTAGGCTGAGAGAAGGCGACTGGTCCCACCTTTGCTGAAGCATAGCTTAATATTCCAGTCTTTTCAAATACCCTTTTGTTCAATGATCACATAATGCACACTATTAGTTTTCAAACAGGGCACCCTGGTGTTCCTTGGAAACCGTCATTGGTCAGTTATCAGTGAAACAGCATTACTGATGTTGTCACCCATAACAGTTCCTTGGCAATTTAATAGGAATTTCGAGATGGTAAATCAAGGCAGGCAAAGTTCCACAACAAGCGGCTTGCTTGTCATTAGTGATGAGTAAGTGGCCACAGGATGGGAGTGGGCATGCCCTGGGGAGCATTTTCCATATGGGGCAACACAGAGGTCTGAAAAGGATTATATATCAGGAGCCCAGTGGTGCCCTGAAATGCAAAAGGCACTCTGGAATCTGCTCCAGAATCCTTTGCAATGCTTGTGAGTTCTATGTGGACACTCTGAAGTTCTTTTAAAAGGAAAATGAGCATGGAAAGTGTTTCCTGAGTGTAGGAAGTTTGATTCTTCATCCTGATGTCTAATCCTGGGCAAACTGTCAACTGTTAACATAAACTGCCCCTCCTCCCCAGACAGCTTTATCCCTGTTGAAACTAATCAAGTTCTGCCCAACCATACAGCCAGTTTTCTGACTCAGATCACACTCTTATTTCTTATTTTCCTGTCTGGTCTCTGCTTTCCTTGACCGGAGGGCAGGCGAGGAACTCCCTGTGGCCACAACCCGCCCAGAGACCATGTTGGGAGACGTGGCCGTTGCTGTCCATCCAGATGATCAACGATACACTGTAAGACTTCTTCATCCTAGTGTACTTGCTTTATCAGTGCACTGTTCAATGGTAAAAAGCATGCCCTATGAGTGGAGAGTGCTGGGCTCTGCCAATCCTTGGCATTGCCACTCAAAAGGGAGGTACCTGCCTGAGACCCTGGAGAGCAGCTGCCAGTTGGGGCAGGACAACCCCAGGCCGGTAGAATGTCTGAGGCCGTATAAGGCAGTCTGATTGGTTACTGCTTCACGGGATAGCTGGAGATGTTGTTTGCAAGAGATTGCAATAGGTTTGTACGAGGGAGAGCCCCCCTCCCTTCTTAGTTTTCTTGGTGTCTGACAATAGTATAATCTGATCTGTCCTTTTGAATTTTTGCCAGCACCTACATGGCAAGAGGCTATGCCACCCGTTCACTGGCCATCTCCTTCCTGTCATCACTGATCCCTCGGTGGAGCAGGACATGGGCACGGGTGAGCACTGATCTACATTGTCCCCATTGCTGCTGCATGTTTTCCTAGGGAATGCTGTATTTGCATTGGGGTACAGGGACAGTTCTCAGGGGCGTATGTCCCCTCACTCCTTTGCACTATCTTGCAGGAGCTGTGAAGATAACACCAGCACACAGCCATGTTGACTATGAACTGGGGAGGAGGCGTGGCCTGCCTTTCGTTTCTGTCATTGCAGAGGATGGTACTATGACAGCCGAGTGCGGGGAATGGCTTCAGGTAAGGGTGGATGTTACAGTGTGCCGAACCAGCCAGGTTGATTGGCACAGTCTCCAACAGAATAGTGCGTAACTGATTATTGATAAAGAGCCATTGATCGGAACATAATAGTCCTTCTGGAAGAGACCCATCTAATCCAACATTTTCTTTCTCATAATAACCAACCAGATGCTTTAGGGAACCCCAGCAGCAGGCAGTAGTAGGTGCATGCTGTTGCCTCCTGAAAAAACAATATTTGGAAGTAAACACAGAGGTTCCATTTAGTGTCATGGCTAAGAGCTATTGAGAGCTAGCATCTGACCCTCTTGTCAGGGTGAGGTCATCCTACAGCATTTGACTGCCTAAAGTGGCAGATTTTGAGGCACCTCTAGAGAGCAGAAGTTATCATTCATTTAATTAGTATTATATTTTTGCTTACAAGGGAAGCACCATAGAGGCTGGGGGAGGGGGCCTGGGTTCCGTCCCTAAAAAAATGTCTCAGGCAGTCCCTGCCTGTTATGTTATACTTTCTGTGTATTTCTATTCAAAAGCTGGTTGAAGCAAAAAGCTACTTGCTCTCCAGTCCACCCCTTTGTCCCCTATTATTGGAATCTTCCTCTGATTTTTGGTTTGTTTTGCATTCATGGGCTAAAGCTTCCCAGGCACCCTTTTGCTTTACATGGCTGGTTAATGTTTTTTCTGATGCTTTCTTTTAGTAGGAACATCTGTAGAAACTTCACTTGAAAACCACAAAACCAGAAATCTGATTTCCTTGCTTTTTGGTTTTGTTTTGATTTGCCTGCCAAACTGCATCACATGCTTTGTAGTGGTTTACTGGCAGTCTTGTCTGAGAGTATACCTCTCATTCTTAGGCATGTTGATCCCATGGGTGAATATAACCATTGTGCTGTCCATAGCATGTTTTCTTTCCTTTCCACCCTCCATGAAGGTCTAAGGTTTCTAATTAGAAAGAAATCACAGGAAATAGTTCTAGCTAGATTTTAATCTATTACTGTAAGTCGCCTTGAACTGCTATAAAAGGTAGGTAAAATGTTGTAATAAATTTTGTTAATGAATAAAAACTAATAATTTCTCATTAACAGTATTATGATTGAGGAATGTGGTTTTCTGGAATTAGATGTCATTCTTTGGGTCAGAAACTTGGGTCATGTGCATAGTCAAATTGGCAATCTTTTTCAGGGGCAGAACAGGTTCCTGGCCAGAGAGAAGGTGTTGGCTGCTTTGAAAGAGAGAGGCCTGTTTCGGGGTGTGAAGGAACACCCTCTGGTGCTCCCCCTTTGCAGGTGAAGGAAGAGAAATACTAAAAACCTTCATTATTCCACTCCCTCCCCATTCTTCCATTTCAGTTCAGAGTAAATGTAGGTTGCCTAGAATATCCATGGAGGTGATTTAGGATGGTTACCCGATCTTAAAGTTCTCTTTTACAGAGATGGAGGATGCAAAGGGTGTCCTGTTGTTTATTGTTTCAGCCTGTGTAGCAGTGCTTTCTGCTCACTTCTACTATACATACTTCTGACTTCTGAAGCTTTCCATTGTTAGAGCAAATGGGAGGGAAACAGAAATATGTGGGGGGAAAGTTTTCAGGACAGCTTCTTGTGTGAACCACTTGAGGTTGTAAGCTCCTCCAAGCATGGTCTACTTACACCATTTTGTTAATGGCGTGCCTTGATGAATTTATATAAGGAATGCAAGGCCAAGATTGTGATGCCTGAGGATGATGGCAGCGCAAGCTGAAAGGCATTCTGGGAAATGTGAAGTTACCACTTATCTGGGTTCTTTTCCTCACACAGCCGCTCTGGAGATGTGATTGAAAACCTCCTGAAGAGCCAGTGGTTTGTCCGATGCGAAGCAATGGCTCGCAGAGCCTTGGAGGTAAGTCCTGTAACTCTTTAGGTGGATTCATACATTGGGCTCCATTCCCTCAGAATCCAAAAGCCTCAGTTCTAAGAATGGAAGTAGAGATTAAAGCACTGAGAGATTGGCCTGTGTGCTTACGCTATGTTTGAGAGATCTTGTGTCATCAGACATGCTTGGATTGTGAAACTGTTAGATGATATCTGTTAGGAATCCCATTAATCTTTGGATAATAGATTGAATTAACCCAGTTCATTCTCTGCTTTTTTTTTTTTTAAGGCTGTGGAATCCGGAGGCTTGAAGCTTATTCCTGAATTTTATGAGAAGAATTGGAGGAATTGGCTCTTAAAAACCAAGTAAGAAGAAGGCAAGGGGTATCTTTGGGATATGTCACATAACCGGGATCATGGTCAGTTTCTGCTAACTGAAGAAGGTTTTTCCTGAATTATCTGCCCCCCTCCCCCGGCCTAGACCTCATGCTGCTCCTGGGTGTCACCTCAGCCTCAAGAGCATCATTTTGAGCTGGGGGAGGAATTCCCATTCCCTTAGTGGAAGCTCCTTCTGTCGGCGGAGATTCACTGTGGCATCCAAGCATTTAGGCCCCTCCCTGGTTTCTGAACTATCCTTAAATACTACCCATATTATTTCCAAGCTATCCTGTGGAGCAATGAGGACTTAAAGTATGTTTCTAGATGCTATCTGAAATTTTATAAGGTGACAAATCCTGCCCTGGAGTACTGAAAAAGAATATAAACAATAAAAATGCTCCTGAGTTTTTAAGATCCTAATGATGTCGTTTCGATTGCTTTTCTCAGTGACTGGTGTATTTCCCGCCAGCTGTGGTGGGGTCATCAGATTCCAGCCTACCGCGTCACCGTTTTGGGGTCCCCTGATTTGAGAGATGTGAGTGTAAGCATAGGAGGGGAGGGGAACCCCTGGTTTCTCCTGTCATACAACTTAAGCTTGTTTTTGTCTGTATCATAATAGGAGGAGAGTGATGGATTATGGGTAGTGGGCAGGACAGAAGCAGAAGCTCGGAAAAAAGCAGCAGGCATGCTGGGAAAATCAGAAGAGGATCTGAAGCTTGTGAGAGGTAAAGCAACAGCTCAGATTTTCTTTTTTTTTGTTATAATAAATTTTTATTGGATGGGTCAATATATAGTCAAATTAAGATACAAATATAATCCATTTCAATTCCCATGAATATATTTCCCCCCCTCCCTCCCCCCCCTTTTCGATGCTGACTTCCAACAGCACTCCAACCCCCCGTTGTTAGTAACACATTATTTCTATACTAAAATTGTTCTTATCTTGTTATTAGTAAAGATCTTAACTCTATCTTATCTTACTTAGTATCATTAAAACCCCTCAAAAGACCATAATTGTCCCTTAACATCCCATTTCTTTTCCATATATTTTTTCAACTTTTTCCAATCTTCCAAAAATGCTTTTGGATATTGATCCAGCAACAGCTCAGATTTTCATGGTTCTGCAAGAAAAAGTGGCAACAAGTTTGGACTGAGAGACGGAGTTCGTTAAAATCATAATACCAGTATGAAACCTGTCCACCAAGGCTTTCCCTATTACATCCCTATAATTCCTTGCTTCAGACGTTGCTTATATTGTCAGATTAAATATGCTGCCCTTTGCTGTAAGAAGGCTTTGGCAAATACTACCTGAAGGACAGGTGATCATTTGCATTCTCCTCCTCCAACTGCTGAAATACACCCTCCGCCTCTTTGCTATTCTTATCCTCTTTCCTTACCGAAAAGAACAACATGGTGAGGCTGTCCTTTGGGAGGGGGGCTTTAAAGCGGGAGAGGCAGCTGGGGAGTTTGGAGCCTAACTGCACTGTTCTCCTGTTCCCTCTTCCAGAGAGAGAGAGAGAGAGAGAGAGAGAGAGACAGCAGAGCAGTTCCATGGACATCCCCCAGCTTTAAATCGTATCAACTTTTGTGAAGGTTTTAAAGAGCAGCTAGGGATACTTCCTGAAAGGAAGGCTAGGTATCCCCCCCGACCCCGTATTTGCCATTGAGAATAAAAGGGGGCTTTCTTAAATTCACATACAAGTGACATGTATGCTCAGTAATTTTTTAAAATTAATCATCTTCTTTTAGTGAAGCCATCTTATATTCTGGGTCTTCGTCCTATCCTCGTGCTCCTCCATGTTTGGACCTGTTCGTCCAGCCCTGATGGAGATGGTCTCGCTTAGTTCTTTGCAGGCCCTCCATTTTCAAAACTTCTGCCAGTATTTAGCATGTCATCTTTTTTAATAAATAGAAGAATTTGCATTTTTGCATCTCCTCTATTAGATGTGGATGTCTTGGACACTTGGTTTTCGTCCGCTCTGTTCCCTTTTGCTGCACTGGGCTGGCCTCGCCAGGTGAGTAGAATTGAACGAAATGGGTTGTTGGCTAGATGCAGGGAATCCTAAAGCAAATCAGGATATAATTGATTCATGCCACCTTGCTGCATATAGAAGGTAAGAAGAGGTGGTATTTTTTTCTTGTTAGAGAAAAGATGTGTCGTGCCTTTTATTAGATCGACCAAATTAGCACAAAATATGGACCGTTAGGCTATGCAAGTTTTTCTGCTTTCAAGAAAATAAGATCTACTATGGGGGATCTCTAGCTTCATGATTGTAGCCCTTCCCCTCCAGCCACCCCCATGGGAAAAATCTGTAGGATGTTCCAAAGAGCCCGAGAGGGTGCATTTATTTTCTGTAAGCCCCAACCAAGGGGGGATGGGGCTGAGAGCGCAGGAACATCAGACAGCCAGTTTTGCTTGGGAAACATTGCAGGACTTAAAGAAACTTAGATGAAAAGTACTAACTTTTCCATGCTGCAGAGAGGCCTGCAAAACACTCTGCAATCTTTGTTCTGCTTGCCCTCCCAGAAACTCTGGGAGCCAGGTTAACAATCTTCCCATATTTTACAGATGTGGAGATATGAGACTTAACTAGAGTGCTTTAGCCAAAAGCCTCACTGAGAGAGGCTTCAAATCAGATCTCCTGGTTCCAGATCAAAGACATGGATTTCCTAGATCATAGTGATCTCTTCATTGATCCAGAGGCAGAAGCGGGGAGAGGGCAGAGAGGGAGGTGGAAAAAGTATATCGTTGGATGCCTGATGCGATACCGCTTCTGTGTTTCTCCTACATAGACAGAAGACCTCCAGCAGTTCTATCCCAACAGCCTCTTGGAGACAGGAAGCGATCTTTTGTTCTTCTGGGTGGCCCGAATGGTGATGCTAGGAGAACAGCTGACTGAAAAACTACCTTTCTCTCAGGTATGGACTGGGCTTCCACCACTTGAGGGCACTGCAGATATGCTCATGTGGGTCACATACTTTCTAACCTCTGAGCGCCACCACCTAATCTTAGTTTAACTGTGAACACAGCCCTGAAATGGATAATTGTATTTTGTCCCCCACAGTTTGCATTCTGTTTGTTTATGACCTAGTCTTTGCTACATCTCTGTTCTGTTTGGAATTTAAGCACTAGACTTTTCTGTCCTCCCAAATTACAAATTTGGTCCTTGATGAATAGATCGTTTTAGTCCTTGTTACCTGTGCTGCATAATTCCTCCTGGGTGGTTATGCTGTATGTACACCTCACTTTCCCACCACTTAGGCTCTCAAAATCACCCTGTTGGTTAAAACCTCTTTAAAACTGTTTCTCAGTCCATTTCTCCAGCCTCAGGTAGAATGGCTGGCTGTTAAAACAGGCACCCTCTCCTGAATTCTCTTGGGAGATGGGAGAACTTGGAGAGCTACTTATACTTGGTCCTCTTGAATCATAAAGGTGGGCCTAGAAGGTTTTGCCTCTCTTTGATCCTATTTTCTGGTCAATTCCCAATATAGTACAGTTTCAGGTGGGTAGCTGGGTTGGTCTGCAGTAGAAGAGCAAGATTTGATTCCAGTAGCACCTTAAAGACTAACACAATTTTCCAGGCTATAAGCTTTCAAGAGTCAAACTCCCTTCATCAGATATTAAACAGTACAGAGTTCCTCCTACTTTTAAAACTTTATTTAATTATTCTAACTATATGCAGAACTAGTTTACAGCTCAATCCTATGAATGAGAAGAACGTCTCTTTGTTTCACGGAACTTTCAGTTTTAGTGCAAGTTAATTCTGGGTTGGAGATAGCAGCGAGTTGAGATTATGGATCCGGTGAAGATCATTGGCAGAGTCTTTGTCTCTCTCTTCCTCAGGTTTTCCTTCACTCAATGGTCCGTGATGCTCATGGCAGGAAGATGAGTAAATCTCTTGGGAATGTGATTGACCCCTTGGATGTTATTCATGGGGCCTCTTTGCAGGTACTCTGCCAGGAGACTGGATTTTCCAGTTTCCCCTTGAGCACGTAGTCACCCACCGTACAACATTAAAGGAAAGTTCTTGTGCTTATCAGTTCATCAATTTATGGCAGTAGAGCTGATCTCTCCACTCCTCCCATATCATCCTTGCCCCAATCATATGAGTGCATAGACTATGAGTTGATTTTACGCAAATGGAATCATCATGATATACAGATTTTCTAGTCCAGAACACGGTTTGCAAGCGGGAGAGAGGATTTCATGTATGAATTTTCCAATTCAAGGGAAAAAAACCTTGCACTTACAAACAAGGAAAGAGGTTAACAATTTTCCTTTGCAATTTTCAATGTGCAAGGATGGATTTTTCCCCATGGGGAACTATTCAAATATGTGATCTCTCATAGAAGCACGAAATCTGGAATGGTACAGTCTCGGAAAAGCAGATGTGTGACATGACTGTGCTACAAGTGCAGATCAGCTTGTATTCAAGAGCAAGAAACCTGCTGTGCATTTCTATTCACTTCCATGAGTTTGCAGAACATATTCAGTTGCCTCCTTTGATTTTTTAAAGCAACTTGTTTCTAAGATGTTCTCCACAACCACAAGGGTTAGAAATCTGATTTTAAAAATGCTCTCCAAAGTTGGGATTCTCATTTGCAAATTCAGCGTCAGATTCTGTAGCCCCGCACATAGGCACAAAACTTAGTTATCCCAGGCTTAGTTGGCATGGAAAGGAAACTTGCTTACACAATAAGTGGGGGAAGACCAAGGAAAAATCCAGTGTCAGTCCCCTACTTTTCAGACTTTTTATTCCTGAATATGCCCTCCCTTTTCAGGCCCTACAGAAGAAGATTCAGAACAGTAACTTGGATCCAAAGGAGGTGGCCATTGCTCTGGAAGGCCAGGTGTGTTCTTCCTTCTCCAAGAACCATTCCTATTTGTTCCTATGCCTCTCACAACTGTCCTCACTTTTTCCTTTCTCTTCCCCATTGCAGCAGAAAGGTTTCCCTCAAGGGATCCCTGAATGTGGCACTGATGCTCTAAGGTTTGCCCTCTGCTCTTATTCCACACAAGGTGAGAAGTTTGGGCCCTTCCATCCCCAAAGAGGCTGTCTGTAGTGTAGCTTCCTTTCCTTTTATTCCCTTAGAAGCTCATTGATGAACAGATATTGAGCAGCAGAAAGTTTTTGTTCATTGTTTTTTTGGATTCAAGGGATAGAAGGACTCAAAACAAACTTGCTACCACCAAAGCCTAGTATTGTTCTCTCTAAGCAGAGAAAACAATGTTTCCGAGGTGCAGGGGAGTGATTGATCAGTATTAAGTGGTGTAGCATAGCTTCTGTGTGTTTATGTATGTGTTCAGTACATTTTTATTCCAGGAAGATCAGGTCAGTGAAAAGGGTTCTGCCCTCCTCCATTTTATCCTCACAACAATCTTTTAAGGTAGGTTTGAGGCTTAAGGGTATGTGATTGGCCAGGCTTCAGTGCAGAGGCGGGGAACAGACCCAAGTTCAGATCCTCACTCTGCCATGAAGCTCAAATGAGTCTCCACCTACGTGGTTGTTAGAATAAAAGAGGGAAGGGGAGAGTCGTGCATGCCGCAGTGAGCTCTCTGCAAGGTGGGTGGGATAAAAACATAAATGCCTTCAAATAGAAACAGGGAATTATCCTGCTATGAGCAAAGGGTCTTTTCTTCGAGGCTTCTTTTTTTTCCTGTTTAGTGTTATGTCAGGGTTGGGGGTGAATCATCTGATTTGCAAAATGAGACTTCAACACATCCTCATCTCCCAGGTGATGGCATTAACTTGGATGTGGCCGCAGTGGAGAATGCCAGTCGTTTCTGCAACAAGGTCTGGAATGCCCTGAAATTCACTTTGGCAGCCCTGGGAGAAGGGTTTACCCCACTGGCTCCAGAGGAGGTAACTGAGAATGGGTGGGTGGGTGCACATACAGGAGGTTTATGGGCTGTGTTGTCTTCATACTGAGTGACAAGGATATTGCAAGACCGAAGTGTCCTGAGGAAACTGCCTGTACTTAATCTTAAATGGAAGCATTCATAGCTCTTATGCAAAAGTACAGCTTCACAGCTCAGTCCTTTTATGTGTTCCCCCTTCCTGCAATTCCTCACACACCCCCATGGTAATATATATCCCAATGAGGAATTGTTCAGTCTACTTTTTCTGGGGAGGACAAGAAGGTGTAAGATTAAACTACAGGAAGACTTTGATGGCCTTAAGAGCATCCACGGAGCATCCTGATACACCCAGGGCAATTAGGCAATCCTTTTTCTTGGACATTTTTCAGTGGCCATCTTGGAATATAGGAATCCTATATATCCTCTGTGTAGGATAGTTCAGCCTTAGATTTTGCTTAGCACTGCCCTTTAAATGCATGCCCCAGAAATCAAGGATCAAACATGAGTATTGAAAAATGTGTAAGTATGCCATGTTGTGTTTTTTAACATGTGCAATGCAACTATCAACTTAAAATGTAACATATGGAACTTAACAGATCAGAACAATTGTAAGTAATCACTCACTGATTCTGTCTTGTGCCTTTGTGGGACATGATTTCCATTCCAGGATTGGGGGCTCAGGGTGGGCTTAGGAGGAGGAAATGGAAGAGTTTTTAAAAATTTGTACTTTGATAATTCTGTTTTATTGCATTGTATGTTGGCTGTATTATTCTGTTTTTATTGCATTTTTTAAAAAGTGTGTAATCTGCCTTAAGGTTTGCTGAGCCTTGAGGCGGATTACACAATTTCAAAAAATTATAAATGAAGTAAATAAATTATGCCCCTTCTTTATCACCTCCTCCAGTTCTTCCCCAGCTCTCCCATGGACCGGTGGATCCTTAGCCGTCTGTATCACACAGTGCAAGATTGCACCCAGTGGTTTGAAGAATATGAGCTGCATCTCATCACCACCTCTGTACATCTTTTCTGGCTGCATGATTTCTGCAGTGTCTACATGGTGAGCATCCTAATACTTGCTGCTACGGAGTCAAAATCCCAGCAGTCTCAGGAATGTGATACGCTCAGATAGAACTTAATCCCCAAAGACAAGAGCATGCAGGTCACAGGTAAAGAGGAATATATGCTCTAAATCAAAGCTTTGTTATCTACTTTTACAGTAAATTTCAAATTGTGAGCTTCATGGGACATATCTTGGCAGCTGGTAGGGTATAGTGTTTAGAGCATCGGACCAGGCCTGGGGCCATGAAGCAGCCATGAAGCCCACCGGATGTTCTTAGGCCTGTTCCTCTTGCAGTGCTAGATTTTGTGGTCAAAGTGCTCTTTATGCTTTTAATTTGCTCTTAAGCTCTTTTTTGGCCTGCCCTACTTTTCCACCCTCACCACTTCATTTCGCTCCTTGTATCTCCTTCTGACACACTGCTAGTTCTGCCATTCTGTTTCTTCTACTCGGTCTTTCTTCTTCCTTCATCTCCACCAACAGCTTTTCTTTTTATCTTGTGCATTTCTTGCAACTCTTTACTGACTCCCTTCTTCCATTGTAAGTGCCATTTTCAGTCCTCGGCGCTCCTTTTTTCTCCCTCTGCTGGAATGCTAACGAGCACTCATGCTGGTTTATGACGCCCTCTCAGCCTAACCTACCTTCATAGGTTTGTTGTGAGATAAAATGGAGGAGCGTAAGTCATCTTGAGTTCCTTGGAAGATGGGGGGGATAAAAATATGATAGTTGTACCAAATGCCACACACATTGCTTTTACTATATTATATAATGAAAACTAGTAATTTTGCGGGTATTCTGAGAGACTTCTCCAAAGGAAAGGCTGAGGGAAAGGTGTTCCTTTTGAGTAAGTTCTTGCAGAGTTACAGATTTGGGTAACAGAAATCCTACTCTTTCTCCCTCTGAACAGGAGTCCACAAAACCCATATTAAATAGCAGGGATCCAGCTCGTCTCCTCTCCACCCGTCAGACCTTGTACAGCTGTGTGGACTTGGCCCTGCGCCTCCTGTCTCCTTTCATGCCCTTCCTGACAGAGGAGTTGTGGCAGCGGCTTCCCAAGGTGGACTCAAAATCTCATCCCAGCATCTGTGTGGCCAGATACCCCGATACTAAGCAGCTGGTGAGCCCACTTCTAGAAATCTTGAAGTATAGATGGGTTGAACTGTAAGGCCAGGATGTAGGATGGGTTTTCAGGTCTTAAGAAAATCTCAGGGCTGAGTTCACAGTCTGGCCCATTTCAAGTTGGCTGTAGTCATCTTTGCCTCTTGGAGTAGACACCCAGCAGATCCCAATTTAGTGAGATGGAAGTGGTAATTTGCCTTTTGAGAACTGCATATTTTTATTGTATATTAGAGGTATATGTAAAGATGTTGTTATTATACTTGAAGAAACAGCCAGTGGTGTAAATAAGATGTCCCCTTATGCTCTGCTCAGAGTATGACAGGCTACCTCCCACCTCCACCTGGCTTTATAGCCTTTACTACCTGTTCTGCATTTCCTATCCTGGTTTATGTTATAGTAAAGTATAGTTTTTTATGCTGTCCTACTCTTGTCAACTAGGAAAAATACATTTCTTATTTGCTTCTTTTTACCTCTCCCCACTCTCCTTTCCAGGCTCACTGGAGTCATCCTGAGGAAGAGGCAAACTTCCTGTTAGTACAGGAAGTCATCAAAGCAGTGCGCTCTCTCAGGACAAAACTCCAGCTTACCAAAGCTCGACCAGCAGGTGAGACCTGTTCGGCTGTCTGCTGTGAAGGGGTTGCTTCATATTCACCTAGGATAGAAAGTCTTAACTGAAAGTATTTGTAGGTCAGTGGAACCATTCCCTCGTAGGCTTTTGCTTGGCCCATTGGGAATATTGGTTTGTGCTGTCAGCGGGACAGGATGCATATTTCACACCCCACATCCACCCACCCCCAGATTCTAGCACTGCCTTGTAGCTGCTTCAGTGATCACTTCCATGTGAAAGGTGTGCCCACTGCCTTATAAATGTACACACACCTTTTATGGGGAATTTTCCTCCATGAAGTGAGAGATCTCTTTATCAGTGCTTATTTGTTCTTTAAAATATGCGCCACTGTGGAAATTTCCTTCTGAACATTTAAAGGCCTTCACCTATGACTGAGTGATAATTTCAGCATACAGGGGGTTGCATTCATAAGAACAAATTTTGTTGTCAAAGAATTGCAGGGATTTCATGCATGGAGTTCTGCGTAAAGAAAAGGTGGTGTCCACTCACCCTTCATGGTCTTCCTTATTTGTAGTTGCTGCTGCTATAATGGAAAAAGTTCTTTATTAACTAGTAAGGCCATTGACCCATTACCCCCTTGTTGATATATATTTGACTCTCTTAAAATGGTAAAACCTGTTTCCTTTATTGGTGATCACCCTAATAACAGCAGATTCCAATTTAGTGAGACGGAAGTGGCAATTTGCCTTTTGAGAACTGCATATTTTTATTGTATATTAGAGGTATATGTAAAGATGTAGTTATACTTGAAGAAATAGTCAGTGGTGTAAATAAGATGTCCTGTCATGCTCTGCACAGAGTATGACAGGCTACCTCCCACCTCCACCTGGCTTTATAGCCTTTTACTACCTAAGAGCAGAGACATTATATTTCAGTCTCTTCATCTCTTCCTAGTATACGTGGTTTGCCCAGAGTTGTCTGCTCGTGGCGTGTATGAGAACTACCAGGAGGCATTGCAGACTCTCTCCTTGGCTGGTTCTCTGAGATTACTCCCTGATTCTGAGGGAGCACAACCACCTGTGAGCTGCATAACCATGAAGGCGAACAACCACACTGACGTCTATGTGGATCTTCAGGTAAGACCCACATTGGGGCCTCTCTGGCTTGAAGGCCCAGAATGGTTCATGAGAAGAACATAGAAAAATGGTGACTGGGAGAAATATAGTGTGGGAAGAGTGTGACCTCTTTTTAGGGAATGAGCACAGGTGAATCTCAGATGGACAGAGGATAGACTGGATTGATCAGCTGTGTGAATGGTAATGAAACAGGCCATGGATGGAAATGAGGGTATGGGAGAAGGCAGACAGAAACCATCTGCGCCATGCACCTAACCACACCCTCTGTGGTTCTTCTCTCACCACAGGGACTGGTTGACCCCCAAGAGGAGCTCCTTAAACTGAGGTCTTCACAACAGAAACTGGAGCGACAGCTGGCAGACCTCACAGTAAGGATTCAGGAGGCCAGATATCAGGCTCAGAGCTCCCTGAAAGCCAAGTCGAACCTCCAGAAAAAGGTACAAACTGTCTTTGAGAGAGAGAGAGAGTTCTTTGAGGGTCAGCAAAAAGAGTATATGGATCTCTCCCAAAACATTTATGCTTAGTCCCAAAGAAGGTGATTCTCTCCCTCCTCACGTCCCCAGCATTTAGGAATCCAGTACAGCAAAAATCTGTGCCTGATTTCTTTCCTTAAAGTTGTCTGTGTTTGGTTTTCTGTTACAGATCGTGTCCTGGGATTTGGGGGCGGGGGGGCGGGGGGGAGGTGAGTTAGAGAAATTTACAGCGCGATCCTAAAGAGAGTTACATTCTTCTAATTCCAGTGAAGACAGTAAATTGCATTCAGGACTGCACTGTCCAGTTGGCACATGACATGTCAAAAATATATTGTTTTTAAATGTTAGTGAAAGGTGAATTGCATGCAGACTTGTTCTCTAGTAACAGAGTTGGGGAAGATCTCTGCTTGAAATCTTAGAATCTGTCCATAAGAGTAAAAAATACATAGCTAGGTGGACCCCGGTAGTCTGACCAGTAAGACAGCTTTATTAGGACAGGTTGTATAAAGGGCTGTGGCTCAGTGGAAGAGCCTCTGCTTTGTATGCGGAAGGTCCCAGGTTCCATCCCTGAAATCTCCAGTTAAAATGGATCAGGAAATCAGTGTTTGAAAGGCCTTTAATCAAGGCAAGCCTCTTATGCTTTTTGTGTGCCATGTAGCTGGACAAGGAATGGGAAGACCTAGTTTCAACCATGAAGCTCACTTATAGACCAGTCATTGCTATTCAGTGTAATATATTACACAGGGTTGTTGTGAGGAAAAACTTATGGTGTGAGGAGATTGTGTATGTCACTCTCAGCTCCTTGGAAAAATAGGAATGTGATGAGTATATGCTGCATGGGTATCCCTTATGAATGTATGAAACTGCCATATACTGAGTCAGCCCTTTGGCCTAACCGAGTATTGTCTCTCTCAACACCAGAGATTTTTTAACTGGAGATGTCAGCCATTGAACCTGGGAGCTTCTGTGTGCTAAGTGGGTGTTCTACCCCTGAGCCACCACTCTAGTTTATGTCAATAATTCTTAGATTTACTCAAGCTTGTAAATGCAATTAAATAAAGGTATGCATATGGAATTCTCAGAATCCGAGAGATTCACTCGTGTAAATTCACACTCTCTGCCCAATCTTCCTTCATTCCATCTGTTAAAGTGCAACATAATCCAGACGTTCTCCTTCTACTTGCAGATTTCTTTGCTGCATTCGCAGTTAGAGCAGATAAGACAGGCCACAGAAACCTTTCAGAAGATGGCTGCAAGATGAGGATCATCTCCTGATGGAACTGAATAACAAGCACTCAGCGCCAGGCAGCACATTTATTACAAGACTCAGCAGGCGAATAGCTGGCAAATATGTTGGGAAGGTTCACAAAGTGAATAGATGCCCAATTTTGTATCTCATTTTTGTGATGGAGTTGTTTGGTGGGGCTTGCACACTGACTTGATTTGGTCAGTAAGAGTCATCGGTGGACTTGACCATAGAGGAGAAGTCAAGGAGATCCCACGGGAGGGCTGTTCCTCTCTAGTAATATTCTATGCCAATCTTCGCTGCTGCAGGAATTGTGGCCTGTGCAGAGGCAAAATACCCTCATCTGGCTCTAAGAGTTGTTGTTGTACCACATGTTGATCCTGCTTTTGTGATGGTATGTTCTGAATGTTCTCTGTGCAGTGTGCCCTGATCCATCCCCAGGGCTGCATTCACATGGAGAGCGTAACATGCATTCTTTGCCATCTGCTACAGTTATAGCTACCTGCAGAAGTCCCATAATCCACAGGGCTTGGAAGTATGTTGCCATAATTGTGGAAGAAGCTACAACTTGTCTGTGGCCCCTATCCGATTCATACTTGTTGGGTTCCCCCTGTGGTCTACCAGTGTAGAAGATGTTGAACATCTGAACCAGTCTTATGAAGACTTGTTGGCCCATCCTATATTTTTTGAAAGAAGATAACCCTGTGGCCTAAATTTGCTTTTCTACCCAGCAAAATGAGCTGCTTTTCTCTCGTGTGGGATGATGCAGAGGGCTGAAGTCACCTCTGTTGGCTGCATTAATTATGCAGAGCAAGAAATCCTCTCTTTTAGACTTCCAGTGTAAAATAACGTTTCCATCTGCTATTAAAGGCTGGGTGAGCAAACTTGGATCTGGGGTGTTGTCTTCTCTTTACTGCTCTGTTTTTCCCATGTGAAGTGGAGAATGAGAACGACAGCGTGGCGAAGCAGATACAGTTGTTTTGTATGTATATCATTGTTCGGCTACAAAATTCTGATGTGTGAAAGACCTATACCCATGTTCAAGCATCTGGGACTCCTGATTGTGCCAAGAGTCCCACACTACACAGGGTAGTGTAATTGTTAGTGTGTCGGATCTGAGACCCCCAGGATTGCATCCACACTGTGCCATCAAAGCTTGTTGGGTAAATTTGGGCCAGTCACACACTCTCAGCTTAACATGCATCACAGGATTGATGTGAGGACAGAAACAGAGATGGGGGAAATGTAAAAACCATTTTGAGTCTTGACCGGGGAGTAAAAGTGGGGTATAACTGAATGAAATAAAGTCTTCAGTTGGTTTGCTTATCCAAGTCACTAGAGCATGGACAGAAAGAAAGGACCCTATCTCTATGCTGATTCAGTTAGCAGTAGCCATCAATACTGCTTGCCAAAAAAAATCCTTTAAAGCACAAGTATTCTGTACAATAAGTTTCAAAATCCCTCTGTAGTAGAAGTTTTTTTTAAATACTGGAAGATCAAACCTTTGTATCAGCACCGAGTTAGGGAGTAATATCTTTTCCCTTCGGACCAGCTAGTGTTCCAGCTGTAGTGTGAAAACTTTTAAGATAGACAATGGATGTTCATGGAAAATTTTAAAGGGGGAGGAAAATAAGATGCACTTGAACATATTCAGAGTACCCCTTTCCTCCCCACCCCACCCTTTGATGTGTGGAAAATACATGGGGCAGCATGACTTGAACATTGCAGACATTTCAGTGGGAAACTGACCTGAAATTTATTGGCCAATTTGGTTGTGTTTGACAGTAGCAGGTTAGTGTTGTACTACCCCACCAAGTACTGTCTCTCTGAAACATACATGAGATCTTCTGGCTGCTGATTTTCTAGGCCCCACATGTTTATGACATGGATCCAGCCTTCTGTGCCCAGAAGGAACGTTCCTCTCCATTCTTGCAGCCGCTTCTGACTCCCCGAAAGATTTTTCCTGGTGTCCCGAAATCCATGTGGAGCAACAGCTGGGCAGGTCAGTGGGATGAAATCAGCCTTTCTTCAGCAGATCTGCACTCGCAGAAAATGAAGGAGTCGTTGTCCATCCTTATTTCAGCCTCTCCAAGCCATGTGACTATTCCCCTATGTGGGTCCTGTGACCTTGGATGAGATTCGGTGATTTTCCCAGGGGTCAGAAGGGGCTGCAGGAAGAGGAAGGAATGCAGGAAAACTCTGTTCCATGCATGGAATGATTGCCTGTGTCATGATAGACTTGTTTTTCTCTACAGTACCACAACCCCTTTAAATCAAAACCAAGTTATTTTCATGTCTGAGTTAATTTATCCATCACTTAGGGAATTCCACTAGAGCATTTCAGTTAATTAAGAGTAATTGGATAATAATGGGTTAAGTAACAGGAGGAGAGAACTAGACTTTTGCACAGGCAAACAATACGTTGCTAGAATGCTAATATTGTATAGAATTGATTTCAAAGAGTGTGTAATTCCAAAGTCTTGGGGTCCTCATATAGATAGCAAAAGGTTGATAGTAGAGTCAGATTTCTGCATACCAGGAAAAACCCCAGTCACCCACACACACCCTGCCCAAAGGAATATCCTCTTCTGTTACTGGGGAAAGTTCTAATCACACCTTTAGTCACAGACAGAAGATAAGATTTAAGAAGTCACTCCTCTTCCCCTCTGCAATATGAGGATATATAACTGCCTTTCACCAGCAGGTGAAGAACGTTTCATTTGGTGTTCTCTCAATGATTCTTCCCTATGTTTTAATTGATGTTTTGTATGCTTTAATATATGTATTTTGGTTTGAATTTGTTTTATGATGTGCTTTTCTAATACTCTATTTTTGTTAGCCGCTTTGGGTAGAAAAGTGGAATACAGATCTTGCAAAGGAATAATCCATTGACTTACACTACAGGTTTGTTTGAAAAATTGCTGTAGCCAATTGCCACAGCCTACCAAGCCTTGCCCTATTCTGCACCCAAAAACTACGACTGGGTATAGAGCAATTCCTCCCAACCCCATAGTTGCCCTCCAAAGGCATGGATTTAAAATGACAGGAGAGTGGCAGCCGACCTACCATGTTCTTGAAGGACAAAAGGATCAAGCAGCACCAAAACTCGTCTACAAGACTAAGGAAGATACACGGGTAGGGCAGGCTGAGGGAGGGAGGGACTTCACACATCGAAAGCTCAACAGGTGAGGTCGGTTTAAGGCTTTTTGCTGTGATCATTCCAGGGCCAAAATGAGCTCATGGGTCAGGGCTTTTGTGCACAGTGTTCCTCTCCTACTCAGTTTTTCTTTCCCCCTTCCAGTGGTAGGCTTCAGCTGCACCGGAGAATTGGGGAGGGTCCCAGTTCTCTTCCATGATTCCTCATAAGTCATATGTTTCTCCTCTTTTTTTTGTCCTGAACTGATGATAATGGACCTAAAAACTTTTGTGTTCCATAAAATGATCTGAAAAATCCATATGCGACCACATGTAACTAGAGAAAGCAATTGCTAAAATACATATTTTTTTTTGCTGTGGTAGCTTCAAAGTGTGGAAGAAAAATCCCATAATTTTAAAAAAGAGAACACCCAGTTAAATACTATTTCTAACTAGTGTCGCCAACATTTTTCCAGGCCCTGCTCCTGTGCCTTTTAATCGCACAGGTATTAGCAGCCAAGAATGCTTATCTCCTTGCAAAACACTTAGCCTGCAGGTTGAAAGATTCAGGATGGGATTCTGCCTGAACTCCTTTTATATGGTTTTCAATTTGTATTCCCAAAATGATTTTCTTTCCAAATAGCTGGAGATGTGAGTGCCTGAAAGCTCGTATTGAAATAAATGTGGTTAGTCCTTATGGTGCCACTAGACATATTTTTCTCTGCAACATTTGGCAAAACTGCAACAGTCTCACACGCCTATGTCCGACTCTCAAACCCTTTTGGTTTCTGCCTCTTTCCCCGCCTCCTTTCTATTTCAAGTTTTAGCTGCAGCAGGCCTGGCAGGACTCCAACAAGAGCCACAGAACAGTTCCTTGTTGCTTGCTGCTGCTGTTGTTGCCATAATGGCGGCTGTGAACCCTTCCCAAGCGCTGGAGGAGGAGCTGTTCTGCTCTATATGCTTGGATTACTTCATGGAGCCGGTGATCCTGAACTGCGAGCACAACTTTTGCAGAGCCTGCATCACTAGGACTTGGGAAGGCCTAGGAGACAGCTTCCCTTGCCCACAATGCCGAAAGAGGTCTCGCAAAGGGAAACTCAGGAGGAACACCCAGCTGGGGAAGGTAGCAGAGAGGGCCAAGGAACTGGCCTCGGTTACAGGCCCCACAAGGGCTTCTCCTGACTTGGCTTCACGGTCTAGCAGCAAGCCAGAGGCCACCACCAGCGCCAGAGAAGTGTGCAAGAAGCACCTGGAGGCTCTGAAGTTGTTCTGCATGGAGGATCATGCCTTGATCTGTGTCGTTTGTGACAGATCTCAGGAGCACAAAGGCCACAGGGTGGTCCCTGTAGAGGAGGCAGCCCAGGAGTGCAAGGTACTCTGTGTGTGTGTGCGCATGTGTGTATGCGTGCTGAGGAAGGCTTGCCAACCTCCACATGAGGCGTGGAGCTCTCCCAGAATTACGACTGATCTCCCGACAACAGAGATCAGTTCCAATGGAGAAAATAGCTGTGTAAACTCTGCCATTATATACTGCTGAAGTCCTCTCCAATCCCCGCCTTCCCTGGACCCTAGCCCTAAAATCTCGAGGAATCTTCCAACCTGGAGTTGGCAACCCTAGTTGCTGTCACATATATAGTATTTTTAAAGGGACAACTCCAGTTCTCTAGCATCTGTTCCTGCCTAATCACTATCCCTGGGATTTTTGGGGTGCAGGGGGTGATTTTTGAGTTGCCTTATTAGTGTGTGCACTTCTCAGTCCTTCCAGGTGCTCCTTTTCTTGGTGTCGTGGGAATTTCAGAGTTTGGCTCTGAAAGACCCAGGCCATTAACAGCTTTCCATCCAAACCTATGTGAAAAAGGCTTTTAAAACTCCAAAAGCGGAGGTTTTTTTCCTCCTTCTGACTCCCCTTTCTCTTAACTTTCGTTTCCTCTATCTCCCACACAAGCAAGTTAGCAAAGGAATGCAGCGCACTAACACCCTGTGGAACTCAAGGTCCTCTGCCTTTGCCTGCAGAGCTCATCCAGCGTCTTCTCAGCCTGAAGCCTCTGTGCTTTTTGCTGACTACGCTGAAGGAATGCTGAAAGCACTCTGCCCCGCAGAGGAAGCAGATAAGGAGAACGGTACGCTTTCAGAAGCCCTTGAATCATCTCTAAAACTTTAGATTTCTGAACAGGGAGGAGGAGGAAAGGACACAAAAAAGACGGTCCTATTTTCCTGCCACACCCACCCTGTTAGTAATGCCCTTGTCTAGTGGTCCATGTACGTGCAGCAGGCGCCCCTTTGGCCCAGCTAAACAAAATCCTGCCAGGAATTTTTGTTAGCAGAGGAAGGAGGGAACCAAATCCAATTCCCCTTCCAAACATCTGCTCCCCAGCATTTTTCCCTTTTAAAAAAGATCTCTCCACTAACAAGTCGTGCTTTGATCAGGGAAGGGAAACCATGTGTGCAGTACCATGTACATACATGTGCAGCTTGGGGTACATTTGCAGAAGTCTCCTTCCATGTGCATAATGCTTTTAACTGGATAGAGGGTAAAAGTGTTGCTTATAATTTTTTTAAAAATGGTCTTTGTCAGTGATCTCCCATCACATGTTCCATATGTATTAACTTTCTCATACTATGTTTTTTAATCATTCAGCTCCTCACATCTATACATATAGCTTTTTTAAACTGCAAGACTTTTCTAACTACCAAATTACACTTTTGTATCTGCTTCCCCCCCTGCTTTTTTTAAACATTACCCAAGCCTGGTCTTTATTTGGGCGCATGACTTCTACAAACAAACCCTGGCTCCGCTTGCAATGTTTGAATCGAAGTGAACATTTTTAAGGCCAGAAAGTCACTATCCACACAACTGTGTGTAATGTTATGTCTCAATGGTTCTTTTTTGAGCGTGCAAAACCTCTTCGGAAGGGTGACTCAGAATGGAGAAGGGAGCATAACATTTTTCTGCTACCGGTTAACTTTTGCACATCCTGTGAGTCTTCTCCAGTTTCTCCAGTGAAATTTCTAGTGAATATTTATGTGATGAGTGTACTGGATTTTTTAAAATGAAATGTAGTGGTTAGAGTATCAAACTCAGATCTGAGAGGTTTGAGTTCAGTTCCGCTCTCTGCCATGAAACTCTCTAGCTGTCATTTTCTCTAGATCATAGGGTGGTTGTGAGGATAAAGGGGTGTGTGTGTGCAAAACGTATAGACAGATGCCCATGTAAGACACCTCTGACAGAAGAAAGGAATGGAACCAAGAATGAACCCACTGGCTCCTTTTTATCTGTTGGCAGGCACAGCTTCTGAACCACCTGGAGGTACTCAAAAGTGAGAAGGACAACAGGGAGTTACTTGCACGAAACAAAGGGAAGAGACTGGAGATGCTGATAGTAAGTATCACAAGGGCATTTTTCAATCAAGCTAGCACTGGCCCAGCTAACTCTGTATTTCTCATCTGCATGGCAGTGGCTCTCCAGAGTTTCCAGCACTGAGAAGTCTTTCTCAAGAGTGGCTCTCTGAGATCCTTCAAATGGAGATTTGACCTGAGGCTTTCTGCATGCAAAGCGCAGCCCTTTCTTTTAGAAAAAGCTAGGCTTGCCCAGGAACTGTGGGAAGCTGTCAGATGAGAGATATGGGGGGTGGCTTCATGCTATTTCCCTGTTCCTCTTTGCATTACTTCCTGGCCCGGAATAATACAGCTGGAGGCAGCTCAAGACTAGCGGAGTATTTGTTAAGCAAGTCTCCTATGGTGAAACATAACCGTCCATGCACTGCATTAAGTGGCCCTCAGCCATTGGTTTTCAGCCTGTGTTTTTAGGCGCCCTGAGGTTCTTCAGAAATGTTTCAGGCTTCCCTAACAAGGAGGTTGGCGATGGCAAGCCAGGTTCCCTGAAAGATAGTTCAGCCAGTATCTGCAATTACCAATATCCCTTTTCAAGTGAGCAGTTGCAAGACAGTACAGTTGCTTCACACAGACTCAGAGGACAACCTAGAACAACATCCGATGCTCCCCGTCACTGAATATTGTAGGGGAAGATGGCTGTTGTGGGTTTTCCGGGCTGTATTGCCGTGGTCTTGGCATTGTAGTTCCTGACGTTTCGTCAGCAGCTGTGGCTGGCATCTTCAGAGGTGTAGCACCAAAAGACAGTGTAACAGACACTGTGACACTGAGAGATCTCTGTCTTTTGGTGCTACACCTCTGAAGATGCCAGCCACAGCTGCTGGCGAAACGTCAGGAACTACAATGCCAAGACCACAGCTATACAGCCCGGAAAACCCACAACAACCATCGTTCTCCGGTCATGAAAGCCTTCGACAATACATTGTAGGGGAAGATTGTTAATGTCGGACAGCAGTTACTTTCACACTAACTGTTTAATCTGGAATTATGATTTTTTTCACTCAGAACTGAGAATCTATTTTTTTAAAAATTCAAATGTTTTCTCATTGTCATTCTGTCTTTTTCAGGTCTGATTTGTGGCAGTTTTCTTTAACATAAAATGCAATTGCAGCACCAGGCTGTCGTGTGTGCTGTTGAGATTTGTCAGGGACACCAACCCTTTAAACTTCCCTCCTTTAGTTCTGTTTCCAGTAGGGATGTTCAGTTCAGCATATCTGGTTTAAAAATATATCCCAAAATACCTTTTCAATATTATTTGGGTATATCCAGACATATTAGGTTTAATTGGATATATTCAGATAAACCAGTATTTACATTCCAGAATGATCCGAATATATTTAGAAATATCCAGGAATTGCATTTTAAAGGTTGCAGCAGCTTCTCCTCACCCCTTTTCAGACTTCCCCAGGTAGCAGGGAAGGGGGACGGAGTCAGTGTTACTGTGTATGTGTCTATGTCAGTGTTGCTTTCTTGCCATATGCCATTGCCAGATCTAGCTGGCTGCCTTGATAAGTACTACCAGCTTGGCAGGTTGGGTGCTGGGATTCTCTAGTTTGATGTTGGTTCTTTTGGGTTTGTATTGGTCCTCGGTTCTGCCTGCCATCTGTAAGTGACTGTGGTTCTGTTGGTCTTGTAACAGTGTTCCTTGCATCACTTTAGTTCTGCTGGGATTCTCTGGTATGACATTGGTTGTGCTGAGATTCTTTGGTTTTATGTTGGTTCTATTGGACTTTGTTGGTTCTGTTTGCATTGAGAGACTTTTGTTCAGTGGTTGCTGTTATATGGTTGGCTAAGGCTTCCTGTGTCCTGGAGAAAGCCTTTGATTTTTTTTCTCCCATAGGATACAATAGAGAGTGGCTGGGAGCACCTCGTTCATGGGCTTATAGAATTGGACCCTTTGGGTAGGGGGAAAGCGGGATTAGTAGAATAGAAGAACTAGATTCCCTGAAATTTTTGTGTAGTTTACTTGAACTACTCCCCACCCCCAGCCCTCTGGAGAGATCCTCCCATAGGGAATAATGGAGCTAAATATATTCAGAATTCCAAATAAAACTCAAATCCAAAGACTAGACCAGAACTTTTGACCCAAATATCGGGGATATCAAGTGTATATGGTATTCCGGATACCCAAATTGAAAAATACTGATTTTTTTTTTTTACTGTACACCCCTAGTTTCCATCTTAATGAATTCCTCTTCACTTCTGTTCCCTCCAAATGAGTACTGATCCTCAACTATTTACTCAAGAAGAGGACAGAGACACATTTTAATTAATTAAACACCAAGTGGGAGAGGGAGAATGGGAAGGACCTCTTAATGTGCTGTTTATTTATTTAGTACACTTTTATTCCCCTCTACCACTGGACAGCTCAGGGCAGTGTACGCAGTTTTCTCTGCCTCAATATTTTCCTCAGAACAACCACAACTGTGTGAAGTAGATTAGGCTGAATGTTGTGACTGGCCCAAGGTCACTTAGCACATTTTGTGATTTCAAGTGGGGCTTCCCCGGTCCTAGTCCAACCTTCTAACCACTGCAAGCTGAATAGACGCAGCTGCACAACATCTTTTTTCTCCTCCTGCTCCACAGACCTTTAAGGCCTGGGAAAGCCCAAAGTCCATCCTTTTCCTTCACTTTTAGCCTGAGGGTCACAGCCATGAGCAGGCGGAAAGATCAGTCAGGAGACCCTTGCCCTGTACTCAGATAGCTTCCTTTCCCCTCTCTCTCTTGTTTATTTCTCTTGTAATTTTTCCATTCTATTGTAAGCCACTTTGGGTCTCCCACTGGGGATAAAAACAGGGTACAAATAAATGAATGTGCTAACCACAGAGCAGCTGTGCTGCTGAATAGCTAACTTCGGATGACTCATTTAAGCAAGCTAAGCTGCATCTTACAAAAGAAGTGAAAAACAAAACCATTGTTAGTGCAGTTCTGACCTGTTGTGCCGTCCTGCCCTGCCCTGCCCTGCCCACAAAGAGGCGATGGGCACAAACAAACACATCTGATTGTTCCTACAAGCAATCTGTTTTTTGAACCAAGGGAATGTTATACTTTGCATTGGGTATAAGGATGTGGTTTCACGTTCTCTACAGGGCCGTGCAGAAGCTGAGAGAGCGCGAACAGCCCATATGTTCCAGAAGCTAAAGAAGATCCTGCAGGACAGGGAAAACCACGTGCTCTGGGGGCTTGCAAAAGTGACCAGTGACCTGACAAAAATGCAGCAGGAGAACCACAGCAGGGCCCAGCAGGGAGCACCACTCCTTCGAGGGCTGATAGCTGAACTGGAGCAGAAGTGTCAGCAGCCGGATACAGAACTTCTTAAGGTGACACCCAGCCAGGGTGGGATGGTAGCTTAATTTTATGGGTTGGGGAGGCAGCTTAACAAGGTAGCTCCTAGCTAGTGAAGCAAGGGACTTCAGGCGCTCTCACCATTGGAACGTTGACTATCGCTATAGTTCCATGGCCTTGACTTGCACAGTCCAGGCTAGCCCAATTTCATCAGATCTCAGAAGCTAAGCAGGATTGGCCTTGGTTAGTACTTGGATGGGAGACTACCAAGAAAGTCCAGGGTTGCTGCACAGAGGCAGGCAATGGCAAAACCACCTCTATTTGTCTCTTGCCTTGAAAAACCCATGAGGGGTCACTATGAGTCACCTTTGATTTGATGGCACATACCACCACCACAGTAGAAATCTTAAAGGTCTTGCCTTCAGTCCCAATTGGATAGCATTGTTTGCTCCTGATTGGATAACAGGATGGGACCCCCTTGAAAGGCTTCTTCCCAGAGTTCCCTTTTTGGATTAGTTGCTTCCCAGATTTTCAAAACAGCCATATGGTGCTGCTAATTAGCTCTTTAAAACCACCATAAATACCCAAGGGTCTCTCACTTCCCATTTGGTCTGACCCTTATATTAATTAAAACATTTATGTATCCCTTCCCCCAGCCTCATAACATTGCCCACGATGGGTGAGGTTCTGTTGTGTACAACCAGAACAGTGGTGGTGTGCCAAGGAGATGCCAGTGTTTTCCTCAGATACACCCTGTAGTACCAACAGCGTAAAATCATGTGGACAGAAATTGCACAACCTATCTCTCCATACAATCTGCATAAAAAGCCCAGCTTACACATTACTTCTCCCTACCACATGGCTGCTGCTACAGGCCTGCTCTGTGTGGAAGAATTTCGAATGACCGAATGGTGGTTCTGTGAGAATGTCTAGCCCCCTTTTCCTCACATTTCGCTTTCTCACTGAAGCTCTCCATCTTTTCTTTTTTTAGGATTTTGCAAGTCTCTTGAAGAGGTAAGCAACTGGTTTACTTTATTTTTTAAATGGTTCTTTCTAAGGTAATAGAGAGAAGCCTATAAATTTAAAAATATGGCCAATTTAAACCCATAGTCTAAGTCCACTTGGCATCACTGTCCAGCAGGCTTCCTTATCTGTTTTATTCCTTTCCTCCTCTGCCAGAGGCATTTCATGAGTCTGTTTTCCTCAGCAATTTTTCCATAGTTCTTCCTCTGCCTCATAGGGTTCTACCTGTTCCACATCTTTACTCTCAGCACCTGCTTATTTGGCTCTCTTGAGCCACTCTGCCGGAGGACAGTTGTTGCTATCCTTCCACTCCATTTTCCTTGCTTCAGTCTTTCCTTCTTGTCTACAGAATCCAGTTTTTCTTAGGCCCTGTGTGAAGTTTTTCTCTCACTTAAACTTACTTTTCTCTTTTCCTTCTCAGCTGTTTAATTTCTAGAGGGTGGAGATAGGGTATGATATGCTGGTCCCAACTGTATGATTGGAGGAGCAGACCTCTCTGTATGATGACTGGTATTACATGATAGGCTCTTAAGCCAGTATTATGTAGCTCAAAGTTATCTTTCTGACTCCATACATATTTTTTTGTCTGACAAAGCACCTCGCTGCCCTACTTCCATCTGGTTGCTGTTCCTTATTAAATTGTTTCTCTGTAGGTCTAAAAATTGGACATTTCCAAAATGGGTTCCAGTGTCTACCACTGAACTGGAAGAGAGAATTTCCCATTTTTCTCGGAAGAAGACAGTTCTATGGGAGGGCATGACTGAGATACAGGGTAAGTATCAGTGGCAGGGCTCAGTTCCAGGGAGAATGCACCGAAACGCCATTCCGGCAGTTCCCCCAACAGTCAGGTGGCCCCACCCACCTGACTTTCGGCCATTTTGGGCCCATTTCAGCCTCTATTGGAGCTGAAATGGCCCAGATCGGGGGTGAAACAGCCCAGATCGGGTCGGTGGGGGGGGTGGGGGGACTCTCCCCTGCCCGGCACCGACCTGATCCCGGCTGTTTCGGCCCTGATCCAGGCTGAAACAGACCCAAAATGGCCATGAATCAGGACCGAAATGGCTGGGATCAGGTCGGTGCTGGATAGGAGAACCCTCCCCTGCCTGGCACCAACCTGGTCCTGGCCATATTGGCCCCGATCCGGGCCCAAACTTGTTTCCAGCTTTGCCTCTCAAGCCGTGCCTACAAAGAAAAAGAAAAAAAATTAAAATAATAATTTTAGGACATTATTAGCAACCGCGGGGTGGAGGATAGTCTTTGGCAGCCTTATAGGATTTATTTCATGCATTTTTGTATATATTTGATATTATAGAAATAGTCTCTATATATTTTGTATCAATGTATTTATTAGAGCACTGTCATTTTATTACTTATTATCTACTTGAGTTGGGGTTTCTTTAAACCCCTTACCCTCCAATGGTGTTTTTCCACCTTTTGATATACATTATTTTTGGAGGAGTCTCTTTTTTTGGTAGGTCTCCCACTATGGCAGGAGATCTGTCACTGGAAACCTTCTATTCCTACAGAGATAGATAAACAAAATAATCATCATTGTGCCATTGGTTTCTGAAAATTCCTAGAGACGACTGATGTCATTTCCAGGTTTTCACAAGAAGCGATGACCATCCTCTCTAGAAATCTCCAGAAACTCTATGGTTTTACTACGTGTCTATAGAATGCTACTGGAGACAGATGTTCTGTAACACAGCTCAGTTTATTCTTATTGCAGAAATTTTGACTTTGGATCCTGATTCGGCTCATCCCAGTCTCACCATTTCAGCTGACCAGAAAACTGTGAGCCGCAGGGATGCTTGTCCAGCTTATTGTAATGATTCTAGAAGATTCTACCCCTCCTTCTGTGTGCTGGGTTCTGAGGGCTTCACATGTGGCCGCCGCCACTGGCTTGTGGACGTGAAAGGCCAGTGTGGCTGGGCCCTGGGTGTAGCTCAAGAATCTGTGGATAGGAAGAAGCCAATGGTACTAAGTCCAGAACATGGAGTTTGGGCTGTGGAGCTGGGACCATACCAGCTCCCTCATGCAGCACCGATCCCTGAGACAGAGGGGCATACTCCAACCCGCAGACTTCAAGTCACCTTAGATTATGATGCAGGGCGGGTGACATTCTCTGACTTTCCTGACCCAAAACCTCTATTCACCTTCAGGACCTCCTTCACAGAGAAGCTTTACCCTTTCTTCTGGCTGTGGTCCCCCAAGGCATCTATTGTGTTGTGTCCCTGAAATACAAGGTTATAATCTGGCAGATTTTTCTGATTTGGAGGTTATTCAGTTATTAGAAATGCCACTCTGCATTTGTTGATATGCATTTTTTTCATTAATATATCTACAAGCAGTGGTCCTCAGCTGGCTCATTCAAACACACTGTGGGCCTGAGTCCTGATAAATCAAATGTGATGTCCAAACTAAATGGAATGATGGAAGATCTGCTGATAGATTTCCCACAATGAAAAGCAATCCTGAAAATAGGAGATAGTTTGAGTTACGGAAGGGGGTAACTCCGGACCATGTATTTTCCATGCACAGTTAGTCCCTCCTTACAAATTCACAACTGCTATTAGCCCAATTTGGAAAAAATGTTAAGTATAGGAACTTGTATTTTTCCTTATTAGCAGAAGGGAATGGTTTTTTATTAGAGAAACAACATGGAGGAGAAAGGTTTAATCCTCACCTGCTTTTTACCATTAAAATAAATGTCAGAGGGTTCAGTCAAGGATCTCCTCCATAATCAGTCATTTGGCCTTTAGAGTTTTGAAGGTGTTGTTGTATAACTTCTGTGCAACATTGTGTTAGAGACCTGTGTAACTCAGAGGCTTCCATAGAGAATGAAACATTATTTGGGCAATTACATGTTTCCAAATCTGTAATTGCTCTAACAGTATGAATGCCAGAGCAAGGTGACTTGCAGGGACATATTGGCAGAAGAAAAAGTTCCTGTACTCGTTGTTTGCTCTCCATAAATCTCCTCCCTCGGATGTTTTAGCTGTGCTTACTTTTAGTTTTGAAACATGACTTTGGGAGAAAATGTAAAACAGCTGTGGCGGAGGAATTTGCAGGGAGATTAGGTGGGCATGGAGATTAACATTAATCAATATTAGGCATTTCCTCTCTACACCGTTTCCCCAACAAATCCCCCCTCTCCTATCCAGAGGAGTTAGCCGTGTTAGTCTGTAGTAGCAAAATCAAAAAGAGTCCAGTAGCACCTTTAAGACTAACCAATTTTATTGTAGCATAAGCTTTCGAGAATCAAGTTCTCTTCATCAGATGCCTGATCCAAACTGGCCACATACAGAAGAGGAGGGGAGAGAGGGGAGAAAGAAGGGGACATATATCACAAGGAGACAGAATGCAATTAGCGTGGAGGCAGTCAAAACATTCCTTTGCTTGGAAATGTAAACATCTCCTTTTGGTGTGCAGTCAGTTTGCTACATAGGAATTGGATACTTTCACTGCTACAAATGAATACGGCAAACTGACTGCACACCAAAAGGAGATGTTTACATTTCCAAGCAAAGGAATGTTTTGACTGCCTCCCCGCTAATTGCATCCTGTCCCCTTGTGATATATGTCCCCTTCTTTCTCCCCTCTCATCCCTCCTCTTCTGTATTTGACCAGTTTGGATCATGCATCTGATGAAGAGAACTTGATTCTCGAAAGCTTATGCTACAATAAAATTGGTTAGTCTTAAAGGTGCTACTGGACTCTTTTTGATTTCCCCTCTCCTATGTTTCTGCATTCCTTTTACAAAGGAAACACTGGGAATACTGTGTTTCTTTCAGAATGTCTAGTTCAACCATTAGACTGTAAGAAACTGGCCCTTTAATATGAGAAAAACTAACATTTAGAAACAAAATGGAGAACCTTTCAGTGTTTCAGGACATTCTGTTGCTGATCTCAAAGTCACCATTTTTCGAAATAACTTCAGAAGTTAATTTGAAAAATTACACACACATCCAGGGTTGAAAAGGAACTGGGATTTCTTACTCACTACAGGTGTTAACTATCTTAGCAAAACTTGGGACTCTTTACCCATTGTGGATGTTAACTTAGAAATAACTAATGAATGGCCTCTGCATTTTTCTTTGTTAGATTTGGATATTATTTAAATTTTGCCTTGTTTTTCCTGCATTTCATGGCCCCTTGATCCTGCAGGGCTTTTCTCCTCTTTCTACCTCCTACATAAAAGGTCTGTCAAAGTGAGGGGTGGCTCTCTGTATCTAAAGAAGCGGATCCTAATTCACAAAATCTTTTTCTGGAATAAAATCTCGTTATTCTTTAAGGTGTCCCTGCACTCCTGTTTATTTTGGCCCCTTAATATTAATCTTGTTATCTATACCTGTAAATCACCAAGGCAGCCACTAGTAAGCAGTGTTGTCCTGGATAGAGTATCTGAATATTAGACGGTAGCGGGGCTTTTTTTTATGGGAAAAGGGGTGGTGGAACTCAGTGGGTTGCCAGCACAGGGGGCAGCTCCTGGCGGGAGGCGGTGCCCCTGGTACCACATCTGCACGCGCAGAGTGCACACACACTCCCAGGACTGCACAATGACATCACTTTGGGTCAGCTGGAACAAGGAGGGAGTTTTTTAAAGTTTAAATCGCCCTTGGCAAAAATGGTCACATGGCTGGTGGCCCCGCCCCCTGATCTCCAGACAGAGGGAAGTGCCAGCCATGTGACCATTTTCAAGAGGTGCCAGAACTCCATTCCTCTGCGTTCCAGCTGAAAAAAAGCCCTGGCGGGCAGTCTCAATGTACTACCCACATTATCACCCCACCAAGTTATAATTCTTTATTTGCTGTTTCTCATTTTCCCCATAAGATGCCCTGTTGACCTTCAGATCTAATTAGGTAGACATGATTCTTCATGCTCACCTTCTCCAGGGTGACAAGTGCCCGATGATAGGCAAGCAACAACATAGGAAATCGTTTCTCTGCTTATTTATTGCAGACGATGGCCTGGTAATGGCTTTACTGTGGGCCATAAAGACAATGATGCTCTTTAAGGAGACATAGAGCACATTCTGTTCAGGACAGGGCCTCTATGCCTTTAAAAACTGAATATAAAAGAGAAGGTTGACATAGAAATATGATAGCCCTTTTATTGTGGTTTCTTATCTTGATATTCTTAGGTTTTCTGTCCAGGAGAGTGCTGCCACCTCCAGGCCACCTCTGTGAATTACAGGTGCAGGTAACCATCAGCAAGATGATATAAGCTTTTCAGAGAATCCTCTTTCAGTGTATTAAGGATGCAGGAGGCCTGCCCCATATACAAATTATTCTGGTATTGTGGATTTTCTTGTGAAGCAAGATAGATAAATACAAAAGATTTTTGTCACCATCATACTTAAATGTATATCCATTTGTAAAAATAATGTGCTTTATGTGGCAACATTGAAGAGTATTTGGATGTTTTAACAGCGCTGTTCAGTTACTAAACTGGCCAATGGTCCTGATAGAGGTCCAGTAGTTTGTGGCTTCCGGTTAGTTTCCAAGCTTCCAGGGAGTTCCCAGCATTGATTTCAGCCTCAGGTCTTAATCAAATCAAATTTACGGTCTGTTCAGGCCAGTAGACAATGACCTGCTTTGCCTTCCCAACACTTGGAGGTGAGTATGAAGAGCAGGATCTTTTTAGTGGTGGCTCCTGTCTCATGGAATATTTTACTTAAGAAGGCTGATCAGGCCTGCTTGTTCATAGCTTTAAACCTGCTTTATTTCAGAGGGTGTTGGGCAACTGGCCAATGTGCATCAGTGCAGGTGACAGATTAAATCCAAACAATTCATCTGTGTATTTGCTACTAATTGCTGCCCCTCAAGCAATTTGTGTTTTTTAAATAAAGGATATTTTGTATGATACACTTTTTCGTTTTGGTGGATTTTATTACAAGCTGCCTTAAGGGCCCCATGAGGCCAGGATAGACATTAAAAATAAAACATAAACTCAAATACTATGGTAATAGGTACAAAATTCACAAGCTTCTAGTTGCCTATAGAATCCAGGGCAAAGAATGGGGCAAGGGCCAGTACTCCGTAAGTATTTCAACAAGTTGGTTTTGAACTCCAGTGCAGAAGTTGGATTTGAACCCTGCACCTACCTCCTTTCAAGCCTCACACTCATCTCCAAGCATTTCCAATTTCCTTTTGTCTTTACTATGAACAGCAGCAGCCTCAGGCACAGGAGGTGGCCTGTTTCCTTGCCAGCAGTTGTGAAAATAGCATGGCAGGTGCAGAAATTGCACAGAATAGCTTGCTCCCATTTTCATCCATTTTATGAAAGCAAATATTGCCCATGGCTACATGAAGTAATGGAAAGTAAGCAAATTGAATTATTCACTCTGCCAAAGGGTATCCTATCATTGTGAAGGTGTTGTAGCTCAGGAGTATAACACAGAATTGGCATTCAGAAGATCCCACCTCTAGCTGAAGTTGTCTTGGGTAGTAGTGCTGGGAAAGACCCCAGTCTGACACCTTGGAGAGCTACTGCCTGTCCCATCAGACAATTCTTTGATATAGGAACAAACAAAAAACCTGCCATATCCTGAATCAGGTCGTTGGCCTATCAAGGTCAGTAGAGTCTGCTGTGATCCGCAGAAGCTCTTCAAGGTTTATGGCAAAGGTCTCTCAGATCTACTACTCCTTTTTAAACTGGAGGTCCCCAAGGATTGGACCTGGGATCTCCTACACGCTCTGTGAGTGAGTCACCTCTCCTCACCCAATGGACTGATTCAGTATAAGGCAGCTTTCTTTATTCATATAATTGAAGGCACTTTTGCACATATGGTTTGGGTTTTATTTTCTCACTTAATATTTTTACAGCCATGGAATAGACCTGTTGACAGCACTTAGTGGTTCTTTTCATTGGCATAGGATGTAAAAGAGATCCATGAACAATAGATATTCCCACCCCCTTCAATTCTGAGCTTGTATGTTAGCAATTCAGCACTTTGATTTTTGTTACGGCAGTCTCTTATTCCTAGGAACTACCCTTCCAAAATTAAGACTTTCAAACCTTGTACATTTCAATGAGTAAAATTTATCTGTCATATATTTATTTTGTCTCTGCTCTGAGGAGTTCAGGGAAGTGTAATTTGTTCTCCTTGCTTCTGTTTTAATTTCACAACAACCCTGTGAGGTAGGTTAGGCTGAGAGCCTGGCTCAAAGACACCCAATGAGCTTCATGGCTGAGTCTGAACCAGGGATTTGAAACTGGGTCTCCTACGCCCTAGCCCATGGTACTATAACCATTACACTACATGGCTCAAAATGTGAGCCCCTGCTTAACTTTCTCAGTAAAATCATTGGAGTGCAAATCAAATTCATTTTGCTATTTAAGGCTGTTAATCAGTCTTCCTCCCACTGTTGGTGTATGTGTAAGAACATATGAATATACACATCAAGTGAACCTTTTTGTTTATCAGTGTGCAAGTCTCAAATTTCTGAAGTGTGAAAAACCAATTTAAATGTGCTTTCAGGTCCCTCGGCTTCACAGGGGCAGTCTTAGTGATTCTGGGACCCAGAATCACTGTCAGCCCTCCACCAGCCCCCCTCCCCACTGCTCCTATGCCTTGCCACCAGGGTCCAAACAAGGGGTGGCCTTTGTCCTGTGGGAGGCAAGTGAGAGCCACTTCTGCCACCAGAGGCCAGCTGTCCATACCTCAGATAGGATGGGCATGAGCAGTCACCACTAAGCTGGTTGCCTGAGCCTCAGACAGGGTGGGAGCCAGCTGCCCCCTTCATCATGACAAGTGGCGTTGTAGTGGGTGATCAGAGACTGCCCTACATGGAGCCTGAGGCAGCTACTCCTGTTTCCTGTTGGTTAAGAACATCCCTGTCGTTTCACAAGATAACTATCCTTTCAGTTCTCAAAGGGTTTAACTTGCTGCATTGTGACCCCTGTTGTTTTGTGTTTTTCTTTATTTGATTTTACATTTTGTTCACCCTTTGTGCGTTCTTAAAATGGAAAAGCGGTTTAGTTTATAACATTTAAGAAATCCATTGATTCCTTGTCGAAAGCTCTGTGATGAAATTGTGGGGGCCCATGCAGCATATCTGGGTCAGACTTAGGTGGGCTGTTGGCAAGGCACCAAACACATGGATGCTTGTGAGTTTCAACATCTTCAGCAACCCAGTCCTCTTTATTTCTTCGCCTTTAGAAGGTGCAGACAAAATGTCATTTCCTAGAAAGGATTTATAGAGGAAGAGAGTAAAAAGTCCTGCTATAAAAGAAACCTGGCAAAATCTGGTTTGAAAGGGCTGTGGTCCAGTGGGAAGTGAAGCTGGGAGAAATCTGACCCAGATGAAACGCTGTTTATTAGCCTCCTTACTTATGGTTTTCTCACTGTGTGTCACCACCTGACAAGCTCCCATGCCATTAGGCAGAAGCATCTCTATTTTTAATGGGAACACTCCTTGGTAGCACAGGAAACCACACTCTGTTGTCCTCCTCGTAAAACTACCCTGTCTAGTCACTGGACCTTCTGCCACTGGCAGCACCTGGAGTTACCAAGAAGCAGCTGCCATGGGGCTGGTTCCAGCTGCTACCTGGAAGATTATCTTTCCAGCAGTCTTTTGCCTGGCAAAGGCAGGTAAGGTCTTCCTTGGCTCAACCAAATCTCTTCGGTTTAGAAAGAAGACTGGGGGGGGGGGGGATGTGACAGAGTTTATAAAATTATGTATGGGCAGGCTTACCAACAGCTTGGAGAAAAGATGTCTTGCCCCTTTAATAGAGACTTAATGAGACCACGAAAAGCTTCATTTGCCCATACCCACTCATTAAGTTTCTCTTAAAGGGACAAGACATTTTTTCCTCCTATGTCCATAGGATAAAAAAAGTATTCACTGTTCTTTTTCTCCTTCACCCTTAAATATTAAAACTTGGGGGTGCCCAGTGGATGGGCAATAGATTCAGGATGGAGAAAATGAAATACTTCTATTGTCAGTGAGTAATCAAATTGTATAATTCACTGCCAGTGGGTATAGGAATGGTCAGGGACATAGATTACTTCAAGAGAGAATGAGACAGATTAATGGAAGAGAGGTCCAACTTTTCATGGCATGGACATAAATAACACCAATTGGTAAATAGTATTCCATTTAACCTTTATTGAGGGAAAGGATGTTTTTCCCCAGACCTGTTGGCAACTTTAACAACTGAGATACAGAAGGCTACAACTTTAGATTTCTGCAAACCTAAGATCTGCAAAAATATAGTAGTAACTCATTTGATGTTTAGTAGAGGGCACAAAACACTTCTGCAGATTTTGAAAAAAACTGCATAAGGCAGAGGAGATTGTATTTTAATCAATGTTGTACCTCGCCCTGAGCCCGCTTGCGGGGAGGGTGGATTAAAAATAAATAAATAAATAAATTAGTGTGGGTTTGTCTCTTGCCTCGAAAACCTTATGGGGTTGCCGTAAGTCCACTGTGACTTTACAGAACTTTAGAGAGAGAGAGAAAGAGAGAGAGAATGGGACCTGGAGAGGGTACAGAAGGAGGCAGTATCTCATTCCCCATAAGTCCTCATGAATTCCCCTCTTGTTCTGTTTATTCATCTGGTGTATCAAAAAAGTAGGAGAAACAATCAGATCCATCCTTTGTTTTTTTCGTCATGCCATTTTTAAAATTCTGATCAGAGCCAATCCTACTTAGGACTGCTCTTCATTTAATTATCAGTCTTGGGCTGTACATATTTCTGTTTGCATAAAGTAAGTTTCAAGGAGACAGAAAGGCTTGCAGTAGGGTCTGAGATAACACTAAACAAAAACCTTACTTCTTGTCCCCTCCCACCAGTCCTGGAACGCAGTACCAGTCCAGAAACAATGGGTGAAATGACAGCAACCCTTCCAGGTACCATCAGTGGGGACACCAGGATATCCAAAGCCCTGCAATGCATGGTGGACCTGGATGCTGTTCATACAGTAGCCATCAACTCTGGGGGTAATGTATTCACAATCATTGTAGTGTTTACAACTCCCAAGAAAAGCACAATTACTACTGCTCAGGAAAACACCACTAACCTCCCTAGAATGACGATGCCATTTACAGTTGTTGACAACTCCACCACAACAGACAATGATGCTACAACTGTCAATGAACCTGAAGGTACCATTGCTGGAGGTGATACTACCATTAACAACGCTGCCTCTGGTGTCTCCTCCATTGCTTTTGAGGAGACCACCAAAAACTCTCTTCAAAATACTATCAACACAGCTTCTGTAGAGAACCCCTACTCTACCTACACATCTACTTCAGGTTCTGGAGTGGCTACAGCCACAAATGGAGACCCAATGACTGATACTGAAAATGTCATTGATTTCTTTGAGGAATCCTCCATGAACCAAGATGATGTCCTCCTAGCAGAAAACCTGGGAACCACTATCCCAGCTTCAACAGAAAATACTGCCAACACTATCACTGGAATAACTGTCACTCAAGATCAGGACAATATTGTTGACATGGTTACAGCTTCTGGAAATGCTCCTGAAGATCTACCTGACAACACTCAAGGTAAATGGTAACCAAATCTGTGGTCCCATGAGAGTTGCTCACTTATGGCAGAAGTACACATTGCTTAACCAAAATGACTTCCCTATCTTCCATTAGCCCTGGTAAGCACAAATGTGTGGGTTTGGAAGGTTCATTTGGAGGGAAAAGTCAGCATGCAGAGGGAAGAGGCGTGTTTAACATTCTGGTTCTCTTCTGTGAATGACTGCTGAGGTGATTTTTCCTTGAACCAGACTTACTTCTGATCTGGCCATGGAGAAAATAGGCTAAATAGCTTGGATGTGCCTGTGCTGGGAATAATCAGTGGACATGGAGAAGGTTAAGCATCCCCCTCCCTTTCACTCACAGGTTCCACTCTGCAAATACCTCCAATCTACATTAGCTTTATGAGGCACATGTAGATGCTACTAATCCCACATTTGCCTCATATCATGTAGATGTGTACTGAAGTGGCTATCCTCTCTATTTTAGGGTTCGTTGTCAATATAACGTACTGATACTTTCATTGTAGTAGGGCTATAACACGTTCTCACCTCATTTTATCGTCACTGCATCTTTTTGAGATAGGGTAAGTTGAAAGTAACCTTTGTCCTAAGTCACCTGCTGACTTTAAACTTCAGTGATCTGGGCAGCGATTTAAACCTAGATGCACCCTTAGGACTCAGACCAGATTGTTTCGATCCACCCATAAAATGCAAATAGCAGGCTCATGAAATCAGTTGTTGGCTTCTGCAGCATGTCTACACTATGACCCTAACTGGTTAACAGTAATTCTTTCTCCCTGGTATATGTGGTACTGTGAAGGGAGCTAGGAACTGGGGCAAGCCATCACTATTAAACTGGCATAAATCTATTAGAAGGCCAATGTGGTGGTGTAGTTAGACTGTCAGATTAGGATCTGGGAGAAACAGGTTTGAATCCCACTCTGCAATGAAAGCTTGCTGGGTGACCTAGGGTCAGTCACTCTCCCTCAGCCTATCCTATGGGTAGGGTGGCCAGGCCTGGCAACTAGTGGGAGATTGGGGACATGGGTATGTGGGAGGGGGGGGTCTGCTGTTAGTGACATCACTGCTTAGGAAAACCCAAAAATGACAGCAGTCCTTTATAGGGATCACCAGAAACTCCTAGAGGACTGACATCACTTCTGAGAGCGGAAATACGAGTGACAAAAGGCACAGGTTGGACACTTGTCAGCTTCCCTCAAGTTTTGATGGGAAATGTAGGCATCCTGGTCTCGCAGCTTCGCTCTCTGACTGCTGTCCAATGGACTTTTCAACTGTCACTTGTCCAACATTCCGCCAAGCTGCCTACATTTCCCATCAAAACTTGAGGGAAGCTGACAAGTGTCCAACCTGTGCCCTTTGTCACTTGTAGTTCCGCTCTGAGTTTTCCCCAAATGTGGTATCATGTCATTGGGCTGGTGGCTATTTTAAAATTTAATTAGTTTTGTTTGTTTACAAAGGTGGGGTACAAATGAAGTAATAAATAATAGTGCTGAGCCATAAATGCTTTCTGATTTTATTAACTGTCTAGACCGTGTTGAAGAGCCAGCATAGGTACATGTACACCCACACCCCTCTTTGATTATTCAGGAATTGCTCTGAAAGGCTTAGTGTATTTAGGAAGAACCATTGCCTCCACTCTCAATGGACTTTGCTGTCAGTGATTTCACATCGCCAATTCTGATTAGTGTTGCTGCATCATCCAGTTTACAATATCTTTGCCAATTGGCTTGGATTGCCGCATGAGGAGCCGTTCATTGTCCACATTCTTAGCTGGCTTTCTTTGCTTCAGTGAATTAATCACATGACTAAATCTGAGTATATTGTATCATGGCATCATTTGATTCACCACAGTTGCTCCAATTGGCTAGGATTACTCATATGACTGATCCAAGTACAAGAAAGATCTGAGCAAGTTTATTAATGATAGGACATTTTGGAGGTCTTTCATTCATAGGGTCACCGTAGGTCAGAGGCGATTTGATGGCAGATAACACAACACAGAAGGTGAAAAAGTGTATACAATGATCAGGAAAACATGATAACAAACAGCAGTTTAAAAGGTGCTGTTCTAACATTCAAGTGGTTTCTAAGTGATATTTCTGTTCCCCTGCCACCCCAGGCACTATTTTAAATGACAAAATAGGAGAACTTTCTAGGCAGTCCTACTGCATATTGGTCATGTGAATTGCCTAAGAACCTGAATAATTTTCCAGTTCTGATTATGAGTAAATTATCACTTTGATTCAAATGTCTTGTGCTTTTCAGTGGACCCAGCATGCTACCCTGAGTGTGACATTATCCCGTCATGGGGGACTGTCCTTCTGTGTCTGGGAACTGCATTCTTCATTTTTATGCTGGTTGGCCTCCTATTTTTGGTAAGTTTGGGAGTGGTCAAGTCTAGGGACTGAGGAAAAGAAGCCAGTACTCTGTTCCCTGTGCTTATTTCCCTTTGTTACAGAGTGGACTTTCCTCTCACACCCAGGGCTTTTTTCTGGGAAAAGAAGTGGTGGAACTCAGTGGGTTGCCCTTGGAGAAAATGGTCACATGGCTGGTAGCCCCGCCCCCTGATCTCCAGACAGAGGGACAATCTAAACTCCCCTCTGTCTGGAGATCAGGGGGCGGGGTCACCAGCCATGTGACCATTTTCAAGAGGTTCCGGAACTCCGTTCCATCGCATTCCTGCTGAAAAAAAGCCCTGCTCACACCTATGTGTGTAGGTATAGCCTGCCCATGGTCACCATGGTTGAAGGCATTGCAGGGAATGCTGAGGGAAATTAAGTGGGAAATCCACAACTATATCTGCAATTTATTCAAAGCTTCAAAGCAGCCATGGGACGCCTGAACTGGACCAGGATCACAGCTCTGGAGAAGGAAGGTAAAGTCTTCCTCTCTACTCTTCTCTGATCAAAATGACCCCACCTCAAAGCTGCTATTAGTCACAAGCAGGGAGTATGTTTTTTTCCCCCCTTGACCTACTGGCAGTTTCAGGGATGGTAATTTCAATCAGCGAAATGATGCTAGGGGAAAAGTTGACCTGCCTCCCTAAGCACCATGACCTTGATCCCGTTCAGGCTACCTCACAGCTTTTAAAATAATAATAATGATGATGATGACAGTAATAATAATAATCAATTTATATACTGCCCTTTAGGACAACTTAATGCCCATTCAGAGCAGTTTACAAAGTATGTTATTATTATCCCCACAACAAACACCCTGTAAGGTGGGTGGGGCTGAGAGAGCTCTGGAAGAGCTGTGACTGACCCAAGATCACCCAGCTGTCTACAAGTGAAGGGTGGCGATTCAAACCCTGTTCTCCAGATTAGAGTCCTGCTGCTCTTAACCACTACACCAAACTGGCTCATTTTGAACCGTTAAAAAAAACTGTGAGAGAAAAGACATTGTAGCCAACATGGTGTAGTGGTTACAGAATAAGATGAGGACCGGAAACAACCAGGTTCAAAACCCCACTCTGCCATGGAAGCTTGTGACCTTGGGTCCATCACAATCTCTCAGCCTAACCTACATCACCATGTTGTTTTTGTGAGGACACAGTAGAGTCAGGGAGAATGATGTGATAAGCAGCATTGGTTCCCCATTAGGGTGAAAAGTGGGATATAAACTGAGAGCTAGTTTGGTGTAGTGGTTAAGAGCACGGGACTCTAATCTGGGTTACCCATATGGGATTAGAGAGAATTTTGCCTTTGTGGAATTTGTCTTTGGAATTAATTATGAATATGTTTGCTGGTTGTCAACACTCTTGAAAAAGCAACACCGAAACAGGAGACCAGCTTGCACCCTGTTGAGCTGTTGATAGTTGCGACCTTCTCACAGCATGTCTTGCTTCTCCACTAGAGGATCTTCAGCGAGGGAGTTGGCTTCCCCGCCTGTCTGCGGCTTCTGGGATCCCCTTAAAAGACTGAAGGAAGAATTGTCCAATATACGTGATTTAACTGTTTGGAGAACTTATGAGTGTGTTGTGATCCCTTGTTGTTGTGTGTTACTAATCATAAAGGATTTGTATATATTGCTAAGTGGTTTCAGTACCTTGTCCTAGATATTACCACCATAGGTTGTTTTTTGTGGTGGAGATAATAATAGCATACTTTGTAAACTGCTCTGAGTGGGTTTTAAGTCATCCTGAAGGGTGGTATATAAATTGAATGTTATTATTATTACTATATATAAATAAAAATATCAGCAAAAATACGCCCTCCTCCATTAATGGGAAATTACCACTGAATTCAACCCAAAGCCCCTATTGGAAATGTTCAGTGTCCTGAGTAAGGTTGCCAGCTCCAGGCTGGAACATTCCTGATGCTTTGGAGGCGGAGCCTAGGGAGGGCGGAGTTTGGAGAGGGGAGGGACCTCATCAGGGTATAACGCCATGAAGTCTACTCTCCAGAGCAGCCATTTCCTCCAGGGGGACTGGTCTATGTAGTTTGGATCAGTTGTTATTCCAGGAGATCCTCAGGTCCCATCTGGAGATTGCCAGCTCTGTTCTTGGGCTTGGCTCTGGGTCCACTACTTAGCTACTTAGTAAATATATAAGAAACGCGGAGTCCCCATAACCCCTGAATCATTACTAAACTACTCCTTAACCTGTGAATAAATGTGTGTCTCTCGCTCTCTTCTTTTTTCAGCTTCCCTACTGCACGAAGTTCAGACGCCCCACAGCTGTGTCGTGCAGTTCATCCCCACGACACTCTGTTTAGCAGCTTTCCCGGGGGAAATACATCAGTTCCGAACTGAGTTGGCCTTGTGATGTGCGTCAAATTTTGTTCACCTTATTTTGAATGCTTCAGCACGTTTGCCTTTTAATTACTCCAGAATATGGATCATCTTCCAAACTTTGAATAACGTAATGTACGGAAATGCCTGCCTTCCTCATAGTAGACACCTAGAACTGAGTTTCAGTGCTAGGGCTCAGTTCTGGATGTGAAAAGTGATAAAAAAGGAGAGGGTGCTCATGCACATGTGCAGAGTATTCTTTCTTCGTCTCTGCACAGGTCAGGCCTGACCCACCAACCCAAACACCCCATCAGCAGAGGCTGGATAAACCTTGTGTTTATTCACAGATTAAGATGTGGTTATTTTAGGCCTGCAAAATGTCTGGCGGATCACCAAGCCATATGCCACCCACCAGCCATCTGTTGAGACCTGGCAGGTAGTTAGTTGGCAACCTCATTGCTACTTCCTGCTGTGGTGGGTGTTTAACAAATCTAGATCATTACCCACAATGTCATGACGTCACATCCAGTTTTTCATGGAAATGATGCCTGCATGCCCACCCCACCCCCAAATTCTCTGAGGGGTGCCAGGCAGCGGCCTGGCATACCTACCTGACAAAGCAAAACAGCAGGAGGATGAGGTCACAACCATCTGGGTGAGGCCTAGAGATCTCCCAGAGTTACAGTTGGGGTTGCCAAGCCCCAGCAGGAGCAGAGAACAGTTAAAAAGTTGACAATCCTTGCTTGAAAAGTTGAGTGGGAAAGTTCATCTTTTGACTGCTGCAAAACTACACAGACCTGCTCACTGGAGAATACATCAGCGGGGCTTGTTTTTGAGGGGTTAGGCTGCTACTCGTAGGGTAGCCAATAGCCTTGAGGGAAAAAAGTCCTGCCCCTTTAATAGAGGCTTGATGGGATGTTATTTATTAGGTGATGTTATTGACCTCCATGGAATGAAATGCTTCACCTGCCCATTTCCACACATCAAACTTCTGATAAAAGGTCAGGACTTTTTTCCCAGGCCAAATCGCAAGACTTTTTAAAAGTTTCCCAAATGAGAGATGTTGTCTCCCAATTATCTTTTTAAAGTTCTATTAGCCCTGTCAGATGAACCCACAGAAAACTGCCTTTCATAGTATGGCTGTAACACTTTAAAAGTACCACAGTCCCCTTGTATCTGGTAAAACCAAGCCCCAGGCACAAGGCTGTGAGATTGCTACCTCTCTTTATAGGGAGCGACAATTTGTGTTTCTGACAACTGTATAAAAGTCAGAAATTAAAAGACGAATGTATTCCCAGTGTGCAGTTTCAGGAATGGGTCAAAGCTATATCTGCTGAACTTCTGTCTGCTATGTAGCTGTGGGAGAGACAGGAACTCTGCCAGAAATAAGAGATTTTTATTAGTCTTACTTCTTGATGTTGGCGGGCTGAATAAATGGAAAAGCAGGGTATACTAATTAGTTGCAATTTCTGGGGCTGCGGGGATTGGGGATTTTGTGTTTTTTGCTTTTTCATTAATAATTTTCAGTCAGATTGGTTTGTATTAATGAAAATGCTGTGGTGTGCTACCCGTGTGTTTCGTTATTCATTGGTGCATATGGTTACCAGGTCAGGAAATTCCTGGAGATTTGAGGGGGAGCATGGAGAGAAGTTGGGTTTGGGAGGGAAGGGCCCTCAACAGAGTATAATGCCATAGAACCTACCCTCAAAAGCAGCCATTTTCTCCAGGGAAACTGATCTCTATGGCCTGGAGATCAGTTGTGATTCTGGGAGATCTCCAGCCACCACCTGGAGGATGGCAACCTACTGAGGGACTATTGAGCACTTCTCAGCACTGGGTGTTTTTGACTTCCCAGAATGCATGCCCTGTATCAGTGCAGCTTTAACAACTTTTAATGTAGTTAGAAAGCCTTCTCTGCAGTTCATAGGAATTCACAAAGAACTGTTTTCCTCCTCCATCTTTCAAGATCGAAGGCCTGGTAATACATTGTAGACATAAGCAGATGAGTACTGCTGATTGGGTAAACCAGCCAATTACTGGAAACCCCTTGACAGCCAATTGCTTTGGCTTCCGTGTCCTGAATGGTCAGCTGTATCAGGGTAGGGCCAAACAGCCCTGGCACCTTACTTTCATACATGCTGAATAATGCACTGTCAAATCTACTTTCAATGCACTTTGCAACTAGATTTTACTGTGTGGAATGGCAAAATTCACTTGCAAATGTTCACTAAAGTGAATTATAGCATTCTTGTTACCTCATGTTACACACAAACACAACTCCTACAGGTCTCCATTGCTTAAAAGTGTATGGCCAGGCTGTGGGATTTCTCAGGGATCAAATGTAATGTGTCCGTTAGTATCTCATTCCTCAGTTTCTTTTTTGGTTTTGCATTTCCTTTTGTAAAAAATAGGAAGCTATTGCTATAGACAGATATATTGTGGGATTTACTATATTTTTGCATGAGCCCCGTGGCACAGAGTGGTAAGCTACAGTACTGCAGCCCAAGCTCTGCTCATGACCTGAGTTCAATCCTAGCGGAAGCTGGGTTCAAACAGCTGGCTCAAAGTTGACTCAGCCTTCCATCCTTCTGAGGTTGGTAAAATAAGTACCCAGTTTCCTGGGGGTAAAGTGTAGATGACGGGAAGGCAAAGGCAAACTACCCCATAAAAAGTCTGCCAAGAAAACGTCGTGATGCAACGTCCCCCCATGGGTCAGTAATGACTCAGTGCTTGCACAGGGTACTACCTTTACCTTACCTACTATATTTTTGCCGTGCATTTCACCTAAATTTTCCCTCTGAAGCAACATGCTGCAATTAAAAATGAGACACATACTGAATAAAACATAATACAGAAAGCTTCTAGGTTACTCATCAGGAATTTCCCAACAATAATATATCATTGCAGCAAACCTGTTTTATTGTATTGAGCTGCTGCAGTAGAAGGAAAAGCAGTCAAGACTATTTTATTATATGATACAAGAATGCCATCTAACTGAAAAAAGGCAATAGGGCTAGTTTTTCTTTCAGCTTGTAGTTACAGAGGAACATCTGAAAACTATATGAAAATGCATCTGTCTCTGGGGTAAAACAACTGGCAGTCACACAGCAACAATTGCAGGGATTTCTCAACCAGGCAGATCTGCCGGATATGCAGGGGAACTATTTAGCAGGGACTATTTAGCAAAAAGGCCATACAGGACATGATGCAATACCTGCATTCCTCTGCAATTTCAGCAATAATAAATGACTATGAATGTTTCTCAATATTATTTTAAGGAACTCTGCAGTAGAATGATCTAATTTGCATTAAAGGCAGGAGAGGTATGATCTACCTGTCTGCTGGAAGAAAAGGATCCTGGAGGGGTGCATGGCAAAAGGGATCCTGGAGGGGTGCATGGCAAAAGGGAAAATTGGCAAGGCTTTGAGGGGTTCCCTAAGATTCCCCCTCCATAGTCACAGAGCTGAGAACAGCCTCTTGCCTCCTCATCCCAAACACTGCTCTTTAAAAGAGCTTTTGTGCACTTCCCATTGCTGAGAGCAAATCACGACTCCAGTGAGTGCATGGTTCCCCTTCCGAGGACTCCTTCTTAGCCTTCCCATGTTTGCAGTAAAGCATCTTGGTCTGCAGACATCACTTTGTGGCAGGGCTTTTTTTCTGGGAAAAGAGGTGGTGGAACTCGGTGGTGGAACTCAGGACCACACAATGATGTCACTTCGGGTTAGCTGGAACAAGGGGGGAGTTTTTAAAAGTTTAAATTGCCCTTGGCAAAAATGGTCACATGGCTGGTGGCCCCGCCCCCTGATCTCCAGACAGAGGGGAGTTTAGATTGCCTTCTGTGCCGCTCTGCGGCGCAGAGGGCAATCTAAACTCCCCTCTGTCTGGAGATCAGGGGGCGGGGCCACCAGCCATGTGACCATTTTCAAGAGGTTCCGGAACTCCGTTCCAACGCATTCCCGCTGAAAAAAAGCCCTGCTTTGTGGCCATTTGTAGTGATAGCAGCCATGTCAAAGGTCTTTAATGAGCATGCTCACAGACTCACTGACCCTTAGGACTGAATGATGGCGGAGGAGCAGGAAGAATATAGGAAGACCCATGCTCATTTGCGCACGGGGAGTGATTGCTGTGTGACTGATAGAGTGAGTGTCCAGCCATCCCAAAGGACATACACATGAAATAAGGTACATTTGAATAAACAACTGAAAAACAATGTCTCATTTGACCTTAAGAAAGGCAGAACCACAAGGGATCGTGAAGTAGCCAGCCTCCTAGTTAGATCAGATCCTTCAGAAAACTACATTTCCCAGAGTTCTCTGTTGGCAACTGTGACCAGATATCTCTCCCTCTTTGAAATTTGGAGGCTTTGAGCTAGCTCCAGAGAACGATATAGTACCTTCCATGACCAAACTTACGATGATTTAATAATGATCTATGGACTTCGGCCTGCCTTGTGTGAGGAGAGTCAGTACCTTCCAGAGATTGTTTTGCCCAGCACCCACCCCATATTCATCAGCAGGCCTCCTTTCCCAAGCCTCCCATAACCCACAGGAGACAGATTCTTTGAAGCTTGGTAATGCTTGCAGTTTAAAAAAAAAATCATTTCAAGATAATGTGCTTGATGATAGTGATGCTGAGAAGGCAACCAGGACGAAGAACGTTACATAATAAATGACCTAGGAGAGAAAGACAGAAAAGGCAAATCAATGTTATGATATAATCAACTGCAGGGGAAAAGAACAATCTCAAATTCTGACACCAAATTCCATACTCTTTACATGTAGATGCAGTCCACATTTGCTCAGGTTCATTCCCTGTGCAAAGGAACTGTTCTTACCATGCAAACTCCAGTAACCAGGAAGACGATGACCATAATGCCAATAAGTGTGACAGACCAATATGGCAGAGGGGTTACTGTAGGAGTCAAGCAGAGAAAAGAACATTTCAGTCTCCAATGGCTTACAAAACTTGTGATCAACGCTAAATCTAAATCAGGGCTTGCCCCATCCAGCTGAGAACATTGTTATTAATGCTGAAGTTACAGTCTTGCATTGAGTAAAGAGATAAAGAGTCTCTGGGCATGCACAGAGTACTTTTCAAACATCATATATAAACCAGCCTTAACATCATGTCCAGTTAGCAACTTCCCCCATCAACTGCAGCCCTACATTGGCAGAAGAGGCGAACAGATACTATGGCGGGTGGTTATGCCACAGTCTCTGTTTGGGAACTGCTGTCGCTGTTTGGACAACCTACAGTCAGCTCAGAATCCATAAGGCTTTCACATGACAGGTGCATGGAATCAACATGCCTTGACACTCAGAAAGCTGCCAGCCAGAACTATCCCAACGCAATACAAAACTGTTTCCACCTCTCTGTGGCATATGCTTTGCATAAATAAATCCCCAGGTTTACTTCCCACATCTCTGATCTGAGTAGGCAACACTGAGCTAGATGGCTCTGACTCAAATAGGGTTGCCAGGTCCCCTTGTGCTCCTGGCGGGAGGGGGGGACACCTGGCACTCATCTATTTTTTCTTCTTCATGAATGCAAAACATTCCCATGCTCCTGGTCAGTGTGATGATGTCACTTCCTGGAAGTGATATCATCGCACAGGACCAGGAGCTTGGGAGCTCTCTTGTGACAATGCAATGACATCAGTCCCCAAGAGTGATGTTGTTACACCACTCTGGGAGCGCGCTTGGGAGGCCTGTTCCCCTGCCTCCCCCCCACCAGCCAGGTGAATGGTGGCAAGGGGTGGAAGGTGGGAGCAGGGGATCTTGCACCCCTACCAGGGGACCTGGGGTCCCTAAACATAAGGCAGTTTCATATGCATGCTCAAAAAGGCCTCCTTCTGTCTGGTATTCCTAGGCAGTTCATTCCCACAGTATCTCAACCTCACCAACTTCCTCCACACCCAAGATGGAATCCCTCTTCCTAGACCTTCATGAGCTGCCACTCCACTATCTGCCCCTAACAAACAATCTCAGATTTTGGCCTCTAGATCAACTGTTTGCTTTACCTTCCAGTTATTTGCACCAGGCTGTCTTTTACCGCTTCACTTCTAGCTCTTCCTGACTGGGCACAATGGTATCACCAGGAATGTGAAGCTGCAGCATTAATGTGCTACCCTAAGAGTTGGCCTTCCCTTTTGGAAAGGGCAGGCCTGGTTTATGAAGACAGTAGAAAGGGCAGGTGAGGAATGAATTGTGACAGCCGCCTCAGCTGCTTCTTGTCTTAACTGGGATGAGACTTCTACACACGTAAAAAGGCCAAACTGGAAGGTAGCAGCTGTTTGTGCCTCCTGAGGGAGGCCCGCTTTCTTTTGTGAGAACCAAGTCATAAGGCCTCAGAATGGTCATTCAGTTATAAATGCATTCCCAAGATTTTAAGCATCCCACGGGTCAAAGGGCATCCCAGTACAAATGTCTCTGGCTAGGGCTAGAGACTTAGCACCAGAGCAACAGAAATCAGACTACGTCCCACTTACCTGCCTTGAGAGTCCTGATTTTTCCTTGGGAATCTGAGGCAATCTTGCTGGGGGCAGGTGTGCAAGTGTCAGGGGTAACAACAGTGGGTGTGCTGTTTCTAAGTCCAGGAAGAGGGGAGACTTTATGAGTAGCTTCTGCAAAGGCAGTGGCAGGAATCTCACCAGGAGGGATGGCGGAGCTTGCTCCAGAATTGGCAACAGTGAAGGTCTTTTGAGGGACTGCAGTTGATATTTTTCTGCGAATTATTATGGGGGTCTCCCTAACGGTGGTTTCAGTGGCTTTCCCAAGTCTGACAGGGATTTCTTCTCTTGGGATGCCAATAGGTATCTCTTCTGACGTAGCTGAGGCATCTTCATGGGAGACATCCGTTGTCTGGATTGTGGAAATACAAGTGGAGTCAGTGATTTCTCCAGCTGTGGCAGCAGGTGTCTCCCTAGGGCAGATAGTTAGGGTCTCACTTGGAGCTGCAAAGGTCCCTCTAGTAGTGGAGTCTGTGGCCTTTCCAAATGTGGAAATGTTCATCTCTGAGGGGGCGGTATTGAGAACCTCTCCTGTCTCATCACTGGACCTTCCTGTGATCATGGCAGTCTCTCTAGTGTTATAAGTGGTCTTTATAGATGTAACAGTGATTTTCTCTTCTGAAGTGATGATGGGAGTTTCTCCTGAGGCAATTATTTTCTCTGGCGGAGTCGTAATACTGGACTCTGTAGTGGTGGGGTCAGTTGAATCTCTGGGTTTGGCAGTGGGTATCTTTCCAGTAGCAATGATAAAGGCCCCTTCTATAGTACTAGGGGTCTCTTTAGTGAGTCTGGAGGTGTCCTTGCCAAGAGTAATGATAACAGGGCCTTCAGAGACAGCACAACTGTTTTCAGAAACAATGCCTGTGTCTTCACGAACTGTAGGAGCTGTATTGTCAGGGGTGTAGGGGTGTCTCGAAGCACAGCAAGCACCATCTTCAAATAAATGGGCACTTCTACCAGAGCTGCAAGGTGTAAAGGTGATGTCAACAGACAAAGAGGTGCTGCTGCTGGTAGTCATAACAGTGACGTTTTCATCAGCAATGCTTTTAATGGAGGAAGCATTTCTAGATGCAGCTGTTTGTCCAGAGAAAAAAGGAACTCCATCAGTGGATGTTTCTGCAAGGAAAATTGTTGTCGCAGAGGAAGATGCAAATGAAAATTCTGTGGCAGGACTGGCTATGGGGACCTCTGTAAAACTAGTAGTGGTTTTAGGAATAAAAGTCTCTCTCGGAGTAGTGCTATTTTCTTCCAGGACCATTGTAGCTTCAGGAGTGGTATAGTTTCCAGAGGAAACAGTTGTACTGGTTGTAGGCATTTTCCCAACAACAGCTGTGGGTGCCAGCGTGCTGGTATCTTCAGAGGCAGTGGTGGCGCTAGGGGTGAGATTTCCCCCAAGGGGAATCATAGCTGGACAGATAGGGATCAAGCTGGCACCATCCTTATATGTGGTTGGTTCAGAAATGGTGTGTCCATCAGCATTAATGGCATCTTCACAGGTAATCAAAGTGCTTGCACGAATACTCCCAACAGCATGGAGTATGTTCTTATCTCTTGGAATAGCCATGTCAGTGATATTATCTCCAGGAGCTATGATAGTCTCTTCAGGTGCTATGGTAGTGGTGATTATATATTTGGAAATGGTGGCATTAGTCTGAGTAGCATGCCCTCCAGTAGATGTGACAACGGCTCCGGAAGTGGTGGGGATGTATTCAGGGGCACTGCTAGCAATAGACCCTTTATATTCATTGGAGGTTGTCTTTACAGAAGTGAGTGTGTCTCTAGGAGCAATAGTGATGACTTTGGGGTCTGCAAAGACAGCAAGGCCGGAGGTAGTTCTAGATGTGGTGGTGTCTCCTGTGACAACAGATAGATCAGTGCCTTGCTGAAACAAGATGGGAGTGATTGGATTCCCAAAGCCAATACTGGTCTCGGATATCTTAGAAGTGTTCTCTGATAAGGAAATTGCACTCTGGCATGGAGTTACTAATTCTACTGCCTGTCGAGTATCACTATGGAAGGTGCTAGCCAAAGTGCTGAATGCCTCAGAAGCAGACTGGTCGTCTGGAGGACCACAGACTTCTTTTGGCGATCTGGTTGTGCTGCCAGAATTTCCAGAATAAAATCTCTTCCCTGAGGGCACTGTCTTTCCGAGGGCAGAGGTAGTTGTGTCCCCTGGAACAGAAGTGGCAGCATCCATCTCACTGGAGATGACAGTGGTGTCAGTTATGCTAACAACGTTTTCAGAATTGTTGACGGTGGCATTGCTGTTGGTTTTATTTCCTGGGATATTAGTCATTATGGCATCATTAGGAACAGGGTGGGCAATTCTTACTTCAGATGTGGTGATGATGGTAGTATTTTCTTCAGTAGCAAAGGTGGATGCTTCAGTTACTATACTGGGGGCCTCAGGGATTGTGGTTTGATTCTGGGTGGTTGTGGAGCTGTTTCTAGAAGCCAAAATTCCTTCAGGGTTAGTGGTGATCTCAGGGTCAGAGGTAGCATTATTCGGGGTAGAAATAGTGTGCCTTGGGATATTAATTGTTTTAGCAATGGCTAATGAGTCTGTAGTAATGGTATCTGTGTAATAATCTGAAGGATCATAGCTGAGGGTCTCTTTTGGAGTAATATTACCTACAGGAGTCTCCCCACAGGATCTTATCACAGGAATGAGGACTTGGCTCATGACAGCTTCAAGGGAAGTAGTCGCAATCTTTTCTGAGGTAACTATTTCTCTCTGTGTTGATGTTTCGTCAAGGATGATGGCAGCTTTATTTCCAGAAACAGTGGCAATATCTCTTATGGATGTTTGGGTGGTCATGACAGTGTCCTTAAGGGCAGTAACTGTGGCTGTTGCTCCTGCGGAAGTAGTGGTGAATGTGGTTGTATCTTTCAAAAGAGTGGTAGTTTTCACAAAGTCTCCCAAGGCCCCAGCAACAGTAGCCTCCTTAAATTTTGTGGTGGTAATGATGGTGGCATCTCCAGCAGCGAATTCAGAATTAACACCGGGGGTGGCAGTGGCGTGTCTGCTCTCTTCAGGGATAGGAGTATCTTCCCATGCTCCAGAAATCATTATGGAGCTTGATACGGAGTCTGGTATTAAAGATTTGTTTAAAATTTCAGTACTCTTGGGACTGCTAGTAATCTTAGTCCCTATAGTAACAGGAGTGTTGGAGCTCTCACTCTGATTTTTGCTGTCCCCGGAAGTGCTGGTGGCATTTGTTGTCGGAGCGCTCCCGCTTTGTCTGGCTGCTTCATTAGGGATATACCCTCCCAAAATGCTGGCTGGATTAGGTGTAGTGATGTTCTTGTTCTGCACAGAAACAAATGCATGACAAATATTTGCACCCTCTCGAATGTTGGTGGCATAACTAAAGACAGTGGTGGTATCTCCTGGACTGGTGCTGGCCTCCTGAAAATCAGTTCTATTTGAGAATGAAGAATCAGGAGTGGATACACAGCCAAGGATTGTCTCGGTCCCAGAATTAATTCTCCTTTCATAGTGTGCAACCTCTGAAGTATCTCCCCTCTTGGTTGCATTGACAGATGAAGAGTCAGATGTATTGTTGGCAGCATCTTCCAAAGCACTGGCATTGTTTTCTCTTGAAAGCAGAGAAATGTTAATAGCAGGCCCAGAGCTGATATCCCTCGGAACAACCATGGTAGTATTTGAAGGGATTTTGCTGTCATCCACAACAGTAGCTACACACAGTTCTCTGTCCTGTCCTGTCCTGTGGGCTGAAGGACTGTCAGTATCATTAAGGGTATCTCCATGTATACTAATGCCTTCAAGGATGGGCTTCCCTATGGAAATGGAAGTCTCTTTAAGGATGGTGGCAGGAAGCTCTCCTTTAGCAGAAGCAGGGACACAAGAGTTGAGGGTGCATCCAGAAGAAGTCATCGTTATATCATTTTCAGCTGAGTGGGTGGTCTCTCTAGGGGCTAAGGAAGTGATGTCGGTGCTCTCAAACTCACTTGAGGTGGCAGCTGTGGTAGCAGCAGTATCAAAATGGATAGTTGTCGTGTTTCTAGATGTCATAGACTCGGTGACATCTTCCGATATTTTTGAGGCAGTGACTTTCTCAGAAATCATATAATGAGTATCCTCAGAAGTGGGAGCAGCTCTCCCTGAAGCAGCAATGTTACCATCTTCCAGGATGGTGATGGTGTCTCTTCTGGAAGCTGCAGCAGAGGCAGTATCTGTAGGAGTACTGAGAAGGACCTCAGTGGCATCCGTATCTCTGTGAAAGATGGTGGAGTTTCCAAAAATGGTGGTTTCTGAATACTGCCCAACTCGTGACTTAGCTGAGTGTCCACTGGCATTTTGAGAATAAAAGGTAGTAGAAATATTTAAGGTGGTATCTTGGGACACAGTAAAGTTTCCCCCTGAGGCATAGGCGATAGAACTGTTGATTGCTCTGTACATCATGCCTGTATCATTTCCAGGGATGGCACTGCCTCCAAAGCCACTAATAGCGGCTTTGTCTCCAACTGAACTCTCAGAGACAATAGTGGATCCACAGTTAATGGTGACATTTCCAGCTGTGCTTGTGAATGCATATCCTTGAGTGGTTGTAGTACTAGTACCTACAGTGACAGGACTGGCAGTGCTTCCTCTAAAAGGAGAGTTGGTAGTGCTATCTCCAGAGGTCTTTTCAAGGATGGTGGTGTGATTTTCTCCAGTGACGATGATGGTGCCCTTTACAGGAGAACTGGAGGTTTCCATTTGGTTGATGCTTTCTGAAGTAGTAGCAATGGTGTCTTCTTTAAGATCAACAAGACCTGTGACGGCAGTGCATACAGTAGCATGAGAATTCCCAGGGACTGTAAAAGAGTTAGGTTCCATATCACCCCCTGCTCTAATGCAGTCCTCAGGGCTTGAGACTTCTTGCATGTCAGTGGTATCCTCAAAGACCAAGGTAGAGCCAAGACTGGGATCATTAATTGTTGTGTCCCCAGTAGAAACAGCACTCAAGGTATCAACTGAGCTGGCAGTCTTTTCTCCAGAAATGTTACTGTCTCCTGGATCAGGAATGGCCCCCTCTGAATTGATGGCACTGTGAACATCTCCTAGGGCAATTGCGGAAATGCTGACTTCAGGAGGAGCAGCAGCAGCAACGGTGTCTTCACTGGTAACTATATTTATAGGAGCAGTATAAGAGTCACCCACAACAGTGCTGATGTTTTCAAACACTGCATCAGTCTCCTCATTGGGGGAGGCACTTTCACCCTCAGAGCTGATGATGGAAATGTATCCTTTTCCAGAAATATTTGCAGAAGCAGTAAGATCAGCATTCAAAGTGATCTCCTTGCTGGAAGGAGAGGACTTGCAATTTTGAACATTACCTTCCCCAGAAGTGGTTTTGCATTTCTGTCTAGAGATGCTGCTGTGGTTATTTTCAAAAATCACATGGTCACGGCGGCCAGCTGTGATTGTTGTTTCTTCTAAAGCCAAAGTAGTATTCTCAAAGATGCTGCTACTGTGGTTCTGTGGGATGGCGATAGGGCTAGGGTGATGCATATCTGTGTCTTCAGAAGTCATTGCAAATCTGGATTCAGAAGTGTCAGCATCTTCACCATTAGTAGTGGTTTGTGGAATTTTGGGGATTATAGCGGTATCAGCCACAGTGTGTGTATCTGATTTACTGATCTCAGCCATGTTCACTAGTTGAACTCAGGTACTTTATTGAATGTTAGCTATCCCAGACTTGGTAACCTCTCTCACTTTCTGCCAGGTTCATTTTCTAATGCTCAGTAATATGTTCAGCGATATCACAACCTGTAAGAGAATAGCAAAGAAGAAACAAGCAAAGGCAACACTGAAACTTACTATTTATTTATCAGATTGGCAACTTCCTTAATCAGTTAAACACCCAAATCTTTCACTTATTTACCAGACGTGAAAGACATGGACATCAAACCCTGGACAGCCAGTGCCAGTCAGAGTGGGCAATATTGACATTGATGGGCCAGTGGTTTGACTCAGTATAAGGTAGCTTTGTGTGTGCATACACTTCTATTTTCATGCATCATAGATTATGTTCTTGTACAATTCTGAACAACTTACAAACATATTAACAACCATAATAAAACATGAAGTTAAAAAATTGGAACATGTGACTTTTTTTGTCTCCTCAATAGCATCAGATCCTGTTCCTATAATATATTTCCTACTTAACTCACCCATAGCCTTCCATTTGCCCTCCATATCTGTCTCCTCAGCACATCTCCAGGTGTGCAGTTTAAGGTTGCCAGCTCCAGCCTGGGGAATTCCTGGAGATTGGGGGGGGGGGGAACGGAGGGGCCTCAACAAGGTATGTTGCCATAGAGTCCACCCTCCAAAGCTGCCATTTTTTCCAGGGCAACTGATCTCTGTAGCCTGAAGATCAGTTGTAATTCCAGGAGACCTCCAGCCACCGCCTAGAGGTCAGCAGCCCTAGCTGGGTGGCACATATCAATACACATGGCAGCACATACCAAGGCACAGCCTCTATGGTACTGATGCTATAGGCTTCCTATGGCTGAGAGTAAGATGGGAGTTCCCACACATAAGCAGCCCTAGGAGAAGTAAACACTCAGGTATTTAAAGGGTAGGGTTGCCAACCTCCAAGTGGTGGCTGGAGATCTCCCGGAATGTCAACTAATTTCCAGGTGACAGAGATCTGTTCACCTGGATAAAATGGTTATTTTGGAGAGTGGATTCTATGGCATTTTATCTCACTGAGGTCTCTTGCCTCTCCAAACTCCAACCTCCCCAGGCTCCACCCCCAAATCTCTAGGAATTTCCTAACCTGGAGTTGGCACAATGGTTACATTTTCTTCAAGTGAGGGGGAGAAATCGAATGAGATAGAGTCTTCACTTTTCTTCAATGCCCAGATTCAGTTGCTCACTGAAGAAAAAGAAGGCTCCAGTAGCATTCATGTTTAACCATCAGTCATGAGAGACAGGTGGGGTGGTGGTGGGGAGGGTTGTATTAGCTATAGAAGAACCACCACATGAGATGCCTGGAAAATCCACGGCAACCATCGTTCTCTGGCCATGAAAGCCTTCGACAATACATCACCACATGTGAATTTGCTTTTTGGATGAGGTATTCAGTGCTAACCAGTTCTTAAATCCAAAGAACTCAATATCTGTGTAGTACTGAACAACTAATCCTCCCCCAGTGAAATGTGATTATATTTAAGCTGACCTTCAATTTCTCATTGGTTAATAGTTTCAGGGGCTATCCCTGTTGGTCTGCAGTCAAAGGTATCCGATGAATGGAGCTTTGGCTCTTGAAATCTCATACCTTGGAAATCTAGTAGGTCTATAAGATGCTATTGAAACCAGGTCTTGCTCATTGGTTAATGATATTCTAGTCGAAATATTTATATCTTTAAAGGCCCCAAGTACATGTTATGTTAGAATTCCATGACTGAAACTCACAAGAAATAAGTGGACTAAAAAAAGCACGTATGGGAGCAATATATATTGTGGTTCTGATAGAGGGGAAGGGAAGAAGTGGTTAGCTTCCATCCCACATATTGTTTCCTATGCAGAAATCCACTCTGCCACCCAAGCCATTACAAGCTCTGATAAGGGAAAAAGACAGTTGCCCAGTTACCCTATATTCATTTTCTCTTTTCCCTAAAAAAAGGAAAAGCAGCCCTAGGGGGGAATTTCTGATCAGGGGAAAGTCGAGGGGGGAAGTTAACTTCTCTTCTTCAAAGCGATGGCCATGGTCCATACCCCACCCCCCACCCCCACTTATTTTGGAGGCTCAATTACACACTTGAAATTCCAGTCACAGAACTCTGGCCTGTGTGGTTTGCCTTTAAAAGTCCTTCATAATCATGATTGGGTGAACAATAGCATTTTATCCATGAGCCTTTGAGAACCAGATGAGGGATGGAAACACTGGATTTAAGAAAGCCTGCTCATGTTAAAGAGCCCACTGACAGGCACAAAGCAGAGCCTCACAGGAGCAGATGCATGATAAACCAAAAATAATGTTCATATGCTATTGATAAAAATGTGACAGAGATAAAAGAAAAGAATAAAAGTAAAGAATTTGAAATTCCCAAAGTACAAATGCTTAAATGGATATAGTACAGTGAGAATAGACTAGATGCATATAGATGGTTAAACAAAAAGAGTACAGTTTTATTTTTTCAGTTAAAGGATAAAAACAAACCAATACTGATGATAGACATTGTCAGAAAGACAGATATTTAACAATTCAATTAGAGGTAAAGTAGGAAGGAAGGAAAGAAGGAAGGAAGAGAAAGAAAGAAAGAAAGAAAGAAAGAGATACGTACTTTCTATGGCATTCAGGAGTTGAAAGCTGAAGTTGAAATAGGACTGTCTTGAGAGTGTGTCACCTAGATCTTTGTGAGACGTAGTCTCATTTCTCCTTAAATAGAAGCTTTTCATCAGAGGAATTATAAACCAATTATCATAAGCATCCTGAATTTCGTCTCAGCAGTCCCCATGAAGAATGGATTAGTCCACAACAGGGAGGGGAACAGGACGATGAGTTTCGAAATCAGGACATTTCTCAGACTTGGGGTCTCTCTAGACATGCAGTTAAAAAGTAAATGGCTGTTAAAAAATAAAAGAGAGCCAAAGGGCTTCAGAATGCCTCCCCAGGGGAAGGAGGCACTCCTCCTCCCCCCTTCAAGCCACAACAGCACAGGAGGAGTCCCCCCTCCCCCATTTTTACTGCTTCATATGCACAGAACATGCCACGTGGAGCAGAAAAAATGGGGGGAGACTCCCTCCCCTGCTATTCTCACACAGGAAACGGCTTGAGGGTGGAAGGAGGAGCCCCTCCGCCCCCCATGGAGGCATTCTGAGGCCATTTAGGCTCTCCTTTATTTTTAACAGCTACTCCCCGAAGCTGCTGTGTAGACGCAGGGAACTAGGGTTGCCAGCTCCTGGCTGAGAAATTCCTGGAGATTTGGGAGGGTGGAGCCTGGAGAGGGCAGGGTTTGGGAGGGAGAGGGACTTCAGCTGGCTATAATGCCATAGAGTCCACCTTCCAAGATGGCCATTTTCTCCAGAGGAACTGATCTCTGTCACCTGGAGATCAGCTGTAATACCAGGAGATCTCCAGCCACCACCTGGAGGCTGAGTAATCAAAATGGAAACCCACAACTAAGGGATACAGTCAGTCAGGTTCTGAAATTCTAGTGTATTAAAGTGGTGCAGTGCAATGAATAAATAACAATACTGTTATAGGCATATCAAATCACATAAACAAACAGTGTGCAATAAACAGCTCAACATCGGCCAGTTCAGAAATATCCAATGGTGCAATCAAGTTCATATCAAAGTTCAAAGCAGAGATGAAACGTAAACAGCAAACCAGAGAAGCTGTGAGGACCCCTCGTTCCTGTTCAAGGTAAGTTCTTAGATAGATGTACTCTTCTCATTTTCTTTCAACAGGTGGAACAAGGAGATGGAACACTCTGCAGGACTGAGACCCGACAAGGAACCGGTCATCAACAACGCTTGTTTCCAGACTGGATCAGGGGCACGGCCAACTAGAAGAGGTGTGACGGACTGCCGCTGAAGTTTGTAACAGCGGCAGTAGTGTTCTCAGAGATGTTTGGTGAGGAGGTCTGTTGGCCCCTGATGCAGTCTGGAAACGAGGGGTCCTCACAGCTTCTCTGGTTTGCTGTTTATGTTTCATCTCTGCTTTGAACTTTGATATGAACTTGATTGCACCATTGGATATTTCTGAACTGGCCGATGTTGAGCTGTTTATTGCACACTGTTTGTTTATGTGATTTGATATGCCTATAACAGTATTGTTATTTATTCATTGCACTGCACCACTTTAATACACTAGAATTTCAGAACCTGACTGACTGTATCCCTTAGTTGTGGGTTTCCACTTTGATTACTCAGGTTGTTGCTAAGGGAGTTTCCTTTTGTTTGATAGTGTACCACCTAGAGGCTGGCAACCCTACAGGGAACCCAGACCCAACTCTTTAAAAACCTGTACGTCTAGCTTGGCCTTTGGTCAGAGTAAACTGCCATTAACTTCCTAAAGCTCCGCTACCATCAGCAGCTCTTACATTCACTCAAACAGTAAAGTACTTCACTTCTGTGTATGTCTCGATTGCAGAGGTTCAGGCACTGGTATTTGTTTTGTCCTTAATGCTAGGCATTGGAATAAGGAGGCAGCATACTTTCAAACAAGAGCACAGTTTAATAAGTCAGGTTCTTTCTCTGTGTGGCACTGCAGTGACAACGACTTCCTTTCTCGCTGTTCCTGCCCACACTAGTCCTGGGTCGAATCCACATTACTCATTCTAAGTCGCATGTTCCCCGCATTCCCCACGCAATCCCGAGTGCCGGTCACATTACCTCATTAAACAGACGCATTTCATTCGCATTTCTCCCGAATATGTGGTCACAGGTTTTCAACAGGAGTTTCACGGTGGCCGTGAACGGGCCAATGCGCAATTTACACGTTTTTTTTAAAAACCACCCCCCTTCCTGTCTCTCCGGCCGTTCTGAGAGTTCCTATTGGCTGATTCAACTTGCAAGTGCTCCGTAGTCTGCAAAGATTGTTTTTGACTTCATAGCATTGGATTTATTGATTATGCTGTTTCTGAATCAAATCTGGTAGTTTGAAAAATCATTTTGGGGTGAATCCATCCTCAGAACAGACTCGCGAAACTTCCTTTTTAACTGTTTTTTATTTTTTTAATTTTATATTACTGTAATATCGAAATTATGAAATATCGAAATAATGACACTCCAAGGAAGTGAAACTTCAGTAAAATTCAGGCACTGAACTGTCCTGCATAGGAAATGCCCATGAAAGCTTCCCACATGCTTCCAAATTTCCAAAAAAGAAACGGGAGAGAGCCATCAGTGCTGTCAGTGGGGGAAAGAGAGGCATCATTATCTTCAATGATGTTTCTTTATAAGGCAAGATCGAAATAACGGAAAAGTGCGCTCAAAAAAATAAAAAAAAATGGGCGGGAAAAAAAGGTCCCGCCCAAAAAAGCGGTTTTCGAGCAGCCATGTGACCGGAGGGACGCGCAAGAAAGACGGATTGGAAGCAGGGATGTGAATGAAGAGGAAAAAATCGCCGATTGGAGGCAAACGGAAGATATCCGATAAACATGCGGGTAATGGGTGAATGTGGATTCGACCCTGGACTAGACTAGGGCAGTTTAAAACACTGGCCTGGATTAAAGGAACGAAGTTGTCAAAAAGACCACAGTACCCAGTGGCTCTCATCTCACTATGGGAAGGCCTGTCACGTGGTTTGAGAGTACCACTCCTATATGGCAAAGTTGCCCTGTGCACCAGCAGAAGAGGTCTTAATCCTAAACCCGCATGAATTCTTACCAAGGAAAAGGACCTTCTATACCTGTTTCTCCAGAACAAGGACAGAACATGTTTCCCACAGGCAGCTAGGCCCAACTCCATCTAATTTATTCTTCAACAACTTCTGACTTACAGGAGAAAAGACGGCCAGGGTGTTGGGTTGATGTGTTGAAGGAGACAGCATGTTCAAAGAGTGTTCCCACGAGGTTATGAAGCACCTTATAAATTACATAGCGGGCAGAGGGCAGAGGGCAGAGAAAGACAGTGAGAAAAGCACATCTGGACAAGGTAATGATGAATCTTATGACACACAGCTGTGGTCATATAATGAAGTAAACAAAATAAAGAATAATAACAGATGTCTACAGGGTGCTTAAAGTGCTTTATTTATATTGCTTCAGTATTGTCACAACAGCATTGTAATTCTCATATTGTAAAAATGGGCCAAGACAGAGAGTGGCTTGCCTAATGCCCTCTGGTACATTCATGTCTGAAGTGGAGAATGAATGGAGGACTTCCAAATTCACTGTTCACAGTGTGGCTCTACGTTTTGGTGGGCAAGATGCCCTTGCTGTTCCCTCCAGTATACCTACCTCCTTAATACAGCCCACTTATTTGTCCTCTCCTGTCACTCATATGAAGAGAATGGGGTGCTCAATGGCAGCTGCTCCTTTTAATTCCTCTTGCTACTCACAAAACAAGCAGTGACTGCCAAGAGACTAGGGTTTCCAGTCTGCTCCCATCCTCCACCCCCCACCCTGGCTGGGGGGGGGAGGCAGAGGAACGCACCTCCCAGGGTGCTTTTGGGTGGCGCAGTGTGCTCCCAAAACAGGCCCGATTTGGCCCCAAACAGGCCGAAATTGGCCCTCTGTGGAGCGCAGGAGCACTCCAGGACCCATCGCACTCCCCCTGCATTGCTCTTGCACTCTGCAGCAGGTCGATTTTGGCCTGAAACGGGCTGAAATCAGCATGCTGTGACACGCGGGAGTGCTCCTAGGCGCAGCATGTGGTCTGCACAATGACATCACTTTCCGGAAGTGACATCATCATATAAGGTGAGTGCCAGGTAATCCATCTCCTGCATGGAGGGTAAGGGGACCTGGCAACCCTACAAGAGACAGCGGAGGGCCAGGAGGCTCCAGGGGTTGGCAGCAACCCCTCTGTTAGGGTAGTAAGGTGTTAATATCATGCCAAACTGCTATCAGCCTCAACTGCTCTGTATCATAATCATTTAATCTTAATCATATTTGTTCTTGCACATAAGGAAAAAAAGAACGGAAAAAAAACACAACGATCACTTCTATGCCGCCTTTTTCATCTGAAAAGCTGCAGTGTGGTTATTCTTACAAATCTGTGAGGCGTACCACACTTCCCTGTTCTGCAGATGCAGAAACAATGGCTACAGATTATTACTGACCCAAAGCCACAGAGATTAGATGGGATGGTGGCAGTTAGATGGAAATCAAATCCACATCCCCCCTAAACTCTTTAGCAATTGCGACACACATGAACACATGAAGCTGCCTCAGATCACGTGAATCAGTCAGTATTGTCTACTTAGACTGGCAGCAGCTCTCCAGCATCTCTGGCAGAGGTCTTTCACATCACCTGTCACCTGAATTTTTTAAGCTACAGATGCCGGGATTGAATCTGGGACCTTCTGCACACCAAGCAGATGCTTTACCACTGAGGGCCAAGCTAGATGCGCAGAAGTGAAGTACTTTACTGTTGAAGTGAATGTGAGAGCTGATGGTGATGGTGGGAGTTTAGGGAGTTAATCTCATGATGACCAGCGGCAGTTCACTGTGACCAAGAGCCAAGCTAGAAGTGCAGGTTTTTAAAGAGTTGGGTCTGGATCCCCCAGTTCCAACTTGAGTTCCCTGCAGCTACACAGCAGCTTTGGGGGATAGCTGTTAAAAATAAACAGAACCCTAAATGGCCTCAGAATGTCTTTGCATTCTGGGGAAGGAGTTTTTTCGCTGTTTTTTCTGCTCTGATTCTGCACACGTTGGATAATGCACTTTCAATGCACTTTATCAATCGTTTGAGGTGGATTTTTTGTTCCGCACATGAAAAAAATCCGTTCCAAATGATCTATAAAGAGGATTGGAAGTGCATTATCCAACGTGTGCGGACTCACTCCCCGTGGAGTATTCTGTGCGTGTGGAGCAGTAAAAATGGGGGGGGGGGAGATTCCTCCTGTACTATTGTGACACAGATAAATGGATTGAGGGGGAAGGAGGAGCCCCTCCTTCCCCTGCAGAAGCATTCTGAGGCCATTGGGGCTCTTTTTTATTTTTTAACAGATATTTACTTTTTAACTGCTATACGGCTGTGGAAACTTGAGTTGGGTCAAGGGAACCCATACCCAGCTCTTTTAAAACATGCCTGTCTAGAGAGTCAGAGCTCCTCCCTGACACACTTGCACACAGAGATGTTGCAATCCAGTCATTTGTGTGAAATACATCCACAAGACAAGGACAAGCAGTGTCCTCTTATGCATTCAGTAACACTTCCTCTGAAGTTGTGAGAATTGCTGCAATGGAAGCATTAGAAAAGTAACAGGCAGCAACCTGCTCCTCCAGGTGCCTTATTAATATAACCCTTTTTTCCTTTAGTGAAAGGACATAACTGGAGCAAACAGCCCCAAATGGGAACAGTGCATAGACCTATTTGAGTGACATACTTTATTTTGAATGTCCTCTCATCTTTCAAAATCGCTTACTCTAATTTATTTGTCCTAGACTGAAGGAAGAGAGTTGGGACTCCTGGAATACTGAAGACAACAGGTGAGTAGATTATACATTGTGTGAGTCCTTTTCAGACATTACAGGCACAGGTACAGGGAGCCTACAAATGGGAGTGAGCACTACCCACAATGACCTCAATATATCCCAGTAAGCACACTCACCATTTCATGTGAGAAGAGCAGCACATGGATTTTTAAAGTGCACATAGCTTCAATACACACTACAAAAAAAAAACCCCTGGATGGGGTGGTTTTGTAACCAGGGCCAATCGGAGTCAGAGCCAGGAGAGCCATTTAGACCCAAGAAAGGAATCTAATTTATCCTCAAGGCTCTTAAAGATCCCCTCACCCAGCCCAGATGCAGGATCTGTTGCAATTAGATATAACATGAAACCATGGTTTATTTTAGCTATGTTTCATTTGAGAAATTAGACCATGCCTCCAACCCTGGTTTGTTTTCTTCTCTCTGTCACCAGTAATAGTTGAATATATTATATGTCATTGTTAAATTATTGGTACATGATAAATGTTGGTAATTCTCATCCTATAACATAATTGTGTTAGAGGGTTTCCGACGACCCACAGTGTATCCTGGGGCACCTGCGTGGGAGCACCAGAATTAAAAAATGCATGGTTGAACATGACCTCCAGAGGGTGCCGCTGGTGGTGGACAGCCAGGTGAGCCTGCCCGTCCCTCTGCCGCCAGATGATGTAGCCCAGCTGGAGGAGGACTGCGGCACAGTAAGAGCGACGTGACTGCAAGCCCCGGTGGAGTTGTGGCAAGGCGGTGAGAGTGATGTGCCTGCTGCCCTGCAAACCCCAGTGGAGCTGGGGTGCACCACTCTAGGCGGAGCCTGGGCGATGGGGCAAAAGCGATGCTTCTGCTGCCAAGCGAGGCCTGCTGGAGCCAGGGATGCGGTGGGAAGAGCAAGCCTGTCTGCTCCACCCTCCTTGGCCCCGATCCCCGCCCCCGCCTGCCAGCCCTCCCCAGCCCTCTCCTGCCTCTCAGCCCTCCCTAGACCCCACTTGCCTGCCCTACCTGCCAGCCCTCCCCAGACCCCTCCTGTCAGCCCTCCCCAGACCCCCCTTGCTCCCCTACCTGCCAGCCCTCCCCAGACTCCTTCTGCCTCTCAGCCTTCCCCAGACCCCTTGCCTCTCAGCCCTCCCCAGACCCCCTTGCCCCCTACCTGCCAGCCCTCCCCAGACCCCTCCTGCCTCTCAGTCCTCCCCAGACCCCCCTTGCTCCCCTACCTGCCAGCCCTCCCCAGACTCCTTCTGCCTCTCAGCCCTTCCCAGACCCCTCTTGCCTCTCAGCCCTCCCCAGACCCCCTTTCCCCCTACCTGCCAGCTCTACCCAAACCCCTCCTGCCCCTCAGTCCTTCCCAGGCTCCTCCTGCATGCTAGCCCTTCCCAGACCCCCCTGCCTGCCTGCCAGCACTTCCCAGACCCCCCCCCCCAGCCCCAGCTTTCTAGAGCCCGTTGTATTTATTTGCACAACAGGCTTTGTTTCTAGTATATATATATATTTGAAAAGACTAACTGTGGTTAATAAACCAACTTCAGATCTTGGCTCCAACTGCTGGTTTGATAGACCCTAACTAACCACAGTATAACCATAGTTAGCATGTTGTATTGTGTCATTTTGGTTGGTCCTAATCAACGAAATTACACAGATTTCATTCTTGTTTTTGCATTCAGACAATCACACTAAATACAGTTAGGTTAAATAAAACATAGTTTTGTGTGATGCTTTAATGGAGCCTGTATATGCACGCAGTTCCAGCCCAAGAGCTGGTCCAGGGTGCAGCAGTGTGGCTCTTGACCAAGGCGCAGTTCTGAGCCCATATGACACCTGTCTTGCACCAGCTGCACTGGCTCCCAGTGGAGTTCCCGATGAGGTTCAAGGTGCTGGTCTTGACCTTTAAGGCTCTTAGCGGACTGGGACCAGCATACTGTCAGGACCGCCTCTCACCCTATATACCCCGGAGGGCACTTTGCTCAGAAGGAAAACATCTTCTGGAGATCCCTTGCCCCAAGGAGATCTGTCTTGCCTTGACCAGGGCCCGAGCCTTCTCGGCCCTGGCCCCAACCTGGTGGAACTCTCTGGGTGAGACTACTCAGGCCTAGCGGGATCTTTTAGCATTCCACTGGGCCTGTAAGACAGAGATGTTCTGCCAGGCTTTTGGTGGTTGAGGCAGGTGGGCCTCCTCTCGGCCTTCTACTGGGGGGGGGGGGAGAGAACCCTCCCTCCTGTTTTTTAGCTCATTGCTGTGTATTAGCCTCTGTAGACCCAGTGATCTTGCAGGACTGTGAAATCCATCGTCTGTTTAAATTTTGCTGCCAGTTTTAAATTGCTTTAGCTATATGTTATTTATTGTATAGTGTATTGTGTTTTAATTGGATTGTAATCCACTCTGACCCTGCGTTGTGGGGAGAGCGGACTATAAGTCTAATAAATAAAAATAAGAATAAAAAACAAGCTTGAAATGGCTCAAGGCAATAAACCAAGCCACAAAGAAGTTCTGTTCCTTTTGTACTAAAAAACCCAACTATTAGCCACATTCTGGCATTGAGCAAAGCCCATGCATATGGAGTGACATCATTTGTCAGAACAGAAGATGGGGACCTGCACTTTCATCACAGGCTGACCGTGTCTTTTCCTGTAAGATTTCACGTCTGAGAACATGAGGGCACAAACAATATATGTGCACTCAGTAGCCTCCTCAGCCAATCACAGGGGGGCCAGGTCTCCCACTGCCACAGAAGAAATCCTGGCTGGTACCTCTGTTCCACGCCACCACTTAATGGGCTGGCAGGTTGGGGGGCTGAAGGAAGGAAGCTCCTCAGTGTTGCACTGATATGCAACATCACTTCCAGCAAGAAGAAGAAGAAGAGAGATTATTGTGCTGGTGTGATGCTCTAGAATTCACTCAAAACTCTATGGTTTAAAGCAATGTTACATGTCGGCAGTGCTTAATGTCGAGAAGATTGTTCCCACCCCCCGAACTAGCCAAGCAACGTTTCCGGGGGTGAGGGGCGGGGAATGCATGTTTATGGTCTCTTTTCAGACCCTTTAAACAGGGCTTTTTTCTAGGAAAAGAGGTGGTGGAACTCAGGACTGCACAATGACGTCACTTTGGGTCAGCTGGAACAAGGGGGGAGTTTTTTAAAGTTTAAATCACCCTAGGTGAAAATGGTCACATGGCTGGTGGCCCTGCCCCCTGATCTCCAAACAGAGGGGAGTTTAGATTGCCTTCCATGCCGCTCAGCAACGCAGAGGGCAATCTAAACTCCCCTCTGTCTGGAGATCAAGGGGTGGGGCCACCAACCATGTGACCATTTTCAAGACGTGCTGGACCGCTGTTCCAGCTGAAAAAAAGCCCTGCCTTTAAACAATATTCAAACAACATGGTCAGAAATATGGAGACCTAGCTTTTCTGGAATGTGATATAGCCTTGATACATCCCGTAGAAAATATTACTGGAAAAGAAGCCCATAATATCTTGGACTGGATCCCATAGAGGATTTCCACTGACAGAAGGGGATACAATTTTCTGTGATTCCCCCTCCCATTGCAAACTTTTGACTCCCCACTTGTTTCTGTGGGTCCTCTGTTTTCTAGGAACAGCATTTTAGGTAGAATTGGGGGCTGCAGCGGGAGAGGAGAGGAAAATCTGCTGTATTGATGGAAATCCCTTCTGTCAGCAGAAATGATCTATAGCAGGGGCCCCAACCTCTTTGAGCCTGTGGGCACCTTTGGAATTCTGACACAGTGTGGTGGACGCACAAAATGGCTGCCATAGGAAGCAGAACCAGCTACACAATGGCTGCCATAGCGTACCTTTTGTCAAATAGTGAAAACTTTGAGCTGTGACAACAGCTGCTGCTAAACCAATATTTTAAAAAATCTGCATAGCCAGTCAAATGACCAATGGCCAATCAGAAGGCTTGCTCAGAAAAGCCCTACCTGGCCCTGCCCACTTTTAAAAACAAATTTAATTTTTTTATTATTTTATTTGTGTAAAACAGAAAAAAAAGCAAACATTAGGGGGAAAAGAAAACAATGCTGGCTACAAAAAAACTATTGGCAAATCTATACATAGATATACAAAAGATTTTGAAATATCTAAAAAATAAGTCCATACGCTGTTGCCTTCTACATGTGATACGTTCAAATATTGATAAGTTTATAAGATCTTTATAAGTTTATAACATCTTCAATCTGGCGATTTACAAGAAGAGGGCATTTGTCTTTCCAATGTTGAAGTATAAGTCTTTTAGTAACTGTAAGGGCGTGGAGGCTCCATTTCTGTTGACCATTGGTTAGATTCCAAGAGACAAGAAAGTAGTTTAACAGTACATTAACATCCTAAAAAATAAGTGAGTTTCTTAACACAAAATTAATATAATAACTTCCTCCCAGAAGGGCTGAATGACTAAACATGTCCAGAGCAAATGCTTAAGAGATGCATTTTGTGCATTACACTGCCAACAGTTAGACACTGTGCTGAAGCCTTTTGTAAAAAGATGCCGTGGTGTCCAATATACCCTAAACATAAATCACAACTTTCAATCCATAGCAGCAATAAGTACGTGACTTAAAGCCCTATCTCATTGCTTTATCAAAATTGAACACTCCAGAATAGGGATGTGCGTTTCGGCATTCAGAATGCCGAAAGAATGCCGAAACAAAAGTGTTTCGGCTTCTTTCGGGGAATGCCGAAACGTTTCGGGGAATGCCGAAACGTTTCGGGTAGCCGAAAGAAAAAAGCCGAAACGTTTCGGGATTCTTTCGGCTTTCTTTCGGCTTTTCAATGGGAAAATGCCTCCGTCTTCCCGGACGTCTGGGGGAGGCATTTTCCCACCGAATAAGCCCAAAATTGGTGGGGACCTTCCTCTAACCCTTCTCTAACAACCACCCAAGTTTCAGACAGATTGGACTTTGGGGGGCCATGTTATGGCCCCCCAAAGCAGGTCCCCCCATCCTCCCATAAGAAAGCGAAGGAGCAGCATATTGTTAGCATGCTGCTACTCATCTTCTTCATTATTTCCTATGGGGAAAAAATGAAGAAGCAGGCTTCCTTTGCCAGGGGTGGCATTTTGCATGCAAAATGCCCCCTCATCCTCAGGGGCCCTTCTCCCACCCTTCCTACCACCCCCCACCAAGGCTCAGCCTGATCCCACTGGGGGGGCATTTCATGGCCTCCCCAAGTAGGTGCTCTTTTCTCTACCACTGACAGCTGGGGAAGGCTTGTCTTGCCAGGGGTGGCATTTTGCATGCAAAATGCCCCCCAGCCCTCTGTGGCCCTTCTCCCACCCTTCCTCCCACCCCCCACCAAGGCTCAGACTGCTCCCACTTGGGGGGGCATTTCATGGCCTCCCCAAGTAGGTCCTCTCAGCCCCTAAAGTCCACCCCTTACAGCCCCACACAAACCCAATTCCCCCCCAGCTGCCACACACAGACCCAAATCCCCACACTAGCCCCTCACAGACCCAAATCCACCCCCACCTGCCCCACACCCATAACCCCAGGAACAGGTTGGCAAAGGCCAGCCCTCTCCCTTTGTTCCCTATGCTGGGAACTTCTAAACTCTCTTTCCCTGGGCAATTCTGCACAGCCCAGGGGTGCCACAATGGTGGGCACACTTCTGAGTGCCAGCTGGTCCCTGTGAAAGAGCACCTGAACCACAGACACCCTCCCTCAAATTCCCCCACCACCTACAGAGATGGCTGGCCAGCCAGCCCCATTGTTCCCTATGATGGGAACCAACTGCACAACAAAGAATAAAACAAGAACAACACAAAATAAAGTTTTAAATTTTCTTTTCTCCCTTCCAAAGTACAAGTAGGCAAAGCATTATGACACATTACACCAGCAGTCCCCCACACAGAAAAATAACACAACTCACTTAACATCAGAGAATCACAAAGCATGATTCCTGTCAAAAACACTTTATTTCTTGAACAGCTTTAGGTTACACAGCAGGGGGGAACACCAAAGGGCATGGCAGCACTATCTTACACAAAAATAACACAACTCACTTAACATCAGAGAATCACAAAGCACAATTCCTGGCAAAAACACTTTATTTCTTGAACAGCTTTAGGTTACACAGCAGGGGGGAACACCAAAGGGCATGGCAGCACTATCTTACACAAAAATAACACAACTCACTTAACATCAGAGAATCACAAAAACACAATTCCTGGCAAAAACACTTTATTTCTTGAACAGCTTTAGGTTACACAGTAGGAGGGCACAACAGGGCATGATAGCAATGTACTACAAAAAATAATACAACCCACTTCACCGTTTTTGACAGCAATTGTGTTTGTGTGATTCTCTGATGTGAAGTGAGTTGTGTTATTTTTGTGTAGTACACTGCTTTCCTGCTCTGTGGTGCCTTCCTACTGTGTAACCTAAAGCAGTTACAGAAATAAAGTGCTTTTGACAGCAATTTTTTGGGGTGATTCTTTAATGTGAAGTAAGTTGTGTTATTTTTGTGTAAGATACTGCTTCCATGCCCTTTGGTGTCCCCCCCTGCTGTGTAGCCTAAAGCTGTTCAAGAAATAAAGTGTTTTTGACAGGAATTGTGCTTTTGTGATTCTCTGATGTTAAGTGAGTTGTGTTATTTTTGTGTAAGATAGTGCTGCCATGCCCTTTGGTGTTCCCCCCTGCTGTGTAACCTAAAACTGTTCAAGAAATAAAGTGTTTTTGACAGGAATCTTGTTTTGTGATTCTCTGATGTTAAGTGAGTTTTGTTTTAATTTTTCTGTGTGGGGGACTCCTGGTGTAATGTGTCATAATGCTTTGCCTACTTGTACTTTGAAAGGGAGAAAATAATTTTTAAAAAACTTTATTTTGTGTTGTTCTTGTTTTATTCTTTGTTGTGCAGTTGGTTCCCATCATAGGGAACAATGGGGCTGGCTGGCCAGCCATCTCTGTAGGTGGTGGGGGAATTTGAGGGAGGGTGTCTGTGGTTCAGGTGCTCTTTCACAGGGACCAGCTGGCACTCAGAAGTGTGCCCACCATTGTGGCACCCCTGGGCTGTGCAGAATTGCCCAGGGAAAGAGAGTTTAGAAGTTCCCAGCATAGGGAACAAAGGGAGAGGGCTGGCCTTTGCCAGCCTGTTCCTGGGGTTATGGGTGTGGGGCAGGTGGGGGTGGATTTGGGTCTGTGAGGGGCTAATGTGGGGATTTGGGTCTGTGTGTGGCAGCTGGGGGGAATTGGGTTTGTGTGGGGCTGTAAGGGGTGGACTTTAGGGGCTGAGAGGACCTACTTGGGGAGGCCATGAAATGCCCCCCCCCAAGTGGGAGCAGTCTGAGCCTTGGTGGGGGGTGGGAGGAGGGGTGGTAGAAGGGCCCCTGAGGGTGAGGGGGCATTTTGCATGCAAAATGCCACCCCTGGCAAAGGAAGCCTGCCTCTTCATTTTTTCCCCGTAGGAAATAATGAAGAAAGATGAGCAGCAGCATGCTAACAATATGCTGCTCCTTCGCTTTCTTATGGGAGGATGGGGGGACCTGCTTTGGGGGGCCATAACATGGCCCCCCAAAGTCCAATCTGTCTGAAACTTGGGTGGTTGTTAGAGAAGGGTTAGAGGAAGGTTCCCACCAATTGTGGGCTTATTCGGTGGGAAAATGCCTCCTCCAGGCGTCCTGGAAGACGGAGGCATTTTCCCATAGAAAAAAGCCGAAAGAATGCCGAAATAATGCCGAAAGAATCCCGAAAGCCGAAAGCCGAAAGAGATTCTTGTTTCGGCTTTCGGCTTTAACGATAGAGAATCTTCTTTCGGCTTTCTACTTTCGGCTATAGCCGAAAATTTTTGGCTTGCACACCCCTACTCCAGAATGATCATTATTCCATTAATCTATAATGCTCTGTGTATCATATTTATTAACCTATCTCATATACTTATATACAAATATTGTAGTTTTCACCTTCTGTATCGATTCAAGAAGAATCTCAAAAAGTAGAGTTGATTCTGAAGCTCTCAAAGCTGCCGGACCATATTTGGATGCCAACAAATGTTGCAATTGTTAAATATTGCCATTCAGTAGAAGCTGGCAAATCATATTTAGACCTCAGCTGAAAGAATGACAAGAACTCATCATCATTACCTATCAATTGTTCCAAAGTAAAAATTCCCTTATCTGTCCAAGCCTTCCCTAAGAAAGATGTCTTCCATTTTTTTTAGTCTGGACTTGACCTTAATGTTAGTTTAGCATGTGAAAATGGGTCAAATTGATATTGTCATGATATTCAAAAAGAGTCATACTCCTCTAGCTGCAGACATTTTTGAAGGAATATAATCCTGCCCACTTTCTAAAAATATTTGGAAGGCACTTAAAAACATGTTAGCTGGAGCCCACGGGCACTATGTTGAGGGCACCTGATCTGTGGGATTTATGTAGGGTTGCCAACTCCAGGTTGGGAAATTCCTGGAGATTTTGGGGTGGAGCTTGAGGAGGGCAGGGTTTGGGGGAGGGAGGGACCTCAGCAGGTTATAAAGCCACAGAGTCCACCCTCCAAAGCAGCAATTTTTCTCCAGAAGATCTCTGCAGTATGGAGATTAGTTGTATTTCCAGGAGATGCCCAGGCCCCATCTGGAGGCTGGCAATCCCTGAAGGAAGTGTGGCCACTAGGTGGCAACAAACATAACACACATTTTCACAAATGTCTACTTCACCCTTTCCAGACTGCGAATCTATGTGCGTAACTCGGTGACACCCCAGCCTAAGAAGAATCACACACCTCTATCTTCAAGAGAGAGAATGTTAAATTAGGGATTGTTTCTGTGAACCTATTAGTACTTTGTATAATATTAAAAATTAGTTCAGTTTGAAGGAGTAACCATCAATGCTAAGTTCTTAATTAGTGGTTTCGGTAACGAGGGCACTTATTGAAGAAGGTGTTGTCTGCCTGTCTGCTGTTGAACTCACTTTCCTAACTGAAGCGAACCATAACTAAGTATGCTTGGCTCTTGGTGGGAAAACCATTAAAGCATTAGGTATAGGTGAGTCAACTTTACGCTGCTGTTCCTAAGGCTTTGGCAAATTGACCTACATTGCATTAAATAGCTTTAATGGTAACAATCTGATCACATTTTTTCTACAACGGCTGCAGAATAGGGTTGCCAGCGCTGTGCCTGCAAACGCTAGGATATTTGGAGGTGGCTGCACTGAAAGGGAAGCAGATGAAAGCGCCGTTCTCTTCCTTTTATGCCAAAAATGCCTCTGGCATCAGCAGAACCTTGACTGGTAGAAGAGTAAGAAGTAGGACTGCCAATATCCTGGTGGGGCTTGGAGATCTCCCAGAATTCCAACTAGTCTCCATACCCTGGAGAAAATGTCTGCTTTCCCTGTGGCATTATTCCATTATTGTCCTTATGGCATTATTCCTCATGGAGGAACTTCCCCTCCCCAAATCCTCCCTCCCTTCTCTGCCCCTAAATCTCCAGGAATTCCCCAACTCAGCATTGCAGCCATAGCAGGAAGGGTAAGTTTTGCTTGATTCCACTTCCTTACTAAAGTTCCCCTGTCCCACATGGCTTTTGTCCATGCAATAAGTAGGGCAACATCCACTTCTACACAAGCACTTGTGCGTCTGCTTCAAAGGATCCAGCTTACATGTTCCCCGCTGTGTATTATACATCCTTGGAGGCCTGCACCCAAAGCATCTCCTGTTGCAGCCATTTGCTTTCCAAGTACATGAAGTGGCTCCATCACCATTTCTGCATCATCCAGTGAGGAGTCTTGGGCTCGCTGGGTTTACTGGGACTGTTCATCTGGGAAGGATATTCTTCTTTTCAAGAAGATATGTGTGGAAGCTAGCATTATTAACTGTTTGTGCAACTTGAAGACTATCTAAAGCTCAAGAAACAATCACAGGCAGACTGGGCAGGCAGCAGTTTGGGAGAGGTGGCAAGCGACCCTATGACTATCAGCACCCCTGGCTGGGTCCAAGCTATGTAACCTCTGCAGCCATGGCAGCATTGCTGGGGCTCAACTTGGCTTGCTCCTGGCTGCATACAGCCTTCCAGTAGATTGAATTACTGGGGACTTTCCTAGTAACTCCAAAAGCCATAAAAATAACATGCATTACAAAAATCTTCTTCTTCATGATTGTTATTATTAGAAACATTGCAGAGCTGAAATGTGAACTGGCACTAAAATATGAAACAGAAATCCAGAGTGCTGAGACAGGATAAGGGAATTCAAGAATAGAATTCCTCCGGGGGGTTTTGCACATACCTGCCCTGCAGCAACTGAATTACACCAATGGAGGTTGCGGGATGATTTTTTAAAAATTTATTTAAATCATTTGTATGACACCTTTCTGCCCAATTAAGGCCTTTAAGGCAGTGAACTATCAAAAGAGATTAAAAGCCAAGTTTTAAAACTAGAGAAGAGAGAGTGAACAGGAGAGAGAGAAGGTGGGTCAATAATTCTACACCAGATGAAACAGAAAACTCTTCATCTGCTGGTGGAAGACAACAATGGAGGGAAACAGATGAATGACAAACACTTTCTATTCATGATGTCTCCACTTCCTGAGATTAGGAATTGATTACAAGGATTGAGATGCTGGTTTCCCAAAGTAAGTGTGACACAGTCAGGGATAGATAGAAGGTTTCAGGGATAACAGACCAAGAGGGGAATACCAAGGAGGAGAACAGAAGCATTTAGGATATCTAGCCATTCAAAAACATTGGGCCTGGTGAGCTGGTTTGTTTAGGACTTGAATACTTGGGCTTGTTTGTTTATTCAGTGTATGAAATTAGATGAAGAATACTAAGCATCTGATTGTGGTATTATTTTAGGTGAAATCTCATGATTTAGGCATTTTTTTCCAACAATGATTCATTAACTGAGCTGAATTGTGCTCAAACCAACAATGTCGTCAAAGATCTTGGATCCTTGCCTGGTAATTTTTTCCCTATCTCCTTTGACTGAGCACAAGTCTACAGAAAGCATGTAATGTGCCGAGGGCTGTAATTAGAACCTTGGACTGCAGGATAAATTGTACGTTGCGTAGAGACAAGGCTGTCCTTCCCTGTCCTCTTTCAGCCAAGTAGAAAGGTGTGTGTGTGTGTGTAGGGAGGGGATTCACACTTATTGATGCAATGTGGGTTTCAAGGACTCGTAGGCAACCAGTCAGATTACATGAAGTGATGTAACATAATTTTAAATGCTATGGGCAGAATTCTGAATTAGTATCATTAATTTTTTTTACTAGCCCTGCTCCACTGACCTGAGCAAGAGAAGATTTTCCTGTCATGAAGATAAGTAGTGGGACACAGTTTCATTCAGTGCCTGGTTTATAGCCTGGCAACAGGCTAAGTGGATGCTAGGGTTAGGGGGTGTCTGGTATGAGCTGACTGCCCATCAGCTGAATAGCACAAACTTTTCAACTTTGCCTGTAAAGCTGGTAACACTGACCTGTGTGGCTGGCATTGTATTTTGTTTTTTTTTTATTCATGTGCGTGTGAGTTATTGTGATGTCATCAGTAGAAAATTCATGTTTGACCGTTCATCAGTTCTAGAGGGCAAGACTATACATAGATACTAATTGTTTATGGATTAGGACAAGTTTAGACTTATCTTGCCCTGTACCACAGAATCGTGCCTAAATCAGGTTTTGCTATACATCAATTTCACTCTGAAATTGCTTACAAAAACATAAGTCTTTTGTCTTGGGTGAGCAGAAACTATGCTCCATCCTGAATTGTCTACCAGGAGGGCAGAAAAAAACCATAAAAGGTTTTGAAACGTTAAACAAATGGTGGGAGAGAAGATCTGAGGTGTTGTTTGGCCAGCACTGACCTTGCTCACTAGCCTGTTGCTAATATCACAGGAACAGAATTTATTGCAAACGGCAATCGTAGTCTGAATGAAACTGTGGGACAGGTGCTTTTAGTTTATACCCTTAGAATCTTTATAAATACTAAGTGAAAAAAGATCCTTATAAGCAGGGCTTTTTTTCAGCAGGAACTCAGCGGAACAGAGTTCCGGGACTGCTTGAAAATGGTCACATGGCTGGTGGCCCCGCCCCCTGATCTCCAGACAGAGGGGAATTTAGATTGCCCTCTGCGCCGCTGAGCAGCGCAGAGGGCAATCTAAACTCCCCTCTAACTGGAGATCAGGGGGCGGGGCCACCAGCCATGTGACCATTTTCTCCAAGGGCAACCCACTGAGTTCCACCACCTCTTTTCCCAGAAAAAAAGCCCTGCTTATAAGCATGAGCTCAAAAAAATCTCAGAATGCTGGTAATTGCTAGAGTTATATGTACATATGTTGTTATATAATATTACATATAGGAAGAGAAGAAACTTGACAACTTGACTTTCTATAGCTGATCAAGGCATTTATGATGAAGAATAATCAAAGCTCATTCATTTTCTTTCTATCTCAACACTGCAGGTTTGGAATCCAGTGATACTACTGGCAGTGGGACAAATACAAGGAAATACTTTATGCAATGCATAATCAGCATGTATATTTTACTTATATCTATAAAGAAAATACATCTACCAATAGCTATTCCACTAGAGCTAAGAGTAGATGTTTTATGCTCAGACAGTGTATCTAATTAACAGAACTGGGGAACAAACAAGAGGACATGACCAGAGGGCTACCTTCTCCATTCCTTTATTCATATGTTTCATTTCCACTGGAGGTCCTAGGTCGAATCCACATTCACCCATTACCCGCATGTTTATCGGATATCTTCCGTTTGCCTCCAATCCGTGATTTTTTCCTCTTCGTTCACATCCCTGCTTCCAATTCGCCTTTCTCGCGCGTCCCTCCGGTCACACGGCCGCTCGAAAACTGCTTTTTTGGGCGGGACCTTTTTTCCCCGCCCATTTTTTAAAAAATTTTTTGAGCTCACTTTTCCGTTATTTCGATCTTGTGTTATAAAGAAACATCATTGAAGATAATGATGCCTCTCTTTCCCCCACTGACAGCACTGATGGCTCTTCCGTTTCTTTTTTGGAAATTTTGAAGCATGCGGGAAGCTTTCGTGGGCATTTCCTATGCAGGACAGTTCAGTGCTCGAATTTTACTGAAGTTTCACAAAGCCAAGCTTTGGGCGGGTTCAGGCTGGTCAGTCACTTTGGATGAAGAGGCTGGTTTGAAAGGTGGTTTGAAAGGTGCAGTTTGAAAGGCTGGTTTGAAAGGTGCGGGTTGCATGTCTGTGCGAGTGGAGCGTGCCGAGACGCCACCCAGCCGTCCGCTCCCCCTTCCCCCCTCTCCAAGACTGGAGCGGCAGCGCCTGCGGGGTCAAGCCGGCTTGGTGGCCAGAGGGCCGTTTACCCCAAGGGGGGAAGGCTGCGCCCCCTCCCCTCCCGCGGACCGCCGCGCTGATGGGCGACCTCGCAGGGGCAGGCGCCCTGCGAGCTGGGCCTCTGCGTGGCGAGCGCCTGAGCCGGAGCGCCCACAGTGGAGAGGGCGCCTCGCAGCACAGCGCACCCTCGCCCCCCGGCAGCGCAGCACTGGCTCACTGCAGAGAGAGGCTCGGAGGGACACGGCTGTCTCCTCGGCCGGCATCCCCGGCCCGCCGCCGCCCGCTTCACTCGGCAGCAGTTTTTAAAATCCCTGTTCGTCTTCAGCCCCCCTCCGCGGATGTGCCAGCCCACGGGCCAAGCCACCTTTGCTGTCCCGGCAGCCCCCGCAAGCCCCGCCGTTCGGCTCAGCCGGGGATGCCTCGGCCAGTCCCTTCTCCGCTCTGAGCCGGGAGCCTCCAGCTGCGCCCGGGCTTCAACTCGGTCTGCTGGGCACCTTCTTGACCCCGGCGGGAGAGGAGGCGAGCGATGAGCCCGCCGGCTTCCCAGCGCCTCCAGCCCCACCGCTGGGGCGGCCCTCGGCAGCGACTGTTTTCTTTATTTTGAATGATTGATTCACTGTAATTTCGATATTACAGTAATATAAAATAAAAAAATAAAAAACAGTTAAAAAGGAAGTTTTGCGAGTCCGTTCTGAGGATGGATTCACCCCAAAATGATTTTTCAAACTACCAGATTTGATTCAGAAACAGCATAATCAATAAATCCAATGCTATGAAGTCAAAAACAGTCTTTTGCAGACTACGGAGCACTTGCAAGTTGAATCAGCCAATAGCAACTCTCGGAACGGCCGGAGAGACAGGAAGGGGGGTGGTTTTTAAAAAAAACGCGTAAATTGCGCATTGGACCATTCACGGCCACTGTGAAACTCCCGTTGAAAAACTGTGACCACATATTCGGGAGAAATGCGAATGAAATGCGTCTGTTTAATGAGGTAATGTGACCGGCACTCAGGATTGCGGGGAGAATGCGGGGAAAACGCGGAAAAAAAGAAGTAATGTGGATTTGGCCCTAGTTTGGTGATCAACAGCTGGTCAACTCTGGACTTCATCTGGCCCTCTCTGAGGTTTACCATATCCCCCCGCCTCCTCTTCACCTAAGAAGAAGGCCTCAAGTTCACTTTGAAAGTGACTTTTGGTAAAATCTTGGTGGCAAATCTAATTACAATTCATAGCAGCCATATATGGAAGAATCCCATAGAGCTACATTGGGACCAGCTTTTGGCCCCTCCCTCCACTCTTTGAAGGTAGATGGACAGTCTGTTACAGGAAATGCGAGTTCCGTGAACAGTTCCCATATCCCTGTTCAAGGTTCCTTCTCTACACCAGACTCCAAGTAAGGGCATGGCAGAGGATTATGAAATCATGCTTAGTGCGAAGAAAGTCAAAAGAGAGCCTTCTCCCTCTTCCCTAAATACTCGAAGTACAACACAACCAAAGAAGTACATTCAAAATAAACAAAACGAAGAAGTAAAATGCCACAAAGTTATCTTAGATGGCCGTAGAAGGGGATTAACGAATTCATAGAGGATAGGTCCATCCATAGGTATTGGCCATGATGGCTAAATGGAAGCACTTTATGTTTATAGTCAGTATACCTCTGAAAACTAGTTGCTGGTGGGAGAAACTTCAGAGAAAGGTATTTCTTTTACAGCTGTTTTGATGGGTCATTTGGTTTGCCTCTGTAGGATACATGGTGCTGTACTAGGGTTGCCAGCCTCCAGGTAGTGGCTGGAGATCTCCCGGAACTAGGCCACAGAGATCAGTTCACCTGGAGAAAATGGCTACTTTTGGGGGTGGACTCTATGGAATTATGCCATGCCAAGGTCCTTTCCCTCCCCAAACCCCACTTTCTCCAGGTTTCTCCAGGTTTCACCCGCCAGATCCCCAGGAATTTCCCAACTTGGAGCTGGCAACCCTATGCTGTACTACGATGACCCACTTGTCTAATCCAGTTGGACTTTTCTTATGTTCCCTATATGGTTGGTTACTCATACTCTGGTTCCTGCTGTTGTGGGTGCTTTGTCTATGCTCACCAGGATTCTCCTTGCCTTGCGCTGATTGCTAAAAGTCTGCAGACTGAGGCTAAGGTGAGGCTTCCTTAGGGAGGACATTCCATGTCCTTGTTTTCCTAGTCACTCTCAAAATAGCTGGTAATAACGTGGTGGTGAGTTGTTACAAAGGCAGGGCCTATCTACAGAAAATTAATAACAGGACACTTCAGGATCGTGCTCTGTCATCCTCAGAGACACCCATCTCTGAGTTCAACTTGGGATCATTCTAACATGACTATTAATCACAAAGCCATAAATGTTAAATTTTGTTTCTTTAATTAATAGCATTGAGCTATTTTGCTTGATGAGGTCATTATTCAGGGACTTATTTATTTAATTATTTATTTTTAAACAATACCCCCCCCCCCGGCGTATTCTCCACCAACCGGAAGAGATGCTTTTCTGAAGAAGGCAACAAATAACTGGGTTTGTGTTCAACAGGCCCGTCCCTGTCTTAATCTGTGACAGTATGAAAAAAAATACATATATATTCACTGGAGGAAAAAAATTTGACAATAATAGTGTTTTAGGACATTTCTGTCACTGTGAAGGTGTTGTCGAATTAGGAAAGAGCTGGTTCTTGTGATAGCCTATATAAAGGAACAGCAAATGTTACACGGGCTGCTGCGCTACCATGGAGAAGAAACGGATGGTCTGTGAGGAAGGCCCACTGAGGATATTCTTTGTGATTTTCATCCTGTTTCTGTGTATGGCAGGTGAGGTTCTAATTCTCTTCGTTTCAACCATTTTGATGCTGGATATCAACAGTATTGGAGGGACAATTCATTGATCCAATTTTTCATGGCCCTGACATTTCATTGAAAAAAGAGCAGCTGTACATGTTACGATGGAAATGTGTACAGTTGGGAACTCTATGAGCAGAACCACAAGTGACAAAAGGCACAGATTGGACACTTGTCTGCTTCCCTCAAGTTTTGATGGGAAATGTAGGCATCCTGGTCTCGCAGCTTCGCTCTCCGACTGCTGCCAATGGACTTTTCAACTGTCACTTGTCCAACATTCCGCTAAGCTGCCTACATTTCCCATCAAGACTTGAGGGAAGCAGACAAGTGTCCAATCTGTGCCTTTTGTCACTTGTGGTTCTGCTCTATGTCTCCATCGTATTATGACTATAGGGCTGGTGAGGGGCAGCATTGCACGGGAGAATGCAAGAAAGGGCACTCAAGGGCCCGACTGACAACTTTCTCCTACGCAAGGACCTCCCAGGTTATTTTTAAACATTTTCCTCCAATCCATGTTCTGAAACTTGCCCAGCTGAGGAAAATACAGCCTTGGGAATGGACTGAGGGGACACTTGCAAGGCAATTTGGAGGCAGGGGTTAGGACCACTGATCCTCCCCAAAAATGCCTGTGCTCCCACATTTGTGTTACTGCAACAAACAACAGGGTTAAGAGCACGTTTGCTGAGGTAATGTGTAACTTTGCTCATAATGTGGCCTACAGAACATATGTTCTTGAGAGAACATATGTTCTTGAGAGAAAGCAAATAATTTTGCTTGGGGGGTATTGAGTCTAGGAACAATTAAAGCTGAGGGTGTGTGGCTTGTGGCTCCACTGGGATTGTTAAAAGGTTCGTGAGGGTTCTAGGCTGACAGGAGGGGCAGGTGGGGCAGGCCTCACATTAAGCAGGGTGAAGCAGCTCGCCTCAGCTGGTGGATGGTTTGATGTCCACAACAGGCATCAGCTTGTTGTTGATTTAGCTTATGATTATATGACTACCCAAAAGACCAGGGTGAGAGGAGGGTCATCATTTGGATTTTTTACCCACAGGAATCAAAGCATCTTGGGCAGTCTTGGGAGGCATGTTAAGTGTACCTGACAAGTAGAGTGGGCCAGGTAATATCCTAAGGCTGAGTCAGTACTAAAGGAGGTGGCTGAAGAAAGAATAATGTATTCACTGTGTTAATGACGTAGGGCAAAAAAAAGGTGAGAATTGGTACTAAATAAGAATTCATCAATGGTTACTGACATTTCTTTTGGCATTCCCATGTGTAAAACAGTGCAAATATGAGGAAACAAATAAGACACATGTATGTATGAAAAAAAAGAACCTGCTGAAAAGTTAGTTAAATTTCTGGATAAAACATATCCGAATACACATTACAACATGAATATTCAGCTTAGTGACCATGAAAATACTCTGTTTATCCTGTCCTGCCTCTAAGAGCAGCTAGACAAAACTGTCAATTTGAGGTCAGATTGTTACCGTTTAGAAATTTGGCTGTATCCCTAGGGCTAAACACTTTAATTAGTACAATCAGTGGCTAAATCAGCTGAATGGATGGTACAGGATTATTAAATAGGGCAAATTTTAATGGATGGCAAATTTTACGTACCCTGACCTGGGTGATCCTGGTTAGCCTGATTTTGGCAGATCTGGGAAGCTAAGTAAGGTCAGCCCAGGATTAATAATAAGATGGGAGATCAACAAGGAAGTCCAGGCAATGGCAAACCACCTCTGAATGTATCTTGCCTTGAAAATCCCACTGGATAAGTGTCCTGCAATTTGATGGCACTTTTCACCACCAAGTTTTAAGTTAGAAGAAACATTTCTTTATAATTTGAAGCTATTTTGTCTTTGCTGTGTTTTAGTAATTCTGAATGAATGGTGGCCATTTCTTCAACTAAGGAGTCAGGGGCTTTTGTTCAATCATTTGTAAGTTATCATGGGCTCCCTACAGTTTCCCGAGATCCTTAAGAGAAGGGCGGGAGTCTCTTCAACAAATACAAGGAGTACCGTGATATCTGTGAACAATTGCAATAAAAGGAACAACATGGTTCTGTCTCTCCCCCCCCCCCCCACCAATGCTGTATAACTGTTATTTGGTTTCAGATTCCCGAAAACATCCCCCACCCCATCACTGTGATGAAACCATTTCTCAAGGAACGGCTGCGCTTCACACCACCACAGCCAGTCCTGTGGATTGTGCTACTCCTCCTGAGACCATCCCTAAAACTACAAATACATTTGTCACTGACTCAGCAGGGACTCTTAATGCCACAACAAATGCCACAGATTCACCAGACTCTTTCACTTCACCCAACGGCACAGGTAAGCCACCGAATCATTTTAGCCACTGTGGCTGTGACACACTCAAAAGTAACGCAAAGAACGCATTTTTGCTGCTAAAGGGCTGCTTTTGTTTTTTTTAATGGGCGAATATAGCAAATGCACCATGATTCATTTAGAAGTGAATAATCTGCCCTCGGAAGTGTAGCTATTTAATTAGAACTATCCAAACGCTGTATTCTCCACACTCACACTGCCACACGCACACAAACATATATACACACAAACTCAGGCACAGTCTCAAAGATGCCTTATTCAATCAGTAGTTTAATGACTCTAAGAATAGAAATATGTATGGATTTGAAAGTTTGGCACTGAAGAAAGCTGACAGGAAGAAAACTGATTCATGTGAAGTATGATGCTGGGGGAGAGTTTTACATACACCAAAAAGACAGTTAAGGGTTTTTTAGATCATATCAAGACCTAATTCTCCATAGAAGCTAAAATGATGAAACTGAGGCTATTTACTTTGGTTACATCATGAGAAGACAAGACTCACTGGAAAATTCAATAATGTTAGGAATGGTGGAAGGCAGTAGGAAAAGAGGAAGACCCAAAATCAGATGGCTTGACTCTGTAAAGAAAGCCACAGAACTCCTGTTTGCAAGATCTGAGCAAGGGTGTTATTCTAAATGTTTTGGAGGTTGTTAATTCACAGGGTCATCGTAAGTCAAAAGTGACTTGACAGCACACACAACACTCACACAATAATAGAAAATGGGGATGGTATGATTAAGTGTGAGAAACAAGGGACACATATAATCTATATGTCCGGACATGCATAGAATAGTTCACTTTGACAACTGCAGAAAGAGAACAAATTCTAACACTGATAAGTATTTCTTGCCTGTGTGAAGTGGTTGTACGCTTAGTCAAAACCCTGCGGCCTCTAGCCTAATGCCGTCTATGCAGACTCTCATCAAACTCATCTCCATCCCTGCCACCTTTTGATTCAAGGTGTTAAAGACTGAACTCGGGGCTTTCCCACAGAAAACACGTGTTCCACTCCTGAGTTACAGCCCTCCTTCTTCTGGAATTAGATAACTAGCTGATTGTCCCAGGGATGTGTTGCCTTTAGAACAACTCTAGCTGAGCTGTGATGGGGTTCCAAGACAATTTCAAGCTTGATGTCTACATTGCAGCCTAAATGATCATGTAGCTAGGGGGGGGGGTCTGCATTGGTGCCTGGGTGATGATACCCAGTCTATACCACATAACATCTCCCTCCTCTTCTTTTCTCAAAACAGACCAATTGGTCAGCTTTTATCAGCCCGATCAAGCCATTGTTGGATGCTACCAAATCTATTAAGTCTTTCAGGTGTTTATTTTGGCTCTTGGTTCACTACCCTCTATAGAAGAGGCAAAGTCAATAGCCATTTGTTATGTACAAGTATGAAGCTCCAATGCCGACCTTTTTTGAGCAGTGTTTCCTGATAAGGAGATATAGTAGGGTTGCTAGCTTATCATTGGCAACCCCTGAGAGCTTTCCAGAGAGTGGAGTCCTGGAAAATGGTGTTGCCAACATCATGACATAATTTATAGGCAAAAATCCAGAAATGATGTCACACCCACTCTGTGACACTCTAGGAATACCACAAATCTCTATGGTAAAGACCACAGAGTTTGGTGGAATTCATAGAGTGTCATGGTGGACAGTGACATGACTGCCAGGGTTTCACCTGGAAATAATGTAATGGCATTGGTGATACCATTTCCCTCCCTTTCCCCCTCCCTGTCCACATTGATTGGCAGTGGACAATTGTGCAATGGTTGGGGACTGCCTGTTGCCACCTGGCAATAGGGAACGCTAGGCTACATAACCCCAAATGAAATTAGAGTAAATCTTTTTATTCATCAATACATTTTCATTATACTATTGTGCATCAGTTTTTGGTACTGCCACTCTCTTTTATGGCTTTCAGTGGGGAATGTCAGCTATTTAAGGAAGGGCAAATCCAGGCTCCTCTTTCTTAAAAAAATGAATGTGACTAATCCTGTTATCACTGCTATCCCTTCTGAGTCTTTTTAGGGCACTGGGTGGTTCTGTGAAGCCACGAGGTGGGGCAGAAATTCCAAAACCAACTATCTAATTAGATACAAATAGCTCAACTATATTTATATTTTTGTTATTAGCTACTTTGTGAGATTGCTGTCTGAGAACTAAATCAGTAATAAGGCTTCACTGCACCTTTTATTCCCGACAGAGACCAGACCATCAGAGCCTGAATGTCTGCAGGGCTGGGCCATCTTTCTGATCTGCTTAGGTGCTGTAGTGACAGTGTTCTTGCTGGCTGGTATCCCAATGATGGTAAGCAAATTGCTTACATACACACATTGCTAACCACTGCTGGTGGCCTTGTGTATCTCATCCAAAAAGATTTTGGGGATAAGGAATTTGTTTTTGCAATGTAAAAATAAATAAATATGTGGTAACCAAGTTTGAAATGCTGAGGCAGTAATATGATAGGTCAGATCATTGTTGATTTCTGATCGTTGTTTTTGCCATAAAGAAAGATAGCATGCTGGAGGTATGTTGTCTTATGTTCTAAAAAATGGTAGAGGCAATATTCCTAACATTTGTTTAAGAGTGTTCAGGTATATGTAATTTTGGATCAGAGGGCTATCATTGCCTGAACTGATATCATTAGAAAGTAGGTGTGGTCCTACTCAAGTTGGGGTCTGGACAAGTGCTCACATAGGGGTGGGATCAGTGTTGCCAAGTGTGTTCAGTGGTGTCAAGGAGCAGGGCCTATGTTCCAGGAACAGAGATGAGGGGGTCAAGGGGCTGAGCCAACAAAAATGGTAATTTGCCACAACAACCAACTCTCCTTGTTTGTCCATTTGTCCATCTAATTAAGGAGGTATCAGAAGAGAAAGGCAGCTCCGGTGTTTAGAGAAGCTGCTTTTGAGAAACAGAAAAGCCTGAGCTGAAAATGAAAATTATGATTAGCTATAACCTTAGCACAGCGAAGGTCTTAAAGGTGCAACACATCAAACTGGCCCCTCTCCTACATGAAGAAAACCTCATCTGATCACCAGTCAGGCCAGTGGAAAACCAATTGGTAATTTTATCATTAAATACATACAGGAAATATGAAAACTGTTTGCTGTTACAACTCAGTCAAGGAGGTACCATTGTGGGTTAGATCCACACTGCAAACTTTCATGATTGGCATCAGTTTAATTGTCATGGCTTCCCTGAAAGAAGTTTGGGAGCCCTAGTTTGGGCTGAGTGTTCCCTGTTGCATATCCCTGGCTCATCCTACAGAACTACAGTTCCCAGAATTCCTGGGGGGGGGGGGAATGCTAATGGCTGTTAGAGTCTCTCTACATTAGACCTCTTACACAAGGATGCTCAACTGTAGGGAGACGCAATGTTATCTGGAAAGTGTAGTTTAAAAAGACAGAGGCTCTGTCAGTTCAGGGAGGCAAAGATGAAATTAACAAACCCTCTCAGGAGCCTTCTCTGCCATCTCTGTGTAGAGAGGTGAAACTGACAGAGCCTTTGGCTCTGTCTTTTTGAGCGATGCTTCCTGGCTAACATTGCGTCTCCCTTCACTTGCGCGTCCTTGTGTAAGATGTCTCGTGTACAGAGACTCTAAGTTTAAAGCCTGCAGCATAAATACACCCTGTGCAACTGTGGCTTAGGGCTAGGATATTAAATCTTGTTCTCAGTCTACAAACAGGCAAAATTTGAAAACAGAGAGAGAGCCCTTTCACCAGGGGTAGGTAAATCAACATTCTAGCTCTTGCTCAGTTTGGTTTAGTGGCTAAGAGCGCAAGACTCTAATCTGGAGAACCAGGTTTGGTTCCCCACTCCTCCACTTGAAGCCAACTGGGTGACCTTGGGTCAGTCACAGCTTCTAGGAGCTCTCTCAACCCCACCCACCTCACAGGGTGTTTTTTTGTGGTGATAATAATAACATACTTTGTAAACCACTCTGAGTGGGCGTTAAGTTGTCCTAAAGGGTGGTATATAAATCAAATGTTGTTGTTGTTGTTGTTGTTGTTGTTGTTGTTACTACTACTACTAATATTATTCAGTTGGGGAAAAATTCCTTTGGCTGGATTAAAGTCCAGGTAAAACTCATACCTTCCTTAGCAACTGACTGCACTTCCTGAACAAGGTTTCCTTCCTCCTTTGAGATTCATGCTTTAGCCAGCTCTTATCATACAGATCAGAGAGAGAATGGGCAGCCAACACATCCCTGGAAAAGGCCCCAGCCCCAGCCCATTGCCTGACCCACCCCTCACCGGATGGAGAAGGATGAAAAAAGCACTTGGGCTGCAGGTGAACCAGCTGGCAAGGATACCACTGCTGGGCAGAAGCAGATGCCTGGCCTTGTTGCCCTCTTGCCCGCTGGCCTAGCAGGAAGCGTGGACTCAGCAGAGGTGGGCCAAGACGGAGTGGGGGGGCAGCGCTGAAGCAAAACCTGTTTCTGTGCCACATGCCTGGCTTCATCAATCCCAAACTGGGGTTGCAGGGGGAGGCTCAGGAAAGTTGACCTGTCAGGCCACCAGTCTACCAGGATTTTCCCGGTAGCTATAATGGCCAAGATACCTTTTTCAGTATCTAATGCTGGTGAGTAAAAATGTGTTGTTGCATATTTATTCACCGAAACTGTGTAACTATGGAAAAAAAGGCTTTGTTTCTTCATCAGAACTACATATTTCAGGCAAAAATAAAAAGAGGTTTGACATGCACTCCGGTACATGAAATTCAGAACCATTCTGTCCAGCTATCCTCCCTGAAATCTAAACACATGCAAATCTAAATACATGCAAGCAAACACAGAAAACTGGGCCCAGCATCCACAGCTAAGTTTCTTGTCAAGTAATGAAGATGCATAAGAAAGGCAGGCTGCTTCATTTTTGTTATCTGTTCTCACCGCAGACTGAAGAAACATGATCCCAGTGTCTCCTCACTGACTCCTCAATTGATTAAGGATCCATTAAAGATCTTAATGCAGATCAGGGTACTAGTCAAATCCTTTTAACTATTTTAGAGAGCAATTAGAAGCAAGTCTATTCAGAATCCTGCTGAGGTCCATTGAATGGGGTTTACTCTCAGGAAAGTGTTCTTAGGATTGCATTGCTAGTGTGCTTGGGTAGTTAAAAGGTGAATATAGACTGAACTTTTCACGAAATTTCTAAGGATAAAGTGGAGATTAAAATCAGTACTCGTAAATGTTACAGATGTACTAAGCCAGAATACAAGACTGTACCCTCAGAGATATGGCATCAGACAACCAGGCAGAAAACACCTCGTTCCAGAGGTTACTCCACTGCTAATATTTTTCTCCCTCTGCTTCTGCTTTCTAGATCTATTGTATCCTACGAGACCGATGGTTAACATCTCAGACATGCCCCGTCCGGTACAACTGTAAAATCTACACCGCTCCTGAGGAACAAGCCTTTCAGCTAGAATAAGAAAAGATAGAAATGATGGTCCAGACGAAGCACCGGAATTTATAGATTCTGTACTCAGTTGTGCCACTGATTCTTCATGGATGGGACTTTTTAGTATATATATATATATATATATATATATATATATATATATATATATATATATATATATATATATATATATATATTTGCAATGTAATCATACCAGAGATTGAGGCACAATGTTATTTTAGAAAGATGCTAGATAGGAAGGATTTGAAGTTAGGAAGAAAACGAACTGTCCTTGTGCTACAAAGGACTGGTGTGGCAAGGTCAGGAGACCCCTGGCACCCCAGACTCAATCCCTACCTCCCAGCTACAGTTGATGCAGCTGCCATGCCATAGCCTATCTGTCGTTCTCCATTCTCTTTTTCTGTTATGCCAGCAAAAGAAAACCCAGGCGGTGCTAGAGGACCACTCTCCACTTCTTGCTCTTGTTGGGGACATGAGTTAGAACCACTTATATTTCTGGTGACAGAAATCCCCATATCAGCTTGCAGGCAGACAGAAAAAAGGGCTGTGGAAGACTAGGGGCAGAAGAGGACAACATGAGCATCAAATCTGATTTCTGCTACTCCAATGAATATTAACAACTGTCTGAAGGTTAAGCAAATTTTATGTGATGCTACACCATTCCAGCCCAATAAATATTCCAGGAGGATATTTATTTATTTATTTACTCCCTGACTTTGTCCCGAGTGGGCCCAAAGCAGTTTACGTCATTCTCCCCTTGTCTATTTTTTCCTCTCAACAACTTTGTGAGATTGGGTCAGGTGGAGTATGGCCATTTCCACACGCCTTTCCCTCCTCCCGAAAAATGGCAAAAAACTTATGGAACGACGCACCTTCATGCCGCGATTTCCTGACATGACTTTGCTTCGTGGCATGATGACGTCAGAAAACGCGCCACGAAGCGAATTTATGATGGAGAATCGCAGCATGAAGGCATGTCATTCTGTAAGTTTTTTGCCATTTTTCGGGAGGGGGGACATGTGGAGACGGCCTGTGTGTGACTGGCCCAAGATCACCCAGTAAGCTTCCCTGGCAGAGCAGGGATATGAATCTGGGTCTCCCAGACCCTTGCCCAGCACTTGACCCACTACAGCACACAGGCTTAGAGATCTGAATGCTTCCTCCACTGGTGGAGAATGAGTAATTCCATTTCTTCAGTGACCCTCAGAACTTCAGAAGTAGGGTTCCCAGTTGTCCGCTGGTGGAAGACAAACTCCGGGCAGTTTGCTCCATTGCTCGCTGATTGTGGGTGATCAGCAAGAGGTGGCAAACCACCTGGAGATCACCAGCCACTGGCAGGCAAATTGCACATGCATGCAGCAAGCATGCTGCCAGTGGGGTGTGATGATGTCACTTACTGAAGTGATATCATCGTGCTGGCTGCGGGAGTGCTCCTGCACTTCACGGGGGCCAATTTTGGCCCCAAACGGGCTGAGCATTGGGGATAAGATGGAACCCTGCTGGATCCCACAGGCCAAAGGGCTGAGCAGCAGTACCTCAGCACCACCTTCTGAAATCCAATCTTTCCAGGTAGGACCAGAGCCGTGGCAGAACAGTGCCTCCCAATCCCAGCCTGGAAAGGAGATCCAGAAGGATACCACGATTGATGGTATCAGAAGCCACTGAGAGGTCCAGGGAAATCAAAAGACTTGCACTCCCTCTGTCCATCTCCTGAAGAACGTCCACCAAGGCAACCAAGGCTGCTTCAGTCCCATAATCAAGCCTAAAACCAGAATAGAAAGGATCTAAACAATGAACCTCATCTGGGGAAGCCTGAAGTTGTCCAGCCACCACTCTTTTAATCACCGTACTCAGTAATAAGAACATCCGAGACTGATCTATAGTTATTAAGATCTTCTGAGTCCAGGGTAGGCTTGTTTAGAAAAGGACAAACCACAGCCTATTTCTAGACTGGGGCAACCACCCCCTTTCTCAAGGAAGCATTAACTGCCTCTCATACCCAGTCTGTCAGCCCTCCCTCCCTAGCCGATTGAAGTAGCCGGGAAGGACAATTGTCATACAAGCAAGTGGTAGGGCTTAAGCCCGAAGGACCCTGTCCACATCCTCAGACCAAATAAACTGGATAGTATCCCAAACAACCAGACAAGTTGGCACCATCTGACCCTGTCATTGCTAATGCAGAATCCAAGGCTGCTTCCACACACGTTGGATAATCTACTTTCAATACTCTTTAGTGAAGATTTGAAACTGATTTTCCATGTGTGGAAAAAAAATCCACTTCTAAAGGATTACGAAAGTGCATTGAAAGTGCATTATTCAACATGTGTGGAAATGGCCAATGTTAGAAGGGAAGCAAGTTATGCTCTAAGCAAAATGGTTGCAGCGGGCCATGTGGCAGTCCACTCGCACCTGCAAGACAGATTCCAACTGGCCTCTGATCACTGATCTGGCTTACATGGTGCAGAAACTTTTTTGCCGGCGTCACTACCACAGATTATGCTTTAAAATGGACTCCATGTACAATCACTCTGAGTGCTGGGAGGTGAGGGGGGGGGAGAAATGATGTGACAAATAAATTACACCAATAACCCCAAAGTCAAAAAGAGAATCAAGTTTGTAAAGAGGAAATGGTGCTTTAGGGGAATCAAAATTTTTCTTTTAACTCTTCTTGTGGCATATCGTGTGCAAAGAAGCATATCAATAGCACTCTAAAGAAATCAAGCGTTGAGAAAGATAGTATTTTCCCATTTTAACATTTCACTTAGTAGATTTAAATATTACCCTGTTTGTGCTCAATATATGTTAATCTGAACTACATAGTATTCTCAGATTCATAGGCAACACCACCAAAAAAAGTCTTGGACAAAGAGCTATTCCCTAAGGCATTTAGAGAGTGTAGGCACGAGGTACCCACAGATTTTTGGTATCCAAATAGCTGCCAAGTGTGCCTTTATATGTGACCAAGGCCTATGACCACAAGCCAATGGCTGGCATCTGGTGAGAGATGGGTGAGGCAGGGACATTGAGGATTCCGGTGTGTCATCAATGTGATGTCATTTCTTGCGTGAATCCAGAAGTGCTGTCAGGCCACTCTAGAATTCAGCAGAAACTGTATAGTTGCAATGTAAATTTCATTGTAAGCCGCTTGAACTAGGCAAAAAGGCCAGATATAAATGTTTAAATAAATAAATCATAGAACAGCATGATGTTACTCCTCCTGGATTCACCCTGTAAATGACATCATACCACTGATGCAATGGCAATTTTCCCTTGTCCCCCCACCAGTCTACTGAGCAGCAGTGAGGACTGGTGGGCTACTGGTTGAAGATCTCCAGACAGCACTCACCTTCCTGCCTTCATGGAAAGGATGTGAGTTGTGGTGGGACCCACTTTCCTCTGCTCAGAGGGGACAGCAGGTGCCATGGAAAGGGGGGTACCATGTGGTGCAACCCTATCAGCAACAGCAGCAGAGCTGTCCCTCGTGGCCAAAAGTGGTGGCAGCTGACATCACCCCCCATCCTGCCTTCGCGGAAAGGATGGGATAGGCAAGACAGGAGAGGTCATTGGGAGGGATCAGAGTGTTCCGGAGAGAAATAGGTCAAAAGAGGGAACGACCAGGACCTTGTCGGGGAGAGGAGGGTACAGGTTCCTTGTCATGGCCGCATTGCAGAGCGGGACCGGGAAGGACCAAAAATGGCAGCCGCGGCATGGTAGTTCCCCATGCCCAAAGGTGGAGGCAGCTGACATCACCCACACTCCTGCCTTCGCTGACAGGATGGGACGGGCAGGACAAGTTGTGGGGTGGGGTGATATTGGTGCCATCCAGAGAGGGAGAGGTTGAAAGAGGGAAGGGGAACTTGTCTGGGAGAGGAGGGCAAAGGGTTCCTCAACAGAGGCCGGCAGTTCCACAGAATCTGCTCCAATCAGAGAAAGCTTACCTGTCAAGGCAGTTCAGGTACCTGCCAGCATCACCTACCTTCCTGCATTTGAGGAAAGGACGGGTGTTGCGGCCGGGACCCATTCCCCCCTGTTCAGAGGGGACAGCAGGTGCCCATGGAAAGGGGGCACTAAGCGGTACAACCTTATCTGCAACAGCAGCTGAGCTGTCCCTCGTGGCCAAAATCAGCAGCAGTGGACAGCACCCACCTTCCTGCCTTCGCGGAAAGGATGGGTGTTGCAGCCAGGACCCATTCCCCCCTGCTCAGAGGGGACAGCAGGTGCCCATGGAAAGGGGGCACTAAGCGGTACAACCTTATCTGCAACAGCTCCTGATCTGCCCCTTGTGGCCAAGAGCAGCAGCAGCGGACAGCACCCACCTTCCTGCCTTCGCGGAAAAGGTAGGTGGGAGGGACCCATTCTCTCCCCCCCCCTGCCCAGCACTCCCAGAGACCTGACCAGATCAGGCACTAGTACTAATAATGTGAGCCCTCAGCTGAGTTGCCCACTGAGTTTGGCCCCAGGGCTTGGCAGCAGCTCTGGAACCAGAGAGAGGGGCTAGAGTCCTAGCCCAGCACTCCCAGAGATCTGACCAGATCAGGCACTAGTACTAATAATGTGAGCCCTCAGCCGAGGTGCCCACTGAGCTTGGCCCCAGAGCCCCAGCAGCCCTGGAACCAGAGGGAGGGGCTAGAGCCCTAGCCCAGCACTCCCAGATACCTGACCAGATCAGGCCTTAATAATAATGTGAGCCCTCAGCCGAGGTGCCCACTAAGCTTGGCCCCAGAGCCTGGCAGCAGCCCTGGAACCAGAGGAGATAGATCCCTTTCCCACCCACCACACACAGAAACAAATCCCAGCTCCAATGCACTCTCCCTGTCTCTCTCACAAAAGGCTATCAACAGCTCTGTCCCACTCTGCTGCCTGCTGAAAGTGAAAGCCAGAATTGGGAGCACAGTGCCCTTTTATAAGCAGAGGTCTCATAGAGAAAAGCAGGTCTGTGGTTGGCAGTCAGAACTGTCTAACAGGGTTTGCAGGGATGAGATTAGAGTGCCCATGGCTACAGAACACCACCTCTTCACCCTCCATCCCTCCTAGTCTCTGCTGCCATGTAACCAATTGTAACCAACTTGCTGCTCCACTCTTGAAGGAAGACCTGCCCATCAAGCTAAGTTGGGCTCACATTGGGGTTTCCAGGGCGACAGAAGGAGTGCAGACAGAGTTCAGGCACTCCCAGCCTCCGTTGCCAAGGGAATTTATTGAAGGTGCCTGGCTGTCTGGCTTCACGAACAGCGGATGAACGCAATGAACGAGGTTTGCAATGACCAATGACCACGGCTTGTTTGCGAACAGACGAACGGGCTGTTTGTGTTTTTTTTCCCATTCGTAATGCTGTTCGTGCCCATGTCTACTCACGACCTGAGTTTGATCCTGGCAGAAGCCGGGTTCACGTAGCCGGCTCAAGGTTCACTCAGCCTTCCATCCTTTCGAGGTTGGTAAAAGAGTACCCAGGTTCCTGGAGGTAAAGTGTAGATGACTGGGGAAGGCAATGGCAAACCACCTTGTAATAAAAGTCTGCCAAGAAAACATCGTGACGTAATGTCCCTCCGTGGGTCAGTAATGACTCAGTGCTTGCACAGGCGACTACCTTTACCTTTACAAGAATAATTATAGTATTGCTGGTCTTGACATGACTGCAATAAGAAATCTAAATGAATACAATTTCCTTGTGTTATAGAAAATATTTTAAAAGTGTGGTGATTGTCATCATTCATATGGGAACATTGACAATCTCTGGACATTTAATATAGCTCTTGCTATCACTGATTTATAGCATAAATATAAAAGTAACATTGGCCAGAATTATAATCTGCATTACAATATTCTTTCCTATCAGTGATCAGGATGATAATATAAACAGCACAGAAAAGGTTCAATGGCAGTGTAAACTTGGGCTGTTGAAACAGTCCACCATCAAAATATGGTTTTCCAAAATGATGAGTGGTCATTCAGCCAAATGTAACGTCAACATTTCACTATAAATGGAGGACAAGAAATATGTAATTTTTTACATTCAAAATGTACATATAATCATAATTTCCCAGTGAATTTTACTAATGACTAGTGCTAAAACACAAATTATATTTTGGATATATCTGAGTGGTTTGGAATATATTGTACCTTTTCTTTACCTCCCAAAAACAATTGAACTCGGTTGCCTGACACCCAGGTCCAAACTTGCACCACCTAGAATAGGTAATGAGTTTTAATGATGAAATCCCAAAGTAGAATCTTTCACCTCTATTTCCTAGACACTTACTCATCCTCACTGCCTCATCATACTCTCTGCATGTCCCCATTTTGTCATACTCCCTGTTCACCTTCAGTAACCATTCTTGAGTATGGAGTCACCGGGCCATTTCTGCTTTATTTCTATGCCTCATGACTGTCCCTTGTCTTGACCCCATGTGCCTACTCTCATGAGCTCTTGCTTATGGGGTTTTGTGTATATGAGGGGTAAAACTCTATATTTGTCATTTCCATGCAATGATATCCATATGAACGTTTTTCAATAGGAACTATTCCAAACCTTTCCAGCAGAGTCATGGTTATTTGCATATAATATACACATCAGTCGTTCGTACCTCTGGGGCACATCTAGCTGTCTACTAGTCCAATGGCCAATCAAGAATGTATGCAAATTCCTTCCCTCCTGAGCAGATGCTATCCCAACCTCATTGGCACCACGGAGGTGCAGCTTATACCAGGAAGAAAGCGCAACATGGAGAATCATGTGGATGGTTGCTGAGCAACCATTTTAAAACCTACTTCCTTCCTGGAATAACAGGAAGGTTAAAGAGGTACTAAATATGAAGTACTGAATGCAATCTCACAGCGATTCACAATCTCATCACTAATTTGTTGTGTGGTAGTTTTCTTTTTCCTTCCTCTTTATTTTCTTTCTTTTTCCATATAGAGGGGGTCTAGTCTGCCCAGCAACAGACTATAGTCTCCCTAATGGGTCATTCTTCTAAACATCAACAATTTAATAACTTACAAAACAGCTGTTGAAAAATGGGTATGCAATAGGGAAGGGAGCCAGAAAGTGACAAGGCCATACATTGTCCATGGATTCTCCCATCACTGCTCACGTCTTCACCAGTCACAGTCACTTCCCACACTCTCCAACTGCAGATACAAGCCCAAAAAACCCCAAGTGTGGTTATTTCACATTCCTTTATCCCCTGTAGTACTGGTGGCTCTTCTGAATTTTCAGTTTTCGTTAACGAAAAGTAACCCTCTACTTCTTGAACTTGTGGAGAAATAAGGAAAAGAATGCAGCTGTACCTCATAAGAAGTAAAGCTCTTGCACTGGGCAGGTAGTTGGACTAGATGCGTTATAAGACCCCTTCCAACTCCGATTCTATGATTCTATTCCTGCCTTCCTTTGTTCTGGCCAATGAGTGCAAATGCAGTGTAATAAACAACAAACCTCAATCAAGAGGTCTTTATTTTGTATGTTTTATAAAAATACATTTTCTTTAATCATATTTAATGTGATTTTAAATATTAAACCAATTAGACTAGCTGTGTTTAGGTTCTGGCTACTCGGCATTGATTCACACATACAACCTCCTTTAGATTTTTTCACCACAAAATTTCTGGATACAGGTCTAGTTTTGTGACAGCTCTTGGGTGTGCTGAAAATTTTCCCAGTGGTGGCTAATAAATCATTTCTCTAAAGTTCACCAAGAATTATTTTTCCCCATAATCCTTATTATCCAAGTGGAAGAATGTGTCAGTTTCCTGTGATATACATCTGTGGAATGAGTGGACAAGGTTTTTATTTTCTTAATAAAACACCAAGAAATGGATCCTGTTAGGCAAATGATATGTCAGCAGCCAGTCTTATAATGATAGCCTGGGCTAGTTCAATGTGGTGACACCTGGCTCAGCGTTCATGGAGCGAGCCATATTTAAGCAACGTAAAGTTCGAAGAACTCAGGAGATCTGAAACGACTTCCAGGACAACTGCTGCTTCCCATCCTCTCCTTCCATCCACTTGCCAACCATGGGTCAATCAAAGATATCACGTGCATATATTTTAAGGACTGTGCTCCTGTGTTTTACTGTGTGCTATCAGGTGAAAGGTAAGCCTCTTTTCATTTCTAATGGGATTATTTTCTCTTTTTTTACCTGAAAAGGTTGCTGCCAAGGTAACCAAACAATGAAGTCTGAAGGATGAGACCAAATTTTGAAAGCCATCTAGCATTACTTGAATATCCTTGTTTTGATTTTGTTTTCCCATTGTGCAAAACAAATCAGCGAGACTTCATTTCACACTAATTTTTCTTTCCTCATGAAGATTTTTTCCTATTAAAATTAACCCATTTTAATTGTCATTTTTGTATCTATGCATGTAGATGGAATAGGGCATGTAAGTGGTATAAAAATAACATAGAAACCAAGGAAACAAACAAAAGTATTAATGATAGTAACAACGAGTAGAGTGTCAGGAATCTAGCTATATTACATAGTTACCTTGATAGAGTGGGTGTGCAAAGTTCAGAAAATTAGCATCAGTAATGCAAGAAAAAGTCCATGGTTGAATTAGAATACCTCCCCCCCCCGGCCTGGATTATATAGACACCTTTCCTTTTCCACTCTTGATATCTGATGACGGAGCTTTGTCTCTCAAAAGCTCATATCTTAGAAATCTATTTGTTTTTTAAGATGCTATTGGACCTAGATCTTGCTCAAATAAATGAAAATAACTATGCTGATGCATCCCTAATAAGAAGCCTGTTTTATACTGAAGCCTAAAGTTGACCAACTTCCAGATGGATCCTGGAGTTCTCCCAGAATTACAACTGATCCCCAGATTACAGAAACCAATTCCCTGAAGGAAATGGCAGCATTGGAAGACAGACGGATGCTATATACATCCCTGCTGAATTCCCTTCTCTTCCCAGACTCCATCCTCCCCAGCACCAGCCCTAAGGAATTCCCACGATAGGGTTAGAAACCCTACCTGTGTAGGGAAGCAGACAGAAAATGGCCAATAATCTGGTCCATGTAAGGCATTTGTTAAAAACCTCATAGCTTACCTTTGTATGTGCCAACAAGTTGCAACCAACTTATGGTGACCCCAACAAGGGGATTTCAAGGCAAGTGAGAAGCAGATGTGGTTTTCCCTTGCCTTCACTTGCAGGGTCTTCCTTAGTGGTCCCCTATCCAAGTACCGACCCTGCTTAGCTTCTGAGATCACTAGACTGGGATGTACCATGCCTCCCCTCCCCTCACATCTTAGACATGTACTATTGTGAAGAAATGTCTCGAGTTCATGCTAATAAGACAAAAAGGCAAATGGAGATGAAGCTGAGAAAAATAAGGGAAATTAGTAAGCTGGTGGGGGGGGGGTTGATGAGAAGTATTTTAACAGCTGTCAGCTATTTTTGGTCTCCAAAGCAAGACAGAGGAATAGCAAAGGTGTGGACAGTTGTATTTTGGCGTGGCAGCTCTGATCCAGGAGCATTCACAATAGCATGGTTTTATTGTTGGAATGAATAGGGTTGGGGACACTGGCTTGGGAAATTTCTGGAGATTTGTGGGTAAAGCCAGAGATGAGTGGGGTGTGGGGAAGATGGAGAGCACAGCAGGGATATGATACCATAGAGACCACCCTCCCAAGCTGATACCATAGAGACCCACCCTCTGATGTCCGTAGTCTGTAGATTACCTGGGAGAACTTTCTGTACCACCTTAAGGCTGCTAGTGGGGCTCACTGTGCCTCTGAGAATTTTGATGTTAAAAGTTTTGATAAAAGATCTGTCAGTACTTAGTGGCTGTTTTGCTTTAGATGCTGGTGACAAGAGATGGTTCTGAGCAATAATTGCTTGCAATAATTGTTTGCTTGTTCTGCGTTTTTAATGGCATTGCATATGCAAAAAGGCAAGACAAAACTAATTATTCAAATACTAAAGCTAAAATAACCATCCCCAAGCTTAGCCCCAAGTTTTAAACTAGCTCAACTAGTATTTGTTTGCCTGCTAGCCAAGGTTTCGTTTGGGTAGGATTTTTGGCTGGGTCTTAATGTCTGTCAACAGGCAATTATTTAAAATGTGCTAACGCCCTGCAGGCCAAAAAGTAAGGAATGACATGAAGGCAGGTGGAGGGAATTCACCTGACACAGCAAGCAGGTCTTTGATCAGTAAACTACCTAGTGGGAAGACCGTCTGGGAAATTTTCTAAAGCATCTCAGAGCTCTTTAGTTGGGTATAAATCAGTGCTGTACTTAGTGCACATGAGGTTGGAAAAACAGTGCCAGGAGGAAGGCTGAAGCCCTTCCGCCTCCTGCACCATGGCCCCAACCTGAACTGGGGCCCTGGAAAACTTGGTCAATTAGTTCTCCTCAGCAGCCGTCTGTCTGAGGGGAATGCAGTTTGGTGTGGAAGACCCAACTCATTAAAAAAATGTAACAATTAGTATGAATCTAACAACTAGAGTTGCCAGTTCCAGATTGGGAAATTCTTGGGGATTTGGGGATGGAGCCTGGAGAAGAAAGGGGCCTCAGCAAAGAATAATGTCATACAGTCCACCCTCCAAAACAGCCATTTTCTCTAGAACTGAGAAGAAAGAATTGTAAAATCATATTTTTCCAGAGATTCCTAGAGCTACTCTTTATCACTTCTGGATAAACCCAGAAGTGATGTAGCAACATTGCCAATCTGACACTCCCATGTCCCCAGCCAACCCCAGGCCTCCTGCCAGTTGCCACCTACAGGTAGAGTTGCCAGTAGGGTGGGGATGGGGAACCCCCCACCCTGAGCTCCCGTTGCCCCTAGTTTTACCAGGGCCAACCCTCTATGGTTTTATCATACTTTCTGGAGATTTCTAGAGGTACCCACCATGACTTCTCGGTTTTCCCTGGAAGTGACACTGTCAGGCTCGTGAAGCACTCCCCCCCCCGCAAGCCCCTGCCTCCAACCCTCCCACTAGTTGCCAGGCTTGGCCTGCCAACCCTAATTGCTAACCCTAATGGACCTAACCTAATTGCTAACCTTTTGGTGGAGCCTGGAGATCTCCCAGATGTACAAGTGATCTCCAGGCTACAGGGATCAGTTCCCCTGGAGACTATGGCAACTTCTGAGGGTAGGGTTACCAGGTCCCCTTACCCTCCTGGTGGAAGAGGTAGGGAACCTGGCACTCACCTTTTGAAGGGCATCTTAAATAACCAGCCTGTTTGGGGCCCAAACTGAACTGGCACAAAGCGCAGGAGCATTTCTGGAAGTGACATTGTTGTGCTGTGCTGGGAGTGGGTGCCAGGAGGCTTGTCATCCCACCTTTTCCCATGCTGGCCAGGTGAGTAATGGTGGGGTAGGAGGAAGGGAGCGGTGGATCCCCCACACCCACTGGAGAATCAGCAGCCCTATCTGAGGGTGATCTCTGTGGCATCGCATCCCTGCTGTGCTCCCTTCCCTCCCCAACCTCTATCCCCCCCAGGTATCACCTCCAGGTCTTCAGGAATTTTCCAGCTTGGAATTGGCAGCCCTAGCTACAGATCATTTAATGAAAAGCATAGACTTCTCTCGATGGAAGTGCTATAAATTGCAACTACATTCAAGTGAGGATTTCTAAATAGATGGGAATTATATGTGTATGACTTGAAGAACCAGGAAATGGAGTCAGTTGATGGCTGTTCCACATACAAAGCCTGTTCTCTGCCCAAGCCAGTCAGGAGGCTGCTTGGACAGTACAATGAGGAGGGTGCAGGTGCCCCAGAGGAGTTTGGTTTGCTGCCCATTGTTGCCAGAGCAAGAGGAGATATAGAGATAGCTTATGCCAGTCATCACCTCGTGGACCCATGCCCATGCAAGCTCCTCCTGAGCCACCATCAGCAAGCTAGCCTTGATCCTCCTGACCAGGGACAAGGCAAGTGGAGGTGACAGGAATACCTTGTATGAGGTGACAAAACACCTTGAAGCATCCCTGTTCACAGACCTTTCTGTTACCTTTTCTCACCAGCCCAATCAGTTGGTGGAGACGTCCCTTCTGCCAATCCAACTGGGTCGATATCAGGAAGCGGTACTGCCTCAGCGTTTACCCCCACTGCAAGCGGGTCGCTATCAGGAACTGGTACTGCCTCATCATTTACTCGCACTGCAAGCGGGTCGCTATCAGGAACTGGTACTGCCTCATCATTTACTCGCACTGCAAGCGGATCGCTATCAGGAACTGCTGCTCCACTGCCTGCCAGCACTGCAACGGGAGGGGCAGTGGTGCCCGCCAGCACTGCCACAACACCAGCAGTCACAACAGCAGCCCCTGCCACAACCACAACAGCAGCCCCCACCACAACCACCACAGCAGCAACCAGTAAGAATTTAATTTCTCAAGAATCAAAGTGAATATAATCCACATGAGATTATTTACAAGTCTTTCCTATACTTGCCTTGAATGCCATATACAACTGGGAGTTTCAAAGGTGTTTGGGGGTTCTGTGTATTTCCTTCCCTCATCCTCTTAGGAAGATCTATTCAAAGAAGTTGAGAATGAAGAGATCCAGCTTGGTGCTGGCAAAACATTGGAGTATTCAGTAGCAATGGGATGTTTATTTCTGTTTTCATCTCATAAATATGTTTTTGAGAGGTGGTTGCTGCCAGCCAATGGTGATGGTCACATTTCATCTTTGACAGAAAATTCTATTCCTCTCTTAATTTGCATCTTGAGTGAAATTGTCTACTAAGACTCCTTCACCCTTTTTGTTTTCCAGCAGCATCCACCACAACTGCACCAGCAACTACTACAACTGCAGCAAGCACCACAAGTAAGATTGATTCCATATAAATGGACCACTAGTGGTCTGACAGAATAGTCATCTATATGTGAATGACTGAGTAACTGTTATATGCAGTTTTAAAATCGTGTAATGGTGATTGTATGAGAGGTGGTCACAGTGGACAGAGGAGGCTTTTGAGATTCTGAACCCAAGTCTAGAGCTTTTGTGCTGCTAAATTATCTTACTGCTTAGCTTTACATTTTAATGGGAAAAGACTAACACAGGACATGACAGGACAGGACATGAAACATCTTTAATTCCACCATGAATGCTTTCACCTTCTAAATTGACATCAGAGTTTCAACCATAGCAACTGTTCCCTTTAAAATGAATAATGCTTCCCACCCCATGAGAAACAGTTATAAGTAAACATGGGGCAATCATGGACATTTCTTACCTCAAGAAAATGAAAGAGCCACCATATATTTAAAAATAAGGTTGCCACTTAAATCTGATTTCACCTCAAACTCCCCTCACAAATGGAAACTGAGGGAACATCATCAAATTATAAATGGTGTAAAGGGAGTAAACAGACATATATTTTTCTCTCTAGTTCTCAAAATACCAGAATTATCCCCTTCCCCAATGAAATGTAGCTTTAGTGGGAGATTCAGGAGGACGCACAAAAGAAAACACTTTTCCAAACTGCATAATTAATGTATGGAATTCGCTGCATGAGGTATGGGGATAACCTTAGGCTTAGATGTCTTTATATGAGATAAGGGTTGGTTCCACACATCCTTACACCAAACACTGCTAGCTTTCCCCCTTCACTCCACACGTCTGAATTCAAAACAGTATCAGGCTGTTTGGCTTCTGCTTTTTCAGCATCTTTTCTAGGACTGTGAGAAAGTGCATTCTCAGAAAAGGCACAGAAAAAATGGAAGCAAAATAGCTTGCTACCATTTTGAAATCAGAGACATGTGGAGTGAAGGGGAAAAGCCAGCAGCATTCAGTGAGTGGGCTGACCCTTTAAGGATGTGGGGAAACAGCTGGGTCAATTGGTATAAAATAGGCATAAATGCTGAATGGAAGCTCCATGTACAGAAGCAACATGGCTCTAAAAATAGATGCTTGCCATCACATTCAGCATTCCCCAGCTATACTCCATTTAATTGCTTCATGTTTATAGGCATCAAATATGTTTTGCACTGTGATACCACATCATGTGTATGTCCCCCAGAACCCAGAAGATGTACCCAAGAGCAGCCACACCCATTTAAGGTAGGGTTACCAACTTCCCAGAGAACAAAATTCCTTTCCCTTTAAAAGAGGTTTCATAGGAAATTATTTAATAGGTGATGCTATTTACATCCATGCCAGGGAAAGTTTCAACTGCCCATTTCCACACATGAAACCTCTATTAAAGGGACAGAATGTTTTTCCTCAGACCTGTTGGTAACCTTAGTGAAGGTGCTGGTCTGTGTTACTGATCACAGTTTCAGGCTTTCTGGGTTGGGGGAGGGGGTTAGAGTTCTAAAATGTGTGTTCCAAAGATGGTCTAGAAGCCTAGGAGGATAATACTTGCCTTGGTTTTGACCTCAAGCGTTTTTTCTCTTTCTGTCTCCACACAGCCTCTTCAGACTCAGAGCATATATCAATGGCTCCCTGGGCCCTCGCCCTGATCATTTTGGGCTGCTTGTTTGCAGGAATGTTGATCTTTGGATCACTTTTCCTAGTAAGTATCCAGTCAGTCTTTTGTTGCACCATGGTGTCGGGGAGGGGGGACTGAAAGGAGAAGGAGAAAGGAAATCAATATATTATATTATATTGAAATAAATGACTACAGTCCCAAGCAGAGGAATAGGGGTGGAAAAAACAGTTCCCTTTACTGGGGCCTGGAAGTAGGGTTGCCAAGTGCCTGCAGGGAAAAGAAACACCTTGTTCCTTTAATAGAAGCTTAATGGGATGTTATTTACTAGGTGATGTTATTCATCCCTGTTCCATGACATGCACACATTAAACCTCTTGTAAAGTGACAGGACATTTTTCTCCAGGTCTGTTGGAAACCACATCTAGAGGTTCAGGGATGCAACAGCCCTATAGAAAAATGTCTTGTTTCTTTACTAGAAGCTTAATGTGTGGAAATGGGCAATTGAAGCTTTCCATGGCATGGGAATGGGCAATTGAAGCTTTCCATGGCATGGAGGTAAATAACAGTAAACATGCTCACCAATCCATATTTTACTGATATGACCTATTCTGATAGACAGCTTGTATTGGAAATCTGATATTGTCAGGCTACATTTATGAAAGAGAAGGTCTTGCCCTTGCTCAATTAGTGACCAATCATATTGTTCTCCATTTCCTCCCATGACCTTTTGAGTGCTGCTCTAGCTCTGTTTATCCGAGCCAACTCACTGGTCCCATCTAAGAGGTGTTTTTCAATCCAAAGTTAGCAAGTCTGCTTGCTAATGGGAAATGGACTCAGTAGATTATCCTGAAAAGGATGAATAGTCCTGCAGGACAGGGTAGTTCCAATCTAGATTTCGAATGAAGGGGCAAGATCAAAAGGGTAGTCCCCCCCCCGCCCCAGTCCATTATCCAAGGGGAGCCATTTCTGGTAAGCGTCGGCATGTGAGTCTGCGGCTTTGATTTAATAGATCTTTCTTGCTTATCTCAGGTCTGCTACTGTATGAAGAAAACCGACCAGCAGCATGCTAACACAATGGGAAATTTTATGCCACATGCTAGTCAAAGTGGTAGATTCTGAGAAGACAAACTTTGGAAAGGATGTGGCTGGCTTGAAAAGCCTTAACTGGAAACTCCTCATTGGCTGCTTCCTGAAAATGTCATACACTCCGGACATATCACTTCTTATACACAGTACACTTTAGATTAGTAATAGTTTGGAACATGGACCACCTCTCTGAACCTCAAGACAAAGGCACTCTAATTTGTCAACTTAATTCAGGCACAATAGAGTTTCCAAGCTGACCCAAACATTTGCTACAAGGCCTAGCCTAGCATCCTGCCTTCTCTCCCAAGGCTATTTCTCCATATACAAGGCACTGGGGTGCATGTGTGTCAAGCAGTTGTGCCAAGCAACCAGTCTCAGGGGCTTTAGTTGTTTCTATCACATCCCATATGGACTGAGCTCCGAGCTTCAAGAACACCATGTAATGCCCACCTGATCAAACTGTCAGTTAACTTCAAAGACCATTCCTGGTCCAGCATAGCATCCGAAGCCCACATTTTAAGCCTACATTGCTGTGTCTGCCCTGTCTGCGCAGAGAGGATTGTGCTTGGCTAAGGGCCTACTCTGTTCCCCTGCACTGCTGCCCTTTGGAAGCCAACATTTTGTATGTCTTGAACTAGACTACCCACCTCTAGCTCCTCTGCCCCTAAGTTGCTGCTGCTGGTATTTCACCCTTGCCTATCCTGAATTGTTCTAATCACCTCTTGTCTCAGTAGATCTGACTAAGGCTCCATGGAGCAGACAACCAGCACCCTACAGAATCTAGGTCCCTCAGTGCTTGGGGGCCTGACATCATGCTCTGTAATAGCCCCCTAGCTATGCCCCTCCTGGGCTACACCCATGTAGTTGTACATCCTAGCCATGTTCCAGCTGTGCCTCATCCCTTTCCTGATGTGGGTAAGCAAGCCTCACTGTTGCTTAGCTACAGTTGCCACATTTCCCGTGACCCAGCCAAATGACTAACACAATTTTATTCCCACATGATCTTATGAAAGTTTATGATGGAATACAATTTTTGAAAGCCCTTAAGATGTGACAAAGACTCCTGTTTATTTTTTGCTGCTTTGGACTGACATGGTCAGCCTTTTAACAAAATGGCTGACCAGACTGTACTTCTGAATGCAGACTGGTTACTACAAAGGTAGCATCCTTTAGCTATAGCTGGCCAAAGCGCAGGGTTATTGTGATTGGGCTGAATTCTACCAGGTTTTCTGCTTGATCTTGCCTGACTCCCGCTCTTAGTGCTGTGTGGCTTTTGTCCAAGGGAGTCTTCTGGTGCCTGGCATAGCCATTTTGGAGTTCCAGAAGAGCTCCCCACCCCACGATCACCAGTGGAAAAACTAGAACATTCCAACCCAGTAATCCTGATGCTTATTCAGCCAAGGAGTCATTCTCCCAAGACTCTTTCTGCAAGGAGTGATAATTGTTTAGGAACTTTCTGGTAATAGCACTGGTGTAGAGAATTCTATTTTCATTGTATTTAATAGAAATGATGGTTACTACAAGTTTTGCTTTGGGATATTTGTAACCTCTTCACAGCTGATCTCTGTAGCTATATGAATTGTCTTGAATGTCCGCATGTGCTTTGTTTCCCGGACTTTGTTTTAGTATTTATTTTTTTCTTCATTCAGTGTTAAATGTAAGATATATTTGAATAGCTATTATAGTCTCCTAATTAGTAATTATGTTTACCAGAATTGTTTCTGGATTATTATAATCAATTATTTATCAATTAAAATAGTTTTATTCCAGTTCTTTGTTGTGTTTATGGTAGCATCGATATGTGTTTTCCTTAACAGAGCAACATTAATAGAACACACACCTTTGTCCCTATAAAATTACAATCTAAATTTAGGTTTTTTGGGGGGGGGTGGACAAAGGCAATGGAGGAAGGGGAGGGAGAGGCCCAGATGGAAGGGAGGTATATAATCAAATGCAATGCAATCAAATGCAATGAATGATACATGATGGGGCTTTCCCCAAGATTTAAATACCAACTTTCTGTCATGCAAGTAATATATAAGATGTCTTCCAGCAAGAGATGCCAGGCTTCCTGCTATAGTGGGAGGCCTCCCAGCATCCAAGTTTGTTGCCTACTGTCACCCCAGGCACCAGCAGAGGGAAACAGAGGAGGAGCACCAGCACACTTTTGTCCTTGTTTTTACATGGGGATAGCTTTAGTATTTTGCAAACCATAGAGTTTTTGTAAATCCTAGAGCAACTAAAGATATCACTTCCACTTTTTACCAGAAATGACATCAACACACCTGTACAACACCAGCACCCTATGCCCACCATACAATTCTTCTCAGAGGTTCCTAGCTTTAGCCTGGCAACCGTGTTCCCAGCTAGGGTTGCCAGCTGATGACTGTCACTCATATTGACAGCCTGATGTCATTTCTGAACTTAGAAGTGACATCATGGCACTCTAGTATTCAGCAGAAACTCTATAGTTTCAGCCAAATTCTGGAGCGGAATGCAGCACTTCCAGGATGTTACCCCAGAAATAATATCATACTGTGAACACGACAGCAATTTTGTTTTATTTTCCCCCTGTTGGTCTACCAGATGGCTGCAAGGGTCAGGAGGTTGCCAGTGGGAGGCACACTAGCCTCTTGAACTCTAACACTTGCCAGCAAATGCAGCTGAGCCAGCCCAGAAAACCCCCAGCCTATTTAGGCTGAGAGAGTTGCATTGCTGGGTTAACCAGTCTACTAGCTGCAAACCTTCTGCTCCAGCTCCAGCCCCTTCTGCCTCAAATGCAGCTGGCTAAGTGACTGACTCCTAAGGAGACCTGCTGACCAAGCACAGGCCAGTAACAGAGGTGACAAAATAAAACACCTGCCCAGAATTAACACATCAAATGTTCTCCCAAATAAAATTGTTCGCACAAATTTCAAGTGGGACTTATGGGAGAGGGTCTGGCAGGCCTTTGAGGGCAGCTCTATATCAGTGTGAAGAACTGAAGTGTGGAAATAAAAAAAGGAAAAGGTAAGTGCTGGAGATGGATGGCTAAAGCAAGTTGGATGAAAGGGGGAATTAATTTGGCAACATAGAAAACTCATACGAAATGTGAAGAAGTATATTCTGGGTCACAGTCTAAGAAATGAGGGCTCCATACAAGAAACAATGGAATGGAAACTGGAATAAAGTTGAGCAGGAACCTTGATACAATTGTATAAAACAAAGGTGAAAAAAGGGATGGGGGCATATATGGACTTAAAAAAGCTTGCACAAAACAGAGAAGAACAGGCAATTGTCAAAGACCAAATAATGAATTAAAACACATAAGAGAAACATGTTATTTTGGCATAGGGTTACCCACCTCTCCCCAAATTCAGCTGATCTCCAGATGACAGGAGTTGGGTCTCCTACAGAAAATGGTAGTTTCAGAGGACACTCTACAGTAACATATTCCTGCTGAGCTCCCTCCCCTCTCCAAATCCTGCCTTCCACACAAATTTCTCAGTACAGAGTTGGTAATCTTACTGTGACTCCAAACAGCACTTGCCTTTGCAGCAAACTCTCAGCTAAACACATTGCAGCAGAGTACACAGGTTGGTCTAGGTCCACACAGTACACAATCACACATGAGTTGTGGCTTTTCCACAATTCCAGACAGGGTTTCCAGACCAAGCCTGGCAACCAGTAGGAGGCATGTGACTTTGGTGATGTCACTTCCATATTGTACCATAGAGTTTCTGGCAATTCCTAGAGCTACCCATTGTCATTTCTGGATTGTACCCTGAAATAACACTCCTGTGCAGAGGCCAGCAATGTTGTTATTTTCATTTTCTTTCTTGCTACCACTCACAGTGGTGGCAGGCAACAGAGCCAGTTTTACCATAGAGTTTCCAGCAATTCCTAGAGATACCCGTTGCCATTTCCAAGTTTTCCCCAGAAGTGATGTCATCGCATTCACACTGCCACCCTCCAACCATGTCCCCACTCCTCCCACCAGTTGCCAGCCTGAAACAGTACAGGGTCAGGCTAGTAAGCCTGTTGGGGAAACCCACATACCCAGTAGAACATATTGGTTTCCCAAAATGGCATACCTCAGACTGTTTCAGGTTGGGAAAATGGTGTAGGGGAAGATAGCTGAAGCCCCTTCCTCATGTGCGCTATGCTCCTGATTAGGGATGTGCGTTTCGGCATTCTGAATGCCGAAAGAATGCCGAAACCAAAGTGTTTCGGCATTCTTCAAGAATCCCGAAACGTTTCGGGGAATGCCGAAACGTTTCGGGATTGCCGAAAGAAAAACCCGAAACGTTTCGGGATTCTTTCGGCATTCTTTCGGCATTCGAGAATCGCCATTTTGTTTTTGCTAGCCGTTTTCCTTAGCAAGCGGCTAGCAAAATCCTGCTGGAAGCAAAGGCTTCCTGCAGGCTCTTAGAAGAGGGGAGGGGGGGAGAAGGAGTGAATCACTCACTCCTTCTGTCACCCCCCACCCCTCTTGCAAAGGAGGATAGGGAATCCTGCTTTGCCTTGCAAATGCAAGGTGCAAGCATTGCATTGCACTTTGCATTTGCAAAGCAGCAGAGATTCCCGCCAAAACTAACAGGTAGGGGAGGGGGAGCAGGAGGAGGGTGGCTCTTGGAGTGTGGGTGGGGAAAGGCAGGGGAGTGGGGACTTTAGGAGTCACCAATCCCACTGCTGCATTCTCATGCCAGCCAATAGATTTAAATCTTTGGCTGAGGCTGCAGCAGGGGATTTAAATTTGGAGCAAGACTGTCTGGAACACTTCTGTTGCTGCTGCTGCTGAGCTGTGATCGAGAGAGGAGAAGAAGAGAGACTGCACCTGGAGCCTGGAGGACATCTGCCTGGAGGATCAACTGTGCTGGACATCCTGAGAGGACACCTGGTAGGCCTTTTTAAAATTTTTGTAAATTTTTTTGATGCTGGGCAATGTGCTGCTGTGGCCTGCCTCTGCAAAAAGGTGTTGCAGTTTATTCTTGGCATGGCCTGGGGGACAGGTTGGGCAGACAATGTTTGATGGTGGGGGGGGGGTTTCAGCATTGGTTGTTGTGCTTGCCTTCTTTAAGCTTGATCCACTGTTTTAAGATTAAAACCAGAGTGTGCCAGCTTTGGGCCTACACAGGCCAGAAGCCTTTCTTCTGGCTGGCACTCACAGTAGTGCTCCACAATCTGGAATGGTGTGGCTTGCTTTTCTGTGTCTGGTCCCCTGCTTGCAAGGATTCCCAACAGGCTCCGTCCTGATCAACTGTGCCAGCCTGTGGGCCACACACAGGTATGGCCTGGGGGACAGGTTGGGCAGACAATGTTTGATGGTGGGGGGGGGGTTCAGCATTGGTTGTTGTGCTTGCCTTCTTTAAGCTTGATCCACTGTTTTAAGATTAAAACCAGAGTGTGCCAGCTTTGGGCCTACACAGGCCAGAAGCCTTTCTTCTGGCTGGCACTCACAGTAGTGCTCCACAATCTGGAATGGTGTGGCTTGCTTTTCTGTGTCTGGTCCCCTGCTTGCAAGGATTCCCAACAGGCTCCGTCCTGATCAACTGTGCCAGCCTGTGGGCCACACACAGGTATGGCCTGGGGGACAGGTTGGGCAGACAATGTTTGATGGTGGGGGGGGGGGGTTCAGCATTGGTTGTTGTGCTTGCCTTCTTTAAGCTTGATCCACTGTTTTAAGATTAAAACCAGAGTGTGCCAGCTTTGGGCCTACACAGGCCAGAAGCCTTTCTTCTGGCTGGCACTCACAGTAGTGCTCCACAATCTGGAATGGTGTGGCTTGCTTTTCTGTGTCTGGTCCCCTGCTTGCAAGGATTCCCAACAGGCTCCGTCCTGATCAACTGTGCCAGCCTGTGGGCCACACACAGGTATGGCCTGGGGGACAGGTTGGGCAGACAATGTTTGATGGTGGGGGGGGGTTTCAGCATTGGTTGTTGTTGTTGCCTTCTTTAAGCTTGATCCACTGTTTTAAGATTAAAACCAGAGTGTGCCAGCTTTGGGCCTACACAGGCCAGAAGCCTTTCTTCTGGCTGGCACTCACAGTAGTGCTCCACAATCTGGAATGGTGTGGCTTGCTTTTCTGTGTCTGGTCCCCTGCTTGCAAGGATTCCCAACAGGCTCCGTCCTGATCAACTGTGCCAGCCTGTGGGCCACACACAGGTATGGCCTGGGGGACAGGTTGGGCAGACGATGTTTGATGGTGTGGGGGGGGGGTTTCAGCATTGGTTGTTGTGCTTGCCTTCTTTAAGCTTGATCCACTGTTTTAAGATTAAAACCAGAGTGTGCCAGCTTTGGGCCTACACAGGCCAGAAGCCTTTCTTCTGGCTGGCACTCACAGTAGTGCTCCACAATCTGGAATGGTGTGGCTTGCTTTTCTGTGTCTGGTCCCCTGCTTGCAAGGATTCCCAACAGGCTCCGTCCTGATCAACTGTGCCAGCCTGTGGGCCACACACAGGTATGGCCTGGGGGACAGGTTGGGCAGACAATGTTTGATGGTGTGGGGGGGGGGGGGTTTCAGCATTGGTTGTTGTGCTTGCCTTCTTTAAGCTTGATCCACTGTTTTAAGATTAAAACCAGAGTGTGCCAGCTTTGGGCCTACACAGGCCAGAAGCCTTTCTTCTGGCTGGCACTCACAGTAGTGCTCCACAATCTGGAATGGTGTGGCTTGCTTTTCTGTGTCTGGTCCCCTGCTTGCAAGGATTCCCAACAGGCTCCGTCCTGATCAACTGTGCCAGCCTGTGGGCCACACACAGGTATGGCCTGGGGGACAGGTTGGGCAGACAATGTTTGATGGTGGGGGGGGGGGGTTCAGCATTGGTTGTTGTGCTTGCCTTCTTTAAGCTTGATCCACTGTTTTAAGATTAAAACAAGAGTGTGCCAGCTTTGGGCCTACACAGGCCAGAAGCCTTTCTTCTGGCTGGCTCTCACAGTTGTGCTCCACAATCTGGAATGGTGTGGCTTGCTTTTCTGTGTCTGGTCCCCTGCTTGCAAGGATTCCCAACAGGCTCCGTCCTGATCAACTGTGCCAGCCTGTGGGCCACACACAGGTATGCTGCTTTGGCCAAGGTAACCCTTTTTGGTTGCTGGCCTGGCACTCACAGTAGTGCTCCACAATCTGGAATGGTGTGGCTTGCGTTTCTGTGTCTGTTCCCCTGCTTGCAAGGATTCCCAACAGGCTCCGTCCTGATCAACTGTGCCAGCCTTCGGCCCACACACAGGCCTGCTGCTCCGGCTTTGGTAACCCTTCCCGTTTGCTGGCCTGGCACTCACTGTTTTGCTTCACATTCAGGTTGTTTATCGTTGGTGGACCTCTTCTGGACTGGACTGCACTTGGTGGACATCGGCCTGCAGATCTCTGCGTGGAGGATCAACATTGCTGGACATCTGCACTGGTGGACTGGTAGGGTTGTTGTTAAATTTGGTTTTTGAGCTTATGTCTGCTGCTGTGCCTACCTGCGAGCATATGCTTTGGCTCTGTCTTTATGGCTTGGGCCGGGGGGGGGGGGCATTTTCTGGTTGGGCAAGAGGATATTGTTTGGGGGTTAGGGGGGCCAGCATTGATTGCAGTGCCTGCTTTCTTTCATGTTTCATTTTTCAAGTTTGAGTGTGGGGTGGGCATGAACTACTGTTTCACAGGACTAAAAAATGAGTGTGCCAGCTTTTGGCCTGCACAGGCCAGAAGCTCTGCTGGGTGGATGTGTTTTGTTTTGCTGCTGGTTGGCCCTAGCCTTTAAGGGGGGGGGGCTGACTTGGCTTGTGCAACGGGGCCTTGAATTTTGGGGGTTGCGTGTGCGGCGTGTGGTGTTGACTCTGCTAACGTTTCCAATTTTCTTGACAGCATCGTGGAGGAGAGGAGGACCAGCTGCAAGACCGCCTGAACATCGCTGGACTGCAGGACTGGTGTTACTGTGAGCGAGTCCGGGTTCACATTTGGGTGGCCTTGGGGGTGGGTTCTTGCTAGCTTGGGAGGGGGGAGGCTCATCTTCAAAACACCACATCCACACCCCACACCGACATACCACAGATACATCGGTCCCGCTAAATAGTGTCTCTTAGGTAGGTAGGCCAGTTGGTAGGTGATCAGTGGATAATTGCCCTCAACATAATCATTAGGGAAACCGAGCCTAGTTTTTTTTAAAAAACTAAATAGGGACTCAGCAGGGAAAGCATTAGTGAGTGAGTGTTAGGTTTGAATTCTATATATATATATATATACATAAAAATTTGTAATAGCTGTCAATAGGCTTCCCATTAGTGCCCCCATAACTAGGGTTCCACTGCCCATCTCTGGCACCCGTGGTGGTGCCAGGTCGGCCCGGGCATACTAGTGTGAGAGTGTTTAAGGCTTTGTCACCTGTTATTGGGGTTTAGGGCCAGCTCAATTCCAGAGGAATTCAGCTGATTGGCAGGCTCAGGTTCCCTGACATAAATAGGGTTGCTTAAAAAGGCACTTGATTGTTCATCTCCAAGTCACAGAGCCACTAGAAGCACAGATTTAGAGCAGGTTAGTTAGGTCTTGAAAACAAAGTTGACCTTTGTTTTCTAAATCTTTTCTGATTAGTTAGGGTTGAATTTGGGAGGGGAAAGTATGTCGGAGAGGAAAGCAGAGAGGGGCCCCGGGGGAAAGGCTAGGGAGAAATCTAGAGGGGAGGAGGGGAGGGGGAGGGGGACTGCTGCGGCAGCCCCCCCATCTGAGCGGAGGAGGCCCTCCCCTGCGCTGCTGCCGTTCACCAGCCTGGCTTCTGGTGACAGGAAGAGGGTTCGCAAGACTCTCTTTCCTGAGGCAGCTGCTGGAGGGCCACCCCCAACCCGGGTGCGTGAGGCAGGGGCTGGCACTGGGCAGGGGCCTGCTGCTGAGGCTCCTCCTCCTCCAGTGGTTGCGAGCCAGCTGCTGGAGGAGGGGCAGCATGTGGTGTCTCCTGGGATGGGCGCGGAGCACATGACTTTCCCTGCGCTCCCGCTCACCCCAGGAACCCGGAGGATGTTGGAGGAACTGCCCGTGAGACCCCCCCTGGGGCGGTCCACCCCAGTTTCCTCTGAGGCCAGCAGCAGGCCTCTCGCGGCTGTGCAGGAGGAGAGGACGCGGGAGGAAGAGGCAGAGACTGTGGTGGAAGAGCCCACATCTCTGCCCCTTCAGCCTCGTCCATCCCCACCTGCCCGGCCGAGAGTGGGACACGGTGTGTCCGGCCAGAGCACCTCACAGGAGGTGCCGCAGGGTGGTCCTGAACGCGCTTCTCCTGGGAAGCGTGGGATGCCCTTTTCCTCCGAAATCTGGAAGCACTTCCAGGCAGCGGAGGATCCCCGAGCAGCCCTGTGCCTGCATTGTAGGCAGCGCGTCAGCCGTGGCAAAGATGTGTGGCATCTCTCCACATCTGGGATGAGGTACCATATGAAGAGGCACCACCAGGCGGTGCTTCTTCGGGAGGAGGGTTCGAGTGGCGCCGCACGGCCGCCAGCTAGCCAGAAGGAGGCAGGCTCCTCTGGTGCTCTCCCCCCAAGGGTACCTGCAGGAAAGGGACGCCAAGCCTCTCTCCCGGAGAAGCTTGGTATGCAGGGCGCTAGTGTGCCCAGAGAGGGGATCCGGAGGGCGAGCAGGCGCATCACGCGCCACATCGTCAACATGATAGCAGTGGATGGGCAACCGTATTCCGTAGTTGAAGACTTCGGCTTCTCAGGGCTGCTCCAAGATTGCTTTCCCTGGTACGCCGTCCCTGCTCGCACGTCGTTGAGCAGATCGGTGGTGCCCTCGTTTTACAGGGCTGCCAGGGATCATGTGAAGGCACAGCTGTCCCGGGTTGCCGGGAGAACTGTGCACTTCACATCGGACATCTGGACCTGCCCAAGTGTGCAGCAAGCGTACCTCTCGCTTACTGCTCACTGGTGGGAACCCGAGTCGGTTCTGGGTGGGGGCCGGGGGGAGGTGCCTAGCACAGCTAGACAGGGAAGGATGCGAGACCGCCAGGCCGGCTACTGCAAGGCCTTGCTTCACGCCGAGGTGCTTGACGTGTCCCACACGGCGGAGAACATCGCTGCCACCTTAAGGAGACAGTTGGACGAGTGGATAGGCCAGGGACCCGCCACCGTGGGATGCATGGTGACGGACGGTGGCAAGAACATGAGGGCAGCGGCGCATCTAGTGAGCCGAGAGAGCGTCTACTGTGCCGCTCACAAGCTTCACCTAGTGGTGAGAGATGCGCTGGGGTTGGGCTCCTCGAAGGAACCCGTGGATACCCGGACCCGTGAACTCCAGTTACTTGTCCAGAAATGTCGGAGGCTCACGGGTCACTTCTCGCGCAGCGTGAAGGCCACGCACGAACTGCGCCAGACACAGGTCAGGACAGGTGTGCCAGAGCACGCTCTGATCACTGACGTCAGCACTCGCTGGAACTCCACCTGCGCCATGCTTGAGCGCTTGGTGGAGCAGCAGGCCGCACTCCACGCGTGGCTCTCCGAGCAACGCGGTGCGAGTCAGGTGGGTGAGTTCAACCGGGAGGATTGGCTCACCATCACCCAGACAGTGGAGGTCCTGAAGCCCTTCAAGGACTTCACTGTGGCGGTCTCGTCAGACACGGCGACCCTCGGTCTGGTCATTCCCCTGGTGCACACGCTCCAGAGGAATCTGGCCACCCTTGCAGACCGGGTCGCGCCCCGTGCTGACCTTGTTCCAGCGGTGCGCGCATTAGTGAGAAGGCTGCAGCAGGGCATAGCTGCCAGGCTAACTCCTCTCACTAAGGAAGAGTCATACATGTTGGCGACCATGTGTGACCCGCGCATAAAGGGCACTTTCGCCGAGCGGGACGGGAACCTCACCCAAGCCAGAGACGGGCTCTGCTCTTGGGTGAGGCGCAGGCAGGCCAAGAGGGGACGCCTGTCGACAGGGGGGACGCAAGAGGGGCCCTGCCGTGCGGGTCCCTCTGACGCCCCCTCTGCGCAGGCCCCCCCCCGAGGCCACCACCGGAGTGCCGATGGAGATGGAGATGCTCCGGTGGGCCCTCGTCCCCTCTGGGGTCGTGAGGACCGTGAGAGAGGATCCGGCGGAGGCGATGGTCAGGGACTATCTCGCGGAGCCCTGCGAGTCGCTCTCCACCGATCCGCTCAGCTACTGGGCCAGGAAGGAGTCGGTCTGGCCGGACCTCTCCCTCGAGGCGCAGCGGCTGCTCTCATGCCCTCCGACGAGCGTGGAGAGCGAGCGCGTCTTTTCACATGCGGGCGACATTGTCGGCCCACATCGCACTCGCCTTCTCCCATGGAGAGTCGAGCAGTTGACCTTCCTGAAGGTCAACTCTCGCCTCTTCGATTTCTCAGGACTGGACTTCCAGAGTGACTGAGGTGAGCCCAACTTGTGGCCTGCATCCTCTATGAGTCCAATCCTTTGGAATCGCGCTCTCCCCTGTATAAAACCCTGTATATACAGTTAAAACCGGCCAGTAGAGGGAGGGTGGTTAGGAACCAGTGGCAAAGGGAAAACACCCAGCAATTTGAAAGCCCCCCCCCCCCCAGGGTATTCAAAACATCTCCCATCACTGAGACATACCCTGTGGGACCAAATTTATTATGAAAAATAATGCCCCAGAAACATGGATTGCTACTGGAGGGAGAAACAGGTTAGATAGGGATTGCTTAGGTGTTTTTATCAGATGAAATCATTGTAAAAAAAAAACCCAAAAAAATGTTGTGATTATGTTTTTTAAAAGTTGATGTTCTGTTCATGTAAAAAAAAGGAAAAAAAACCAAAAAAAAATGTTGTGATTATGTTTTTTAAAAGTTGATTGAATGTTCATGTTTAAAAAAAAAAAATTTGATGTTAATGTTGGGTTTGCATGGTTGGGGGATGCGGGAAGAGTGGTGGATGGGCACCGGCCAATGATGATCTCTCACAGATGTTCCCAGGTAAATTCTGAGGCTGGTGTGGGGGTGGGGGGAGACCTCTGCAGAACTGCTCCAGAAATACCATTGTCCAGTGCCTTGGAAGTGCCCAGTTCAGCTTTGTGTGTCTGAACTGAAAGCACAGCCACAGGAAATGACATAGGTTCTGCTGGACCCTGTTGCAGTGGTTCCCCCCCATTAAGTCATGTTATGGAGGGAGAGTTGTATTAGGCTGGTAGTTATAATGATCATCTTCTGTTTCCATGCCCTGTTGTGCCCGCTCACTATGTAACCTGTTGTAATGTTCAAAACTTTACTGTTTGTCCATTTCAAAAAAAAAATTGTGTTTAAGATTCTCTGATGTGTAGTTAATTGTGTTGTGTTGTGCTATGAGGGACAATAAGTGTAATATGTTGTGATTTGTTGACCACTTGTAATTTGAAAATGAGAAAATAAAGGTTTTTTAAACTTAATGATTGTGTGTCTGTGTTCCCTTCTTTGATGGGAGGTTGGTTCCCAGCATAGGGAACAATGGGGCAGGCTGGCCAGCCTGTTCCTGGGGTACTCGGTGTGGGGCAGCTGAGGGTGGTTTTGGTTCTGAGAGGGGCTGAGTGGAGGATTTGGGTCTGTGTGTGGCAGCTGGGGTGGGGGAACTGGGTTTGTGTGGGGCTGTAAGGAGTGGACTATGGGGGATGAGAGCACTGGTCGTCCCTTTTGCCCAAGTAGGCCCCTGCTACTGTCCTGGTGTGGGCTTCCATGCCTCTATCAGTTGCTGGCCCTCCTTTGCCATCTTTTTCAGAAATTTTCCTAGGGCTGCCAAACTCCTGGTTGGGCTTGAGTTCAGGTTAGAGAGAGTAGTTCCCTACAGATAAACTGGCTGCTTCCAAGGGCAATCTCTTTAGAGGGCAAATGCGGACCATGGATTCTGGGGGAGATCCCTACTCAGATTTTCCTTTCCACAAGTCCCACCCCCAAATTGCCAGTAACTTCCAAGGCCAGAGTTTGCCACCCCAGAGAGATCCCGTTCCCACCCTCTTAGCCTTGGCATGAAAGTTGTAGCCCCCACGGAACGCTTCCAGGTTCCTGATTCCAAGCCCAATGACACCAATGTAAGACAATCCAGACCTCCATCAAAAATGGATTTTAAGTAGCAGTGGGATTGGGCTGCATTTCAGTCATTCACATATCTGGTTGTGTTCCCAAACATTTAGCTTATGGTTTTTTAAATCAGCGTATGGCACTTAAGGACACTTTTTAATGGTTCTAAAAACATATTTTTATTATGAAGTATTTAATGTGGCATTGATCAAGGGCAGGCCTTTTGGCCAAATGAGCAGTATCAGTACAGTAAAATTTAGACAAAGCTCATAGGAGGAAAAAGCATTCACACTGTGAAGTGGGAAGAAAGTTTCAATTTACATGTACCATGGACTCCGAAAAAGACATGTAAGTGGCATCCAGACCAAATCAGGCCTGCTTTCTCCCTTGAAGATATCAATTGATGATAGTGCTTATGTCACATCATGAGAAGACAAGGTTCACTAGAAAAGACAATAATGCTAAGAAAAATTGAAGGCAGTAGGGAAAAGAAGAATACCCTAGATGTGGTAGATTGACTTCGGTTTGCAATACATGGACAAGGTTTTTGGGATACTGTGGAGCTCAATATAATTCTAAAGTACACCACAAGTGATTTGAATGCATAAAACATACAGACACATACAAATAAAATGTATATACCCCCTCCCCACCAAATTAAAGGTTTATCTTATGCCCCGGTTTTCTCCCCCATGGGAACCTAGAGTGGTTTACACATTGCTGTTCTCCCTTGATTTGTTTCACCCTCATCACAACCAGGCTAACAATAGACAGCTGCTCCATGCCTCACATTGGAGTGACTCCACCGATGGCCTTCTTAGTTGTATGAGGGGGTGGAGGGGGGGGAGGAAGGAAACAACGCACTCCTGCCCACTCTATCTGGGGCCTAGGTGACCAAATTGCTTGGCCTTGGCAAGGAGCCAGTGGTGGGGCGGCACTGGTTCTGGGGCCCCGTCAAGAACATTTGTCCAGGGCCCCAAAATCACCTAGACTGCCTCTGGAAAACACAACACAATTGTTTACTTAGGCTGAGCCAAGAACATCCATCAAGCCTACAAGGCACAGAATCAGAGTCTGCCAGATTCTAGACCAACTCTCTAGCCATTGCACTACAGTGGATATCTAAAAATTGTTCATACCCCCACCAGCAACTTGAACATTTTTCTCCAAAAGGCACACAACTTGGCTGGGTCTCAAAAAGGACTATGATGCATGGGCCTGTCAATGCATACTGGTACTAAGGCTCTGGCCGGGGGGAGGGGGGCATTGTGCCAATGCCACCCTGGCTTTGGAAGGGGACAGTAAAATAGAAGAAATAATCTAGTTTCAGTGCCTCCCCCCCTTCTCTCTCTCTCTCTCTCTCTCTATAATGTGAGTGAAAACATTACTATACCATCACTGAAGCCTACAGGATACTTAGGGTCTGTTCACACACGCATGATCATTTAATGGCAATGCTCTGGCATGATGATGTCTGTTCTAGGAAGTGATGTGATCATCACACAAGGCTGGGGAGCACGCACAATTCACAGCAGGCAGATTTGGGCCACAAGGGATCCTGCTTTGGCCTGTAGGGCCCAAATCAGCCCACTGCAAAGCACAGGCATACTCTCAGGGCAGCCAGATGACATCAGTGACATCACGGCAGCAGCCCCTGGAGCGTACCTTGAAGGCTCATTCACTGACTTTCCCCCTTCGGGGTGATAGGTGAGAGTGGGGGATCCCCCACCAAGGGGAAACGGATCCCTAATTGTGTCTGAGGTTGTGGAAATCAAATGGGTCATATTGCTTCTGTCTTTGAGGGACTTACATGCACATTATATTTAACTCCAGATTTCTTGATTGTCAAGGAATGCATGTGGTGGGGGGTGGGGGGAAGGGTGGGAGAAGGGCCCCTGAGGGTGAGGGTGGCATTTGGCATGCAAAATGCCACCCCTGGCAAGACAAGCCTCTCCCAGCTGTCAGTGGTAGAGATGAGAGCAGAGCACCCACTTGGGGAGGCCATGAAATGGCCCCCCCAAGTGGGAGCAGGCTGAGCCTTGGTGGGGGGATGGGAGGAAGGGTGGGAGAAGGGCCCCAGAGGGTTGGGGGGGGATTTTGTTGCAGTGGTTCCCCCCCATTAAGTCATGTTATGGAGGGAGAGTTGTATTAGGCTGGTAGTTATTATGATCATCTTCTGTTTCCATGCCCTGTTGTGCCCGCTCACTATGTAACCTGTTGTAATGTTCAAAACTTTACTGTTTGTCCATTTCAAAAAAAAAATTGTGTTTAAGATTCTCTGATGTGTAGTTAATTGTGTTGTGTTGTGCTATGAGGGACAATAAGTGTAATATGTTGTGATTTGTTGACCACTTGTAATTTGAAAATGAGAAAATAAAGGTTTTTTAAACTTAATGATTGTGTGTCTGTGTTCCCTTCTTTGATGGGAGGTTGGTTCCCAGCATAGGGAACAATGGGGCAGGCTGGCCAGCCTTCTCTGCGGGTGGTGGGGGGGTCAGGGGGGTGGTTGTCTGTGTGCCAGGGCAGGTGCTCTTTCCCAGGGACGATTTGGCACTGCCACCATTGTGGCACCCCTTGTCTGTGCAGAACTGCCCTGGGAAAGAGAGTTTAGGGGTTCCCAAAAGGGGAGGGCAGGCCAGCCTGTTCCTGGGGTTATGGTGGGTGTGGGGCAGGTGGGGGTTGATTTGGGTCTGTGAGGGGCTACTGGGGGGATTTGGGTCTGTGTGTGGCAGCTGGGGGGGAATTGGGTTTGTGTGGGGCTGTGAGGGGTGGACTTTAGGGGCTGAGAGCACCTACTTGGGGAGGCCATGAAATGCCCCCCCAAGTGGGAGCAGGCTGAGCCTTGGTGGGGGGTGGGAGGAGGGGTGGGAGAAGGGCCCCAGAGGGTTGGGGGGCATTTTGCATGCAAAATGCCACCCCTGGCAACACAAGCCTCCCCCAGCTGTCAGTGGTAGAGATTAGAGCACCTACTTGGGGAGGCCATGAAATGGCCCCCCCAAGTGGGAGCAGGCTGAGCCTTGGTGGGGGGTGGGAGGAGGGGTGGGAGAAGGGCCCCTGAGGGCTGGGGGGCATTTTGCATGCAAAATGCCACCCCTGGCAAAGGAAGGAAATAATGAAGAAAGATCAGCAGCAGCATGCTAACAATATGCTGCTCCTTTGCTTTCTTATGGGGAGGATGGGGGGACCTGCTTTGGGGGGCCATAACATGGCCCCCCAAAGTCCAATCTGTCTGAAACTTGGGTAGTTGTTAGAGAAGGGTTAGAGGAAGGTCCCCACCAATTTTGGGCTTATTTGGTGGGAAAATGCCTCCTCCAGGCGTCCTGAAAGACGGAGGCATTTTCCCAACAAAAAAAACCGAAAGAATCCCGAAAGAATCCCGAAAGAATGCCGAATCCCGAATCCCGAAAGAGATTCTTGTTTCGGCTTTCGGCTAATGCCGGTAGAGAATCTTGTTTCGGGTAATCCCGAAACAAGAAAGCCGAAAGTTTTTTCCTTGCACACCCCTACTCCTGATCCTAGTCAGGCACCACATTCTCAGGAATTGAGGAGAACCCAAAATTCATGTATGATTGTAAAACTGTATTCTCCCTAATGTGTGAAGGAGAGATCACCCTTCTCCTCTTACAATGCATTTCCTGCCCACCATGAACTTCCCTCCATTTCATGATGACTAGTAGAGTCACAAGGCAAAATGGTATGCAGTAACTCTTCTTTAGTGTGGAAGGAATTGTGAGGGGTGAGGGTGGGGGAGGTGGAGATTATCCACTGCAGCAACTCCCTTCTTTCTAGGTCAGTCATTTGGACAGTTAATCTCCTTCCTATGTATCTATCACAGCTGAGCATATTCTCCGTTTTGACACCCTATTCTTAATGGCCTCCGATGAAACACCATAAACATTATGAATCAGAAAAGGCTCATTATGTGAGCAAAGTGTTAACTGCTTGCTGCCACATATCAAGGCAAATCTCTTACATTTTAAAATCCATGTGTTCCTTTCTTCATTTTTAAATATTAGCTCCCTTTTCAACCCAAATGAAGCTCTCAAGACTGCTGCAATAATAAAACAGTAAAGCCACACAAAGCAAGATTTTAAAACAAGACAGAAAAGACACTGTTAACAAAAAGAATTTTCAGAAACTTTAACTAGGTTTTAATGTTAAAACATTGATAGCTTGGCAAAACTATTCCATACATAAGGTACCAGCAATGAAGAAGATCTTCTGACCCATCTACTTTACTTCAGATGCTTGTGGGAGTTGGAGGAGGACTTCATTTGTGGACCTGAGGCACTGAAGGGTTGCCACAGTTTCCCTCCAAATATTGACTCTCTTGGTGTTCTGGAGACTTCTCAGTGTCAGAGTTTGGATTATCAGGGAACCGAGGGCCATATTACCTGTGATGCTAGTGTTTAGAGTAGTAACCCTAACAAGTATTTTGGTCCTGAACTCCAGACAGGTATTTTGACCTGTACAGGGAATGATTCATAATGTCCATCTATTTAGTACATTTTAATCCCACTCTTTTTCAGGGCAGCATACATGTTTCTCCCTGTTTTGTCATCACAACAGCCCTGTGAGACAGGTGAAGCTGAGAGAGAGAGTAATAGCCCAAGGTCACTTAGAAAGCTTCATGGCAGAGTAGAGACTTGAAGTCAGGTCTCTTAGATGCACAATTCACTGTGCGGGATAATAATAATAATATTTCAGTTTATATACCGCCCTTCAGGATGACTTAACACCCACTCAGAGCAGTTTACAAAGTATATCATTATTATCCCCACAACAAAACACCCTGTGAGGTGGGTGAAGTTGAGAGAGCTCCAAAGAGCTGTGGCTGACCCAAGGTCACCCAGCTAGTTTAAAGTGGAGGAGTGAGGAATCAAACCCGGTTCTCCAGATTAGAGCCCCGTACTCTTAACCACTACACCGAACTGGATGTCACAACAAGCTGAATCCAGATTCGGTTTCGTTTTCGCGGCCATGTCGGACGCTCCTCTCGGCAGGTCTGGGAAGAAGCGGCCGAGCCGCATGGCCGGGCGGCTGATCTGCAAAGGTTAGCTCCCAGACTCTCAGGGAGGAAGTCTCAGTCCGGGGCGTGGCGGGAAGAGCCCTCTGACAGATCGAGGCAGGGGGTAAATTGCCCGTTTGTCCCTATGGAGGCCGGCAGACGAGCGCGGCACCTAGTGTGCTGCCGGGCCATGGAAAACGGCAAGGAACAGGATTAGGCGAAAGCCTGCAAGTAAGCGAATCCCTTCTGTTACTACAAGCGCATGTGAGGAGTGGTGGGGTCTGATGGTTAGAAGACTCGGATTTTTCCCCCCTCGCAGAGTCTCGGAAGATTGGCGGTTCCCCCCCCCCTAAAATGGCAGTGAAAAAGCAGAGTCCTGCTCTTGGCAAGTCAGTTACGGCGGCCTTGCAGAGGGGCGAGACGCTCGAGGAACTGGTGAAAAGATCGGTCATTGAAGCCATAAAACCCTTTGTTGACAAGCTGAATGAAACAGATCAAAGGGTGGGCTTAATTGAGAGCGACGTGAAAGCCATTAAAGAAGCAGCGGGGGGGCAGAGAAGTCTGCCCGGGAAAGTGCGTCACTTATGAGAGCAACGAACAGGGAGCTAAAGTTGGTGGAAAACCAGCTGATCGGACTGCAAGTGGAGCGAACACAGACCATTTTGCATCTCCAGAATGTTAAAGAGGAGGAAAACGAGGATTTGTGGGATCTCGCCTCGGAACTTTTAGCGACACCCGCGAGGGCAACTAAAGAAGAAGTGAAAAGCGCCATTTTGGGAGTCCGTCGGGCATCTTCAAAATATGCAATGAAGCGACAGCTGCCTCGTGAGATTGTTATTGAGTTTTCATCTAGGAGGGTCCGGGACAGTATCCTATATAATTCATACAATGCGGAGTTGGACTTTCTGGGAAATAAAGTCAAGATATTGAAGGACGTTCCATTTTTAGTTCAGAAGAGAAGATTTAAGTACAAGAAGTTGGCAGCTCTTTTGAGGGAACGTGACATAAAGTACAAATGGCTACTCCCGGAAGGAATCGGGTTTAGTTATAAAGATCAAGCTTACAAGATTAATTCGGAAGATCAGCTAAGGGATTTTGTGGATAAAAATCCAGAATTTGGGCCAGACACCAAGCAAAAAGAAGAAGATCCGAAGCCTGAAGGGAGCGGGGAGGCAACGAGCGCTGCGGCTGTAGCTGCTTAGAGAGAACTGCGTCCGAGGCCCAGGGGAGGGAAAAAGATTTAATTTGAATTGTAATTTGTATTTTGTATGATCAGCCACTCCATCACTACTTTATTAAGCTATTTCTTTATTATGGCAGTATGAAGGGAAAGCATTGAAGTGTAGTGTTTAGTGTTTGTAGGGTACCTTCCCCTTTTTTCCACCCCCCTTTCCCTTCTCTTTTTTCTCCCTTCTTTCCCTTCCCTTGTGCTATTGTAGTCTTTTGTAGTTACTGTTATTGCAGTTTTGTATGTTAGATATTGAAAAATAAAAAAACTTTCAAAAAAACAACAACAAGCTGAATCCACATGTTACAGTGAATGCACATACATGGTGCCTGTACATGATCCGTTTATAAGAAATGTACACTCACCTTACAAATGAAACTGAGGACAAGTACCTGGATATTTCTATGATTTCAATCACTTGTTCAGCTATGGATGTGTAACAAGAATTATTCAAAATACACGTAAAGAAAAATCAAGTATATATTGTACATGGATAATATGTGCGGTCACTGTAAATTGTAAACAGGACTCAACTGGATTGTGCGTGTGGGGGGGTGTTAATTCTTTTCTTTATGCTATTACCCCAATAAAAAATGGATCCGTCATGTTAGTTGGGAAGAAATCTCAATATTGGTACTCGGCCTGGGGGTTGGAGAAACAGCATGGGAGGGGGAATAACTGCCCCCTTCCACAAATACAATAGTCCCGCTCAGCTGCTTTTAGGGACAAAAACACACCTAGAACTCCAGTCACAGAATTCCAGCATGACAAAGAGTTTGATCTACAGCCGCATTTGTAGCAAGTTGTAACAGCCTTAGTAATTTTGCTGGGGAAATGACTGGTTTCTTGCTCTCTCATGCCAGAGCCATTATTTGGCTATTCAGTTGTTACCCTATTAAACTGTGCCTCATTTGGCTGTTCATCCTTGATGACCTGATGGAGTGAGGATCTTTGTGGCACTGGCCAAGTATTCATCATCTTGTATTGTTTCAAGGACCTGGCTCTAGTCCCAGTGCAAAGGTTGGCTGAAGAACATATGAAATCCGCACACACACCCCAATCAGATCATAGTCCCAGCTAATTTGATAGTCTTTTTCCAACAGGGCCAAGTTCACAAGGTTTATGGAACAGAATGCTGATTTGTTTGAAAAAAGAAAAAGCACACAGTACATTCCTTTTGTGTATCTTTGCCAGAAATCTTTGCTAAGGGGTTTTGACAGGTGATGGCAACTCGCACTTATGCACCCCACCTTTGAAGGTGAGGGCTGGAGGGAGACAGTTTAACAATTGAAATGTAGCTAAAGAAAGAGATGAGTGCCTAAGTTATGCAGCTGGCTAGCAAGAAACTGCCTTATTTGGCTATTTGGGGACTTACTTGATGCTCCACTTGCAAAAATGTAAAGGAGTCGGATATATAAAAAAATTAAAACCTCTGAATTTTCTAACATTTTTTTCTGAAAAGAAACCTGACTTTGTTTGGTGAAGTAAAGAGTACAATACAATGGAGACAGCACAGCCCTGCTTACAATCATAGTGCAATGTACTAAAAATCTGTATACCCCAGGTAACATCATATCGTGTATGAGCCCCTCCCATACCATCCCAGGTCTTCAGCGTTCTCCCTGACTGGTTTGTACACCTTGTCATAGCTACAAATATGATTCATGAGAGATGTATATTCTAGCAGCATCTTGAAATGTTACTGCTAATGAAAGCATTTATTGTATTGTCTGTTTCTTTGGGTGTGTGTGTGGTGGGGGGAGCTAGAGGAATAAGGAATGCTTATGTTTTTAAAAGTCCCCTGAGAACAAGGCTGCCTGTTATTTTTATTTCAATGCATTGCCCCTTCTTCCAGATCTTCACATCCTGTAAAGCATAATGCTAGGTAAATTTTCCTAGGTGTTAGCCCCACCGAATAACATCAAGATTTCTTCTAAGTAGACCTGCTTAGGCTAACTCCCTACGTGTCTTGATTTTGAAATTTTGTTTTCATATAGAAGAGAACAAAGCACACAGCAGAGCCAACAAGCACAGATTTATTTATTTTATTTATGTCATTTATAGTCCGCCTTTCTCACTGAAACTCAAGGCGGATTACACAATATGAGATTAGTACAATCAGTATCAAGTACATTTCAATACAGTATCAAGGACGTTTCCATAAACAATGCCATAGGATCAATAGGTACAAGTTTAAAAGACATAGTATTTAGCAAGAATCCAATACAGAGTAGAAAAAAATACTGAAGCAGAAACATAATTAATTCTAGGACTAACATTAGACAACATGGAGCACTGGTGGTACATAGGGGTACATATTTAAAGCAACAGATAATATGTAAGGCAATATAGTGATGAGGTCTATGGTCTCTAAGTCATTAGTAAAGCATCTGAGACCTCATCCCTACAATACAGCCCACCCATTTGAGTAAAAAGCGTCTATTTAGTACCCATCAATAGTTGCTGGGCTCAGTTTATCACATATTATGGCATTGGTCCCTCATATTTGCAGGGCTACCTCTTTCCCTATGCTCCGCCGTAGCAGTTTCACTTATCTGAACAGGGCTTTCTGCAGGTGCCACCATGCAAATGGGCAAAATCAACAGCTGCCCATGCATGCACATTCTCTCTGTTGTGGCTCCCACCTTATGGAATGGCCTGCCTGAGGAGGTTAGGAGGGCACCCATTCGCTTGGCTTTCCATGAACTATACAAAACTGAATGGAATGGTTCAGAAAGATACTTTGGTCAAGGGACAGGGACTGTAGACTATACTACTATGTACTGTCTGTTGCTTTAAGTATGCCCCTACTAGGTAATTTTTGTTTTGTTTAACATGCCATATCTAAATGCTTGTGCTTTGTTTCAGCATTGTTAAAAACTGTATCAAATTTCTGTTTGTTTTGAAATTTTCTTCTATCCAATACCCGATTGCATCGCTTATTGTATGTTCCAGCTGTAGATCATATTGAATTATGCTATGCAATGTAATCCATCTTGAGTCTCAGTGACAAAGGTGGACTATAAATAACATAAATAAATAAAGATAAAAATTATTACTGATGATGCTGGTTGTTAATCAAAGTCTAACGACTTACTTTGGAGATCTCTCATTTAGCAGCAAAAAACAGCTACTGATGGAGGAGGAGAGAGAGATCTGGGTTATGGCGTTAAAGTACACATGCTTTAATCAACACAGTTTCTCCAACTGAAAAAGACCCCCCCCCCTCCCAGGCTGGGACATAAAGAAGCCCTGAGGGGACCATTTTTGCCTAAAGGAGAAGAGTTACATCTTTCCTCTCTGAGTCTGCAGCTCATTCTGTATCAGGAGGCATCACAGCTGTTTGTTTTTTCAGGGAAAGGGGCTTTAGAACTTTGCCCATCCTAATGATAGGATCCTAGTAATTTATATATGCACATTTTCCTAATTTGTAGGAAAATTAGAATTAGAAGAGTTCAACTTTTTGTGGCATGTATCTTAGGGTTTTCTTGGCACAGTATTTAGGAGATGAATGCTAAATTTGTTAAAGGGTACTTAAACACATTGCTGAGTACATTCATGTTTCATGTTCATTGTATATTCAGACATTCCCAATAAGACTCCCAAAATACAAAACTCCCATATCAGCATTTTTTCCAGATGAATCTTGTCTGGCTTTCAGTAACAATGTCTAAGCCATTGCAGGGAGGAAAGGAAGAAAGATTAACATGATGCTCAGTATCTGTCTCCCTTGGTAGGGAATTACATTATTCTGGTGCCCCAACTGAGAAGGTCCATTCTCAGGTTGCCACCCATCTAGCCTCTAGTGATAGGGGCACCCAAAGCAGGGCTTCTAAAGATAAGCATAATGGTTGGGTAGGTTCACACTAGAGCTGCTATAGCACAGTGGTTAAATAGTTCAGCTGTGAACCAGCACTATACTGGTTTGAATCCTACTACTGCCATGAGCTCAGTAGGTGGCCTTGGGTCAGCCACTCCTCTCAGCCCCAGCTCCCCAGCTGTATCATGGGGATAACACTAACTTGTTCACCGCCCTGGGTAAGGCACTAATCTGTCTAGAAGAGTGGTATATAAGCACAATTATCATCATCAATATCATCATTGTCATCATCATCAGTCGAATAAAATAAATTAAAAAATCATCATTATATGGGGTTTGTCATGGTATACATGTGCATGTATGTGTGTGTGTACATATAGACACATACAAAAATGTGCCTTCAATCCTAAAAACCTATATAAGATCATGGAACTTTGATTCAGAGCAGAACCACAAGTGACAAAAGGCACAGGTTGGGCACTTGTCAGCTTCCCTCAAGTTTTGATGGGAAATGTAGGCAGCTTGGCGGAATGTTGGACAAGTGACAGTTGAAAAGTCCATTGGACAGCAGTCAGAGAGCCAAGCTGCAAGACTAGGATGCCTACATTTCCCATCAAAACTTGAGGGAAGCTGACAAGGGTCCAACCTGTGCCTTTTGTCACTTGTAGTTCCGCTCACAGTTTCTGTTGTACCTTCCCTGCCCTCCATACCTGTCTGCTGGCGGGACAGGATGATGGAGGTGCATTGTCTGTGCAATTGCAGATGACATGCCTCTGTTTGAAGGGGAGATTAACCGCCCATCATTAAAAAAAAATTTTTGGATTTTTCAGCAAACCTGGAGGTTCTTTCAAGTTTCTAGAAAGATCTCCTTTCTCTCCACATGATTCTGATCCCCAGTTTTAGTATGTGGAGATGGAGATCTTAAGTGGAATCTCTATGTTCAGAGCAGTATACTTCTGGATGCCAGTTGAGGTGAAAAGAGGAGTGGATTTGTGCCTGTAGGGGCCAAGTGTCCTGCTATAGCAAGAGCCCTCCTGTCCTGGGTCCCTCTTCCTCTGCTGCTGCTCAACAGGATTTAACCATGGAATCTGGTGAATCTAGAGTGTCGCCCAATGTGACGATGCCATTTCTATTTTTGTGCCAGAAATGAGTTGCATGTCTGTGCAATGCTGAATAAGTTGTCCCTGCCCCCCAAATTCTTTTGCCTTGTGACACCCAGATCAATGTCCACCCACACTCTCCTTCACTGAAGGTTCTTTTCTCTATAACATCTCTGTCACAGCTAGCAGGGCCGGATCGAGGGTTGCCGGCACCTGGTGCAACCCTTGTCCCGTCCTGTGTGTGTGTGCGCGCTCACATTGCTGCATGATGATGTCACTTCCATGGCATCATCACACAGGGCGGGAGGCATGCTGCCCACACCGCAAGCCAGCCACCCCAGTGCCCAGTGCGCTGCAGAGCTGGCGGTGGTGGTGGTGGTGTGGGCATGTGCGCGCTGGGGCAGCCGGCTTGCCATGCAGGTGGCTGAGCACAGGGCTAGGAGGCCCTCCGTGTGGTTCACCTGCCCTGCTGCCCTGTGCTGCCCGGGTGGCAAGCCAGCTGCCCCAGTGCACGGTGCGCCACGGTGTGCCACAGAGCTGGCGGCGGTGGCACAGGTGTGTGCTGGGGCAGCTGGCTTGCTGTGCGGGTGGCTGAGCACAGGGCTGGGAGGTCCTGTGCACATGGCAAGCCAGCCGCCCCATCAGTGGGACAGGCGAGGGCCTCCCAACCCTGCGCTCAGCCTCCCGTGTGGCAAGCCACAGCGCGCTCCCAGCAGCTGGCAGCCATACCTGGTGCCCCCTCTTTGGCAGCACTAGGGGTAGGCTACCCCCTGCTCTGCCCCCGATCTGGCCCTGACAGCTAGTTCTCCAATATAGAGTTCCTTGGATTAAAGATATCTTACAAAACTTCTGATAACATCCAATGATGGTTTAAAATATACTGTTGCATGCCCTCACTTTTCCAAGCAGTCAGAAATCATGGGGCTTTGCTTACCTGGGGTGGTTCCCTTCAGAGGAAAAAGCCCTGGAGAGTCAGGGCATTTTGGAATATTTGCTTTATTTAAAAATATACAGGTGCAACACAGGTGGAGGTGAAGAGGCACCAGATTTGCTCCCCCATATCAATTATCTCTAAAAAAAGAAGCCTGCATCTCAACATGCTTCAGTCATCTCACAGCAGCACCCATCTGCTTCTTACTCGGACTCTTCCAGAATCAAAATTGTTCTTTTTTTATAAACATACACATATATCCATTTCCTCTCTTTGCTTTGAACGGGTGGGCTCACCTCTTCCAAGACCTCAAAGTTGCTTGGGAAGAGCAATTTTCTAACATTTAAGGTCTACTGAGAAGATACCTATAGTCATTAAGAAAAAACACCATTCTTCAACCATAGTCTCTGCCCCCCCCCATAGGCAGGCCACATCCACAAGATGGGAACATTTCCTATAAATTTACAACAATCCCATAGCAGCTGTAAGCTGATGTGTGAAATGGCAAGCAGTGTACTGCTTAGTTTGTGCACCTGCATATCTCAGCATGTGCAACAGAGACAAAACTCTTCACTCACTGAAAGATTTTTGAGAAGGAAACTCTTCCTAGCAATTCACAACATATTTACAAGACACCCCAAAAGGTGGATTACATGGGTGGATGGCATTCCTTTATTGCATTCCAAATCTACTGAGACTATTTTAGTCACCCAGAGCTATTTCAATTTAAGGATTAGCTACGTTAGCTTCTGTTATTCATTCATAAATATGATTCACCTGCAAAACGTCTTCGAAGTATCAGATCTGCCTTTTCTTTGTCTTCTGCCCAACCACATACCTGTCAACAAAATCTCCATATAGTAATAAAATGTTTTGCCGGTTCACTGACACAGAGAGAAAGCTATTTTTTCCCCTGTTATAGCACGCACATATCTTTGTGTGATCTATTGTATGGTGAAAGCAGCATTCTGCGCTTAACAAGAATATTTTATTCACAATAAATTATCAGAATCCACAGCAAAATTTAGACCGGTGCAATCAAGCAGCAAACATCACTTATTCCAGTTTACAGTCTGGACTTTGTCTACCTGTGTCCCTTAGAGTAAAAAAAAAAACTCTAACTATTGGCTAGTACAGCCTGGAAGTAGTGTGTATCTTGCTAAATCTCTGTACCGCAAACCTATTATAATACTGCCATAAAGCCATACTGCTGAAAAATGTAGAGAGATATACAAGTTCCTTGCATGCAACTGAAATATATTCACTTTACTAGTGTGTGTGTGGGAGATGTGCCATGAAGTTGCCTCTGACCTATGGCAACCCTATGAATAAAAGACCCCCCCCCCCAAAAAAAACATCCTATCATGAACAGACTTGCTCAGATCCTGCATACTGGAGAACGTGGCTTCTTTTATTGAATCAAGCCATCTCATTTTAGGTCTTCCTCTTTTCCTACTGCCTTCCACTTTTCCAAGCATCATTGACTTTTCCATAGAATGTTAACTGTTGTATTTTAGAGCTGTCTCCTTACAGGAACACAGAGGATGGGAGTTTATAGAGGATCCCCACCAGCTAAGAGGGAGGAGCTGCAGGCGTTAGAGGTTAGAGTGCATTCAGGGAAGTCAGGGAAATACTGTTTGTTTGGCAATAAACGATTACATTTACTTTTACTTTGGTGTACCTCTCATATCATTGAACCCTAACTTATTACACGAACTGTAATAAGATTTGTTCTTGCAGCCAGCGGTTGAGAAGAGCAGAGCGTATATTAGGGATTCTGGGGATTTCATTAAACTTATAGAGGGACAGAGTATAGAGGAGAATGCATTATTATTGATGATGGATGTGACTGCCCTATATACATCCATTCCCCATGATGGGGCTCGGATGGTTGTGGAGCTGACTTTAAGATTTCGTCCACATCATGACCCTCCCACTGAATTTCTGCTACAGTTTTTGATCTAGTGGTAGAGAAGAATTATTTCCAATTTTTTGATCAGTTTTATTTTCAGACTAAGGGAGTCACCATGGGGTGCGCCACTGCCCCCAGCGTGGTAAATCTGTATATGTCCAATTTGGAAGAGAATATGGTGTTTAATAGTTCTGTCAACCCATATTTTTATAACATCAAAGTGTATTACAGATTCATTAATGATTTGTTCTTGATTATTTCAGATGTTGCAGATGTGACTAATTTTGGAGACTGGTTCAACTCCCGTCTTAAACGGAATGCCTAGGATCCTTTTGACTATGATAGAGAATCTAGCAACTTACTTCAATCCTTTTACAACAGAGGTTACCGTACCGGAGTGTTACAGAATGCTCAGAGTAAAGCCAACTTGAGTAAAGCCAACTTGAGAGAGCTTATTCCAGACGAATACTAAGCAGACTTCCAACCAAATTCGATGGGCTATAGACTTTACTCCTAAAGCCCACCGTATCCGCAAATTGATATACAAATATTGGCCATTGCTGAGGAATATTCCTGGCTGCTCTACACTGCCCTCAATAGGTTCTGGAGAACTAGGAACATTAAACATTGAGGACTTGGTTGTCAGAACATACGTTGTGGATTCGCAAATAGGGTTGCAGATGCCCCCTTAGTAGATCATTTCATTTCATATGGTCATCAGGAAAACAACTTCCAATGTACAGTTTCGCTCTCTGGAGAGGGTATCCCCACACGATCTCTGCAGACCACGTTACTTAGAGGAGAGGCACAATGGAAATTTTCATTAAACACGTTGAAACCTGTGGGGCTGAATAGCGAGCTGGATCTCTCTTGTTATTTATAAACTTGTGATTGTAAATTTTGGTCTCTTGCGCCTCTTGTAATGCTGCACATATGCTTGTTATCTTGTAGAGATTATCTGCGTTCTGTATTCTCTTTATATGGACTGGCTATAATTACTTATAACTGCTGGTTTCTTTAAATGATGTGAGGAAATCTTTAATGAGGCTATGTATTTAATCCTGCCTCTTGATTAACAATTGCGTTCGAAAATGCCAACTTGACTGTGCTAATTTACAGCTTTGATTTTGTTTGTGATTAGTGACATTTGACTTTGTGAATTATCAGGGTAAGGTATGTATATAGTCCTTTATTCAAGAAAAGACAAGGTATTTCCTTTTTAGGATGTTTATTACATACATTATTTTATGGATAAGGGGGGACATCTCATCCCTGAAGAGGTCCTGGTGATGAAACAGCGGAACAAGCCGGTGCTGCTTGTAGGGAGTTGTGGCTCTGCCTCGTGCATCCTCTTCTACATCAACCCCACCTGTAGAATTATATATCCCTTCATTATATGGACTTTACTTTGATACTGACATACAAACTACATATTGTGCTTACCTGGTTATAGCACCTGGTTATAACTACTTGTATTACATTATATTACTTTGACTGTTTTTCATTACTTTGATTATATGTGACTACATTATATTTATTTATATTTTATATATTTATTGCTTCCCTGACTTTGCTTGTATCCAACTCTTGTGTTTTCACCTACTATGTTGACATTATGTTTGAGTGGGTTCCTCCTTTGTCTGGGCCTAAGTGGTAGCAAAAAGGGGATAAAAAAATCCAAAAAGACCATGCAAAGTAATGAAAAAAAGTTATGAAAAAATGTTGTGACCATAAGTGCTGTAGTTACTGCTGGGATGTATTGGATTCTGTGTTGGTACATTGATTGACAACAAGAATTGGATTGATGACAACATTGCACGGTCTTTTTGAATTTTTTTATCCCCTTTTTGCTACTGTGAAGACCATTCCCTCTTTGTATTGCTGTGCCTAAGTGGTGACAAGGACATTGAAGCTCCAAAAGGACTGGATCCTCCTCCTTCCTTAGACCGCCCTCCCAAGACCTCCTCTATCCCTTCATGCACATGCCAATACCTGTATCAGAAGCAAGTGGATATTTCTCTTTCTCTCCTGCTCCTCCACCAAACAACGGAGAGTAAGTAGCACTGGCTTGATAACATTTGCTGAATTTGTGTATCTGCTTCATCAGATGCATGTGTTAGCAGAGTTGCATAGTATACAGCTATGCATGTATGAAAGCCTGCACTGTAAAGGGTGTGCATGGAGAGAAACAAACTTCCACTCAGAGCCTGGCTAAGCTTTAGAAAAGAAACACGAGTCTATTTATTACAGGAACTCAGTTATGGAAAGGACAGAAATAAGATTCTTTCTAGCTATTTAGTCTAGGATGATAAGTGTGTTTCTAGATAATATATACTCTTCTACATTTTCTGAGACTTAAGCCATCATCTTCTGGAGTGTGAAAGCATACCAATCAAGAGTTGTGGCATCAGATGGAGGGTGTTTGCGGCATGTAACATTTTACTTGGTTGCTCCCAGCCAAGAGTTTTAAAATTCAGTTTATGCTACCTAAGAACATAAAGAGAGGCCTGCAGAATCAGATACCAATGGTCCCATTCAGGGCCTTTTTCTGGGAAAAGAGGTGGTGGAACTCAGTGGGTTGCCCTCAGAGAAAATGGTCACATGGCTGGTGGCTCAGTGGCGTGGAGGGCCATCTAAACTCCCCTCTGTCTGGAGATCAGGGGGCGGGGCCACCAGCCATGTGACCATTTTGAAGAGATTCCGGAACTCCGTTCCCCTGCGTTCCCCCTGAAAAAAAAAGCCCTGGTCCCATCTAATCCACTATCCTGTTTCCCATGGTGACCAACCAGATGCCCTAGAAAACCCACAAGCAGAGCATGGAGACCAAAGTCTCCATCTGTTGCTGGCCCCCAGTAAACAGGAATTCAGAATTTTACGGCCCGTGAACACGAAAGTTTGATTTAGCCATCATGATGAACAGCCACTGATGGATCAGTCCTCCTTTATCACATTCATTAACTGCTACACAAAGATGATAAATGGAGATTTATTTAAGTAAAACTTAGGTAAAAGACATTCTTATATGTCTATGCTACAGGGAGTGCTTATGAAACATACTGTTGTTTAGGTTACATAATGATTAAAAATAGAAACGAGGGAGAGAATACAGGCCCTTATCTAAATATTCTAGGCATATGAATAAGCTCTGAACAAATGACAATGGGATTTTACTTCAGAGGAAGTGCCCTGACCCTTAATCCGTTTTTAGTTTGCTATGAGCTCTGTTTGGGTTCAGTCATTATTTGAGCACACAATTGTCTATTCCTTCCTTGGAGGATACATTGCAGCCAGTAGAAAGCCCCTGAAGAATACAAGAAGCTGAAAGAGGAAGTTTCAGCCAAAAATATCAATAAATAAGAAGCATAGTTAAGTAAGTTAGATTTTCATTTCATAGATTTCATAGATTTTCATTTCAGTGGGGTGCTGTGTGCACGGAAGTGGAGCTCAGTAAAAACCGTCTCCAGAGGGATGGTTTTCGTAATGCATGTCCTCAGCACATACTGCAGTTCCTCTGTTGCCAGTGTGATGGGAAAGCATGGAACAGCATGCAAGCACTTTGCTCCCGGCCACTCCTGTGCTTTGTAGTGAGCCGATTTGGGCCCAAAACAGGCTGAATTGAGCCCATCTGGAGCCCAGATTGGCTTGCTGCAAAGTGTGGGAGTGCTACTTCCCTGTGTGATGACTTAACTTCCTGGAAGTTAAGTTAAGTTAAGACATCATTACATGGCCCCAAGAACACACGAAGATAACCCCAAAGGTGAGTGCCAGGTCCCCCTCCCCCCAGGAGAGTAAGGGGACCCAGCAACCCTAAGTAGGGGATACCTTGCTCCCACCCTCCTCCCTCCACCACTACTCCCCTGGCCAGCAAGGGAAAAGGTCTGGGAACAGGACTCCCGGGGCACACTTCCAGTGTGACATGACTAGTGCTCCCAGGCTTCATGCATGGCCAGTTGTGCTTCTTTGGGGGCCCAAACTGGCCTGGTACAAAAGTCAGGAAGTACTTCTGGGGCCTGCACAATGACATCATTCCCAGAAGTGATGACATCGTGCCGCACCAGGAGAGTCCTTCATACGTGAGAAGACACTAAAGCTATTATATAAATAGAAGACCGATTAAAGAATGTGAAAAGAAATGGGAAGCATATTATTTTTATTATAGATAGAGATGTGAAAAGGAAAAAAGGTTATATAATTTAGTTTTATAAATTGTGTTATTTTGTTTATTTACTTCTTAAGTTGGCTAATATTTTTTGCCTAGATGTGTTGTTTTAAAAGTACCTTAACAGAAAAGGTAAAACATTTTATAGATGATTTAATAATGAGATTTAAGAATGAAAAGAAGAAATATCTTTGAGTTTGGTTGTGTTATATATTTGAAGTTATTGCTTAAAAGCAAGATGAATGTTACATTTTTGATAATCCTTGTAATGTATATTCTTAATTCTGTATTTGTTCCAATTTTTGTATTCCCTTCCCTTTCCCCCTTTTGTACCCCCTTAACTGACAATAAATAAAAAAGATTAAAAACAAAGGTAAGTGCTGGATCTTGCCCCCCTGCCCCCGGGAGGGTAAGGGGATCTGGCAAGCCTACTGCAGAATGACATAATTTGGCATAATTGAACGTATTTTTAACAAAACATCCCTAAAAGACAAACATTGGTATAGTCAGGGCCAGCACCGGATCTAGGCATGCGGATCTAGGCATGTGGGTGCCCGGGGCAAACCTTGCCCCAGGCGCCCTTGCCTCACAAACCTTGCCTCACTCCCGGCGCTGTGTGATGATGTCACTTGTGACATCATCACGTGGGCAGGAGCCATGCCCGCCTGCACAGCAAGCCAGCCGCTCCAGCGCCTGGTGAGCCATGGAACTGGCAGCGGCGCGGGTGGGCGCTGGGGCGGCTGGCTGCCTTGCCACACGCGCAGGACCTCCCAGCCCTGCGCTCAGCCACCCGCGCAGCAAGCCAGCCGCCCCAGTGCACACTCTCGCTGCCGACAGCTCCACGGCTCACCAGGTGCTGGGGCGGCTGGCTTGCCGCGCGGCCAGCTGAGCGCAGGGCTAGGAGGCCCTCCGCGCAGTTAGCGCGCCCCACTGCCCTGTGCCACCCGCGTGGCAAGCCAGCCACTCCAGCCCATGGTGAGCCGCGGAGCTGGCAGAGGCGAGGGCGTGCGCTGGGGCAGCTGGCTTGCCGTGCAGGTGGCTGAGCGCAGGGCTGGGAGGTCCTGCGCGTGCAGCAAGTCAGCCAGCCGCCCCATTGGCGGGGCTGGCGAGGGTTTCCCAACCCTGCACTCAGCCTCCCGGGCAGGTGGCAGCTGCGCCCGGCGCCCCCTCTTTGGCGGCGCCGGGGGCAGGCTCCCCCCTTGCCCCCCTGGATTCGGCCCTGGTCAGGGCTATTTTTCAGCTGGAACGCGGGGGAACGGAGTTCCAGAACCGCTTGAAAATGGTCACATAGAATTATATAGAAAAAAAGTGGGACATTAAAGGGAAGGTGTGGTCTTTGGATACTTTCTGAGGGGAGGATAGTGTTCTGTTACTTTGAATTAATATAGAGGTAGTAATCATTATATTATAGTAGAGGTAAAAAAATCTAGTTTGTGATAATATACCATTTTATTGATATATGTAGGTACAATATGTTATAATTTACTAGGTTATAATGTCATGAATTGGATAACAATATAAAGGATATTAATAATTTTGAACATTATAGATATGATAGATATATATAATAGTGCTGTCTAAAGATATGCAACGGTATAAAAAAATTACTATGACCCATTCTTAGAATGTAGTATATAGCTATTAATATAGGGGACATATTATATTGTAGGTTATTGGATATTATTGATAGATAGTACTAAAAGATATGGAATGTTAGATAATGGTATTTATCATTAGATAGGTATTATTATATTATATATATTTTAGCTTGGTTAAGGTTTTATTTAAGAGGTAATAAAGGGAATGGAAAACTGTCGGAAGTCAACAGAAAAGGGTGGGAAGGGTGGGGGGGTATTACAATATGATGGAAAGTTAACTGTGTATGTTCTTATATTTGTATAATGACCCATCCAATAAAAATTTTTAAAAAAAGAAAAAGAAAATGGTCACATGGCCGGTGGCCCCGCCCCCTGATCTCCAGGCAGAGGGGAGTTTAGATTGCCCTCCGTGGCACTCAGCGGAGCGGAAGGTAATCTCAACTCCCCTCTGTCTGGAGATCAGGGGGCGGGGCCACCAGCCATGTGATCATTTTCTCTGAGGGCAACCCACTGAGTTCCACCACCTCTTTTCCCAGAAAAAAAGCCCTGGGTATAGTGATTTCCAAGGGACTAGAAAATAGGATTATAAATGGTAAATTGGGATAACGGGAGAGAGTGCAGTCAGATTATCTGTCCATTCATTGGTTTCAGTTTGCATTTCTGATCAGTGGGCTGTTAGCATTGGGCAGGCTTGTATCACTCTAGTTTGCAGAAAGTAGAATTTTTACCAAGTGTGTCATAGAAAACCACCCCCTCATGAGTAATCACAACTAATTTGGGATGCCAGTGGTTTATAAAATCAATGAACCAAGATGGCACCATTTTGCTCATTTAGAATCTGTCCCTTAGGTGACCTTAGGCAGATCGTGCAATTAGCCTATGTCTCTGTATTCCCTTTTGTTGCCAGCTCCAGATTTTGATGCAAGACTTCACTGGACTCAATTAAAATATAAGAGGTGGGGAAAGAATGTAGGTTGTACTTACAGCCAACCCCTCCCAGTACCAACTGAGAAATCCATCTCCTCAAAAATATCAAGCATAAATAAGAAACATTCCCCTACCCTTGTATTTTCTTTGTGTCACAGAGATTTCAGAAGAGGTGTAGGGCACTGGAAAGTCAACATTCTGCCCCTCCATGGGCCTGGCCCCCAATCACTTGGCAAGGGCTCACAAGGCCACAGAATAAGGGGAAGGTTTTTCAGCCACCATGATCCTCCTCCGCTTCCTGACTGTCTCTGATGCAGTCAGTGGAGAGAAACTGGATGCACTCAGCCTCTCTCCAGGTTAGGTTTCCAGCTCCAGGATGGGAAATTCCTGTAGATTTGGGGTTGAAACCAGGGGGAGGATGAAGATCAGCTGTAATTCCAGGAGAACCCTAGGCCCTATCTGCAGGTTGGTAAGTCTACCTCTAGGCCCCCTTTTAAGATGGCTTGGTGATCTGTACATGCCCTCGGTTCACCCTCAACCTCTTGCAGTTCCTCCCATGGGATACAATAGACACTATGAGAAACTGATAGTCTCCTGTAAAGACACTAAAGGTCAGAGACGGGTTGATGATTGAGAGAGGGATGGTGTTGTCCTGTAGGTCTTCAGAGTGGATTTTTCTCCTCATTTCTTTCTCCTGAGAAAAAAAACTGAAGAGGATTTTGAGAGATTTGTAGGCTGTGGAGCATAACTGAATAACAGCCAGTTATACCACCTCAAATATATTGTATCAAAGAGTTAGTATGAAATATGGAACACATGCACACAAAAAGCCAGAGCTTCTCAAGGGGGGGAGCTTACCTTTGACACTGATGTGACATCACAAGTTATAACATCATATCTTCATTGAGGATCTTCCTCTCCCCAAACATCTACCCCCTTAGGCCCACCCCACCCCACAAATCTCCAGGAATTTCCTAAAGCAAAGATAGGAACCCTATTTCAGCCAGGCATTTGGCACAGAATAGATGAGCTAGCAGCTCTTTATAGCTAATTATCCCCTTTCTCTTTCTTGTCAAGTACCGTTCACTCTGAATTATCACCACCTACATTCTACACATGTAGGTAATATACAATATTGATACTGCAATTGTTTTACCACTTATCTGCTTCCCTTAACACATCTAAAACACATCTAAAAATAGTCAAATACAAAGTGCATTATGAGGTACTCAAACAATGTACAATATATTAATCCTCTTCTTCAAGACCTGCCCCTTGTGTACACTCCATCACACGCAAAGTCTATGACATAAACGAAGCAGGCCACACCTTCTGGCCAAAGGCAGATGTTGCAATGTATCATCTTGAGAATGAGTGCCCAAATCTGGCAGACTCCAAGTTCATCAGAAGCTATATAAGGGGGATGAACATTCTCAGATCATCCATCACAATACCTGCTGTTACCATGATGGGTGGAATACCAAGGATTGAATTATGGATTACATTTGTTTTGTGTGTGCACGTAACGGTGACAGGTAAGGGTTTTTTAAAATATACATTTGTAGAACGCATAATTTGGATTGTGTCTGGGTCATTCTGAAAGTAGGGTGGATAAATTGGAACAGAACTATTACTGTTTTAGTGGTACCCATAGTGGCTGGGATGCAAATGGCACCAGTAATGTTGAATATTTAGAAGCAAATATGCTGTACCAAAAAATCTCTAGTTCTCTGCCATCACTGCTTACCAAATATTATGCTAGTAATACCAGTATGTAAAACAAGATGCTGAGTTGGATCCCATGGAAGATTCGGTCCTTGTGCCAGCAGAAGTGCTAAAATTATTCATCACAGTCCACTTGTGCTAAGTATAAACAGTTCTACCCATTGTCTTTTCTATATGCATGAGACAAAGCACAAGGTATTTCTTCAAATACTTTTTTCAAAAGTAAATTAATAATGTGAACCATCTATTGTATATTCCATTGCTCCCTGTACACATTGTTAAAACTTATATTAAAGAGTGATGAGTTGCTATAGCCGTTGGGTTGCTGCTTGTACAAACAGAACTATCCTATTTTCCTTTCCACTCACGCATTGCTGGTTACAACCCCAAAGCGAGCAAATATTATTCCCTCTTCTTGAGGCCAACCTTTGACATGACCTCTTGAATAATTATCACTTTGGCAGCCCTTTCGTGGAAGGCTTTGTCCCCTCCAATTAGCCCATGATGTTTGATAAACATTCTATGGAATCATACCCCTGAGAGGCAGTGAAAGTGAAGTGGAAGCTAAGGGATATAAGACATTATAAAAGGAGAGTTTATAGAAGGACTGTAGAAGACACAATAACAAATAAGGCTGCTGGAAAGAAGTTGATGGTGGAAAGACAACACAAGAAATAGCAAGGAACACAAAAGAAAATAGTGTTCCCAAAGTCCCTATAAAATGCACAATTGCTGATGACCTCTCATTAGCCCAGCACCATCAGACACCAACTCCCAAGGAAAGATAATCTAAAAGTTGAGGCTAAACTAACTTGCATGCTGAGGGATGAGTAATAACTAGGGGTGTGCACTTTGAAAATTACCATTCCATTATCAAATCCATAGCTGTTGAGTGAAATGTCTACCATGAATGGGTGGTCTTCTGGTGGAGTTCTACCACTCATGGCTACTCATGGCTACTCTTTTCAAAGGGGAAGGGGAAGGGGACCAATTGGAAGCTCTGAGACAATGGTTTTTGCACTCAATTGTACCAAAATTGCACAGAACATAGTCCTCCCTCTGTACCATTGACTTACCAAGTTTCTGGCACACATAAAAAAGAAGGTTGGTGTTAATGGACCAATTAGGTAGGTTAATGATGGCAGTACAATAATTGTTTCACTGATTCCTATGGTGGGAAACTGCAAGTAAACCCAAGCAGGATAGCAGCATCACCACTAGTTTATGCATAATTTATTCGTGTACCAATATTCTTAGCATTTGACTATCATCAATCATGCGTGCATCAACTAGCAGGGCCGGATCTAGGGTTGCCGGCGCCCAGGGCAACCCAAGTCTGGCCTCTTGCGCAGTTTCTCGCTGCGCGCGTGCTCCCAACACTGCATGATGATGTCACTTCCGTGATGTCATCACTCAGGGTGGAGCATGCCACCCGCATGGCAAGCCAGCTGCCCCGGCACACTGCAGAGCTGGCGGCTGCAGCGCGGGTGGCCTTCCAGCCACCCGCGCTGCCATTTGCCTGCCCCACAGGACAGGGGGCACGTGGCAAGCTGGCCGCCCCCTGTCCTGCTGGGCAGGTGAATGGCGCGGGTGGCCTCCCAGCCACCCACGCTGCTGCCTGTGTGCTCTTGGCAGCTGGCAGCTGCGCCTGGCACCCCCTTTTTGGCGGCGCCAGGGACAGACTACCCCCCTGCCGCCCCCCGGTCGATCTGGCCCTGCCAACTAGAGCCAAAATCTTTTCTGTCTCCATCAGCCAGAGATCTGATTTGCAGCAGAGAGAGAAATGTTTGAGCAAGAGCCTGAGACAGCTTTGGGGGAAGTTAATGGATAGTTCTCTATTTCTATTCTTGACCAATCGAGACTCCAGCAGGCCCAGATACCATTTCTGATAAAAATAATTAACAAAAAAATTGAAAGAAAAAGAGAAGTCATATAAGGGGGTAGGTGGGAATTCTTTTTCTGATTTTTTCATTTTTAGATATAGCAATTGGTTCCTTTTATTCTGTTTTCTGCTTTCAAAAGAGGGATTCTCTTTGGTTTCCCATTAATTTATCTTTGAATTTTTTTAACTATGTGAAGGTGTAGATTTCTTCACCCGTAGATTTCTGCCTGTTGTGCCACTGTAATATGATACAAAGGGTAAAAACATACTGAGACAGCAAGGATATGTTCAGACAAGCACTGGCATGTGTTTAGTTGTTTCTTTAATGGCTCAGCTTCTTAATTATTCATCTATGCTTGTAGTATATAAATAAAGACATTACTTCTTGGAGATTTAAATTGAATCTTCCTCTTCATAAAAGAGGGATTGATTTGAAACTGATTCAAATTCCTAAAAAGAGGAATAGAAGCAGATTGCTGGATTTCAGTGAGAAATTCAGCAAGGGGGAATTAAGAGAATTCTCCCTTAATAAACTTAGTAATTGTCATTCACTGCAACATGATCAGTCATCCATGTGGAAAACAGATCTGGAAAAAGAGCATGAAAGGAGACATTATTCTCCAGCCTTCAATTCAGGGTTAGCATTGTCAATCAGAGACAGCACAAAAAGACCGCAGTCTTTGGGGCAGATATAGAGCACCTCACAATGTTCCTCCACCTGGGCCCTTTTCATACTGCTTACCTGCTGCCGGAACGTCACGAAATATTGGCAAAAAAAGCAGAAGATAGCTATCTTCCGCATTTTTTGCGCGATATTTCACAACGTTCTGGCAGCAGGTAAGCAGTGTGAAAAGGGCCCTTATTTCTGCCGGACTTCTACAGTCATAGTTGGCAGCTGGAAAAATCCCAAGCGAGCACACCAGCGGAAGGCCCCTGAGAGTCTCTCCACATGTTATTAAGTACCTAGGGGCACTCAAGTGCAGGATTGTATGTGTAGTCCTCAATTCACATGTAGGCTGTTCTTGCTTAATGCACACGAATGCTACTTTCACAGGAGCTCTCTTGTGTCTGCAAGAGATTCTGAAGGGCAAAGCACCAATTAAGCTCTATTTTTGCTTTGTGAACAAGTACTGCAGGCTTCTTTGAATTGCCAATTTGCATTTCTCTAATCAAGATGTTTTTCATACATAATCTAGTAAATATACTAGATATACAATAGATGTGCATAACAAGAACTCTTTTGCTGTTGACATTGTTATTATTATTAGTATTACTATCCTCAGCTCTCGACACAACAGAAACGAGCAGAAGTGAGACCAACGCCACATCAAGTGAAAAAATATCCTCAGGTTCCACTACAACAGAAATGCAAATAACTACAATGAACACCACTTCCACTGAAACGTCTTCCACAGGTCCCACTGAAACAGCAATGAGCATAACTGAGATGAGCATGACTTCCACTGAAACCACTTCCACAAGTCCCACTGCAACAGCAGTGAACACAATTGAGATGAGCACCTCTTCCGCTGAAACCACTTCCACAGGTCCCATTGCAATGTCAGTGAGCACAATTGAACCAAGCACCAGTTCTTCTGACACCACGTCCTCAGTTTCCACTGCAACAGAAGTGAGCACAACTGAGCTGAGCACCACTTCTGCTGAAACCACTTCCACAGGGCCCTCTGAAACAGGAACGGGCACAACTGAACCAAGCACCAGTTCCTCTGACACCACTTCCCCAGTTTCCACTGCAACAGCAATGAGCACGACTGAGACGAGCACCTCTTCCTCTGAAACCACTTCCACAGGGCCCTCTGAAACAGGAACAGGCACAACTGAACCAAGCACCAGTTCCTCTGACATCACTTCCTCAGTTTCCACTGCAACAACAATGAGCACGACTGAGCTGAGCACGTCTTCCGCTGAAACCACTTCCACAGGGCCCTCTGAAACAGGAACGGGCACAACTGAACCAAGCACCAGTTCCTCTGACATCACTTCCTCAGTTTCCACTACAACAACAATGAGCACGACTGAGACGAGCACCTCTTCCGCTGAAACCACTTCCACAGGGCCCTCTGAAACAGGAACGGGCACAACTGAACCAAGCGCCAGTTCCTCTGACATCACTTCCTCAGATTCCACTGCAACAACTATGAGCATGACTGAGCTGAGCACGTCTTCTGCTGAAACCACTTCCACAGGGCCCTCTGAAACAGGAACGGGCACAACTGAACCAAGCACCAGTTCCTCTGACATCACTTCCTCAGTTTCCACTGCAACAACAATGAGCACAACTGAGACGAGCACCTCTTCCACTGAAACCACTTCCACAGGGCCCTCTGAAACAGGAACGGGCACAACTGAACCAAGCACCAGTTCCTCTGACACCACTTCCTCAGTTTCCACTGCAACAACAATGAGCACGACTGAGACGAGCACCTCTTCCGCTGAAACCACTTCCACAGGGCCCTCTGAAACAGGAACGGGCACAACTGAACCAAGCACTAGTTCCTCTGACATCACTTCCTCAGTTTCCACTGCAACAACAATGAGCACGACTGAGACGAGCACCCCTTCCTCTGAAACCACTTCCACAGGGCCCTCTGAAACAGGAACGGGCACAACTGAACCAAGCACTAGTTCCTCTGACATCACTTCCTCAGTTTCCACTGCAACAACAATGAGCACGACTGAGACGAGCACCCCTTCCTCTGAAACCACTTCCACAGGGCCCTCTGAAACAGGAACGGGCACAACTGATCCAAGCACCAGTTCCTCTGACATCACTTCCTCAGTTTCCACTGCAACAACAATGAGCACGACTGAGACGAGCACCCCTTCCTCTGAAACCACTTCCACAGGGCCCTCTGAAACAGGAACGGGCACAACTGATCCAAGCACCAGTTCCTCTGACATCACTTCCTCAGTTTCCACTGCAACAACAATGAGCACGACTGAGACGAGCACCTCTTCCGCTGAAACCACTTCCACAGGGCCCTCTGAAACAGGAACGGGCACAACTGAACCAAGCACTAGTTCCTCTGACATCACTTCCTCAGTTTCCACTGCAACAACAATGAGCACGACTGAGACGAGCACCTCTTCCACTGAAACCACTTCCACAGGGCCCTCTGAAACAGGAACGGGCACAACTGAACCAAGCGCCAGTTCCTCTGACATCACTTCCTCAGTTTCCACTGCAACAACAATGAGCATGACTGAGCTGAGCACCTCTTCCGCTGAAACCACTTCCACAGG